>NC_135370.1:112946005-114146005 GCF_049243985.1 Paroedura picta
ATCTGGTCCCCCTAAGCAAGTCTATAGAGAGGCTATATATACATTTTCTATATAAATAAGTAAAAAGTAGGCTTCTTGTGTGAAGAGTGTTGTTTTGTATGCAGGAGTATCAAATCATGTGAGCTCCCACTAGTAATCTGAAATGGTACGTCTTAGTTATAGATATACTATCTCAGTGGGAATAAGTCCTAAGACCCAAATTAGACTCCTGTAACAACAAAACAGTAATTTTCACACAATGTTATGCAGGTGATTATGAAAAAGTTGCTCTATTTCCTGTGTTCTCATTTCTCAAAATATCTAAACAGCCCTTCAACATGCTTATTTTGTGTTTTTTTGAGACTTTAATAAAGGATCATC
This sequence comes from Paroedura picta, assembly GCF_049243985.1. NCBI lineage: Eukaryota > Metazoa > Chordata > Lepidosauria > Squamata > Gekkonidae > Paroedura > Paroedura picta. The sequence continues at coordinate 112,946,366 of NC_135370.1, forward strand.
CTAGAAATACTTATGGACAATTTGGTTATTAATTATTAATGTAAGCAGATCAGTATTTCCATATGAATGCAGAATGAGGCAGTAAAGGAGATCTTCCCCTTCCACTAGCAGCTCCTTGGATGAAATGCAAGATAGCTCCAGAAAAGACAGAGAAAAAACAAAGACTGGGGAACTCTCTACCACTAGAAAAAAGCTAAAGCAGCATTTTAGTTTCAAAAAGAGAATTATAGAAGGCCATGAAAGAGTTTTATAAAATTATGGTCTGGATAAAGCATCTGCAAATAATACTCCCCTACTATTCAAATTCATGGTTACCCCATAAAACTTACAGCAAGTAGGACAAAGTGATCTGCTGTTCTCAAAATGAATGGATAACTTCTGTCATTTGCTGTTAAGAGATGTGGTGACTTCGATTACTTAGACTTCTACTGCTGAGAGCCAGCTTGATGTAGTGGTTTTGAGCAGCAACTTCTAATCTGGCAAATTGGGTTAGATTCCCCACTCCTCCACATGCAGCCAGCTGAGTGACCTTGGGCTACTCACAGTCCTGATAGTGCTGTTCTCATAAAGCAGAGCTCTCTCAGCCCTACCTACCTCACAGGGTGCCTGTTGTGGGGAGAGGAAGGGAAGCTCACTTTGAGACTCCTTCAGGTAGCAAAAAGTGAGGTATAAAACCAAATGGTCAGCAGTGATAGAGTCTAACTGTAGCTTCCATATTCAGAGGCATGTACTACAGGCATTCAAAGACATTTTGTTTTTGTGTGCTTGCTGACTTCTGATGGAAACTGAATGCTAGATTACTGGTATCTTTTTATGCATCACCAGGATCACCAGGATACACACACACACAAACAGAGTGATATTTTGTTCAACAGAGCTCCCAGCCCCTTACCTTAACAAATGTCTCTGTATCTTTTTCTACCTTTCTGTTCTTCTTCCCCAGTTTATGATGCCTCAAATCAGAATAAATAATCCTTGCAAACTGCATACATTTATGCAAGTTTTCCCAAATTACACTTTTTAAATCCATTGTTTCAAACCTGTGTTTTCTTGTTATAGAATCCATTGTCCTATCTAGATAATTTTACTATAATTTTCCATATAGTACTGCAGTTTTTCCTAGAATACCTAAGTGTTAAATATTGTTATAAAACAAAATTTTGAAATAATCCATGTGAATCTGATACTGTATTTAAACTGACTGATACAGCCTTGCTTTTCAGAATCTTTCAGAATCATTGTGTCAGCTGTGCATGGTTTTGTGAATCAGAGCGTTCCAGAGCTGCTGCTTTCTTTGAATTTAGCTTTGGGAAAATAGTGTCCCAGATTCATTCTACATTCTGGGACTGTTAATGGAGGCCAATTAATCATTTTTGTTCTCCAAAACATTTTCACCTTATTTTGTCTTTGAACTGACTGATATGCAAAACTGGGTCATGATCATACCTGTAAGAACTGGTGCATCTATTACATCCTTAAATAGATGTTATACATACCAAACAGGCAGACAGAATAAATGGATGAAGGGATGACAGTAGTAGTGGCAAATGATATTCCCTGTGTCAGAGATTGTAGCCGAGGGGGATGTGTTTTTGTACATAAGCCAGTTATGCCTGCAAGTGTCATCTACAGAGATGGAAATCTTACCTGGAAATCTGACAGCTCATGTGCGTTCGCATCTCAATATGGAAGTTTGAGCATAAGTTTTTTTGCAATGAGCTTTCCGGAACAAAGCCAAAGCTTGTGTCCAAAGCTCTGTCCACAAGGTTTCACTAATGCAATAGAGATTTTTCCTCACTCTCCTCACTTCAGTCCCTTGTGCCTGCTGAAAATCACTTTGAGTGGGGAGAGCAATGGACATTTCCAGAATGACATGTAATGTGACTATAACCGAAAAATGGGAGCCTCCTCAAATTTCACAAATGGAAGACCCTTTTGTTCACATTAAGGGCCCCTTTCCAATATTTGTGCAAACTTCTGTTTTCACAATTCTGGTATCAGAATAGAATCATAGAATCATAGAGTTGGAAGGGGCCATACAGGCCATCTAGTCCAACCCCCTGCTCAACGCAGGATTAGCCCTAAGCATCCTAAAGCATCCAAGAAAAGTGTGTATCCAACCTTTGCTTGAAGACTTCCAGTGAGGGGGAGCTCACCACCTCCTTAGGCAGCCTATTCCACTGCTGAACTACTCTGACTGTGAAAAACTTTTTCCTGATATCTAGCCTAAATCGTTGTACTTGAAGTTTAAACCCATTACTGCGTGTCCTCTCCTCTGCAGCCAGCAGAAACAGCATCCTGCCCTCCTCCAAGTGACAACCTTTCAAATACTTAAAGAGGGCTATCATGTCCCCTCTCAACCTCCTTTTCTCCAGGCTGAACATTCCCAAGTCCCTCAACCTATCTTCATAGGGCTTGGTCCCTTGGCCCCAGATCATCTTCGTCGCTCTCCTCTGTACCCTTTCAATTTTATCGACGTCCTTCTTGAAGTGAGGCCTCCAGAACTGCACACAGTACTCCAGGTGTGGTCTGACCAGTGCCGTATACAATGGTACTATGACATCTTGTGATTTTGATGTGATGCCCCTGTTGATACAGCCCAAAATGGCATTTGCCTTTTTTACCGCTGCATCACACTGCCTGCTCATGTTTAGTTTACAATCCACAAGTACCCCAAGGTCTCGTTCACACACAGTGCTACCTAGAAGCGTATCCCCCATCCAGTAGGCATGCTTTTCATTTTTCTGACCCAGATGCAGAACTTTACACTTATCTTTATTAGATTGCATCTTGTTCTCATTTGCCCATTTTTCCATTGTGTTCAGATCTCGTTGAACTCTGTCTCTATCTTCTGGAGTATTTGCCAGTCCTCCCAATTTGGTGTCATCTGCAAACTTGATGAGTAGTCCCTCCACCCCCTCATCTAGATCATTAATAAATATGTTAAAAAGTACCGGGCCGAGCACCGAGCCCTGAGGTACCCTGCTACTCACCTCTCTCCAGCCTGATGAAACACCATTGACAACAACTCTTTGAGTACGGTTCTCTAACCAATTCCCTATCCACCTGACTATCTGAAAATCCAGATTGCAGTCCTTCAATTTATCCATCAGAACATCATGGGGAATCTTGTCAAAAGCTTTACTAAAATCCAAGTAAATGACATCAACCGAATTTCCCCGATCCAGCAAACCTGTTACTTGGTCAAAAAAGGAAACCAGGTTGGTCTGGCAGGACCTGTTGGAGACAAATCCATGCTGACTTCCTTGGATCACCAAATTGTCCTCCAGATGTTTGCAGATCGCTCCCTTTAATATTTGCTCCATTATCTTCCCCACAACAGAGGTCAGACTCACTGGTCTGTAGTTTCCCGGGTCATCCTTCCTCCCTTTTTTGAAGATCGGAATAACATTTGCTCTCTTCCAGTCCTCCGGGACATCTCCAGTCCTTAAAGAAGTTCCGAAGATGATGGACAAGGGCTGTGCAAGTTCTCTGGAAAGTTCTTTGAACACTCTTGGGTGCATTTCATCCGGACCAGGGGATTTGAACTCATCCAGTGCAGCTAAATGCCTCTCGACAACCTCTCTATCCATGTTAACCTGCCACCCAGACACTGTCCTTTGGCTATGGCCATCTCTAGATGTGCCTAAACACTTTGACCTGTGGGAAAAAACAGATGTAAAATAGGCACTAAGCCTTTCTGCTTTCTCTGCATCTTCCGTTAGAGTTTGTCCATCCGCACCCAACAGTGGGCCTAATGAGTTTTCAAAAATCACAACATTACTACCAAAAATAATAATAGGCTGATACAAATTAATACTGTCTCCAGACCTAATATGAAATGGAATGACGCAATAAAAGAAGCCACAACTTTCACTTTGTAAGACCTGAATGAATCCATTAATGATAGGACATTTCAGAAGCCATTAATTCATAGACTTGTAGAAGTGACTTGACAGCACATAACACGTACACACAGGAATCATACATACATTCTGTACACTCGAAGAACAAAGAAGAAGTACAAGCATGATTATAATAATTAGAAATAAGCTCAAAAGTCTACCAATCTAGTAACTTCTCAGAGTAATAGATACAGTACAGATAGGTGGTGAACAGTACAGTAGAGATGTCAGTTCCCAGGTGGGACTTGGCAAGCCCCTGGAATTACAAGTCACCTCCTTACTAAAGAGATCAATTCCCCTGGAGAAAATGGCTACTTTGGAGGGTGGGCTCCATAGCATTATATTCAATGGAAGTCCCTCCTCACCCCAAATACCATCCACTCCCAGCTCTATCCCAAGGAGCACTTGGAGCAGGGAGAAGGAGGAAGTGGCATCTCAGGAACTGACTCAGGAGCTGATTGCGAGCTATGCCCTCTGCTGAGTGGGCCTTTGTGCTATAAAAGGCTCTTGCTTGCCAGATGTGCACGAATTTGGCACGCACAAAACTACCAAAAATAAAGGACTCTTAGCTTCTGGATCAAGCCAGAAGACTCTGTAAACAGCCAAAGCGCAAGAGCTAAAGGACTAGAACGTGTCCAGAGGAGGGCAACAAAGATGGTGAGGGGTTTGGAGACCAAGATGTATGAGGAAAGCTCCCCCAAGCTTGGGCTGTTTAGCCTGGAGAGGAGACGACAGACAGGGGATCTGATAACTATCTTCAAGTATTTAAAAGGCTGCCATATAGATAATGGTGCAGAGTTGTTCTCTCTTGCCCCGAAGGGATAGACCAGAACAAATGGGATGAAATTAATTCAAAAGAAATTCCATCTAAACATCAGGATGAAGTTCCTGACAGTTAGTGCGGTTTCTCAGTGGAACAGGCTTCCTCGGGAGGTGGTGGGTTCTCCATCTTTGGATATGTTTGAACAGGGCTGGATAGCCATCTGACGGAAAGGCTGATTCTGTGAAGGTTCAAGGGGATGGCAGGTTACAGTAGTGTCAAGGGCAGCCAAAACTTACAACCAGGCTTCTATAGAAAGAAAGCTTTAATTGGAAGTAGATCTGAACATTTAAACATCTGAAGTCAAGACTGTTCGATATCAGGGAGGCAAACAGTTATCAATACAATTCTCCCACCTAAACCAGACCCGTTCCCAAGTGGAGGGGTGTCATCCTCCATCCAGGTGCCATCCCAGGCTTCCTGACAAAGTGTCTCAGCGCAGCTTTGGTCAGCCCGGTGCCCCAGGCTGTAGATAAGATGTTTACAGGGACACTGGTAACAAAGTATCACAGCAGGGTGAAGGATCAAAGGAAGGGGGGGAATCAAAGGGATACTACAAAGCCATAAGCATTTTGGTTACATGGGAAAGACAGCAAGGGCACAGCACACAAAGATGGAGTCCCTCAGGTTCGGTTAAATCAAACATGGCAGAGAGCAGGGGACTGATCCTGACAAGTAGATGAGCGATAGGGTTCTGAATGTCCTGCATAGTGCAGGGGGTTGGACTAGATGACCCATGAGGTCCCTTCCAACTCTAGTATTCTATGATTCTATGATTCTATGATTCTATGATTCTATGATTCTATGATTCTATGATTCTATGATTCTATGATTCTATGATTCTATGATTCTTGGCTGTTGGCTCTTCACCAGAGGATCAAGCCAAATGATTCAGTGAAGTGCAGGACTGTTTGAGAAGTGTTTAGAATGGATCAAAGTGGGACGACATCTAAAAAAGCTGAGGTAGTGACATATCTGTGGCATGTTTGTATTCTTACCTCAGGTTGATGACATTTACACATGCAGGAAGTGGAAGTTAGTAGCTCTGCTGGAGGAGAAGATACAGAGATCAGAGCAGTGGTTTTCAACCTTCCTAATGCCGTGGCCCTTTAATACAGTTCCTCATGTTGTGGTGACCCCCAACCATAAAATTATGCAAGTGTTCTTTCATAGAAATTAAACCAAAACTGACCAAAGGTGTGAAGATCCATTTTTCAGGATTGTATATAAATTGTTTTTTTCCCCGGGGTTTCTATGTTCAGTTCTGCGTCTTGTCCTACCATGCAGATCTCGCTCTTTTCCACTGCTCCAGACAGACAAACACTCTATCTCAATCTACCCCGCAAGGCTGTTGTGTGGATGGTGCCCCCTCAGCCAAGCTGCTTGCCCTGCCACAACCCCCATGAAAGGGTCATTCAATCCCCAAAGGGGTCCCGACCCCCCCCCCATTGAAAACCACTGGATTAGAGGAATGCTTGAATACACTGCAACATGTAAAGGAGGGTGAAGAGTTCTTGGACAGAATTCATGAAGCATTCTTGAAAGACCAAGTGCAGGAGGAGGGAAAGCTATCAAAACAAACACAGGAGCACCTAACACAGGAGGGTAATGAATGGAAGGCTGTTACACATACGAGTAGAAGAATAAGGAGAAGGTATCAGCAATGTTCAGCAATCAGGTCTAGGATCTGCCTGAAGATTTTGATTCAGAAACACAGGAGTATGAGCAATTCCCAAAGCCCTCAAGAAGACCAGGAAACAAATCTCAGGCTCCCACAGATGAGAGTTCTAGGTCATAGAATCAAAGAATAATAGAGTTGGAAGGGAACTCCTAGGTCATCTAGTACAACCCCCTGCCCTTTGCAGGACACTCACAACCCTTTCGCTCATCCACTTTAACTTGTCACCCCCTTGAATTTTCACAGAATTATCCTCTCCATCAGATGGCTATCCAGCCTCTGTTTAAAAATTTCCAAAGATGGAGATCCCATCACCTCATGAGGAAGCCTATTTTTCTCCCCTGCAGCCCCCACGAAGCCCAAGAAACACTTCACAGGCCCTCATAGCTTAGAGTTCTAGGTCTGATTCCAAGGGTACAATGAAATGGGTACTGGTAATTGGGGATTTCCTGCTGAGAGGTGTAGAGGCTGGAGTGTGTAGACAGGACTTCTTGTCTTGAGAGGTCTGCTGCCTACCTGGCATCAATGATGTCACAAAATGGCTGGCTCATCAAGCCCATAGATAAAACAGAAAATGACCAAATTACCCCTTCCTTCTCATCCATATAGGAACAAATAATACTTCCCAGCACAGCATGGAACATATTAAGAAAGACTTTGTGAATCTGGGGGGGGGGGGAGGTAAAGGACCTCGGAGCGCAGGTTGTGTTTTCATCAGTTCTACCTGTAAGTGGCCATGACTTAGGAAGAAAGAGAAAAATCATGCAAGTAAATGACTGGCTACATCACTGGTGTCGTCCGGAAAGGTTTGGATTTCTGGATCATGGTCTATGATGTCAATATGAGGGGCTACTATCAGAAGACGGTGTGCACCTCACAAGGGATTGGAAAAGTATTTGGGGAGAACCTTTGCACACCTGGTGAAGATGGCTTTAAACTAAATCCAAAGGGAAAGCAAGATGTAAATTCAGAACCTGGTGTGATGGCAAGAACTAAAGATGAGAAGATTGCAATCTACAGGGGATGGCACATAAGCAGGGAACTACTAACTTACAAGGAAGTTCAAAAACCAAAACCATGAGGCACATAAAGGATGGATTACGATGTCTCTATACTAATGCACAGAGCATGGGAAACAAGCAGGAGGAACTAGTAGTTCTAACAGAGGAAGGGGGATATGACCTAATAGGAATCACAGAAACTTGGTGGGATAATACTTACAATTGGAATACTAGAACTGAGGGGTACAATCTATTCAAAAGGGACATTTCCCAGAAAGTAAACAGGGGAACCAGGGGGTCTGCTATTTTAGACTTGATTCTCATCAATAGGGAAGAACTGGTAGATGAGCTGGCAGTAGTGGGCACACTTGGTAGTAGTGACCATGTGCTTTTGGAATTTTCAATTGTGGGAAAGAGAAAACCTTTATGTAGTCGGATGTATAGACTGGACTTCAGAAAAGCAGATTTTAACAGATGTAAAGGTATGTTGGGTAGAGTCCCATGGTCAGAAAGACTTAAAGAGGTGGGAGTCCAAAAGGGCTGGGAGTTTCTTAAAAGTTAAATACTGACGGTTCAATCATAAACAATTCCCTTGAGAAATAAAGATGGAAGGAACCTAGGGAAGCCAAGGTGGCTCCATAAGCAGCTGTCAAATGATTTGAGGAATAAAAAAGAGTAATTTAGGAAATGAAAGGAAGGCCTTATTACCAAAGATTTGTATAAACAAATAACCAATGATTGTAGAGAGAGTGTTAGAAAAGCTAAAGCTCAATATGAGCTTAGGCTAGCAAGAAGTGCTTAACATAGAAAAATGGCTTTTTAAATTATATTTCAAGTAAGAAAAAGAGTAGGGACTCCATAGGACCACTGTGAGGACAAGAAAGAGGGCTAAACTGCTCCTATTTCTCCTCGGTCTTCTCTTGTGAGGGAAATCGTGCTCAACATGGCAAAACAATATCACAACAGGGGGCTGGGAATGGCGTCCGAGGATCACTGTTGGGGCAGTTGCTGAATCAAGAGAATGCTGTGGACATTGTTTATCTGGATTTCAGTAAAGCGTTTGTTAAGGTTCTACATGATATTCTTGTTGACAAGTTGGTAAAATGCGGTATGGATCCTAATTCTGTCAGGTGGATCAATAACTGGTTGACAAATGGTACCCAAAGTGTACTTGTTAATGTTTCAGCATCCTCTTGGAAAAGAGTGACAAGTGGAGTACCCCAAGGATCTGTCCTGGGGCCTGTGTTGTTCAACATATTTATAAACTATTTGGATGAGGGATCAGAGGGGGGTACTTATTAAATTTGCAGATTATACTAAACTGGGAGGGGTTGCAAACACAACAGAAGACAGAATCAGAATACAGGATGATCTTGATAGGCTCGAGAACTGGCCTAATCTGATTAAAATGAAATTCAATAGGGACAAATGTAAAGTACCCCAATATAAGATGGGGGAGACTTGTCTTGGCAGTAGTATGTGCAAAAAGGATCTAGGAGTCTTAGTAGATGATACATTGAACATGAGTCAGCACTGTGACTGAGTAGCTAAAAAGGCAAATGGGATTTGGGGCTGTATCAAATGGAGTATCATGTTCAGATCATGGGAGGTGATGGTACTGCTTTATTCTGCTCTGATCAGACCTCACTTAGAGTACTGCGTTCAGTTTTGGGCACCACAGTTGAAGAGGGATGTAGACATATTGGAGCATGTCCAGAGGAGGGCAACAAAGATGGTGAGGGGTTTGGAGACCAAGACGTATAAGGAAAGGTTGGGGGAGCTTGGTCTGTTGAACCTGGAGAGGAGACAACTAAGAGGGGATCTGATAACCATCTTCAATTATTTTAAAGGCTGCTGTATAGAGGATGGAGCAGAGTTGTTCTCTCTTGCCCCAGAGGGATGGACAAGAACCAATGGGATGAAATTAATTCAAAAGAAATTCCATCTAAACACCCAAAAGAAGTTCCTGACAATTAGAGCAATTTCTCAGTGAAACAGGCTTCCTCGGGAGATGGTGGGTTCCCCATCTTTGGAAATGTTTGAACAGGGCTGGATAGCCATCTGATGGAAAGACTGATTCTGTGAAGGTTCAAGGGGGTGGCAGATTACAGTGAATGAGCGATAGGGTTGTGAATGTCCTGCATAGTGTAGGGGGTTGGACTAGATGACCCGGGAGAAGGTTATCAGGTGGTCCATAGGAGACGAAGGACCTGCCACTGAGTAGCATGCTCAATAAGTAGCATTGGGGGTAAGACTAGGCCCTGGATGTGTGAAAGACACCGTTAAAGAATGCCCTCCCATTGACCATAGTACAGCTGCCTTATGGAGGGCATGAATATGACAGTTGTGCTGGCTGCCAACTGCCAGCAGAGGATCATCTGAGCCCTCCTTATGGAAATGTTGATCCCTGCCACCCAGGACAGCATCTCCAGAACTGCAAGCTGAGCAGAAAACATGTGACCTTGCCTTGGAACCCTGAACCAGCATGAATGTGAGTCTCATCAGTAAGGCTGCCCCTGAAGCAAAGGGATCTGCTTGACTATTGCAGATTAGGTTATTCTGCCATACTGAAGCCACAATCAGAATGGCTCTACCCATTCCCCCCAGCAGTCTCCTGTTCCCCCTCCCACACACCAGGGCCCAGGATGGGCCAGTTTCTACCCCAGGGATTTATTTTTGATACCTCTGGTTTAGATGTCAGCCTGTTTCATAGTTGATCTTCCTTAAAAGTTAGTAGTAGTAGTAGTAGTAGAAGAAGAAGAAGAAGAAGAAGAAGAAGAAGAAGAAGAAGAAGAAGAAGAAGGAGTTGTTTTTATTCCCTGCTGTTCTCTACCTAAAGGAGTCTCAAAGTGACTTACCATCGCATTTCCCTTCCTCTCTCCACAACAGGCCTTATGTGGCAGGTGGGGCTGAGAGAGTTCTGAGGGAACTGTGACTGGCCCAAAGTCACGCAGCAGGTTTTGTGTGGAAGAGTGAGGAATCAGATCCAGTTACCTAGCTGGTAATTCTTTGCAAAACACAATGTGTCTGCAGGGAAATGAATGGATAAACAACAGAACTTTTGGAACTAATCAGCATAAGCATTAAGCAAGCATGGTTAATTAATTATCTAGCATCTGTTTTCATTAATGAAGATGAAGAACTCTATGTAAGTGTTTTATATTATTAGGAAAGAGAGAAGCTGGGGCATTTCAATGAGCTCAAGAGTCTTGAAAAGTGATGAGTATGGACAACAAAATAAAAGAAATAAGGAGGGAAAGACTGATGTCATATTATTGCGAGATCCATAATAAATACATTATAACCCCCCCCCCCAGTTTTCTTGTCTGTCTGTCTTTACTTGTTTTATATTTAGCTTTATGTTATTGACAGGTTTCATTAAATGCATTTTTCTATTATAACAAAGGTGTGTCATTTTTTAAATGCTAAGGAAAATATTATTTGTGTTACAAACTTTCTAGTACAGATAACAGGAGTTGACAGAAATCATCATCTTACAGGTGCTGGTTTAAAAATTGATGAAATCTTTTGAAATAAAAGTATTTTCATGTAACCATCTGATGCATAAGGATTCTCACAAACAATTACTTCCTTCTGCAAAAGTGGGAAGAGACAGCTTAATCAAGTGAGTTATGATGCTACAGTGGCAGGCACTATCTACAGTTTCAGTGTAAATATATTGTTAGAGGATATTAGTCACATCACTGATATTTTCCTATGTTGCAGTGGTACAGTAATACCAAATAAGGAAGAATTTGCAAAAGTGATTGGCAAGATGTTTTTGTTGAACATATCCTCCAAATAGAGGGCATTTCCTTCAGTAGAACATTATACATGCATGCACATGAACCGTTTTATACCTCTTTAGGAAAGTTCAGTCCTTAACCTAAGCCAGCCTTTCTCAACTTTTTATCCATTGAGAAACCCCTGAAACATTCTTTAGGATTCAAGAAACCCCAGAAGTGGAGCAATCTTGCAGAATACAATTGGGAAGCATAGCTGTATACATGTCCATCCAGGCTCCTCCCCTTCTCACCCCCTCCAGGCCCTTCATGGGCCATTTTGGGAGTGGTGGGAGGTGGGTCGACCTGATATCATCGAATAAATGTTTAACAAATTTAAAACATATATAAGAAATTAATTAACTTCCACCCATTTGGGAAATCCTTCCAGGTCCATCAAGACAACCCCGAGTTTCACAAAACCCTGGTTGAGAAAGCCTGACCTAAACCATATGTCCCACTTAGTGTCAGTAAAGCTCCTTATCATGGAGAACAAGGAAGTTGGGCAATTGTCTGAAATTGTCTTCCTGTTCTTGAAAAAGATCAATGATTTAAATAAACTAAGACAGATTCCCTTTGCATGCCTATAGTAAACCCTTCCAAAGGCCATGGGAGTCTCTCCTTATTACAGAAGCACAGAATCACAGAATCATAGAGTTGGAAGGGGCCATACAGGCCATCTAGTCCAACCCCCTGCTCAACGCAGGATCAGCCCTAAGCATCCTAAAGCATCCAAGAAAAGTGTGTATCCAACCTTTGCTTGAAGACTGCCAGTGAGGGGGAGCTCACCACATCCGTAGGCAGCCTATTCCACTGCTGAACTACTCTGACTGAGAATTTTTTTTCCCTGATATCTAGCCTATATCGTTGTACTTGTAGTTTAAACCCATTACTGCGTGTCCTTTTCTCTGCAGCCAATGGGAACAGCATCCTGCCCTCCTCCAAATGACAACTTTTCAAATACTTAAAGAGGGCTATCATGTCCCCTCTCAACCTCCTTTTTTCCAGGCTGAACATTCCCAAGTCCCTCAACATATCTTCATAGGGCTTGGTCCCTTGGCCCCAGATCATCCTCGTCACTCTCCTCTGTACCCTTTCAATTTTATCTACATCCTTCTTGAAGTGAGGCCTCCAGAACTGCACACAGTACTTCAGGTGTGGTCTGACCAGTGCCGTATACAATGGGACTATGACATCTTGTGATACAATGGGACTATGACATCTTATTGTTAGAGAGCCAGTTTGGTATAGTGGTTAGGAGTACGGACTTCTAATCTGGCATGCCGGGTTCGATTCTGCACTCCCCCACATGCAGCCAGCTGGGTGACCTTGGGCTTGCCATGGCACTGACAAAACTGTTCTGACCGGGCAGTGATATCAGGGCTCTCTCAGCCTCACCCACCTCACAGGGTGTCTGTTGTGGGGAGAAGAAAGGGAAGGCGACTGTAAGCCGCTTCGTGCCTCCTTCGGGCAGACAAAAGTGTCATATAAGAACCAACTCTTCTTCTTCTTCTTAGCCATTGTTGAATGGGGTGGGGTTGAACTTGCAAGACTTAAATGGCCTCTGCTCATTTGGATGCCAAAGATCATCAGAGCTGGTCAAACAAGCTTGCAGGTTATATAGCTTCTTTATTTCCAAGATTTAAGAACCTCTCACCTCTGAACCCAGTGCATTCATCTGAAAGTGTGTATAGAGCTTTATGTGCATATGAACACAATTGGTGGTAGTACACACAATTGGTGGTAGTGCTCCTAACTGCATGGACACACCGAGGGGCATGCATTTATATGTGCAGACAATTCTATACACATGTGCAGCTAAACACTAGTAACAGTGGAGCCAGAAGATATTCTCTATTTCCTCTGCATAGTTCAGAGCATGCACACTTGAGCATCTGAAGATAGTTTCAGAGGGTAGCTGCACTGGTCTATAGTAGAATGGCTAGATTCAAATCCAATAGCACCATAGGGATCAACAAGATCTAAAGGAGCTTTGACTCTCAAAAGGTCAGATCACAAAAATCGTTGGTGCTACTGGACCAGAATCTAGCTGAATATCCTAACAATAACAGAAGGGTTGATGATCGTCGTGCAGCCTGATTCTTTGTAGAGTTCCTCAAAAGTCATTCCCCTTTGTTCATTCAGATTTACTTCCATGCAAATATGCATATGGCTGCAACTGTATGCATTCACTGCAGTGAGATATTTTATAGAACATACGGCAGTAGAAGCTTGAGAAAATAGAACCTTAGAAGAACTGGAGCCAAAGAGAGATGTTTTACACTTTAAAATACTAGGTGAATTTTAATGGAGTAAGACAACTGTCACAAAAACCACACAAATGGATGCACTTTAAAAGCCAGATAGGGGTGACTTATGTTGAATTATTGAAAGCTATGGATCTCCTTAAAGGAAGCATTTGTTAATTTCAAAAATGGCAAATTAATATTTAACTGAGCTCAGCTTGCAGCTTGGCATTTCTTGGTTGCTTCACTGTTATAAGAGCCCTGCAACAACTCAACCTGCACTGGTAATGTCATCCCTATTCATGAGAGTCATGAGTTTGAAAATTTGCCATGCATGTTGCTTCTGTGCTCACAGATTTCTCCCCTTTCTCTCCAAACTGAAAGGGGTGGAATTAAGGTATGCACCATCTTTCCCTTCCCATTTGTTCACCAATGGAAAGTTGGGAGGCTTGGTGAGTCAGTACTAGCGGGGCTTGGTGAGTCAGTACTAGCAGTTAGATCTCTGGCTCAAAGCATGTTGCTTTACATGCAAAGTGAAATATTTGGGATATTTTCCTGACATATTTGTCCCCTGATGAGTTTTTGTGTCAATTTTAGAAGGACATCACTTTGATGGTCTCTATAGTCATCATGTAAAAGACAAATGGGGCCTCCCACAATTAAAGTATATTATGAGATTGCCTGAGATTTGTAAATTAACCAAAAAACAAAAAGAGATTCCCTGCCCCAGAGTGGAGGCGGTGGCTTTGTTGAAGAATATCTGATTGACATGTAGAAGGTCCCAGGTCCAATCCCCAACATCTCCACTTTATTTAAAAGGATCAGGTCACATGAAAGACTTCTGACTGAGGCCCTGGAGAGCTGCTGACTGCCAGCCAGTACTGACTTTGATAGACAAATGGTCTGCTCAGCTTCCTGTGTGTTCAAAAGCAACCTGCTGAAATGTGTTCCAGAACTTGGAAAATTGAGAGCAGTTGAACAAATTGGTAGAGAGAGGGATGCATAAGAAGCAGACTCATATCTATCTATCTATCTATCTATCTATCTATCTATCTATCTATCTATCTATCTATCTATCTATCTATCTATCTATCTATCTATTTTAATTTTTTATATCACCCTGCCATTTTTTATATCACCCTGCCATACGACTCTGGGCGATTTACATAAAACGTAAAAGGGTAATTACAAAGAACATCATAACAAATATAACACAAAGAACATCATAACAAATATAACAATCATAACATATCAACTAGTACAATATTTCAACAGGAATCCAAATATCCTGGGGAAGGGATTCACCCTCTACCAAATGCTCTCTTCAATGAGATTGCCTTACATGCCTTCATGCCCTCACCTGGATAGCCCAGCTAATCCAATCCCATTGAATCTCAGAAACTAAGCAAGGTTGGCGCTGGATAACACTTGGATAGGAAACTACCTAAGAAATCAAGGGTTGCTATGCAGAGTCAGTGAATAGCAAACTACTTATGTTTTTCACCAGCCTTGAAAACCAAGTCATCTCCAACTTGAAAGAACTTTTATCACATGCCTTTCTAAATGTAGCAAGTGAAGGGATCCTCCTCACCCTTTGAAGGCTGCTCCAAAGGACTGGGGTCTCCACAGAAAAGGCCCTAATCTCACTGTATGTAAAGCCTTAAGGAAGGTCACCATAGGAAGGGGGCACTTTGAGGATCATAACTGCCACTGTAGTGTTTACTGGGAGATGCAGTTCAGTGGCTCAAAGGGATCTAGGCTATGGATACTACATGTCCAGTATTTTATGCTAGTGTAAAAGAAAGGCAACTTACAATGGCTGATTCTGCACAGGTGGGAAATGCCAGGGCATCGATGGTATGGATCTGGGGCTAATCCCGTGTCCATGCGATGTTGCCACCAGGCCGCTGCCTGCCTGCGCCTGGCATGGATCGGGCCCCAGAAGCCCCATTCTAAGGGAACACAGATTCTTCCATGTTCCCTTTCGGCACTACAGGGGCCAACGGGGCCTGTCCCCTGGCAGGTCCATCAGGACAGAGGCCTGCAGGGGGCAAAACATGGTCTGGACAGCTTTGTGGCCCTTCATGGCACCACAGGGCACACCAGGGCTTTTCTTTTCTTTATAGGAAGGGGACAATCTGGCCCTGGAATGTGTCCCCCATGGGGACACGGCATGCTGTGGAACATGCAGCTCCACAGCACCACACCAGCAGCAGCCCAGAGGATTGGCCAATGAGGTGTTTTGAATCTAGAAACAGAACCACTGAATCTCAACCCAACACTGATTGGAAGGTTAATCACTGTCTCCCACTCTTAGTTGTTCCCATCCAACTCAACTGCTTCTTCTGCTCCTTAAACTATTACTCTCAGCCTGTCACCCCACATTTGCCTAACTTTCATTCTACAATTATTTAGCCCCTAGATGTGCTTTGAGCATCTATGTACATGAATAAAATTCTTTCCCTAAATTCCTACCACCACAATTAGCTGAGCCAGTGTGGTATAGTGGTTAAGAGCAGTGACTTCTACTCTGAACGAATTTAAAGATTACACTTGCAGATGTGATCTCTGAACCTCTGACCATTATTTTTGACACTTCTTGGAACAGGTGAGGTGCCAGATGATTGGGGGCAGATAAATGTTGTCCCTATCTTCAAGAAAGGGAAAAGGAGGATTTGGGTAACTACTGACCCGTCAGCTTGACATCTGTAGCTGTCAAAATTTTGGGGCAAATCATCAAACAGTCAATCCTTGATCAGCTGGAATAGAAAGCTGTGATTTCTAAGACTCAGCAGGGGTTATGTCAGACCAACATTCTCTACCTTGCTAGATCAAGGGAATGCTGTGTTTATCTGGATTTCAGTAAAGCTGTCAGGTAGATCAATAACTTCCCAAAGGGTACTTGTTAATATTTGAGCATCCTCTTGGACAGGGGTAGTCAAACTGCGGCCCTCCAGATGTCCATGGACTACAATTCCCAGGAGCCCCCTGCCAGCAAATGCTGGACATCTGGAGGGCCGCAGTTTGACTACCCCTGCTCTTGGAGAACAGTGACAAGTGGAGTTCACCAGGGATCTGGATGAGGGATTTGGATGAGGGATTAGAGGGGGTACTTATTAAATTTGCAGACGATACTAAACTGGGAGAGGTAGGAAACACAACAGAAGACAGAATCAGAATACAGAATGATCTTGATGGGCTCAAGAAGTCGGCTAATCTGAATAAAATGAAGTTCAATATGAACAAATGGTTCGACTCCACTTAGAATCATAGAATCATAGATTAATAGAGTTGGAAGGGACATCATGGGTCATCTAGTCCAACCCCCTGCACTATGCAGGACACTCACATCCCTATCGCTCACCTACTGTAACCTGGCACCCCCTTGAGCCTTCACAGAATCAGCCTCTCCATCAGATGGCTATCTAGCCTCTGTTTAAAAATTTCCAAACCCACCACCTTCCAAGGTGTTCCAATGAGAAACTGCTTTAACTGTCAGGAACTTCTTCCAGATGTTTAGATGGAATTTCTTTTGAACTAATTTCTTTTGAACTAATTTAATTCAGTACTTTAAGTGAGGCCAAACCAGAACTGAGTAAAGCGGTACCGTCACCTCCCATGATCTAGACACGATATTCCATTTGATACAGCCCAAAATCCCATTTGCCTTTTTAGCCATTGAGTCACACCACTGACTCCTGTTCAACATATAGTCTACTAAGACTCCTTGGTACTTGGAGTACTGTGTTCAGTTTTGGGAAGCACAGTTGAAGAGGGATGTAGACAAACTGGAGCTTGTCCAGAGGAAGGCAACAAAGATGGTGAGGGGTTTGGAGACCAAGACATATGAAGAAAAGTTGGGGGAGCTTGGTCTGTTTAGCCTGGAGAGGAGATGACTGAGAGGGGATTTGATAACCATCTTCAAGTATTAAAAGGCTGCCATATCGAATATGGAGCAGAGTTGTTCTCTCTTGCCCCAGAGGGGCGGAACAGAACCGATGGGATGAAATTAATTCAAAAGAAATTCTGTCTAAACATCCATAAGAATTTCCTGACAATTAGAGCGGTTTCTCAGTGAAATTCTCTTCCATTAAATTCTCTTCCATGTTTCCAATTTAGAGGCAATTATAGTAAGCCTATGTCCAAATCAAATGTAAACTCTATTTGTGTCATGTTGATCAAACAATGGTTTGTAATTCGTGTATAGAGTGCAAATACTAATCATATTTTGTTAGTCCAGATATACTCTCAATGGTGATTCCATTTCAGAATTGTAAAAAGTTTTTATATCCTTGAATACATGTGTAGAGTTTCAAAACACTACAATCAGTATCTGAATATGTTCTAAAGAGATTTAAATAATTACCTGTAACTAACTTCTTTGTAATGAAATTCCACATCAACTCTGAAATATGAATGCTCACTCTAAAGAAATACATGATATCTTAGCCCATCCTAGAATCACCAAAGAACGGATAATAAGCTAAAGAAAGTGTAAAGTTTTTAGTGTTATCTATGAAAGGAAGCAATGAAGAGATGCTTTCCAGTTCTGCCAACTTTGTATAAGCCTGACACCTACTGGTAGGTGGAAAGAACTAATGGCCATTGACTAAATAATAAAGTAAAGCTGGTTTTGGGATAATTACACTGCTGTCAAATATTAACATTTTCCAACATTTTTGAGCTAATTAAACTATATGAGCAAAGTATATGGCAGCTTCCTCCTTAAACAAATTAATTTAATGCAATTTGTATGATATTCCGGCATGGGCAGAATAAACATGATAATTAAAATAGTAGCATGAATTACCTTTTAGTAGAAATTTTATTTTATTTTCCTGGGCTCCAAGATCACTGCAGATGGGGACTGCAGCAAAGAAATTAAAAGAAATTAAAAATTGCTCTTGGGGAGGAAAGCTATGGCAAATCTAGACAGCATCCTAAAAAGCAGAGACATCACCTTGCCAACAAATGTGTGTTTAGTCAAGGCTATGGTATTCCCAGTTGCAATGTATGGCTGCGAAAGTTGGACCATAAGGAAGGCCGAGCATCAAAGAATTGAGGCTTTTGAACTCTGGTGCTGGAGAAGACCCTTGGGAGTCCCTTGGACTGCAAGGCGAACAAACCGGTCAGTCCTAGAGGAGATCAGCCCTGACTGCTCCTTAGAAGGCCAGATCCTGAAGATGAAACTCAAATACTTTGGCCACCTCATGAGAAGGAAGGACTCCGTGGAGAAGAGCCTAATGCTGGGAGCGATCGAGGGCAAAAGAAGAAGGGGACAACAGAGAATGAGGTGGCTGGATGGAATCACTGAAGCAGTAGGTGCAAACTTAAATGGACTCCTGGGAATGGTAGAGGACAGGAAGGCCTGGAGGATCATTGTCCATGGGGTCGCGATGGGTCGGACACGACTTCGCACCTAATAACAACAACAAGAAATCTGAAACTTATGCTCATTGTGAGTCCGGGCCATGGAGGCAGTGAGAATTGGAAATGTTGGAAGGGAATGTTTTTTGTCTGCAAGGCCAGCATGTACATGAAGCAGTTAGGCAGCTGCTTCAAGCAGCAAATTCTGGAGGAGGTGCAATTTTCTTGCTTCCATTAGCAAAATGAATAGGACACAGGTCTCACTTATTTGACCATACATGCCAAAGCAATGCACAATGCCAGGAGGGTTAGAATGGTGCAACACTGCTCAAGACTGCACTGAAAATGTCAAAAGCTAGCGGTTGATAGTCTGGAGCTTTCTGTTTTTACAGGGAAAAAAACATTTTTGGAAATGTAAAAAAATTGATTTCAGGAGGAGACTTGAGTATGAAGGAGAAGGAGACTTGGCCATGAACCTGCTGACCTGACATTTGATAGGAAGTGTCACACTACCTCTGCCCCCTTTTATTTATTTGTTTGTTTGACTTATATGCCACCCCTCCCAGCCAGCTGACTTGGGTGGTTCACAACAATGGAAAATACAGTTTAAAACCAAAAGAGATAAGAACAAACAACCCCCACCACCTGGAAATGCCACCTCCAACGATAGGTGGGATGGTTCATGGGGGGAGCCAATCAAATTTCCACCATCCAGCCTAAACCAAATGTCCAAGGGAACAGCTCGGTCTTGCAGGTACTGGGGAGCTGCAAGAGCTTTGTCAGAGCCTTCAGCTCTTCCAAGAGCTCATTCCAGTAGGTCAGGGCCAGGACTGAAAAAGCTCTGGACCTGGTTAAGGCCGGGCAGGCCTCTCTTGGGCTGGAGACCACTAGCCTGTTTAGATTCGCAGAGTATTATGCCCTGCTAGGGGCATAAGGAGATAGGCAGTCCCCCAGGTATGCCAGTCCCAGACCGCAAATGGTCTTAAAAGTCCAAAACCTTAAACTTGATCCGGAACACCTCTGGCACCTCTGGCAACCAATGCAGCTTCCGCAGCACCTGCTAGATATGAGCCCTCCATGATGTTCTAGTGAGGATTCTTACAGCTGCATTTTGTACCAGCTACAACTTTCAGGTCAATGATAAGGGCAAGTCAGTGTAGAGTGAGTTAGAGAAATCCAGTGCAAAGGAGACTGTCACATGGATCACAGTGGTGGCCACCACTTCCAGCAAAATTGACAGGGTAGACGGTGGTGTATTGGGTGCACAGTACACCAACCAGATGGCCAAGTTCTCTACTGAATTCCACTCCAAGCTGATGCATTCCACCCCTGGGATCAATGGGGCCAGGAGAGCCCTAATGGAATATGAATCCCAGATCAGGATAGTCACTCCTCCCCCCACCCCCAACAATAGCTCAGTATTGTAGTTTGAAATCTGGAGTAGCTTGAATCATCACCACAGAATTCCAGCATATTTGATTGATGTTGTCTGAACAAACACCATCTACCGGCCCCGCAGACCCCCTCGCTTGACCTGAATCCTGAACCAACCAACCTTTGGGGTCATAGTTATATGTTTAACATTACTACCACTAGTTATGGAGTGTTAGGAAACCATTGTTATATGTAATTACTGTTGTTTATTTGACACTTATTTGATGACTACTGATTTATACTGTACTTATCCTTATGTTCTATATTCTATGTAAACCATCCTGAGCTGCAGGGGAGGGCGGTCTGTAAATATATAAGTAATAATATTGCTGAAATATATCCAGACTGATCTATATGACTTGCACAGAAGCAAAGTTATAGATACCCACTATGTGACTTTGTTCTTAGAATCAAGCAATAATTTGTTTAAAGAGACAATTGAAAGCTGAGGGCTTATCAGGATGTTAGAATTTAGGCTGTTAAACACAATATGTAGCTGGAATTCTTGGCCATCTGCTGGGAGTTGGGCTGGAAAAGAGTGAGGGCCATTCCGCACAACGGGCAATATTGCTAAATCTGAGCGCTATTGAAAAGCGCTGCAATCAAAAGCAATTGGTAACGCACACAGCCGTTTCTATTGAAAAAAAGGCTCTCCTACTAGCGCTGTTCTCATAACGCACAAGTTTCTGGTCTTGCCGAAATCACAACAAAGGAGCCGATATTTTTCCGCACTCCCTCCCGCCCCTGGCCGTCAATCAATCAGAACAGCCAATTAACTGTTGTGTTAGTGCTTTCCTTTAAAAACTGTTTTTTAAAAACCCGAAAACACCAGTAGCAACGCATATTCGTTCATTCGATTTATCAGAAAAGACCTTTTTTGCTGGCGTGGGAGCTGGCGCTTAATCGTTTACACACTCTTAAAGTTTAAAAAAATCCCCCCCCCGTGCTATTTCTGGCTGAAATTATGGGCAGTGTCATATAGGGGGCTGTATTGTGCTTGAAAACTTTACAGACAATTGCTTGTGGAGGGATTTCAGCCAAAGAAGCATCACTTATTTGTTGCTTTTGCTGGTTTAAGGGGGGAAAAATGGCGATTGTGACACCGGAAGCTCGGGTGCGAGAGCTTAGGAAGGGACATGGTTGCTACTGCTATACTGCTATACTGAGAATGCACATGTCTTTTTTGGATGTGTTGCAGGTTGTTCTCAAGAGTCTAGCGGTTTTTTTAGGGGGAATCCACGTTTGTGGATTCCCCGAAAAGTGCTACAACGAAGCAATTTTTGTGGGGGTATTGCAGGAGTGTTGCAGATTGTGTATGACATCGTGAATAATGAAAAATAAATAGTGTTACACAATGGTAACACTTCAGCAACATTAACGCTGTGCGGAATGGCCCTCAGATTCACTGGGAGACATTAGAAGGGTTACCACTAGGAATCCTGTGTTTGCCTCCCTTCCTCAAGATATAAGCAGGGTTTCCTCCTCGATAGTTTAGGAAGCAAGTTAAGACCTTTGTCCCCCTGATTATAATTGAAGATATTCTTATGAAATTGTGGAATTGGTTTTGAATTATCAATACTGTTTTTGCAGATCAGTTTTCAAGCAAATGTATTTATTATATATTTGATATTGTAAGGATCAGCTACATTTAAATGGTTTTGAAGTGCTATTTGCTGATAGACAGAACAGAAATACAAGAACTTAACAGCACAGAACAATCTCCCCACAGTGAATTTAAAACAACTTTGCAGTTTTTATTTACTGTAAAAATAACATATGATGTCTTGTATCTCAAGGCAGATTGTCAACAGAGGAATTGAATGCAGGCTGGCATCTGGCAACGATGCCCAGCACTATTTTGTGTCCTGTCACAAATGACCTTTAGCGATTCACCAAGGCCTTCATGACAATTATTAGTGCCCCTTTGGCCATTTGGGATTGTTAGTGCCTTTCAACTGACATTTACAGAGACATTTGTAGAAACATGTATCAACATCTCAGGGAAAATATTAACTAAATGAAATAATCTCTAAGATGTTATTCATATTCCTCCTATAGGAATAATTATTCCCATTCTAGTTTTCTTTTGAAGGAAACATTAGGAACTACAGTAGTCCCCGAGCTATTGCTTAATGGGTGCATGAATTTTTAATAGTAAATGGTTCATTCACATTGACAACAAAGGCCTAAATTACTTCTGGCAAGAGAAGCAATAATAGGGAAAGTATCCCATATTATTAGTATGCAGAAAGTGTGTTGTAACAAAGCAAGCAAAAGTGCTGCTGAGCTTGGCTGCTTTGCAGATTAGAATCAAACTATCGTATGAGCATTACCCCTAGAAGAATTACAAGAGGAGCTCACACTTAGCCAAGAGCTTGTCCATATGTAACTTAAAGTGATCACAGTCCAATTATTGCATGCCTAACAGCCTGAATAGTCCAGTTTAGCAAGGGCTTGCCAGAATTTGGGAGCTAAGCAAGCTTGGCCATAGTTAGTGCTTTTATAGGAGACTGCCAAAGAAGACTGGGGCTGCTATGCAAAGGAAAGCAATGGTAAACTACCTCTGCTTATCTTTTGCCTGGGATGCCTCAAAAGTGAGATAGCCATGAATCTAGTGTAACTAGGCAATACATTCTTATATGTGACCAGTAGGCACTGGGGACTGGTTTTGCTTGCAGGAAGCCGGTCTGTCTTCTCTTGTAAGAAAAACTGCAAAGTTTAAAAGAGACTGTTACATGATGTATACCTGCAAGTAGATGCTCAACTGGAAAGGTTTTTATTAAAAGAAAGTAGAAATGGATAGAAATGCACAGACATGTACACACACTATAATTCATACAAGAACTAGCTAAGAATAAATCAGGGAAGAAAGAGAGAAAGTTTTGGTGGGAGAAAAGCAATAGTTACTAACCTTGAAGATGTCCATGGAAGCAGCAAGATGAAGACCAAAATATTTTAAAAGTTCAAAAGGAATTTATCATATGAAAGTCCTGCATTAGAACTCATCAAGGAATTAAACACTTTCTGTCATAAGGACCTAAACCAAGATTTTGATTTTCTCACATTATAAGAGAGCCATCTTGGTATAGTGGTTGAGTGCGACAACTTCTAATCTGGAGAGTTGTGTTTAATTCCCTACTCCTCCACATGCAGCCAACTGGGTGACCTTGGGCCAGTCACAGTCCTGTCAGAGCTCTCTCAGCCTCACCTACCTCACAGTGCATGTTGTGGAGAGAGGAAGAGAAGGTGAATATAAGCCTCTTTGACTCCTTTGGGATAAAAAAACCAACTCTTCTTCTTCTCCTATAATAACCCAAAAGGACTCATGTTTTGTTGCCCAGTCCTGAGAGCTGTTGCTGTGGTGGTAGCCAATGACATACCAGTGCTAATGAGTCAGATCTTTATGGATATCCCAAATGAGGAAAAAGCAACAAGTACTGTTCTACAAGGCACAGAATGCATAGCAAGTGTGCCAGAGTTTGTAGCAACCCTGGCAACATCTGCCAATCATGCAACAGTGTCTGATGATGTTTCAAGTTTATTTATATGGTCACAACCAGAATGTGATCATGTTTCTCTGAGACCGTTTATGCACTGGGAACTTTACTACCCCATCTCTCGAGCTGGAGCACAAATCGGGGGCGGATGGAGTGCACTGGGCCAAATGCTCCCCCATGTGGGTGCAGGAAGAGGTGGGGCAACCTGCCACGACTAAAACTCCAGCCTGCAGCCTGGCATGAAATCTCCAGTGCATAAACGGTCTGAGTGGCACACAGTAACACAGTCAACCATCACCTGCTGATGCTTCCACTGCTTCTTGAAGCCAATTTCCCCCTTCCACAAAGTATCAGAAGATAAGAAGGAAAGGACTAGTGGCAATACAATCTCAACATAGACATGTGGCCTAAATGTTCCACAGGGAAAAGGTACCCACTTAGCAGATAGGTATCAACCTATCCCCCTGGAAAGGGTCTGACTAGTAGCAAAAGTGCTTCCCAGACACAACCATCCCTGCCCCAAACCTTTCCCCTGAAAAAGAAAAAAGGGAGAAGATAGAGCTACCATACCCAACACTAGAGACCTAACTTCTGGGCCAAGAAGGCAAATGCAAAGGGGGGGGGGGTGAAGGTATCAGGCACTCCATTATAGCCCTAACATGAAATTCAAAATCTGTCTCTGGTTTCTGGCTTGGTACAGGCAAAGGGGCAACAGAGCTCTGCTGAGCAAGGGGGCATCAGAAACCGGTTGGTAAAGAAAAGTGCAAGCCAGCCCAGTGCCATGTGCCTCCTCGCCAACCTGAGGCCACACAGCCTTAGGTTGCCAAATGAAGATGTGTGGTGCTGGGGTCTGTGCTGTGCAACCTCAGGTCAGTGAGGAGGCATGTGCTGGGGAACCAGCGCCAGGGCTGGTTCACCTGCACAGCATGCCTTCCTTTACCAACCATTTTCTGACATCCCCTCACTCAGCACAACTCCATTCCCCCTTTGCCCATACCAAGCCAGATACTAGAACCAGATTTTGTGGTGTCAACAAGGAATGGTTTGAAAAGGTCAGGCTATTCATACCCATAACATGGTGGCTACTAGAATTCTATAATAGATTTTGCTTCAGAGGAAAAGGAGATTGGGGGGGGGGGGTGGATTTCTGGGTAGATTTGAGGATGGAAGTGATGCTGGAGTGGGGGGGAGGGGAAGCAATGCCCTGGCTGGGGACAGCTCAGATTTCCCACTTCTGGCAGTCCAGGCCTGATATATGCCCCATTCTATGCCACAGCAAAAAAAGGGCATGCTGATTGATCCACATCCCTTTGCTGTGAGGCAATTCAGGGCCTGAGTCATGGCAGCACTGGACCACCCTAGACCATGCCTGATTCCATGAGAAAGCGGGAATTAGTCCTGCACGCAAACAGGTGCTGAGGCCAACCAAATCCCTTGTGTGGAAGCAGTCTTAGAGGCACTTGTTTATTTTCATTGCATGAAAGAGCAGGCAGGACTTTATCACCTGTTATAAAGAGAATCACACCTAATTTATTATACCTGGCCTCTTTTTGCTTATCTCATCCTTTTTACTACATTAATAAAATGAGGGTAATTATTTTATTTCCATTGCATCTGAAAAAGTGAATTCTGAAAACTCATACTGGAATAAATGTTTTTAAGGTTGCTATTGGATTTCTGTTTGGTTTTGCTACAATACAATATTAATATTAACTTCTGAGATCTGACAAAACCAGGCTAGGCTGGGGCATCCAAGATTCCTATAAATAAATGTGGAAACCAAACCTCACAAGTACATAGATTTATATAGGAGAGCCTTATCAAAGGATAGGTAGGGGAAAAATCACACCTGTGGGGAAAAAAGACAGAAAAATAATACAAAAGTAGAAAGAGAGAATTTAAACTTCAACATTAACACTTAAATCAGCACTTCTTTGGCACAGCAATTTACCTGATTTAGTGAATGGATACCTAGGACTAGGCAGAGTGATTAAGTGCCTCTTCAGAATTGTTTGTGTTGGAAAAACCAACACACTCCACTTAAACATTGCATTAGGAGAAGTAAGCGTAGGCCCATTAGAAGAGAGATTCAGATTCTTGCATAGCAATATATTTTTCCATGCAAGTTGCACATGAAGCATCCTGCAGTTCATTTATTCTAACTATCTGAGAGACACTGAATATGTTTAAGAAGGTAAGAAATATTGGTACTTCTTTGGAAGCAAAAAGTTTATGGAAGAAAACCAAAGTAGTTTTCAGTACTGTTCTTGAAGCAAGACGACAAGATCTCATGCAACAAATAATTAACAGTGACACTATAAAATGATTGTTTGAAAAGCACTGAAGTGTTTGCTTGACTTTATAGTTAATCATTTTCTTTGCTTAGCTAATTTCTACAAGGAGTCTTCGTGTTTTGTGGGCACATTTAACAACATTGGGGTTTGAACTGACTTCTTCCACACACAAAACTTGCTCTTTAGTCTGCTTGGTTCCTTAAGTATTGGTGGTCGTCTTGGAAACGCAGCTCCTATTCTCTCCTGCATCAAAATGCTAGTAATGAAAGAAGTCCCTTTGCTTCTCTGGGTCATGTCATGTTAATTCACTGCTCATTCTGTATGCGAGCCAGACTGCTGATTTAGTGCGTGATGTGCAATTAAAAAAATCCAATTATGAGTGTGCTAGGAAGAAATAAAGCTGTCATGTGGGAGGGCCATTCCTCCAATTTACAACTGTGCCTGGCACACGAATGGGAGCCATCTGTGTGCACAAAATATTGCATCCCACAGTCGGCTGCCATGGAAGATGCCTGGTAACACATACCATGATTTCACTTGGCAACAGATTTCTCCAAACAACATGGCTCAAAATGCCCAGGAACTGTCATTTAAGCATTCAGGAGCAAGAAAATTCACAACAAAATCCAGTGGTCTTTTCTTGCATGAATGAACTAGAGAAAGCATCATATTTTAACAACTAGTGCCAAAGCTCGCTGCAGGCTGTAATGCAGCTGGCGCTAGCAGGGCAAAGAGGGTATGTGTGTGTGTGGGGGGGGGAGGCAGACCTTTCAAGGAGTGAAGCAGCACGGTCATTGGCCCCAGGCAGACAGCGCATCCTGGGAGCTATGAATGACTCAAGCAGAGCAGTGCAGGAGGGGTGGCCAGACGGGGTGGAGGGCAGAGGGCAGGACAACCTCAATTGCAGGGCAGGCAGAGGCCAAATGGCAGCTGCAGCAGCGGCAGGGCGAGGGCATGTCAGGCTTGGTGTAGGCAGGCTTCAGGCTGGCTGCCAGTACCCCTGGCCATGGCAGCGTCCCATCTCTAGTGTCTTGGGCAGCATGGCAGCCTACGCTGGTGGCCACAGCACCATCTTGTCCCTGTGCTCTGGGGCACCACTGTGGCTGCCACCGCCTTGTGGCCACCTGCGTTACCTCTGCCGTGTTGTGCGCCGGGGTCTCCTCTCCACCATTTGCTGCACAGCCATTAGGGCCATGGGCAGCTGCCACCCTGCCTGTTAGATGGTGGTGGGCCCGGTGCATCCTCAGCAGCAGCGGTCCCTATGAGGGTCCTCTGCCAGAGGGCATGCAGCATTGGCACAACCCTCCACAGGCGGTGACACTGCCTCATGGCTGCGCTGGCCGGGTTGCTTGCCGCCGCCTCGTGTTCTGTGGCTGCCACAGCCAGGTAACCAGTTTCAGTAGTTCTGGCACAGTCAGGCCCTTGCCACCACCACCCACCACGGTTCATCGCCACCACCCAGGTGGAGTGGTGCATGGTGGCAGACATGCTGGCTCCAGCAGCCAGGTGCACCTACGAGAAGAGTGGCAAGCTGCTGGCAACAGAGGGTGACACCCTGATTAGGCCAGATTTGAGCTTGGACACTCACCAGGGGCTGGACACACTCCACCCTCCAGCCAGTTTCCAAAATATTAAGATGATCCATGTATAAGGATAAGATTTCAACTGGTGATATCAGAAAAAAAGTATTTTGTAAATTGCACATAATTACTTACAGAATTCACTATCAGAGAATGTGAAAATAGTTGCTAGGGTGAAAAGGGATTCAATAAACACTGAATGTGGATCTCTCAATGTCTGTTCACCAAAAATAAGTAGATGGAACTTATATGTTCAGAGACTGTGTAACTTGGAATACAAGATGTAGAATACAACCACCCATATGTGTGTATAGTTCTGTCAAGTTGCAGAAAGGGCCTTTCAAGGCAGGTGAAAAGCAGCAATGGTTTGCCTTCTTCTGCAGAGCCTTCTTTGGTGGTCTCCCTTCCAAGTACCAACTCCACTTAGCTTATGAGATTTTATAAAATTGGGCTATACCATATCACCTTTCTGCCAAACCAGGAATTAGGTTCATGGTCTGTTAATGGCTACTAGCCATGATGACTAAAGGAAACCTATACATTGAGGCAGTAAACCTCTGAAGCCCAGAGCTAGAAGGCAACTTCAAGGGAAGGCCTCATCCTCTATGCTATGGCTATTTTATTCATAATCCAAAAATTAAACGCAAACCAAGTAACAGCTTTATGCAGACCAGCATAATGATACTAAACAGTGTACAAGCTTGCAGTCCCACCAACTAAGGAAGTTGAGAGGGCCACACAGATGAAGGATCCCTCCTATGCAACCCCCCATAAATACAATCACTCTCAGCATTTCTGGCTATATGTTTGTTTAATATTGCCTGTGGACATGGCTACAGTTGTTGGAGTGATGGTAGGAACTGGGAGGATGCCTGGTTCTTGTGGCAGTATCAGCTAGGGTTGTGCACTCTGGTGTGGTTCAGCGGTGATACCTGGAGATCTCTCACTGGAACACCTTGGAGGGCCCGTATCTAGCTGGTGCTGAAACAGCTGCATTGCTTATCAGTAGAGCCTGGATCAGGTTCAAGATTTTGGTTTTGACCTTTAAGCCCCTTTTGTTAGACTTTGTCTCTTAGCAAGAGTCAGCCACAGACTGTCAATTACAGGGTTAACTATTTGTTTACACTTGTTGCTAATGGGGACAGGCAGAGTGGGTCGCATGGTCTGTTTATAGATATGCAGATTTGTTTAGGGGCCATGGCCTCATGCTTGTTTACCATGTCCACAACTTTAGCAGGAAGAGAAGAATTCTCCTTCCTCCCTTTGTTTGAGAAGAGATCTGCTTTAGGCAGAGAGGAAGATCCATCTTGAATCTTTACCACGTAACATCTAAGGTGTAGAGCTCCTGAACGAGCTAAGGAAGCTGTGTATTTTTATTGTTTTACCTTCCAGTTTCCTCTATCCTGTTAGGTAGTAAAATTGTCTTTTTATATACACTATAACTGTCTTGTCTGGTCTCATCATTATATATTAACCCTGATATTGTTTACAATATAAACTCTCAGATTCCACCAACACCTTCATGGTCTGGGACCAACTTATCTGAATGACCGCCTATCACCCTATGCTCCCCTCACAGCTTTATGTTTTGTGGACAGTAACTTGTTGGTGATTTCTGGTCCCTGTGTAGCTTGCCTGGCCTCGACCAGGGCCAGGAATTTTTCAGTCCTGGTCCCAACCTGGTAGAACGAGCTCCTGGAAGAGCTGAGGGAGCTGTGGGAGCTTTCAGCATTCCGCAAGGCCTGCAAGATGGAGCTTATTCGCTGAGTCTACGGTTGAGACTGGGGCATGGAAGATCTGATGCCCCCCCCCCTGAAGAGAAGAGATCTCCACCAAGCTGTCCATCACTGTTGGTGGGCAGCCGGCACCCAGGGGGCCTCTTTGGACACTGGAAGGTGGCCTCAGTGGCTGTGGGGACTGGAGATTGTTGCCATCAGGGGTATTTTAAGGTGGTTATTATATTAATGTTTTATGTGTAACCCACTGCAAGATGATTTGCCAGGAATGTCAGGATATAAATAGAAATAATTAATAATTGATACTTGATACTTGATACTTGATACTTGATACTTGATACTTGATACTTGATACTTGATAATATAATTGATTTCCAGATGACCAAGATCAGTTCCTCAGGAAAAAAACGGCTGTTTTGGATGGTGAATTTTATGACATTATACCCTGCTGAGGTTCCTCCACTCCCCAAACCTCACCCCTAGGCTCCACCCCCAAAATCTTCTGGGATTTCTCAAACTATGTAAAAGTAAATAGAGATATACATCAATAGTCAAACAATTTTAGAGATAAAGTTAATCTTTATTACACCTTGATGTGCAAGGTGTAATATCAAATTAGGCCAAAATCGAATCCTTATGTTGTTTCCAAATGCAGTCTCCCTCTCTGCTCTTAGACCCACCTCTCTGTTCTTGAGGAGCCAATCATCCACCCCTTCCCATTCACCCAATAACACCTGAGCCTGAGTCTGGTCCATCCTTGCCTGTTTCTCTGATCTTTTTATATTTTTATAAGACCTAAGTTTTCATGACCTTCAACTGTAGACAAAGATGTTGCAAATGACCTCTGTCTTGAAGGAAAAGTCAAAGCAGATCTTTTGGCAATAGAAGAATCCAATCCAGTTCTATTAATCAAATGTCAACAATATATTGTGCAAGTGTGCCTGTATCTGATCTCCAGCAAATTTGTGGTGACACGGGCCATAGAAATAAAGCAGGATGGACAACTGATGGTTTAGCAAATGAATAGAATTAATTCTGATGAATTGATGAAAGCTGAAAAATTATACATTCTCAACTTAAATTCTTGGTTCTGAATAGGGAGTTGTAGTTTGAATAGATTAAATAGGACTCAGAAAGAAACGCAACATTTCTCCCAGCTGCTGGTGAGAATGCTTCCAAGAATGTTTGCTTCCAAGACTCCCCAGTGTAGTACTGGCAAACTATACTCAGAATCATTTAGCAATAAATGGTCAGAAAAACTACTCCCCTGGAGAAACGAGATAATTAATTTGCCACAGGGTCATTTTCGGTGTAGTAAAAATTGTGTAGTCTGTCAATTTGCCATTCAGACAGCTGTTGTGAGTGTGAATGGAGCTGATCTTAAGTTGAGACACTGTAGTTATTGCAATAGTAAAGAAGTACCATACTTGATTTTTTTGTCCATTTGGAAAAGCATATATAGGTATTACTATGCACAATATAAAAATAAGGATACTGGAACATCAGTTTAGATTAAAAACCTGTGTTTATGAGGCACCTTCACCAGGATGTTATAGGGAAAACAGCATTCTTATAATGACATAAAATTTGTGGTTATAAAGAAATGTGAGCTACTCCATTTAATACAGAAGACATAAAAATAAATTTATATAATATGAGTCTAGACAAATATTTAAATTAAAAACCTATGCACCTTTTCGATTAAATAACTCAATTTTGAATTCAACTGTTATATATTAGAACTTTGCCCCTTTAATAAACTGTAGCATAAACGAAAATGAGAGGAAAGGTGAAGATGATTTAATTAAACGGCATACATTTCCATAGTGCAGAGTTCTACATCTGGGTCCCAAAAATGGGAAGCATGCAAATTGGATGGGAGATACACTTCTATATGTGTGTGTGTGAACAAGATCTTTAGGTACTTGAGGATTGTAAGCTAAATATGAGCAGACAGTGTGATGTGGGGATAATGAAGGCAAATGCATTCTTGGGCAGTATCAACAGAGGCATCAGATTAAATTCACAAGATGTCATAGTCTCACTGTATACCACATTAGCAGATCCCACCTGGAGTACTGTATACAGTTCTGGAGGCCTCGCTTCAAGTAGGACATGGACAAAATTGAGAAGGTCTTGAGGAGGGCAACGAGGATGATCTGAGACCTGAAGACCAGCCCTATGAGGAAAGGCTGAGGCACTTGGGAATGTTCAGCCTAGAGAAATGGAGGTTGAGAAGGGACATGATTTCTGTCCTTAAGTATTTGAAAGGCTGTCACTTAGAAGAGGGCACAGAGAAGTTCCTGTTGGCAGCAGAAAATAGGATCCCCAGGAATGGCTTTAAACTACTTGTAGAACAGTACTGGCTAGATTTCACAATCTTCCGGAGCTGATTATGGTACAGACCATGAATTGTTACTATCAAAAAATAGAAAAAAGCTGAAGGAAAAACATTTAAATTCATAATGGCAGTATACAATCTAAGAAACATTCCAGAAGAGCTTAAAAACCCTGAAAAGAAAATATTTGCATTATTAAGCTCAATGTGAACTGGAGAATTTGGGGTTGAAACCAGAGATCTTATCAAGGATGTGAAAATATTCCATACTAATGAAACTTGATAAAGATAGATAAGAAGCAAAAGTAAAGTTGACAGAAATAGAATCAAAAGTCTAAATGCAACATTCCAGCAACTAGCACATAGAGACAAAGAGAAATATCAGTTTAAAGAAATAGAAAAGAACAATAAAAGGAGGGATAAGAGACCTCTTCCACAAGACACAAGAAATCAATGGGAAATTTAAAGCACAATTGGGTTTGTTGAAAGATCAACATGGAAATATTCCATTTTCAAGTACTTGAAGGGGTTAACACAGAGGATGGAGAAGAATTGTTTTCTGTTACCCCAGAAGGAAGGACCAGAACCCATGGGATTACATTAATTCAAAAGAACTCAGCTAAACACCTGGAAGAAGTTCCTGACAGTTAGAACGGTTCCTCAGTGAAACAGGCTTCCTCGGGAGATGGTGGGTTCTCCCGCCTTGGAGGTTTTTAAGCATAGGCTAGAGAGCCACCTCATAGAAATGCCGATTCTGTTAATTTAGGCAGATTGTAAGTGGCTGGGCAGAAAGGATTGTGTCCATGCTTGGCTCTTTCTTGCATGTCCAGGAAAATGCCAATCACCATTTTGGGATTGGGGGGCAAATTTTGTTCAGGCCAGACTGGCCATGGAATCTGGGTTGTTTTGGGGGGGGCATCATCTGGGCCTAGAATTGTGTCACTGTGGGTGGACAGGTAGTTGTGAATTTCCTTCATACTGCAAGAGATTGGACTAGATGACCCTGGAGATCCCTTCCAACTCTATAATTCTATGAAAAACATTAACCGAACAGGACAACATAAAATAAAGTTGGGAACAATATACTGAAGGACTATATAAAGCAGATTAAAGGATAACAAATTCCTTCCATGAGAAATATTTTGAAGAAGAACCTACAGTTTTGGAAACTTAAGTGAAAGACATGCTAAGAGCATTTGGGAGAAAAAATCACCAGTAGTAGATGGGATACCAATCAAGCTATTCTAACCTACAGAAATGGAGCCCATCAAGATCTTAAGAAGAATATGTCAGCAAGCATGGAAAACAAAATAATGTTAGGAAATATTCAATCTACCTCCCAATTCCAAAAAAGAGACATCAAAGATTAAAGCAACTATCAGACCATCACATTAATTTCTCACATGGATAAAGTGATACTCAAAATCTTACAATACAGAGTTGTTACCATATATGAAATGAGATATGCAAGATGAATCCAGAAAAGAAAGAGGCACTAGAGATCATATTGCAAATTTTCATTGTTTAATGTGTTTCATAGATTACAACTAAGGTTTTTTTGCTGTGTGCATCATGAAAAGGCTATGGCTGGTTTTAAAAGAAATGGGTGTGCCACATCATCTGATTGTTTTGATGTACAATCTATTCTCTGAACAAGAGGCTACTATTTAGAGAGAATATGGGGGAAAGAATGGTTTCCAAATGGAAAAGGTAGCAGACAAGGATGTATTATGTTTCTCTGTCTCTTCAGTCTATAGGCAGAACATATCTAATAACAAGGTCCTTCCTCTCTAACACTTTTTGGGGGAAGACCACACTTTTCAACATGCCACACATTATGGGCATAGACATGCACTTCAAAAAACTGCAGGTTTATTTTACTTTCAGAAAAGTTATTTAATTCCCCATGCACACACATACACACAAAAAATTCCAGAAGAATTGTTTATATACAGGAACATGTGCAACAGGTTGTCTCTTATTAGATTTTGTGCCAATAAAAAAGGAAAGAAGTGTTCCCTTTGACCATCCAAAAAGCACTATGCTTGAGGCCATGGAAACTTGCATACACAAAGGTCATGCCATATAGGGGGTGAAGTAAAAAGGAAACTCAAGGAGTCTGAGTGAAAAAGCTGACTGGGGTACATGAAGGGAAGATACACTGGAGAAAAGTATTACCCTGAAAATGAAGATCTGTCAATGAAAGACCCCTGATTCATTTTCTTTTTCCTTCTTGTTCTCAGCATATTCTTAATGCACATTTTAAAAAATATCAGGTTGTTTATTTTGAATAGAACTTCACTTGCACATTATATTCAGAGTATAATAAAGTGATTTCCATCATGAAAATGAAATCAGCTGCAATATGCAGATTCATATTCTGAGTACAGAGAACTCAAACTTAAGCTCCAGCTGGTCTGAAAAATAGAGAAACAGACAAGGACATCTGAATACAGGTTTTTGTTTTGCTGGAAAGAAAAGAATAATGGAGCCATTCCTATTATTGTATTATTGTAGCTTTATTCATAGGTGTTTTCCTTCAAGAAAAACCCAATGAAACAAACCACTGTATGGGATCATTTTCTTTTCACCATGTCATGAGGAGTTTTCTTTGCTCACTGGATGGCAGGCTGCCTGCTTCAGATTGACTGGTTCTGAAGGAATATCTGGTAAAGTATCACAAAGTCTAATTTCTCAAGCTCCTACTAAGCATTAGTACATTAAGCATTTATTATGCCTTCGTGCAAGAACTTTCACAATCTTCCGTCATGACCATTTCATAATATACTCCAACAGGGATAGATTGTGATACAAGAGGCTTGACCAGTTGTATTATAACAAGGGGAACTAAATACTAGAATATGTAAAAGAAGTAGAATTATCACCCTGTCTATCTTATGTCAGATTTTCTGTGTCTATTCTACTGTCCATTTGTATGCTGGCAGAAAGTAGTGTGTGGTTTAATGATCTAGACATGCTTTGTTTCTCAATGATATGATTCAGCAAAGGGTTTCTGTCCAGTGATCCAGCCTTGTCTTTCTCAAAGCATTATCTTTCTAAACTGGTCATGCCACTTGTGATGGAGTGCCTGCCTTTATGGTTTGCTTGCACCATCTTCTCCTGAGCAATTTACTTTTCCTCCTTCATCTGTTTCCCTGAGCAGCAGGGGAGGAAAGCAATGAAATGCTCAGCAGTGTGCAGAGCACAGCCATGGGTATGAATTCTGTCCTATTAGGACTGGCAAAAAGAAGTCAGTTTCAGTTCAGTCTGAGTATTTGAATGAATCTTTCAGAGAGCAGCAACTGAGCAAATTGATCCTCCTTATGGAATCAGCACTACAGTGGGAGGCAGCCTGATTCCATGAGTGACCTAAGATGAACCTTGTTCATGAGGCTGGGTCGTTTAAATATTCTCCCAGCCCCATGGGGTCCAGTTTTGCATTGCTGGGTGTATGGGTAAAGGGCACTTAACAAGATTTGACAATTTAAAACACTTAGGTTCACTAGGATGAGCAGATTGGGAGAAATTATGTACACAGAAATGCCAGCTAGGGGCACAGCCATGGACCCAGTCTTCTGGCCAGACAGCAGCTGTGGAGTCATTCTCCAATCCCTAATTCCTGCTGCTCCACTTCCCCTTGCAACCCCTTAAGGAGGACACCAGCAAAGTGAAACTGAAAGCAAGTGCTGCTGGAGTCTCATGAGGATTTCTGCAGACATGAAAGGCAGCAATAGTCAGAGATTTCCTCTTCCACTGCAAAATTCTGATTAATTTTCACATTGTTCCAGGGGTCTACTTCCCTCTGGGAGCAGTATTTGTCAGAACATTATGAGCGGCTGTGGTAATGGGAATTTGTAATTTGCAGACAGAAATCCCTTTCATCCATGGAAATGACTACTGAATCCAGCCCAATCCAATCCAATCTAATCAGTCTATATCTAAACGACAGAAAAAATTAACTGAAATTAGTAACATTAACTGAAATTAATTACATTTCTAACTAACGGTGATTTGTAAAGAGTAGAAAGCAGGGGTTTAAACTCTCCTTCCCACCCTTCGCAAAAAGAAAAATGCTGAACAGTGGGGAGCTTCCTGCTGTTTGGTTTAAATGGCTTCCATCACTTCCTGTTTCCTGTGAAAACCCACAAGAAGAAAGTGGGGGTTTAAACAGCTCCCATCATTTTACCTCCTGACTTCTGCTTGCTACTGTGGTGAACAGGAAGTGGCTACGTGGCATTCAACTTTGTGCCTTGTCAACCCTTCCCTGCTCTTTGGAGTCTTTTTGCCATTCTCCACTTCCTGGGGCTGCCCGGTCTCCCTCTCCACACGTAAGGACAGGGATGGTAGTGCCACCTCCAGACAGGGATGCCTTTCCTTGACAAAAGTGCCTTCTTCAATAGTTCCTTGTAGTACCTGTTTCAATTGGTGGCATTTCACAGATTTTCTTATATCCACGCAAAACAGTGCAATTATAATTTTTCCCCTAAATAGCTTGCGGCACACAGGCTTTATTGCTGCAAACACTACAAAACAATTCCAGTTTGGTTACTGAGTTTATTTCACAACGAGAGGCCAAAAGGCCCTGAGACTCTAGGAGTTCAGTGAATAGATTGCCTGAGCAGTTTTTATTGGTAAATAGCAGCCTCCCGTGGCTCCACTTTAAATTGAAGGGTTGAACTGAAAAATTGCAGGGAAGGTCTCCCCTTTTCTTCAATATAACCTTCCTGTTTTACATGTACTTCCTCCATTCCTGGTGCTGCTAACTCAATGCAGGCAAGACCATACTAATTGTCTGTAGAATATTTTAGCAATAATTAGCTTGACTTGGGGTGTACAACTAAAATGTCAGGACACTTCAATTTGCCCCAGATTTGATTGTAACATAGTTTATAATCTATGATCCATTTGAATGCACCAGAGTAATTTTCACATATTAATTAAAGCAGACTCTTCATCTTGCATATTTATGTTTAGTATCTGTTTAGCTATGCAATGAATGTAAGTCACATTATAATTACATAATTAATTAAACATTCCTTAAAGACACAATAATAATGATGGTATATTTGTGAGGATAGTTCTTTCTCTAGCAGCCATTTCTTTTGCCTATCAGGGTCAGTGACCAAAACCACTTAATTCCTCACAGCATTAAAATACACAGAGAAGAAAATGGCAACCATTCCACCAGGGGAATCAGATGCTTTTTACAATTGATATAGATTATATAGATTTGTGGAACACAATTGAGAACACAAATACAGATTTGTGGAACACACTTTAGACACAGTGTGTCTATGGTTTATTTTTAGGTCAGGCAGAATGTATCTTGAGTTCATTGTGGCACTATGTGTATAGTTATTTCTTTGTCTCTCAAAGTAACCTTGAGTTTGTCAAAAGCAGATAGCTCCTGAATGTAGCATCCCTCCATATAAAGGAATGTATTCTTTGAAACAAAGAGCGAGAAAATTGTAATAAGATATATAGCCATCCGTGATAGGTCAGATTGTACGCCCTTCGTCGTTGACCTGATTGGTCAAAGGGACAGTGAGGGACTGAGCGTCAGGATACCTCATGATGACGTATCAAGGTCTTAAAAATGAGCTGCACTGATGCAGACTTCAGAGAATGCTCCAATTAGCTTTCTCTCCATGCTTGCAAACATGTATCCTAAATAAATCCTCTTGCTGCTTAGCTGTCTTTGTTGTGGTCTTGTAAATTTTACACTGTATGATCCATAACACAACATTGACAAACAACCCCAATGCAAGGTTTGAGGATACTGATCTTCATTTCTGTCACTGCGTTATGAGGAACTTAATTATTGTGGCCTATGTAGTGTTTGATACCAAGTACTTCAGTTGAAGGCCCACTTATGTGAGATTCTGTCTAGAAAAATCAGTTCAGTTAAATGAAATTGCCAAGCCCCCAAGAATAAATCAGTAACAGCTACTGGGGAAATTGGGAGAGAAGGCAGCATTCTTATTCCTAGTGTTGCGAACCCCCAGGTGAGGCCTAAGTTCTCCCAAAATTACAAATGATCCCCAGATCACAAACAGTAGTTCATTTGGAGGAAAATGGCTGCTATGGAGTGTGGACTCCAAGGCATTATAATTTCTATCGTCCCTCCTCTCACAAGCTCCACTCACAAGCTCCAGGACTTTCCCCAGAATGACAACCCTATATCTGCTCCCTAACTCTACTCAGAACTTTCTACACATATTAACTTTTTATAAGAAATAAAAGCTTGAAACGGCACATTGCCATTGTTTTAGTTTTCAGGGCCTTTGTCTTTTGAATACAAAATCTGACACCAATTTGAGGCATCCAGCCATTTATCAACTCAACACAATGTTTATTGCATTTTCAGTATAAGCAGTGCAGGGGGAAGGCTTAAAGCATGCACTCTCCCTATGGGCACTGTATGGAGAAATACCATGTGGCTTTGCTGAAAATAAATCATAATCATATTCAAAAGCACTTGCAATGGACAAGGGAAGGACCAGCTTCCTCATATTCATCTTTGCTCATCCACATTTGTTGGCAGGTCAACAGAGAAGCCAATATGGAACCCCCAATCCAGACAGAGTATTTGTTCTGGTGCTGCAATCATCTAGAAGTGGTGGAAGAGGGAATATAGCACAAAGAAGAGAAGAAATAGATCAGGGCAGAGTCTGCACTTACTTTCTTTATTCCATTGTCAATCCTGTTGAATTCAGATCGCTTTGAACTCGGATCTTCTTCTCCCCCCCCCCATTAAAACAGGAAAGTCTTCTGCATGTGGTTAGGGTAGTTCAGAAGGGGGGGGGGAGCCAAGCCTCTTTCTTTCTTTTCTTGATGGTGAGGGAGAGGAGCCAGGCAGGGAGCCTCTTTCTTTTCTTGGAGGGGTGGGGGAGAAGATTGAAAAAGGCAGAGGAGGGAGGAAAAATCCAGGACCAACAGAAGTTGAGAGAAATTAGGGGCTTCTCCTTTAAGGCAAGTTTGTCACATGACCAGGGGAGGAATAAAATGTACATTGAGAAAATAACTCAGATGAATGACCATTGCACCTACTTCAGTACCATGGTCTTGACCTAGGTTCAGATTCCTCCATGGTTGCTTTTTAGTCATAGAAATGCAAAAGATGAGATTCAGTCACATCTGCCCAATATCCAGTTTTCATCTCTGTGGAGGGATTATTGCTCATGCACCACTAACCATAAAACCCATTCAGAATGCTCATATTGACATCTAATCAGAGTAACACAGGAATTGTCCCGTTAGGTCATCTAGGTTTCATTCTCTCCCTGAGTGGCAGGTCATAATGGAGGATGCAGTCATCACTGGTCCCCAGATCTAAACATGGGTGTTTAGGTGCCATTGATAGATCTGTTCTCCATTTAAACTGAGTGATTACATTATTTTGAGTAGAAAGCTACATAATATCTGTGAAAAGACCCAGGAACATCAAGTTACGTAACTGGTCTTGTCCATTCATGGTATCTTAAATCAATCTCAGCAGTGTTACCTTAATCTTCATGATACTTGAAGCCAAAGCTGTAATTCCCTTCTGTATCCAATCACCAATGCCAGGGTACAGGGTGGCTCCACTGGATAGTACACTATTGGCATAAAGATCTTTATGGATGTCAATATCACATTTCATTCTGCTATTGTAAGTTGTTTCATGGAGACCAGCAGACTCCATCCCTGATAAAAGCAAGACCACAGGAATTTAGTAATCAGATGTTTTTAGGCAAATCACTTTCCTTCTTTTTCGTTGATAACAGTTAAAATTAATACAGGTATATGGTAAGTGTTGGTGTTCAGAAGAAGAGCATCCACTTTGCATTCAGAAGGTGCCAGATTCTATCACTGCAATCTTTACCAAGATCTTGTTGGATTGGTGTGCAGATGATGCACACCCTACCTGATTGGCCCTCAGTGGGGGACATGCTCCCAATAGGGAGCGGGTACTCCCCCACTGAGGGGCAATCATGGGTCTTCCCCACCCTCATCTTCCTCCTCCTCCTCCTTACTGCCTCTTCCAGGCACTTGGGAAGAAGGAGAGCCAGCAACAGGTAAGCTGAGGAGGGGAGCAGCAGGTAAGCTGTGGCCAGGTTCCCATTGCTGGATCACTCTGCTCTCTCACTGCCCTCCCACCCACCAGGTGAATGGGAGAGGTGGTGATCTGGTGTGCTTTGTAGTGCTGCTTCCTACAGCACTGCATCAGCCTTAGCAACCTGGCCCCCCTGGCTGGGCCACCCCACTCTCTCACAGCCCTCCGAGACTCTGGGGGGAGGGTAGCTGGGTGCATTCCACAGCACTGCAGGTTCTGTGCTGGCCTGGCTCCCCTGCCAGGACTATACTGCTCTTTCCCAGCCATCCCACCTGCCAGGTGAGTGGGAGGAGGGTGGCCAGTAGTGATGATGTGACCATCAGGGAGCTCATAGCGTTTCTCCAGAGAAGATGAAAAAGCAGCTGTAGCCATTTCATTCTCAAAGTCTAGTGTCATAGCAGAGTTTCACCTTTATGTCTCACACAATCTCATGCTCTGCCACTAACACAAAAACATAAGGGATAAGGCACTGGAGAGATTGGGACTGATAGAATTCTACATCCTGCTTTTCCTTAACTAGAGTAACAAGCTTCTCTCCAGTAGAACCATCAGGACCAGAGTTCAAGGCA
Organism: Paroedura picta; assembly: GCF_049243985.1. Lineage (NCBI taxonomy): Eukaryota > Metazoa > Chordata > Lepidosauria > Squamata > Gekkonidae > Paroedura > Paroedura picta. Next base: position 112,986,708 of record NC_135370.1, read on the forward strand.
AAAATTGTTGACCACTCTGGCACAATGGGAAAAGATCCCAAATGCATGCCATAAGCAGAGATGGGTGAGGTCCCCCTAAATCACTTCCATTTTTCTTTATTCATCCAGTCCCTTCCCTGCAGCGCATTCTAGGATTTTTATAGCCCTTAGGACATCTAGCATTAACTGTCAGGCATTCTGTGGACTCAACTTCCAGAAGACATTTGGAGGAGAGAGGGAATTTGTTACATTCTGGGAAGGTATTTTCCATAATGTGTGATAATTAATGTAAGTGGTTCTGGGAGCAACAGTTCTAAGTACATACTCATGGATTGGGATGGAACTGAAAGAATAAAGAATAATAAGGGTATTTCCGCACAGCAGTAAAAATAGCATTTTGCCAGCTGAATGGCAGAGTGCTAAATGTTATCCCGCTTCCCAGCCATTCCTCACCTTTTCTGCTATCTCACCTTGTCTGCTGCCATTTCACACTTCTTACATTCCACATGTGCTGCTGGAAATGGCGGAAGAGAGCAACACACCTTATATGTGACTCTCTTCCACCTGTCAATCAATCCAGGCAGCCAATTCCCTTCCTCCATATTTATTCTATACTGGGAATTTTGGCATTCCCACATTTCCCGGGGCCTGGGGAGATGGGGGTTGAGGTAGAGCCTCCAAAATTTCAGGGTAGCTCCAGGATGCTCTTCCCTGACTCCCCTCCAAATTTATGATTGATTGGTCCAAGGATCTATGTCTAGGGGCTCCCAAAGAAGGTGCCCACATCCCTCCATTATATCCTATGGGACAGACTCGCCATATTCATTGCTCCAGGCAGTTTACTTTTAAAGAAACAAAACTTGTCTCTGGGAGAAGGGAGAGGGAGGCGGCTGTGAGGGTGGGACATTGGAGCTGGAGATAGAGCTTCTTTGCCTCCATACATTTCTTTAGCGTGTGGCCTTCTGATCACAGACTTCCCCCCCCCCCCAAAAAAAAACACCTGAACAACCCTAAGAAAGGAAATGAATGCTTTAAAGCAGCCTGACAACCTCCTCTCACTCAAGCTGTTCTTCCAGACCTCTATGAAATGAAGTTCACAACAAGCTTGAGCCTAGACACCAAAGATTTTTGAATGACATCCTATTGTTGTAGATCATTGTGTGAATATCACCAATAGCCAATAGGACAGGGATAGCCCATGATGCATACCTGACATGATACAGCAGGAAAAAGGTGGTTCTTACAAAGCAAAGACAACAACTATGATAAACATGGTGATTACCGGTAGTAACAAAAGAATATCCTCTTTCTGTGGGGATTTTCATTAGATAGTAAGATCTCTGCCAGATCAAGTCTCATGATAGCATACCGCAAGGCATAACCTTGAAAGATAGGTACATGGTGTGTGACGCCATCCCCGGAATCCAGAACAATTCCTGGGAAAGAGAATGAAAGGAAAAGAATTAGCATTCTTCCCTGGAGTTCTCATCCCACCACACCCTTTCAATCTATCCATCTGTGAGAACAAAGGGGGTTAAAAGGAGAGGCTGCAAATGACAATCTCTATTGTCTTCTTTCTAAGTGAAACTCTCCTCTTGCAAGGGGGAAATTGCTGCCATATACAAAGAAGCAACTGCCTTCTGCCAAAACATGAAAGAAAAATTGCATACTATTGTTCTCTTTGAACAGTTGCTAACGATAATAATCTTATACTTCTATAGCCTTTCATGTAAAAGGATCCCAAACAATTTTCAAAGAATCCCAAATGCTGATGTACAAACATATAGATTTTGTCACAAAAATTGAGCCTTTTTATGGTGCAAAACAAGGCATTTATTCTCCTTGCAACCTAAAATAGTTGAGCAATAGTCCACATGCAGGTTCAATGCACTAGGTCATCTGAGGACACAGAGGTTGGAATGCAACTACAATAAAGACAGCAAGAATGTATGTTTTGAGACAGTAGCTCCTCATGGGCGGGCAAGGGATCCCAGAGGGCAGAGCATCATTGCAAGTGGTCTGTGAAAAGAGACTTTCTTTTTCTTTATTCACTAAGAAGTGAATAGGTTGAGTTTGTAGTACCTAACCCCTGGACTTCCTTTCTTAGTGTAATTAATGGCATATTAAATATACTATGTTTCTAAAAGGAACTTCCCTTCCCTACCTAACTGAAAGTGTGGCATGATCTTCACCTATTTAATGAATAGATCAGATAAGGATCACATATCATGCAGATTGCAAGTTTGTGCAGTCTCAGTTGGCAGGTAAGGGAGATAGATCCTTGCAGGTAAGGGAGATAGCACTGAACCATTGTACTCAGTTTTGTTTTGTTGAGTGTTCAGACAATGTGTAAATTCAGAAAATAGATTCCTTTGAAACGTAGTGTTGGAGAAAAATTTTACAGATCCCCTGAAATGCTAAACAGACAAATAAGTGGGTCCTAAAGCAAATCAATCCTGAATTCTCCCTAGAAGCTAAGATGGTTTAACTGAACCTATTGTAGTTTGGTCACATTATGAAAAGGCAAGAGTCACTGGATAAGACAATAATGCTAGAAAAAGTTGAAGGAAGCAGGAAAAGAGAAAGACCTAACATGAGATAAACAAAGCTGCAGGCCTCAGTTTGAACGAGCAGAGTATGGCTGCTTGAAGAATGTTAATTAAAGGGTCACCTATTAATTAGGTGGAAGCAACCGTGACACAGACACACAGTCTCTTGAGAGGACTATATCGCATACCAACTAAATGTTTCAATCAGATATTCATTCATTGAATGCTGCAACTCAAATAGTTTCTTTCAAGACTTTTCTTGTTAAAGGCTCTGAGATGTTTTAACTTATAACTTATAAGAAAAGGAAATCTGTTACAAAGTTAATCAAGGGAATTCAGTTGCCATGAGAGAAGATCTTCAATTACCAGCTACAGCTCTCTTTCCTCCTGTTTTATGAATGCCAAAGATAGTTACATCCTGCTTCTACCAACCCACAGCATTCTCAAATGTGTAACATTAAAATGTAACTAAACAGCTGTGATAATTTCATAGGTTTGTTCACAAGAAATGAACAGTAGTATTAAATCATCAGTGGAAGATTATACCCCATATCCATGTTTTCTCCATTTTACATTGTATGTCCAGAAACTGTACATACACTAACACTCACATGCTGACCTAAATAGCTATTCACAGTAAAATGGAGCAGTCCAGATTTGAATATTGTGAACTGAAGCATGTGAGCCAGAGAATGCTTCAATTCATTGCCCATGCATTCTGTTTTTCGCAGCTCAGTATCTACAGGCCCACGGCAAGAAAAAAAATATGCATACTTCCAGAAACAATAAACAGTAAACATGGTTGCAGTTGGAAGCCAGATGAAAGAAGGTGAAATTACTCCCTTCAAAACTGAAACTCAGTGTCTCTTCCCCAGTATCAGATGCTATCAATTTGTTTGGCTATGGAAGTATGGTTCGTAAGTCTCTCAGCATTGCGAGAAGGTTATATTCAGTTAGGATAATGTCAGAGGAGGAGCAAAATAGAGTTTGCAGTTAATCAGAAAACTTACATGCAGTGTTTCTCCAAGTCACACTCACTTATCTGTCTTTATTCCCTATGTGTGTGTGCGCGCGCACCCTGAAAGTCTGAGTGCTCCTTTGTGAGCCCGCCATCCAAAATAATTTCTGCAAAGTGCCGGTCATGACTGTAACAATATCCTCTTAAAGGGATTGTTCATTTCCTCAGGGCCATTGCCACACTAACAGGCACAATCACTAGTTTCAATATATTTTCTATTAATTTTCTTAAATCTCCTTCAGGGTGGTATATAAATAGAATAAATAATAATAGTTGCCTCTCCTGTCATTTTTCTGTCATCTGTTGTTACAGATTCATAAGCAATTGACTTAGATATATGCTTTTTAAAAAATGTTCTTTTTTTAATTAACTGCTCTGAAGCGTGAGAAAGAAAAGCAGAGCAGGTTTTTATACCCCACTTTTCTCTGCTTTAAGGAATCTCAGAACAGCTGACAATTTCCTTCCCTTTCTCACCTCACAACAGACACCTTTGAGGTAACACTGTTTAGGGCTGCACAGTATGTCTCTTCAGTCAGCCCATGAGAGACAGCAAAGCTAGCTGTGCAAAGGGACTGATAATGGGCAAGAGGGAGAACACCCACAGCCTCTTTTCCCACTTTTAAATCAATGGGTGTTCCTTTTTGGTAGACAGCTGGCCATATTTTGGCCTGCTTAATAGTACAAATGGTAATGACTGGGGAAGGCACTGGCAAACCACCCTGTATTGAGTCTGCCATGAAAACGCTGGAGGGCGTCACCCCAAGGGTCAGACATGACTCGGTGCTTGCTCAGGGAATACCTTTACCTTTAATAGTACAGACAGGCCTTCAAGAAAATACACTAAGGAATGTGCTGCAAACACAGCTTCAGTGGCAGATCTGCACTGATACAAAGTGGGAATGGGATGTTTAGGAATAATGAGTGACTGACTGAAAATCAGTGGGGAAGAATAGGCCAGTATTCCACAAAGCAGTAAAATGAAGAACAGAATGAAACATATAGAAAAGCTATGTTGCCACCTAGGGGATGAAGAGTGCAAGTGTTTTGCACACTATACAGAACACTTAAGCATAGGAAATCTTTTTTTCCAGTTATAAATATCAAAATTGTTAATTTTATTGTATCATTATTATGATTTAATTATAGATATTGGAAATCAGTGATTATAGTGTATTTCCTTTGTATGCAGATGATCCCAGATTCAGTCCTCAGCATCTCAAAATTATCAGGTAGAAATTGTTGTGAAAGACCTTTATGCAAGGTCTTGGAGAGGCACTGCCACTCACAGCAGAGAATAATAATCTTGAGAGATGAATGATCTGTTTGTTACATACCTATATGAACACATATAACCTATCCACTAGAAAGTTCATAACTTTTTAAACAGAACAATCACACCAAAGTTGCCCAAAATCTAATTTTCTTGTAATAAAGATGGGTTCCAGGACTGAGAAAGGAAAATGGGTGGACATACATTCTCAAGTCTATTTCTTGCTTATATCACATGTATCTCTGCTGGTGTAGTGGTTAAGAGTGGCGGTTTCTAATCTGGCGAGCTGAGTTTGATTCCCCATTCCTCCATATGCAGCCAGCTGGGTTACCTTTGGCTTGTCACAGTCCTGATAGTGCTGTTCTGACCAAGCAGTAACATCAGGACTAGGCTTGTGCGATTTGGCCGCTGAAACAGCAGTTCCCTCCGGGTGCAGCCAGCGCCGCGCTGCGGGGGGGGGGAGGGCGGTGCCAGCAGCGGCGTGACAGCAGGTGCAACCACGCAGGCGCGGAATTCCACGCCTGCGTGGTTGCGCCCACTGTCAGGCTGCTGCCAGCACCGCCCTCCCCCCCCCCGCAGCGCGGCGCTGGCTGCACCCGGAGGGAACTGCTGTTTCGGCGGCTGAATCGCACAAGCCTAATCAGGACTCTGTCAGCCTCACCTACCGCACAAGGTGCCTGTTGTGGGGAGAGAAAGCAAAGGTGATTGATTGTAAGCCACTTTGAGACTCCTTTGGGCAGTGAAAAGTGGGATATAAAAACCAATTCTTCTTCCCAGAGCTTGTTTTTCAACTGCATTTGTACTCACACCATCCAAGGTCCAGAGTATGCAAGTCGTGAAATATGGTCTGACTCCTAGAAAAGGGCTTGGACTCGGTTGTTCTTTGGACTAAGCAAGAGGATTTCACACATGGCCATTACACGCTGCAGGCCTGGTTCATTTCCACTTTGCCTCTGCTTCACATGCCCACTGTGCTTTTCTCTAAGAGCATGGGCCATTCTGCATGACTTAAATGTAGCAGAAGTCTTACCTTTGGTAAGCGCTACTAATTCAACGTTCCGCATGACATTGCACACAATCTGCAACACTCCTGCAACACTCCCGCAAAAATCGCTTCGTTGTAGCGCTTTTTGGGAAATCGGGAAAAGTGGATTCCCCTTGAAGAAAACACTACACTTCTGAACACAAGGTTCAACACATCAGCGAAAGACATGTGCATTCTCAATGTAGCAGTAGAGAGAATGTCCCCCCCTCGCCCCCGAACTTCTGGAGAAGCAATTGCCATTTTTTCCCCCTTAGACCGGTGAAAGCAACGAACCAGCAAGGCTTCTCAGAGGCTTCTCCGGCTAAAGTCCCTCCACAGAAGTGATTAAAAGTTAAACAAAGCTCCGTACTGCAAGTGTCTTTGAAGTTCCCAAGCACAACACAGACCCCTGTTTGACACTGGCCGTAATTTCGGCCACAAATCATGCCCATGGGGGGGGTTTACTTGAGGAGCATGTAAATGATTAAGCGCTAGCTCCTACGCCAGTAAAAAAGGTCTTTCTGAAACAATGATTTAATACAGATTCGTTGCAATGGGTGTGTTTGCGTTTTTTAAAAAACAGATCTTAAAGGGAAAGGGGCTTTTGGGGAGCATGAACACAACAGTCCATTGGCTGTTCCGTTTGATTGACGGCCAGGGGCGGGAAGAAGCACAGAAAAATATCGGGTCCTTTGTTGTGATTCCAGTGAGACCGGAAACATGTGGGGAATGAATACAACGCTACTGGGACTTCTATATTCCACTAAAAATAAAGGTATGCGGAATGACAACATTCCACTATTTAATATAGCGTTTCTGCATCCTGAAAACACTTGGCAACATTGGTCCTTGTGCGGAATGGCCCCATGTTTTCTTATGTAGCAGAAACAGTCTGACAGCAGCAGAAGTCACTACATTTGTTCTCCAGGCTGTTTACCATAGAGCAGAGCAACTGTTTCTGTGTGATGCAATCCCATACTACAGGGCAGCACATGTGAATACTGCAATCACATGGATGGGAACAATGGTATGGAGTCAGCACCTTGCCAGCCAATAAAGGTGTAATGTAAAGGGAAAGACCCAAGCATTCAGCTCCTCTCCTCATGGTCATAAAATTCATACATGCTTCATTGTACAAGGGGAAATGCAGGTGATTCACTCTGAGCAAAAATGGCTAAGCCAGAGAGCCTACCCAGAAAGCTTGGTGCGCCAAAAATAGGCTAACACTTGGCTCTGTGTGAGGCCAGTCTCATCCAAGAGATTTTCTGGCTGTCACACGAGTGATTTAGTTTATCTGCACAAAAGAAGGGCTGGGCTGTTTGCTCTTTCCCCCACCCTGGTGCAACAGGACAAAGGAACTGACAGCTCCTGGCTAGTGGCTAATCTCCTCTATAACCGTCCACACCTGAAAATATTTTTTTCCTTAAGAGCCAGTTTGGTGTAGTGGTTAGGAGTGCAGACTTCTAATCTGGCATGCCGGGTTAGATTCTGCCCTCCTCCACATGCAACCAGCTGGGTGACCTTGGCCACAGCACTGATAAAGCTGTTCTGACCGGGCAGTGATATCAGTGCTTTCTCAGCCTCACCCACCCCACAGGGTGTCTGTTGTGGGGAGAGGAATGGGAAGGCGACTGAAAGCCACTTTGAGCCTCCTTCGGATAGGGAAAAGCGGCATATAAGAACCAACTCTTCTTCTTCTTCTAAAGTTTCTTCCCTCTGGTAGCTTCTTCCTGTTCTTTTGCTAGTACATCAAACACCCATTAAGGTAGGGTCTGTCACATGCAGACATCCTCCTGGCCCAAACTAGATATGGCCAACACCTCCAAGCATTACATCAACTCATTAAGCCAGTAAGCCTGGTTCACCCATTAGTGAAGTCTCTGTTTCTTTAGCATTGCCCAATTAATCACATCAAGGCATTGTTACAGGCATTGCTACCATGCCCACCCTAGCCCCGTTCTCGTCTTTGGCTTCCCATGCACAAAACCCAGCTTGCAGGCTGGCTGGCATTTCTTCTGGATCTCCTTCATGTTGGATGGTAACTATAGCTTTTTTTTACCCAAAATCTTAATCTTTTATCACACCAGATCATCTTTTTTGATGCATCTGTGTGTATGTGCTAGTTTAAATCATGTGCTTGATGTTAGGGACCTTTTGTTTTTTTCCATTAAAAACCCTTTTATTAATTTCTAAGAACTGCCTCTGCATAAGATTTTTGGCCAGATATTCCCTCCATGTACATTGGTGGAGAATCCTGCTCGTTGCCCCTCTCACAAGGCTATGCCCCCTGGAATTGCTAATTCCCCCATCATAAATTTAGGTCTATTTCAGGTCACAATGGGACTGCCTCATACAGAAGTGGCTTCCATACAGCTGGACATAGATGGGAAGGAAGCCCTTGAATACCTCTAGTAGTGCAGCTTTGAGACTGCATTTATCATAGATATATTATTATCCACCGTTTTCAAAAAGTGTCAAACATACATCTGATTAATAAGAATAAAGGGATAAAATGCACTAACCTTTTCCATGTCATCCCAATTTGTGATAATCCCATGTTCAATAGGATATTTCAGGATAAGGATCCCTCTTTTACTCTGAGTTTCATCCCCAATCTTTTTGGCCCATCCCTACCATAACACCCTGAAAAATTGAGTAATTAAAGGAAAAGCATCAGCTTCAGTATCACGTCGTTGTGTACAAAGGTTTACTGGAGAACACCATTGTCACCTTTTGGGAGTTGTTTGAGTGTGTAGGTAGTGAGTAGAGCAAGGAGAGAAAGGCAGTTTTCATAAAATGTTTCCATTAATATGTGACATTTTCACAAGATCATTTTAATTGCTTTATCATGCATGATTACTTAGTTATAGTCTGCCTGAAAAGACTATAACTCAAATTAGGAGCAAAATGCTTTTAATTGCATATTTCAAATGCCATTTTAGAAGTTTTTCATAAGTTTTAATATCATCTTAACATTACTAATCATGAAGCTTTGTTTAGTATCAGAAATATGAGTATTCAAAATGAATATGATTCAGTCAAACTGAAGCACTTAAGTTCCATTGACTTCATAAAAGTTGGGTTGCTAGGTCCTCCCTGGCAACTTGCAAGGAATAGTGGAGTAGGAATGATAAATCCAGGTTGGGAAACTCCTGAAAGAGGAAAGGGAAGGCGACTGTAAGCCGCTTTGAGACTCCTTCGGGTTGAAAAAAGCGGCATATAAGAACCAACTCATCTTCAAGAAGTCTTCTCTGTAAATTATCCAGTTCAGTCTACATAAAGTGTTTTTTCCATGAATTTGTGGCAGCAAAAAACAAAATAACTTTGTTTAATTGAAAATTGATTTAAAAACTAGCCAATCAGACACAACTGGATTGCTATTGAAGGCCAAGGTAGACGTTATCAGCAAGGTAGACGTTATCAGCATTAGATATCCAAAAATAAGAGAGTAGCAAGGAATCCTTATTTTCATAAAATAACCATTTAGTCAATGGGAATTGGAAGGTGCCATAGTGTAGCCTGATCTTGCCGGATCTCAGCAGTTAAGCAGGGTCAGTACTTGGAGGGGAGACCACCAAGGAAGATTTTGCAGGTGAAGGCAATGACAAACCACCTCAGTTTCTCACTTGCCCTGAAAGCCCCTTGCTGTGGTCACCATAAATTGGTTGTGACATGATGGCATATTTGCATGCAGATGGTAATTCAATTTCATGAAAAATAATATAGCAGAGGAACCTAAATAGCATGTACAAAGCTCACTAAACATGTCGAAAATGCTTTAACTATAGTGAATTTATTCTAGGTAGCATTTATCTTAGCTACTATTGAAAAAGTTTTATCTATTAATACAGAACACAGAGTAAATACTATGAGATTCAACACCAGGGGTATTCAAACTGCGGCCCTCCAGATGTCCATGGACTACAATTCCCAGGAGCCCCCTGCCAGCATTCGCTGGCAGGGGGCTCCTGGGAATTGTAGTCCATGGACATCTGGAGGGCCGCAGTTTGACTACCCCTGTTCAACACTATAACTATATACTAATCGTATGGCTATTAAGGAAGTATTGCCCATCTCCTCCCATTATATGTACAAATCAGGGAATCATAGAGTTGGAAGGGACTTTCAGGGTCATCTGTCCAACTTCCTGCATAATGCAGGTAATTAACGACTACCTGCCCACCCACAGTGACCTCAATTTCACCCCCAAATGACCCCCCCCCAAAAAAAAGCAGAATCCATGGCCAGTCTGGCCTGGAGGAAATTTGCCTCCTGACCCAAAAATGGTGACCAGCATTTTTCTAGGCATGCAAGAAAGGGCCACAAGACCCAAGCACTGACACAATCCCTTCTGCCCATCCACTTACTATCTGCCTAAATTCAAAGAATCAGCATTTCTGTCAGATGGCCATCCAGCCTCTGATTTAGAACTTCCAAAGGAGAACCTACCACCTCCTGAGGAAGCCTGTGCCACTGTCAGGAACTTATGTTCAGCTGAAAATTCTATTAATTTCTTCCCATTGCTTCTGGTCCGACTACCTGCCCACCCACAACTCTGTTCAATCTTCTATGTGACAGCCCTTTAAGTACTTGAAGATGCCTATCATACCACCTCTTAATCATTTTCTCTCCAGGCTAAACAGATGAAACTCCCTTAACCTTTCCTCATGTCTGGTCTCCAAACCCCTCACCATTTTTGTCGCACTCCTCTGGATGTGCTCCAGTTTGTCTAAATCCTTCTTTAATTGTGGTGCCCAAAACTGAATACTCTGTTGAGGTCTAACCAGAGCAAAGCGGTACTATCACTTCACACAATCTGTTTATTTAAAAGAACCAACTTGATGTATTGGTTAATAACAGAAGTTTATAGTCTGGAAAACTGGGCTTGATTTGCAACTCCTCCACATGCAGCCAGCTGAGTGACCTTGGGCAAGTCATAGTTCCCTCAGAGCTCTCAACCCCATCTACCTCACGGGGTGTCCATTGTGAGGAGAGGAAGAGAAGGCAACTATAAGCCACTTTGAGACTCCTTTGGGTAGTAAGAAGCGGAGTACAAAAAACCCGTATCCTACATTGATTAATCTCAGTGAAAACAATTTGCTTCAGTTTGCACATTAGAACATGCAGCATAAAGCTAATGTACAAGCGCTCTTGCTTCTCTATATCTATGACTTCAGAAAGAAGCAAGAACCTTCTGGAAATCAAACTTTCTTTAGAAAAAAAATGAAAAATCTCAGGATAATACCCCCAAAGACGAAGATATGCCTTCTTGAAATTATCTCACCTTCTATTACATTTATATCTGCTTGTAAAATGGTGTTCACAGAACTATTTGTTCAGCTTGCACTTATCAAAGCAACAGCTTTGATGGTTGGATAAATTATTGCAGAATTTCTGATATCCGTGGATGCTTTCCCAGTTGAAGTTGCTTTGTATATAACTGACCTTCCCCTCTGCTCCACCCCAACCCTTTACTAAGAGGCAGGCAGATTACAGTTCACTGTCAACTCCAGATTAGAAGTGCTTATTTGCTACATTGTTACCTACTTAACAAAAAACAGCTCTGTTCATATTTAATAGATACTGATTTCATAAGGAGACATTACCATGCACAGTACTGCTGTTTGAAATGTGCATATAGATGTCAGACTTCTGGAGAAGAATGATAGAAAATAGCTACCAATGTGAGACTCAGTTCCTGAAAATGAGGTCTGAATTAGAACTAGTTAGTTATGACATTGCAATTACATCCTAGTCTGTATACAATACCTACATTCTATCTTATTACAGTATATGCAGATCTGTATACATGATTACCTAAGTTCCATCTTATGCACTTTTGGTTTGTGTGGGCTTTAGCACAAAAATATAATAAATCTGGATATCCTGAACATTGGAAACTCTAGTCTCTTTGCAGTGTGTTATACTGGAGCAGCCAACCAAAGGAAAGCTATTTCGGCATGCCTCTTTCTCAGTGCCAGCTTCTGATAGCAAGATCTATGTATAAACCGTGGACATAGTTTATCTGGATTTCAATAAAGCTTTTGATAAGGTTCCACATGATATTCTTGTTCACAAGTTGGTAAAATGCGGCATGGATCCTAATTCTGTCAGGTGGATCAATACCTGGTTGACAGATCATACCCAGAGGGTACTTGTTAATGGTTCAGCATCTTCTTGGAAAAGAGTGACAAGTGGAGTATCCCAGGGATCTGTCCTGGGGCCCGTGTTGTTCAACATATTTATAAATGATTTGGATGAGGGATTAGAGGGTTATAGTTTAAATTTGCAGATGATATTAAACTGGGAGGGGTAGCAAAACACAACTGAAGACAGCAACAGAATACAGGATGATCTTGATAGGCTCGAGAAGTTGGCTAAACTGAATAAAATGAAGTTCAATAGGGACAAATGTAAAGTTCTACATTTAGGTAGGAAAAAACAAATATACCAATATAAGATGGGGGAGACTTGTCTTGGCAGTAGCATGTGCAAAAAGGATCTAGGAGTCTTAGTAGACCATACATTGAACATGAGTCAGCAGTGTGACTCGGTGGCTAAGAAGGCAAATGGGATTTTGGGCTGTATCAAACGGAGTATTGTGTCCAGATCACAGGAGGTGATACTACTGCTGTACTCTGCTCTAGTTCAGCCTCATTTGGAGTACTGTGTTCAGTTTTGGGCACCCCAGTTGAAGAGGGATGTTGACAAACTGGAACGTGTCCAGAGGAGGGCAATGAAGATGGTGAGGGGTTTGGAGACCAAGACATATGAAGAAAGATTGGGGGAGCTTGGTCTGTTTAGCCTAGAGAGGAGACGGACTGAGAGAGGATCTGATAACCATCTTCAAGTATTTAAAAGGATACCATATGGAGGATGGAGCAGAATTGTTCTCTCTTGCCCCAAAGGGACAGACCAGAATGAATGGGATGAAATTAATTCAAAAGAAAATCCATCTAAACATCCGGAAGAATTTCCTGACAGAGTGGTGTCTCAGTGGAACAGGCTTCCTCGGGCTGTGGTGGGTTCTCCATCTTTGGAAATTTTTAAACAGAGGCTAGATAGCCATCTGACGGAGGCTGATTCTGTGAAGGCTAAGGGGTGGCAGGTTACAGTAGATCGCTAGGGATGTGAGTATCCTGCATAGTGCAGGGGGTTGGACTATATTTCAATACAGTATAGTGATCCATGTGTATTTCAATGAAGAGAAGATACACAAGTTGTATAATGATGTAATCATATGCATCCTCAATTTGCTTTATATTTTGACATAAGGTCAATGTTTCTGTAAGAATAAAATAATGTGCATGGAAAGGTAATGTAAAGGCTAGAACATTATGCTGTCTTAGTATTTTGCTTGCATGATGTTCTCTCTGATATTTGGACTGGAAAGCCTAAGAAAATATCAAGCCCATATTAAATAATATTACGTTTGCATTATGACATTTTAAAACATTTCAAATTCAGTAGAACTTTAAAAGCCCAGTCAAATATTCCAGGGTATAAGCTTTCATGAGTCAAAGCTCACTTTGTCATATACAAACTACCAGTCTGGAAAGCTTGTGCCCTGACCTTTTAAGGTGCTACTGGAGTCCAATTTCATTCTACATGGCTACCCAACTTGAAACTTTCTCTGCATAATAAATGTTTTATTTTGCCTACTCTAAAAAGGACCTCAGTTCAAAATAGAAATAATTTAGTCATAGTTTTCAGTATGAGAGGCAGACCTCTGCAAAATTTGTCAAGAGTTTCTTACTGAGATGTAGTGAATCAACCTTCTAATATCTGTCCATTGTGTCTTTTTTGTCACCTTTTACAATTTGTTACTGTCTTTTTGTGTGTCAAGACATGTCAAGAGATGTGTGTCAAGAGATGTCCAGAAGACATACAAATAAACACTTTAAAACACATGAATAATTTTTGTATCAAATTAATCACACACAGACCATGATAAATATTCAAGCAGTGATAAGAAAAAGCTATTGTTCTTAAGATTTTATTAAAGTTAAGAAACCCATTATATTCCAGCTTTTCTCCCTGTATTGCACTCTGTAAGCTTCTTGTTATAATCAAGAAGACAAGACACCCAAGAGAAGAGAATATTTTTTTCAAATTTATAATTCAACTCTGCTAAAATAAAATTTATATAGAAAAGATATCATTTACAGCCCATTCAGCAGTATTGTCATTATATATTCCCCAAAGAATATGAAACACCCCAAATTGCAGCATGTTCTTAGTAGTGTGTTTTGATAAGACAGTTATCTTTTTCTTTAGCAAATATAATATTCCATTGTTAAACAGCAATTCAACTCAACTTTGGAGAAACTGTAATGTACATTTTAAACTTCCTAAATAAGAAGTTCAAAAGCCACACACTACATTGAAAATATTTACAACTGTGTTCAGTGCATAGCGTAACAGCAGCTTGTGAAAAGTCCATTCTCTCACCATTATTGGCACACCATTATTTAGAAAGAAAAGTTCAGTGCATTTATAAGACGCCTGTTACACAGAGGAAAACGAGAAGATGTAGTACCACCAAATAACTAAGGAAGAGATAGCGGGATTTTGCTCTGGAGGTCAGCAGCTTGGAGCAGTAAAGACTTCGCCCCCGAATCCATCTCCGGAAAGAAAGGGCTCCTCCTTTCACCTGTTCAGAAAAGAAGTACAAAGTCTTATTAGACTGTATATAGTTTCCAACTGGATTCAGCAAGGACAAAAGGACAGTGTGAAGCAAGGCTCAGAAAGATTAATGAAGGATAGGCCTATCTGTGGCTATCAGTCATGGTGACTAAAGGGAATCTCCATGTTCACAGCCAGTCAATCTCTGAATCCCAGTGCCAGGAGGCAGCTCTTGGCATATATGCCCTGTGGTTAGCCCTCCAGAGTAAGTGTTTGGCCATTATTTAAGACAGGACTGTTCTTCTTGTGTTCTTAAGTACACTAAAATTATGCCAAAATTACAGAAAGCTTGAATCTGAGACTAAAAGAGTAAACTGCATAAATCCAGGGAGTGAGTTCATGGTGGAGAAGGTTTAGTAATTGGATCCTGATTAAATTTTTCACTGATGGAAAGTGTAATTTCTGTCAGTTTCCCCTTCCTGCTGCAAACATTCAGTTTGGCCCTCCCAAGGTCCTGCCTCCCGCAGGAGCAGCATTTCAGGAAGATCAGTGAACTGCAGAGGAAAGGGGAGAAATGGCAAAGTTCTTTTTCACGGATGAAAGGGCCTTCCATTAGCAGAAAATTTAGTCTCAATCTGGCAGCTAAACTGGGATCCCTTGGGTTAGAGTTTACTCTCTCAGCTGACATGCAAATATTAGTATGTGGCCAACAGGACAGCAACACAGTCCTTAACTTAGCTGAATCCTATCTAGGGCATCAATAGTGCTAAGTCAGTGGCTGTTGTTAGCTGCTTACCACAAATACACTGCTGGATAAAGCAATCTGATAGCACCACAGTTACGGATATCACCAGGGAAATGGGTTTAAGCATTCTGCTGTCTACTAATTCAGGCAATGATGACTGAACTACTAATTACCAATGTATCATGATGAAACCTCCTGTTTCAGCAAATTTCTTTAAATTAAAAAAAAAATCCAGATAGTCATTAAATCCTATTCACAATTAATTTAATGGAAATAATATCTCAGGATTTATAAACTTACCTTTCTAACCACAATATGTTCACTGGTATTGATGATCAGAGCATCTCTTTCCTCATCGGACTCCATCTGAATGGCATAGTCTCTAGTTGAGGACCTAAAACTACCCATTTCAAGCCTTAAAAGGGGAATTCAAAAAACACAAAAGCATTACAAAAATATCTACTCCTTGAAGCTATCTATTATCTGTCTATGCCGATCTTCCTGAATATTAGACAACTTGCTATTATCAAATGTACCAGTTTCCTTAGTTGAGTCAGATTCTGCAGCTTTTGTTCAGTACAATTTTATTAGTCTCTGAGTAATGCAGTTCCTTCTAACACTGACAGTCTAGCAGTCTGTCTTGATCACCCAACACATTGAACTGGTGATTTTAAACAGTAAAAATGCAGTTTAAAACAGAGGAAACTATGTAGATCTGATCAGAGGTCTCCTAATGACAAAATCAGAAATTGTAGACAAGCTTTCTTTCAAGACATCTTAGTTACATGTTCCTCTGAAATATGCAGCCACAGGAGAATGTTTAATGTATTCTAGAGTGTAATTCCACCTAGGTAAGAAAACAATGATGTCCAACAAAGCCTGTGACCAGCTTGCCCCATTAACTAATTTATCCCTTTAACCAAATTCTCTGCTAGTGTTCAGGAGGTTCCATGACAGATTAATAAGGGTAAAGGATCCCACAAAGTGAGTAAAGGTAAAGAAAAAAAAACTGACAACCATTGTGGTACACCATAATGCAACTGGGGAGAACTGATTTGTCTACACAAAACAAAATAGAAATCACACTTTGGGATCTGAACTCGCATGTAATCCATAGGAATGGATTTCTGTACCCAGTATGGCCACCTACAAATCTGAAGCCATTCCACTGTGGAGAAGTGAGGTGTTGCAACAAAAAAACCCCAAGGAACATTCTTTATAAATTGCTTCAATTACCCATTTTCTTTCTAGATCAGTCTGAGAGATGTTTTCAAACATAGCTACCTTTTTAATTGGTTCTCAGAGAGCCCAAGGTGTTCTTCTGCAGCTTGTCGCCTGTGCCTCTCTTCTGAGAGCGTTTCCATGAGTTGTGACAGAGTTTGTTGCACTGAATCATGTTGCAACTCCATCTCTGCAAGCCTAGAGCAAAAGCAGATTCTAAATAAATTCAAAGCAAAACTGGCTCAGCATTGCCACTCAAGTGAAAAATTAATATAGGTAGATAAAATTTAAATACACAGAGTTAGTTCTCTCTGAAGTGTACCGTATCAAGAAAAATGTGCTACATTTTACGGCATAAGAACAGAAAAAGGGCTGTCAACAAACAATCCTAACCTTTTCCTGAGTTCACTGAGTTCCATGTTATCTATTTCAACAAGGACAGCAGCTTTCTCCTGGGGAGCTCCTGGAGGGACTTCTGCTTGAGTTTCACCCTAAATACAGCAAATATCAATACCCTTCATGAGAAAAACATTCACTAATAACAGTTTAATTTCTTAGCAGAATTAACATGTCTTACACTACACACGCACACCAGCTCTATTTGTTAAACTAAAAAAGAAACTGAGAAAGGAAGTCTGAAACAATTATGAGGAGATTTTTCAACAGTAAAAGAACATTCACCAACATGCACATATTCAGACACAATAGGGTCAACTCGTCACTTCTTGTCTCTCTTGCATGCATGCTCTCTGCCTGCCTTAACCAAGGTTAAGAGTAAACACAGCTATCAGTCATGGTTAATCTCAACCAGACTCCCACTTAACCAAAGTTTACTAACTACCTGGCAACCTGAGGAACTGGATTAGCTTTAACTATGCCTAACTGTGCTGATTTAAGCAAGTATAGGAGATTCCACTAAAAAAAATATCAAGGATATATTACTATAAAAATCAGAAGTCTATCTTTAAAAAGTGACTTGACTCCATCATCAGAAAGAACAAGACCCTAAAGTCTTCAAAGAGATTTCGACACACTTTTTTAAAAATTCATGCAAATAATATACCACCCTTCACTGTGAGGTAGCCTTCTCTGAAGGCCACAATGGTCTGCTTTATAGTTATTATATTACAAGTTATTATATTACAATTATATTATATTATATTATATTACAACCAGTTATTATATTACAAGTAGTGAAGCCTATTGCGTTCTGTAATGCAATGGATGCTAGCTCATGGTTTTTTGTGGGTTTAGTGCCTCACTTTGAAGCTTGCAACCCTAAGGGGAGGTCTCTCTGTGCACAGCAGTCTTGTGCCTAGTCAGGTTTATGCACACCTAGGTAGTGTGGAATTCCAGAACATGAACTTGCACCAATCTAGCAACCTTACCTCCTCTCTGCAATATTTCCTTCATCTGAAATAGGTCAGGAGTGCTATATGCCCGGTTAAGTGACTGCGGAGGCATTATACACTTTTGAGGCCCCACCTCCAAAACTCAAGGAATATTTGCAACCCAAAAATGGCCAACCTCCAGGTGGGGCCTGGTGATCGCCTGGAATTGCTGTTCATCACCAGACTATAAAGATCAGCTCCCCAGGCGAAAATGGCTGCTTTGGAGGGGTGACTGTGTAGCATTGTACCTCACTGAGATTTAGGGATGCCAGTCTCCAGGTAGGGTCTGAGGATCCCCTGGAAGTACAGCTCATTTCCAGGTAGTTAGGCTGAAGGGAAAGCTCTTCCCCCACACATGCGACCCTTCAAAAGGAATGCCTGTGGCCACAGACATCCCTTGGCTAGCACAGTCTGTTGCTTGGCTGGTGATGTCTGCCCTTCTGAAGCCTGAGGCCTACTGTAGTCCCTGTTGTTTGCAAAGCCAAGTCATTGCATAATAAAAGTCTCATTGTCTACTTTCCTGTAAAGCTAACTCCATTTAAAATTCTGGGCTGCTTCTGCCTTTGAGTTCATCGGACCTTCCTCGCAAATAATGATTTTTATTTACCAGGCCAAGCCTGAGAAAAGTCACTTCAGTTCCTAGGTCACTCCAGCCATTTACAATTTCAGGCTGTAAATATTCTTTATTCAGATCTTCCTGTACTTTTCAGACATGCAGGACCCATGTTGGTCTGTCTGTCAGTTTGTACCCCAAAATACAAACAGTTGCTTGTAAGGGCTAGCCAAAACCCGTAGCCCAGGCAGGGCACGCCTGCACCATTCCACCCCAACCTCAGCCTGCAAGCCTCTACCATCATCACTACTATTGCTGCTAATCTCTAGATCAGTGGTCCCCAACCTGCGGGCCGCGGCCCGGTGCCGGGCCGCGAAGGCCATGGCGCCAGGCCGCGGCTCCCTCTCCCCGCCCGCCCCCGCAGTAAAAAACTTCCCAGGCTGCAAGCTTGCGGCCCGGGAAGCTTCTTACTGCGGGAGGGCGGGGAGAGTGAATCAGGGCCGGGTCACGCATCGTGCATGCGTGGCCCGTGCGGGTGCGGCCCGATGAGAGGGCGTGGCCCGTGCAGGCGCGGCCCAATGCGCGGGCGTGGTCTGCCCGATGCCCTGCCAGTCCCCAGCCTCAGAAAGGTTGGGGATCACTGCTCTAGATTATAATCAGCTCTGCAAGCAAAAATGGCTACACTGGAGGGTCGACTCCAAGGCATTATACCATTTTAAGGCCCTCCTCCAAACTTCCAGGAATATATCCAACCCAGTGGTTGCCAACCTCCAGGTGAGGCCTGGAATGCTCCTGAATTATACTTCAGATTATAAAGATCAGCTTCCCAGGCAAAAATAGATGCTTTGGATGGTAGATAGGGTTGTTGTACAGAAGAAACACCTAAGGCTTCCCATGCAGGTTGTTGTGGAGATGAAACACTTGAGGCCTACTGCACAGGGTTGTTGTGCAGATGAAACAGGATGCAAAAGAACCTCTGCAACAGCATCCAGTTTCATGTGCACAACAACCTTGCCTGGTAGACCTCAAATGTTCAGAGAGTTAAGAGACACGCATGGCTTGGCTGCCTTTTCCCTCCAGCAGCGAGGCTGGCTACATCAGTAGCCTTCCTGTCAGCCCGCAGTTAGGCAGAAGGGGAAACCTTTCTCCCCTCAAAAGGAAAGTATGCCCATGCCCTCAGACTCTCCTGCGTTGCTCTCAGAAACACATCCATCCCCTCAGTCAGGGGCTGTTAGAAGCTCCCTTCACAGCAGGCCTGGAGGAGGGGGTGAAGAATCCTGAGCAAGAGCAGCAATTGGCCCTGGGGGAGGGGACATTCCACCAATAGGCATCTTTGGAACCTTCATCATGTTGTAAGAAGTATGAATCACTCTTTATGTATATAGATAACAAGATATAGTTTAAGCTTTTCTACCAGCAACATGTGCAGGTTGTTTTTACAGAGCATATACAGCTCATCTTGTAGACATAAGCACTGGGAAAAATTATTCTAGAAAATTTCAACCTGGTTATATACAAGGTTTTCCAGTTCCTCTATCTCTCCTAGAAAATGACACACTTTCTTAGCATAAAGGACATATCTGAGCATGCACAAAGAGTTTCCAGTTCTGCTTTTTCTGCCTAGAAGCTTCCTGTCTTATGTATCAATCTGATGACCTGGCAGAGATCCTGCAGATCTTCAGAAACTAATTCAAACCTGGCTCTGTACCTAGGAGGGCTCCCCATGAGGACTGCCTCACAGACAATAATACCAAAGTAATTATCTGTGCTTTCTTACCTCAGTAGTACCCTGAGCAGAAATCTGTATTTGATATTCTCTTTCAAGTTGCATGTAACGATTCTGCAGATCAGTGTAACGGAGTTGGTTATCCCGCAAAGTTTGGGACATCATTTTCAGCTGAGCAGACAATACAGCATTTTCTTCAACTGACTGCAATACCTGCAACAATTTGGCTTGTGTAAATATCACTGTGCAACTGCTTTTTCAAAGGAGGTTACCTGAACATTCATTAACAAGTTTGTGCATCCACTATAGCAGGGGTAGTCAACCTGTGGTCGTCCAGATGTTCACGGACTACAATTCCCATGAGCCCCTGCCAGCAAATTTAAAGTACATAAAATGAACAATTTCAGCTCACTACTTTACCGATTGTTGTCCTAATAAACATATTGTAAGTATAGTATAGTAAGTATTGTAAGTATAGGGGCTTTTCTGTACGCCATAAATTTAGTGTCATAACTCTCCAAAGACGCTATATTCCGGGTGCTCCACATGACAGTTGCCAACCTCCCACGTCAGGCCAGCAAACTGCTCACTATATCCGCCATTTTAACTAACCAGTTAGTTAAAATGGACTCCCCCCAGATCCATTTGCCAGAAGTTTGGAAGCCATGGCTGGATGGCTTAAGCAGAGTCGCCTGAAACTCAACCCCTCCAAGACGGAGGTCCTGTGGTTCAGGGCGAGGGAGGCAGCTCAGGAAGCGCGCCTGCCCACCTTGGCCGGGACGCAACTGACTATCGTGTCCCAAGCCAGGAATCTGGGAGTGACCTTAGACGCCTCACTGACTCTGGAGGCTCAGGTCAAGAAGATAGAGGGCCAGGCTGTTTTTCATCTTTGCCAGGCTCGGCTACTAGCGCCCTACCAGTCTCCCGACCACCTGGCCACAGTGATCCATGCGACAGTCACCTCCAGAATAGATTTCTTAATATTTAAAAGTATTTAAAGGCTCGTGATTTCATAAGGGGTGGTGTTCAAAAAGCACTATGCGTCTATGCGTAGGCGTTTAAACGGAGAAGTATTAATTAAAAAAATTAATGGGCATTGCAGGACCTTTAAAACATGGAGAAAGGGGCTTGGCTGCCTAGCTTGATTGACAGGCAGAAGAGAGTCACGTATAAATTGCATTGCTCTCTTCAGCCATTTCCAGCAGCAATTGTGGAGGGTGAGAAGTGAGACAGCAAAAAGGTGAGGAGTGGCCAGGAGGCGCGATAATATTTAGCACTACGTCATCCAGCTGGTGTAATGCTATTTTTACTGATGTGCAGAAATGTCCTAGATGTTACTATCTACAGAACACCATTTATCTAGAAATTACTTCTTCTGTACCTTTGAAAGTATTTGGTGAAATCATGTATCTCACCTTACTACCCCCTCCAGGTGCATCATTGGCTATGGGGTATATATGGTCATATAACGTGCAAATGTTTAACAAACTTAAAAAATATATTAAAAATAATTAACTCCCAGCCATTCAGGAAACCCTTCCAGGGCCATTAAGAAACCCCAGGGTTTCATGAAACCCTGGTTGAGAAAGCCTGCTCTAATCCCTTAGGCAAAGCACTTACACACAAAAGCTTCTGGATCTAGCAATACTGCATGCACCTTCAATATTTCCAATGCAGTGTTAGTTTAAACACTTTTCAAACACTTGGTATCATTAGCCCATTGACTTGCAAGGTATGGAGAGCATGAAGTAACATAATTCAGTTTTGTCTACTTCTCAGTGGATAAGGGAATATTATTAAAGTTAATTTTGTATGCCCAAACTTGGATACTGGATGGGAGTGAGAAATTACATGCCCAGGATCCATTTGCATGGGTGGTTTCCTATCCAGTTGAGGTTAGGCATGTGGAAACCTGTTTATACCCTTATATAGTGCTGTTGATTAGATTGAGGTATTTATGTGGACCTAAATAAAAACATTTAATTTTATTTGTTTATTTCCTGTATTTGTTTATACCCTAACATTCTATTAAAATAAAGAAAAACTCTTGAGATGGCTTGCAGCCATTTTAACTATAACATGAAAACTGTAGATGATGATGGGAACTATAAAACAGTTCTCATTTTCCAAAAGAATCCTTTTTGGTATACCTTAAATCGTTTTGATCTCCCTCTTCCTTACTGGACGACCTGTCTGATTGAAAAGTGTGGCCATGTGAATCATTCTTGTTTTCTCAAAATGCTTCTTGTTAGTTCCTCACTCCATTCCAGTACTGGAGCTGGAATGGGATTGGAAGCAGGCCTTTGATTCAACACCCCCTCTATTCCTTTCACCAAGGGTGGAGTGAGCATGCTCTGAAAAACTGAATGCAAGAGGGGCGCTTAAATTCCCAGAATCTCATAAGATTAAAAATAGAAATTTAGAGACCCCATTGATAAAACCATTTTGTTACACAATCACACTCAAAAAAATATTTGTTTTATAGTTCTGGAAGTGGTAAAACAACACAGGTATAATCTTTCAGATATATCAACAAATGTGAAACAGAGAGAAGCAGCTTACATCTATAAAATTGGAACTTTAACACCTCATGGTCTCAATCATGACAATGAATTAGCTGAATTTATTTAAATTTAAGTGATGAGATGCAGCTGTGAACTTGCTTCAAATTGGCCACATTCTGAGTTGCTGCAATGATTAGTGAACACTTAAATAACATTATACTTGGGTAAGATCTTCCTCCAGAGTCTATTTTTTGAATATTAGTAAAAGGATGGTAGAGTTATATTAAAACACTTTATGATCTGATGAACTATAATGAGCACAGGAAGAGCATGCTAGCTTTGTGTTAATATACAATATTGAATATTAAAAATACTGAATATAACTTTTCTGTTAAGTAAAAATGCTATTTTGTTTTTCAGCTGAAGAAGCAAAAAATTTTGAAACCAATATGTAATACCAGCATATTGGTACTGATAATAAATGTTGTAGAAAAAGGGAAGTTTTAAATTTTTTTCTCAGCCAAACTGACTTGTTCCCATTGGAATTCTGGTACCACATTTTTAAAAATTCATTCTTCTCCCACACAATCAATATACCTCAACATTAGTCTACACAGACAGTTTTAAAAAATATTTAGATACCCACCTTTCTCCCATGCATCCCACTATCCAAGGTAACTACAATGTAAAAGTAATTCCAGATACATGGGACAGCCACTAAAAAGCCTAAGTCTTTGGAAGAATGTGGGGGATTGATAAAACAAAACATTGGAATTTACCTGAAAGTTTCTTCTCTTCAATGGAGCTAAGTCATCCAAGCTGGTTAGGTCACACCTCCGCACACTCAGGTAGGACTATGCAAATTTGGGGAGAGGGCTATTGGAGAAACCCTCCAGCTGCATCCGAGCCCTGCTGCAAATGTTCATTGCATGTGTCTTTCATGTTTCTCATGCTGAGATCTTATTTCTTGGCTTCCTTCCCTTTCTCTATCTTTTCCTTGTTAAAAATCTTTTTTTTTTTTGGGTGGGGGGGAGGGAACAGATTACTTTGCTCCACTGAAGAGAAGAAATCTTCAGGTAAGTTCCAATGTTTCACTCTTCTTCATTCAAGATGGTTAGCTTTATCCAAGCTGTAATTCCTGTGGTTTATGTCTTCACCACCTACTTCAGGACCATTCTAGAAGAAAGACCTTTGCCAGATGTGTGCAAGTCCTGCCTCCAAGGTGTACTAGGTCCTTCAAGGAGCACACGTGGCTCTCTGGGCTACTGATGAGAAAACTATGTGCTTGTAGGATCTCCACTGTCATTCCCTTGAATTTCATAGATGTCAGTGTATCCTTATAAGAATGCCATCTAGCTGAGATACACATGGATTCCCCTCTGTCACACATCCACCCGACTGTCACAGATCTTCCACCAAAACCACCGTGACCTTGGTGAACACTCTTAGGGTTTAAAGGTAAAGGTAAAGGTATCCCCTGTGCAAGCACTGAGTCATGTCTGACCCTTGGGGTGATGCCCTCTAGCGTTTTCATGGCAGACTCAATACGGGGTGGTTTGCCAGTGCCTTCCCCAGTCATTACCGTTTACCCCCCAGCAAGCTGGGTACTCATTTTACCGACCTCGGAAGGATGGAAGGCTGAGTCAACCTTGAGCCGGCTGCTGGGATTGAACTCCCAGCCTCATGGGCAAAGCTTTCAGACAGCTGCCTTACCACTCTGCGCCACAAGAGGCTCTTGCGCCACAAGAGCCTAAACTCTAAATTCTTAGGGTTTAGGAGAGGCTAAAGAGCAGGGCTCTGTATTGGTGCCCTTGATCAAAGAAAAAGAGAAATTACTTGGAATCTGGATGCACAGGGATTTGAAGGTCCCTGAGATCTAGAGAGTTCAGCATGACTTCTTTTTGCAGTACTTGTAGGATGTGGCATAGGGCACAGCATTCCACAGCATTCGCCTTTTCACCCAGCTGTTGAGACTTTTTAGGTTTATTAATGCTCTCTAGTCCCTGGATCTCTTGGAAACCGTGAAAAGGACTGAGAAGCTCCCTTGAACTGTCCATTTGCAGGGACCTCTTCTAATGTGCCGCTTTGAGTCAAGTGCTGGCTTGCTTGATTTAACAGGAAGGGTCTCTCCTGAGATCTTGGGGCTGAGGCTGGAAAGCATCAGAGGCAAATTCTGGCACTGTCTTCACCTTGAGCAGGTACCTCCTAATATTAAGTGGGTTTATGTCCAGATTCTACAGCAGATCAGGACTATGGCACATATAAAACTCGAGAACACTGCCAATGCTGATTGCCAGGGTTGCTGCCTCATTCTTTCTGCCCACTGAGTTCTTTAGGTCATTCTCCTTAGATAGCACAGCCTCAGAGTGCAGGACCACCATCAGTGCATCCACTAGAGGCACCTTAAGGTCCTTCACAGCACCCTCAGGTAATGTATAGAACTTCTTGGCAATAGCCGTTAATGAACTGCAACTGCTCCTCAGTGCCACTGCAGGCTTGACCTACTTGGGCTGGTAATGGTGAGAGCTCCCATCCTGGATAATGCTGAAGGGTCAGGAGAAAAAGCAGAAGCCCTCGCACAGCAGACCTTGCCAGGCTCTACTGTCCAGTCTTGTGGCCACTGGCCAGCTTGTGCCTACTCTTTGTTGTTCTGTGCAGCTAGGAGGCAGTAATCTGAAGCTTTGGGTCACCCTTCTCACATAGCCAATCTTGCCACATCTGGTAAGCTCTCTGCAGCCACATTCCTGCCTCCGAAACCTCAGTTGGTGGGTCCACTCCCTGGCTTCCTTCTTCCCCTTTCCAGTCACTGTTGTTGGTCTCTTTGCTGCTGCTGCTAAAGGAGCACCTCTCACTGGCCCCTGTTTCACTTTCACAGTCCTAGGTGCTAACAGGCTGAGGTTTCCCCAATAGTTCTCTTTGTCCTCTTTTTCTTCTTTTGTTTTGGGCTTTAAAAAGTCTTCTTAAGGATGTCTGAAGTTTTCTAAAACTTCCTACGGCTTGGAGCAGAGCTGTAGCCTTCTACCTAAATAGTAAGGATGGAGGGTCAAGCCTATGGGCTGGAGGGTCAGCCTATGACCACTCAAACTGGAGGGTCAGCCTACGATCTCTCCAATAAGGCCCACATAAAATCTGCATAGCCCTACCTGAGCAAGAAGAGGTGTGACATGACCAGGTTGAATGACTTCTCCCCACTGAAGGAGAAACCAATGAAAAAATTTAAGTCTATGGAATAATGTGGAAGACTGATAGTAAGAGATGAGAGCTAATGCACAGGAACATACACACATGTATGTAGGCCCCAGGTAACAAAGGACCTTAAAGGTGAGCACAAACACATTTTTTGGACTTGGAAGCTAATTGGCATCCAGTGATGCAACGTAAGAAAAGAGTAACATGGTCACAGCAATGAACTGCTGTACCTTATACCAGCTCTAATTTCCAGATCATCTTCAAGGTCAGGCTCATGCAAAGCATGTTACAGTTATATTACCTACAGGTACTGAAGTATGAATCAGCATACCTCTGGGTTTAGCTTCCTAATCAGATTCAGCTGGAAAAAGCATTTTTTGTTGTTCTCATGGAAACCTGTTTCTGGTTTTAGCAAGACTCCAAATCTCTTAACAGAGTCAACAAAATGTGGTATACTAATAATGATAGGAAGAACAATCCCATTTAAAGCACTGGCTCTTTCTGCCAACATCAACTTCTGTCTTCAACTTCAGTTTGTTATACAACATAGATTAAAAACTAGCTAGAGAAGGAATGATAAGTTTATTTTAAGGATCATTTGAGTACTGCTTGCCACTCAAAGCTGTTATTAACTTTAAATTTGAAACATAAAACATTATCTGCATTGGAAATGTTTAAAAGTTATTGGAGCAGGTTTTTTAGTTGGTTGTATTACCTTCGTTGAGTGAACACTGCCAGCAGACCCAGATCCCTGAGGTTCCATTTCACAATGCACTCTCTGCAGTTCTGCAATCTGTCTGTCTTTCTCTGCAATAGTTGCCCGGAACTGATTTTGAAGTGCCCGAGATTCTGCCAGCAGAAGATTTTTTTCCCTCCTAGATATAAAAATATTACAACTGTGTTGAATAAAACTCTCCCCTGGCCCAAAAGAGGTATGTCTGGCCTCAAGAGAGCCAGTTTGGTGTAGTGGTTAGGAGTGCAGAGTTCTAATCTGGCATGCCGGGTTCGATTCTGCGCTCTCCCACATGCAACCAGCTGGGCGACCTTGGGCTCAGCACTAATAAAGCTGTTCTGACCGGGCAGTGATATCAGGGCTCTCTCAGCCTCACCCACCCCACAGGGTGTCTGTTGTGGGGAGAGGAAAGCGGAGGTAAGCCGCTTTGAGCCTCCTTTGGGTAGGGAAAAGCGGCATATAAGAACCAACTCTTCTTCTTCTTCAACCAGGACCAGAGTCTTTTTATTCCTGGCCCTGGCCTGGTGGAATGAGCTCCTGGAAAAGCTGAGGGCCCTGTTGGAACTAAACCTTCAGGGCCTGTAAAACAGAGCTCTTCTGCCAGGCATTTGGTTGGGGCCAATGAACCTCTAGAGTCTAGACAACATAACTAAACACATATAGGCACCTCCCCCATGGAAAAGCCAAGACATTCTGATAGTTCTAGTTTGCCCATACAGCTGTATGTTTGATTGTTTTAAAATGTTTTTAATAATTTTAACAATTGTTTGTAATTTATTTATTGTGCTGTTTTATCTTATATTGGAAGCTGCCCCATGCCGAGAATAAATTTAAAAAATTAAATATATTGGCATTCTAATAGTTTTTAAAATAATGATTAGGGTTTTACTGGTCACAAGTTTGAAGAGATGTCATGTACTGTAACATACAGCTCATCAAAATAACAATACATCAATTACAAGGCAATGCATAAGGGCATGCACAGCACTGGTCTGTTATGCAACTGGTAAGACAGAATAAATGCAAGTTTTTTGGTTTATATGAGTAATTTCCATATTACATTCCTAACCTGGAAAAATATTTATACCAGGTGCATCACCAAGTATAGTTTTGCCAGGAATACCTGCTGTTTGCCTTACTCGTGGTAACATTACAGCAGTGGTGGTAAACCACTATCTCCTATTCCCTGCCCCCAAGAGAAACCTCATATTTTTCAAAATACCAAGGCTTTAATACAGATCAATACTGAACTTCTGATGAACTCCACAAACCAACCACAATGAGGCTTACAAGGAAAAAAAAAAGAGAAAAAGCTCTCATTCACACATGGGAAAATGGATACACAAGATCCTTTACTGCCCATACTTAAACATTTTACCGTAATCCAATTAATTCACTCTGGTATGAGATTCTTTCTTTCTCAGATTCTTCTTGAAAAACCTTTGTCTGGTTCAAGTCTCTCTCAAGATCATAAACTTTGGATTTTAGATCTGATATCTCAGCCGTTGCAGGACTAGCTCCTTCTTTAGCCTACAGGAGAAGAAACTGATTAAGAAAACAAACACTAAAGGGCTTATCTCTATATAGTTTCAGAAACTGACAGTGCAACAATAAAACATTTTCAAACTTAATGTTTGAAGTTGCATGCTAAGCACCTTCAGATAAAATCAAACACCCTTGGGCCCTCCAAAAAGGCTAAGCTGCAGCTCATGAAACCTGTTTAGCCAAAAGCAGTGTGCAATGGGGGATGTACTTAGGACAAGAATTGGGTGAGACTGAGTGAAAGCATTGCCTGAAACCAGCATTTAATCTCAATGTAGAAACAGTTACTTAGTGTGCTGTTTCAAATATTAAATTTTCGGAAGTTAAAAAATTAATCTTTATTACTACTGTAAGACAACACACCTATTAAAACTTACCAGTATCTCCCTATCCATCTGAAGAGTCTCCAAATTATCTTTAAAAGAACTAATCTCACGTATGTAGTTAGAAGGTATGGAACTTGAACTCATGCCCTGTTTTGCTTCGTGAACTATTCTGAGTTTATTGAGTTCCTGGAGAAGTCTGTCTCTATCATCTTGAAGACTGGCCATAGCCTTGGAAAAGGCATCAATCTGCTGACTATAATTCTGGCACTCAGACGAAAGCCTGTTAACTTCAAGGTGTTGAGTATTTAATGTCTTGCACAGGTTTCCAATTTCCTCAGTTAACTGTTCAAGGGTGATGTTTTTAGTTTCTTCTGATGCCTGATTCAAAACAGCATTTTCTTTGAGCAAATGGAAAACATTTGATTGGATACCGTTAAGCTCACTTTCAAGTCTGTCTGCTCTGCTTTTTTCAGACCTGATTTCAGAGGTATATCTGCTTTGAAGTACCTTGAAGTCCTCAATTAACTGATCCCTGTCACTTTGGAGGGCTGTCATAGCTTTTCCAAAAGACTCAATTTGAGACTTCAGTTCTTTATTCTGACTCTGAAGGTCCAATATCTGCTTTTCTGCCAATGCATTCTCTGGCAAACAAGCTTCACGTTCTAGAGATGAAGCAGTTGTATAATGCCTGTCATCAAGAATGACTGCATTTTTATCAGTTACTTGCTGGAATAGTTCTAATTGTTTCTCATGTGTTTCTTCAAGTTGCTGACTGAAGATGTGTCCTCTCTTCTGATGAAATCCATCACCTTCCTGAGGAAGAAATTGCTCTCTGGATTCAGAAGCCAACCTCTCTTTATTTATTGATGCTACGAGAACTTCTAAGTCATGAGCCTTTGCTGTTAATTTCTCATTTTCCAACCTTAGGGACAGTATGATCTCCTCCTGCACTTCCACTGTCAGCTTCATTTCTTTTAGTTTTTTCTGAAGCTCAGTTTTTTCCTGTTCAAGACACTTAATGCTTTCCAGTTTTTGTGCAAGTAATTCTTTCAACTGGTGGTCTTTCAAGGATAAAACTTGGTTCAGGTCTTCCCTATATTTTGTGAGTTGTGCCATTAGCATGGCATTTTCAGAATGAAGATCATCTACTTGATTCAGAAGCTTCCTTATTTCTTGTTTCAAAGCTTGGCTTTCATTCATACTGTCAGCTACAAGGTTCTCTTTCTCATTTAAAATTGTCTGATGCTCTCGCTCTAAATCTTTCAACTTAGAAAGCAAGGAATCTCGGTTATACTGAAGAGATGACATGGACTTTTTAAAGGCATCAATTTCACTGACCATCTCGGCTCTGTCTTGAACAGCTTTGTCAGCTTTCAACTGCACAATTTTCAGGTCATTCTGTAGCCTCTGATAAATTTCATCAGATTGCTTTTTGGCTATTTGCAGAACCTTTACCTGCTGTTCACACTCAGCAACTTGCTGTCTGTTCTGAGTCTGTATTTGAGCTAGATAGGCAGAAATTTCTGTGTCCTTTGATGAAATGAGAAGAGAAATTTCTGTATCTTTCTTATTCAGCATGACCTTCATTTGTTCACAAATGGAAACTTGTTTTTGCAACTCAGCTTGGAGCTCACTTTTCTCCAAAAGGAGCTGTTGTACTTCCTGTTCTTTTTGTGTACATTTTTTTTGCAGGGCTTCCATCTCTTTTTCTAGAATATCATTATCTTTTATGAGATGGTTAAAAGAATTTTTCTCCTTTATCAGTGCCTGAAGAGAATCTTCTTTTGATTGGAGAACATTTTCTAGTTCACGCTGATTGTTCTGAAGAATGGCATTTTCTTCCTTCATTCTGGAAAGGTTTTCTACTGAAGTTTGCACCTCAGAACATTTGCACTCCAGTTCCTGAATCTTAGTAACTTTTGCCTTTATTGCCTCTTGTAACAATGCTATTGTTTTATTGCTGGCATCTATCTGTCGCTGTTTATTTTCAATAGCTTCTTTAAACTGCATTTCCCATGATTTCATTTCACCAACGACCCTGTCACGGTCATTTTGAAGGGAAGACATACATTTAGCAAAAGCAGCTAATCTAGCTAAGGCATCATTTAGCTTGGCCTGAAGATTCTTGTTATGAGAATCCATCATGCCAAGTTCTTCTTGCAGCTTATGGTGTTCACCATGGATGTGCTCTTTCTCTTGTTGAAGGGCATTGTATTTTTCTTCTATGCTTAAAGATTCTTTTTGGCAAGCTGCTTTCAGCTGTTGAAGGTCAATTGCCAATTGTCTGACATACTCCTCTTTTTGATGTAATATTTGGTTCTCTTTCTTTTTAAGTTCTTTTTTATTATGTATGTTTTCAGCAGCTAGAAGCTCTATTTCAGCCCTAGACTCCTCAAGCAAAGTTTTCTGTGAAGACAGTTTTATAGTTAGTTTCTGGATCTCTTCATCTGATTTGGAAAGTTTTTCCACTGTATTGTTTACGTATTTCTCTAATTTTTCACTTTTTGATTGCTGAAGTTTCACTGATTTTTCCAAGTCTAGAATCATCTCCTGGTATTTAATAGAATCTTTTTGTAACTGGTTGATCTCTTGTTGTTTTTCTTTTAAAAGTTCTTGCAACTCTTTGGTTTTGTTCTTCGTCCCATTATTGTCTCTCTGAGCAGATTTCACTTTTTCTTCAAATACTCTCACCAGATACAGATGCTGTTCTTCTTTCTCTCTAATCACACTGCTCTTCTCCACTTTTAAATCTTCCAACTGCTGCACAAGCGAACTGTTTTGTACCTGCATTGCTTTTATTTGGTCAGTTGTCTTATCTAGTTTTTTCATGTGCTTGAGTAACTCTGTCTCCAAAAATTCTCTCTCATTTTTCATTTTATTAGCTGTTTCTTGAACATTTTCCAATTCTTCCTGAAGCAGACATTTGTCATCTTCTAGTATCTTAATTCTCTCACTCAGGCTTACTGTGTCCTGACTAAGCCTTTTATAATTATCATTCTTTAACTTTGATAAACAGATTTCTTTCTGGTACAGCAATTCCTCCAAATCCTTTAACCTCTCTGAAATAAGTTTATTCTCTTGTTTTAAGATCAGTACACTTTTCTTTTTCTCTGATATCCCTTCAATTAATAAATGGATATGCTTTAATAATGGCTCTCTCTCAATATCACTAAACTCAGACTGCACATCAAACTCATCCAATTCCAGTGTATGGAGATCCTTCAAAGCAGCTTTTATTAGATTGAAATCCTTACAGAGAGTCTCATTTTCATTCTGAGTTTTTGCTAATGTTTGCTTTAAGGCCTCCAACATTTCTTTTAATTGCTCATTTTCCTCTGTTAGTTGCTTATTCTCAACAGCCTTTTCTTGATATGCTTCCAAATGTGACTGATTATCAGATGTCCATCTTTCTGATTCAGCATTCAGTTCATCAATTCTTCTCTGTTTCGATTCAACAAGCTGTTTTAGTTGGTCACTGACATGTGCATTTTCAGCAGCTGCCTTTTGAAGCAACTTCTTAAGTTGCTGTTTTTCATATTCGAGTTCACTTGCTTGATGAAGAGCATCTTGCTTTTCTTTTCTTGTAAGATCAATCACTTGCCTCATTTCTGCTATTTTACTACTAATATTCTCATAAGCCTGTAGCAAAGACTCATATTCCTGTTTTAATTCATTATGTTTTGCTTTCCAACCTGTCAATTCAACTGTCTGAGAATCTTTCAAAGAATTCATCTGAAAAGAAAAAGCCTCCTTTTCTTGGACTATAGTCTCCATGGTAGATTTAAGGCTTTCACACGCAGCACTCAAATTTTCATTTTCAACTAATAACCTAGCATTTTCTGTCACAACAGTTTCATTCTCTTTATACACTGAAGAAGTAGCAGTCATATCTTGCTTTTCTCTGCTCAAGTCAGACACAATATTTTCGAGGGCTTGAGTCTTATTAATCAATTCTTTGCTTTGTGTCATTAGCAAGTCCACTTTATCTTTCAATATTTTATTTTCTTTCAGAGCTTCTTTACGTGATATTAAAGCAGCCTGGAGTTTTCTTTGGAGAAGCTCCATGGTTTTTTCTGCAGCAGAATACTTCTGTTCTTGTGGCTGATGGTCATCTCCATTTTTGCGTTTTTCTATCAGTTCCTGGGTGACATCTCGCGACTGACATGAGATGTCTTTTTCTTGAACCCTGTTCTGCATCTGATTGCCCGAACGCAAGCATACAGCTTCCATGTTGTTTACTCTTCTACTTTCCACACATACTTCAACAATTCCTCCTTCATTAGACGCTGGTAAATGTTTCTCATGCAGCCGATTTAGTTCCATTGATAATTTTTTATTTTCTTCACAGCTGTGCCTTAACTCTTCTTTTATACTTAGTAATTCTGTATTTGATTTCTCTAATTTGCTGGCATACTCTTCTCTTTCATGTTTCATTTTCTCAAATACCATTTTGAAATGTTCTGTTTCTTCCTGGCTTTCCTGTAAACTTTGCTGCAACTGAGAAATTTCTTTCATTATTTCCTTTCCATGACCAAATTGGCCTTTAAGATCTTTAAGAGAATGATGTATATACTGAATCTCTTCACTTCTCTCTGCAATTTGTGTGTTGGCTTGTTGAATATCATGTTTCAAGCTTTCAATTTCTTCCTTACTGATCAGCTTATCTTCCCTTTTTTTAAGAAGAATATCCTGTTCATTATCCACACTTTCAACCACAGTTTTCTTAACTTCCATCAATTCATTTTCATGTGTTTTCTGTTGGTGCTGAAATTGACCTCTTTCAGTTGGCATACTGTTTTCGTTTTCTTCATAATTCTGGTTCAGATGTTCTCTAGTGTTCTTCAGGTTTACTGTAGTCTCTAAATTCCACTCACATTCCAACAGCTTTTCTTGTAATTCTTCTTTGAAGTCTTTGTTTTCTTCCACAAGACTGGTGTACCTACTGTGGAGGCCCAATAACTCAGCCTCTTTCACAGCCACCCTCTTTTCTGATTTTTCTACCACAGTATGATCCTTCATGTTTAGCTCCACTGAACCCAGTATTTTATGTTCCATATTTTCATTGCAAGGAACATCTGTAACAATTTCCATCTCTTTCTTTAGAGAACATAAAAGCAACCAATTAGATTCAAATTCTTTACACTTCATCTGATGAATCTCCTGGAGTGCACTGTGTTCTTTTTTTAACAGTTCATAGTTCTTACTTAGTTGATCAAAATCTGCTAGCAGCTTAGCATGCGCATCCCTTTCTTTCTGAATTTTTTTAGTGCTCTCCTTACGGGCAACAAGCAATGCTTGAAGTTTCTTTTGCAGGATTTTCTTCTCCCTCTGCAACTGATCAACTTGATTAATTTCAGTTGGAAGATAAGTGGTGTCAGTACAAGAGCCTTCAGCATTAAAGGTCTCTTCTGCCTCATTTGTTTCCTTTAATGTTTCTTCTTTCTTTGCTAGTTCGGCTTTGAGATTTTCTATAGCCGAGACAAGCTGAGAACATTCCATTCCATATGTGATCTCTCTCTCATTGAGCACAGACCGCAACTGTTCAATCAGAGCCTCTTTCTCCTGTAGAGATATCACATTCTTATTGTTTTGTTCAGCAATGACATCTTTGAGTTCTGTAACATTCTTCTGGAGTTGTTCCAAAAGGAGCACCTTAGCAGTCAACATTTCACTTATGTTTTTTATCTGGGCATCTTTTGCTATCGATTGTTCTTTTAGGACTTCAAGTTGTGCTTCAAGAGCTTTGTTTCGGACTTCAGCACATTTACCCTGCTTCATTAATGTATCAATTTGCTCCAGTAAATCTTTTGATTTTTTTATTTCCCTTTCTAGTGCCTCTTGTCCATTCTCCTCAAGCTTTTCAATCCTCTGAATTAAGTCCTTCCTTATTACCAAAGCTGCCTGAAGTTTCTTTTTCAAATTCTCTTTTTCCTGAAGAAATTTTTCCAGAGTAAAATTTAACTGCTCCTTCTCACTCATTAAATCTTTAATTACAGCATCGTTGTTGCCAAGCACAAACTGAGAGTTTTCAAGTTCTTTCTTACATTCATCAAGCTGTTGTGATAATGTATTTTTCTCATTGATAGCACTGCTCTCAGTGACTTCCAGTTGTTCCAGTTTGGAAATAAGTATATTTTTCTCTTCAGAAAATTTTACCATTTCATTAGACATGGATTCCATGACCTGTGTAACTGAGCAATCCTTCTCTTTTAATTGCTGGCTTAGGGAAGAAATTAAATCCTTCTGCTGGTTAGTTTGGGAAGTTAAATTTTCTATCACTTGGTTTTTGCATTCTACTTCTTCTAAAAGTTTTTCTATTCTCTGACAGTCAGTATTTATTATCTTCTGTGCATTTTCAAGTTCTTCTTGTGATATAACAATCTTTTCTTGAAGCAAAATAACCTCCTCCTTCATGTTTGTTAATGCACTTTCCCTTTCTCCACAGACTGACTGCTGTGTATAAAATGCCTCCTTGTCAGGACACAGTTCCGTTAACAGATGTGCAGTCTCAGAGTGGTGAGCATCTTTACCCTTCTCAACGTCAATCTCCATCAATTCTTTCTCTTGCTTCAGGGACTGCATGCTTTTTAGCTGATTATTTAGCTCATCTAGTTCCTTGGTTCTGTCTAAAAGGGTCTTTTGCAGCACCACTGCTTCACTTTCTTCATTGAGAATTCTAGTTATCAGGGGAGATAATTTTTCTAGTAGAGTCGTACTTTCAGTTATTTGCTGATCATCAATACAATCACTGTCTTTGATGAAATACCTACTACTTGATAACACAGACAGAAGTTCAGACATCTCTTTTTTAATCAGGTCCCGTTCTTGACATACAGATTGAATCTGATCATGTTTTGATTTTATTTCCCTTTCTAAATTGCTCAGTTGTTCAAGATTAATTGCATTTTGCTGAGTTGCCCTATCAAGTTCTGTCACCCGTCTGTTTTCTGACTCACGGAGACTTTGTTCTAGTTTTTCAACCTTAAACTTTAATTCACCAACCTCTTCACCCTTCACACTAACCTGCATCAGCAATTGTTCTTTCTCATGCTTCAGCTGCGAGGTAATAGCATCTATTTGTAGCTGTGATTTATTTTCTTGATATTCTTGTACTTCTTTACATTTCTCCTGCAACTGCTTCTTCAACATAACCAGGTCTTTGTTTTCTATACTTAGTTTTTCAATGTTCTCCAGTAAAAGAGTTTTGTCCTTAATTAACAAATCAATCTGCTGTTGTAGTTTTTCTATTGAAAGTGTATGGTTATGGCACTCTTGAGAGGATTTAGAATGTAAAATGCTGAGCTCAGAATCTAAGAACTCAATCTGCTTTGCCTGCTCAGTGCATTTCTCCTGTATAACCTGAAGAGCTACATCCCTTTGTTGTACAGTTAACTTCCACAGGTCCACTGCTTCTAGTGCTTTCTGGTATTCTGATTTTGCAGAATCTAGATCAGTTGTCAAAGAGTCCATTTTCTTCTGGCTAAGTGCAATACTTTCATCCTTCTCTTGCAACAATTTTTTTAAGCAAGTGGCCTTTTCCCCCAGTTCTTCTCTAAGCAACTCAATCTCATTAGTAAGAGCATGAACATTGCTTTCTGCTAGATGCACACTGACATCTTTCTGGTCTAACGAACTAAGTAATCCAGCTATAAACTCTTCTTTTTTATCCAAGGTAGCACTAAGGTCATTTTTTTGTTCATACTGAGCAGCAAATTTGTCTTGCAAAGACAAGAAAGCATTTTCTTTTTCTTGTGCTAATTCTTTTAACTTTTGGATTTCCTGAGTGAGTTCATTAATTTGACTGTAAAGCTGAGAAATCAGCTGAATTTTTTCCTCTTTTATATAGAGCTCCTCTCTTAACTTATTAATTAGACTGGTATTATCTAAAAGAGAAGCTTTTCCCATCAGTGTCTCGCCAATATCATTTATCATTTTTTTCTGATCCCTTATTTCTTTTTTTAGATTCAACTTCAGTTCTTCTGCATCTATAGCTTGCTTCCTCAAAGTCTCACACTCAATCTGTATGTCTTGAAGTTCAGTCTTTAATTTACTGTTAAGCAATGAAGTATTATGTAATACAAATTCTTTTTCAAAAACATCTGCTTTCAGTTGTTCTATTTCAGAGGTTGTTGACTCTACCAGTTTCTGGTGCATACAGGAAGACTCAGAAATGTGAGCTTGCAGATTAATACATTCTTCCTCCTTCTGTTTTAAGAAGTCATCTTTCTGTATCATTGACTTATTTAATTCTTCTATCTTTTCTATCATAGCTTTATGCTGGTTTTGAAGATCAGAAATTATTTCCATATTCTCAGCTAGTTGAACTCTAAGCAAATCAGACTCCTCACATTTATCTTTAAGCAATTTTAATTCTTGTTCTTGCTTTTTAAGTTTACCTTCTTTGCCTTGCACTTCCTGCTGAAGCTGACGAGCTTCACAATTTAAAACCTGGACCTGACTCTGCAAATCTGAAATCATCTGCAAATATTGATTTTCTCCGGCATCCTTGTTTTCCTTCATTTGCTGAATAAAAACATCTTTCTGAGAAATAAGAGCATCTTTATCCTGAATACTACTTTTTAATGTTTCTGTTTCAGTGACCAGATTATCAATTTGGCCCTTCAAGGCTAAAATACTATGGCCTTGCTGTGACAGCTCTGCACTTAAGGCAGCTGTTTCGTCACATTTTTTCATTAAGGAAGCCTTGACTATTTCAATATCAGTTTTAAATTTTTCATCTTCCAATTTCAGTATATGAGCTTCATGCTTCAGGGACATAATTTCACTCTGATGCTGTATCAACTGATGCTGAAGAGCATCACATTCACTTGACTTTGTACTGCAAATAGCCAAAACACTGTCCTTTTCACATTTCAAACCATCTATTTCTTTGTCTAATAATGCTAGTTGATCATTTAATGCTGCACACTCCTCAGTTTTCTTTGCAATCTGCCTGTGAAGATTCTCCAACTCTAGTTCTTGAGACTGTAGAGCAGGATCTTTTTCTTCAATCTGCTGAGACAACTGCATGACATCACCCTGAAGCCTTTCTATTTGCTTCTCTAACTCTGTCATACTGACTTGATTTTCTTCTATTTGTTTAAGAAAGGCATCATTAAGCACTGTCTTTTCTTCTAAACATTTACATTTTACTTTTACATCCATTTCTATGTCTTGAATATGCTTCTCCAATGACAATATTCTTCCTTCTTCCTGACCAAGTTGTTGGACCACTTTATTATATTCTGACTCTTTCTGACTTAGCATCACTTCTTTCTCCAGCTCTCTGTCTTTAGCACTCTTCAGCTGAGTGATGTATGACTGAATTTCGTCTTCTAACTGTTTTGTCATCTCCCTGCTTTTCAATAGCTGATCAGTCAACTGACTGCACTCTTTTTCTTTTTCTAGCAGATTCTCAGCAACGGAATTTTCTTTCTGTTTGATAAGGTCTGCCAGTTCATCAACCTTGTTCCTTAAAGTCTCTTTATCACAGCTGACCTCCGAAAGCCTTTTTTGGAATTCCAGAGTACTGTCAGACAACTTGCTGTCCATCTCTGCCAAGGTCTGAGCACGCTTCAGCAGTTCACATTCTTTAACATCTAGTAATTTTGACAAACTTTCATTCTCACTGATGAGCTGCTGCTTTTCCTTCTCCATGGTATGCCTCTCATTCCTAAGAACATCGTTAGCTTTGAGTTGATCAACAACCTCTTTTTCTTTCTGCTCAAGAACTGCTTTCAACTGCTTACTGGCTAGAGTGTTGTTTTCTATTTCTGATTTCATCTTATTAATTATTTCCTGCTTTTTATGTAACTCACTATTGAGTTCTTCCCACTGTTTCTCTTTGGCATCCAGATCTCCAGCTAACTTAAGCATTTCTTTTTCCTTTTGCTGCTCCAATACTTTTATTGTATCTTGCAATAAAATTATAAACTCTGATTTTTCTTGTAAAGACCTCTTGGTGATTTCTAGATGTTCGGAATGTTCAGCAAGCTGTCTGGATAGATTAGCCAATTCTTCATCTTTCTTGGCATTTTCTAAAATTAGTTGATTATATAAATCCTTCACACATTTCAATTCATTCACAAAACCTTGCTCTTTGTTCTCTCTCTCTTCTAGCAAAGTACATAGTTTCTCCTTTGCAGAAATATGTTCATCAAGTTGGGATTTGAGATAATCTGTTTCCTCCCTGTATTTTCTTTCAGCTTCTTGCAACTTTTCTGCTGATTTACTTACTTGTTCTTTAAGCAATTTAATTTGTGACTCACATTCTATGAGCTTGCTGTTATATGTTACATCTCGGGTCTTGATGTCAGAATGAAGATTTTTAATTGTTTTGCTGGTCTCTTGGATTTGCTGCACAAGCTCTTCATTTTCTTTGGTTTTAGCCACATTCTCAGCTTTCATCTTTGTCATCTCTGATTCTATTGCATCAAACTGTTTGGAAAGCGCTGAAATTTTTGTGCTTGCATCTTTCATGTCTGCTGTTTGTACATCTTTCAACAACTGGGCTTCCCTTTCAGCTTTGGTCCGTGCTTCTTCCATCTCTCGTACTTCATCCTCTTTGCACTGGATCTGGCATTTCAGAATATTAATCTGTTCAGAATATTCAGTCATACTGGAAGAAAGAGAAGAAATTTCTTTGTCTTTCTCAAGTAAAACTTCTTTTAGATTGTCAATTTCTCTTTCACGTCTCTGAAGGTCTTGAATGAGTTGAGATCTTTCATCCAAATGGCTTGTATTCAATCTGTCAAGTTCTTCATTTGTCTGATCAAGATCAAGCTGTATTGCTTCCATGGCAGCATCCTGCTTCAAGATCTAAACACAAAAATATGAATGCCAAAAAAATTAAAACCTTCAACAACTGTTGCTAATATCTCA
The DNA here is from genome assembly GCF_049243985.1 of Paroedura picta. Classification (NCBI taxonomy): domain Eukaryota; kingdom Metazoa; phylum Chordata; class Lepidosauria; order Squamata; family Gekkonidae; genus Paroedura; species Paroedura picta. Next base: position 113,025,984 of record NC_135370.1, read on the forward strand.
ATAGAATGGGGTTTTCTTCTTTTGAACAACTGCTTATCCCCCAATGTTTCTGAACGTCATTTAAATTTTAAAATCAATTTGTAGCGAGGCATAAAGGGTTACTAATCAAGAAAAAGTGACACAAGCCATACTGGGCACAAATTATTAATCCGTTTGTAATAACAAATAAAAGAGTTTCCTTTTAATACATCATATATAGAGACAATACACACATTTTTTCATCTGGATGGTCATCTGTCAACATCCCCAGACAACCTGGCCAGATGCCTGGAAGCTGTGGTGGACTGGCTCAAGCAGAGTTGGCTGAAACTGAATCCACCCTAGACAGAGGTCCTCTGGCTAGACCAACACAATGTGGGACAGATTGTGAGAATACTAGTTCTTGATGGGTCCAACTGACTCCTGTGACCTGTGGGCATGATTCTGGACTCCCCCCTGTTGATTGAGGCCCAGATCTCAAATGTCGCTTGCCTGGCATTTTTCTATCTATGCCAGGCACAAAAATTAGCATCCTAGCTCTCGACACCCGACCTAGCCATGGTGATCCACAAAATGGTCACCTTCAGGCTAGACTTCTGCAACTCGCTCTATGCAGGGCATCCCTTGAGTCTAACTCAGAGACTCCAACTGGTACAAAATGCAATAGCATGAGTCCTCATGGGGATCTAGTGGAAGGCAACAAATGGCACCAGTGCTTGGCCAAGAACACTGGCTCCAGCTTGAAAACTGGATTATATTCAAGGTTTTGGTACTGACCTTCATAGCTTTAATCTGTCTGGGACCAGCATATCTGAAGGATCACCTCTCCCCATATGTCCCCCAACATTACCAGTGACAGGCCAAAATTTGCTCAGGCCCCAAAGAGGTAAGACCAGGGCCAGGGCCTTTTTTTTTGGCTTGGACTCCAGTCCGGTGGAATGCTGTACCAACTGAAATCAGGGCCCTGCAGGACCTTAATAAGTTCTGCAGTGCCTGTGAGATAGATCTGTTCCACCAGGCCTATGGTTGAGGCCAGGAACATAATACCTATAACATCAAATTGGCTAGCCTCCCTGGGGAACCAGCTGTGGGAATATAGCAGGAAGATCCATCAGCCTAAAGAACAAATAACCCCCTCCCACCGAGATTTATATCTAATCACACAGATGTATGGTAAAAAGTGTAGAATTTTTAAAAAATTAATTAATATGTGCTTTTTTAGCCATATATATGATTGTAGTTTATTATTTGATGCTACCCGCCCTGAACCTCACAGGAAGGTCAGTTAGAAAAAATAAAGTTGTTATTAAAATTAATATTTTTTTTGTACCTTTTCTTTCAAAGCAGCCATTTTCTCTGTTAGGTCACTGATAACCACTTTCTGTTCTGTGCATTCTACTTCATAAGTACTGCACTTCTTCAAGGCATTTTCTAGCTGAGTTCAGAAAAACAATCTTTACCAATTTACCGTATGTAATTATGACAAAAAGGAAACATGATGCTGATCTTTATTAGATTCTCACTCAAACACATTGTCTGCACAATTAATCATGGGAAACTTTATCTAAAGTGTTCCAAAATAAAAAGATATGAACAAATTGCACACACTGCTTATGTGAAAAGACCCTTTTCTGATTCATCAATTAAAGCCATATTCTTATACCATGATTTCTTAACTGGGGAGACTAAGCTGCATATATACATGTATTTATTTAGGTAACCTGACAAAATCTGCATCTACCTCCCAGTTAAGAGAGCCTGATTGTTGCTCTGCTCTGGAATTTAATTCTAATCATAAGCAAGGGGCTCTTTCAACCCAATACTGCAAGGATTTTGGCTAACAACAACATAATAAATCACAACTCTGATAAATTTGTGGGCAACCCATCACCTATTAACATCAGTTAACAACCAGCTGATTATTATCAGAATGAGATTCCTGCACAGAGAAAGAATAAATCTCTTTTAACAGGGAAAGAATTGCAAGATCAGTTTAGAGTGACAATCAGACTCACTTAAAAGGGAATCAGTTCTGCAGTGCAAATTTCTGAATAATCATGCTTTGAACAAAGCACATACACTGTCCACACTAATGTAGGCATCCTTAAAGGGCTGATAGTGAGTAGTTCTGCTTGTAAATATTTTGCTTCAAATCTCACTAGATAGCCTTGGACAAGCTGCTATGACTTGCCTTGCATCAGTTTCAGCACGCAACCATGGTTAGGTGATACATGAGCAAACCTGGAGCAAGACACTTTGAATATTCTGCTGCCCTCCACAAACACACACACACCAAACACCATCTTTGCTGACAATGAACTCGCCTTCTGTTCCATATGCAAAAGTTTTTCACTCTGTTCCTTGTTGAGAATTTCTTTCTCTTGAAGTGAATTTCTCAGGTCTTCTGCATGTTCAACTTTTTCTGCTGCAATCAAAAACTTTTGCTCCTTCTCTACAAGCAACGTTTCAAGGAAACCATTTCTTTCATTTAACCTGACAATAAAATGAATTTTTGTCAGCACACATGGCTGAATACACATCTCAGTCTTGGAAGAGGCAACTCTTTAACAAACAAAACAAAATATAAATTGAAATAATAAATAAATAAAATTCAAAAGTATCTTTGAAATCAGATTCATTTTTCTATAAAGTACCATCAAATAACTAAACATGAAAAAATCCCTTGTAATCAACTAAGTATATTAAAGTATTATACTGCCATCTCATTTAATGATATGTGCTCTTCCTCCCTAGTTATTTGCTGTCAATTTAAACATACCTGAACTTCTTTAAGACATGGAAAATAATGGCAACCTGGGAGATTTGTGTGTGTGCAGATGTTTTATACTTTACCCTTTAAGTTGTTCATTCAAATTGGAAATAAGAACTTGGTGTTTTTCTGCATCACATGTTTGCTGGCTGCGTAACTGCGTAAGCTGGAATTGCAACCGGTCATTTTCATTCTGCAAAGATATGACGCAAATGATGTAAATTAGCAGAAACTGCTCAGTTGCCTTTAAGTTATATGAGTTAGAATCTATCATTGCAAATCATTCATTATGGTCCATAAAACAACATCAAAGATTATTTTCCTTAGCACAAAAAATTCAGATGTATTTTGAGAGTTTTCTCCCATCATGAGATTATCAGAACAGACAAAACCGATATCATCTTCAAACAGAAGCACAACATGCACACATACTGTGTGGGAGCAGCTTACTTCTAACATGGGCCATCTAAAAGCAGCTTAGAAAACAACAGAAATTTGATGCCAAACACAATATGAATTTGAAAATTCCCAATTCAGTTTGAATTCCTGGCACTTTATTATTATGAAGAAGAGTTGGTTCTTGTATGCTGTTTTTCTCTACCTGAAGGAGTCTCAAAGTGGCTTACAATCCCCTTTCCTTTCCTCTTCCCACAACAAATGCCCTGTGAGGTGGGTGAGGCTGAGAGAACGCTGATATCACTGCTTGGTCAGAACAGCTCTATAAGTGCTGTGACGACCGACCCCAAGGCTAGCCCAGCAGGCTGCATGTGGAGGAGGAAGAGGGAATCAAATCCGGCTTGCCAGATTAGAAGTGTGCACTCCAAACCACTACACCGAGCTGGCTCTTTATGCCCTGGCCTCATTTAAAAAATCACCCAATGATCAGAAACTAGGGTGTAACATCTGTTGTGAAGTGCAATGCTTGGGGAAGCAAGCAAGCTCCACTGACACAGTCGACCATGCAATCTGAACATGTTAGTCTACCCAGCTTCACAGCAATACTGCACAAAGTTAAATCGCAAACCAACAGCAACCACAAGCAGAGTAAGTTCATACCAAGTTACCATCAAGTGCTGGGTAGATCAAACGACATAAGTCTCACTTCTAAGAAAAATAAGCTATCATTTGGGAATGGGCAGACACACCTGAACAGCCCTCAATAGCTGCCCTTCTTCCTCTACACCAAATGCCACCTGTATTGAAAGGCTTTGTTACAACTCATATATTACAATGAAATATTGCTAGCTGCCATCTCGTGAGAAAAATTCTGTAAATGTCATATCATCACATATGTATTTTAGTATGTTAATCAGTAACACACACAGCTCAACAGACAAAATGTTTAAATGGTTATACTGCATTTCCAAGAAGCATGGAAATCCTAACACTGCATCCTTTACTCGTTTGAACTGAAATCTTGTGAAAATTGATGGGTGTGTTTTGGTGTTTTGGTACACATTATCTGTACTCTGCACATTTTCCCCAACATGGTAAAGTAGGAGACATTCTAAGGCTTTTGATTGTACTGATTATTCTTTTAAAGAAGTATAAACTCTTAAAATACTACATTCACATCCAAAGCTGGGCGATAAAAGGCAATGTTGAGTAGCTTCTCGGTAGAAGACCTTTGCTATCTTCGTTTGTCTCCCCTTGCAATCTTGAAAAGGCTCAATAAATTTACCTTCCAATATTCATACACCTACTGCTATCCAACACTATTTTTACTTTATCTGGCTGTTCCAAATTCTTTTGCAACTACATGGGAAAGATGTCTTTTGGGAAGGTGCCTTCATCCCACCTAGTAAATCTACTGTAAGCATTTTTAAAAATCGCCATGCAACATTATGTAGAAGATTATACTTCAGTAAACAAAGCTGAGACAGATTTAAGCGCTACATACAGTATTTGCTGGCGTATAAGACTACTTCCCCCCCCCCCCCCCGAAAAACATGCCTCCAAGTGGGGGGGTCGTCCTATACGCCGGGTGCACTTCAGTTGGGGTAGACATAGCTGCCCATAAAGGCCCATAGTACTGTTATGTAATGTAACATACTCTACATTTTGAGTGGAAATGTTGGGGGGGTCGTCTTATACGCCCAGTCGCCTTATACGCCGGCAAATACGGTAGTTCCAGTAACATAAAATACCATTCATATAGCTTCTATTGTTATAAAAGTGAAAATGCTGTTGTTTTGGAATATCTTTTTAAAAACAAAACACAAACTCTAACATTTCATGGTACCTCCAGTTTCCTACCTGTAGCGCTTCCATTCTGCCTTGGAGCTGCAATCTATCTTCCAAACCTTGACAACGTTCCTCCAAGAATAGAATTTGTTCTTGCAACTGATTTCTTTCCAATTCCAACTCTTCAACTACTGTCCGTAAACCTATTTCATTCAAAGGACAAATAATTCTAAAAATTAAACACTAAGAATTAAAATTAGGCTCTACCAACTAACCAATTAAAACTTGACTAAATGACTGCAGCCCTGGCATTTTCTGCAGCTTGCTTGCTTAAATTATAAAATGGAGAAAGAGATTCTTGGTAACAGAACTACTTTTGTTTCTTGTCATCTTGGTCTTTAGGCATAAGTTTAAAAAAACATATTCTGCCCTTTCTAACAAGAGTTACAAATGGTTTGCCCATTTTAGAATTGGGTATTTCAGTAAGATACTGGAGAAGAATGAATAAGAAGGAGAATTCTGTGAAATATGGCCCCTTTCAACGTCACTTGCAATACAACTTTAGCAGACTCAGGTAAAACAATACTAACAAACTCCTTAAAAAAATCTTTCAACTTCATTAAGAGTAGCTGGGCACAAGGAATGTGTAGTTTTTCATAAATGACTGTTCTTGAGATAAAGCCTTTTCGGTATCATAAATACGTGTATCTTAACAGACAAACAACACCAAACAAACCGGAATAGAATGGTTGGTTGTGGAACAAAATACTGCAGGCACTTTCACAACAAGATTTGTAACATAAAATAACAATCATCTTACCATAAACGATGAGAACTTTTATTCAGACATGAGAGTTCAAAGAGTTAGACTGAATTCTAGTTTTGAACCAAAACTAGACAGTTCATCCAGCACGCACATGCTTCAAAATGAAACAAAAAGGCAAGCCAACAAATAATTCAACATGGATAACAAACACAAACACAACATGGTTTGTTAGTCAAATTTGAAAAACAAAAGTAAGACAAAAATAGATGCTGTGCATGCTTTCATAAACTGTCTAGTGGTTGCCACACCTGCACTAGGGGAAGTGTACTCTGGCCACCAACCTCCCATATTCTCTCCTTCAGCTGAATCAGTGCTATCCAAGGTGATGTTCAGATCTTCATAGCACTGTTTTCCATCGAAGGCATAATCTTCCTATACATGAAAGGGGAGGGGGGAATAGCCCATAAAACACAACTCTTAACAAAGATCAAAACATCACATTATTTTGAAACTCTCCTTAGTTTAACGAACCGAACACTTCAAACCACTGGAACGAAACTGTTCTTATCTATATTCAGTGCCCCCTCAAACACACACCCATTACGACACCCCATATACCTATGAGGCTGTTAACAAATGTGTATTCTTAAGGCAATCCAACATACCTGAGGTTTCCTGCTGGGTTGAGTACTCTTTCTTCTCTCTGGATGCATCCTGCCAATCCCTTGACCTCTAGCCAGTTCCTCCTCCAGCTCCTGCTGCCCTGAGACTATGGCTGGATCAGAGCAGCCAGGAAAGAACCAGTCATCCTCAATCAGTTTTGTGCCACAGGAAAGCAATCACAAATCAGACAAACATTTTGAACACATTTGCAAAAGGGACCAGTGATACAGACAGAGGATTGTGGTAAGAATAAAAGTTATAGAAGCACTCCATATCATCATTCACTTTGTGGTTTCCCCCTCTACAGAGCATATAGGGGAAATGTTCCTTTAAGCCATGTAAGGTATAAATCTTTGGGGCAAAAAAAGTCAAATTAAAAAAAATTATGAGATTGACAGAGGGCAGTCACCTACATAACCATATTAAACTTACAATGAAGGCACACTACAGCTGATGTGTATGGCAAACACATCATTTAATATTATTCAGGTTAGCTTATGTTTGTATCGAAAAGAAACAAGTCTTGCTTGTCTTTTTAATATTAAAGAGAGTTATTATTACAAGTACTATGCAGAAGTCACATGCCTGCATTGCGTACTATAATCTGAATCAAGCCATATAATTGGTCAAACTCATTTGTTAATAACAATAAATCAAGAATTTCAGAAAATGGAAAATTCATACACCAAGAGACACTGTTTTTAATTTTAAGGACATTCCCATCTGTTTTGTGATCCAAAAAGCACGAGTATGTGACACATTTCACATAGAGTAGACAAAAGTCAACATGAAGAAATGAAGGCAAAGTTGGCTCCATACTTTACATGTTGCTAAATCAGTATGTAACTCAACTATAATTGTTCATTGTCAACAAAAAGTTTTTTTTAAGAACAATAGCAAATTAAAGAAATGAGAATTTATTTTGTTCATTTCTCAACTATTGATTATTTCTGAGGTTGGTTAAACAATAAGAGGCCAGGTTCAGTTAATTTGTTTAGTTTTAGGGATGTAGTTGCCTCTTACACTTCAGGATGGATCCAAATATAGCCTTGTACAAATGGCAGTCACTTCTGCTATGTAAAATGGCTCTCTACCATTAGAAGTAACTTTTGGGGTGCCCACAGGATACTGCAGAAGGACAGGGGAGGTGGGAAAGATTAATTTTGAGAACGAAACTTTGTTCCTAGTTGCTGGATCCCATCTACTGATTTTAAGTACACATGACACACACATTTGAAAATATACATTTTCTAGAAACTTGATAGTAATGGCTTATTTAGGGACTGTGAAACATCCTTTTGTCTAGATTAGTCAACTGAAAAATGAACTCATTTTTGTATATCCTAAAAGAATAACTGGTACTGAAATTATTCCAATAATTAATTTAACAAGTAAGATTTTAACTAATTACTTTTAATTGGTATTTTTTAATTTACCAGTCTTCTCCCTGTTCACACACTAAATGCAGTGTTTTTGTTCCTCCCTAGGCTGTGTGAAAGCATCCCATGCAGGTGCTGAAACAACTGTGCATGTGTAGTCCTTGTTATCACACTCTAATGCACTTAAAAGTGCACCAATATGCTTCCTCCTGACACAAAGGGAATTTATTTAACATATGGTTCATAGGAAGACATACAAAATAGTAATATGAAACCAGCAACACCAATATTAATTTCAGCCACAAACTCACCCAGCCATAGGGCAAGAGGCTGGGCCAGGAAAGAGGCTGCCCTGTCTTCAGCCTGTACAAGAGGTGGGAGATTTGCTGCAGCCTAAGGAAGCCTTCTGGGCAAGAGGCTCAGCAGCATTCTTGGCAAGCTAACCTAACATGGGCACCCTGGAATGGTCCCGGCAGGATTAGCATGAGAAGTCTTTGTTCTGAGCCTTTCCTCCCCTTGTTTGGGCCTTGCTGCCCTGGCCAAGCCTCTCAGTCACCTTTGGGCACTGCTGAAGAGGACCAAAATAAGAAGACACTTGGAGCAATGGAATGTGGGGCTGCAGCAGCAAACCAAGTGGCAATCCCCCTTTGGTCTCAATGAAGATCAGCAGCTGCAAAGGTTGCAATCTGAGAGCACATGATCACAGCCAACCCAAGCGGCTGCAGCAGCTAGTAGCTCTGCAGTGCCTCCCTAGAGCTCCCCCTCCCTTTTTTTTTCCAGGCAGCATTACCCTTCTACTAGCCTTGCTCTGTCTGCATCACATAAGAATACCTGGCTATATGTCCCATGGGTTCTGACCAGGGGATCCATGCAGATTGCTCTTATCCAGATTCCACTTTGCCAGAAACTTGCGGGTGGCAGACCTCAGGCTTCATCCTATCTCAGCTGCAGAGATAGGCCTGTTCCCTGGCAATATCTGGGCTACTGGCCACTGAAAATCCATTGCCTACAGGTCCTTCAATTGTCCTCAGGAAGGCTCCACCACTTCCACTCCTGTAAGCCGGTGGTCCCCAACCACCGGACCACGTCCTGAAGGTCCTGGCACTGGGCCGCGGCTCCCTCTCCCCGCCCCCAGTAAGAAACTTCCCAGGCCGCAAGCAAATCGGCCGCAAAAGCGACCAATTAGCTTGCGGCCCGGCAAGCTTCTTTTTGTGGGAGGGGAGAGGGAAGCAGGGCCGCACATACGCGGCATGCGTGGCCGGGTGATCGCCCTCCCCACCGCCGCCAGTCCGCAGCTTCAAGAAGGTTGTGGACCACTGCCGTAAGCAATAAAGCTGTGGCCTGTTGCACTCCATCTGGCTTCCCTCTTGGCCACTTTTAATGTGGGATTCTTTGTGAACAATTCAAACTATTGTGTGGATCTCAGTCATTTGCCAATGTTCATATATTAGTGTTCTTTCAGCATCTGTAAATGAACTACATAGACACAACCTAGACCAACAAAACAGCTGATTCATTGAAAGTTACGGAAAACAACTGGAGAGTATTTATAACTGCTAACCTGGCATTCTAGTTTAGAAAAAGTATGCTTTATATGACCTGAGTTATGAATACCATGCAGGAGCTTTCACTTTCAAAATCAAGGGTGAGTGGTAATACGAAGGTTTTGAATTACACCAATCACTTACCAATTATGTATATAATATAATGTATATAATAATTGTGGCCCTTCCTTGTTGATTTCCACTGTGGGATGGTAAGTGAATTTTCTCCAGGCCAGGCTGGATTCTAGAGATTTTTGTTTTTGGTGGGAGAGAGAATCACTTGGGCATGAAACTGGGATCACTGTGGGTAGGCAAGTAGTTGTGAGTTTCCTGCATTGTGGGTGGGGGGAGTTGGACTAGATGACCCTGGCGATACCTTCCAACTCTGATACTATGAATTCATCATGAGGCAAGTCTATTTCTCAGAAGAGACAGTTCTACACTTGGGCAATAACTGACAAAAGATGCAATACAATAATTATCATGTATGTCAAACAATGTGCTTACAATTGCAAAGATGATTAAGTAAAAGCATTTTTAAGTCCCCTTGGTTTCGATGAGAGACTATAGTCAGGTGGAGGCACATGGTGGTGTAAGAAAGTTACAAGTGTTTTTGAAAGCTGTAAGTGAAGCTTTACTTCCCCAGTTGGATTAAAACATTTCTGGCCTACTGTTTTGCTTTTAACAACATATGCTGTAGGTTTAGGTCAGAGGGAACCCTGCAAACCAAAGTGAATTAAGTATATATACAGTGATTCCTCTTCAACTCTCTAGAAACAATACCTGCCAAGCTTTAAATCTCCCACCAAAATAAATGGGCCTTAACTGTGAAACTTTCACAGGACTGTGTCTTGGTTTCTGGCATTAGATTAAACAACAGAGCCACATGCATTATCAATTACACCTGTATAAAGTCCTATCAGTGGACCTTGAAGAGAGGTTCAAACCAATGAATCCCATTATGGGGGCCATGCCCTAAAATGAAGGCATAACTTGTTCTTAAAAAGAATTTGATAAAAAATATGACTGCTGCATTTATGCTCTGAAAGCTCTTCAAAAATATCTGGCCTAATATTTATTCAAATGTCTGTAAAATTTGTTTTTGTAGATAAAAAGGTGGGAATAATCTATTTTTAATAACTGAAACTATGATCTATCTTCTGCCATATAGTTGCTTGATAAATATGGAGTCAGCTATTAGTACAAAGGAGAATTAAGAAAGAGGATTATGTTAATGTAAATAAAGAACAGGAATAGCAAAAGAAAGGAAACAGAATTTAAAAACAGCATTTGTTATGTATGCTTCTAACAAAATAAACTCCACATAGCACCACAAGCAGCTGTTATACTGCTGAAGATTTCCCACACAAATTTACAGAGGAAAATCAGCAACAGTACTTGATAGGCTGTTGTAGCTGCAGAATCCTGCATGCACAAAACTGATGGGAAACTAAGTTCTCAGTGGCTGACCAAATCGCAGTGAGGGTTAGGAGTGGAGGGGGAAGGGACATCAAGTGCTCATCAGGTTTAACCATGAAGGGGGGGAAAACAAACAGAAAGGTCATGCTTAACCCAAGGAAAAAATGCAAATTAAATACTAAGTGGATAAACAGGAAATTCAACATTTGCCTATATTATTGCATAAAGGCTGAAAGGCAACAAGGTCAATTTCAGCTCCAAAATGCTTAGATTTGCCTTTCATCTGCATTCAGGCAAAGAAAAAATCAGTAGTATATACACATGCTCTTCCCCTGACTCTAGTGGCCCTCTTACTAAGAGGAACGGTATCAGTTTAGGGCTCCCAAGATCCTTTTAAGGGGCATGAAAAAACTGCAAAGGATCAAAGAAGAGGGCAGCATCAAGAAATGTGGCTATAAACTCTCCTCATAAATGATGGTTTTTCAGTGTCCTTGTGGATGACATCAGCCCTTCCACGAATGCTTTGACTCTTAAATATTAGATTTGAATTAATTCATTTTAAAATCTATCTGGCTAACAGAAGAACTTAAAGGGAAACTTCAGAATGCATTTTACCCTTGCTGGACAATATTTCTTGCTTCACTTCAACACTTATCCAGTGCTGTAGTTTTTCAGACTATTGCTTCACTTTCTGTATGCCCAAGAAGTCCAGCATTTCAAACCCCATCACATTACAATCCAATGTTCCTTTTCTCTTGGAATGCCATATAATGATCCTAATCATCTGTACACCGCCCGTGGCGCCGCGGGCGCCACGGACTAAATAAAACAGTAAGGGGTTCTGGGGCGGGATGTGTCCGGGATGAGGAAGGGTCCGGATTGGACCCTTCCTCATGACAGACAACCGGAGGGACCAAACGGCAGGCGCTTTGCGCCTGCCGATTGGTCCCTCCGATTCCCAGCCCCAGCAACTGCGAGCCGCGCTCAGCGCGGCTCGCAGTTGCTCCCGGCCTGACGTGGTGAGAGGCGCGAAGCGTCTCTCGCCGCGTCAGGCCGGCCCCAAGGAAGCCCCCGCCGCAAACACAACACAAGACTCCAGCCGCCGAGAAGCTGCAGAAAAAAAAGAAACACCCCCGGAGGAGCCTTTCGCCGCTAGCGCGACGAGAGGCAGCAGAAAAAAAAACCCCTGTAGGAGCTCCAAGCCGCCGCGCCGACGAGAGGCAACAGAAAAAAATTAACCCTGTAGGAGCCTTTCGCAGCTCCACGCAGCAGAAAACAAAACCCTGAAGGAGCCTTTCCCAGCTCCAAGCAGCAGGAAAAAAAACCCCTGTAGGAGCTCCAAGCCGGCACGCCCACGAGAGCTAGCAGAAAAAAAAAACCCTGCAGGAGCCTTTCACAGCTCCAAGCAGCAGAAAAAAAAACCCTGTAGGAGCCTTTCGCAGATCCAAGCAGCAGAAAACAAAACCCTGAAGGAGCCTTTCCCAGCTCCAAGCAGCAGGAAAAAAAACCCCTGTAGGAGCTACAAGCCGGCACGCCCACGAGAGCTAGCAGAAAAAAAAAAACCCTGCAGGAGCCTTTCACAGCTCCAAGCAGCAGAAAAAAAAACCCTGTAGGAGCCTTTCGCAGATCCAAGCAGCAGAAAACAAAACCCTGTAGGAGCCTTTCCCAGCTCCAAGCAGCAGAAAAAAAAAACCCCTGTAGGAGCCTTTCACAGCTCCACGCAGCAGAAAAAAAAAGCACCTCCTGGTGTCCCCTGGGTCCTAGCGCCCATTGCATTCCTGGTTGCAATGGGCTTTCTTGCTAGTTATTCAATAAAAAGCAGCTAAATATTTCAAAAGTACACCTGTGGAATTTCACAGGACATTCCCCCAATGTATTCCTAATGCCAGAGCATTAAGTCCTAGGAGCCCTTGAGACAAGCCTTGAGGCAGTACTTCCTGCGTAATGCCTGTATCACACAACTACCTTTTCCAATGTATTTAAGAGGAGCTTGAGCTGAGAAGGGCTTGCCAAGGTTCCTCTGCCTTAGATCCTCAGGAAAGCTGCTTTGAACCTCCAGTAACATCTGAAGAATGCCACTGCTTTTGATGGCAGTGCAAGCAGAACTAATAGTTCTGTCCCAACTACTATGCTTCAAATACCATTTTTATCTGCAGGGGTAGAAACTAGAATGAAAGCTAATCTTTGGGACTAAGAAAGCAGGCAATTGCTACAGGCAGATGCTGATCACTGCCCGGCTGCACCAAATGCAACTTGCATGACACAGGAGAGAGATAAATTTTCCATGAAACTTTGCACATTCAATTTACACATTTCCAAAATTTGCCAAACTAACAAAAACTAGTAGCACTGCAAATATACTATCTCACCTTCTCTTTCCTCTTCAATTTGTGCCATTCTGAGAGCCATAGCAGATTTCTCTTCTCTGATTTGATTGTGCACATCCTCAGATTCAGGAACAATCTCTTGCCATTCCAAAAGCTGACTCTGTAGTTCATCTACGCTGCCTGATTCACTAGCCTGAAGAAAATTAAGTTGAGACATGGAATTAATACAATCACTTCAATATAGTTTTTGTTGGCCAAATAATCTGACAAAAGCTTTCTTGTACACTTCCAGTTCTACTAGCTAACTAAATATCATGTTCTAGAACTGGAAAACAGTAATTATCCATTTACATTGTGACTATACTTTTTGTTGACCACAAATATGTTAAAAATAATACCTCTGAATTGCTTCAAGTCAACTATTGCTGGTACTGCTGTGTTGGATAACTACAGTTCTGTATACCCATCACTTTTTGTGTGGAAGCCTCTACTTGCAATTCACTATTTGCAATTCACTATTTGCAATTCACTATTTGCAATTCACTATTTGCAATAAGATAGCTGCCTGCTTGCTTTAAAAGTGAAAAGTGTAGGAAATGGGTAAGGGAATCCTAGATTCTAGAACATGAGATCCAAAGTCAACAGGACTTAAGTCAAAAGGAATGAAATTGTTTAAAATAGGTTTTCTTTTGACATATAAGGTAAACAGTTCTAAAATCAGAATAACTGTAGAAACCTCTGAAGACAATCATCATCATAATCCCTCATAAAATGTGAAGGGTGCTTCTGATTATATACCGGCCCTCTGATTGGTCCTGGGGGTGCTCCATCAGGAAGCATTTCACTGGGAGGGTCTTCCCACCAATAAGAACCTATCACAGGCCAGGAACCAGGACCTGTGTGTTCCCTGCCTGCCCTGCTGATCTCCCTGCTGCTGTTCACGCAGTAAAGGACACCATCACCTCCAAAAATTGCCCCCAAATTGCTGTTGTCCTCCGTAGCCTGTCGCTGCCCTCCGTGGCTTCCCTGACATCCTCCCTGCCCACAGCCGATGAGGGAAGCCCCCCTCCCCCGCCCCTGCCATGAACCTACTGTCACGCTCCCCAGCCCACTGCAATGCTCGCCTACTTCCCACCAGGATCAGCTTGCTACCCAGGGAAACCGGAGAGGGCTGGGCGGCAATGCTCCACACCACTTCTCCTACTTTCACTGTCCTCCTGGCCACCATGGAAGGGAGCGGGAGTCTGCATGTGTATGCTCAACCCTGGCCCCGAGGTCCTCTTAAAAATTGGGTTGCAAGTCAGTACAACCCCCCAGCTGTCAGGGCAGGGGCCGCAGAGGCCAGTGGGACTGCAGCAAAGGATGCAACACACCCCTGTGCCTGCCAGTGCCAAGCAGGCAGTCAAGAGTGGTGCAGACTCCACAGGGGAGGTGGCCTGCTTGGCGCTCCAGAGCCCTGTGATTCTTCCTGGCCTCCTCGCCTCTGTTGGGGTCAAGGAAGGCCGGTCGTCTCCTGTGCAGGGGACCTGGCCCTCTCCTGCTTTTGGCACCAACCTGCCCCTGTTGGGGAGGGGGAGTTGCCACATCCTCCACTGTTCTCCCACCCCTCTCTCCTCTCCCCTGTGAAAGCTGGGAGGGAGGAGTGCTGGCTCCTGGCCCACTTTTAAAGTGGGCTTCACCACTAATAGAGGTACTATGCCTATTAGTAATTCATAAGATTTCTCGCATAGCAACTTTTAAATACTTCCCAGTGCTGCACACCATTAGACATAACAATCTCTACTACTGAAAATTCTGTTCATCAAAACAGCAGACCTGTGAAGCTGCCCTCTTTGTAACTTGTTCAAGGTCAGCCTGCAATTTTCGCTGCTGTTCTTCATAAACTTCCAGCTTAGTCAGCAATTCTTCTGAAAAAGCAATTAGATAAATTAACTGCTAGCATCAACAGTTTACCAGAATATAGTCATACAGAAAAAATTAAGTTCAAAATGTGGTCACAGGTATATTTAATGTTCACTAGACTAGCAACTCCAGCAATAGGAAATGAACTATTATATTTAAAAAAATATATCCATAGAGATTTACTTGCATTACAACAATTCCTTACAGTATGATTCTTACTAGTCATTTCCCCTAATGCTATGGGTCCCTTGAAACCTGTATATGTGAAAGCTAAACACTTTCTGCTGAATAATTAGCACTCTGTAGGACATTTTGTAAACCTGAGGAAGTCTAAACATCTGTGTTACATATGTATTTGTTTCTTGTGATTCTCTGGACAGCAGTTTTTAAAAGGCCAAATTTAAAGGGATTGCTGTCCCTTTACATGCCTTCCGGGTGAGTTTGCTACTTGCAGAAGGGGTTTAAAGGAATAGCAAGTTTTTAAAACACCTTTGGAGTTCACTTGGAGCTTGCAAAAGGCATTTAAAGGGACAGCATTTCCTTTAAAAGGCTTTCTCCACCTCTATTGAAAGCAATGGAGGATGGAAGCGCTTTTAGGGGGGTATAGAATTGGACCCCCTAGTCTAATCTTTCTGAGACTTTGGGAAGGGGCATTGAGGCGAGGCATCAGAAGCTATGCTGCAAATTTGATGCCTCTACCTTAAAAGTACCTTAAAATACCTTAAAAACCTCCAGAGCCCCAGCACCTCCATTATACCCTATGATGACTATTAAATATAGTGGTCCTCATAATAGTCGCAGAACAACTACAGAGCATTCTGGAGGAAACATCAGACATTGATCCTTTCTAGTTTGGCTTCAGGCCTGGTCATGAAGTGGAGATGGCTCTGGCAGCCCTTATAGATGATCTCCATAGGAAACTGGGTATAGACAGATTGGTGCTGCTGATTCTTTTAGATCTCACAGGGGTGTACAACACGGTAGACCATGGGCTACTCACCCAATTCCTACCCGCCATTGGAATATGGGGCATAGCCTTGAAATGATTGCAGTCCTCTTTTCAGAGTCAGGCGCAGAGGATGGTGGTAAGGGAGAGTACCTTACCCTAATTTGCAGGTTGTCACAGAAAGCAATTATCCCTCCAATGCCATTTAACATCTACATCCATCCCCTCAGCCAGCTAATCCAGAGTTTCATGCTATGGTATCACCAATATGTGAATGACATCTAGTTGTATTGGCTAATAGATGGCCATCAGTCAACACCCCTGAGAGCCAGTTTGGTATAGTGGTTAGGAGTGCAGACTTCTAATCTGGTGAGCCAGGTTCGATTCTGCACTCCCCCATAAGCAGCCATCTGGGTGACCTTGGGCTCGCCAGAGCACTGATAAAGCTGTTCTAACCGGGCAGTAATATCAGGGCTCTCTCAGCCTCACCCACCTCACAGGAAACGTGACTGTAAGCCGATTTGAGCCTCCTTTGGGTAGAGAAAAGTGGCATATAAGAACCAGGGTTAGGGTTAGGCGCAGAGTGATAAGGCAGCAGAGAAGCAGTCTGAAAGCTCTGCCCATGAGGCTGGGAGTTCAATCCCAGCAGCCGGCTCAAGGTTGACTCAGCCTTCCATCCTTCCGAGGTCGGTAAAATGAGTACCCAGCTTGCTGGGGGGTAAATGGTAATGACTGGGGAAGGCACTGGCAAACCACTCTGTATTGAAATAGAATCAGAGTCCAGTAGCACCTTTAAGACCAGCAAAGATTTATTCAGGGCGTGAGCTTTCGAGTGCAAGCACTCTTCGTCTGACGAAGAGTGCTTGCACTCGAAAGCTCACGCTCTGAATAAATCTTTGTTGGTCTTAAAGGTGCTACTGGACTCTGATTCTATTGTGCTACTTCAGACCAACACGGCTACCCATTTGAATCACCCTGTATTGAGTCTGCCATGAAAACGCTAGAGGGCGTCACCCCAAGGGTCAGACATGACTCGGTGCTTGCACAGGGGATAACTTTACCTTAATATTGATTTTAATATTTTTGACTTGTACTGAATAATATTATGTTTTAGTGATTATAACTTATATAACAAACCACGCTGAGCCCTCAGGGCGGGGCAGTCAAGAAGCTTAATCAATCAATACATAATCAATAAATCACAGGGTATAATGGAGCTGGAAAAAATTCTGGATTCCCAAATATTTACAAATTTGAATACCATAGTGGGATCAGAATTATGGAATATCAGGAAATACCAGTATTTTTCAGGATCAGCATAACCGAACCTAAAAAATACCATTTTTGTTATTGTTTTTTGCACGCTTCTAACAGAAATAATAGCTTTTGTAAGAACTTGAGAAGCAGAGAGTTGCTCTGACAATCTTTCTAGGCATCTGTGTTTCTCTTGGCTTCCCTAGGTGTTGCCACCCGTCTTTTCTGGACCTTAACTTGGTTACTGCGAAAGCTACTTCACTTAAGTATGCAATTTCCTATTAAACACAGGAATAAATAACTATTAGGTTTAATCCCACTGAACATATCTGCTGATGAGTAAACAGCATGATTTGTGCCAATTCCACCTCTTGTTGCAGACCTCCAGTGTTGTTCCTAGGGGGTTTCCTGTCCCCCAGAAGCACCATTTTGAGAGGCATTCCAGGTTGAAGAAGGAAGGGAAAGTGAGAAAGCTGCATTACACAGGCAGAAATCTTTCTATCAACAGTTAATTTTTGGTGGGACCCGCCCAGTATACCATTTGCTTAAAATCCAAAAGGGAAATAAAATCTTTTTTACTGCTCACCATTTTGAGCTTTAAGTTCAGAAAATGTTTGTAGTGTAGACTGTAGGTCTTCTTTTTCCCTTTCTAATTCTGAAATTTGGTTGTGTAAAGCAGTTGCATCATTATTCTTAGAGGTAACCTATGACAAAAAGGAAAATTTAAAAACTTCATTATAGGGAGTCTGTCGAACAAAGTAACTGAATCCTACATTCATTTTATAATATGTTTGACACCATTAAGACATTCAGGGATAGCACAATTTTCAAAATACAATGGTGCGCAATGTTTGCCACCCAACTGTTTTAAATCTTTCAATAATCTAATAATTTCTACTGCATTAATCCCTTGATTTGCCCTAACATGGATGACCCAGGCTAGCCTCATCTCACCAGGAAATTAAGAATGGTTGGTCCTCAGTAGTATTTGGATGGGAGACTACCAGAAAACGTCAGAGTCACTATGCAGAGGAAGGCAATGGGCACCTCTAAATGTCCCTTGCTTTGAAATCCCTACAGGGGATTTCTGTGACTTGAATGTACTTTATAAATATACAATCCATTGATCTGCTACAACATGAAACTCTTCCCACCTCAGCATCAGCTTTCCTGGGGTCACTGTGAGTTTCTGGTGAAAGGGAGAGGTGGGAAAGACCTGTGGTCATG
Source organism: Paroedura picta (assembly GCF_049243985.1). Lineage (NCBI taxonomy): Eukaryota > Metazoa > Chordata > Lepidosauria > Squamata > Gekkonidae > Paroedura > Paroedura picta. The sequence continues at coordinate 113,044,344 of NC_135370.1, forward strand.
AACACCTTCTACTTAGTTTACAGGATCCAAAACATTGCTCTGCATCTCAAAGTGTGTATTTTGGCACTACTTTATTTTTCCTCAGTCATCATTGAAGTTTATACAAAGTGTCACTTCTAATGAAAAAAAGTTTTACATACATTTTTAAGTTCATCTTCAAGCTGCTTGATTCTGGATTTGGACCAAGCTTTCATCTTGAGGAACCTGACTTCAGATTTTCTGGCCTCTTCTGATTTAAGTCTTGCTTCATCTTAAACAAACAGCAATCTCAGTCATTATTCATAATTACAATAATAAAACTATAATTATTTATTTTATTAGATTTATTGGCTACTGCACCCTAGGACAGGCTCGGAGCGGCTAACATCGATAAAACAATTATACAAAGTAAATATAAAAACATTCAACAGCTTGGTCTGCTAGCATACCAATATGAGATTTAAATGATAAAATTACTGATATTACACATCAGATATTAAACATCAAAAATTACTAAACAGAAGCTTGCACATAGTACAGAGATACAAGTAATCCCTGCACCTGCTCTGACTTGGACAGCCAAAGCTAGCCCAATCTTGTTAGCTAAGCAGGGTTGGCCCTGGTTAGTATTTGGATGGGAAAACACCAGGATTGCTATGTAAAGGAAGGTAATGGCAAACCACCATTTCTTGCCTTTAAAACCCTTACAGAGTCACCATAAATTAGTTGTGACTTGATACGACTTTCTACCATCCACCACCGGTAATCTATGTGGCAGGATGCCAGAGTGAGAGTCAGCGCTGCATACCCTCCCTGCCTGTAATTAGAACCAAAGCCATTTAAGAGGGCATTAACATGGTTTACAAAGGGCAAGTGTCTAAGCTCAACTCACTCCTGCATCCCACCAGCTGTATAACCTATAGGCCTCCAGGTTCTCTGAAAACTGGCCACAAAGGTGTGTCTCAGAACTCTAAGAGAAACTACACTCCTAGACTTACAGAAGCTGCTTCAAAGCTAGCACAAATGTGCACCAAATGTACTAAGCAACCAGATGTAAAAGTTACTGCAATTCAACAGGATACCTTCTAGTTGGTCCATCTTCTTTTTAATTACAGAATCTATATCAACAGTTTCTTCCAAATTACTCTGTCCATCGGTACTTAATTTGGCTGCTTGTTTCTGATGCTGAAGCAGGGCTTGGTCTTTTTCTTGCAGCTCAGTTTCATGCTTCTCTTGGATTGCCTGCAGGTCAGCCTTATGTTTCTCTTTGACTTTTTTCATTTCTATCTCATGTTTCTCCATCATGTCTTTCAGCTGGGCTCTCATTACATGCTTTTCAGCATCCAGTTTGGACTGGAGGTTATCTTTTTCTGACTGAAGACGTATCAAGGTTTCGTTAATTTCCTGAATGGGAACAATGGTATTTTAAATCAAGAGAGGTGCAAATGTATTTTAACCTGAAACCTGTTTCCTTACTGTTCAGAGACACATGTGGAAGGAAGAGAGAAATAATATGTCCCAGAACCCATAGATATGAAGTAGCTTTGCCATGGAACTATCAAAGGGATACTCTTCTTTGAGCTGTTTTTAGGCATGCCACCAAAATCCATCTCAGTGAGTGTCCAGGGCAGAAATCTGTGTAACAGGTTGTAGGAATAATTTCTATACCAAGAGTTCTGTTCCCATTACAGCAAGATCATTTTTGAAAATAACTAGGATCCCACAGTGCAGGACAGAGGATGTCCCCATATAATATAGCCCGCACCTCACATGGCCTGAATTTCTAATACGATGGAATGGCAACATCTTTTCCTGTCTATATCAAAGGCAACAGGTATGAGATCTCTATGTACATGCAAAGACAAATCTGGAGTTATTGTAAAGAGCAGACTAGAATCATTCTGTTGGTCACCAAAACATTTCCAGCTTTGCACGATACGGAATTTGTTCTGTGCAACGGGGCCATTTCCAAATAAGGGGAGGAAATATTTTATATTATTATTATGACTAACATACTGTTTCCATGTAATAGTACTGGGGAAGCAGTTTGCTGCAGGAGGTTGCTGTTAGGACAGAACATGGAGATAGTTAATGATTTTTGCTTGGCAAAAGTATCAGACAAGGCTTATTTTATCTCCTTATATCTTCAATCTCTATGCACAGCATATCAGAAGAAAAGATGGATTAGATTTAGATAGTGGAATGAAAATTGGTGGAAGGTTTACTGCAGAACATCAAGAAGACAAAAAGTAATGACTTTGAGGAATTACACAGCCTCAACGTTGACAATGGGAAACTGAAATTGTTCAAGATTTTGTATGTAGGTCACAAAGAAGAAATAACCTGCTAATCATTGTTATTTCTAAATTAAACAATTGAATTGAAGTACTGGAAGTACTGGAAAGGCAGAAAACACAAGGTTCAACTGTAAAAGGGAAGAAAAAGATGAAGGAAGATAGTAAATCATTATTATTCCTTGGCTTTATCATCAACCGAAAAAGAAACTCGTACCAAGAAAACAGGAGATTGGAGACTGGGCAAAGTAGCCCAAAAGGAGATAGAAAAGATCCATGAAGGATCTTTTGTGTTGCTAATGACCAAGATCAAGACAATTCAAACCATAGTATTTCTCGTTACTATGTAAGCATATGAAAGTTGAACTGTGAAGAAAGCAGATAGGCAGAAAGTTGATTCATTTAAAATGTGGCGTTGGAGGAGAGTTTTACAGATCCCATGGACAAATTAGTGAATTTTAGATTGAACCAAACTTGACCTCTTCCTAGAAGCTAGAATAAGTATCATACTTGGTCACATTATAAGAAGAAAAGACTCACTGGAAAAATCAATAATGCTGAGAAAAGTTGAAAGTAACAGTAAAAGAGAAAGACCCAATATGAGATGGCTTGATTCAATTAAGGAAGTTACTTGAGCAAGGCTATTATTGGTAGGACATTTTGGTGGTCATTGATTCATAGCATTGTCATGTTAGAAGTGACTCGACAGCACTTAACACACACACATTTTTCGCTGTGTTGCTGATGAGTCACCCAACGTTATTCCACTGAATTTACCCTGTGTTTACTAATCCCTGTGGTGAACTGGGGGCAAGGGCAGTCTACTGATGCCACACTGAATCATTCACACTTCCCCCTGTCCAGTTGTTTCCTTGTTGCTGCCACCAGTTAAGTCCCTCTTTTTTAACCAGGAGGAATCTTACCTACTCCCAGAAAAATAGGTAAAGGTAAAGGTATCCTCTGTGCAAGCACTGGGTCATGTCTGACCCTTGGGGTGACGCCCTCTAGCGTTTTCATGGCAGACTCAATACGAGGTGGTTTGCCAGTGCCTTCCCCAGTCATTACCGTTTACCCCCCAGCAAGCTGGGTACTCATTTTACCGACCTCGGAAGGCTGGAAGGCTGAGTCAACCTTGAGCCGGCTGCTGGGATCAAACTCCCAGCCTCATAGACAGACAGCTTCAGACAGCATTTCTGCTGCCTTACCACCCTGCGCCACAAGAGGCTCCCAGAAAAAATAGAAGCTGTTATATTCTGGACCCTTTGGCCTAGTAGTCCTGCTGATTGTGGGACAGGTTGTATCAGCTAACTGACACCCAGAGACAAAAACTATCCTGATTTCATCACTAGGGAGAAGAAAAAAACAGCAGAAGCACTAGGCCAAAAAACCCAACACTTGATTTATTAAACACAAAAAGACTCAACCAGAATAAAAGGGCTTACATAAAGAGTCAGGGTAACAATTGTAACAACTACCTAAGAGAAAGAAAATAGCAAGCCTATTCCACCCTAAACTTTGCTCCTAAAACCTTTCTTTCCCTCTCTTCCTCAATCTAGGGAGATTATGTATTAAGGAGAGCCTGGCTTCCAACTGAACTTATCCCTCTCTGGAAGATTCAAAAACTACCACAATGGAATATATTTAAAGAAACAACAACCTTTAAAAAGAACCCCCTAGGTTTAACATAAATAATAAAAGGAATAAAGATGGGGGGGGGAATACACCACATTCTCCATCCAAGTTCTTCCTCTGATTAATTTAATCATTTCATTGCCCTTAAAATGAGCTCTCTTCCGCTTTGTAAAATGTTGGCTCATTTTATTATTTAAAATGTGATTACCATCTTGGGATCCAAAATGGGGGGGGGGGGGATGCAACCACCATGAAACAGACCCAAACAAGGCTTTCATATTGCATGTCTTGAATGTGTGCCCCACATTCATGTGCACCTGATGTCTCTTTATTATAGAAGTTGGCATCCTGGCCATACACAAAGCTTACATCCTATCCTGTAGTAATAGAAGGGAGGGGGGATTCGAGGTGGACAATTACTCCTCCTCTCCCTTCTTGGATACTCCTGGATTTGGGGATTCCCAACACATATTTATTCTGTAAAATTTTAAATAAGAACAGTAATAATCTAGCTGTAAGAAAACTGTTCCTTACTTTTAGTTGCTGGTCCTTGCCATCCAATTCCTGTTGCAGCATGACTATCACCTGCGTTCTTCCTAGCATGACTTCCTCTTTCTCATGCAGCTTTTGCTTCAAGGCCTTCAGTAACTGTTAAGTATGAAATCGTTTCATTTATAGACTAGAAGCAGACACAAGATGTCCATTATTCTATACCCAGTTACCAGAAATCGGAAGTGACTTGACAGCACCTCTCTCACACACACACACCCAGTCCTATAATCACTGTCACATTTCACTCCCATAAAGCTAAACACCAAGGTTCACATTGTTCGAACATATGGTGCCACTCAACCAACATGTCTTCAGTGTCGCAAAAGGTTATAAAAAGCCTTCTCCGCATTCTCATTTAGCCTCCTACACTCACCCCATGGAGTCTATTCATATTGCCTACCCTGTTTTTCATGCTAAAGTCCCATCTCTTAAAGCAGGGCAACCTGGAATTCTCCCCACCCCATGAAATACCATGGGGCTCTGTTCTTGAAACTTCAGTCACCACAGCATGGGAGGATTAGGAGACTATGGAAAGAACATTAGAGATCGTCAGAAGAGGAGGTGGACTACTCTGAAGTTTGCTGCGCAGGGAGAGACTGGCTGCTTTGGCCACCAAAGCACCCAACCCTATTTCCAGTTTTGTTTTATCCACACTGGATCCCAAATTGCTTTGGAGATTGCTTTCTCCCATATTAGCCTACCTGTCTCCTCAGGATATCTTTGAGGGTCGTGCTTCAGGTTCCCCTGCCAAATGAGGATAGACTTGTGGCTATCTGAAAAATAACTGTCTTGGCCAGGATGCTGAAATTTTGGAATATTTGTCTGTCCCCTTTATCATTGTTTTCCAGCAACAGGGTAAGACATTGTTATGGTTTGGTTTGGCATTTCCCCACTAACTGTTATTTGCCCTCCTCTCTGGTTTATTATGTGTATTTATATGTTCTACTCAGGAGGAATGGTAGAGGACAGGAAGGCCTGGAGAATCATTGTCCATGGGGTCACGGTGGGTCGGACACAACTTCGCACCTAACAACAAAATGTTCTACTGAATTGTTTAGATATTTATTATACACATATTTCAGATGCCTTGATGTTTTAAGGTTGAAATGTTTCAATATTATGTCAATATTATGACTTTCACTGCCTCAGGGACCCTATGCGGGTGAGAAAGCATAGATGTGTTTTAAATAAATAAATATTTAACTCACAGCAGGGGGTTGGGGGAGTAAGTATCTGTATCAGGTTTCTCCTCTACTAGGAGCTAACTGCAGGAGCTGTTTCAGTTGTAAAAGAGGCTAAGCACCTCCTCCAGCAGCCACTCCTCCTTGATCTTCAAAGCCAAAGATAATTAGCTTTTAAAAACAAATAACAAAAGAGAAGACTCTAATACTGAGGGTTTTTTTCTATTTCATTTAATTTCATCCTACACCTGTTGATATAACTGAGAAGAGATTCAGGAAGTTACACTGGAAATTGCAAGACAAATCAAACTGACAGTGTAGCAGCAAAGAGTATACTAGATGCTTTATAACATCAGGAAGCAAACTGATAACTTCATGTGGTGACTCCATACACTCTGAATCTTAACCATAGTGCATTTTTCCTTACCTGCTCTAAATCTGCACTAGCGTCAGATTTGGCAGCAAGTCTAAACAGTTCTAGCTCATGTTTCTGGCCTAGTTCCAACAATTCTTTTTCTTTTTCTTGTATAATTTTTTGAAACATACGGATCTAAAAAAACAAAAAACAAAAATCTCTATCAAGTTGATTCAAACAAAATAATGCTATTAGAATACTGTACCAAATATCAAGCCTCAAAATCTAAATTTTGAACTGTACCAATGGATTAAGTGAACTGATTTTGGTTGAAAACAAGTTGGGTACCCAACAATGCAACAATCATAAACTATTTTAATAATCCAGAGGATCCTTTAAAATATGTCTGTTTGTGTTGTTTGTTTATAAGGCAGCAGACTGGTAAACACAAATTATTATATATTTATTAAAAATGATGATTTTATGGTGCCTCTCCTGGGAACTACCTTAAGAGGCTTATAAAATAAAAGATAAGACAAGAAATATTAAAAGTAGTTAAGGAGATTAAGGAGGCACTACAATGATGGTGTTAAAACCCTTAATTAATAACCTGGTGAAACAGAAATGTTTTGGCCTGGCATCTAGAAGAGGCTAACGTGGAAAAATTCAAAAAGGATGGCATTCCATAGGCAGGATGCCACTACATAACATAACAGAAGCTATGTTGGATTGGGCCAATGTCCCATCTAGCCCAAAATCCAGGTGCCATCAGGTGGTCCACTAGCAGGGCCAGAACTCCAGAAGCCCCCCCACTCTTGCCCCCCAAGCACCAAGAATACAGATATTGTACTTTAGATATAGAGTAAGTTAACGGCAATTCAATGCAAGTTGCAAAGCTTTGCAACTGATTCAATTAAAACAGAACTCTGGGATATCAAAAGAAACTGAACCATAAATTCATCAGATTGCTATTCTATTTTACAAATCAGTGGGTTAAGAAATTTAGCATGGATAGTAAATGAAAAAAGGTGTGCAATTGATTCTACACAACACTGTCCAAAATGGCAAAGCCTAGCTGGAAATGGGATTTATTTATTTATTGTATTTATATAGCGCCCTCCTCGAAGGCTCAGGGCAGCTTAGATGAAACAAGAAACGACACAGGTAACTCCATTTGTAGTAATAACAAGATGATAACAACAATAATATTAACATAATGACAACAATAACATTAAAACATGAAGCAGCCTTATCGTGAATCAGACCATCAGTCAGTCAAGGTCAGTACTATCTACTCAAACTAGCAACAGCTCTCCAAAGTTTCAGGTAGAGGTCCTTCATATTATCTATAACCTGCTCCTTTTAACTGCAAAGGATTGAGCCTGGGACCTTCAGCACATCAAGCAGATGCTCTACTGCTGATCCACAGTTCCTCCTCAAAGGAGAAGAAGCAGGGATTTCTCCTCCTTCTTGAGTCCTCGGTTTGCCTCTTCTTTTTACTGAAGACCCACTTACATTTTGTGTATACATGGCTTCTCTTTCCTGGAAGTGCTCTTTCTCTTTGTTTTGAAGAATTTTCAGCTTTTCATTCTGTTCCTGGAGAAGACTACATCTTTCTTCACTGTCTCCAACTTTCTTTGTCAGGTTCTGAACTAGAATTTCCATACTCTGCAGTGAGGCCTCCTTTGTGGAAAGCTGATTCTTTGAAGTTAAAGAAAAAGATGAAAAAGAAGCATGAAAATCAAACAGCTGGGATTAACAGCAGACACAGCTGATAAAACCAGTTGCAATTAAAGGCTTGTGGCTTTGTACATGTTATTCACATTTGCAGCTAAGCACCTCTAGATAATAGGTAAGACAGGACTTATGCATATATGTTCATACCTTTAATTCATTGTTATGGATGATTACTTCTTTGGCATCATTAGCTAATCCACCATATAACTGCAAATCAATGATATAGGCTTCTTTTTCAGCCAGTTTCTTTTGTTTCTCAGCAAGCATGACGTCCATTTCAGCCCCTCGAAGTCGTGCAGCATCCAGTTCAGCAATCTAGAAACAAGTTTAAGGCACTGGTACTTACACGTTTAAGGTATTGAGACTAGGTATTGGTACTTACCCATAAGGCCATCCATGGTCCAGGCCTTGCGTATCTGAGAGACCATCTCTCTGTCTATACTGCCCCCCTTCCCCAAGAGTGCTCTACTCTGCTAATACCAACCAATTTGAAGTCTCTGGCTCCAAGGAAGTATGCTTGGCCTCAACCAGGGCAAGGACGTTTTCTGACCTCTACTTAGTGGAATGAGCTCCCAGAGCAGATCTAGGCCCTGTCAGAACTAGTGCAGTTCCACGGGGTCTGTAATATGGAGTTTCTCCACAAGGCTTTTGGTTGGGGCGAGTGAAATAACATCTATCAGTACCCCCATCTAATACATTGAAAATAGCCATCTATTACACTGAAAACTCTCCTTGCTTATATTTTCCTTTGTTCTTCTGTTATAGCATCACGTTTCATTTTCAGGATTCTCCCAACTTCAATGAATTAAAATGGTTGGATGGTTTCACCTGACATTTCTGTTACTTTCATCATATACTCAGTCTTACTAACAAAGCCATCACCTATGACTACCCGTTCAGAAAACTGACTCAAAACTGATCAGTTACTCATGTCCCTGCTATGTCCTTAGTATTGAATCCACTAATATCAAACTTATGAGTGAGACTGGCTTCACAAACCTATTTCTCCCTTCATTTATTTGTTTGTTTGTTTGTCTGTTTGTTTATTTGATTGCTACTCCTTTTTCTACTCCTACTATCCTACTATAGTATCAATGTTATTGTCCGGAACCCACAGGGCTCCCGGACAGTAGTGGGAGCCTGGACTTTGCTCCAACCCCAGCCCGCGGACCCAGAGACAGTCCTGCTCACCCACTGGACGGAGATACCCGAGATGATTTACACCAGTCCCTGCTGCCAAGGATGCCACTGCTGCCGCCCAGGGCACCAAAGCAGCCCATGGACAGATGAGGGGACTGGAGACGACAATGCAGCCCAAGCCGGGACTGCAGGAGGCCATTCTGCCACCTCAGGCCAACAGCGGGAGCTTGTCTGACCCAGGATGTGCCCTGCCCAGTTGTGCCTATGTGCACTGCGGCCCACGCCCCAAGGGGGCTGATGGGAAGATGTGGACAGAGGTGGGTGGGGTCAATGAAGACTCGGGGAGGAGCAGAGGAAGGAACGAGAAAATGGCGCTGGACGTAAAAGGCAGACCAAGAGGGGTGGTGGGTGAAGGAGTGGAGAGAGCGATGGAGAGGGAAGGAATGGGGGACAGCTTAAGAGAAGGCATAGAGAGAAGAGGAAGAGAGAGCAACAGAGAGAGAAAGAGAGGAGGAGAGACTAAGGGAAGAAGTGTAGGGAAGGAGAGAGAACAACAAAGAGAGCGAAGGAGAGTAGAGAGACCCCAAACCGGGGAGAACAGGAAGAGACAGTCAAGCAAGGAGGAAGCCGCCCGCACAACCAGCTGTGCAGCACGCAGACATCCCCCCTTCTTCGATTGACTGATTGAGTGTTGTCCCTCACCCACCCCCCATTATGGGTGTTCTGGGAGATGCATGAGGGGGGTTGGGCAGGGAAAGGTTTGGAGTGGGGGCTTGTTTGTTGTTGCCTTGTCTGCCTTGGACTTCTCTTGGAAAGCTTAGTGGAGGGGGGCAAAGGGGCTTTCCATTTGCAAAAAGAGGGTCCCTTCAAATGTGGGAGAAGGAGAAAGGGAGAGCTTTGTGCGAATGGCCCCTGCAGAATATCGTCCTTGAATCTGTTTCCCTTCCTAAGCAAAACAGGACTTTCTCTCCTTCCACTTCAAGTTCCCCCTCCCGTGACTGCTGTGCAATTAAAAGAAAACAAAAGGGAAGTGGTTCTCCTCCCCCCCCGCCCCCCACAAAAGGGTTCCTGGAAGCGGGCGAAACATGTCCCTCTGGAGTCATGCCACTCACTTCTTTGCATGTGCCATCCTCTTTGGAGGGCCTGGAACTTGCCTGGGAGAGGAGAGTACAGTTGCAAAAAGGGGGAGATTCCCCCCCCCCTCATTGGAGTGACTGGGGTGGTGATTTGCAAAGGGGAAGGCTCTTAAATGCAAGGTGCGTTATAAGTAACTGTTCAGAACAGTAATTTTTCTTTTAACATCGAATTTTCCTGAAGACTTCTTGTATAATCGTTCTCTTTTCTTCTTCACTTAACCACTCTTACTCTATTGTATAGAGTGGTTAAGGAACACTTTTTAATACAAACCTATTTAAAGTAGCTTAGCATTAAAAGACACACACAAACAAATACAAAGCCAACAATTCTATAATACTTAATTTGTGAGGCAGGTCCAATGAACTCACTGAGACCTACATGCCTGCAAGTGAAGGGCAGGGCTTAGTTTTCAGGTTCTTATTTGCAGTTACTGCCTCCTTTTGGTTCAGAATTGCAAGGGCTGTTTAAATTAGTACCTAGAATAATTCTACTGTCAATGTAGTTTGTGAGGGTGCTTCAGATAAAGAGAGCAGCTTTACTGAACTCTGATGTGCAGATGCAAGTATTTTTGTGTGGAAATTGCTTTCATGGAGAGTATTCCCCATTTTGGCAACAAAATAATTTTATGATTAGGGGGGTCACCAGAACATGAGGAACTATATTAAAAGGTCGCAGCATTAGGAAGGTTTTGAACCACTGACCTAGGACTTTCACTGCCTTCTAGATGGAAGCAGGTAAAAGGACTTAGCTTGCTCCTAGTATGTCTGATGAAGTACAATCCTCATCTTTCTCCTTTTTTTGTTCGCTAACATACTACCATCCTTTACGAGCAAACTTACAGTTTTTCAGGCCAAAAAGGTTCCCTACCCCTGCTTTGAAGTAATGTTTGCCATGACCATATTCTTGGTCCCCTGGTATTTTATGCCAAGAGTCCAGCAGGAATAGTAATGTTTTTAAAGCTTTCATTTTCACATATACCCCTCTTTACTTAGGGAATCCCTTACCCTGTTAGAAGCTATCACCATCAAAAGAATCCCTTCTTCTGACTTCCCCAGCTCTTCTGAAGATCAGGAATTGGGAGGGGGAGGCTGCCCATATTCAACACTTGGTCATTATAAAGCACAGCAGCCTGCTAGCAAGGAATTCTTAGTATTTAGTTTACATACAAAAACTAAATAAAATGAACTTTTAATAACTACACATAAAACTAGAAAGTACAGATAACTGGGAACAATCAGTAGACAGACCAGTTAGCCAGAACCTAAAAAGATGGCTAGCTGATTCTGTACACAGTTGTCTCACCACTGTTCTTCTAGAAGTGGGTTCAGGAAGGCATGTTCTGATATAGCCTAACAATGCTTGCATTAGATATCAGTGTTCTAACTCAAACTCCAAGCTAGCCTAACATAGATATTCCTGCAACCTGGGAAGTTTCTTTTCCACCCATCAGAATTTGGGTGGACACAGGACTCAATACACTTAGATACCTGTCTTTCCCCCTTCCTGGGATACAAAATAAGTACTTTTATTGTCCTTGTTTGCAGATGAGTGTGTGTGTGGTATTATCCTCCCACAGCAATGCCAACACTAATTAAAGTGATTATTAGCTTAAATACCTTTTCCTGTAGTTCTTCATTTTTTTGACCATTCTGGGCTTCTAGTTCTTCAATTTTCTTTTTAAGTACCAATATTTTTCCACGACTTGCAGCAGCATTATGCTGATCACCATCTTTACAGCCCTAAAAATGTAAATGTAAATCCCATAGCTTAGCTTCTGATAAAACAAATGACTTATATTATGTCACTGCTACAGGACAGCAAATTTTTCACTGTATGTTTATACTAGAAATTAAAGAAATTTTGTTGACTGGACTTACACTCAGGTAACTGTTCTTAGGATTGCATTTCAACTCACCTAACTGGGCAATAAAATATCTGACCTCTGAAATCTAAATTAAGTATTAATAAAATAATTTTAAATAAAGGATTGTGAGGGGGGGCTCATGAGTACTTATAACAATAGGGACTTTCCTACCTCTCTCTAGCCCCTATCTTCTTTCCTGCTCCATCTCTGCATTTTCGACCTCTATTTCAGATCTGTTTTCTCCTCACCTCCTCATTCTCCCCATTCTTCCTTGACATCCTGCCCCCATGTTCACTCTGTGCAGCTTTCCACTATCCCTTTGAGCTTCTGACCACACCCTAACCTTTTCCAGCCTGTTTTCTATTTCTCTATTCCACCTCCATTTTCTCTTCTTGGCCCCTCTCTTCAGTTGAAAAATGGAAAAAATGACAACCCAAAGTTTACAAGACGCTCTTATAAGATTTTATCAGCCATTTAAACTGCCCAGGCAAACACAAACATGGGATTTCAGTTAACATGACTCTTCATAGTTTACTTCATTTTCCCCACTTTTTAAATAATATAGGGATGCAGAATCATGGCTATGTGGTTTTTCATCTTTATTTTTTGGCGGGGTGTGTGTGTAGATTTAAAACACTGAATGTGTCCATGTATTTTCTCTTAAACAAGTTATGGAATTCAGTTTATAGAAGTAAAAAGAGATTAGCAATTTAAAATATTTATTATTGAAAATTTAGTAATGGCAGATGATAATCTGAAAACATTCAATACAATTAACAAAATAGTTAGGCCCATTTATTTATTTAGACACTTTCTATGCTATCTCTCCAGAGAATGTGCTCCTGGGTACCCTCCAAAAATAAAACATAATAAAAACATAAAATACCATGAAATTAACAATTAAACCCAACAGTCAAAACCCAATCAGAGTTTAAAACCGACATAAAACATGAGCAGCATAAATGATTAACCTGAAAGCAGTCTATGAAATGTTAAGAGATCAAATCCCTTAATTAAAAGCTTGGATGAAAAGAAATGTTTAGCCCCAGACATAAAAGAGAGTAGCAATGTAGGCACCAGGCAAGTCTGTAAGGGAAGGCATTCCACAGGCAAGCCTGGTCTCGGGTTACCATCTGCCTCATCTCTGATGGTAGAGGCATGTAGAGCATATTTTGAAAGGAATATCTGAACTGGTGGGCTGGATAGTATGACAGGAAAAGTCCCTGACCCTAAGCTATTTAGGCCCTTGGAAATAAGAATCAGAACTTTAAATTTGGTCCAGAAATAGAAAAGTAACCAGTACAGATATTTCAAAATGGGGTAACATGATCCTTATAAATAACCAACTCCTGACTGAAACCTGGTGACTGCATTTTGAAACTTCAGAAACCTGAAGTTTCTGGACACTTTTAAAAGAGAGCCCCACATGCAGTATATCACAGTAATCTAAGTTCAGCTTGGCCAGATCATGCTTCAGTGAAAGTGTTATAGCTGGCATACCAAATGAAGCAGCTAAAAGTTGCCACAAAGAAGACCTGAGCTTCCAGCTTTAGGGCAGGATCCAGCATCCCCAAGCTATGAACCTGCTCCTTCATAGAAAGTGCAACCTCCTCCACAAGAGACTAATTCAGCAGTCCTCAAGGAGCTCCTTTATTGACTAATAGCACCATAGTCTTGTCTGGATTGAACTTCAATTTTCTGTCATAAACTCAGATCTGAATACAAACTGAAATGGGTTTAGAAAAATCTGTCGCCTTGAAGATTGCCTGAATCTGCACAGCTATCATCTGCTTGAGCATCGTGCCCAAAAATGTAATTGTTTAGGTGAGTAGGTTCCAGGGATACCCTCTTAAGCAAGGGCCTTGTGACTATCTCTTCCAAGGCCATCAAAAGTACACATTACCATAGAGAAGCATTTATTACCTTCTGGATCCAGCTGACCCACCCAGTCCAGCTTGACGCCAACAGCCATGAAGGGTCAAGTCTAGAGCTGTCATGCCATACCCTTCTAAGCAGCTCATCCAGTTCATTAGACCTCACCAACTGAAAGTCATCCATGCAACTAGGACCAGGCTCTGTCTTAGTCACAGTGGATGTGAGTGAAGGGAGTTCCCTTCATTGCCATTATTGCCACAGAGTAGGCATGATAGTGTGCTCTCAGCAATATTTGATCATATTCATTTTGAGTTTTCATCCACTTGCACTCCCAACTGCTTCATAATCTAAAGCTCCATAGTAAACCTATGGAATAAGCATTCCAGGCTTCACAAAAGGGAAGAAATCAATCTGGATTTCACAGATCGACCAAGGCTGTAGCAGGACTACCAACATGGCTTCTCCATAATCCTAATCATATTTACAAAAGAAATAGTCCAATTAAATGCAATGAAGTTTGCTTCTGAGTAAATGCATATTATGTTTATATCTAAACATGGGACACATACACTAAAACAAAATCACATAGCAAGCAAACACACTCTGGTGGTGCGATTTCTCCACAACATTGTCCATTATGGAAAAGACAGCTCATAAGTTAACAAATAACTTGGCTCTTCAACAGCAATAACAACAAAAGCAGCAAGGAGGTTTTTGGGGGGGCAGGATGGATGGATGTTCTGTAAACACATATAAAATAAAGGACAAAATCTTAAAGTCAGACTGAAATGTTATAATTGAAACTCACTTTTTTTTGTTCTGTTTTTTCTTCTTGCGTACCAGCTCCTGATAGCCGCTTCTTAAGTTCCTCTAATTGTGAATTTAATGATGTTACTTTGGCTTTGTTTTGCAGCTTTAACTTGGAAATATTGACTTCAAAGGCTTCTTTTTCTTCCTAAATATTATTAGCAACTTGTTTTAACTGAAAATGCAATCTGTACATACAATTTAAGTTCAGCTATTAAAGACAGATCAAGATACATAGAGGTGATGGCAAAAATTTTTAAAGTTATGTTTCCTTTACATCCTAAATTTATGTTGTTAACTGCTTTTCCTCCTAATTTGGAAAAAAAATGCCAGAGCTTTTTTTCATCCAACTGCTGCTGCCAGACCTTTAGTTGCATCAGGACAGAAACAATAAGAATTGCCTCATGTGAACATATGGTTAGACAAGATAAGATTGGAGCATTCACCCCTATGGCCAAATTGACAAATTTATTAAATAGAAGACTGTTGGAAGACTTTAATGGCCACTGGGATTTTTTTCTTAGAATTTGTTGATAAGTAAAAGCATATATTTTTAGTTGTTGCAACAGAATGACTGTTGTAATATAAGAGATTTAGACATTTGTCATAGCCTGAGTACTTTCTAAACGTGTTTTCTCTTTTCTGTATTACACAAAAATTCAAAATAAAGCTTTTTTTAAGGCATAAATACATGGGGGAAAACCAAACACCAGGCTAATTTTTTTTACTAAAAGAACTTCACCTCCAAGACAGGTGGCATTAGGCACAACAGTACATTACAGTGACTAATTTGGAAAGGGTAATTTTAACCCTAGGGTTATAACAGCATCTGTTCTTACTTGGGAAACAGTTGCATTTTGAGTGACAACCAAATGTGGCAATTTATGAAAAGTTAAAATAAAAGGAAGATGCCCCTGTTAACTGTGATCACTTGGGAATCTAGTTTTGAAATAACGGTTCTTAAACCACTATTTAGGAGAGAAGTGGACTGCACAGATTTTAAAAAATGTTTTTCACCATCTTCATATATGCAACAAATACCTTTAACTGTTGTTTGTAATTGTGTAGCTCATTATCCTTTTCCTTGATAAGTTCCTTAAGCTGTACTACCAGCTGCTTAGTTTGGGCTAGCTGTTCAGTCAAATCGGCCATGCTTGCTGCTTTGGAAGTCCCATGAGCCTAAAAGATAACAGAGTTAATTTATCAGCAGCAAGAAAAATGCAAGACAAGCTCATACAGTTTCGGGATGAAACATTTTCTATATTTCAATATCCACAAGAAAACTGTGAATGAACCTGTACAGATTCTTTAAAAAGATGTGCCCCGACTCAGTAATTTCCAAAGTTGGAACTGATACAAAATAGCAGATCCTACTATGTTTGTGGAACTGATGAAACTCTTTAAAGCAAATTTGTACTAGAAAGCCTATGCTTTAAAACTGAAATCTAAATACTTGTACATTTTTGCCTTATGCAAAGGAGCAACATGCTAGAAGTTACGCATAACATTATTTCTGCACTGTCTGGTCTGATCTGATCTGTACGAGCAAGGATGCAGCAGCCAGGGGTAGTGCATGTTATTTTAAGGAAGGTGAAACCCATCAATAGTCTGCCTGTGTGTCATGTACACACATGTATGTTCACTCTTATGCTTGAGTTTCTTTAAAAGGCTATCAAGCATTGCGCCAGAAGATATATAATAAAGCAGTAGTACAACTAACTGAACACCAATAAGACCGGGAACAGTATGTCGTGTCAAACATTTGAGATGTAACAGTATTAACATTCTTATTTGTAAATACAATTATTGTATTGTGAATTACATGCAGACAAACATCAAAGCAATCTTTTACAGTACTTACTCCAGATGTAGGGGCTGAATCTTCACCACTGCCCCATTTCCACATAATTTAAGAAGGTCTGTGGGAAAGTATAAGGAATTTCAATACAAGCTATATTTATTTCAGGTATTTTAAAACAAATGTATTTACAATATAAGGCAATAAATAAAACAGAAAAAAAAATTGAAACACTAAAACCTAAAACCCTAAGATCAACTAAAGATAAGAGCCTGGTCCATATAATCCATATCCTACAACATATTTTTATGAATGATATAAACCTACAACTATTTAAGACATTCCAATCTGGTTCATTAGATACCAATATTTTTTAACAGCATGGCTCCCTAGGATCGTGTTCCCCAATCCCTGGGCCATGACCCAGTACCAGGCCGTGAGGCCCACAGTACCGGGTCATGGCGGGGGGGGGGGGGGTTGGAGGCACGCCAGTGTGCACGCCTCCCTCCCCCCGCACCGCGGGGGGGAGGCACAGGCGCAGGCGCAAACGCGCAGGCAGAGCAGCTCCGCGCCTGCGCATTTGCGCCTGCCGGTGAGCGCCTACACATTTGCGCCTGCGCCTCTCCCCACTTTGCGTTTGCACCCGCACCTCCCTTCCCCCCCCTGGTCTCCATCTCGAAAAAGGCTGCGGACCACTGCCCTAGGGTATTCAATAACAGACACCACTTTAAAAACAGCAGCAAAGGAACAGCAATAAATCATAAACGTATCATTCTTAAAGGTACAGAACAGTCCACAGCACATAGTTCAACAGATAGTGTCTGCTGTCATCAATTGTTACCTGTATACTTCTAAATTGGTTCAAGGCTGTCTGTAAATTTATTATCTCATAACAATATTTTCCCGTAGCCAAACAGAAGCTGCTATCTAGTCATTGATTGAAATCCTTGAGTGACAATTCTTTCTTCCTTGGAGTTTAACTCAGCTTATCCAATTAATATTATTTTGCCTTCCCCACATGGGAGCAAAAATACATATGTATGTGCATATGTGCAACGGAATTCTAGAAACCTCCATTTCAGTCTTTCATGATGAAGAATTTAGAAGTACCCAGATAACAACTGATGACACCACTATCTGTCGAACTATGTGCTATTGCCTGTTCTGTACCTCTAAGAATAAGAGTCTGAATAGTTTGCTCATTTGCTGTTGTTTTTTAAGCTGTCTGTTACTATTGTGGTTAAAATATTGGTACCAGGTTGGTTTGTCTTAAATAATTATTGGAGATTTATAACACTCCTTATATATAGTATATTTCTCATAATAGTTTGGAAACATATTTATGTATGTTTCAATTTTGAAATTACAGAGGGTAAAAAAAATTTCCACAGTGTCTTCTTTTGTGTGTACAAAAGAAACTTAGGAAATTAGGTTTCATTTACCTCAGTATAACACACTATCAGGGAGATGATGTAGAAGAAAGTGCCAGTTAACAGTGAATACCACTGAATAAGGGAGAGGCTGATTCCAGAGGAAAGGGGAAGAAACAGCACAGGAGCATCAAATGCCTCCCTCTTGGAAGCACAGAGCTTTCTCTCATTCAAGTTATGTTCCACAACTGTATCCAGAATGCTGACTTAATGGCTCAAAAAACTCTTGCTTGTAAGGAGTCTCAGAATGAGCCATGATATTCTAAAATAAACAGATTCTGCAGAGTAGAGAGACATTATGATTCTACTATTTGAAGTATTATTGCACCTCCCAAATTATAATGATTTCAAGCATTGAATAATCTAAGAATTAGGGACAGATTCTCACATCACAAAGAAATACATAGCCTTCAGGACCCCTTTTATGTAATACATATAGAATTAACACCAAGGAAGTTGATCTTTGGAGATTATCCATTTAGCCGTTAGTTCAGCAGAAGAACATGTGTTACCAGCCTAGTATCTCACATTAAATCCTTGGTATTTTGTTTTTTTAAAAATCACCACGTACCACAGCCACTGAAACTAAATTTGGGGTACTAAACAAGGTATAAAATCATCCTGAATAGCTATAAAAGAGCAGAGTAAAGGTGAGCAAGAGTTCCTTTTTCATCAAACCTGATTTGGCAAGTATTTGGAGTATGGGGTTTACACAAAATAAAATCAATACACTGGGCATTGCTATTAATCTATTGTCTAATTTAGAGGAACTTATATACTCCAGACAATCTAGAGAAGGATCTAGAATACTGAAAAACAAACCATCAAAACCTGAGTCAACCAGATCTGTTCTCCTTTCGGGCCTTCCCTTTCCTGAGAAATCTATGGCCCAGTATTTTGTTAATTTACTAATCCCTTTCCATCATTGTGCATTCATGCTGCCTAGAATGAACATCTTTCCTTCGGCAGTACTCTTTGGAGATATCAAAACATTTCATAAGATTGTGATCTTGACAAACCTATTTTACATATACTCTCTTATTGCCTATTATTTTCTAAATAACATTCTTTGTTAGGCTTCCTTCTCCTGAAGTAAAGTTATTAGCAAATATGTGTCCTGAAATAAAGCAGAATTTTTAGCCATTGTGCTCCAAGAAAGGGCACAAACTCAAAATACCAAGTACCTGGGTGCCTTGTTTCTTAACAGCAAATGAGAGAATACTCCACTCACTGTTTTGTTTCAGCATTGATAGCACTGGGAGTGTATATATACACAGGCCTACCCTTATCCATGACCTGGAACTTACAACTGGTCCAGATCGCGGCAGACAGGGTTCTTATGAGAACACCTTTGGAGGGCCCACATCCAGGCCGCACTCCAACAGCTGCACTGGTTACCAGTTGAATAGGTTTAAGGCTCTGGTAATCACCTTCAAGGCTACATGCGGTCTTGGCCCAGAGGAACCACCTCTCTACCAATGCTCCCCAATAAGCAGTACACTCTACAGGTACCACCAACAAGTTGGCGTTCCCTGGTGTTCCCAAGGAAGTTTGTCTGGCCTTTCTCCATCCTGGTCCCAACCTGGTAGAACGAGCTCCCAGAAGAGATCAGGACCCTGCTGAAACTAAAACAGTTTTGCAGAGCCTGTAAAATGGAGCTCTTCCACCAAGCTGTCAGTCAAGACCAAGGAAGCAGTCCCATCTATCAGAGCCCAGAGACCTCTCCCACCAACAACTACATCTCAGAGATAGGTGTGCCAAGACACAGTGCGCAAACATCAGATAGCGAACTCAGAAAACAGAGTGTTACAGCTAAATGTTGAATGTGATGTTGAATGCTGAACTTTTTATTGTTATGTGCTCTACCATTAGAAGTATTATATGTTCTCAATTGTAACGTAAACTGTCCCGAATCACAGGAGAGGGCAGTATATAAATGTATTAAATTATATATGTGTATGGGTGTGTGTATGCATGTATGTATGTATACATGTTTGTGCATATATACACACACACATACACATGTCAAGCCATTGTGGAACTGTACACTCCCTATTTTGATAATGTATACAATTAGCCTGGCAGAACCACAACCAGTAAGAACCAGTTCTGCTGCTTCCCAGAAGAATTCAGCTGTGTTGGCCCATGCTATATGGCAACTCTTCCACTCAAAGTTTCAAGTCTAATTTTTTTCTAAGATAGAAGACAGCAAAAAAAAAAAAAAAGCTTAAAAGACAGTCCAATTATTAAAGTTGGTTTGTTAGCATGAAGGGGAGGGGAAAGCAAAGTAGTCAGCATTGTATTTTGAAGTAAAGTGTTGTTTGTGGAATGAAGGCGAGTAAAAGCCAACCTCAGCAAGAGGAGGAAAGCGCATACTGTAGTTTGTACATACACTTCATGTATGTACCCTTATACCCAGATTCTAAATGAAACTGGATGGGATTAAGTCCCATTGTTTTTGGTTGGATTTACCTACTCACAATGAGCCTAATCCGGCAAGACCTATTAACGACTGTGTACAGAGTTACATTAGTACAGCAGGGCTTCTAACTTTCATTTGCAAATAGCAACTCCCGCATTTCATGCTAATCTGCTTCAGAAAGAGCACTGGAGAGGTGCAATTTAAAATGGAAAGTTAGAAGTCATACAGTACTTGCCTCACTCAGTTCTGGACTGGGTCTTCTATCTGAAAACTGTCACTAGCCAAGCATCTTATAATGTTTTATTATGTATGTGATTAAATATAAACATACATTATCAGACTGAAAAACCCAGACTAACTTAATCCTCTTAGAGCAGTGGTTCTCAATCCGGGGTCAGAACCCCTTTGGGGGTCTAACGACCCTTTCACAGGGGTTGCAGCAGGGCAAGCAGCTTGGCGGGGCACTGCCACTGTTGCTGCTCCTCCTGCAGGTACCTGCACTTGGTTGCCAGCCATTCCAGCAGTGCCTCTAGCACAGTGCAGTCTCCTGCCAGGTGCTCCAGGTGTTGGCATAGCTCAGCAAGACAAGAGGCAGAACTGAACTGAGAAACCCCGGGGAAAAACCCAATTTATATGCAATCATGAACAATGGATCTTCATGCCATTGATCAGTTTCTGTTTAATTTCTGTGAAAGAACACTTGCATGATTTTATGGTTGGGGTCACCACAACATGAGGAACTGTATTAAAGGGTTGCAGCATTAGGAAGGTTGAGAACCATTGTCTTAGAGACTGGAAGCTAAGCAGAGTCAACCAAGGTTAGTACTTAGATGCGAGACTACCAAGAATTATTGGGGTTTTTACGCAGATGAAGGCAATGGCAAACAACCTCTCATCATTTATTGTAAAGCCAATGGGGTTGCCAGGAGTTGGTCACAATTTGACAGCACATTATTATTATTTACTTTTCATGACTGGCAAATGTTATAAAACAAGCTGAACACCTAGCGTGATTACATCTCTTTTAGGGGTAGTTTGCAAAGTTTCCTCTCCCAGTTCCCCCAGTTGATCTTCACAGCTAGCCTAAGCTCTAATGTGACACCTTCCAGTGTGTTCCCTAGCACCCATGTCCTTCTGCAAAGCAGTGGTCCCCAACATGCGGGCCGCGGCCCGGTGCTCGGCCACGAAGGCCATGGCGCCGGGCCGCGGCTCCCTCTCCCCACCCCCCCCCACAGTAAAAAACTTCCCAGGCCGCAAGCTTGCGGCCCGGGAAGCTTCTTACTGCGGGAGGGCGGGGAGAGGGAATCAGGGCCGGGCCGCGCGGCCGTGCGGGCGCGGCCCGATGCTCAGAAAGGTTGGGGACCACTGCTCCAAAGCATCTTTTGCCCAAAGACTCACTGGAGCAAAAAGTGCTTCAGGAGCCTAGAAAGATCACTGTTATTTCTTGCAGGTGCACCCATTCAGAACAACTGGTTCCACCAATCTGCAACAGCACACGAGAATGCAGAGCATTACACTGTTTCCAAAACAGTTTTTATTTCTGTATTCTAGGCTCTGCACATATATATATGTTTGGGAGAATAAATGATTTTATAGTTGAAAATTCACCGCCATGGGAATAATCTTAATTCCATCCTCAATTTTGCAAGGCCTTGTTTGGATATTCATTCTAATTTAAACTAACTACAAAAGGTCAGGCCAATCAATACACTATTACCCACAGCATTAGCTGTTATTTTTCTTACATGTTAAACAAAAATACTGCTTTCCAGATGTTGTTATTTTACCTCAATTGGAATAACAAGTTCAACCAGAAATGAGATTATACCAGAAGATTATACCATTAGACTGTCTGATCTATACTGGTATGTGACTATTTTCATATTTGTGAAACACTTTGTAACTGAGTTGCTTAAAAACATGGGAAAAGTATATAATAGTGAATTTTGCACAGAGTATTTTCATGTCAAAAACATGGCTAAAAACTTGTCCTATTTAAACAAGCTTTATTAAGAATATCAAACAATTTTCATCAACCCAGAAAGGCCCATAAGAACACATTACATTAAAAAAAAACAACAGGAAAGTAGTGTTTGAATGGTTTAAAACTCAAGGACTCAATCCGATACACATTTACTGGACAGGAGGCAGCAGTGCACTCTCTGATAATTACTTCTGATCAGAACGTAAATAGGAACAAGTTCCATAAATATCCAGCTAAAGACAAATTCTAACCACTTTAAATGATCGAAATATCAAAAAGACAGACATTTTGAAAAGGAAGGACCAAGGTTGGTAGTTGCAAACTGAATAAAGAAAAAAATGGGATAATTTGGCAATTAAAATCAAAAGGTAACAATTTAAGGCATTTTACTTTTGTTTTCTTAAGTTTCTTGTCATTAGTTTCAAAACATATTCTTGCCGCTACTGATGAATATATGCAGCTCAAGCAGAGAAACAGTGTTTTCATGTTTTCTCTTACGTTACATCCACAATGGATTATTATAAAGATGCTGCAATTTCCAGAACACTGACAAGCCTGATAAGGTTTAAGTAACTCAAGAAAGAAGGGGAGGACTAACTGTATGGAAAGAGTGCTCATTCACAGAGATTTGTTTTAACTTTTGTCTTTTTTGAGAAGCATGGAGTCCTCTGCAGATTACCACCCATAAAACCTCAGAACTATTTTTAATACTCAAGGGTATGTATGGTATTCAAAAGAAAAAATCCACAGATGGGCACAGCTTCACTACAAACCAACTGTCTCCTCCCAGCTATAAATCCCTCTTAAAAACTCATCTGTTTCAACAGGGAAAGGACCAAAAAGAAAGAAAAACATCTGTTCCAATTATCTCTGTCTGAACAACTATGACTGTAACATACATGAATCTGCTTTGATTACATTGTTAAAAAGCCAACGTTTATATTTTTGTTATTTATGTTTGCATACTTGTTTGTAAATATTTATTTACATGAAGAAATCTATTTGGCACTCACCCCACTAACTTTTGCAAGCTGTAAAGTGTATTGTTTATGGAGGAAAAAATTCTAGCCACACACAATTATTGTGAATAACAAAAGTTTATACCCAGAACTAAACTTTGCTGGTTTCAAAGGTGCCATTGGACCCAAACCGCCCAGAGCTGCAAAGAAATGGGCGGTATAGAAATCTAAATAAATAAAAAAATAAATAAGAAATCGAAATAAATAAACTTTGTGTCCCCCCCCCCCCATTACTCTTCCCCATTGTTCGGCCTTAGGACATGGGACAAAGCCACAGCATCTAGATGCCATCCAGTTCTTTCCCAATAATACGGTTGCCCATTTGCATGATGCAAATAAAATCCCCAAAGCCGCACTCTATCCTGAATGCTGGTATAGCTGCTTCCAGAAATGGGCCCCTGCGTAACATGGCAGCAATCCTGGACTTAGTGGTCCCTCCGCCATTGTTTCATCTACACCACTAGCCTTATAACTGGGGACAGAAGTGTCTTGCTCTACTGATCCTTGAGTGACAGCTGGCTGGCAATCCTATCTCGGGATAATGCCCAAATACACACACATGCGATCTAATTGTTCGAGTGCAATCTTTCCCCGGAGAGCTGCGCTATACACAGGCTCGAGGAAAGGAGCGGAGCTCTCCATGGAGGCCTCTGCTTCAGGACGCCGACAGCCCTCTGGGGCAAAGGCCGGTGCACCCCCTTTACGGGGCGGGGCTTAACACAGGGAACACTTCCGGTTTGGACGATAGGCGACCTCCCCCGTCCCTGCAAGGTAAGCCAGGGAAGGGGCGCGGGGACCTACTTACCTGCCAGGACGGCAGAGGGAGCCTGGCCCCGCTCGGCCCCCAGGGGAGGGCAAGGGGCGGGGGTGAGCGTGGAGGCCGCTCCCTACAGGCCGCGACTCCGGCTCTTCTTCGGCCCAGTCCAGGCAGCCCATCGGCCAGCCGGGGCCGTCATCCCGACACGAGTAACACGGCAGCCGGAACAGAGGCTCGCCGCGATGCGCGACGCTCGCGCACGTCAGCGCACGCGCAACCTCGAACAGAGCCAATGGCGAACAAGCGAGGCAGCTGTCGTCGCCCCTCCCCCTTTCTTCTCCGGCTGTTTGTGCCGCCCACCTGCAGAACCAGCGGCCCCTGGTGGCCGTGAGGACTCATTGCAGCCCAGGGCAGAGGACTCCCTGAAGCCCCTGTAGCTTTTGGGCTCTTCCCTGCAGGAAACGGATTGTGGAAATAGTCGGGGCGACTTCTTGCAAAACCTTTCCGACTGTTGCAGCTGAGGCAACAAACCCTTTGAACATCTTGAACGATCTAACGCAGGTATCGTGGCAGAAGGTACATGAGCTGAGCCTAGGGTTGCCAGCCATCGGAGGCAAAAGGTGATTTTGAACTGATCCTCGTGGAGTTATATGATTTTTACATTAAAACACCATCATACTGTAGACTAGCGATCCCCAACCTGTGGGCTGCGGACCACATGTGGTCCTTTGACTAATTGGAGGTGGGCCCCGAAGGACGCCTTCTCCCCCCCCCAGCCCTTTACTTCACCCCCCCTCCCCCGGCCCTTTACAACACACTTCGGGTGTCATTGTCTCCCATCACTCCCAGATGGGACTATCTTGTTGCAGAGAAACAAGCTCAGGACTCCCATTGATTTGTCATTGTCATGAGTTAAAATTTCCATGAAAATAAAATGTTCCTTATGTTCATTGTTGTGGCGTGTCTGTATCTTATTTTGAAGGGATGTTTAAACATTACCATAGCAATCAGAGAGCGTTAGGGCAGTGGTTGAGAGTAGAGGAGTAAACTACCCCCCCCCACCGGGCCTCAGTAAAAGGCGAGTGGTCCCTGGTGATTAACAAGTTGGGGACCACTGCTGTAGACCATGGTTTCATCTATAGGAAGCACCACAAAAATCACACAACCACTTTGTTGTGGGGCTGCAGTGGCACAAAAACAGAAGTGAAATACACGCCTCCTCAGATTTTTGCGCTGTATCATCCCAAACACACCATCACATTACCTATAAGGTCATAAAAATCGATCCATGCCATCATGCCAACATCTTAGAGCAAAATCATGGTTCCACAGCACAGATCCTGATGGATCCTCAGTGTTTTTGCAGGGGGTCATCCCAAATCCACCATCTTATATCCATGGCCACAGTTTACACCACAAAAATCATGGATCCGTGCCTTCATGGGAACACCATGGAGCAAAGATGAGATTCTGAAACACGGATTCTGATGGATCTTTTGTTAGGGTAAGTGGCGTAGATTCCAAAGCATGGATCCTAATGGAACCATGCAGTGGGTCACCCCCAAATTCACCACCAAGGCACATATCATATCTCTAGCTCCAGATTTTTCAAACTTTCAGATGTGAACATCTAGTTTACATCACCTAGCTTGTGGCATGAAATTTACCTAAACTGGTTGGTTCAAATGGAACTGTTGGGGGAGGGTTGGGGTTTTACTGTTGTTTGTGTGATTTGACTGTATTTTTATCCTTTTGTTGTAAACTACCACAAGCCAGCTGGCCTCAGAGTGGTGGTCAAAATGTCAAATAAATAAAATAAATTTCGCCACAAAAATTACATATCCACAGTTTCATGGCACCATCACATCACAAAAACATAGTTCTGAAGCATGGATCTTTGTGGATCCTCAGGATGTCTGCATTATGGCACCCCAAATTCACCATCATATCACATTCCATATTGATCAACACAGATTGCACTGAAAAATCGTGGATCCACTGCTTTGTAGAGTTGACATGATAGAAATCCAAGGATTTTTGTATTGGTTCAGCCGAAACTCATTCACTTATCTCCATACTAATAGAGAGCCACACAGAAATAGAATCATAGAATCATAGAGTTGGAAGGGGCCATACAGGCCATTTAGTCCAACCCCCTGCTCAACGCAGGATCACTGCTTCTTGCCATCGCCACATCGCAATCCTGAAGCATGGATCATGTAAAATTCTTTATCCAATTGCATCTAAAGTCCAGAGATTGCATCACAAAAATAAAATAAATATTTTATTTCTATACTGCCCCATCCTATCAGCAACTGTTAGCAACACTATAAAATCATGCATAATAAAATTATACAATGTTACAATTAAAAACCTGCCTCTTATAATTGAATTTCCTATAAGGTCTGTTAGTGTTTGGAGGGGACTCCATTGGTGGATGTTTCAGGTGGGTAGGCCAGTATTTCTTGGTGTGGCGAAAAAGCTTTTTGCAGACCCTCTGGAGTTGTTAAAGATCCTGGAAGGCCCTGATTTCTTCAGGTAGAGCATTCCACCAGGCTGGGGCCAAGGCTGGGAAAGCTCTGACCCTAGTTGAGTCCAGTTTTATCTCCCTGGGGCTGCGGACTCTGAGCAGAATTAGACTGCCTGATCTTAATACTTTTTTTTTGGGGGGGGGAGGTATAAGGAAGGAGGTGGTACCAAAGATACAAGGATCCATTTAGGGCCTTGAATAGCAGTCAAAACCTTGAATTTGATCCAGTCTCCAATCTGCAGCCAGTGCAGCTGTGAGAGCACTGGTATAATATATCCTCTCCATGGGACTCTTGTTAGGAGCCAAGCTGTTGCATTCCGGACCAGTTGGAGTTTGCAGGGCAGACTCAAAGGTAACCCTGCATTCAGCGCAATAAGAAGTCTAATCTAGAGGTGACCATTGCAAGGATCACTGTGGCTAGGTTGGCTTTTGTCAGATATGGTACAAGCTGTACACCAGGTGGAGGTGAAAAAAGAACACCTGGCACACAACATCTGTGACTTGGGCCTCCATGGACTGAGAGGCATCCAGAAGTGTAGGTGAATCTTAACACTGGTTGCAGTTGTCAGATGGATCCCATCAAGAGCCAGGAGCTGCATCATATTACCTTCTGTGTGTTGGCCCAACCACAGGACCTCCATCTTAGCTGGATTTAATTTCAGCTGACTCCACTTTAGCCAATCCACTACAGCTTCTAGGCACGTGGTCAAGATGTCAGTGTGTTCTCAGATGGCTGTCCATCAGCAGAAATAGCTGGGTGCCATTAGCAAACTGATGACAGCCCAGCCCAAAACTGCAGACCAGCTGGGCAAGATGATGCATATAGAATCATACAAATAGAGTTGGAAGGGGCCATACAGGCCATCTAGTCCAATCCCCTGCTCAATGCAGGATCAGCCCAAAGCATTCTAAAGCATCCAAGAAAAGTGTGTATCCAACCTTTGCTTGAAGACTGCCAGTGAGGGGGAGCTCACCACCTTCTTAGGCAGCCTATTCCACTCTAGCCTATATCGTTGTACTTGTAGTTTGAACCCATTACTGCGTGTCCTTTCCTCTGCAGCCAACGGAAACAGCATCCTGCCCTCCTCCAAGTGACAACCTTTCAAATACTTAAAGAGGGCTATCATGTCCCCTCTCAACCTCCTTTTCTCCAGGCTGAACATTCCCAAGTCCCTCAACCTATCTTCATAGGGCTTGGTCCCTTGGCCCCAGATCATCCTTGTCGCTGTCCTCTGTACCCTTTCAATTTTATCCACGTCCTTCTTGAAGTGAGGCCTCCAGAACTGCACACAGTACTCCAGGTATGATCTGACCAGTGCCATATACAATGGGACTATGACATCTTGTGATTTTGATGTGATGCCCCTTTTGATACAGCCCAAAATGGCATTCGCCTTTTTTTACTGCTGCATCACACTGCCTGCTCATGTTTAGTTTACAATCCACAAGTACCCCAAGGTCTTGTTCACACACAGTGTTACCTAGAAGCGTATCCCCCATCCAGTAGGCATGCTTTTCATTTTTCTGACCCAGATGCAGAACTTTATACTTATCTTTATTAAATTGCATCTTGTTCACATTTGCCCATTTTTCCATTGTGTTCAGATCTCGTTGAACTCTGTCTCTATCTTCTGGAGTATTTGCCAGTCCTCCCAATTCGGTGTCATCTGCAAACTTGATGAGTAGTCCCTCCACCCCCTCTAGATCATTAATAAATATGTTTAAAAGTACCGGACTGAGCACCGAGTCCTGAGGTACCCCGCTACTCACCTTCCTCCAGTCTGATGAAGCACCATTGACAACAACTCTTTGAGTACGGTTCTCTAACCAATTCTCTATCAACTATCTGAAAATCCAGATTGCAGTCCTTCAATTTATCGATCAGAACATCATGGGGAACCTTAGCTTTACTAAAACCCAAGTAAACAACATCAACTGAATTTCCACGATCCAGCAAACCTGTTACTTGGTCAAAGAAGGAAACCAGGTTGGTCTGACAGGACCTGTTGGAGACAAATCCATGATGA
Source organism: Paroedura picta (assembly GCF_049243985.1). Taxonomy (NCBI): domain Eukaryota; kingdom Metazoa; phylum Chordata; class Lepidosauria; order Squamata; family Gekkonidae; genus Paroedura; species Paroedura picta. Next base: position 113,072,864 of record NC_135370.1, read on the forward strand.
CTTCCCTAGATCACTAAATTGTCCTCCAGATGTTTGCAGATTGCTCCCTTTAATATCTGCTCCATTATCTTCCCCACAACAGAGGTCAGACTCACTAGTCTGTAGTTTCCCGGGTCATCTTTCCTCCCTTTTTTGAAGATTGGAATAACGTTTGCTTTCTTCCAGTCCTCCAGGACATCTCCAGTCCTTAAAGAGGTCCCGAAGATGATGGACAAGGGTTCTGCAAGTTCTCCGGATGTTGAATGGCATCAGGGAGAGAATTGCTTCCTGTGGGACCCCACATACCACAGCTTGAGAGGTTCTCTTTCAACCAGCCAGGGGAGTCTGCTTTATTTTTATTAGATTTTTATACTGCTATCCCATATGGCTTAGGCCAGTTCACATAAAACATTGCAGGGATAATACACAGAATGGTCTAAACATAGAACACAGTCATAAATAACATATCAACAATACTTTAACTGTGGCTTCAAATAGAACGATAACTTGGACAAAGTCCCCCAGGGAGGTCAGGCCGCTTCAGGTCATGGAGGGGGTGTCTGAGGTGGGACCAGTGGATGTTGTTGGGTAGACTCAAGCAAATACCTGGTGGAGGAGTTCCCTTTTGCAGGCCCTGCGGAATTGTGGGAGTTCATGCAGGGCCCTGATCTCTTCATGGAGTTCATTCCAACCAGGTGGGGGCAAGGACAGAAAAAGCTCTGGCCCTTCTTGAGGACCAACGTGTTTCTTTGGGACAAGGGATCACCAGCTTGTTTTGGAGATGTAGGCAAAGAGACAGTCTCTCAGGTACACTGGGCCCAGACCGCATATGGCCTTCAAGGTAAGAACCAAAACCTTAAGCCTGATCTGGAACTCAGTTGAGAACCAGCTGAGTTGTTGAAGTACAGGCTGGATGTGAAACCCCAACCTCCATAGTGTGTTAGTGAGAATCCTGGCTGCAGCATTCTGTACCAGTTGTAGTTTCCGGATCAAGGATAAGGGTAGGCCTGCATAGAACGAGTTTCAGAAGTCCAATCTAGACTTGGACCATCACGTAGATCACTGTGGCTAGGTGTTCTAGTGCCAAGTAGGGTATTATTGTTGTTGTTATTGTTATTGTTGTTATTATTTAATTTCTTACTCCCTTCTCCCCGTAGGCTCAAGGCAGGTTACAACATTCATAAAAAAAACCATATAATCCCTTAAAACCAATATAAAAGCCACAATAAGCAACCACAAAGATACAATGGTGCAAAAAATTCCTCCCAATACTAATTCTATCAGAGGGGTAAGGTGCACAGAGAGTGCCGATAACATTCACTACCACTACTCCAGTGAGGGGGGCGATGATCTTCCTTGTTGCCTGGCCTCAACTATACACCTGGTAGAAGAGCTCCATTTTGCAGGCTCTGCAGAATGCTGAAAGCTCCCGCAGAACCCACAGCTCCTCCGGGAGCTCATTCTACCAGGTCGGGGCCAGAACCGAGAAGGCCCTGGCCCTAGCCAAGGCCAGGTAAGCCTCCCTGGGGCCAGAAATGACCAATAAATTAGTCCCCGCAGAGTGTAAGGCCCTGCGGGGGGGGGGCATAGGGCAAAAGGCAGTCCCTCAAATATGCTGGGCCCAGACTGCTTGGCTTGGTATAGGTGGTAGAAAGCCTGCTGCACTACTCTTGTGACCTGCGCCTCCATGGAGAGGAAGGCTTTGAGGATCATGCCCAGGTTTCTGGCAGAGTGGGCTACTGCTAGATGGAGTGGGCTCTGATGGAGTGGGCTACTCCATCCAGGTTGGGTAAGTGCACTTCCTCACTTGGTCCCTTCCTACCCAGCCACAGGACCTCCGTTTTTACAGGATTGAGTTTCAAACAACTCTGAGCCACATTGTCACTGCTTCCAGGCATCTGGCGAAGAGTTCGGGGGGGGGGGGATCAGGGCAATTATCCATGAGAAGGAAGAACTGGGTGTCATCTGCGTATTGGTGGCAACCCAGCCCAAGCCTCTGCACCAGCTGAGCAAAAGGGTACGTGAAGATGTTAAATAGAATAGGAGAGAGAACTGCTCCCTGTGGGACTCCACATGTGAGCTGATGGTGGTTGGATACTCTCTCTCCCATTACTACCCTCTGTCTGTGATTCTGCAAGAAAGAGATCAGCCATTTGATAGCTGTCCCCCGTATCCCAGCGGCGAGGCAGTGAGCTAAGAGCTCATGATCGACTGTGCAAAATGCTGTAGACAGATCTAATAGTACAAGCCACAATGACCCGCCTCGGTCCAGCTGGTAGTGGAGGTCATCCATCAGGGTGACTAGCATCGTTTCCACCCCATGGCTAGGCTGGAAACCTGACTGAAATGGGTCAAGGGCTGAAGTTTCCTCCAGGAATGTTGATCTTTGGTCTGCAGCAGCCCTTTCAACCAACTTCCACAGAAACACTAGATGCGAGACAGGAAGGTAGTTGTCAGGCTCCTGCGGATCCAGGGATGGTTTTTTGAGCAATGGGCATACCATAGCCTCTTTTAAACCCTCTGGGAATTCTCCTGTTGAAAGGAAGAGGTTGATTATTTCAGGAGTGGGGCCCCAATTCATATGTCTGTTGTTTTTAAGAGCCATGATGGACATGGTTCTAGTGGGCAAGTGGTCAGCCTCGTTGCTGTTAGCATCCTGTCCACTAATGAGAGTCATCTTGTGACCTGTGCCTCCATGGAGAGGGAGGCTTTGAAGAGGGAGAGGGAGTCATCTGAAGTAATTCAGTGTCATCTGAAGTAACTCAGTCTAGTTCTCTTTCTGTATCCAAAGTTGGAGGGAGGTTGAGATTTTGTCTGCGAAATGACCTGCAAATGCCTCACAGCTAATATCCAATTGGCTACTGTTTTGGTGCCCTTCATCAAGGTCAGTGAGGGAGCAGACTACCCTGAATAATTGTGCTGGGCGTGAGTCCACAGTCACAATGCATGTTGAGTAAAAGTTACATTTCACAGTCTTTCCAAACCATCACAACAAAGCAAATTTGAGATGAATGGCATAGAAGATGGGGAAACTGTAGATGGGGCAAAGAAGAACTATGAGGCCATGGGGACATGTGGCGGGGGAGACACTGTTTCCCAGTAGCACCTTCCCAGTAGAAGATTTTTAATACCCTGCTTTTCATTACCCAAGGGAGTTTCAGAATAGCTTATAATAGCCTTCCCTTCCTCTCCCCACAACAGACACCCTGTGGGGTAGGTGAAGCTGAGAGAGATATGAGAGAAACTTCTCTGTGAAAAGGAAGAAATGCTTTTGTCTTCTGTGTTCTGTATGTGTGTGGGTGCATGTATAGGGGAGTGCTATACAGCTGTCATGAACCCCAATTCATGCCATCCCGGGGCTGCATTTCTCACACTTCTCTGATCTTACCAGCTAGCTCTGGCCAAGGCCGTAAAGCAATAAACCTGTCCTCTGGTCTTCTTACTCCCTTCCTTTCCCAGCGGGAGAGGCTCCATGCGAATGTATCAATCTTACTGTAAGTGTCCTTGCGGAGACAACCCAAAGTCTCAACAAAGTGCCAACCGCTTGATAAGGTTCCGGGCCATCTGGTAGCTTGGGAACCGACTCTCCTCTGTTACTTTTCCACTCTCCCGCCAAAATACCTTCAGCCCCACTCCCTTATTTGGTGGGCTCTATAACTGCCCCGTGTGTTCCCTTGTACTTTGTTATTATCAAGATCTTTGCTTAGGAAGATCTTGGCATGCTTTAGCTTTCTGTGGACTTAGCCAATAAAGCTCTTTCTTGGAAATCTGCAACTGACTGTTGGATTTCGAATGTGCTTTTCCTTGGGACTCCACAGGCTGGGCTCAGCCTGATTCCTGACAACAGCCCACTCCTCCATCCCTAAGAACGGGCCTTGAAAGGGTCCTCTCCCCTGTCCCCCCGGCCAAGCAGCTTAAGGTGGCTTTGGGCTGCAGCTCACAGCTGTCTTTGGGCTGCAACCTCATATGACTTATACTCATGAATAAACATTCCCAGGACAGAGGCTTTTCCTGGCAATTCTAGGTTCCAGAGGGCTAGCAGGGGGCTGTTTCTGGGCCTGCCACAGCCACCCTCCTGGAGGCATTCAGGAGCTGCACCAGGAGACAACTTGCTTTCCCCTTCCCCCATGTCCACCAAGTAGAAACAAGCCAGGTGGGAAGAACAACTTACTGGCAGTACAGCATGCTCTGAGGCTGGCTCTTCTTCCATTCAGCAGACTTCTGAAACTGGCAGAAACTTGGGAGTCAGAAAGCTGAATCCTTATTAGCCTTTCCTGGCTGAGAGCTCAGGAAAGAGCATGCCATTTCAGGATAAGGGCCATAATTTACTCATGAAAGTGACCAGGGCAACTTACTGGCAGCAGGGCAGCTCCTCTTCCACCCATCAAACTTCTGAAACTGGCAGGAAGTTGGACTCAGAGAGCTGAACACTTATTAGCCTTTCCTGGCTGGGAGTTCCCTCCTGATGGGGCTAAACTACCAGTGCTGAAGGCCCTCCTGATGGGGCTAAACTATCCTGGCTGAGGGCCATTACTTATTTATGAGCAAACATTCCCAGGGCAAGGTCCATGACTTTCTCACAGGTAAACATTCCCAAGGTAGAGGATTTTTCCGGGCTGTCTGCATATGATTTGACCTGATTGGCCCTCATTGGCAGAGTGCAATTTACATTGATTGGCCTTCACTCATGAGTAAACATTCCCAGAGTAGAGGCTTTTCCTGGTTGTCTACACGCATTTTGACCTGATTAGTCCTCATTGTCAGAGTGTTCTCTCCCTATTGGTGGCATACCCCAAGGGAGGGCCAATCAGGTAGGCAGTGAGTTGGCTGCATGCAAGTTCAACTCTATAATGTTTAGTGGTATTATATACATATATCAAATGGTACAACACCAAGCAATGTTCTGCAGGTGTTTGAGATTTTTAAAATATCATTACCACTAGAGGTCCTCTCAATCTACCAAATGCTGTCTTTAAAGAATGATGAAGCAAAGCTCACATTTTTCACAGTATTAATTCTTTATCACAAAGACCAGTGTTCTAAAGAAGGTAAATGTATGAGGTTTGTCCTTCCCTCCAGTTTCATAACTGCCTAAAACACACAATCTTTTTGCCTCATTGTTATATATGTGGATATTTGTTTATGCATTAGGGTTCGTGTATCTAAGCTTATGCCAGGACCCGGCTTCTAAATCTTCAATTGCAATTTGCTAGAACAACAACAACAACAACAACGGAATGTTACAAGCAACCAACTGGCAGGGAGAGAGAGAGAGTGTGTGTTACTAAAGGTTTTTTTTATGTTGGAGCTGAAGCATCTGCATCCTGACTGAACCCACAGATCAGATATTCACATAAATGTGAACTTCAGAGTAGGGTTTGAGAGAATCCCTATCTTGCTGCTATTAGGTCCTACTCAGACTCCACCTCAAAACCTCCTGGAATTTCCAAACCTGGAGGTGGCAAGTTCTACCCAGGCCTGCCCTAAACAAGTCTTCCCTCAAAGACAAAATTAGGCCTGGAAAGGGTCTATACCCCCCCCCCGCCCCGCCTCTTTGCTTGGAATTAACAACCACTGAGGGAATCTATTGCTTAAAGATACAGGTGCTCCTTTTATCATTTAAAGATTTTAATTTATTTACTAGCTTCAAAGCCCGTCCCTAAGAACCCCTCCCCTGGCCCCCCAGCCAAGCATCTTAAGGTGGCTTTGGGCTGCAGCTCATGGTGGGGCGGGCGGGGGCTGGCCAGCTCATTAGCAGAGCCGGGACAGAGCTCCTTAGCAGGCAGTCAGCAGGCCGGGAGGCCCTTCTTAGCAGGCCAAGAGGCCCTCGTTAGCAGGCCCTCCATGATGACCCTTTGCCCAAGGGCCTCTACTCTTACCTGCTGCTGGCTCCAGGCACTGAGGTGCATCTGAGAGCAAAGAGGCGGGAGCTGCAGGGGCAGGGCCAATCAGGGTGCAGCCAGCGTTGCTGGCCCTATGCCAACTTGGACAGCCGGACATGTTCCACCCCCCATGCTGTTCCACAAATATATAGAGGAGCCATGGATTTTGTTACATTTCTATACTACCCTCCCTTATGGCTCATGGCAGTTTACAGTAAACCTTTGAAGCTTGCAGAGCTATGGCTTGCAGCATATACTACATCGGATACAGAACACAAGAACAGTTTGAATTTGTAACACTTTAAACATAACAGTACAGAAAATATCAACAATTTCAGTTTACAACAATTCCAAACTTATCTGCAATTTAACAGCTGTTCCATCTGCCCAATGGTTGTTTTTTCCCCTTAAGCTTCCAGGTTTTTCTAGACCTAGGGCCTTTTTCAGGTTTCTAGTAAGATGTCTTGCCAATTCAGTTCCATTAACCATATTTAAGCATCCAAATATTTGGCCAACATGATTATTAGCATATAGACAAGTGTGTACCCACAAAACTAATGGGGAAGGGAATCCCATCCCCCCCCATTCATACACACACTTTCTCACTGAGCCTAGTGTGGTCCCTGAACTCTCAGCCACTGTCAGGCCCAGTGTGGAGCTGTTTGGCCCAGTATAGAGCTGCTGCCAGGCCCAGCACAGCCCCTGTGCTCAGTGTGTATCCCCAAGGGTTTTCTGCTGCTTCTGCTGGATCCCGCATAGCTCCTGGCCTTCTCCAACTTCCAAGATGGATGTGTTTGCTGCATTTGTGCAAAGGATGCTATTTTAATTTGGGGAGAATTTTAAATCCCCTGTGTACTTTAAAAACAAAAATTAAGATTTTTCTGCAAATCTAGAAAGTCCCCTGAGTTTGTAGAAAAATCACTTTAGCATCCATGTGGCTGCAATCAATGAATTTAGATATCCACAAATGGGGGTCACAGGTCACTAATGGTAGGTAGAAGGTCATGAGGAGCTATACAAGAGTAAATATTTGGTGGAAGGGGGGAAGGCTTGAAATATATGTCAGCATGTGTAAGCAAAAATTTTAACTCCCTTGAAAATAGGATGCTTTCTTCTGTTTACTTGAAATTTTACCATAATCTGAAGACTTTGCATTAGAGGGACATATATACCACCTAAGAAAGCTCTTGAATAAAAAATGGGACAAGGGATCTGAAGTGCAATCATAGAGGAAACCTCCAGATGGTAAAGAAACAGGAGTAATTTTTTTTTCAAACTGCTGGGCTTCTTCCAGGTGTCATGGCAAACCAAGTGTCCCCTGTATAAGGAATGGGTCCTGATTATAGCCATTTATCTGCCTGGGGTTTGATGTTGTTGGGAAGGGAGTTTTATTACCTGTTTATTGGGATATTTCTATGCTGCTGTTTCAGAGTTCTGCACCAGGTGGCTGCAATTAATATAAAAACAAGTCACTAGACAGCATAAAAACTATCCATAAAATCGAGACAGACCATTACAGACCTAGTAAGATAAAACCATTAATTAAAAGCCTTAGTAAAAAGGTGTGTTTTTGGCCTGGCACCTAAAAGAAAGGAAAGTATGCATCAGGGAAGCCTCAAGGGAGAGGGCTTTCCAGAGTCTTCTTGCCCCCACAGGAAATGCCTTGTGTTCTGTTCCTGCATCATCATAGATACCATCATTGTGTATTTGTGCTCCTCCTGGAGTTTCCATGGCTTTTCTCCATTCGTTTTCAAACCTACATTGCTATGAAGTTCTAGGAAAGACTGTAGTAAAACCAGGATGGCTGCTGTTTAGGGGGGAAATTCATACTGGGACAGGTTTAGGCTAAAGCTGCTAAGCCCTATCAGAACCTACTGGAACGTCTGATGTGGATGGTGGCACCCCATCACATTCTAGAAAACATTCTGACCATTTTCATGGCTAAGAAGCCAATATCCTTCAAAGTGCAAATGGACTGATGTGCCAGTTACGCCTACTGGTTTGCATAGTAATTATACTTTCAAAAGAGATGTCAGGATTCACTCCTGACTTGAAGCTGCCAGGATTACCATGGCCTTCGGCCTAATCTTTCTGAGCTTACTCAGAAGAAAAAAATGCTCCTGAGCGCAACATTGTATTGTGTATGCCATGTTGTTTGGTCCTGGCTTTGTCACAGTGGGTCTCATTCCCCAACCTATAGGGAGGGGGTGCTTGTCTGACATCATGGAGTATTACACAGGGATATGTTTTTCATGCTGATTCTCTGGATAATTTATTACATAGGAAGAGGTATGGGGAACATCTTCTCCTTCAATGGAGAAAGTCAACCAAACTAGTTAGATCACACGTCTTTTCACAAGGCTATGCATTGGCTCAGAGCAAGGCTGACGTTCCAGTTTTGATAGCCCTGCCACTCCAACAGGATGTTTGGCTCCATTTTCTTGGAGACTCTGACTTTATTGGTATGGAAGACAGGAAAACCTTAATGAAAGGCCCCATCTACCTTTCAATTTATGGTGATCAGCCTTGTAAGAACTAACAGTGGCATATGTTGGGCAGAGAAGAAGGGCTCTAGAAAGGTCATTTAGCCATGCAACTAGCACTGCATGAAAATGAAACTTTTCTGTACAGCTTTAATGCTTAAGGTCATCCCTGCGAGTCTATATACTAAATTCTATTGTTCTGCTTCTAGAAATAGTTCTGCCATTGAACAATTCCTATTAGTCCTGTTTGGACAAGCTCATCTTGTCTAGACAGCATTGCTAACAGCTGAAGTATTTGCAAGGAGGTGTAATGCTCTCTTTCACACCATCATTCATCCTTTCCAGAATGTCACAATATAAGCTCTTTTCTAGTTATGTGTTGCAGAACTTATCTTTGTGTTTCAGCAAGAATAATCAACAGGACTAATCACATTCATGATGACCAAAGGGTTAAACTTCTTTGCTAACACAGCGGTATATAAGTTTAACCAACCAGACTTTTTCAGAAATCTCTCAGCTGCAGAACTACTTATGGGTTAGACCAGAACTGAGTCAATAGAGTAAGATGCTATGAGTTTAGCAGGATGTACTAAAAAGCATGTTTAGGAAGGGTGACAGTCTTAAAAATATGGAAGTTAATTGTTTTGAGCAACTGCCTATGGTATATATTCATCTTTACAAACCAAAAAATGTGTCAGTTGCTAAGAAATTAAACCAGCCTGGGGGGGGGGGGGATTTCATGTCCTTCTCAAGTCTGCAAATATATCTCAGTGCTGATTTGGTTCTTTCTAACACAATCAGAATCTTAACACAAGTTTTGAAGACAGATATTCAGCAACATATACATTCAAATTTAGGTTCAGGATAGTAACATCAGGGGGGTACACTGTTCAACCAATAAAATAGTGGTGCAAGATGAGACAGAAAAATGTCATGGATAGTGCAAAAACAAATTAAGGATTTTTCAGGTCTGGGTATCTATGACCCCCAGTATATCATTATTTCCTGATATTTCCAAATCCCAGTACCAATATGGTCTCCGTATTTGGGGATTTTGGGGAATCCTGAATTATTTTGGCTCCATTATACGCTATGGGAACCATTATAGTAAACCCATAGAGTTTAATGGGAATCAATCCAGGGATCAGGGGGGCTGTCTTTTGAGGTAAAGGCACCAGCAGCTATGCTGCAGATCTGGTGCATAGCTGCTGGTGTATCTCCCCAGGTGTAACCCCAGGTTTTAAAAATTGGATCAGGGAGTCTAATTCTGTAGACTCCTAAAGAAGGTGCCTCATCCTCCATTGTTTTCAATTGGGGAGGGAAGGCATTCAAAGGGACTGAGAAATCCTTAAATACCATTTAACTGCAGCTATCTAGCATTCCTACATAAACCCAAATATTTTGAGGATTCTTTTGGGAACAGCTGTATTGGCTAACTGAAAATAGAGTGTGATCTGTATTTGGTTGAGACTATACCTGAAAAATATTTTTCAGGTATTTTGGGGCTTAGTACATACCTAGTTATGGAGATTTGCATGAGACAGCAAGAGGACTATTCAAGTGTACAAAAATTCAGAAGTATAGTTATGGTTACCACTCCAACTTGAGACATTCCTGGATATTTGGGATGTTGCCTAGGAAGGACAGGATTTAGGGAGAGAGTTCAGTGGAGATGTGATATCATAGAAAACACCCACCAAAACTGCTATTCTTTCCTAGGAAATTGATATTTATTGGCTGGAACTTGAGGTTCATAACCTTAACTAGTTTAACTTAACTACAGTTTAATTCAGACTTTCTCAACAGGGGTTTTGTGAAACCCTGAGGTTTCTCAACTGCCCCAGAAGAGTTTTCATAACTGGGCAGAAGTTAATTAATTTTTTATATTGTTGGGTGGTATGACCATATATGACCAAAAATAAATTAAATAAATGACCATATGGTTATGTCAAACTGCCCCCCCCTCCAATGATGGGCCTGGAGGGGATGGAAAGGGGAGGCACCCCAGTCATAAAAATCCTTGCTAGCCAAGGCTCATCAGATGTGGTAGTGACTGGAATCCAGAGAGGTAAGTATTCTCATGTAACTGTATTGGGAGGGAGGGTGACGGAGTGGCAGATTCCTGCCCCAACCCTATTCCTGAGTAAGCTGCTGGGCTGTTTCTGGTGTTGAGGGGTGGGGGCAATGGAACATGATGCCACATCCAGTAGGAGTGTCTGGGTGAGGTCATTTCTGGTGACATGTGACTTCAGGAGGTATGACAGCAAGGTTTGGCCTGCTAACTTTACTTCTGGGGGCTCTAGAAGCCTGAAGAATGTTTCAGTTATTTCTCAACATTAAAAAGGTCGGTTGAACTTATGTAAAAAGAAATTCTGATGGTATTAAAGCCTTGCAGCACTAGAAAAATCATTTGTCCTGGTCTAGTGGGTGCATTTTGCTGCTAAAACAGGACTCCATGCTGTTTACATTTACTGTTTTGAAGAGCATTAACATTTTCAACATTGGCAGTAGTTATTACTTTTTGGTTGCAAGGAAGTCTGTCCTAATGTGCAATTCTACCCAACAGGTTGTCACATCATCTGTTGAGCCAGGAAAAAAGTAGGGATGTTCATGAATATAACTGTGCAGTTTGCTATTGTGCTACAGCAACTCTGGATTAGAAGAGTCCATATAATCCAGAGTATATAGAGCTATAAACAAGACATGGTTTAACAGAATAGGGTGCAGAACAAGGAATAAGGTTTTGTCAGATAGCAAGTGAAGAATTAGGGGAAAGAGGAAGGTGGGGAAGGCACATCAAGAGGCCCAAACAAATAACTCTTTTTTAAATAGGCAGCTTCTCTAAAAAGTTGCATTTAAGTGTTGAGGGGAGAATGGTCCATATCAGTGATCCCCAACCTTTTTATCACCGGGGACCAGTCAACGCTTGACAATTTTACTGAGGCCCGGGGGGGGGGGGAGGGTAGTCTTTTGCCAAGGGGCGTCACCGCCGCCTGAGCCCCTGCTCCACTTGCTTTCCTGCCGGCACCACTGAATTCCTGCCACTTGCTGGGGGGCGCTGCCAGCAGCAGCTGTGCAGTGCCACGCTGAGGGGGAGCCCCAGCCATGGCAGCCACTGGAGAGCATCAAAGGTGAGCCGGTGGCAGAGTGGCAGGGCAGCCCCCGAATCAGCAGCCAGGGAGGAGGATGAGGAGCCTAATCTACGGACCAGTCCCGGTCCCCAGCCTGGGGGTTGGGGACTGCTGCTCTACAACCTCTCTTCTTCAGGTTATGTGCTCTATTTAGGTCAGGATGTCACACTCTCCGCCCTTGTCTTTTTAAAAGCTACAGAGAGGCATGATGACCATCTCACAACTCAGGTCCAGTCTCTCACTCCCAGACATCCAGAGACAGGATAGCCCAGCCTCCTTGAATAACCATCCCTTACTCACACAGAGCTATTGGGGACACGGCGCCAACACTGCCAACACTGCTCCAATCACTTGCTCTCACCTTTCATTCATATCCTAGAGTATGTATGTAGCTTGAGATACTTTAGTGTCTGTGTGTTTCTTTATTTCCTTTAGAAAGATCAGCCTACAGGGCTAATCAAAAAAGAAAACTTTTATTTATGATGTACGAACAAAAAACTGAGGAAAGTAAAGTATCAGAAATGTTTCACTACCATTGAACCTTCAAACTGAGGTCCTATACCTGCAACTGGGATCCTTTAGTTACATAGTTACTATTTTTAGCCTGTTCTAAGTAGTTCTTCTATAGAATCAAGAAAGAATCAAATATATTTCAAAAAGTTAATGACAGAACAATTCCCAAACTTTTGCATGGCATTTCTCAGGGGTGGGGGAGGAACTATATTGATAATTCCATATGAATCCACTTACAGGGGGTTTCAAAATAAAATCCAAGCCAACTCTGTCAGAGAATTTGAATGCTGTTTCAGCATATTCAGCTGCTTTGTTCTAGCTGGTGATACCAAAAATGTTTAGATTCAAGTAAGTAAAGGTCTCCAATGGAACCTTCTAGAACAAACTTCTAATAGATTACTTGTAATTCTGACATGCTAATTCCTTTCATATTCTCGGCATGGTATTGCCCCCATCATCTGAAATATACCCTTAAAAATCATTCAGGGACTTCAAAATATTCTCCCTTGAAAATAAAACTTCTGGCTAAATTATTCAACAGGATTTTGTCCCAAATAATTGCATCAGCTTTGATTGAGAACAATGGGTCACTTATGTAATCTAAATACAATCGTTTTCTTATTAAGTCTAGACAACTAAGAGCATTTTCTCTGATGAGAATAACAGATAGTATAATAGCTGTATTTTTAGAATTGTAATTATATGCACTGACAATAAACACATTACATATATCTCTGAACTGCAAAAAAATTTGACTGCAAAAACAAAAATCAAAAACAGAAGTTTGCACAAATTGTCTACATTGTTGTCATATTCTTACAAAGTTGGAGAAGTCCATTCTGCTAGTCTCTGGTAAAAGGCTTACTACCCAGTATTATGCAGAGTTGCCCTGAGATGACATATGAGACAGTATCAGGAGTCATAACAATGATCAAAAGAGCCAGAAGGGCTATCCCTGCAGCAATAATATACATGAGAACAAAGCTGCACACTTTCAAAAAGCATTGTTCTGATAGTACATGTTCTAAGCATTTATGCATAGCCTACTCATCAGGAACAAATCTATTAAGTGATCTATTCCAGTGGTCCCCAACCTTTTTATTACCGGGGACCGGTCAACGCTTGACAATTTTACTGAGGCCCAGGGGAGGGGGTAGTCTTTTGCCAAGGGATGTCGCTGCTGCCGCCTGAGCCCCAGCTCCACTTGCTTTCCCGCCAGCGCCCCTGACTTCCCGCCGCCCGAGGAGGAGCCGCGGCCCAATACCGACTGATCTGCAGACCGGTACCGATCCCTGGACCGCGGGTTGGAGACCACTGATCTATTCAAATAGAGCTCTCTGTTCAGATAGATCTCTATAATATTCCTGTCATTGAACCATACAAAACTTCACATTAAATAAAATCTAAAAACTTGTTTCCATTTAGGCAAGAGCCTTGTGGTTTCCCATTTTCAAAAAGTGGATTTCATGCGGAATTGAAAATGATTTCAAAATTTTTCCATACTTTAAAAATTGCCACAAGCTACTTTTAAAGAAGTCCTAAAAGTCACTCAAATTCATTGAAATTAAGCTACTTCCATTTACCATTATGTCTTTTGGATTCTAGCCTTTGATAGGAATTTACTCCTAGAAATAATATAGGATCACTTGGCAGAAAACTATTTATGACAACTAAATATAACTATCAGAGCCTTCTACCAAACACCTGAGAAGGAACTCACAACAATCCATATGTCTAACTCTCAATATGGCCTCATTTATGGATCCTTAAATAAATCTGGAGATTGAGGCCAGACACATAGAAAAAGCCTGAGTGTGCAGAAAAATCTGAACTCTGAAAACAAAATACACTTGAAAGGTTTGTGTACAGTTCTGACATTAATGCTAAACCCTAATTCTTGTAAGACTTAAATTGATTGCTTAAGGAGTACTGGAGCTTAGAAAAGATGAAGGTGGGAAAACCTTCTACTAAGATGGCTACCCAGAAATGAAAGCAGCTTTAAGAATCTTTTCTTACAATTTCAAAAGGCACCCCCTGCCTGAAACTGACCAATGAACACAGACCAACCAGTGGTGCTCACACACACACAAACCCCTTGGCAATCCAGTTTTTTTTTTTCCATGAGAAAAATCAAGAAAGAAGAAATTTGCAGAGTGCAGGAACAGGATATGAACAGGATGCAAATTAAAAGGATACCAGCTTAAATGCAGTGATAATCAAAATCAAGCTGTGCATGCTGAAGGATCCCAGGAGTACATGGGAAATCAGTAGAGCTATTCCAAACTACAGAAACTGAGTATATCAAAGCCTTAACAGGATTGTGCCAAGTAATGTGGAAAACAAAGCAATGGCCACAGACTAGAAACATTCCATTTAAATCCCAATTCCAAAAAAGGAGATGTCAAAGTCTGCAGCAACTATCAGATAATTAATTTCTCAGGCAAGTAAAATGATGCACAAAATCTTACAACAACAGCTGTTGACAAATATAGAATGAGAAATATCAGAAGTTCAAGTTGGATTCAGTGAAGAGGCACTAGAAATCATATTGCAAGTTTATGTTGGTCACTGGAGCATATAAAAGAATTTCAGAAGAAATCCAGCTTGTATTTCACAAATTACAGCAAATCTTTTGACTGTGGATCATGAGAAGCTATGTTTGGCATTAAAAGAATTGGGTGAGCCACAGCATTTGACTGTTTTGGTACACTCCAGACAAAAGACCACCGTTAGGACAAAATATGTAGAAACAGAATGGTTTCCAATAGGCAATGGTATCAGACAAGGGTGCATTTTATCTCCCTATCCCTTCTGTCAGTATGCAGAACACATCATAAGGAAATATAGATTAGATTTAGATGAAAGTGGAATTAAAATTGGTAGAAGGAACATTAACAGTTTGAGATGAAGAGGGATGTAAGAAAGCTAGAGTGAGTGTGGAGGACTTTGGCAAGGCTACAATAAACGCCTGTTTATGAGGGCATATAAGATGGCGATGAAGGTGGCTAAACATGAGTTTATCTTATGCCCAACACAATGATCTAGTGTAGTTTGATTGCTCACCGCCTTCAAAGGGGGATGCCAAAACATTAGTCAATTGGGATTGAGCTATTTTGCAGATAAAGTCTCATCGCTCTGCCACAACCTTTCCTCCATGCTTGATACAGTAAGGGAACTTGATACCCCTTTTCTACCTCAGGGGAATATTATTATTATTATTATTATTATTATTATTATTATTATTAGATTTATTTCCCACCACTCCCTGTAGGCTCGGGGTGATATACATTTGATGGCTTCAGATGGCTTTCACAGAGGTTCTGTGGTCGTGTAGGAAAGACAGGAACAGGAAGTGCACCTGACCTGTCTGGGCAGGGTGCATTTTAAGACCTCTCAGTCAGTCAGGAATCTGAGGGTGATCTTTGATACTTCCCTTTCTATGGAGGCACAGACCACCAGAATAACCCAGATGGCATTTTAACATCTACGCCAAGTGAGGCTACACTAGCACCCTAACTGGCCCCGGAGCGCCTAATCACACTGATCCATATGATGATCATCTCCAGGTTAGACTTCTGTAATTCACTGTATGCTGGCCTGCCTTTGTCCCTGACCCAGAAACTGCAGCTTGTGCAGAATACAGCTGCTAGGGTTCTCACTAGAACCTCTTATCCAGACTGCACTGAGGCAGCTGCATTGGTTGTCGGTTGAATTCTGGATCTGGTTCAAGGTTCTAGTTTTGACCTTCAAGGCCATCTAGACCCACTGTATCTGAGGAACTGTCTAACTCTTTATGCCCCTTGCAGAGCCTTGCACTCTGCAGGTTCTAATAAGTTGGTGATCCCTGGCCTACATGAAGTACACCTGGCCTTGATCAGGGACAGGGCCTTTTTGGTCCTTGCCCCTGCCTCATGGAATGAGCTCCCAGAAAGCTCTTCTGCCAGGCAATTGGTTGAGGCCAGGACAAGGGAAGATCTTGGGCCCCTCCAAACCTGAGAAATACAGCTGTTGTAGGGATTTTGAGGTGGGGGCTGGGATTGTCTTTTTAGTTGTTTTATGCTGCTGTATTTTTAATCTATATTCTTCTTGTCAACTGCTGTGAGATGGTTGGTCCAGGAGTGGCTGTCTATAAATGAGATTAATAATTTTTTTTTAAATGTAGATGTCAGCACATTATTGGCAGAAAACACTGGAGACTTTAATTTGATGAAAATTAAAGCAGAAAGTATCAAAGCAAGATTACTGTTGAACATCAAGATGACAAAGGTTATGATTTTTGTGGAATTACACAAATTTAAGGTTGATGATGAAATTGATTTTATTAAAGATTTTCTGTTCCTTGGTGCCATCATTAACCAAAAGGAATACTGCACCCAAGACGTCAGGAAGTTGCAACTGGAGAGAGCATCTATGCAAGAACTAGAAAAGATCCTTAAATCAAGATAATTCATGCAGTAGTATCCCCCATAGTATGGGTGTGAAAGTTGGATAATGAAAAAAATAGGAAGGAAATATGTGGTGTTAGAGGATAGTTTTCACTGCAAGCCACCAATAAGACAAATAAGTGGGTCTTAAAACAAATCAAGCCTGAACTCTGCCTAGAAGCTAAAATGGCTAAATTGAAGCTATCATACTTTGAGAAGATTATGAGAAGACAAGAGTCACTGGGAAAAAATATACCATGAAAATTTGAAGACAGCTCAAAAAGTTAAAGGAAGGAAGAAGTGCATATATGTATGTGTTTGTATATCACCGAACTTTTCATTCTTCTGGAAATTGGATACAAATTTCACTTCTCAAAAAAAAAGCCAATATTAACTTGAACTATCAAGGAATACAAAGCAACTGTAAGAAAAATCAAGAAAAAACACAACCACCTCTTAGCTTTACTGCCTTAAGAGAAACAATTAAAATGGTATTTAAAAGGCTACAAGGGATGCACAATCTTCTGATATTAAAAGACTACTAGTACAACACTAAGCAGTCAAAACTTCCAAAGCCCATTGACTTCAATAGACTCAGAAGCGTGTAACTCTGCTTAGAGTGGCATCGTATAACTCCCAGTCGGAAAATCCAAATATATATCCCTATACCAACTGCACATTATCAGTTCTGACATGGTGGCCATTCTTTTCCTTTTAATTCCACTGACTACACTAAATGCATATCTGTGTTTCCACTGTCTTCTTTCCCATTCTGGAGTATTGACCAGTGTAGTTGTTCTACTTTTAAAATAATCTGAAATGGTGAATTAGTTTTTATATAAGCTTAAAGCAATAAAGGTAGTAGTCCTCTGAGCTGAACTCTGATATTTATGTTTTCTAAACAATTATGAGGCAGCCACTTCAATGAAGAGACAGTCACCTCAAGCCCCAAGATTCTGTGACTTTGCATGTTGTGGACCCTATATGTATTAAAACCAGGTGACAGCATATTTATCTGAGACATGATTTTTTCCATCTAGACAAGTATCTCTGAACAATGCAAAGTTGGAGATCAGTTTCTTACCACAGAAAAGAATCCTGGAGACATCTTTGTAAGTATTTGTAAATATTTGTTTATTTATGTATCAGTTATTCAAGGCAAGGGTACAGAAATAGGCACACAGTCAACACTAGCACCAGTGCATCAGAGTCCCAAACTTGTTTCAGCTCTCTTGTAAACTCTTGGTACAGCCAACCACTGTCAGTTCTCTTCTGCCTCTGAACTAACCAGGCTATCAAGCACTAATATACAAATGGTGTCCTCTCCACTGTGAATAACAAAAATTGCAACACCATTTCTACACAGCTAATTAATTCCAGTGATTATAGACTGCATCCAAACCCTCGTAATAAAAGTCTGTTTAGTTAGGCTCTGTCCTACAGGCTATTTATTGTGTTCGAGAAAAAGAAGGGCTGTTTTTTATACCCTGCATTTCATGACCCAAAAAAGTCTCTAAGCTGCTTCCAATCACCTACCCTTCCTTCCTCCCCCCACAACAACCTGTGAGGTTGGTGGGGCTGAGAAAGTTCTGAGAGAACTGTGACTGACCCAGTTGGCTTCATGTGGAGAAGTGGGGAATCAAACTCAGTTCTCCAGATTAGAGTCCACTAGTCTTAACAACTATACCACACACATGCAGTGTTACTTTTTCTCACCCCAGTGAGAAGACTTTAGCCCTGAAAATAGTGCATCAGTGTTGCCATGGAGATCAGAGATGTTACCATCTGCCCAGATGTGGTAAAGTATTTAAGCATAAAGGATATACTGCTTTAAATAAGAACATTAGTCCTGGTGCAGAAAGATGGAAGGAAAGACAGAGGACAAGGAGGAAGGACTTGGTGGAAAGCCTACCTTGGGTGTCTAATTTTTATTAGATGTGAGTGCCTAGATAGGAGGCCCATGGGAGCCCCTGTAAGCTGCTCCAAACTTCCCCACACAGAACAGGAGTATAAGCACAAATTTTAAAATCCTAATGAAGAGTGGATGGCATATAAAATTTACAAGAACAATTTGTAAAGAAGGCAAATTGCTTATTCATGGCCCAAGTGCATATAACAAAAGCTTGTGGATACCACTTCCCAGTAAGGAGCCAGACACACTGTTGATGTCCAATTGCCAGAGGTGAGTCCCTGATGGAAAACACTTTTGAATCAAAAGATGGCTCCTCACACTGGAGGAACACATCGCCCTTAGATGAGCAGGCAGATACAACCCAGTGTTGGAGATACAAGCATAGGAGACATTTTATCTGACAGCCAGTTTACACATGCAACAGAAAATAATGCACAATCCAACAAGTACTTGAACTGCTGTTTGCCAAGTATCACTTGTTCCTCTTCAGATTAGAAGCAATGCAGTCAAAAAAGATGCTGTGCTGAGGGTGATCATTCTCCCTGCCATTGTTAATGGACCACTATTACACAAGTCTGACTTACAGCATCTAAACTTAAAGGTACCAGTGTTAAAGTGTTTCTCAATATTTTTGCCATCACATTGGGAATATTTCCAGCAGTTATAGGCCTCTCTTTGTTCACCTTAAAGAGAAAGAGAGAGAAGGGGGGGAAAGTTAGGTAAAATCATTTACTTTTTTGTTCAAAAGATGTTTGTGGCAGTTTTTCTCACCCAATTATAAACTCTACTTCATTTAAAAGAAAGCTGACCAGCTAAGGTATCATGATCCCCACTGAAATAATGGCAATATTATGGAATTTTGAGTTTTACTCCCTGGCCTTGGGATAAGATAGTTACCAGCAATTCCCTTCCAGGAATGTTTCACAGTTGTATGGAGACAGATGTGGCAAGCAGCATATGGTGAGATAAGATCCGTTGGTCACTGACACAGGCAGTTTGATTTCTCCTTGTGTTTTCGTAAACTACACTGAATTCCAGGGGATTGATTGGCTGTTTTGACAAAGAATTATCATTGGCTGTATTTGGTTGTGTGACACAGTCTACTAATGTAACAGAATTGATTTTTGCTATATATTCCCTGTCATGTAAGGAGTTCTTAGTCTGAGGAAGAGTGCTTATACTTGAAAGCTCACGCCCTGAATAAATCTTTGTTGGTCTTAAAGGTGCTACTGGACTCTGATTTTACAGAACTGTACAAAGCATTCCAAATGAGGCCACACCATAGTTCTATACAGGGGCATTACTATACCAGCCATTTTATCTTATGGACAGATGCCTCTGAGGCCGTCCCAGCAGCCCCTGCAGGTACAACTGCAATATACTTCCCTACAAGAGACAAGATAATTATGGACCAAGTGACTACATAGTGTTCCTCAGCATCCTACCATGGGGGTTTCACAAAGGGGAAAGGCCCCGTAAAAGCTAGAAGAGCACCATGAGTACAGTGCTTGAGTCCACTCACTGTTTGCTGAATACTGCTCACTACTGTCCTTATCTCTTGTGGCTCTTTTGCAAGGGTAAAGGCCAGGATGTACCCCCATTCACAATGCTGCTACCTGCTGAGCTTACAACATGATCAACAGCTGCACTGAACAGCATGCATGCAACTGCTCAGCTGTGGGGTTGTCCCACTGCAAGCTGCTTAAGAGACCATTATTTGACCATGACACTCATCCTTCTCACATGCATTCAGTGATATGAACAGCTCCACATTGTTATTTTACAATCTGTCAGCACAGTTTTCAAAGGCTTGGGTTCAGAACCTCCTTCTGGATGCTACTCAATATATGAATGGTTCCATCTATCTGACTACAATTTGGTGGTCAGAGATATATGTCACTCCATGACATCTGTCAGCTTCAGAATGGGATTTATCCTGGAAGGGGGTTGAGAGGGTCATTCATTGTCCACATGGTTGTGCTCAGACAAGAGGAGACAAGTTTCTGGGAGAATGTGAACAGCAGATGCTGGGATAGACAGAAACAGGTGGCAGCAAAGACCATCCTGAAGACAGCATAAGAACAGCTGCTAAATAGTAACTGAAGGCTAGGATACCCACTCAGCACAACAGCATCCCCAGGGATTGGGCTCAACTGTTCCTAACAGTCCTTCCAGGAATATTTACATGGTGATTGAACTGAATACCTTATACTATTTCTGTCCTGCACAAGTATCTTGCCTGAGCAAAATAAGGAAGCATTCATCTCAGCTGTTATAAAGTCCACCATGCAAGTAGAAATTCTTCTCAGGGAAAATGATCTGTGTGATTTGGAGATCACTTGTAACTTTGAGATATCTCAAGGCACCACCAGGAGGCTTGCAATCCTAGCAAGACCTGAGACTATATTTTCCCAGGGTCAGAAATGGTTGTCAGGGCAAGGAGAAACATGATAAGAAATCCTTGTGCAAACTGTGCAGAGTCCTTGCAATGGATCCAGCTGCAGTAGCTCTTGGTTAGGGATGCCAGCCTCCAAGTGGGACCCTGGAATTACAGTTCATCTCCACACTACAGAGATCAGTTTCCCTGGAGAAAATTGCTGCTTTGGGGGGGGGGTAGACTCTGGCATTTGACACAGCCCCCTCCTACTTGAATATATTTATCCCTTTGCTTGCATAAGCTTTTTTCCAGCCATCTTGTGCCAGCAGGGCTCTGAGAAGAAATTATGAGAGAAGAAAATTGGAGGAGACAATGTTGGGGGAGGGGGGAGTGTACAGCAGGTTCAGCTCCCATCCCTTTACCTTTGTGTGTGAACACAACAAAGCCACAGCAAACCAGACAGATGAACAGAAAAACATTCTGTCCTCCTGACTCCTACCCAGGTTAGTTGGCTCATGTAAAAAAAAAGTATATATATTAAAAACACACACACACAAGTGAAGTAATCATTCTGAGACTCTGGAGTAATTCTGATTGAGAATGACTGCTCTCGCATGTACGATACTGCTTCCAGGCTTTTTCCTTATTTGTTGCTGGACAAAGGTGAGATTTTATTGCCAGTTAAGTAGATTTATAGCCCTTCCTTCCATTTCTCACTTGGCTTTTTCCCAACAGGCCACTGGGGAAGGAGCAGGAGTACCTCCTGTGAAGGTACAGTGCATGAGCCTCCTTCGGGTAGGGAAAAGCGGCATATAAGAACCAACTCTTCTTCTTCTTCTTCTTGCTCCAGTTCAGTATCTTGCCTTGAAATAAGTAGCTTCCCATCTCCCACCTCAGACCTAAGGTCTTACATAGGATAGGCTGTCATCCCACAAGTGAACTGCAGAAGTGTATATGGATAATGTTGCTGGTACACCTATTTTTCCTTCCCTGGATGACAGCATATTACAAAGGGACAACTTTTCTCTTTTGAGTTCCAAGGAATGTGTTCATTATTCTGGGCAGGCCACAGATCTCCCTACAGCCAAGAATGCTGAGTTGCTTTTGTTCCTTCCCTCATCGTTTTCCAACTTAGCTTCAAAAGCCCTACCCTGGCATCCAGGGTTTATACCTGCACTGCCAGCATAATTTTTATTGATTGATTTGATTGATTGATTTACTATTCCAATTTATATCCCGCCACTATCAAGACAGTCTCATAAACCCCCAAAAGATAACATTTTTGCTGGCCCTGCAACTAAGCTATAAAATGTATAGCTTAGCCAATACAGTTATGTTTTTGGCACAATAATATAAAATCAGATAGGGTGCAGATAAAAAGATATCCAATTATTCTGCAGTATGCCAAATGCTTTCAACCAGCAGATTCTCTTGGGCAGATTCCACATGGGTGGAAAAGGCTGACAGGGCAGTCATATGGAAGTGGGGCTAATCCTTGGTAACATATGCAACCTCCAGGCAGGCTCCTGGCCTGGGCCTGCCACAGATCAGGCCATCAATTGCCCCAAGCTAACGGAACGCGGATTCTTCTGTGTGACCTTAGCCCGCTGTGGGGGCTAACAGGGCATGTCCTGAAGCAAGCCGATGTAGACAGGAAGGTCCATGGCAGGCACTGCCTTATGGTGGCCCAGAAGGGGCTTTCAGAGCGCTTCACCATGCCATGCGGTGGTCTGGGGCATTTATTTTCCTGCACAATAACCTCATCCCCCCACCCACGTGGCAGAGCCATTATGCCGCTTTTTTAAACCAGAGGTACACATTTCAGCATCGGAGCAGGTCCCATGCTGAAATTTGTCCCCTGTGAGGACACAAAAAGCTGTGGACCATGCAGATCCGCAGCAACACACTGCTGGTGGCCTGGCGCAGCCTCCACCATGCAAAATCACCCTTAGATCCCATGAGATCTCCAAATATTGGAGAATCTTTTCACTATGGTATGCTATAATGCCCTGCCTTCAGTCCTCCTAGAAGCCAGATGCCACTCTGTCCCACTTTCTCAACAGCTCTGTCCATGCCATACAGAGAATCTATTAAACATGTTCTCCTGCACTGCTCATTCTATAATGGCATTTAATCTTAGTATATTGCTCCAACAGTCAGCGTTACCAAGAAGATCTGAACATAGAATCATAGAATTGGAAGAGACTTCCTGGGTCATCTAATCCAACACCGTGCACTATGCAGGACACCCACAACCCTATTGCTCATCCGATGTAACCTGCCCCTCCCTTAAACCTTCACAGAATCAGCCTCTGTCAGATGGCTATCCAGCCTCTGTTTAAACATTTCCAAAAGTTGAGAACCCACCTGAGGAAGCCTGTTCTACTGAGAAACCACTCTGTCAGGAACTTCTTCTGGATGTTTAGATGGAATTTCTTTTGAATTATTTTCATCTCATTGGTTCTGGTCTGTCCCTCCAGGGCAAGAGAGAACAACTCTGCTCCATCCTTTATATGGCAGCCTTTTAAATACTTGAAGGTAGTTATCAGATTCCCACTGAGTCGTCTCCTCTCCAGGCTAAACAGACCAAGCTCCCCCAACCTTTCTTCATGCATCTTGGTCTCCAAACCCCTCACCATCTTTGTTGCCCTCCTCTGGACAGGCTCCAGTTTGTGTACAACCCTCTTCAACTGTGGTGCCCAAAACTGAACACAGTACTCCAAGTGAGGCCGAACCAGAGCAGAGCAAAGCAGTACCACTCTGTTTGATACAGCCCACAACCCCATTTGCCTTTTAGCCACTGTCACACTGTTAACTCATGTTCAATGTGTGGTCTTACTAAGACTCCTAGATTCTTTTTGCACATACTACTGCCAAGACAAGTATCCCCCATTCTGTATTGGTGTAGATGTTTTTTTCTACCTAAATGCAGAACTTTACATTTGTCCCTACTGAATTTCATTTTATTCAGTTTAGCCCACTTCTCGAGCCTATCAAGATCATACTGTATTCTGATTCTGCCTTCTGTTGTGTTTGTTACGCCTCCCAGTTTAGTATCATCTGCAAATTTAATAAGTATCCCGTTCTAATCCCTTATCAACCTCATTTATAAATATGTTGAACAACACAGCCCCCTGGACAGATCCCTGGGGTACTCCACTAGTCACTCTTCTCCAAGAAGATGCTGAACCATTAACGAGTACCCTCTGGGTACAATCAGTCAAGCAGTTACCGATCCACCTGACAGAATTAGGATCCATACAGCATTTTACCAGTTTGTCAACAAGATCATCATGTGGAACCTTATCAAAAGCTTTACTGAAATCCAGATAAAGTATATCTGCAGCATTCCAGCAAGGTAGTTACTTTCTCAAAAAATGAGATAAGGTTGGTCTGACATGACTCATTCTTAACATAAAGACAACTTTATGTCTCTCCCTTTATTGCAGATTCCTCTTGTTGTTGTTAGGTGCTAAGTAGTGTCCGACCCATCGTGATCCCATGGACAATGATCCTCCAGGCCTTCCTGTCCGCTACCATTCCCCGGAGTCCATTTAAATTTGTACCTACTGCTTCAGTGACACCATCCAGCCACCTCATTCTCTGTCGTCCCCTTCTTCTTTTGCCCTCAATCACTCCCAGCATTAGGCTCTTCTCCAGGGAGTCCTTTCTTCTCATGAGGTGGCCAAAGTATTTGAGTTTCATCTTCAGGATCTGGCCTTCTAAGGAGCAGTCAGGGCTGATCTCTTCTAGGACTGACCGGTTTGTTCGCCTTGCAGTCCAATGGACTTGCAAGAATCTTCTCCAGCACCGGAGTTCAAAAGCCTCAATTCTTTGACGCTCGGCCTTCCTTACAGTCCAACTTTCACAGCCATACATTGCAACTGGGAAGACCATAGCCTTGACTAGATGCACTTTTCTTGGCAGGGTGATGTCTCTGCTTTTTAGGATGCTGTTTAGATTTGCCATAGCTTTCCTCCCTAGGAGCAAGCGTCTTTTAATTTCTTTGCTGCAGTCCCCATCTGCAGTGATCTTGGAGCCCAGGAAAATAAAATCTGTCACTACCTCCATTTCTTCCCCATCTATTTGCCAGGAATTGAGAGGGCCGGATGCCATGATCTTCGCATTCTTGATGTTGAGTTTCAAGCCAACTTTTGCACTCTCCTCCTTCACCCGCATCAAGAGGCTCTTTAGTTCATCTTCGCTTTCTGCTATTAGAGTGGTATCATCTGCATACCTGAGGTGGTTGATATTTCTCCCTGCAATCTTGATCACAATTTGTGACTCATCTAACCTTTCTCGCCTTTCTCATGATGTGCTCCGCATACAAGTTAAATAGGCAAGGCGACAGTATACACCCTTGCTGAACTTCTTTATCAATTTTGAACCAATCAGTGACTCCATGCCCGGTTCTCACTGTTGCTTCTTGACCTGCATATAGGTTTCTCAATAGACAGATAAGATGCTCTGGTATTCCCATCTATTTAAGAACTTGCCACAATTTGTTGTGTTCCACACAATCAAAGGCTTTAGAATAGTCAATGAAGCAAAAGTAGATGTTTTTCTGGAACTCCCTAGCTTTCTCCATGATCCAGCGTTATGTTGGCAATTTAATCTCTAGTTCCTCAGCCTCTTCTAAATCTTGCCTGTACTTCTGGAAGTTCTCCGTCCACATGTTGCTGGAGCCTGGCTTGTAGGATTTTGAGTATAACTTTGCTAGCATGAGAAATGAGTGCAATGGTGCGGTGGTTTGAACATTCTTTGACATTGCCCTTCTTTGGGATTGGAATGTAAATTGACCTTTTCCAGTCCTGTGGCCATTGTTGAGTTTTCCAAGATTCCTCTTAGGAGATAACTAATAAAGTTGTCAAATTTTGCCTTCAAGCATGTGGGATGCAAAAGTGACTGATTGGGATGCAAAAGTGACCCAATAGCTTTCTTTTTACTATTACTGCTGACTCTCCAGAGCTGATTTTGTATCAAAATACTTTTTAAAAATAAATATACTCAGTCTCAGTGTTAGTGCTGCAAGCATCTGCATCTTAAGAATTGGCAATATTACGAAACTATTTTTAAAACTTCATGTTTTAATAAAATAATTTGGATTTTACATACTTTACTAGAACACAAAGTTCATACTACTGAAAAAAAATCACTGTTCTAGTAGCAGCAGCCCATGGAGAAAAGGCCAACGAACAATGCAGTGCTGTGAATAAACAGCCCACAGCAGTGTTGTGAATATGCAGCACAAAGGGTTTGAAATAAACCAGAGGCGCCAGCATTCCATATTCCATAGTTGGTATTGTTGCCCTTTGCAGGTCCCTTTGCAAAAGGGACAGGAATCCAAGTGCCAACAATGATCAGAAACTGGCAAAGTGCACTTCCAGAGGGATGTCAGAAACAAACTCTGATGTTCAAAGTCAGAGTACCTTTATTGAACTTCAGCTGGGGTATCCCTCTGATAGTTCAGTAAGACTCTTAAGAATGAATAAGGCTCTGCACATATCTGACAGTAATTTGGGATTGTTCCAAATGAGGAAAGGACATTTGTGTAGCTGAACGATATAGGAGGTGGTGTAAGGTACAATTAGCCCCAGAATACTTAGTGCTTTGCTTATCCTAGAATCCTTTCATCTGATCTCCTTCAAGGTGTGCATGTGGAACTGCACTTCAGGGCCTTTCAAAAACTTTCATTGGTGCAAAATGCAATAGCAGATTGATAGCAGACATTAGCTGCTAGAACATGCAATTCCGGTATTAGTGATCAATTTCTTTCTGGCACAACTTATTTTATAAAGGCCTGCATGACCCAAAGAATGACTGCCTGGTAGCCAGTCTTCCATCCTTGTGCATGGTGATGGAATAGACAGTAGCTGCATAGCTTCAGGCATTCTATAAGTGTTATCTAGACCAAACTCAACCTAGATTCAGGTTTGGGGCAGAAATGGCCTCTGTCTCTCTCACTGATCGTTCTCCTGGATCTTGTGGTGGCTTTTCATACCACTCACTGAATTCTGGCGAGACTGGCTGGGAATGGAGTGAAAGACACTATGGTTTAGAGATCCAACTCTTAATTGGCCAAGTAATTCCATACTGTGGTGATGAGGGATTGTTCTTCAGCCCCATGGCATTTATTCTAGTATCCCATGTGTATGCAACTTGCTCCCCATCTACGTGGAATTTCTCAGATAAACTTTTTTGGGGGGGGGGGAACTAGGGGGGTATTGCATAACGTGCCCCCAATATACGGATGATACCCACCTGTTTCTCCTTAAAAGCTGATAAAGTCAACGAGGTCCTTGTGGATGTCCTGAATAGGTGCCCAGAGAAGGTAACAGGATAGATGAGGGGCAATAAACTGGTGGGAAGCTGGATACTGGGCCAGAATTTTTCTGCTAGTAAAACACTGGGCAGATGAGGCAGCATCAGAGAGACCCAAGGTCAGCACTTCATTCTGTTGCAGACACCCTCAGTCTAACCCAGGGGTAGTCAACCTGTGGTCCCCCAGATGTTCATGGACTACAATTCCCATGAGCCTCTACCAACAAATGTTGATTGTTTATGAATAGGAGCATCATATAAATTGCTTTGAGCCCATATTCCCCACAGTTTTCCTGGCCTCCTGTCCCACAAAAGTTGCCCCCTCTCAGTGGCTACCAGGGCTTTTGCCTATTTAAACAAAATTACAAAATAAAATTGTTCTATCAATATACTGTTGTAATAATGGGTGCAACAAGTTCTATAAATTCCTGGCTTTCAGTTCATCTCTGCCCCCTTTCCTTGTGATGATATGCCTTTCCCTTGTATCTATGTACGAGAAGTGGTAGAGTATTCAGATAACTTGCTACTCCTATTGTTCAAATAGTATGTTGATTAATAAAAATTAAAAGCCCCCCCCCAAGACTGTCAGGAAAGAAATGGCTGCTGTGAGGACTGGTTCAGAGAAAATGGCTGCCATGTGGGCCAGAAAATTCACATTTACCTATCCTCATAGCAGCCACCCAGGTTTTACTGAGTTATTTCCCAAAACTTCAGAGCAAAGCAGGTTTGAGAAATATTGAAGAAAATCTGGAAAAGGCACCAGAGGTATATGAACAATGCTCGGGGGAAACAAAATGCTTCCCCAAAGCATTGAACTTGGTGGAGGTAAGCCATGTATAAAAAACCATAAAGGCAGGCCATAAATGAAATATAGCCAAATTGGAAGGGGGGGGGAGATAAAAGGTAAGTATGTTGCCAGGACAGAAGAAGAGAGGGAAACAAGCTCTCAGGAGGGAAAGAGGAAATTACAATCCTTGCAGATTCTCTACTGTATAACTGGACCTGCTATTCAGCCCAAGTTTTCATGGTAAGAGGGTGCCAGGGGGGGATGGAGTAGGGAAACCTGAAGATAAAAAGGGAAACAAAGGTAGGTTGGCAGGTGGGTGGGAATAAGAAAGGCTATGGAGGCTTCTAGGAAAGAAAAAGGAAATAGTGAGGAAGGGGAGAAATGAGATACCCCCCTGCAAGTCCTTCCTGGTACACCTATAATTTCTAAAAAAAGGTTATGGTGTATCATAATTGTTACTGCTGTTATCCACATCACACTCCTTTGGAAGGATGATTCAGATTTGAAGTATTCAAGTTGAAGTATTCCCAGTTTTTCCTCTGATGATCCCTATGGTTTGTGAATAAAAACACTCAACTTTGCGCAGACTTGAAATTGCTCTGCAAATTTGTTAGTCACCAAGAATCTTCAAGAGGAAAGAAATTGGTGGGTGAACTTCATGTAGCAAAACAAGTGACCTATTCAGCCCCAAGTTTACCACAATCCATAATCTCTACGTAGGTAAAGGTAAAGGTATCCCCTGTGCAAGCACCGGGTCATGTCTGACCCTTGGGGTGACGCCCTCTAGCGTTTTCTTGGCAGACTCGATACGGGGTGGTTTGCCAGTGCCTTCCCCAGTCATTACTGTTTACCCCCCAGCAAGTTGGGTACTCATTTTACCGACCTCGGAAGGATGGAAGTCTGAGTCAACCTTGAGCCGGCTGCGGGGATCGAACTCCCAGCCTCATGGGCAGAGCTTTCAGACTGCATGTCTGCTGCCTTACCACTCCGCGCCACAAGAGGCTCAATCTCTAGGTAACACGACCCTAAAATAATTCCACAGAGAATAATCTCACTTCAATAGCCACATGAAGCCACATACATGACAAGAACATAAGTGCATAAAAGCCAACACATGAATTACTGAAAATATTACAAGGCAGTCACGTGTTATGCTTGCACACATGAATAAATAATTGTGTGTAAAGAAGTCATACCCAAGTTGACCCAGATGCAAGAATCATATTCTGATGAACAATTCTTCTCAGTTTTGCATAGATTGGGACCGGGAATACAGTCATAACATTTTATGACACTTTCTAAATAAGAGAAAAAGAGCAGGATAATTTTATATAGGCTTACTGCATGAAACAGAATTCCTGAAATACAACAACTCTAAAGTTGGTTTTAGCAGGCGTCATGCCCAGACAGAAACAATAATACTGATCCTAGGAGCAATAACTTCCTCCATAGGAATGCCTCCAAGAGTAATTTGATACCCTGAAGAGGCAGAGCCCCCAACCATGTCACTTAATCTAGAAAGGAGCTTCTAGTAATAGTTGTCTCCCCTAAGCAAACACATTTTGGGGATCCAATGCAAAACCTAGTGATTCCAAAGCAAGAGAAAACCCTACTGCATAAAAATGCCCTTCCCCATAATAACAGCTGAATAAGTACTCACAGAACGTTCACTCTCAAATCGGTATTGAGAAATTCAGCTAGTGTCAATTGTTATCCAAGCCCTCACATACTCCAGAACAAGTCCAGACACTCTACCTTGCCTCTTCTCATTGTCTTGTAGTTCTGCAATGTATTATTTATTTTAGCGAACCATCAGAATACCTACCAGAATGGTAGAACAAAGCGACAAAGGCAACAACAATCAAGAGACACTTCATCTTCTTGTTTGTTTGTTATGCTTCCTTAACCTGTAGAGCAAGAACACAGTTAAAACATCGATTGAAATGTTATGTTTTGAAACATGCAGCATTATCTACTTGTTAACTCAGAAGCAAAACCTTCCAAACTGGACAACTCCAAATTAGGCATATTTAGGTTCTCTGAAATCAAAGGACAATGGACAATTTGAAAATGAAAAGATGGCAGCATTTTTTTTTAACTATTTGAGGTTCAGGATAGCTTTAAATACTTTCATTAGTATTCATTATTGAGAAGAAGAGAAAAAGAAGAGTTGTTTTTTATATGCCACTTTTCTTTACCAGAAAGTCTCAAAGCAGTTTATAATTGCCTCCTCTGTGCGTTCCCATTGTTGTGGTTCCAGCCAAGTCCCTCCCCCTGGCTCTCTCCTCCGAACTTCCGGCGAAGCGATCGCCTTTTTTTTTTCTGAGCGAGCAGAAAGCGACGAACCGGC
This sequence comes from Paroedura picta, assembly GCF_049243985.1. Lineage (NCBI taxonomy): Eukaryota > Metazoa > Chordata > Lepidosauria > Squamata > Gekkonidae > Paroedura > Paroedura picta. The sequence continues at coordinate 113,103,023 of NC_135370.1, forward strand.
AAGCCTTCATTCACCCAGCGAGGCTTCTCTGGCTACAGTCCCTCCACAGAACTGCTTTAAAGCTCCCCTAAGTCACCAAGCACAACACAGCCCCGTTTGCAAGTTCACTTTATTTTCGGCCAAAAATCGTGCCCGTGCACGGGGGGGGGTCACTCGGGGGAGCGTGGTAACAATGACTCACCAGCTCACACGCCAACTAGATGGGTCTCTACGTTAGGAGGAATCAAGGCATATTCGTTGCAACATGTTTTTCTTTTTTTAAAAAACCCTGTTCTTAAAGGGAAAGGGGCTTTTCGGGAGCATGATAACAGCCACCCATTGGCTGTTAGTTGAATTGACGGCCCGGGGCGGGACAAAGCACAAAAAAAATCGCTTCCTGTATAGCGATTTTTGCGAGACCGGAAACCTGTGGGAAACGATTGAAACGCTACTGGATTCCACTATAAAGGCAGGTATATGTAACGCCAAGATTGCACTATTAAAAATTGTGTTTCCGCTTTCAGGAACCAATTGGCAACATTGGTCCTTGTGCGGAATGGGCCTGGGTCCAGTATAACCCCAAGGCTTTTAACTGAGTCTGCAAAGTCAGCAGAACTCCAGAATAGTGGGGAGCACAATTGCCCTCAATATCTCTGCCTTCCCAACCAACATCACCTCAGTATTTCAGGGTTTAGTTTCGTTGTTCACTTTTAGCCTATTTACCACAGCCAGGCAGCAAATTAGAACCTCTACCGCATCACCAGGATACTTGGATAAGGATACATAGAGCTGTCTATCACCCATGTATTGACGAAAACCAACATCAAAAGCTACAAATAATTTATTCGAAGGGATTTACTAAGGATTTATTCTAAGCCTGGCAAGCACAGAGGATAGAATTGTGCCTTGTGAAATGCCAGTTGGGATTGGTCTTCATCAGGGGTTCCCAATCTTTTTGAATCTGTGGCCACTTTCAGAATTCTGGCTCAGGTAGGTGTAGCCCATCACAAAATGGTTGCAGTAAAAGGCAGGGCCAGGAACAAAATGCCAAGGAGCATGGCTATGCATCATTCTGATAGTAATACTTCAATATTTCAGGCAGGAGCTCTGTTTGGCAGGATGCCTTTCAAAATACACATATTGTTTTTAATTATTCATAGCACTTAGAAGGGCTAGGCCATGAAAGCAGCATCAATTGCCACAAAACTATATAAGGGGATGAGTACACTATAAAAGCGACTTCTTGCAATTTAACATTTCTCTTTCGCCTGCTTTGTTATAAAGATGCATAATTATTTGTTAAAAATAATTTATATTCTAAGTTTCCCCACACAATATAGTTCCTTTGGTTCTAGACAAGCAGCACATTAATAATCACGCTGAACTATACAGCTCAGACAGCACTACAGCAACTGGCCTCAGCTTTAAGGAGTCATGCTAGTCCTTTCCACTTCCAGGATATATTTTGTAAGCAGCCTTGAGTTCTGCAAGATGGAAAGCTAAATGTTTTCAATAGTCTGCGGGCAAGCCCAGTGAAGCTACACCCAAAGCTTCAGGAGAAAAGAATACTTCAGAGTATTATCCAAGGAAGCAAAGGGGTAGAAGAAAACGTTTTTCTCAAAGGAAGGAAAGAATTATTCTTGGTTGTCACCGTTTTGGGATTTTGCTCCAGTCAGATAAGCACTTAAAGCATTCCTCGAATACTGCTACCAGTATTTATTAGCGAATTTAAGCATAGCTGTGATGCTTTCTGCTCGGAGCCCCGCTGCTTGGCCACCCGACATTGTCAATCCGGTCTTCGCCCTACAGTACAAGCAAGTTTCCAAAGCCATTAAACAAGCGGGGCAATGAGAAGTTGCGCCGCCGCCTGTTACTTTCCCACTCCAAGAGGGCGAGGAACACGAGCCTTTACTAAAACTAACTGCGCCCTCCGCCCGCCCCCCTTTTAGGGCGCGGCGCTGCCAAACGACTCCGAAATCTTTCTCTACCAGTCTATAACCTCGATCTCCTAGACTAGCTAGCCTCCAGGAGGGGCCGGGAGATCTCCCGGTATTGCAATTGATCTCCAAAGACAGGCTCCCGTGGCGAAATTGGGCGCTTTGGAGGGTCAACTCAACGGCATCGTACCTTGCTGAAGTCCCCAGTCGCCTCCCACAAAATCTCCAGGTATTTCCCAACCCAAAACTGACAACACTGACCCACAGGCGACCTCCCAAATCGTTCCAACCAATCATTATTACAGCCAATGTCATTTTTTTCTCAAGGGGGAGCAAGTATTGACTTACCCGCGACGAAGCCGCGCCCTCCCGAAATTAGTTCTCCAAGCTGCCGCCAGCTGGGGAGTTTATATAGAGGCGCTCGCCATTGGCCCAAACTTGCCGTTGGCCAAAAAGAGCGTCTCTTGATTGGTTGCGAGTCCATCGGAGGGGGTTGCAGCCGGGGCGCGGCGTCTTGGCGGACGGGCGCGAGAGCCCTGCAAACAAAGGGCATCTGAACAGATTTCTCGCCGGCGGCGAACGCGAGGGAGGAATCGAAGGCTGTAAGGTGTTGCCAACAGAGCCCCCAGACTACCAACATCACGGCTGTATCTTTCTTCTGACTACGCAAACCAAAGAATCCTGCGAGCCGTAGCTGAAGAAGATGGCGAGAAAGGAAGCCTCTTGACGCCACTCACCGAAGGAGGATCCCACAGATTCCTGGGGAGAGAGGCTGACCGCGTTGCACATCGAGGAGAATGTGGTGGGAAGAGGCGAGGCGACCGCAGCGCCTCAGCATGCAAGTGAAGGATCGTGGAAGCTCATATTCAGGAACTGCCGATCCAAAACTCAGTAGATTAATAGAGGCTGTCGTTTCTTTCAGCAGCGATCAAGGCCACTGTGCCGCATTTAGTTCCCCATTCTATCATCGCCACAACTCTGTGAGGTAAGTTAGGTTAAGAGAGAAGGACTGGCTCACTCAGCCACCTGCATAGCAGAGAGGAAATTTGAACCTGGGACTCTGACATAAGTTTGCATAAAATCATAGAGTTGGAAGGGACCTCCTGAGTCATCTAGTCAAACCCTCTGCACAATACAGGGACTCACAACCACCCAATTTCATGCCTAAGTGATTCCCACCCCCCACCCCAAAAATCCCTAGCCTCCAGCCTGGCTTGGAGGAAATTCACCGACCATCCCACAGCGGCGATCAGCAGTGGATATGCAAGGACAGACACATCCCTTCCTGCCCACCCTCTCACAATCTGCCTAAGTTAATAAAATCAACATTTCAGTCAAATGATTATCTAGCCTCTGCTTCAAAACTTCCAGAAGAACCCACCACCTCCCAATGAAGCCTGTTCCACTGAGGAACCACTCTAACTGTCAGGAACTTCTTCCAGATGTTTAACTGAAAATTCTTTTGAATTAATTTCAACCTATTGGGTCTGCTCCGACCCACTGAGTCCACAGAAAACAATTCTGCTCCATCTTCTATATGATAGCCCCTCAATTATTTGATGATTATCACCTACATTAATTTTGGAAGGATCCAACATACCATGCAGCCCCAAACTCTATTTACCGATTAAATTGCCAAATCAATATGGATATTTCTGGCAAGCAGTAGGTCAGGACTCTCAGGTGTGTCAGCTTTGGGCTTGTGAGCCCAAAGGAGTAGCCTGGGGTCCCCCCCCTGCTGGATAGAGTGCCATGCCTCCTACAAATCTTGGCACATACACACACACTGAGAGGAGCAACAACAGCACAAATTATTCCCTTGCTCTGACTTGTGCCTCACTGTACTGCACATCCCACTGCATGGTTTAGGACAGGGGTAGTCAAACTGCGGCCCTCCAGATGTCCGTGGACTACAATTCCCAGGAGCCCCCTGCCAGCGAACGCTGGCAGGGGGCTCCTGGGAATTGTAGTCCATGGACATCTGGAGGGCCGCAGTTTGACTACCCGTGGTTTAGGATTTATTTTTCCAGTCTCTTTGGCTGATGCTCACAGTCCTGTCATTACCCTGATTTCATCTTCCTCCCCTGTGACTGTAAAGTTACACAAGTTCCAGTCTTGCTTGCAACTTTGCGTACCACATGCTGCCACCTGTGGGCTAAAAATGGATCCCACATCAGGAAAGCATGGAGATCTGTGCACTAGAGCAGTGGTTCCCAAACATTTTTGGGCTGCTGCCCCCTCAGCTCCTAGGCAATATCCCTGGTTCCCCCCTAACCACACATAGGAATACACACCTCTTTCCCTACTGCAGATTTAAAGCACACTATATTACCTACACTTCTCTTTTGGTTGTTGTGCTGTGACCGGATTTTAGTCTGGAAAAAATATATTTCTAAAAGTCATTTATAAAAGGCAATTTGGGTCTTAATTGGGAAGAAAGACAGATGGAGAAATATAATCCCATCCAGCCCATCTTCTGAAGCAGTTGTTTTTTTTCAGGATGCTAATCAGGGTTGACCCTGGTCAGCACTAGGATGTGAGACCAGGGAGGAAGTGCAGGATTCCTACTACCCAGAGCATGGCAATGACAAGCCACATTGGAACATCTCTCACTAGGAAAATGCAGCTGCAGCAGGATGAGTCTGCCCCCTTGCTGCTTAAAAATCCCTCACCACCCCCTTGGATCCTTCCACCATCCCCAGAGGGGACATACTGCATATTTATTTTTCCCATGTTTGTTTGAATAACAACTGAATTTCAAGGGAACTGATTGGCTGTTTTGGCAAAGAATTATCATTGGCTGTATTTGGATGTGTGACACGGTTTACTAATGTAACATAATTAATTTTTGCTAAATATTCCCATGGTCATGTAAGGAGTTCTTAGTCTGACGAAGAGTACTTGCACTCGAAAGCTCACGCCCTGAATAAATCTTTGTTGGTCTTAAGGGTGCTACTGGACTCTGATTCTATTGAGGTATTTCTAGCATGTCCCAGAATACAAGTCCAGGGTCTTAAGAGAAGGCCATGCTCTTATCTGACTGTCTGCCATTTAATAAGTGCTTTGGGATGCAGGTGTTCCAAAACCTACTTCTTGCCTGTGGGCAGTGCTTCCACTGCAAGCTTCATTGGGAGGGATGGCTTTTTCATCAAAGGACAAACCACTGCCTCTTTGAGTTCCCTTGGGAACTCGCTTGTTGAAAAGGAGAGGTTAACTATCTCCTGAAGGGGCTTCCTATCCTCTCATCTCTAGTTCCTAATGTTCTCACACAAATTAAAATCTAATTAAGGGTAAATCAATGTACTTTGGGTAAGCAATGCTAATGTTACAGGTATATTCATGGGGCATGAACTGGTGGTAAATGACAAGTGAAAAGGTCAAGGAATTATGGTGAATTGTACAATAAAAACATCAATGTCATGTGCAGCAGCAGCCAAATATGTGACAAGAATTAGTAGGGAAAAATTAAAAATGAAATGGATAGGATTGTAATGTCCTTATGTAGACTTATAGAATCGTACAATTGAAAGGGGCCCCACGACCCCTAGTTCAACCCCCTGCTCAATGCAGGATCAGCCTAAAGCATCCATGATAAATATATGTCCAGCCACTGCTTACTGCCAGTGAGGGGAGCTCACCACCTCCCCAGGGAGCTTTCCCTCCTGATATCTAGCTGGGACCATTCTACACAGTTTGAACATTTTACTGTGGGTCCTATCCTCTGCTAACAAGAACATCTCCCTCCTCCAAGTGACTACCTTTCAGATACTTAAATACTTAAAGAGAGCAATCATGTCCCCTCTCAATCTAAAGATGATGGACAAAGTTTCTGCAAGCTCTCCAGAAAGTTCTTTGAGAACTCCTGGGTGCACACCATCTGCCCCAGGGGATTTGAATTCATTCCGTGCAGCCAAGTGCCTTTCGACAACCTCTCTGTCCATGTCAACCCACCACCCAAACACTATACTTTGCCTACTATCCCTAGATGTGTCCATATTCTTCTGGGGTAAAGGGAGACAAAATAGGTACTGAGCCTTTCTGCTTTCTTTGTCCTCCATCTTCACCCAACAGCAGACCTGTTGCCTCATTTGCATTTGCTCCTCATATATCTGAATCTTTCTCGTTATAGTGGGCCTCCCTGGCCAGTCTCAGCTCAATCCCAGCTTTTGCCTCTCTGATGGACGACCTATAGTGCCTTGTAACCTGCAGCTACTCTTCTTATAGTACAGTCGACAGTTTATTATGTACAGTTGTAAGCACACTTTAAAAGGTTTTTAAAAAGTGACAACCAACATGATTTAAGAATAATTTCTCTATAGGAAATGAATGTGCAGTATTTCAGTTTTAAAATAAGATGTCAGGGAAAGAAATGTGATTGCGGTTTATACATTTTTACTATGGAAAAAGTGGAAATTAACACTGAAAATAGCTGATGGGTAGTAGACTAACAACAGAGATTACAGAGAACTAAGATTAAGTCTATCAATGGCTACTAGGCATTGGTATAGTGGTTGGTATAGAGCCAGGTTGGTATAGTGGTTAGGAGTGCAGACTTTTAATCTGGAGAGCCAGGTATGATTCCGCACTCCCCCACATGCAGCTAGCTGGGTGACCTTGGGCTCACCACAGCACTGATAAAGCTGTTCTGACCCAGCAGTAATATCAGGGCTCTCTCAGCCTCACCCACCTCACAGGTGTCTGTTGTGGGGAGAGGAAAGGGAAGGCGACTGTAAGCAACTTTGAGACTCCTTCGGGTAGAGAAAGCAGCAGATAAGAACCAACTCTTTTTCTAACTAACCTTGTGCCGTATGCCTTCTTCGACAAATAGATGGATGATATGGAACAGTGTATTGGAGTACATTCAGAAAAGTTCCCCTGATGTGGATAACTGTAGTTATCTGTGGATAACTAAATCCATGGATTGGGACCACATAGAGACTAAGGAGATTTTTGAGTAGTTCATTGAGTGCTCTATTTACATAATCATAAATTTCAAAAGAGGGAATTTAAATCCCCCCCCCAATACAATTGTGTATTTCAGGGAAGTGCTATAGCCAGGCACTGTGGAAGATTGAGACACTGGTTATTGCTCTGAGTCTGGTGGCGGCTGACACTAACAGTGACTGTGAGCCTGATGGTGGAGTACACTAACACTCAGTGCATGTCCAGCTGCAAGAAAGGATGCCAACCATCACCATAGGTGCAGAATCAACAGATGTGAAAGCAGGCAGTCACTCCGTGTGCTGGGTTTGGTGTTGGCTGGTGAGTCCTAGAGCCTCACTGGTGTGTGCATGTGTATGTAATAATGAATTCCCCCCCCCTGCCATTTCATGGGTCCCCCACTCATTTACTTAGAAACCATTTAATACTACCATAGCCTACCTGCAACTGCAAGTCATAGAACAGGATTTTAAAAAACTATACCAAAATCCATTCCCAGAAATCCCACCCACACTTACATACCATTAAGACACATATTCCAGGGGTGACCAGTATTGAATTTCCTCTCGATTTTTAAAGAAATGTAGTTATAGAACTCCATATGATGTTCAGGAAAACATGTTTATACTTAAAACCATTTATCACAATAGTTAAATGGCATATGAGGGAGAAAATCAAGCTATTTACATATTATTTATATAAAATGGAGAAATGCAGTAGATATACTTTTCAGTTTCCAAAGGCTTATAATAGGATCACTGACCAAATATGGAATTGAATAAAAATACCAGCTCCCTTTCAAACATTTCAGAATTTCCTGACTATTGATATGTTAATGTTAAAATATACAAGAGCACTCAATGATTACATAAACTTAACTGCAAGGCTTCCATTTGCTTGAAGCAGAGATGAACAATACAAAATCATTGTAAAAGTGCCATGCCTACTTTTCTCATTTTGCCATCTCCCAAGTTATGCTGCTTATACTTGTACACACACACACAAAACCAATATCATTCTGATCTTAAATAACTTTTAAATGTATGAGAACCCCTAACTTCAAGTTGTCTGAAAGAACAAACCTTACCACACTATAGATTTCCTATATTTCTCCACCCCACAAATTTTCTCCAAAACATCAGATTAAAAAAGTATCCTTGTGTACATCTGGTCAGAAGCAAGATTGAATTGGTGCCAGCAGTCATGCTAATGGCTCCATTGCTTGTTATGTATAGTATTCAAAAATATTTGTACAAGTTATTCCCCTCAGAATCCACTTTAAATGGACAACAGTTTTTGGAATGCTTGATCAGGTTTGCCATGGGCAATGTCCAGAAGGAGCAGGAATGTCCAGAATTCTATGCCTGTCTTCATATTCATCTGTGTCTGTTGAGTCTTCATCCTCATCCATAGCACATTCATTATGATTGGTTTCCTAATGAAAAAAAGAACATAAGCCATGCAAGCTAGGTGCAGAGATTCCCTCAAAAACTCCCACCAAAATGATATTTTTGGTACCAATATATCTAAAAAGCATTATGAATCGCAGTAGAACTCCAGTAAATTAGTGCCTCGTGTTGACTGCAATTATTAGGGTTGTTTTCTACAGCTACCTAAAGTATTATTCAGTACAAAGTCTTTGGACCCTGTAGCTTTTTCACAACCATAATTTTGAGCAGAGTGTATTTTTTTTAAGTTTTATATATTATAGGACATACCTCTGGTAGCAAAAAATCAAAGTGTAATTCTACAGCCTTGACTTCAAAAGTGAGGTAGACCAGTACTTCAGAAACTACTACACTGAAATGTCTTTATGTAACTTGAAGGTTTAACTACCTTAACCAGTTGTATGTACTGTTGTCCTTGAAGACATCCTAGAAGTTTTGGCTAGGTTTAGCTAAAGCACTATGCAGCTTCCTATGAATGCTGCAAGCCTTGTTACCACTGTAGGTTGTTTAAAAACATTCAAAAATGGGCCTTCATTCTATAGACTGGGAAGCAAGTTGGGATGCACGATTTAATCCACACATTTATTTATTTAACAGAGCTTGAATCCATTTTTCCGTGTTTCGTCCAACACATAAGCCATTTTTTTATATGGAGGGCAGCAGAAGGTTTTGTTGAATTTTCATATAATAATTTTTTAAAGGAAGAAAGCAAATTAAAGAAATATCCTAAAAACAATTTGGATTTTATAACCCGCTTTTTCCCACCCAAAGGAGTCTCAAAGTGGCTTATAATCACCTTCACTTCCACTCCCGAAAATAGACACCCTGTGAGGTAAGCGAGGCTGAGAGAGGTCTGACAGGACTACTCAGCTTTCTCAGGCTGAGACAAGCCCAGGGTCACCCAGCTGGCTGCATGTGGAGGAGTGGGGAATCAAATCTGGCTCACCAGAGTAGAAGCTGCCACTCTTAGCCACTACACCACACTGGCATCCTGTTTCCCCAACTTACCATGCGTGCTGTGGATACTTTGAACGTTGGACAAACCATATGAAATCTAGGAATGGTGACATTAAAAAACTTGTCTTTGTAATAGAGACAATGGAATGTATAGTATCCCTCCATGTATCCTGATGTAGTAGCAAATGTTGTACAGCTAGTATATTCATAAACTCGCCCTGGGCTTATTATTGGAAATTCTCCTGTAAAGCAAAAGTTAAAGAATTTCAAGTCCAGGAAATAGGTGATGCTACTTCACATGCAGAATTGGAAACATTCAGACACTAATATTTTTAGAATTGTAGTTTTATTACAACAAATATTGACATTGATATAACGTTCTGTCTGGGTATAGAAAAATCTTTGTACACTGTAACCTTGACAATATTGGTTTTGGCAAAACACTGCAAGGAGAAAGGCTGGAGCCTGCCTGCACCATTACTCTCTTAAAAGCCTGGCTTTGTTGAGCTTGGGGGGGGGGGGTTGAGAGATAAAGAATAAGGTAACTTCCAAGGGGAATAACTTATACAAACACTGGTAAATGTGCTACAATGATCTTCGCACGTTTTTGCCCCACCTCCTGTAACTCCATCAGCATTTAACATTTAAGCTAGTAGTCAGTCACTTCTCCAACGAATGCCTGGTACACCATGAGAAAGATGCAGAAGTAGTAGATAAAATCAATAATCAAGATCTCAGGAACCTAAGTGGTTCTTACTATGAAACACCCCTGCCAGTCAATGGACACAAATATTATACCATTAAGCAGACCACACAAGGATGTTCCAAACAGCATAGTTCCAAACAGAATTCTCTAAGCATAGAAAAGCATCACTTACCTACAACTCCTGGACCCTGAACCTCCTCTACATCGCCTTTGGCATTAGTTATTCTCCAGTATCGACTGTCCAACTGACAAGCCTTCTCTGGAAGTGCATCTTTGGACATTTCAATTCTATCAAGTCAGACAAAGTATTAAATTTAACATGATTTCATTCCCATAGCAAAGCTTCCTACAAATACCCCACAGCAAAATCTACGAATACTATCTAGAATACATAACTGGTTTTTAAGGTCTCAGGGAAGAAGGCATGTAGCTGTAGAAGATGCCACGGGGATAGAAGGAAATGGAGTTAAGAAAAAAAAAAGGAGCGTACTGGTAATTCGAGACTCCTTGCTAAGAGGAATGGATCGCCATGTGGTTGGGCCCGACCCCCTAACCCGAGAGGTGTGTTGCTTGCCAGGGGCGAAAATTAAAGACATTTCAGAACTGCTGCACAAACTCCTCAAATCTACGGATCGCTACCTATTTGTGATGGTCCATGTGGGAACGAATGACATGTCCATGAATACCATCGCTCCTATTAAAAAAGACTATCAAGATCTGGGGAGGAAGCTCAAGCAAATGGGGGCACAAGTGGTATTCTCTTCAATCTTGCCTGTCAAGGGAAGCGGCTCTCTCTTCCCGAAGTGGACAAGTTGCTGAGCTCAGTCAGGGCGACCACTTGCCCCCTTGATCCCTGCCCTTCCTGGCTCCTCAAGGGAGGTGGCCAGGTGATAGGAGGCCAGCTCAGAGACATCATCAACTCCTCCCTAAGTTCGGGGGAGTTTCCTGAGCGGCTAAGGGGGGCAGTGGTTCGCCTTCTCCTAAAAAAATCAACACTGGACCTGCAGGACTCTGCTAACTACCGCCCAGTATCGCATCTGGCATTCCTGGGCAAGGTGGTGGAGAGGGCTGCGGTTGACCAGCTCTCGGCATTCTTGGAGGAAACTTCAGCACTCGATCCATATCAGTCGGGCTTCCGTCCTGGCCACGGGGTGGAGATGGTGTTGGTCGCCCTTTTGGATGATCTCCGTCACCAGCTGGACAGAGGTGGGTCAGCCGTGTTGGTCCTTTTGGACCTATCGGCGGCCTTTGACATCGTGGATCACGACCTTCTGATCCATCGCCTCACCGGCACGGGGATACAGAACACAGCCTTGTGCTGGATACGCTCCTTTCTCCAGAACTGGACCCAGAGGGCTGCGGTGGGGGAAGAGTTCTCATGTCCCTACGGACTCCCTTATGGGGTACCGCAGGGCGCAGTCCTCTCCCCCATGTTATTCAACATCTTTATGCGCCCTCTGGCCCAACTGGTACGGAGTTTTGGGCTGGGTTGCCACCCGGACGCTGATGACACCCAGCTCTATCTCCTCATGGACGGTCGCCTGGACTCCCCCCCCCGGAACCATTCGCCAGATGTTTGGAAGCAGTGACTGAATGGTTCGAGCAGAGTCGCCTGAAACTCAACCCCTCCAAGACGGAGGTCCTGTGGCTGGGAGGCAGAGGGCAGGACCAGGCAGCGCGCTTACCCACCCTGGCAGGAGCGCAACTTACCATCACGCCCCAGGCCAGGAATCTGGGGGTGACCATCGATACCTCCATGACTATGGAAGCTCAGGTCAAGAGAGTAGCGGGTCAGGAGTTTTTCTATCTTCGCCAGGCCCAACTACTAGCGCCCTACCTGTCTCCTGACCACTTGGCTACAGTGATCCACGCGACAGTCACCTCCAGAATAGATTTCTGTAACTCGCTCTACGCCGGCCTACCCTTGTCTCTGATCCGGAAACTCCAGCTAGTGCAAAACGCAGCTGCTCGGGTCCTCACTGGTACACCTTGGAGGGCCCATATCCAGCCTGTGCTGAGGCAGCTGCATTGGTTGCCAATTGCTGCCCAGATCAGGTTCAAGGTTCTGTTTTTGACCTTTAAGGCTATACGTGGGTTGGGACCCACATACCTGAGGGACCGCCTACCCTGGGGTCAGCGAATGAGTGCCAGCATCCCGTCCCCCCCCCCCCCGGACCTAGTAAGTTAGATCTCCTCCCCACCCTCCCTGCCGCTCTGATAGAAGGGGATAGGAATAATGAGAGCTTCCACCATGTTGGGATTGTTTTAAAAGTCTTTTAATGGGTATTTTAATGGGGATAGGACTATTGTGACCCGTCACGAGCCTACGGGGAGTGGCGGGAAATAAATCTAATTAATAAATAATAATAATAACAACAACAATAATGCGTCGGGAGAGGAAGATAATGGAGGTGAATCAGGCTGCGTAGTTGGTGCTGGCAGGGGGTGGAGGGACTACTCATCAAGTTTGCAGATGACACCAAATTGGGAGGACTGGCAAATACTCCAGAAGATAGAGACAGAGTTCAACGAGATCTGAACACAATGGGAAATGGGCAAATGAGAACAAGATGCAATTTAATAAAGTGTAAAGTTCTGCATCTGGGTCAGAAAAATGAAAAGCATGCCTACTGGATGGGGGATACGCTTCTAGGTAACACTGTTTGTGAACGAGGCCTTGGGGTACTTGTGGATTGTAAACTAAACATGAGCAGGCAGTGTGATGCAGCGGTAAAAAAGGTGAATGCCATTTTGGGCTGTATCAACAGGGGCATCACATCAAAATCACAAGATGTCATAGTCCCATTGTATACAGCACTGGTCAGACCACACCTGGAGTACTGTGTGCAGTTCTGGAGGCCTCACTTCAAGAAGGACGTAGATAAAATTGAAAGGGTACAGAGGAGAGCGACGAAGATGATCTGGGGCCAAGGGACCAAACCCTATGAAGATAGGTTGAGGGACTTGGGAATGTTCAGCCTGGAGAAAAGGAGGTTGAGAGGGGACACGATAGCCCTCTTTAAGTATTTGAAAGGTTGTCACTTGGAGGAGGGCAGGATGCTGTTTCTGTTGGCTGCAGAGGAGAGGACACGCAGTAATGGGTTTAAACTTCCAAGTACAACGATATAGGCTAGATATCAGGAAAAAAATTTTCACAGTCAGAGTAGTTCAGCAGTGGAATAGGCTGCCTAAGGAGGTGGTGAACTCCCCCTCACTGGCAGTCTTCAAGCAAAGGTTGGATACACACTTTTCTTGGATGCTTTGGGCTGATCCTGCGTAGAGCAGGGGGTTTGACTAGATGGCCTGTATGGCCCCTTTCAACTCTTATGATTCTAATGACGAGGTAAGGATACTGCGGAGAGATGTGTTATTTCAATTTATTGGTATATATGAGGTGAGGCTATTTTGTATTTATTTTTATTTGTGCACGAGGCATTGCAGCCATGGTGTGGTGGGGTAAGGAGATGGGGGTGGTTTTTGTTTTTATTTGCATATGGGGGCTTGGCAGGGAGTGTGGCCAGCTGACATAATTTCCATGGTACCTTGAAGCCTGAAAAATATTTCAGGGGTACCTCCATGATCAAAAGTAAGGTTGTGTTATCTGACTGCCAAAGCCATTCCTGCCCATAGCAGCACGGGAAAGGGGGGGGGGTGGAGGTGTGGGCACCGGTGTGCTGGGCGACGCACACACGCAGGCGCAGAACTCTGCTTCGACAGCCGAATTGCACAACTTTAGAAAGGTGGAAAAAGGCTCATTGCACAAAGAAAGTAATATTGAACAATGGCGTATGGACAAAGTTACATTACTAATATACACCGTTCACAATAAAACTGCTATATTAATAAGCCCCCAACATGAGAGGTATAATGAAACAAACAAATAGGCAATGTCAACATATAATTTGTTTACTACTGTTACCTGATTCTGTAGGTGAAAAAATAGTGAGGTGGATGTATAGAACTGAGTTCAGGTAGAAATGATGTAGAGACTGAAACAGTAATGTCTCCTGTTCTTGCTACACAATCTTTATCATGGACATATCTGGGGAGAAAAATTAAATGAAAGTCAAATTAAACAGAAATTCTGAAAAATAGTTCAGTGTAGAATCTAGTTTTCACTTGACAATTATTGCATTCTACAGTCCAATTAGAACTGCTATAGGACTATGTCTATCTTTTTCACTTCACCAACCCACACACTTGACTAGCAAAGTTGTTGTTTGCAATAAACATATTAATAGTTCATTTATATTCTGATATTCCACTTCTCTAAAACACTTTCACAGGGTATCAAATAAAACTGCACACTGTAAGCTTTATTCAAACAGCACAATTATTTTACTTCAAGGTTAAAAAAACACCTTTTTGCTTAAAAACAGTCAACCATTAGCCATAAACATGTCAACAGTCAAATTGTAGGAATACAATTTCTAGCAGCAGGTAGATTATTATGATGCCAACAAAATGGTAAAATTAGCTGACACTCAAGATTTCAACTGAAGGCAAAGGGATGCAATATCCAAAGGGGAGACTGTACAAACTGTAAAAGATGTTACATCCCATAAATATCCACATATTTGGCTTGCTGCATACTTCCATAGTCACACCAGGTTTAGAACACTGGCAGAACAAACTTATTTGATGTTGTTCCAGTTAGGAGGGAATTCCTTTTGATTTTAACTTGTAAAGGTTATTTTAAAGCAATTATTAGCAACAGTTTTTACTATTATTTGTAGGAGACGGTCATCACCTTCATTTGGAATAAAGAAAACACAACTTTCCCCTGAATAAAGTGCTACTAATAAGTAACCATCCATGTATTAATGTCTTTGTGCTTCCTCTTGATAAAAACCTGGATCTATAGATTTGTGAACCTTATTCCAGTGCATCTTAGTCCACATTTCACTCCCCACAGCACACTCTTCCAATCTTGAGAAAGTTGATTCTGAGATTCAGGGACTAATAACTACACTGAAGAGGAGAGGCAAAATTACCCATTCCTGTCTCTTATGCAATCATCATAATGCAAATGCTGATGCAAATGCAGGAGGAGGATTTGATCACTTTCCTCCTTAAAAGGGATTGGATGAATTCATGAAAGAAGAAGAATTGGTTCTTATATACTGCTTTTCTCTACCCAAAGGAGTCTCAAAGCAGCTTACAACTGCCTTCCCTTTCCTCTCCCCACAACAGACACCTCCTGTGGAGGAGGTGAGGCTGAGAGAGACCTGATATTCCTGCTCAGTCAGAACTGCTCTATCAGTGCCGTGGTGAGATCCAAGGTCACCCAGCAGGCTGCATGTGGGGGAGCAGGGAATCAAACCCAGCTCACAAGATTAGAAGTCCACGCTCCCAACCACTATACCAACCCAGATCCATCACTGGCTACTAGTTATCTGTTGGATACTGTTATTGCACACAAGAGGATCTGGGAGGGAAAGAATTTCTCTTACTCAGGTGCAGCTGGTCCCACCCTCTCACTGGCTAGTTGGATGTAGAGCCTCTGGCCATTGCTTCCCTTCTGTTTCCTCTTATATAGGGCCTCTCTTTTTTTCAATTTTACCTGGGCTAGGAGCTATAGCAAGTTAACCATTTGAAATTAATCTGTTCACAGTAAGTTAAATGTACCTACATGAATATGCCATGGAAGATGCTGCTTCTATTTTTTAAATAAAAGTTCATTCTTTCTGGAATCAGATAATTTTTGTAATTTGAGCAGCATTTTCCCCTTAACTCAGAATTGTGTGGATTACAGATATGGCATAAAGCTGCTGTGTATCAAAGCAAATGATTTCTTTTACATTTAACCCAAAAATGAATTCTGTTTTTACCACAGCTCTCTCACACACCAGGTTGCTTCAGTGCATCTCTCTGAGTTTTAATAAAATACTGCAAGTCAGGAGTTATAGTCCAAAGCCACAGTACCGGAATATCTGGTCCCTGATGATGGGATAGCCTCCAGTCACTACATTGTTTACATAGGAGGTGAACCATTCCAAATAAGAACTACCTAAATGCCAAAAAACAGAGAGGAAAGATAAAATCAGTCAGTTGATTACCAATATCAAAATAAAATATTTTTCCCATTTTACTACAAGGGTAAAATCTTGGTGGTTATCAATACTCAAGCCACTTCTCAAATATTTTGCCTATGAATGAGTTCCTACAATTTAATTAGACAAGACAAGCCATATTAGGGCCAGGTCACTGGCATATAATATTTCCTTCAAAAATTATGAGAATCATTTGTGGGTGTGCACCATATAATATACACATAATTCTATTGTGAACAACTTTAAAGGCCAAGAGATAATGATAGCAGCCAAGAAGTAATCAATTCTGATCCCCTTCTTCAAAATGTTTTCCCAAGGAATATGAAAAAGATCTCTACTGTATTTCAAATTACAGATTTACAAAACAGAATATAAGGTCAAGTTATTGTACAAACATCATGGCTTTGAGAACTCTGGTCACTGCTTCTCTCCCATGAAGCAGCAAGATGGGGTAAGGGAATGCGATGCAACAGAGGACAGGAGAGCTTCCTCTTCCTCATCCAGTGCTCTCCTACCACCACCCCACACACACACCTGCATCTAGCAGCTTCCTGCAGCAGGATGGAGAGAGAAGGGTAAGCACCATATATTCTATTTCCTCATCAGTACTGCAGACCAGCATTCATCTTGTGATTACTGGTATGATATCCTAATGGAAGTAAAAGGTGCCACAATCCTCTCCCTTTTGTTTTTGCAGTGTGGAGGGAGAAAGATGAAGGATCAGCAACTGCCCAAAGAGTTAAGCATTGCTTTGCACCCAGTCTTTCTCAGCATCCCTCATGTAGATGACTAGCAAGGGAATAAAAGGGTTTCATTGTGGGATGCTGCAGTATATGGTATTATTTGTTCCTAAGTATGCAAATGGCCACCATATAAAACCCCTGCTTATTTACAAATGAGCTTGCAATTAACTTGTTGCAGTGTCCTAAAGTTAAAATACAATATTTCTTCTTTAAACTGTTTCCCATTCAAGTTTCAAAATAATTTTACCTGTAACAAACATATCAATTGCAGAGGGGTTTCGGGCCATCTGATCCTTTGTGAGGAAAAAAAGAAAAAAAGTTTATTTGTATCTCAAAATGGATTCTCAAGAGACATAGTAAGATTTCTTTGTGACAATAAGATTTCTTTCAATAAATTTGCAGACAAATGCAAGCTCAGTTTCATTCTGTTGATCATATCTGTGGTGTCTGCTTTATAAAGTGAAAGCCATGTTTTTTAAGGTGTTCTTTAATTTATGTTAGTCCATAATAATGAAGAAATATGCTAGTATGTTTGAGTAAGCAGGCTAGGTAACTTTTGTGAACTTATTTGCATGGTTGAATGAATACAGGATGTAAAACACAATGAGCTACTGAGGAGATAATTAATATTTTATAAAACTTGGCTGTGCACTCAACATATATCTATGAAACTGACACCATGGTTCAACATGTTGATACACAATTTTAAAGCAGGAATTTTATTTCAAGGTGACTAAACAGAACTTCAGATGTATAACTATCAATTACAAGGGACCTGCTTTTCTCATCACTTTAACAAATCCATTCAAACATCATAAATCAAGCAAAGGTGCTTCTACATCCAAGTAACTTATCAAAGCCTATATAGAACAAACCCACATCTGTTAGGTAGACTCACAACCAAATGTTTTAACAGGCCAGTTCTAACCATGAGAAGACAAGAGTCACTAATGCTAGGAAAAATTGAAGGCAGTAGGGAAAAGAGGAAGACCCAACGTAAAATAGACTGACTCAATCTGCCCTCAGTCTGCAAGACATGAGCAAGGAGGTCATTAATTCATAGGGTCACCATAAGACACCATAAGTGACTTAACAGCACTTCACACACAATTCTATCTTTCGGCACTTATGTGAGGTTTCCGTCCACAATTCAACCAACCTTCCATTTCTTTTATTTAAATTATACCCCTTAGTATTTATTATTATTTATTCAATTTGTATGACCGCCGCTCTCAGAAGCTGGCTCGCGGCGGTTCACAATGTTTCAATACAAATCAGTACATTAAAACCATTAAAACTCCCCTTTAAAACCCCATAAACAATGCTCAATCACAAGGATGGCAATTAAATAAAACTATTCCCATACAGGCCCACTGGATGGGCAGAAGGGAGCAGATGGATAATTGGGCATAGGGTTGAACAATCTGGGGAACCATGCCAGTCTAATACTGGCCTCCCCCCCCCCCCGGGAGAGGGGCCTGATCTTAGCCCCCGGGCCACCACCCGGCCTCAGACAAATGCTTGGCGGAAGAGCTCCGTTTTGCAGGCCCTGCAGAACTCAGAGAGGTTAATGCTTAATCTCTCTTCATTAGTTGACCCATAGAATTGAAAGTGACAAACAACCAATTTTTAGATTTCTTTCTCGTGCATACACAATAACATTGTGTCTATCATACAATATATGAGCTTTTGGAGAATTAGTAGCATTAGCCTTGTCTATACGATCTATTCACATGTCTCTTACTGGACACTGGTAGAAGATCTCATAACTATTGCGACCCTCCACGTTCTCCAAAGCCATGTACTGACTCAATCCAGTGTGAATGCAAAAGGTTAACGGCAGGCATTGTTTCAATCCAAGCCGCTGCTGAAAACCACCAGCTGCTGTGTCAATGTCCAACAAGTCTTCAGAACGATAATGATTGGAAAGTGCCATACTTCCCATCAAACTAAACCAAAGGGAGGAAGGGGAGGGGAGAAGCAGAAATTGACTTGATTAGTAATTTTGAATACTTATGAATCAGCCAATAATTAAATAGGAGTTAACAGCTGCTTTCTCACCCTGGAACTACTAGCTTCTGTCCATTATGGATCCGAAATGAACACCGATAGTCATTAGGGAGTTTGCACCCAATTTGTGCCTCTACAGCATCCAGGTCTTCCTCCTGCACACTGTCTGTGAATATTCAAAAACTTAGTTTCAGCAGATACCTTCAGTCAATGCAGATAACACTGGGATTCGATTCTAAACTCATGAGCAAGCTCCACTGAAGTCAGCAATTGTTCTTTTTTAGGTCAAATCCTCTCTCCTTCATTGTTTGTTCCCCCCCTCCCTGAAATAACATAATATATAAATACCTCAACGTTGATTTGTTTCCAAAACAAACTGGTGTATACAAGCCTAACAGGTAAGTTTTAGCATAATATTCCTCCCAGTAATTTCTTCTTTTTTAAGTCAAGCAAACACTAGAGGGCGGCACCCCAAGGGTCAGACGACTCGGTGCTTGCACAGGGGATACCTTTACGGAAAAGCAGCCTGCCTTAGTTAAAACAGTAGAGACTGTAAATGAAAGGCAGGCCAACTAATCGTTCATAGATTCTATCTGGTCCCTAGTAGTGGCCCCACCACTTTAACTTAACTGTGGCAGGTGAGGGGGTACATACTCACAAAGAAAGCAAAACTTTTTCCAAATTTGTAAAAGGTATTATTACAAAAATCAAAGGGAAAAACAATGCATTCAATGTCCGAGCTACTCCCACACAAAAGTGTGCCCTAATTGTGAAGCTTTATTGATAAATAGCATTAATTTTTCCAATATCCTGCATAAAGAATACAGAAATAGACCATCTGTGGATCAGTCGGTACTGGTCCGCGGCTCCTCCTTGTCCTCCTCCCTGGCTGCTGCCTCGGGGGCTGCCCTGCCACTCTTTCACTGGCTCTGCCGCTGGCAAACCTTTGGTGCTCTCCAGCGGCCGCCATGGCTGGGGCTCCTCCTCGGCATGGCACTGCACAGCTGCTGCTGGCAGCGGGAAGTCAGGGGCGCCGGCAGGAAAGCAACTGGAGAAGGGGTTCAGGCGGCGACATCCCTCAACAAAAGACCAACCCCCTCCCTCCCTCCCAAGGCCTCAGTAAAATTGTCAAGTGTTGACCAGTCCCCGGTGATAAAAAGGTTGGGGACCACTGTCCTAAGGGGACTGGATATGTCTTTGCTCATGCTAAGAATGTTCTATGTAAACCGCCCCGAGCCATATGGAAGGGCAGTATAAAAATCCAAATAAATAAAGCCAAATAAATATAAGCATACTAAAACATGTACCTTTTCTTTTAATCACTTGGTATCTGAAGAAGTACAGTACTGAATAATGGTAGGTGTGGGTAGAATACTGATCTTCATAGCTTGCCGGGGGGGGGGGGGCGGAAGGGGAGGGATAACTTTTAATAATTTACAATACAGGGTGCTTGCTTTCCTTGCCGCATCTTTTACAATAACATGCAGATGAGGGATGAAAATTAGCACTCTGATCATTAGGCAAAATCCACAGGTCAGCACAATTTCTACTCAGTGTCTTGAAACAGGGCTAAGGCGGCCACAACAACTGTTGCCAGCTGAAGAAGCAAACTGAACAAGCAATTATGCAGAGCTAATTAAATGTTAAACCGAGCCTCTTGTGGCGCAGAGTGGTAAGGCAGCCGTCTGAAAGCTTTGCCCATGAGGCTGGGAGTTCAATCCCAGCAGCCGGCTCAAGGTTGACTCAGCCTTCCATCCTTCCGAGGTCGGTAAAATGAGTACCCAGCTTGCTGGGGGGTAAACGGTAATGACTGGGGAAGGCACTGGCAAACCACCCCATATTGAATCTGCCATGAAAACGCTAGAGGGCGTCACCCCAAGGGTCAGACATGACTCGGTGCTTGCACAGGGGATACCTTTACCTTTACCTTTAATTAAATGTTTGAGCTTTCCATTCAATATTGCAACCAGGATGATAAAGATATTTGCTGCATGACAAGAAACCTTCTTTGTCATTTCATCTGAGACCAAAATGGAAGCATTAACGAAGTTATCCAAGAAGTTCATATACATGTAAACAGTACCTTTCAAAGAACCAATCATCCGAGGACAATGCTCTGCTAAATATTTTTCCAAATCATCCCAGGCTTTTTTAAGTGTAGCATAATATTGAATATATCTTCCTAAATCAGAATACAAATCCATAAATATTGCCTTCCAGCTCTTATTTCTCTGAGACTTTTCATTTCTAAAAAAGATAATAAAAAATTATTTACTTTACAAAATGCATAGCCCACTTTTCGGCCTCACAAGGGCCAATAAAGTGGCTAACAGATATAAAATATTACATAATAAAATCACATCATAAAAAACATTAAGCAAAAATATAATTAAAATTAGAGCTATATTACATGTACAAACATAAAAACAACAGTTGAAACATTGGACAGGAAGGAAGGCTCGCTGAAGAAACACCAAACACTACAAAAAGTCTTCAACTACCCATAGAAAATGGCAACCGAAGGGGACAGATTAATCACCCTGGGAAAAGAGTGTCTGAGTTTTGGAGACAAGACCCAGGAGGTCCTCCCTCTAGGTTGCCAATCTCAGAATGCATGGGGCACCAAAGCAGTGCCTTTAAGATGACCATTAGGATCAGGAAATTTCATGAGAAAGGAACTAGACTATTATATGCTTATAGCTGTTTCACTCAAAAGCTAGGACACACTCCTATTAATTTTCTTTTTCAGTCAATAGTTTCATTAACTGAGGAAGTCCAACTTCAGTTACATAAAAAAGCTTGGTATACAATCCAGTCAAAACTCGGCACTACAGTTCCTGTTAGGTTTTGTTTAACTCTCTGGTAGAGCACTAACAGATAGAATGTCTAGGCTAAACATAAATAAGGACTGTTGCTGTTTTATTGTTTCCCATTCTGAAGTTGCTTACTTCACTTGCAACCTGGCTTTCCTGTAAGACAAAGGGCTGTCATGGCCCAACAACAATCGTTTGCTGAATTTTTGCAGTGTGTACAAGACAACTAGCTAAGTAAAAAAATCCATCTGGCATGGAGAAACCAGTGATATGAGAATGAGTCCCTGATATCCATTTCAGAATGAGAAAGGTATCAGGATGGATTCAAATGAGTAGCCGTGTTGGTCTGAAGTAGCACAATAAAATCAGAATCCAGTAGCACCTTTAAGACCAACAAAGATTTATTCCAGGCGTGAGCTTTCGAGTGCAAGCACTCTTTGTCAGACTTAGTCTGACGAAGACTGCTTGCACTTGAAAGCTCACACCTTGAATAAATTTTGTTGGTCTTAAAGGTGCTACTGGACTCTGATTTTATGGTATTAGGATGGTGAAGCTAGTACTTAGTAATAGGGTGAACTAATTCATGTCATTGTTTAGGTTACTTATGGAGTGGCACCATAGGATGGAAACGTAGGATGCAAAGGATTTACATGACAGAAAAAAAGCTACAGGACATAAAAGTGCTATATTATTCCATATGGCATAGCTTAATTTTCGTTTATTTTACAAAAAAGCATATTTATTAATTCATCCTAGAAAATATCATAAGGTCATATTTATTAATTCATTGCTTCATATTTATTAATTCATCCTAGAAAATATCATAAGGTCAGCAGAAAAAGTGTGCTGTGTGACTGTTAACAAACATCCTTTGAAAATGAAAACCTGTACACCTGAGTATGTATTAAGATGAGCAGCAATTAACTGGAATGTCAAACACAAGAATATTACATCACCTTCTTCCAAATAAATAGTGATTGGTATTTCCCATGAAGTGCTGAATGCTTGAAAGACTCCAGAGCAAGTCCCACCCACCAGGAGCCTCCTGAATGTTTGGCATGCTGGAGGATGGAGCTGCTCAGCTCCTCTCCTGATGAGGAAATACTGCCCAGTGCCTTAGCTCCACCCCCCACCCTCAGGGTGCAGAGAGAAGCCTCTCTGCACCCTGCAGCAGTGGCACTGGAGCCAAGGAGCTGGCCAGTGCCTCTCCTAATGCTGAGAGGTGCTAGCAGGCTCTTTAACTTCAGAGAGATGGCTCTCTAGGCCCATTCCCTTCAAATGCTTACTTCAAAGCCCCTACCTAGCCCCCAGTGCATTCCTGAACACACCGGGCTTTACTTCTAGTACCACATAAAATGTTAATGGTACTTCCAACAACATGCTAGCCCTCTGAGTGGCCCTCAGGAGAGGGTTCTTTCTCTCTCTCCCCCCAGGGCCACTCAGAGGAGCTGGGGCATTGTCAGAAACCTCTGGGTGGCTTTTGAGTGAGGGCTAATCAGAGGGCTGTTGCATTGTCCGAAGGCTCTTCAACCTGAGGAAGACAAACCACCACCAGGTGAGGCTGGGAGCAGGTCACAACCATCCAGCCACTCTCCACTGCGCACCACTGCATGCACAACATGATCACTGCCATACTGGCCATAGGAAGGGTCACAATTGGTCATTCCTTGTCCCCAGGAAGGCAAGGATGGAAGACCAGCCATGCACATCACGAAGACAGACCAAGAAAGCTTTATTCAAGGTTTAAGCTTTTGTGTGCATGCATACTTCCTCAGATGAAAACTTATACTTTGAATAAAACTTTGTTGGTGTTAAAGGTGCCACTTGACTTAAACTTCGTTCTAGATATTTTCAGATATGTGAAATTGAATTTCATTTCTTAAAAAATGGTAATAAAGGATCATTTATATAAATGTAAATAAAATACCAAAGTTACCTAATCTCAGGCATTTCTGAAAGTGAGAAATCTTTTTTAAATACCCTGTAAAACCCTTCAGTTTACTATCCTCATATGAAATGTCAGGCCTCCGGAAATAATTGTTCAGCTACTTAAACAACTGATATTATGTCAGATCTGTAGAAGAGTCATCAATATCACAAACACAAGAGTTTATGCCAATTTCATGCTATGCATACTTACTCAGACACAAGCCAGCGTCTCTCACAGTGGCTTCTCCACAATGGATCATGACTTGAAACCTGATTTAATCTACGGCTTACACAACAGCAGCTGTAAATAGAGACATTTAAAAAAATATCAAGATGTAACTGAACCACCAGACTCTGCACTTATCATTGTAACATTATGAATTTCATAGTGAAGCTGAAGAATTTGCTGAGCTTTAGAAAAGTTCAAATTGATAATTTTACACAGATCCTCAATACTAATTTTTACTTATTTTCTTAGTATAAAAGTAGCAGGGGTGGTTCAAATAAGCTACTATCAGGATCCAAGAATTAATATGTGATATTTCAACACCAAGCTTTCCTGCCTTCTCTTTCCATTATATATAAAACCAGCTGAAGGAATAGAAGGCACAAAACATCCAGGTTAGTCCATACCTGGATATGGCTGTCCAGGATTAGGGATCAGTACCTGTACACATCACATTCGAAGAGTGCTCAGTTCTTTTCTCTTCCCCATGCTCCTGCCCACTAACAGTTGGTTGGTGCTGATCTCCCTTTTGCATAGTTTTCCATAATTTCATTTATGGAACAGAAGTTTCTAGCTACTCTTCTTCACTGCAGCTCAGCTTCCCAAAGTGCCACCCCTGGGAACAGAGGACCCTTTGGAACAGCATGATGAACGAAATGGGGGTGTGACGTAAGGGGAAATCAGTGAAAATTGTCCTCATAGAATCATAGAGTTGGAAGGTAGCTCCAGGGTCATCTAGGCCAACCCCCTGCAGAATGCAGGAAAATCTCCACCATCTGCCCACCCACAATGACCCCAATTCTATGCCTAGATGATGCCCCTCCCCTAAGAAATAGGCCAGTCTGGCTGGGAGAAAACTCGCCTCCCGACCCCAGAGCGGCAACTGGCATCTCCCCAGGTAGGCAAGAAAGGGCCACAACAGCCAAGCATGGACACAATCCCTCCGCCTTCAACTGGTAGAAACTGACATTGGATCCAACCCAATATACATACAAACACTGGACCCAATATACATACGAACATAAAAAAACATGCTTAGGGAGAACTTTAGAACACTGCAGCTAAAGAAATGTAATTGTGCAACAATGCTAATTGAAGATGCCACAACATTTTAATTTATTTATAGAAGCACCCCATTTTTGTAACATCAGGTAACACTAATGCATAGACAATTATCCAGAGAGACTGCCTTACAACAAAGGGACGTTTCAAAGCAGGAGGGTAATGGCAATGAGCATCATCTATCTTTTATGAAATCAGATTTATTTTCACTGTAATATCATTCATCCATGGTCAACAGTGAAGTCTGAAGCAAGGATTGTAACAGAATGGAACAACTATGATTATACTCCATTACAGATTCATACAGATATAGGATTCATCTGCTTAGGCTACCCTTTTCTGCTGAGGCTGAACAGAATGCTAACAATGCTTGTGGTCTGATCACTGTGCAACCTCTTTTACCACAAGCCTACCACTGCTTTCAACAAATTCCTTAACTACTCATACATAACCTGTGGATTTCTCCTATTTTAGCTAACCAACCACCTACAGAAACCTTGCACATGCTGAGGTTGCCTATCAGCAGAAACTCATAACTGTCCTCTCTGTCTTTGTCTGCAAGTAGCACATCTACACGGAAGACATCTTCTCTATCAATAAATAAAAATAATTGCAAAGTAAACAAAACTGTTTGCGGTAGTATAAGAAGTGATACAGCATCAATGGGCAGAAAGCGACTTTACTGATATAAGGAAGACTCACAGGTTAGTAGTAGACAGAAGTCAGGTCACTGAAGTCTGTTTTGTGAACTCCTGGACCAAAACCAAAAAAGAACACAACCCAATCTTAACAGGTAGGAATTCAGAAGTTGAGCTGTACAGTAAAATAATGTAAAAATGTTGATTATTTATTATAGTGCACAATTAAAAACAAAATAAAAACTACATAAAAACTACAGAACTAACATCACATAAGACCAAATGTGTTTCGACCCTACTGGCGCACATGAGATACACTCTCAGTAGCGAAGAGTGGTGACCCTAGGCATATGCCATAGGAAGTGGTCTCCAAAAAGTCTAAAACTTACATATATTGGTTTACAGATCCCATTCAACCACTCAGCTACACTTTATAATGAGTTTAGTATAAATATTTAATATAAAGTGTATTGTCACAGTTCTGACCACTGAGGAAGATTCAGTAGGGTCGAAACGCCTTTGGTCTTATGTGCTGTTAGTTTTTATTCTATTTTTAATTGTGCGCTATAATAAATACTCAACATTTTTACATTATTTTATTGTGAACTCCTGGGACACAGAGGACCTATATGGGAATTACCAGCATAATTTGGCATTCATACCTGTCTCTCAAAACTTATCACCTATATTCAACTTGGAAGTTTTAAACTGTCAAGAGCAGGACCAAAATAAATGAATAATGTTTCTAGATAGAGCACCTATTTTGGCCCATACAGGGCCACCAAGGAAGCTAACAATTGGAAGAAAAACATAAAATACATACTGAAATCAATTAAAACCCAAAATAAAATGTATTAAAAACAGCAGCCAAAACATGGAGCAGAAAGGAAATCATCTAAAATGAAACAAAAGTCAAGTGATGGAGGGGGATAGATGAATATCTCAGAAGAGAAGGTCCCACAATTGAGAAAACCTTCTTGTGAGTTTGTACTATGTTCTTTTTTGCTGCTGAAGGACAAAACAGACATCCCTAATGTGTTTCTTTTTAAAAATGAGAAACAGCCAAAGGACTCTGGATTAGAGGAACAGTAGAAAAGACACACCGAGAGCCTCTTGTGGCGCAGAGTGGTAAGGCAGCAGACATGCTATCTGAAGCTCTGTCCATGAGGCTGGGAATTTAATCCCAGCATCCAGCTCAAGGCTGACTCAGCCTTCCATCCTTCCGAGGTCAGTAAAATGAGTACCCAGCCTGCAAACCACCCCGTATTGAGTCTGCCATGAAAACGCTAGAGGGCATCACCCCAAGGGTCAGACATGACCCAGTGCTTGCACAGGGGATACCTTTACCTTTAGAAAAGACACAAAGCTTTCCCCCCTCCAACCGTTTTCCCAGTCAAAACTATCCATGCTGCTTTTCTAACTGTGAGGCAAAGAGGCATGGGTAGCTCTCTCATTGTGGGAGTGAAGGGAAACAGCATCCCCTCCACTCCATGACCGCTTCCTATTACTACAGTTACATTGTTCATGAAATGTTTAATTTGGCCTTACACATACAGTGCTACTTGAAGTCCAAGGAAGTGCAGTTTCCCAAGCTTCTCTTTTGTCCTATCTCTCTTGTGCCACAAGGGAAGCCCCTCTACATTGAGGATCCTACCAATTCACATCTCATCCAGTAACAGGATTTTAAGAACCCACCCTGTGGCAGCATTAGGCCAAGACAGCCTCAACATGTTGCACAGAACCAACCACCTGTTGAGAGCCAGACTATGGTGAAAGAAACCTGTCTGTCAGCACAAAAACAGCTTGAAGCTCTTTTAAAGGCACTTATTACCCACACTTGCCATGGCAGGAAAATCTCACACTGCAATCCAGAACAGCCCTTAATACTTAAGCCTCTACTAAAGAAAAAATAACCACCTCTCTCACACACAGATCTTACTCGTTCAGATTACATCCCCGTCTCCCCACGCAATGACTTTAACTCTAGAAACACCCCCCTCCATCGTCTCTAATGTCTCATTAAGACATCTTTCATTATATGGCCCGCCCCAATCACACATTAATAACCCACCAAGGAAGCCTACATAAGCGTTTGGGAACCAAAAAACGTCGCCCGTGCGCTTTCCATCTCCTGTTGCCCATACCACCTCGCTTCTCCCCCCATTTGGGGGGGGGGGGGGGAATAACCGCTGCAGCGAGAAAATACTCAGCCTCTGCAAAAAACTGAAATGCGGCACAAAGCAACGCGCCCAGCCCGGCAGCTTCCGTTTCTGGGGGTGCCTTCTTCCCCTCCCCGCCCCCAGCCCCGCCAGTCAGCTGGCTCCCCTCCCACACCTCATCAGGTCCCTATAATCCAGAAGACTAAGGACGTGCAGCAACGGGTCGGTGGGCAGCTGCTCCAGATGGAAGGGCTGCAGGTCCACCTCAACGGACGCCGCCATCTTGACGCCTGCCTCGTCGCTCCTCCGCTCCTCCTGCTCCAGGCTCCTCCCTAGTTAGCTGGGTTGGGCTGCGCTGAGTCAAGCACAGGCTTCCTTCCTACCCTGCACGCCGGTTTGTTATTAAAACACACACCAGTTAGACGTGCTAGGGACCAGGCGTTGTTGAGTGCCGCGCTCCGCCCGATCCTGGACAAGCTTTCCGAGTTCACCCTGAATCCCGAGGATAGCAGCCGTGACTAGCGATGCCGCATTTTCTTCTGGCGGGCGTTGTGGGTCTTGGAGGCGTTGCCAACGACTCCCCCGCCCCCCGCCCTTGACCTCGGCAGGAGCATTAGTAGAACGTCTCCAATTTTCCTAACCTCGTCTTGGATCCGTTTCCAATGGGTGCAGGTTATCAACAGGGCGCTTCCCATACCAGTTTAACGGGGAAGTTTGCTGTGTAACCATATAGCCCTAATCTGTGCCGCACACATGTTGTGTACGCCCCTCGACGTTACATTCTCCGAAAGCAATTGTCCCGTTTTCGTCAAAATACCATTTGACTCAAATGCTTCAGAATGAAAGAGATCTTTTTATTCATTAGTAGTTCTCCTTATCGCTCATAAATGAGCATATCAGTGAACCCGGACTGCAAGGGGGGGGGGGGAGCTTCAAGAAGAACAACACACCAGGAAAGTTAGCATAATGTAATGATAGTCCATGGGGTCGCGATGGGTCGGACACGACTTCGCAACTAACAACAACAAATGATAAAGTAGCCCCACAGGGTTCTGTTTCCTAACATTTTTTTTTTTAGTCCCGGAGCTCAGTCATAGAACACACAAAATGAGGAATGTGTAAAAATAATCCATACCACATCAAATGGACTAAACTACAACCCCTGTGTATTTGGGGTTCGACCAAGTTGTGGCTTCTAAATAAATTTGAGTTCCAGCACCTCATATTTTGTAAAATAATTACAGCGTGCACCCTAGTAATATTCCAAAATTTCCTCCACTCCTCCAAAGTTGTTTTGAAGGTTCTTGAGGCATCGTGTGTTTTCTGTGAGTTATCTATGCAACACAGACATTACCGTTTTTCTGCTTAGTCACATAGTTAATAAGGGGTAAGCAAGCTTTGCGTTTGCTGATAAATTTGCAAATAAATCTGTATGTATCTAGTATATGTGGGCTGCAATCTTAAGAGCACTTTCCTGAGAATAAGCCTCACTGTAATTTATTATTTATTTACAAAATTTAAGTATCCCATCTTTCTGTCGTCATAACAGCCTCCAAGGCAGCTAACAATTTCAAACAGAAAATAAAGTCTCCTTCTTGGTAGTAAATCATGTTAATAATCCTGCTGTATGGAATATTGTTAGATGGAAAAGGGAGACTGTTGGAAGACAAGATGTCAGGAGATACAAATTGTCTCCCAGAATTTAAATACTTGGAGAGGACATGAATGTAAAAGAGGAAGAGCTCACAAAAATAAGGACTTGAAAACACAGGCTCCTACCATTCCCAAGACTAGGGTATATCCCACAAAGAGAAAACTTAATAGTCACAAAAGTATACAGAAGGAGAATTAAGTATGACCCCTATATTGTTTCTAATATCGTTTCCATGGGGACAGATAGGTGGCACCTTTCCCAACTCTTAAGACTATATTTATTTATTTATATACCACCCTCCCCGAAGGCTCATGGTGGTTTAAATAGAACTGAAAACTATATAGGAAACATTACATATAACTAACTATAACATTAATATTGTTAATAACACAGTAACTGTAGAACATTAAACAATAATAATGCAAACAGGGCCAGGAGTCTTGCTGGATTTCTGGGGGCGAGGGGAGAGGGGGAAGGGGCTTTGCTGATGTTGACTGATTGTGCCTGGCCTCAGCCAAATGCCTGGTGGAGGAGCTCCCTTTTGCAGGCCCTGCGGAACTGCTTTAGTTCCGTCAGGGCCCTGATTTCTTCTGGGAGCTCATTCCACCAGGTGGGGGCCAGAACAGAGAAGGCTCTGGCCCTGGTCGAGGCCAGCTGGACTTCTTTAGGGCCAGGGACCATTAGCCAGTTGATGGTGGGTGCTTCCAGCCATATGCCACTCTTTAAGAGATCCTCTGTGGAACTATAGCTGATTGAAGCAGCAATGGTAAAGAATGCAAGCTGTACCAGGATCAAACCCTGGCCATCAACTTCCTGGGAAATTATTTGGGAAGATCTGCAAGTCTATCTGATGGAGAGAAAATGGTATGGTATGAGCCCAATCTCATCAGATCTGGCAGCTAAGCAGAATGGAAGACCATTGAGGGAGATGAAGACAATGGCATCGAGAAGTTGGAGCAGGTGACATCATCCTAACCAGTGCTTCAGAGGCAAATCTGTATTCAAGTTGCAGATGTGGTTTGTGTGGTGGTGTTGATTACTGTTGCCCTCCCACTGCATGTCCTGCATAAAACAGACAATAAAAAGTAAAGATGGGAATGGTACCTATTACAAGATAACAGAAGGGATAGAGAATGTATAGGAATCACAGTGGCCATCTCCCATTTATTTATATCAGGTGCCTTGTTTATGTAACACCTCTTGCAGAAATGTGGAGACTTCCTATGGGTTTTAGTGTTTGGAATCTTAAGGCAAATTATTTGTAAGGGTTATAATTCATCTAGTTCCCCCTCCCCTTCCCTATTTCTGGTTCCTATGATACAAGGTCATAGTTAAGTATGATGCATGTCTTGATATATGTGCTGGGTGTTCCTATGATGGATCATGTAGTCCTGGTAGTTCACTGTGGTTGATTCCTTGGTTAGTCAGAATCTTATATTCAATTTTGACTGTGTGGGCAGGAGGCAGTTATCTGAAGATTATGCAGGCTTTGGTGAAGTGGTTAGGAGTGCAGACTTCTAATCTGGCATGCTGGGTTCGATTCTGCACTCCCCTACATGCAACCAGCTGGGTGACCTTGGGCTCGTGACAGCACTTATAAAACTGTTCTGACCGGGCAGTGATATAAGGACTCTCTCAGCCTCACCCACCTCACAGGGTGTCTGTTGTGGGGAGAGGAATGGGAAGGCAACTGTAAGCCGCTTTGAGCCTCCTTCGGGTAGGGAAAAGTGGCATTTAAGAACCAACTCTTCTTCTTGTTTCTGAGTACAAGCTTGTACTGTATTTGTTTAGTAAGTTATATTGAAATCAAAGAAACCATTCTGAATAAACATGGTTAGAACTGAACTCTAGCCTGCACTGAACATATAATGCTAAAAAATTATGAAGCTTGACTATTTTGATCAATCATTTCTATTATACTTATCAGATAACTTATTCTGCATCAAAACATCCTGTTAGGATATTAACTAATGAAATTTAGTTTTGTAACTTGAGAACATAATGTTTGTTTGTTTCTTCCCTTCATTTATTTACTAAGAGTAAACCAGAATTTTAAAACACCTCTTTAAATATTTATTGTGGCAAGTCAGGGTGATGTCCACAGCTGGATCAATAGAAAAGGCAAGAGTTCACTATCGCCATTATTCACATACCCCTAGGAACGGCAAGACCTTCATCCCAGTAACACTTTTAGAAAGCATTGTCTGCCCCTTATGCAATAGTAGGAAATGATAATCTCTAACACACCCTATGGCTCCCTAATAAGGAAGCTTTACTTTTCCTAGTCAACATATACAGATAAATTACTAATGTTGTACTGTAGCTATTGATTGAGTCCAGTAGCACCTTTAAGGTTAACCAAGTGCACAAACACTTCCTCAGATTAAAACTCTGTTCTGCTGCTTCAATGCAACCTGAATGCAGCTATTGATGGCACCTTTTTTCTGAGTTAGTACTTGAAGCTTTTGCTTCTGTTTCATTTTAACATTGGGGAAATGCTTATGACATCAAATTTTTGTTGCATGTGCAGCAATTGTTGCATGTGTGTCCCAAACTCTCATTTGCAATGGCTATAGGATTGTACTCTTTGTGTAGATAAACTGTTGCTATTATCATCTTGCATCAGGAAGCATTGCTGCTAAATTCTCATTAAAAGATCTCAAGAATCTAATGTAGTAAGGAAATCAAGTGCTGGTGAACAAATGTCACCAGAATACTGACTTACTGGAGTTCACTTTTCTTTCTTGAGAGCATATCATTATTTATTCCTTTCTTTATTATGAGTCACCAAGTACTGGGACAGGTTTGAAGCTTTGTTTGAAACACATCTTTAATTACCAAATGCCAAATATAAAGTGTTTGAGTGAGAAGTCCCACAAACTGAAATAAAATTCAAGAGCTCTACACGGTCCTTATGCACACTTCCTTGGGGACTTCAGGGAGTGCTTTAAGCAAAGTGCACTTAAAGAAAGCATTCTCTGCCTTCTCATATAAATGAAGGTGATATTTACATTTAATTGCACTTGCACAGGATTTTCTATTATAACACACAGCACAAAACCAGAGTAAATGTTTTGTTTTGTCAGTCAAAATATTGGGAAACCCTCACTATATAATGTCACCTGAAATCGCTATAGAGAATCAATGTCATAAATTGGGCCTAGTGCCAGATTTATAATCTGCTAATTATCAAATTGCAACTAATTTTTGTTATTCATTCCTGAGGTGCCCTTGTCTCCTTTATAGATTTTTCTTGCATATCACATTTCATTAGGACACAATGCATCATGGACACTTAATTTTTGATTGTGTAGGCCAGATATGGGCAACTGGTGGTGCACATGCTGCATCTGTTCTCTCACCATCCAATTTCTGAGCAGTTTCGACCCATGGCTGAGAACAGTGGGGAGAAATTATTCCCTGAAGAGGTATAGGACTCTAGCATGAGACTCACTATTCCATGAGGATCATATAGCTTCTGGCTTCCTCAGTTTTCCCAGCAATGGAATATCCCAAGGGCCTTGGAATGTCTAAGCTGGAGGGATGTCAAAGAACACATGCTGGCAAGATATAGCAAAGGCTGAGAAGCAGTGCTTGCACAGTTAAAGGCAGTTCTGTTCTTAAGCTTCCTTTCCTGTCTGGGCAATCTAGATCCTACACCAGCTCTCCTTTAACACTGAGAGGATTTATTAGTCCACGGTGCCCAGAAGAGACTGGTCATCCCAAACCTGTATCCTGCATTATTCCCCAAGGCATATACATACATCAGGTACATTTATTTAACCAGGTATTTCAAAACTGGACACTATTTAAAGCAAAAGGCAAGAGTCATGCCATGTGATTTCAGTTTCATCTGCATTCCTAAGCCAAACTGTAAATAGAATGCAACCCATTTCCTCTTACATGGCAGACTTCTCCCATTAATGGTTACAGAATGCTTTATCTTTTATGAAGGCATAGTTTCAAAGTATTATTGTTACTATTCTTCCATTCAGCAATCTGCAGAGTTCTTCAGTCTTATTAGGCATCTTTTGAAGGGAGAGCTTTTTACAGCTCCCAGAAGGATGAAGCAGGTCATTTAAGAAAGAGTTAACCTCTGCCTAACCTTCATGTAAGTGGCTACTGGATCTGAATATTAATTGAACAACCTTTGCATTAAATATTTTCCCATCGTTGTATTCTGTTTCTATTTCATGTTTTCTAAGAGTGAGGAACATTTGTTTTTGTCACAGAATAGAAAAGAATATTGACTGTCCTTCTGAATTTTCATTTTCTGCAATACAGCATCCTCAGCAAAAAATGGTAAACCTGCCATCGCTATAGACATGGCACTATATATTTCACTGCACTATGATTTTGAAGCTACTAAAATCTTTGTAGATTGTTTCTGCACACCCCTCTGTAACAAGATGTGTCTTCCTGGTTATAAGATCGATTAATAGTCTTAATGTACTGTATTCCATTCAAATCTGCACTGTGGTAAATCTCTGTACATCCCAGTTAATGTTTGAAGGCCGGAGGGCTCAATAGGGTTTAGATACTGAAGGAAGGTAATTCAGGAGCAGAAAGACAAAAAGTGCAGCACCTGAGGCCTCTTCCCTTTAAATTTACAGCACCATACTGACAGCACCAGCACAATGTTCTTTTCCAAGCATACCACAGATTTGGCAGAGTGTCTTCAGTTTTGTGTCGATGCATTCAGAATTCAAATAAATGATGGAGGGGGGGAGCAGTGCTTGGGAGACAGTATTTCTTTGAGAACAGAGATGGTGGAAGCAGCTGTGATACCCAGCTGCTTTAGCTAAAGATGTTACATTAGCAACCATTCCCCATTTACTCCCTCTACTAAAAACTCCATTATCCTCAGGTGATATTACCTTCCCCCAAGGGCACAGGATTAAAAAGTGATGTTGCCAGTAATACCCCTATCTTCCAACCATGACACTGAATAATGGGGAGAGCAAAATTACAATGCTGAATAACGTTGAGCATTTAAAAATTAATGGTGATCTTGAATACAGCCAAAGGAAAATGCAGCCAATCTTATTGTCCCACTAAATATTTTCTGGTTTTACTTTTGTCTACCTTTTCTTGCTTGTTACATCATATAAATAATATCCAATAGATATTTGAGACAGTCATATCACTGCAAAATAGTAGTCACAACAGCAAAGGAAGTACTGCTTATGGGGAAATTTCCATTTTCTAACTTACATATTCAGTATCAGTGACATGCAAGTTCCACAGAACAAAAGCATGACACAAGGGGAAGAAATGTGAACTCTGCACAACAAATAGGTACAATTACTGCATTTAAAGATACATATGAAAGCACACAGTATAATTTAATGAAAAAAACAACTTTCAAATCAGTCATTTTATTAAATTTGCAAGGTCATTCTACATACAACAAATTATTTAGTCATTGTCTAATAAAATAGCTGAATAACTCTTTAAATTTATATTTGTATAGAAATGAGTGGTGAGATTTCTCACCTCAAACAATGGCACCAAAAGGTAGCTAGCTATTCATCCACATTTCTTGAAATAGTTGTTTCACATTTAAGGCTGCAGTCCTGCACCATGTTAAATGCCTGTATGTTTCTGTGATTTCTAAGGACTTATATGAATATCAGTAGGTGCATGTAAATTGCTGCAGAATTGCAGTCAATAGTTATAATTTTTCATATCATACAGCAAGAGGTAATTTTCCTGCAATAGAGTAGTCCCTCTTTCCACATCCAAAACATAAGGCTTTGGAGAATCAGTTTACTCTGAACAACTGGAGTCTTCCCCTCCCTTGCCCCACATTGTACTAACTTTGGGGTTATGGTCTATGTAGAGTAAATAGAAATATAGTAAAGAAAAATCAGTTGGACAAATCTAGTCTGCAAGTGTCAGAAGCATAATATCCCCCCCCCTTTTTTTTTACACATCACCGCTAAATTCTCCAATCAAGAGAATCCATGGTCATTTTCTGTATTGGGTTCCTTGCTTTCATCATCACCTTTGAGAATGTCAGTTTATCATCAAAAAATATTCACTAACAGAAATCCATCTATCTGCTACAGCTTCTGTCCCCAGTCACCATTTGTACATGATGCAGCGCCTGTGAATTCAGGAGCATTTTCCCTGCCTTAGACAAGCACATTGATGTTGTGAGTGATAATCTCCTCACTATTGCTAGGTATTTGTGACACCCATGAGATTAGAAGTTTGGAGACTATGAGGCACAAATGGGCTATATCATCCCATTGATCTTAGTCCACTCATAGATGTCCTGTTCACACACGATGTCTGAGTTGATGAGAAGGTATCTGTCACCAACACAAAAGTGCTTCTGGCAAGCAGCACATTTGAAGCATTCCAGGTGGTAGACTTTGTCCTTCACTCTCATGGTCATCTCGTAGGCTCGGATGCGCTTGTCACAGGAGGCACAGAGGCCATCTTGCCCAAAAAGCCTATGGGGAGAAATTCCAAAAATAGTCAAGAGTCAGATGCATTTGTTACAGAAGTAAAGCACAAAGTTCTTATGTATTTGATTTTGATCTATAAAGCTATATAGAGTTGTAAATAGATTTGCCATCGATAGTTGGACCTGGATGTTCAGATTTTTGTGTTGAAAGAGGGAAGTTGATGCTGCTGTGATAATTTTCTTGCTTTCTTGTTTTCTCCTATGTGTATTAATAGATGTTGCACAATAGTTGATTAATTGGCTTTGTTCCATTTGGGGCTGTTATTACTTGTGTGTGTTTTGGTAGCTGATGTTCTTCCTTCATATGATAAACTATATTATTAATTAATATGCCCACAGAACTTATTAACAACAGGAATATTCCAAAATGTATGTTTTATCAGACATTGTAACAAGGGCAGCAAAATAAATGCATTTCAAAACTATAGTGTGATTAATGTCAAAAAATGTTTAATATCCAATTCACAAGCTGCCTGCTATGTGCTTGGATTGAAATCACTGCTAATCCCTTGTCTACCAGGAGGTGTCACTGTTCAATTTGCCGTAATCAAGAATAATATAAATGTTACATGAAGGTTATTTTTCATGTGATACAAGTTACATCCCTTTGAGTGTATGCTGTACAGAATGTAGAAGAGAATCCGTTTTAATCTGTCTATATCTATCTGTCTATCCTCATTCTCTAACTATAAATTTTACATTTGAATTACAGATGTGAGAAAGAGAAAAGCCAATTTAACACCTTATGTCTATGAAATTCTTCATTAGCAGACACAGATAATTAACACATTATACTGTGAAAGATGGAACATATCCAATTACAAGGCACAGAAATGCATTAATTTAACAGCCCATATTTTCTGCCATTACAGTGACAGCAAGTGGAAATAGGACGAAATCTTTCAGGGTGTTGCACATTCAGAGGAGATTAACTGCATATTACATTACACAAAGCTAGTCCTACACAAACAAAGCTGCTACTAGAAAAAGCTCTTTAGTGGAATAATTAGGTGGGTTAGCCATTTATTCCTCTCACAACCAAGTGAATGTTGAATATTTTAACACAGCTGCATGAGGCTGTAAATAAACTGGATAGACCCTACCAGTTGGTGCCCAATATCACACAAGTGGAGAACCGCAGGTATAGCAAGGAACCAATATGCTTGAAATGCCACTAGGACTGTCTGCCTCCAGCTGGGGCATGGAGATCTCCTGGATCTTCAGATTACAGATCTCCAGACTACAGGGAGCAGCTCCCATTGAGAGAACTACTGCTTTAGAGAGGGGACTCTACAGCATGATACCTCACTGAGGTCACTCCCCTCCCCAACCTCCAGGCTTCTTAGGCTCCACCCTCAAGTGTCCAAGAATTCCCAGGCCTAAATGTGACCATTAATAAACTTATTTTTCATTAGCAATCTAGCTGGAATATAATATTCTCTGTTATTCATAAATAGAAAATATGGAAGAAATCTCTTATGACATATACATCGGTTGGAACACCAGCTCTGACCATTCAGCAGTTCCAGTTTCCCCACAAACTCAGGAGAAACACAGCCTTAACTCACCGATTTTTAATGTTTACACTGGTGAGGCTGCTTAAAATGCTGGCATAGGTCTTCCTTTCTCCAGGCCTGTGCCCTATTGTGATCCTAACACCAGTGCTTTGCCTACAAGTTGCATGCAAGTTGAAACAGATTCATTTGGGGTCCATATGTGGAGAAGCTGCTTTCTACCACCACCAGTCCATCCCCTTTCCTGCAGCATCAGACTTGGCTGTGAGTTTCAACTTGCCCGAACTAATCTTCAGGGGCCTTATCCAGATATGGCAACTCAGTTTCTACTATCTGGGTAGGCCGTGTTAAATCCCTTTCAATCCTGAGCTATAATATTGTAAGTAATTTGTAAGTAATGTAAGTAATGTAAGTAAGTAATGTAAGTAATTTTAAGTAAGTAATTGTAAGTAATGTAAGTAATTTTGTTTCAAATAGTTCTGAGGAAGGAAACAGAGGCAACAGGGTAAAGAGTTGGTATACCTGAGATAGTCTCTTCGACAGAGTTTCCTTCCTAATTTATAATACAGCCGTCTTCCCACCTCTCCAAGTCTGCATCCACACAAGTCACAGCTAAGGCAGTCTTCATGCCAGTACTGATCAATGGCTTTGAGGAAGTAACGATCCCCAATGTTTTGTTGGCAACCTCCACATGTTAATAGGGAAGGGGGTATTTGGAGTACCTCATCCACGGGCTCCCTAGTGGAAAGAAGAAGTCTTTAGAAAAATGCTTGGAAACATTTAAGGCAGCATTCTGGTATCTTAAACGGAAACGGGCATCTTATCTGATTTTTCTCCCATTGTACTTTAAAAAAAACAAAACTCACAAAGACAAGAGGGAAGTAGTTAAGAAAAGGTCTTCCTCAGGAGGAGTCTGCATATTCAAGTTCAACAAACCAAGTGCAGAATTCAATATCCTGAGAATCTCAGTTGGACTGAAAAAACCATTAATCCCTTAAGTATGCAAAAATCAAAAATAAACTTAACATATATATATATAATGCTTTGGAAAATGCCAGTTGGCATCTGAGCAGGATCTCCAGTGGAAGAGGGGAAGCTTAATGGTTTTGGGTTTTTTTTTTTTGTTCTTCCATGGTACTAGTAGAAATGCAGTAATTTATATACAGGAGCAAAATGTGCAAATATATGTACTTTGTATAATTTTGAAGAGTCAGCCTTTCTTGGTTCAGAGTTATTTACTGGTTCAGAACTCTTGGTTCAGAGTTATTTATTTATATTTGGATTTTTATACCGCTCACTCTTTACAGCTCTGGGCATGTTACATGGAACATTATAACTTTACATAGAACATTATAATAATCTCTATGACATTATACAAGTTTCAATAGAACATCACAACAATCTAGAAAGCAAAAATTTACTTGATATGATGGATTTATTTTTAGTGTTTTAGTACGGAGTATACACTGCTGTGATTATATTTTCTCTTAATAGAAAGATTCTTGATTAACAGTGAATTCTGTTTTGCCCCAAATCAATCTGCCCACATATTGTCAATCGTTATGACAACTGTAGTTAGCAAATGCAGAACTAGTGCCTAAGTGACGACCAGTTACCTCGTTTACATGGGCTTTTCTTTTTGTGTGAGTCATAGTTCCTGCAGGTGCTGCTGCTAATAAAATAAAAGATTTCCCCTTTAACAGCTTTCTACATCATGCCTGATGCTCTACTCTCCATTAGTGTTGAGAAAGTGGGTTTGTAGACAGAATGAAGGAAAATAAGTCCTGTATAGAAGATACAAAGTAGCTAGCTTTGTTCCCCTTTCCCTGACAAACATAGCCATTCTTTCTTTCCTAAACATGAGCATTTACCCAATAAGATAAATAGCTGCAAACAATGTCATAAAGTCCTAATTTGGATTATTACCATGCTTTTGAAGTGAAAAGGTCATCTTCGTCTTGTCCACTTTTACAATTATTGTATGTTTATGTGTGTGAGAGAACTATATATAATAAATCAGGTCATCTCAGGCAGAGACAGTGAGGAGCTTGTACAAGGCTATCTAATATTTAATGCTGAATTTGGATTATATTGCATGTTCCACCAAATAATTTGTTTAAATGAGCACAAGGTGTGTCTTGTAGTCCTGTCTGTCCAGTGCTGCTTTTGCTGCAGTCAGTATTGTGCCAATATAAAAAGTGGGAGGTGTATATTGTGCCTATTCTGAGATGCTGTAATTCATCTTTCTTTTTTGGACACATGCCTAGTATGGCTTGTGTGGCTGAATAGTTAAAATGTGAATGCAACAAATGTGTTAGTAAACACAGATGTTGTACAGATGGGAACAGTGGCTGGTTCTCTACTGAGTATATACTCAATGACGTCTCTGGATTTGTTTAATTGTAATTTGAAGAACTAACCTTGCCAGAGGTTATATTTTAGGTGCAATCATATGCACACTTGCTTGAGAATAAGAATCCCACTTCCTTGGACTACACATGTGACAAAATGGTTAATTAATGGTTTTGTGGTAATCCAGTAAAGTGAGACCCCTGCTTCCTGTGTGAAACAGGAAAATCCAGTTGTAAATAATTGCTGTCATGCATCAAGAGGACATTATCCAACATACATGAATGCAAACAATAAAAATATTGATATTTGAACAGGAAAAGACTTTATTTCCCCATACAAAGGCATCTTTTTCAAAATAATTTTTTCCAACTTGGTTTGGTTGACCAGAGGATATATTTTAAACACTATAGCCTTATTTTGCATTAAATAATTCTGTGATTGGCTTTTGACCCATAGTTATAGCAGGGGCCAAAAGATTTTGGTAACATTATGGGATGGCACTGGAAAAGCAGCTCCCATAATGGGAATAGAAAAGATTACTCTGGAAAGCTTGTTCTATTCACATTTGTCCATTTGTGAGTGCACATACTTCCTATGTGATGTTTCCTCCTGAATTACTCTAAACAAGAAGTAATTAGTACTGTTCCTCATTATTTCAGAGACGAATAATATATAAATTGTACAAATGTGGGAAGATCCAACTGAGTTTTTCTATGTAGCAATTAGCCCTATCAAGAAGTATCAAAATTACTTTTCTAGGCAAAACCTTATTATTTGCAGGAGAAAAGCTGAAATAATACAGTTGTTAAAATAACAAAAGATGAGAAAGCGGTTTCTTAATATAAAAGTATTATCTCCCCCCCAAGCTTCTCTGTTCCCTGGATATTCCATTTGGCAACTGCTGTTGAAAATTACTCCCTGTGAAATATTGTCAGTCTGCACAGTCAGCAAGTCACAGTAAGACTTTCTAGCACACATTTAACCCTAAGCTCATGAACAATGCCACAGGGAAAATAAGAACTTGTGTTTTCAAAGTTAATTGCATGATTTCATGGCATACATTATGGATCTTGATCAAACTGTTAACAATGTGCACTCTGTCCTCTGGGCTGATTGCTCTGGGCAATTAATATAAGTGATGCTAATTAGTATGCTTGAACCTCGCTTGCAACATTTGTACCACATGTGAACAGCTGTAATCTGGGAAACAATTGGGGAATGAAATCAAATGTGAATTCTAGCTACTATAGATATTGCATCCTCCCTACAGATCTATTTACATATAAACATATAAGTCTGCTGAAATGCCCAGAGTGGAACTACTCATTCCTTCATGATGAGCTTTCAATAAGAAGGCCCTTAGAGTCCAGACTTAATCAAACCACACGAATTCCTGCACTATCAAGCCATTACCTTAGCAAACATTCCATTTTTTAAAGTCTGAAAGACCTCTCCCCCCCACACACACACACTTTTAATTCAACGGCATCATCCACTCCTTATTCAATAATACTGAAAGCTGCCTCTATTTGTGACTTTGTCCCTAAGTTCTAGGCTAAGAACAGTAGGCTCAAGAACAGTAGCTGGTACATTCCAACATGGAACTCATATGTAGCTTGACCTGACACTGAATTAAGCCATTGGCCACCTAGCACTACTCTGACTGCCAGTTGCTTGCCATGATTTCAAGCAGTTTTCTAGCACTTAAACACCTTAACTTGGATACCCGACATGGATCCAATCAGATCTTGGAAACTATGCAGGCCAACCCTGGCTAGTATTTGGATGGGA
The DNA here is from genome assembly GCF_049243985.1 of Paroedura picta. NCBI lineage: Eukaryota > Metazoa > Chordata > Lepidosauria > Squamata > Gekkonidae > Paroedura > Paroedura picta. The sequence goes on from NC_135370.1 coordinate 113,144,410, forward strand.
GACATCCAAGGATTTAGGTGGTAGTTCCTTCAAGGAACACTAGGGGTCATGATGTGGAGGTAGGAAATGGCAAACCACCTCTAAACGTCCCATGCTTGGCTGCTAGACAATCCTCAGATCTGCCTACATTATACAAGCCATGCAATTAATAAATACTTTAACTGGAGATACTCCAGGCTACATTAAACCACTGTGTCACTGTCCTTATCTCCTTCTTTATTACAGCCCTGGTTACCAAGAGGCTATAATAACTGCTATTTTCTAGCACTTTGAATAATAACAGGCAGGAAAAGGTCCTAGACTAGAATGCATTACACTAGAGGAAGAAATTAGCATCATTGTTGTATTTCTTCAAAGCAATATCACAAAAAATGATATTTGAGGGAAGTGAAATGTTGTCACATTATATTTAGTGTAATAATCTACCATTACTTTCAACACCTGAAACATAATAAATCTTTCCTGATTTTTTTCTACTAAATCCTGTTTTGTCACCATGAAGAAAAATATCCTACTTAATTTCATAGCTATATGGTAATGTTTCAGTAATAACACCTCCCCACTCCTCCTTTCTTGTTTAAGCTCAGGATATTAGCTGTTTATTTGCAATACTACAAGTGAAGTCAGTAGCAATTTATTTTTTCACAAGTCAGGAGAGAACGGAAGGCAATTGTAAGGTGCTTTGAGATTCCTTCAGGCAATGAAAAGCAGAGTATAAAAGCCAACTCCTCATCTTCTTCTTCTTCTAAACTGATATCCTCAAAACTTAAATATATGTTGTAGATAGATGTTTTTCAACCAGAGGTGTCCTCTCTAAACCATGTTAAAATCAATGTTAAAATTAAACAGGACTAGAGGTTTTTCATGAGTATGTCATTAAAGTGTTCAGGTTACTAAACAATGCAATGGAATGGTAAGCATAGCATTACAGTCTATGAAGCCTGCATTCAGAAATGATAATCACAACTTCTTATAGATCCATATAAACAACTGAAGTACCAGAAGAACAGAAGTGTTTTTGCAGTAAATTTATCATGGATTTCAAATGCACCTTCCAATATTGTACATTACTACAGTTTTGAATTGCATAGGTATGATGTGATAGTTCTTTAAAAGAGGAAATACTAATAAAATGCTTTCTGATATTTTGGATGAACTTGTTTTAGGGACAGTAAGTTGCTAGATTAATATCACACTTTTATGTTGGCACTTACAAAAATTAATTATGCTATTAAAGTTCAAAGAGGAAGATTAACATGAAAAGAAAACATAAAACAGCTATAACAAATTCATAATGTTTGTGTCCTTACATAAAGACATTAAGATGTATGTGAAAATGTTTTATCTGACTGTAATGGCCAACTGACCCTAGCCATACCTACTTGAAAGTAAATGCAATATAAATCAATTGGAGTCTCAGAAACCAGCGTTAGGATTAGGTCATAAGGCTTTCCAGGAAAACAACTGCAAAACTGCTCAGTTATCCACAATACAAGTTCTTTCTGTTTCAGTGCAGGATCACATTCTTTTTGTTCTTCATAACTTACATAACTTCATAACAACATTAAGTCATGTCTTGACATTTTTAAAGATAATATTGAAAGTTAATTTTCAATTGGGAAGTTGTGCCTGTTGCAGAAACACACACACACACACACACACACCAAGCAAGTCACAAGACTAGTTGTTTTTGCTCCTGTGTATAAGATTACAGCTCCGAAGTTAATGACAATATAATAAACTGAAACTCATTTCCAAAAATGTATATATTTGCATCAGTTTGAGAACACAGCAGGACAGTCACACTACCTTAATCTGAAAATCTTAATTCTATATTTTTTCAGGCAATTTTGACTCCTTTGGTTCATCTGTCAGTCTAAGGGGGTGGGGGAGTAGAGTTTAGGCTTGTGCACCGACTCCCCATCTTGCTTGACGTTTTGTTGAAAGTTTCCAAGGGGTGGTTTGCATTATGAAAAATGTGGAGGTTGAGTACACATCTGATAACAGCCTTGACCTTTCAGTCTAACCAGGCGGTTTAGCTGGGCAGGGAGCGGAATAAGGGAAAGACAGGCTAAAAGCAATATAGGCTTTCCGACGGCATTAGGCTACCTTTCATCAGTATCACCACATCCTCCAACCAGAGGGGAAGGCATTCGTCCTAATGGACCTCCCGCTTCCCACTCCCACCCTGGACAGGAGCTCACGAAGAAATCCGATGATTCTCATCGTTTGTCTCCAACACCCAGTGGGGAACTTGTGTACCTCTCTGAATTGGGGATGCTCCCCCCCTCCCTCCCTCCCTCCCAACTCAGGCAGTGTCCGGAACAGAGTCTTGACAGCAGTTTAATCAAAAGATGCCGAAACAGCCAGACATGCGGCACATCCGTAAATGCGCTTGCAGTGCAGGGATAGGGAAAGGGACGGGCAAGAGGGGCTTTCTCGAAAGGCATGCACGCACCTACTGACCGGGAGCAAAGAAGATGCAGTCCGATGCGTATGCTTGTCTCTCCCTGCAGCTTGCACTTTGGGAGAGCAGTCGTCCGTCTGCCCCCGCCCCCCCGAAGCTGCCCCCAGAAAGCCTGTCAAACAACCCAGGTGTCGTGTCCCACCCCGGGCTCCCCCCAGCCCACTGACTGCAGCCGGGCAATGGCGGGAGAGGCCACTTACTCGGAGGGCTCGAGGCTTTTCCTTTCGATGGCCGAGGACATTGGCAGGGCTGGGTCCGCCTTTGTAGTGCGGCGCTGGCTTCGGCGGCGGCGAGGAGGAGGAGAGCTGCCCCCACCAAGGCTGCGTGCGCCCGAATGCCTTTCCAGCGGCGGCGGCGGCGGCGGCAGCAGCAGAGCGGCACCTCCACACCCTCCCCGCTTCCACTCCCAATGACATTCGCGGGATTTCCTCCTGGAAGAGCAACGGGGCGGGGGGAGAGAGGTGGGCAGCTGTGCTGGGGCTGCTGCGGCTGCGGTCGCGTCGCGGGGAGGCAGGCTCGGCCGCGGCTTGCCTACCCTCCCATCCTGCCGGCCCTGCTGGGCTGTCCCCCCAACAAGTCTCCCCCGCCGAGGCGAGCCTTAGGTCTCCTGCGAGGGTGTGCAGAGGGCTGCCCGCGCCGCACACGCAGCTCCGATCCCCGCCCGCGCCACCATTACGCTGGTCGCGGCCACCCAAGCGGCTCTCCTCGTCGCGCTCGCTTGCCCCAGCGGTGCCCGCCGCGTCTCTCCCGTTTCACATCCTCTTTCCTGGTCACGATTCAAATACAATGGAAGGAAATGACACTTAAAGAGACAGCTGTCTCTGCCTTAACGGCCCTCCTGGGATTCCGCGAGCCACCCCGGCAGCATCTCTCGCCCGACGGCGTTAACTCCTTAAAGGGCCAGCCCTTCGCTCCCGTGCCGCTTAAGGCTGGGGCCGGGAGGAAGCTGACGCGGCATTTTCACCATGTGTCGTGGTGGGCTGGCGCGTTTTAAATTGTACAGCCGATTTGCTCCCCGGCCCGAGAAGCAAGCGCATGGGAAGGCGCCTTTTGGGTCCCTTCACTGCCCCAGCCTTTCATGATCCACAGACGTGCCTAGCAAACAAGCAGGCTACGAGTAATTAGTGCCTTCCTAATGTGGATCGCTCGGCATTGTCCTCTGCTGATCAGGAAGGCACCAACACGTTTCCCTTTTCTGCACTTTGCCCACGCATAGCCCTTTAGCAAACGCATCCCTAGGAAATAAAAGAAGCCTTGTTCCAGGAGCCAAGCCTGAGTGGAAGCTAATTTATATCATAGAATCATAGAGTTGGAAGGGGCCATCTAGTCCAACCCCCTGCTCAATGCAGGATCAGCCCTAAGCATCCTAAAGCATCCAAGATATGGGAATCGGCATATATAGGGAACCAGTAATGTAAAAAGTATCCTATCGCTTTCCCTCCCCCATCTTCACCTCCACCCTCCAAGCGGGATTGTTCATGCCCTAAAGCGATTTGCAGCCTTGTTCAAATGAAGCCTCACTTTCTAGTTGCAGTGACAGCACCAGGGAAGGTGCTGCCAAAGGAAGGGTCTCTCTAAACCAGGTGGGGACACCTGCTCTGGTGATTCCTGTGTAATAAAACCGTCACAAACCACAGTGCCTCATTCCAGAAACACAGAATGTATTTATTCTTTTTTAAAAAGATGTTCGTTTGTAATTGCCTTGTTTTAACAACTTTCCATCCCTTGAGTTTCTGGGAAAACGTCAAGGGAATACGGCCTGAGGTGACCAGATCTCCTCTGAAGGCCACTGGTCCCAGATGCAGGCATTTCTGCTGTTGGCTTCTGTGGGTATTGGGTCAGGCTCTGGTGCCTTTGTTTGTTTCATCCAGTGATAATGAGGAAGCAGCCCATATTTCATTCTGATAACAAGTCCTTCTGACCTTGACGCTACTTCTTTAAAAACTCAGCATTTACAGGCTACTCTAGCAGTGGCGAAAATACCTTTTTTTACTCCTTTTGTCCATTGTGCAATGATTAGCAAAAACTATCCACTGCCTAAGATCAACGGGATAAAAGGAAAAGAAAGACTTTAGTGAGAACTCGATGATTAGGAAAAGGAGGTGTCCCACCCTGAGCATTGAGTCTGGAAGGGTGTAACGTGATGAGAGAGGCAGAGCCATCAGCAGCTCTCTCAAGATGTTTTTTGGAGAAAGGCCCCTCTCAGGGCTCCACGTTTGGATCCAGGCTGTAGCACAGCTGGGCACCTAGGACTGTTGATTGCAGATACAATTTCCCCAGTAGAAAAGTTTTTCTGAGCTAAAAAATAATCCTGCATATTGTACCTTGTTTTGTCCATTCTAGGGCTAATTGTAATTTAGGAAAAGCAGTTTCTGTTGGAAATAAGGTTTTTAGCCCCTTCTATCCTGAATCCCAGTCCAAACTGGAGAACATGCAGTGGCCTTTTAAATACATCCAGCAATGTGTTCATGGATCTCCCACTTCTCATCTGGTTACACTCTCAGTGGCCTTCCATGCCAAGTTACGTTGGGTACAGACTTTTCTGTTACCCAGGATGACTGCATTTTTAAAAAGCAGCACATCTGAATTTCTATGTATATAGAGAAATATACCTTACAAAAGAATGAAATGTAAAACTATGACAAGCTACTTGCAAAACCATTCTGGGAGTGAGGATATGTGTGTGTGTTTTGTGTCTCTGTGTTAATGATGTGGTACGTACTAATGGAGGACAGGCAAGAAACATGACCTGTTTTCCTGTATGCAGAACATTTGCAGAGGCTTTTTCATTTCAATGTTTGATCCAGGACAGAAAAAGGTATGTGTGCTTGAAGGACAGTGACAGGTCCATCCATCACTCTAAAAATATTATACCTGTCTTCCCTTTTAAAAATGTGCATACACTGCATATTTTTATTAATAGGAAGCACACGTACAGAAAAGTTATAGATGTCATCTAATAATCCGCTCTATTGTTATCTGTGTCCCTTATTTTCTAAGCCAATATTAAAGAAGAGTGACACTGCTGTTTCAGCCAAGGGCCACTGTTTACAGGACATTACTCAGGCACATTCTGTTATGAAATATAACCTCAGAAACATATATTTGGGATGTTCTTAATGTGCTGATAGGACCCATGAGCACTGCTTAATACATAAATGCACGTTATATTTCATACACCACATTTTCATTTGTCCACTATGGTGTTACTTATCTAAGGATATCCATCTAAGTAAGGGGCTGTGATGCAAGGGCAAGAACCAACAATTAGGCTAGATATTTTATTAAGGAGGAAATAGCTTGGAAATAGAACAAGTTGCTCAGAGAAGTTGTGAAACATATTCTGCTTTTATTTAGAAGGTAAGATGTCAGTATGCTATACATGTACAGTAAAACAAAAGAGCTCACACCTCAAACCCGTTAGTGAAATATACCAGAGACTCTCGAGGTATATATTTATAGCTTCCAGAAGGTTTATTTCTAATTGGTAGCTCTAAGGATTTGTTCTAGCCAGAGCAGGAAATTGAATTAAACTTTTGTTTCTCCCAAGTTAAGTACAGTGGACAGTTAATGTAAGTTATGTACATTAGGATCAGAAGGAAGAAATTAATAAGAAGGAATAATTCAAATCCAGGAATGTTGCTAAAATTCAATAAACTAGCAATTGAACTTAAAAGAAGGTACATGACATACATAATAAGTGTTTGTATAAAGTGAATAAGAATAATTTTAGGGTTGTTTATAATTGCTTTTGGTAGATCTGTTGCTTTTTTTAAGGACTTAAAACATTTTTGTATTTTTTATTTATTTTGCTTAGTGAGTATAGATTTGATGTACTTTGCTGTTGGCCAAAGGAGCACCCTCTTCCTTAATATACTGTCACTTCCCTAACATTAGCTGTACCTCATACACCATGACTGGCAGGGGGTAGATAACCCTATCTACATCAACAAATCCCATCATCATTTTCAGTGGATCTAGGTGTGCATCTAGGATCTATGCCAAGGACCTATGTCTAGCAGTGTGTCACCCACACAGAAGTATTTCCCTCACTGGACTGTGGTGATTACAGCATTGCAAACAATAGCTATTAAAAAAAACTCTTGGGCCTTTAAAGACCAATGGGATATGCTGGGAGAGGATTGGTTGCCTAAAGTGATTGACAGGCTGATGCGTAGCAAGTAAAAGGTGTATTGCTGTCTCTTCTGCCTTTTCCAACTGCTAATGAGGAGGGTAAAACGTGCAAGAGGGTGGCTGAAAAAGGTGAGACAGCTTGAAGGTGTGGAGGGTTGTGGAGGTGCGATATACTCTCATGCAATTGTGTGCAGCAGACATCTCGCTATTTTGACCTCTGTGCAGAAATGCCCCCACTATTTCCATCGGATGAAATGGGCCATGGTTCCACATGATTTCTGTCTGTTTTGGTACAGTGGACTAGTGCAGCTGAGGTAAAAAAAAGAATTTATTCACCATTTGCATGATTAAAGACTAGATTTTATGCATGCATGGATGGATGGGTTTATACCCTACCACTTCTCCAAGGACTCGTTGTGACTTACAATAAAAGCATTCATAAATTAATAAAAACCTAACTAACCTTCCAAGAATGGCAGCCAAAAAACCACCTTGAGGTTGGCAACTCTGCATGCTAGTAGCAATCTTCTTGGATACTCGGTGTATCCCCCAATTCCTCTGCCCCTCCCACTCATTGGAAATGTCTTTGATGTGCTAGTTCTTGCTAACCCTGCCTGCCATTTGTATATCTTTAAAACTTAATATCAATTATATATATGAATAATAAATATAATGACAGATATCTGTAAAAATATAAATATCCTTTTAGGAAATGGTGGGTTTTCCCTTAGGACACAGATTCTTTGGCAAAGTGATTGGAGGAATGTAAAATACCAAAGGTCGAGAAGCATCGCTTTGGAGAACTCAGTTGTAGCTTCACACAGTTTTTAATAGTTCATCATTCAACTCAGTGAATGGAAAACCTTTCAGGGGTTTGCATTTTAGTGTATACCGTAGTGAAGCAAAAGTGGCTCTAGCCCCACCCTATACCTATAAGGCAGAGCCGTCTAGAACTGCTCATCGTGTGAGACAAGGTCAGTGTTGGGTCCTCTTGGTGTCCTCCAGTGATATCAACAGACCCACAGGCTGCACAGTCAGCTGCCACATTTCCTTTCTGTTGCTTCTGCCGCTGTGACAACTGTTGTACTAAAGGAGCCTTCCCAATAGCTGTTGTGCCTTATGTTCAAAGGACTGGGTTACAATTTTACCAAGCAACTGTGGAGAAGTGCAAACTGTATCACAGAAGGGGTTTGTATTTTCTTCATGATTCTGTCTCTGAGAATAATTTAATATTACTATGCAGAAAACCTTCTGAACCTCCAAACTGATTCTCGATGACTTGCAATTGATTTTGTGAACTGTTCCCGATGAAAAACATCTCTGATGGCTCTTTCATGTGTGAAAGTCATTGTTCAATGTTTCAGTCATCAAATGATGAACATGGATAGTTGAACTTCAGATTTCAGATACTGCACTATTGATCTGAAAAGGTTAGAACTTAAATAGCCAATATCCCAAATAAAGGCTGAGGCATCTAAATAGGCTCACCTTTGGTGCTCTCCGGCAGCCACCATGGCTGGGGTACTCCTTGGCATGGCACTGCGCAAGTGCTGCAGGCAGTGCCCCACAGCAAGTCAGGGGCACCGGCGGGAAAGCAAGTGAAGCAGGGGCTCAAGCAGCAGTGGTGACGTCCCTCAGCAAAAGGCAAAAAGCGTGCTTCAACCCAGCTGTAGAAATAGTGAGGCAAATTGAACCCATAAGCGAGCAAAATGAGTAAGAAACAGATGTCTTTGCAACAGAGAGCGTTAGGACAGTGGTCGAGAGGAGAGGAGTAGACTACCCTCCCTCCTGGGCCTCAGTAAAATTGTCAAGGATTGACCAGTTCCCAGTGATAAAATGGTTGGGGACCACTGATCTATAACAATAAGATAAAAATGTCTCTACCTCTGGCTGTATGGAATTTCTGGCTCCATTCTTAATCTGCTAGACCTCACTTAGAAGTTCACCTCTCCAACTTTATTCCACCCTCATCTTCCAAAGTGGCAATTTTCTCTCTCACAAAAGGACAGAGGAACAAGCTAGATATGGGAGGTGGGGGGCAAGATCATTTGTCCAGCAACACAGCTGGCCCAATCAGGGCCCTTGCAGCATTATTAAAGGGCCAAGTTCATCTCTAAAATGGATAAAGGCCAGCAGACTCTTTCATTAAAACTGTTCAATTTTCTGTTTCCTTGAAAAGATAGTTTTAGTTTAGACTCTGGGCACTGACAGAGTGCAAAATCAACAAGCATCTTGCAGAGTTGTATAGTTTTAGAGAGATACCTAGGCCAAAGTGTTATTATTTAACTGCAGTGTATATTCAAAAATTTCAAGGTATTTTTGGTCTTAAATAATCAGATTCAGAAGTTAACTCTTGAGCTGAAAAGAATCTTTCTCTTTTGATTGGTTGATAGTATGGTGATGGTAAATAGAACAGTTTTCAGTATATCTTTCTTCTGTGCTTAAATTAACAGTTACGTAGGAAATATTGCATGAAGTTGTCATGGAGCATTAAGTAACCTGTATCACAGAAACACAAAGCAACATTTGGGTTTTGTGTGGCAGCTGGTATAAGAAACCACAAATGTAAGGAGGACCCTTTTCAAGAAGCACACGAACAAGTTGTGGCGGAGACAAGAAATGTGCCCTTTCCTAAGAGGAGTGCTTCAAGCTGCAATTGGTGATATTTCTACTCAGATATAGGATAAGCCCTTTCCCTACACTTTCCTTTAAAAAAAACATTTAAAAATAAGCCTTTTATTTTACAGCATTCTAGCAGTGGCATGGATTAACTGACAACACTTTTCAGGAGAAGAAAGCACAATCCAATGTAAGTTTGATGCACAGAAATTGATTTCACTCAAGTAATCATTATATCGCTCTACTGTTGTTTATCCTCTAAAAGTTAGTAACTGGTAAAAAAAACAAGGGATAAAATTCTTATTTCCACCCAGTGGTGGTAGTTAGTTAACTCCCTGGCTCCTCTCTTCTGCAAAACATATACTTTCTTTTGTCTGGGAGCTTGAATAGCTATTTCTATCAGCACAACAGGTTCTTTAGTAATTTAAAAACACATTTATTGGTATATGAATGTATTTATAAATATGTCAACTTCCACATTCTTTTTGAAACATCACAATAACAACTACTGTATTCACCACCATAATTACCACCACAACAAAAACCCTTAAAGAACTTAGCACAGCCTGATCAACAACCCCACCACTATTAGCCTCACCACTATTAGCAGTCATGTCCCTAGGTAGCTTACCACCACTAACTGGCTTCATACCAAAATGACTTATTATCAAAGAACTAACACTAACCAACCTAACACCACTCAGCACCCTACTCGCCCTATCTAGCTTGCCAAGCCTTTACTTCTTGTTGTTGAGATTCTGTGTTATTCAGAGTTCTTTGGCTTTAGAATATGTGTAGAAATTAAGCCAGATGAGTTCCAACTAGCCATCATTAAGTTATTCTCTATTCAGTGAAACATTACTTTTTTCTAGGGTTACCAACTCCCAACTGGAAATTCCTGGAGATTTGGGGATTGAGCCTGGGAGGGTAGAGTTTGGAGAAGGGAGTAAGCCCAACAGGGATGTAATGCCTTAGACTTCACCCTCTCCCCCAAGATGTCATTTTCTTCAGAAGACCTACAGTATAGAGATCAATTGTAATCCTGAGAGAATGCCTGACTGCACTTTTGCAGTGAAGTCTACATTGGCAAAACTGCCACCCTGCTAACCAATGGTTTGGAGAGGGAAGTCTTTCAGTGTAGGATAGCCACACAGTCTCCTGCAGCATTCCAGAATTTTTAAATGATAGAATTAGTGTAATGTCAAAATGGGAAGCTAACGTATCTCCCTTATGGACAGATGCGTAACATGGCTTTTTATCTGGAGACTGGAGACTGTGAATCTCACTGTAATGGACATACATGAATTTCCCCTTTTGCACCTAAGGCCAAAAGCACATGAACATCTATTCTTTATTATTTCCTGTAATATATATTGCCATGTAATATGACCTGGCCTTAAATGTGTGCACTTATGTCCCTAAAATGTCATGTTGTCTAGTGGATACTGGAAGCTCTTAACTTTGGAGAAGGTGCTTCAGTAGAAACTTTGCTTTTGATCTCAAGTGTGCATGTACTTGGTTGTGTGAAGGAATAAAGAGACCCGAGCTACTACAATACTTGACTCAGCTGTTATTAAAGGCTATCGTTTTTTTATGTTGTAGTAGGTAAGAATTGGGGGGAATCAGACATACTGAAATGCAGTTAAAGAGTGGCTGACATTTCAATGGTCATGTAAATACAGTCACAGGCAGGACAATTCTTGATATAAACTTATATAAGATATAAACTTCATGTGAAGGAGGTATGATTATTAGAAAAACAAAGTTGGAACTAGGATTGCCCTGATAGGGGGTTGTTATTGCAATGAGAATATCCTGCCCGGAAACAAGCATATTTCCCCTGACCCTGCTTCTGTGTTCATTTGCCCAGAAGTAAGTCTCATTCAGGTCAGTGGGAGTTACACACAAACACACACACACACATTGCAGCATTTGACATATGTAATCCCTACCAGTGCAGGGAAGAAGATTTGATGACCCTTTATGTCCCTTTGAACACTATAATTCTATTGTTGGTCATATAATCACTGTGGCAAGCCATTACACCTCCACTATCTATTACTTTGCCCTGAACAATGTGGCTTTGGGGTCCCTCAAGTGTGAAAGCAACATATAAAAACAATTCCTTCTTTTAAATCTGCTCTCTTTTCAAGGCTCCTTGAAGCTCTTTTATCTGGTTGCTTGGCGCACTACATCATTCCAAGTGCTCTTTCTTTCCTGCATGGGAATCTATACCGTTTTTTGCCTGCAGGTTTACAAGGAGAGCGCAGCTATGCATCACTCTTTATAAACTCAGGAGAAAAGGTCAGGCTGTTATAGAGGCTTCTCTGAGTGAGGTAAGCAGATCATAACATTAACTGGAAACATTTGTGTTGAATCATGATCTGACACAATTATTACTACTTAAAGTAGTTAATTGCATTTTCAGTTGTGTCGGTAGCCTTTTAGGCTTAGAAATGGGACGCTGAGGTTTTCTAGCAGGGTTCTTATTCAAATTCTATGTAATTCTGAATACGAGTTGCTGGGCAGGAGGAATCATAGAGTTGGAAGGGACCTCCAAGGTACTCTAGTCCAACCCCCTGCAGAATTCAGGAACTCACAACTACCTGCCCACCCACAGTGTCCCTAATTCCATGCTCCCCTCCCCCCCAAACCTCCCCAGGATCCCTGGCTAATCTGGACTGGAGGAAATTCTCCTCCTGACCCCAAAATGGCAATCAGCATCTCCCTGGGCATGCAAGAAAGGACCACAAAAGTCAAGAATGGGCACAATTCTTTCTGCCTAGCCACTTAAAATCTGCTAAAATTCACAGAATTTTCACAGAATTTCTGTAAGGTGGCTACCTAGCCCCTACTTAAAATCTTCCCATCCACTGAGGAACTACTTAAACTGTCAGGAGCTTCTTCCAGATGTTTAGCTGAAAATTCTTTCAAATTAATTTCATTCCATTAGTTCTTGTCCTACCCTCTGGGGCAACAGAAAACAACTCTTCTCTATCCTCTCTCTGACACTTGAAGCAGGCTATCATATCCCCTCTTAGTTGTCTTCCCTCCTGGTTAAACATACCCAGCTCTATCAACTGTTCCTCATATGTCTTGGTCTACAAACCCCTCACCATTTTTGTTGCCCTCCTCTGGACTTGCTCCAGTTTCTCTACATCATTATTCAATTGTAGTGCCCAAAACTGAACACAGTATTTTAAGTGAGGTCTAACCAGAATAAAGTGGTACCAGTACTTTGGGTGACCCGAAAACAATACTTCTTTTGCTCCAGCCAAAAATCCCATTTACCTTTTTAAGCCACTGAATCACACTGCTGACTCCTGTTCAGTGTACCTACTAAGACCCCTACATCATTTTCACACACACTACTACCAAGACAGCTTTCCCCATTCTATAATGATGCATTTGATTTCTCCTACTTAAATGCAGAATTTTACATTTTTCATTATTGAAATTTATTTTGTTTTATCCCAGTTTTCCAGTCTGTCAAGATCTTCCTGCATTCTGATTCTGTCTTCTGTTGTATTTAGTATCCCACTTTAGTATCATCTGCTAATTTAATAATCAGCGTTTCTATTCCTTCATCCAAATCATTTATGCATATGTTGAACTATACAGGGCCCAGGACAGATTCCCCGAGGCACTCCATTTGCCACTATGCTCCAAGAGGATGACTAACCATTAACAAGCACCCTTTGGGTACGATCTGTCAACTAGTTCTTGATCCACCTAACAGGAATAGGATCAACTAGTTCTTGATCCACCTAACAGGAATAGGAATAACAAATTTTACCAATTTGTTAACAAGAATATCATGTGGAACCTTATCAAAATCTTTACAGAAATTGAGATAAACTATACCCACAGCATTCCCCTGATCCAGCAAGCATTTACGGGGAGACCCTGGTCTCTTTGCCAATCTGTAGGCCTTCCAGGGGTCTGTCTGTCTGTCTGTCTGTCTGTCTGTCTGTCTGTCTGTCTGTCTCTATCTATCTATCTATCTATCTATCTATCTATCTATCTAGCTAGCTAGCTAGCTAGCTAGCTAGCTATCATACGACAGAGTTACATACAGGAAACATATAATACTATAAAATATGTATCCAAGTAGGTACAAAAGTTACCTGATGGGCAGCTGTGAGAAACAGGATCCTGCCTTAATGGACTTTTTATCTGATCCAGCTGAGTTCTTTTCAAGGTCTCATGTTCTTAATTGACTCAGATCACTCCTGCATTGAAGCTTCCTGGGTAGTTGGGTAAGGTATGATCTGTGTTCAGCGAAATGGTTAGTAGAATCATTCCTGCTGTTTCTCTAGGGATGTATGCTTCGATAGAACCATCCATCCGTCTGTTTGTCTATTCAGATGTCTAGATAATATTTGGGATTTGGGGAATATTAATTAACTGGATCTTGAAATATCTGGAAAAATTCAGGCATATCGAGAAATATCCAGAGCTGCCATTTTATGGCTCTCAAGTCTGTTTTAAAAATATTTTTCTTCAAGTTTATGGTACTTCTGAGCAACAGGAAGGTGCAGGAAAGGGACAGTGTTCCTCCAGGTAATGATATCAGAGCTTAGGGGGAAGCACAAAATGTCTGCCCAATCATGACAATTCTCTTAACCCACCATAACATTCTGAGCATGGGCAAAGGCATGCAGCTGGACTCCATTTCATGGATAGATCTTGTGCTGTGGCTCTGATTTCTGCATTGGAGTGCTGTTGTCTGGGAAAACCTTTTTCTTCTGCGCCTGCCTGGTGGACATCTCCAGGATGAGTTTTCTTTTAAAGTATTGTTTCAATTTTTTCTGTATTTTGGTGGGAGACTGGGTCAAGGAACATTCCCCCCCCTTTCTGGTTCTTTCAAAAACAGGTTTCCCTGACTTTATTCTGCTTTTTAAAAGGTTGAGTTGTCTTCCTTTAGCTTATTTTGGAATTTTAACTGCTGTTGCATTTCCTATTTCTAAAACTTAAAAAAAAGTATTTAATGGTTTTGTGTTGGGGAAGGGGTTACAAGTTTTAAAATTGTTATTTATTTATTTATTTATTTATTTATTTATTTATTTATTTATTTATTGCATTCCTTTCCTTCTGGTTTTACAGTTGTACTTTTATCATTGTTTTAAATATTTTTGTGGAGTGGATTGGTAGGGTTTCAGAGTGTTTTTGTTGGTTGTTAAAAATTCATTGTTGCACATACATGCAGAAATGTGGCATTTAAAGCAAAGAGGGTGAGTAATGTTTTGTTCTGTACTTCAACAGAGATAAGGTAGATTATTCTACAGTACCTGATATCAGACTAAATGGGAAATTTTAGTCTGACATATAGAATAGATGTGTAAAAAACTAAGCTCTGCTCCTTCCTGTTGCTCAGAAGTACTATAAACCTGAACAAAATATTTAAAGAACAAAAGGCACTGGGTTTTCTGGGCACTCCATATTGCACTGGTTCTGTTGGACTTCCAACTCCTCCACTTGCTTGGATGATGATTCTGTATTTGACATCAGCTGGCATTGCCATAATGACATTGGATTTGCTGGGCATTGTACATTGCACTGGTTCTGTTGGGCTTGCAAGAATTCCCCCCTTCAGTTTCTAGTGCAGAGATTTTCTGTTTTGACAAGAGTCCTTTAGAAACAACGGAGATGAGGGCACCCTTGGGAGGAGGGTTAGTGGTTTATTAGCTTTCAGTCTATTGAAGCTTGCATTATTATTTTGTGATGCTTTGACTACTGTTAATAACAGAGTACAAAGTTAGATTCCTAGCCTTCAAAAATGCCTTGTAGAAGTTTGGGCTTCAGGTGTCTTGGGCTTCAGAATGGAGAACAGAAACCTTCCCAAGTGCCTTCTCTGAACATGAGTGGTATAATAGATCCCCCCCCCCACCACCACCAAATCACAGATGTAGGGCTTTCAAGGCAAGAGATGTTCAGAGGTGGTTTGCCATTTTCTGCCTCCATGTCAGCTCTGCTTAGCTTCCTGGCTATCTAGTTCAGGGCTAGGCTGAGTACATGTGACTGGCCCAAAGTCATCCAGCAAGCTTCCACAGCATCTTAATCTGACACTTTAACCACTATGCCATGCTGCTTCTCACAATGGAAAAGCATGTTGGAATTATTATTATTTTACTGGCATGAATATATATACACAAAGTTCAATAAAATATTTTTTTTACTGTCTGTGTTCTTTTCTGGCCCTTGAAACAAAGTTTGGGTCCATGAGTCTTTGGAGAAGTGACAGGGTATAAAGCCAACCATAGATAGATGGACAGATAGATAACTAAACAAATAAATTAATAAATTAATTAATAAAGTTTGGAACCAAACTTTGTTCTGCTGCTTCAGACCATCACAGCTACCAACTGCCAACTATTTCCTGACAACTACTATTATTTGTTTTATTTCATAATTATTACTGAAAATAATTTTGTGATATAAAGAAGGTGGGGTCCTGATCTGGGCAGCCCCAGCCTAGCCTGATCTTGTCATATGTCAGAAGCTAAGCAGGGCCAATGTGGAGACAGGCAATGGCAAATAACTTCTGACTGTCTCTTGCTTTGAAAATTTTACTGGGTCACTATAAGTCAACTGCGACTTGATACCCCCCTCCCCCCCAAAAAATAGAGAAGCAGAGTGTTAAAACATTATCCACCTTGGTCATCATATAGACTAAGTATGCCACTGCTGATGTACTACCTAGTTGAAATGAATGGGAATTATCCAGGACAACATCCATCTTCAATCATGGGGAAAGGGGGTAGAGGTAGAAATAAATATATATTCTTGAGACCTGTACACCTAGTAAACAGACCATTTTACTTAATAGCTAACAGAGATTAAAGCAGCCTAGTTTTACAACCAAGAAAAGAGATTTCTTTCTATGTTATGGATTATTAAAAGCTTAAAAATGGGGAGATGTTTTACAGGTGCCATAAGTACATACACACAAACACACGCACAGAGTCCATCTTGCCTTTATCTTGTTTCATTGATTTGTCTTGCTCCTATCAAGACCTTTCTGCGTTATACAGAAGTGGTATCCAATTATTCCAGATGTCTAGCATCCATAAAGCTATTGCTCTTCAGTGTCAGCTTTCTAAGTGATATACACTTTCTTTAGCTAATATTTTCATTCTTTTCTCATTACCACTTCTGTCAATGTTTACTGGTTCTGTTGTTCGTTACAATTTCCATACCAATTTGTGAGTAAGGTATCAAAGTTGAGGAATATTCTGGCTTCAAAAAAGACTGCTAAATACAAAGGTAGACAGTGGACGCTACTCAAGGGAAAATACCAAGAAGAATGATCAGCCAATTAGGGACCCAGCAGAACTTTGTCACTCCCTTGGGAGAATTCTGTGCCATAATAGTTATTAGAACCTAAAAGGCCACTTCCATTTTCTGAGTGTATTATAAACAACTGATTAATGCTGGTACAAAGTAAAGCATCAAAATGCTTTTACATGTTTTCTTGGCCTGAAAACAGAGTTAAGGGATTGTGAGACCGCAAATTAGTACTTGGGTAGCAAACTACGTGTGCAGGAAACAAACTGAACATAGACAGCTTTTGTGACTTTTAGTAGTGTTCTCTGGTGACAAGAAGTAGAGGACCAGCCTACATTTGTACATGAACTTGGGAAGGTGGATATGCACACATTGCACAATATCCCTTTAAATATTCATGCATACTCACAGAATCCATTGTTGTAAACAGAGTGCATGGTGCATGCTCCTTCCTTCTTGATTTTGGCTATTAACACTTCCATGCTGTCAGTGTTTGTTAATAATAGCACAAGCATTTTCTTGCTTGATCAGACTGAAGGGCCATCTAGTTCAGCACTACAAGTTGCATCTAATGAACAGCTGTCTCCCCTTTACAGCCCGCATAACCTCTTGTTCTCTCCTCCAAGTTGTTCCTCAGTCTCAGTGAAGTTCATGCTTATAAATTGTGTTGGATTGATTAATATCCAGTTCCAGAATGGTACCTTTACTGGGACAAGTCTCCTAAATCAGGGGTAGTCAACCTGTGGTCCTCCAGATGTTCATGGACTACAATTCCTATAAGCCCCTGCCAGTGTTTGCTGGCAGGGGCTCATGGGAATTGTAGTCCATGAACATCTGGAGGACCACAGGTTGACTACCCCTGTCCTAAATTATAAAGAGACCTGCTTGGTGTAGTGGTTAAGAAAGGTGGCTTCTAATCTGGTTAGCTAGGTTTGATTCCTCACTCCCCCATATGCAGCCAGCTGGGTGACCTTGGGCTCTCCACAGCACTAGTAAAGCACAGACCGACTGAGCAATAATACCAGAGCTCTCTCAGCCTCACCTCTCTCATAGGGTGTCTGTGGGGAGAAGAAAGGAAAGGCAAATGTAAGCTGCTTTGTGACTCCTTCTGGTAGAGAAAAGCGATATATAAGCATCACATAATATTTCAAGCAGATGGGGGGGGGGGTTGGCCAGTGACCCCACTGGCCAGAAAACCAGTATTAAATTCCTTAAACTTATGCGGCTCACAGGACTAGGGTCTATTAGATTTTTGGATTTGATTCTGAAAAAGGCACATTCTGCTGGGTTTTAATAAATCTATACTGAAGCAAAAACATGGCTGCCTGATCCTGAATTTGATGGGCCCTCTATTAATTACCTTCTATTTTCAAATTGTTATGTAAGTGGTAAAATTTATTTTACTATAGCAACTGAGGAAGTGGAGGATATTTAATTTCCAGAAATGATTGGAAAGTTCTTTTAATATAGCAGCTGTATCCCCATGGTCAAAATAGCAAGCACATACATGCACGAGTCAGCTATCATATTTCTTAAATAACTGACAAAGATTTTGACTTCAGGCAGTCATTCTATACAAATTATCCCCTTGTGTTCCTTTCCCCAATTCCTTTCAAATAATCTTCCAGCACTTCTTAACAGGACAGAAATCTCTTCACATGGGAGCACTGGATGCGTTTATTGGTATTGTTTTTTTTGGTACATAACAAGGTTGTGTTGCAGGCATTCCAATCTCTTAATTATTATCCTTGACCTTGGGAAAATAACCGAAAATAACAACCCCAGTGAGATGAAGCAGCTTTGCAATTACATTGCATAATGTTGTCACACGAAGGGGGTTGTCAGGGAGATAATGGTAAACACCAGCCTGGTCTCTGTCTGAAAAAATAATTGGAACCAGCTCCCTTTGTGGTTGGTGGAGAGGAGCAAAATGGAAGAGTAAATTAGCAGCTACTGGAGACATTAGCAACAACATTGTATTCAGCAGCGACCAGAATGCTAGCTGCCGTTAACTACTGTGGCATATAATTGCCTGGCTTCCTTTTTAATGACAGTCAAATTTTCAAATGGACATCCTTTCCATTGAAGCAACCTGAAGGTGTGTTCGTTATTTATGCCCAGTGTTGTTATTTAAAAGGAAAATAACAAGCTTGTGTGACAGCGTTCTTTGCCTGGGATGCTCCTATGCATCATGGGAAGCTAGCTTGTCCCCTCACTCAGGCATAGTGTCTCATGGACTTCCTTAAGGTCAGACATTGTCCCTGAGGGGAGAATTTAGCTCTTGGCAATTCCCTGTTATTTTGCCTCTTGCTTTCTCCCTAATTGCTGCCGTGAAACACCTGTTTCATCTCGAGAGGCCCTCTCCAGCTGTTGTCAGTGCCACCATTCTGCTCTGCCAGCAAAAAGGAATGCTGTGTGCATACCAAAGATAAGTGTAAGAACTAGAGGCTGTCTTATGAGGAAGCATTGGGTCACACTAGCAGTACTTGAACACCAGCAGGCACTCAGATTTACCCCCTTTCTTGATAATCTTACAACCACACGGAGCACACTGAGTCTGACCACCGGTCCATCTAACCCAGTCTTGCCGACTATGACTGGCAGCAGTTCTGTAATGTCTGCATGCAGAGATCTTTGCTAGCCCCTGTACTGAAATATTTACTAGGGATTCCAGAAGTGCTCTGCCACTTCACTTATCCATCTTCATCTGTCAAGAGATGAAGATGGTGGATTAACAAAAGAGCCTAGAGTAAGGTTGCCTTGACACAGAGGTATCACTCTATCATGGCATCCAGAGACAGGGTGTTTTTGAGGGGCTTTTTTGTGGGAGGTTCATAGACAGGGGTGCATGGGGAAGGCTTTCCTATAGAATTGCTGAGGGCTGGACACAACTGAACTGATGACATCATCATCATCATCATCATCCCTTAATTGAACATTTTCTGGATTTCCCCCTACTTTTCTCTGACCTTTCCCAAACCTGTTTTTTTTAAAAAGCCCTTCATGGTGTGGCTGGAGAAAATGCAGTGAAAATGGGGACTGACAGAAAGAAGTGTACTCAGAGCTCCAGTACGGATGCCTCTGGATGTGCAGCTGTGATGGCAGGAAATGGAGATTCTTCACCAGGAGGATTCTCCTTTGGATATCTCTGTCTTTTAGGGCATATTTTGTTTATTTGCATCAACACGGTGAGGTCTTGCAATTTTTAGGAGAACTAAGAATTGTACTTGCAACGTAATTAACCCAGGTTTTAGTCTAACTTTCACATCTGTTAGAAAGATAAGGAAACTTGTTCTTGTGTTGGGAGCGTGTGCTTCTGCCCACAATGAGGGAAAGGCATCAAAATTTCTGCTTTGGCTGAGATAAAGAAGTGCAGGAAGCACAAGACATTTGTATTTCCTGTTACCCTAGCATGATAGTGACATTCCAATCAGCTCAAAGTCAGCCTATGTTGAATATGGATAGGTGCTTTGGAATAGTAGTAAAAATGGGTATGCTATTTTTAGTGTCCTTATTTAGATTCTGCATTGGGTAAAAACATGTTTGCCTAACTACTCATCCTTTGATATTTATATATTATCATTGTAAATGTTCCAGGGCCACTGTTGGGTAGACTGGACTGGCTGCCATGGCCAATATAGCAAAGCAGTTTTTATATGTGGTCAGAAAAGGAGATGGAAGCCCAAGAGGTTGGGAGTTTCTCAAAAGTGAAATACTGGAGGTACAATCGCATACAATTCCCTTGTGAAGGAAAACTGGGAGGAACCTAAAGAAACCAGGATGGCTCCATAAAGCTCCAAAATAACTGAGTAATAAAAAAGACTAATTTAGGAAATGGAAGGAGGACCTTATAACCAAGGAGGAATATAAACAAATAACCAAGACTTGTGTGTTAGAAAAGCTAAAGCTCAATATGAGCTTAGGCTGGCAAGAATGCTAAAAGCAACAACAAAGGGTTCTTTAGTTATATTCAAACAAAAAAAAATATGTTGTGGGAGCATTACAGGGACAAGAAAGTGACATTATATCAGGTGATGTAAAGAGGGCTCAATTCCTACTTCTCCTCACACTTTTGTGAGGGGAATCACGCCCAAAGCAGTAAAATTATTTTACATGTTAAGGGATGGAGCTGTGGCCTAGGATCAATGTAGGGGTAGTCCATTAATACCTAGGCTGATTCTGTACTTACTTTGTTTAGTCCGTTGTTGATCCTGCTGAATTCAGATCAATTTGAACTCGGGTCTTCCTCTACTCCCTCCCCCCCAATTGAAACAGAAACTGTTCTGCACTTGATTAGGGAAGCTCAGAAGGGGTGGGGAGCCAAGCACAGCAGGAGCCTCTTTCTTTCTTTTCTTGAATGGGTGAGGAGGAGAGGATTGGAGACAGCAGAGGAAGGGAAATAAATCCAAAATCTCTGCTGAGAGAAGTTAGGGTTTCTGGAGCTTCTGAAGAGAGAAGTTAGGGCTTCCCCTTTAAGGGAAGCCTTGCAACCTGGGAACGAGGAAGCCTTTGAACTGACACCCTGGCCAATCAGGGCTTTTCTACAGTGTTGGAGGCTTGAGGCAGCAAGTTGGTTTGGGAAAAGCAGACAGTTGTACCTTTACACATGCCAATTTTTCAAATATCGAGGGTTATATTCATTCCAGTATATCGCAGGTGAAAGTTAGGGTCACTCCGAATCAATCATGCTTGTTGCAGAGGGAACATATAAACTGCCCAAAATCAAAATGGAAATCACATTCAGTGTAGATGGCAAGGACTGAATCAACCTGGGATTCAAATAAAAGTTCCGTGAAGATTCAGCCCTAATTTCTTTAAATGAAACCAAATCCTCTGGGCCAGATTAATTGCATCCAAGGATAGAAAAGAACTTGCAGATGCAATTTCAGAGCCTCTGTCCTTTATTCTTGGAGAACAGGTGAAGTGCCAGAAGACTGGAGGCGGGCAAATGTTGTTCCTATCTTCAAGAAGGGGAAAAAGGAGAATCTGGGAACTACCAACCCGTCTTTAGCTGGCAAAGAGTCCTTTATTCTTTCCCTTACATTTCTTCAAACTCTTCAAACCCTCTCTCTCTCTTTCTCTCTGGCTTTTCTGTCAGGGAAAAAAGATGGAACGCCAAAAACAAAGAACCCCCCATTGCTTTCCTGTTTTTAGTGCTCCATCTTCTTATATTTGTTTCTGTGTACCTGTTTATAATTCTCACATTGTTTGTTTCTAGATCTTGACTGATGAAGAACTCGAAGCAGAGACTTACTCTGGGAACTCTGACTTTGCTTTTTTACAAGGTTTATCAGAACAAAAGAATAGACTTTCCACAAGTTTCTCTGCATGAACTTTATTTCATATATATTGTATAGTGCCAACACAGGTCCCTGTTTTTGTTGCTCCCTGCACTGTGTATTCCAGGATTTGTTGCTGTTGTTTCCACACAGTGATAATTCCCTGCATTTAGAGCAGCAACAGAGTTGCCACACTGATGGATTCTCTGTTCTTTTTTTCCTATTCCCTCAAACCTCATGAGGTAATTTTTGAAATCCTCTGGTGGGTGGGACAATGACACTGGTTGCCAGATGTTGACAGTGAGGTTTGCACAAACATGTTTCTTGAAAGACCATAGCAAAGCAGGTTCCAAAATAATCAGAAGAAAACAGGACCTATTCTGCACACAATAGACAATGCACTTTCAATGCACTTTAGAAGTAGATTTTCCTGTTCCTCACAGGAAAATCCAGCTGCCAAAGCACATTGAAAGTGCATTATCCTATATGTGCTGAATTGGCACAGGGGAGACTTGGAAAAGGACAGGAGGGGAAAAGTTAGAGGACTACATTGTGTGGTTGATCCCAAAACCCTGGTTGCAGTTTGATAACTGTCATTGTGCCACTCCATGTGAAAATAGCAGTGATGTTTTTTTAAAGGTTTTAAAAACTGATGATGGCAGAACACTTCTCCCCTGGAGTGGCACAATGACAACATTGTTGGCAGCTAAAACTGAGTCAAGAGCTGTAAATCTGGTTTTGTGAAAAAGATCACAGCAGTGATCTCACACATCAGTGATGCAAAGGACATTGTTCAGAATGAGCATGGCTTCATACAGAGTTTCCTGCTCTCCACAAAGGGAAAAGACTCCTCTGTGAAAGTAGTCTGGGTGTCTCTAACACATAACTATACTCCAATGATTAACCACCATAGCAATAAACATGTGATCTGGGGGAGCGGGAAAGGAAACACATTTTCACCAAGACAATGTTGTCATGCTGGGAAAGTGTGATGCCACCCAGCAGAAGAACTTAACTGCAGGAAAGCATTGGGACCCTGCACTAGAAATGAGCAAGCCCCAATCTATGGTGTTAATGGACAAGACATCTGGAGAACCTCTAGTATTTAAGCCCATGAAATGCAGCCCTGCCATATTTTCTGCATGTTCACTTCTCACCCCTCTCTTGGCGTCAACTGCATTTGTTGGCACAAATACATCTTCCAGAGCTGTTCTCTCTTCTTTCCTCCTACTGTCCAATTAGAAGGATGTCAGCAAGAAGGCCATCACTCATCCAGCAGCACCTGACAGGGCTGGACACAGCTGTACAGTTTCAGAAGATTAAGGGACACTTTCTTTTCTATTATCCGTTAGCTCTGAGCTAGCCAGAATCTAATTCCTTTGGCTGATGAGTGTCTGCATGCATGTGCCTATCTGGGTTTGCTATAAATCCTATCTTTGCTAACATGGCATTCAGCTACCACACCTCAGTAGGGCATAGCAGCACCTTATATGAACAGGCAACAGGCATGAGCTACTTACATTTGTTTAAATAAATGTGCATATGACATAAGCCTCAGTCTGTGATTTTTAAACATGCTGAACAGAGTGCTCTGATTCATTCTTAATTCCGGACGCTTTAGGGATTCACAGCTCAGAGGCATTGTTCTGCAATATCTGAACCCATGCTCATATGAGGTGGCCTGGGGGATAATTCTGTGACTTTGCTTGTGTAAGGACTCTCAGATGCAACCAGTTTGTGAGAATAAAAGGTGAACTACAGCTATTTGTCACCAATGGCCACTATGGAGAACTTCATGAAGAAAAGAGTTATGTGTGTCTGTGTGGGAGACATCTTTAATATTTTCCTCTTTTTTTCTCATCAACATTTGTACTAAAATATAGAAGGCTTCTTATTAGAATAACACACAAGAGTCAAAATGGTTCCATTACTATGGAAGGGTCATATTCCAAGGATGTCTTAACAAATACTTTAACTGGATATTATAAGCATATTTTTTTTGTGGTTTATATATTGACTAGCAGTAAAGTCCGTTGCTATAATGCAATGGGCACTAGCTCATGGTTTGGTGTGGGTTCTGTGCCTCACTTGGAAGCTGGCAACCCTGAGGTCTCTCTGTGAACAACAGTCCTGACCCAAGGGAGCACACTTCAAGCACACTTAGGAAGTGTGGAATTCCAGAACATGAACCTATACCTATCTGGCAAGCTTATCTCCTCTCTGCAATGTTTTAATGACCTGAAGTAGTCCAGAGGGCTCTATGTGGCTAGTTGGGTGGCTGTGGAGGCATTATACCCTTTTGAGGCCCCAGTTTCAAATCTCAAGGAATATTTCCAACCTAGGGGTAGCCAGCCTCCAGGTGGGGCCTGGAGAGTTCCTGGAATTAAGTGTGAACTATTTCACTGGGTTTGCTGCTTTGGAGTATGAGCAAACCTAACTGATTATGAATAGTTTGGCTTTGTCCAGAGAAATGGATGGCCATCCTGGACTGATTCTAGACTTCCTTTGTTTTTTTCCATTGTGGATTCTGCTGATTTCAGATCGATTTGAACGTAGGTCTTCCTCTATACCCCCCAATTGAAACAGAAATTGTTCTGCATTTAATTAGGGAAGCTCAGAGCAGGGAGGGGAGCCAAGCACAGGAGGAGTCTCTTTTCTTGAACAAGTGGGGGAGGGGAGAGGATTGGAAACAGCAGAGGAGTGGGAGAATAAATCCAAGAGGAAAATCGCTGCTGAGAGAAGTTAGAGCATCTGAAGCGCAGTCACTTTAAGACAAGCCTTGCAACGGAGAACCAGGAAGTCTTTGAACTGATGCCCTGGCCAATCAGGGAAGACTACTTTGCTATGAGGCACAGAGAAGGAAGTTAATTCACAAACAGCAGAAATCTGCACACTTTCTGATGGCAATTTTAAATATTGAGGCTTATATTCACTTCTGGATATCGCGGAGGAAAGGTAGGGTCACTCCAGATCAATCATACATGTTGCAGAGGGAAAATTTAAAGTGCCCAAAATCAAAATGGAAATTGAATTCAGTGTAGATGGGAGGGAATTATTTGAGCTGGGAACGGGTAAAAAGCCCTGCGCAGGCTACACCCTGGTTAAATCAGTGGTTCTTAACCTTTACCCTACAACTACCAACCAAGTGGGTTTACAACTTCATCACTGAATATCCTCTAAGCCACAGGTAAAACTGTAGAACATAAAAAGCTGCCTTGAGCCAATATGAAAGGCTTCATTTATTTCAATAAAGTCTGTCTAAAAACAGCACTTCAGATATAGCCGATATAGCAGTATAAGCATATTTATAATTTATTAATGTAATAACATCTATTTAGGATAATTATTTTTAAACATCTAATTTTTATTCTGTTTTGTGCTATAGCTGAGTTTTTAATTAATGTTGATGAGAAGCAGCATATACATTTTCCATACTGACAAGTAATTTCATTTTTACTTTCAATGAGGTCCTTGTGCCAGATGTTCATTAGCCATCTTCTTGACATTAACTTTGATCCCAATTTGCCACTTTAAAAGATCTAGAGGAGAAGTCTCTGGGATATGATCCTTAGTACAAAGTGAGCACAAAGAGTACAAAGAGCCTTAGTACAAAGAGCCTCTTGTGGCGCAGAGTGGTAAGGCAGCAGACATGCAGTCTGAAAGCTCTGCCCATGAGGCTGGGAATTCAATCCCAGCAGCCAGCTCAAGGTTGACTCAGCCTTCCATCCTTCCGAGGTCAGTAAAATGAGTACCCAGCTTGCTGGGGGGTAAACGGTAATGACTGGGGAAGGTACTGGCAAACCACCCCGTATTGTGTCTGCCATGAAAACGCTGGAGGGCGTCACCCCAAGGGTCAGACATGAACCGGTGCTTGCACAGGGGATACCTTTACATTTTAGGCTGATTGACATCTATTCCACTGCATATACACATGCAGGAAAATCATCACTGGCTGTACATGCCAAGGAACAAGTTGAAAGGTAGATGGGGCCTTTCATTAAGGTTTTCCTGTCTTCCATACCAATAAAGTCAGAGTCTCCAAGAAAATGGAGCCAAACATCCTGTTGGAGTGGCAGGGCTATCAAAACTGGAACATCAGCCTTGCTCTGAGCCAATGCATAGCCCTGTGAAAAGACGTGTGATCTAACTAGTTTGGTTGATTTTCTCCATTGAAGGAGAAGATGTTCCCCATACCTATGTAATAACCCCATCCTATGTAATGTTAGAAGAGCCTCTTGTGACGCAGAGTGGTAAGGCAGCAGAAATGCTGTCTGAAGCTGTCTGCCCATGAGGCTGGGAGTTCGATCCCAGCAGCCGGCTCAAGGTTGACTCAGCCTTCCATCCTTCCGAGGTCAGTAAAATGAGTACCCAGCTTGCAAACCACCCCGTATTGAGTCTGCCATGAAAACGCTAGAGGGCGTCACCCAAGGGTCAGACATGACCCGGTGCTTGTACAGGGGATACCTTTACCTTTACAAAGTGAGTGCTATAAAATGACAGTCTTCCACTGGCTGTTAGAAGCCATTATAAGAAAGGAAGGAGGTTTGCCTAACCCCCTATACATGGAGATTCACTTGGAGCTCTTGACAGTCAGCCTTAGTTTTCACCATCCTGCATCATTTAGTGTCATCTGCAGACTTGGCCACTACACTACTAGTACTCACCCTTCATTCCAAATCATTCATGAATAAATTAAATAGTACCAGCCCCAATACTGCTCCATGTGGGACCCCACTGCTTACTTTCCTCCATTGTGAGAATTGTCCATTGATTGTCACTCTTCCTGTCATTTAATCCATTTTTAATCCAGAAGAGAACCTGTCTTCTTATCTCATGACTGCTAAGCCTATTCAGTGGAGCCTGGTGAGGTCCTTGTCGAAAGCCTTTTGAAAGTTCAGATATATAATGTCTACAGGATCACCAATTGTCTACATGCTTGTTCACTTTTTCAAAAAACTCCCAAAAGTTATTGAGGAGGACTTCCCTTTGCAAAAGTTATGCTGTTTTCCCCTCAGCAGGCTTTATTCTTCTATGTGCCTAGCGATTATTTCTTTGATTACAGTTTCTACTAATTTGCCTGGGAATTACATTAGGTGGATTGGGATGTAATTTCCTGGTTCCCATCTGGATCCTTTAAAAAAAAATTGGTGTCCCATTGGGTACTCTCCAGTCTTTTGGTACAGCAGCTGAATTTAGTGGTAGGTTACAGATACAGGTTGATATATCAACTCCAGTGTATGTCAACAGGACCTGGAGATTTATCAGTTTTTAATTTTCCCAGTAGGTTTAGAATTTCATCCCTAGTCACCTCAGTTTGGCTTGGATCTTCAGACTCCCTTCCTGAAATTAGGGCTGTGGCATGAATACTTGCCCCACACTTTCCAAAGTGAACACAGAAGCAAAAAAGTCATTGAGCTTCTCTGCCATTGCCCCATTACTTGTTAAGCTTCCTTGACTTATTTCTTTATTTATTATGAGATCTCCCCCACCCCAGCACAGCCACCTCAGGGTGGTTTCCAAGATTCCATCATTGCAAAATTAGATTAATAAAAATACAATACAATTCAAATTTAATAATAAAAATTAAAATCTGTGAAAAACAATCAACCCCCCAGTTAGCCTAATAAAGCTCTTTCAGTGCTGTCACTGTAGCTTACTTCTTGTTTTTTTTTTTATTTCATATTTTCCATCATATGGAGGGAACTCAGTGGTATTCTTGATGTTACCATTGTTATTGTTGGTGTTCATTGGCCCCAACTGAATGTCTGGCAGAACAGCTCCAGTTTGCAGGCCCTGCAAAACTGAGCCAGCTCCAGACTTAGCAGTGCCTTTCATAACTTGTGGAATGAATTCTATCTGAGCTTAAATTTAAATAAAGACATTAAAAGATAACAGTGAGTAATCTTTGGCTGGAATACAAGGTTTTTATTTGACACCTGGGATAGATAGATGATAGCCAGCTAGCTAGATGATAGGTAGGTAGGTAGGTAGGTAGGTAGGTAGGTAGGTAGGTAGGTAGATAGATAGATAGATAGATAGATAGGCAGGCAGGCAGGCAGGCAGGCAGGCAGGCAGGCAGGCAGGCAGACAGACAGACAGACAGAGATACCCAACTTCCTTCAGGCAGAGTACTGATTACCTGTCAGAGATTGATAATTAGAGAAAATTAGAGAGTAAAGCCTTGTGGTTTTGTGGTTAATGTGTTGCTTTGGAACAGTCAGAGAAATGCTTAGTTTCCTTGTGCCTATTTTCAAGGTAATATTTCCTCTCAGAAGTGGGATAAAACTCTTTAACAGCTGTTTACGTCAGTTGGGTTCAGGGATGCCTTCTTCATGAGAGAGTCTTACATTTGCCCTTTTCAAAGAAGTCAGAACCACATTCTCCCACAGAGATGCCTCCTGGACTCAGTCACCCAACCAAGCTTAGTATGGTATAGTTAGTCATGAAGGACAAGACTGGTTGTAGTGAGCTGCCTGCTTGGAAGCACCTTGTCCATGCTGGCAGACCTCACCATACATACAATTAATATCAGATTGTGTGCCTACAATATCATGAGATTGAACTAATCCAACTGAGGCATCTCAGTCATAGTGAATTGAAACAATTTCATCTGCAAAATGCATTGCAAAGAAGTCACAGCAGGATAGAGTTTTGTTGGCTCACTGAAAGACACTGGACTTGTATGAGCAGGAACTTTTAACATTAGAGAAATGTACTCTGCAGGACTACCCTACAATAGAACAGTGTGCAGTTTCAATGGAAGGAGGCCCAGGATTTTTTGAAGTCAATGCAAAGAACATAAAAGTGGGAGTATGACAAGTAATGCTTGGTTCACAACATGGCTGGAGGGTACCAATGCCTGACATCTCAAATGATGTCTCAAAATGCTCAGGGAAAGGGGAATGAGGCAGATCCTGATGGTCAGACATGGCCCTGTATTAACTTCGAAATAAGACTAATAAGCAGTATTGACCCTACTTTCAGAAGGAACGCCTGCTATTAATTTATTTTGAACCATGTTCTGTTACAAACAAGTCAGCCACACCAAAGTCAAGAATGTACAAAGAAAATAAATTTACCCTGGCTTTGTAGCAGCTTGGCTGAGAATAGAATCTAGCTCAGGAAGATTTAAAGATAAATTCCACTTAGAATTATTGAAGCCTCCGTGGGCAAAAATAGTTACAGTATTACTTAGAATGGATAGAAATCTTTGTGTTAGATTGCTCTTTTTCAGTCCCATTTAATCAAATCCTTGAGCTGAAAGCTTTGATTCTAAGCTTCTATCAACAAGGAACCGAGTAAGCTTAGAAAATCAAATCATTTAACATGTTGTTTCCTTCCTCATTTCTGTGTTGGTTAATTTATTTCACAATTTCTGCCATTCCTATTTCTGCACAGAACTACAGAGTGAATGTTTTATTTTATTTCAATTCAGTAGCTTCTTAGCATCTTTCTGTACAATTATTTTTGTGAATAACATTTTACATGTCTTCAATCAGGTTTCCCCTCTTATTGCAAAGATTAAAGATCGGATTTACCAACAACCTAAATAATGTACAGCGTATGTACTCTGATTATAAGGGGCCTCTAAATACAAAATACCCCTCCCCCCCAAAAAACACCCTACTAAATTTCAAGTTTTGTATAACTGGCTAAAGTACACATTTTTGGTATTGGTATGGGACTTCTTGAAGTTGATATGGTTTAGAGCAGAGACCCCTTACCTTTTTGAGCTTTTATGGTGGGGCCAACCACAAAACATGGCCAGCTTCTTGGTGATTAAGAGCAGTAGTCTTTGATCTGGAGAACCAGGTTTGATTCCCCACTCCTCCACATGCAGCCAGCTGGGTAACCTTGACCTAATCACAGTTCTCTCTGAGCTACCTCAGCCCCACATACCCCACAGGATGTCTGTTGTGGGGAGAGGAAGGGAATATGATTGTAAGCTGCTCTGATAATCCTTTGGGTAGTGAAAAGTGGGCTATAAAAACACCTCTTCTTCTTCAGTAGGCCTGGGTCCAAGAACACCCTTACACTACAAACCTGTTCCATCCAGAATGGGTGACATATTAAATGTCAGGTCAGACCGCCTGCTCAGACGTAGCACTTCCACCTTGTTGAGATTAAGCTTCAGTTTACTAGCCCACTCCTATTCCAAAATTGTTCTAGGCACCAAATCAGGGTTTCTACAGCATCCCAGGGATCACTCAAGATATAGTTCAGTGTGATCCACATATTAGTGACAAAAAGTCCAAATCTCCAGATGACCTTATAGTGGTATAATGTATATGTGGAAGAGAAAGGGAGATAAGGGTGACCCTCACAGGACACCACAGGTCAAGTACCACTTCGAACACCTACCTGCCACATAGGACCAGATCCACTGAAGCATGGTTCCCCTCCCCCAACCCAGCCATTGTTTTCAAAAGGATAGCATGGTCAATGATATTGACATCCTCAACAGAGACCTTTCCACCTGTCAGAGCAGGTCATCCACCAGAGCAAGTGAACCACCAAGGTTTCTTCAGTTCCATAAACATGAATAAAACCCAGATTGGGAGGGATCTAAACAATTTGCCTCATGCAGGAAATCTTGAAGTTGTCCAGCCACTACTCATACGGTTACCCTACTCTGGAATGAAATGTTTAAGACAGTGGTTCTCAACCTGGGGTTCGGGACGCCTTTGGGGTTTGGATTCAGAGTAAACTTCCTTAGAGTTGGATTTATCACTTTGTAAACGTGTTATTGTAAATGTTGTAAACTTGTTGAAAACTTGAAACCCATGGTTATGATTATTGTAGCATTGTGATCATTCAGTGTATACATCCATGTTCTATGTAAACTGCCCTGAGCCTTATGGGAGGGTAGTGTAGATATACGACAGACAGACAGACAGGCAGGCAGACAGACAGACAGAATCATGGCTTAAATCTCCAAGGATACTATCCCACATTCTTAGAATGTATAAATTAAAAATATCTCAAACAACTGGGCAGGTTGGCACCCTGACACCATCTGATCCTGTTACTGCTAATATAGAATTCAAGTCAGAATGCAGAGATTTTATCTGCAAAGTTCTGATGGAAATAGAAGAAGAAGAAGAGTTGGTTCTTATATGCCACTTTTCTCTACCCGAAGGAGTCTCAAAGCGGATTACAATCCCCTTCCCTTTCTTCTCCCCACAACAGACATCCTGTGAGGTGGGTGAGGCTGAGAGAGCCCTGAAATTCCTGCTCGGTCAGGGCAGTTTCCTCAGTGCTTGGTGAGCCCAAGGTCACCCAGCTGGTTGCATGTGGGGGAGTGCAGATTCAAACTTGGCTCGCCAGATTAGAAGTCCACACTCCTAACCATTACACCGTCAAAGCAGGCCACCAAACAGTCTATCTCCTTCTGCAGGCCAGATCCCAACAGGCCTCTGATCTAGGGATACCAGCCTCCTAGGGGACCAAAAGTTCCCTCAGAATTTTAGCTCAGTTCCAGGCTACAGAGGTCAGTGCCTCTAGAAAAAATGCTTTGGAGGGTGGACTCTATGGACAAAACTGAGGGTCTTGTTCCCCCTAAGCTCCATCTCCAAATCTTCAGGAATTTCCCAACCTGGATCTGGGAGCTCTACTTCCCACCCCCACTGGTAGCCAGGGGAGATCAATCAATTCTACCATCCAGAACAGTCCTGCTGGTGTACACTGTGCAGATGCAATGGTGGTAGGAAAATGTCATTGTTTTAATGCCACTAACACAATGGAGTACACTTACTGTATTTGTCATGAGCCTTTGCTATCACTTAAACCATCTCCTTGCCTTTTTATTGCCTACAGCCCCTCAATAAAACAAGAGGCTGCCAAGAAGAGGAAGAGGAAGGAAGAGGAAGAGGAAGAGTTGGGCTTTGTACCCTGCTTTTCTCTGCCCCAAGGAGTCTCAGAGTGGCTTACAATCACCTTCCCTTCCTCTCCCCACAACAGGAACCTTGTGAGGTAGGTGAGACTGAGAGAACTATGACTGGCCCAAGGTCACCCAACAGGCTTTACGTTTAGGAGTGGACAATCAAACCCACTTCTCCAGATTAAAAGCCTTTGCTCTTAACAACTATGCCACAATGGCTCTCACACCTGAGAGAAGGTACCTGGGAACACAGTTGTATCAACTGTCTAGGTCGTTTCCTCATTCCAGAGGTCAACCACAGTATCAACAGGAGCACCTATCATACCTACAGGGAAATCCCCTAGCTACCAGAAAGCCATTTAGCTTCATCTTGTCCCAGAGGCAGATCATTTTAACAGCTTTTGCCACCCCTGCAGTGATCTGTCCAAGACAAAGCAACTATTGTTAATTCCTCCACCTCCACATTATATTTTCTTCTGCCAAGGACAAAATATTGGATCCAAGAGTATGACCCATGTAATGTATAAGACCAATTGTTACCTGAGACAGGGCCATGTTTGTCAAGAAATCCTGAGCCATTCCTGACAAGTTAGCCTTGGGATGAATGTTAAAATCCCCCAGAACAACCAGACTAGGAGTATCCCAAACCTCTGAAACCACCTATGTCAGCTCAGGCAGGGAGACTATTGGACAGTAGGATGGGCAGTACACCAACAGAATCCTAGCCCTGTCAATCCCACCAATCAAAAGCAGTAGCTTCCTGGATGGGGCATATGTCATTTTCATGAGTTGAAATGGGCACAGGGGAGGTTATTTTCCACTCTTGGGAGCTGCATATACAGCATTCCATGCACATAAAATTCCCAGAAGATTGAAATAATATCCCCTGGATCCTTTGGATTGGGAACCCTGCTGCAGTCCTGAGCCAGGGCGCCTTGTGCTCCTTTATTATTGTTATTGATATTAATTTGATTTGTTAACTGCTGCTCTTGGGCTAGCCAGCTTGTAGTGGTTTACAGACAATAAAAGCTGTTCCCTGCAACTACTGTGTGACTGCAGGGAAAAGGAGTCAAGTTTAGGCGCATTTTTAAAAATCTCATGTCGTTTGGCTGTAAGCCTCCTGCACATCTCTAGATCCTATGGCTGACTCAGGGCACACATGTTCTGTTGCACTCCTTAATTATGATCGCATGCCCCATTTCCAGACTGGTGGACAGAATGAAAAATAGCACCTACAGTTAAACTAAGGCAGTAAAAAAAGAAATCCTATTTTCCTCTGCTTGGCAAATGTATCTCAGATGAATAAAAGACATTTTAAAAAGTTTGTAAATATGTTATGACAAAATATATTTCTCATGATCTTGCTAAGATTATATAAAGGAAATTGCTCTGTAGGCTGTAATGTTTCCTTTTTTTGAAGTACAACATTTTGTTTGATATATCATCAACATTTGATGTAGAAAAGGATCTCGCTTTTTTGTACAAAGCAAAGTACATTAACTAAACATCTTGCCTTTTATTGGAGGGGGACAAAAAAACCCAAGTAGTGTTTATGAATATGCTTGATTTCAAAAGCAAAGAAACTGATCTTACACAGTTTATAAAATCATAATGGCGAGGCTGATGTTTGCAAGAAATATAGAAAAATGCAGTTGAGAGCATGGGTACCATCCATAGGTTTGTTTCACCAAAGAGGGGAAGGTACTGTTTGTGATACGCCCATAGATTCGGGTGGACAGCCATGTTGGTTTGAGGCAGCAGGACAAAGTTTGAGTCTCGTGGACTTCTTTCGGAGCAACAAGGTTTTATTCTATAAGCTTTTGTGTGCATGCACACTTCTTCAGATATACATTCAGCTCAGTTTTACCTCTGGTAAACTGGCTTGGCAGAGTATTCTATCACCTGCAAAGCCTGTGAAATCTGAGACAACAGCAGTACAAAGGAAAAAAATATCTGTGTATCATGGGAAGCAAAGGCTCTCTAAATCTCTTTTATCAGGCTATTTAACTTTAAACTGAGAAACAAGACTTTGAAGAGGATATTCACCTTTTTCTATTCTGAGCAGTCTGATTTAATTTAATTGCTGTCTGGACCTGACTGTGCCTCAATTATTTTTAAAATTCTTTTTGTTCTATTTCTCTTTTGTTTTACTGCAGGAGACCCTTTGTGATTTGTTGGAAGTATCTACTAATATACTGACATTCTTCTTCCAAGAAAAAGGGCATAATTTCTTGGGTATCCTGGAATTACACCATAGAGAAAATGAACCAAATCTGTAATTCATCAGGCTGCCTTGCCCGCCTTGCATCATGAGGCAAATAAGAAATGGTAGTATTCAGGAGATGGTTTACTTCTTCCACCTGATGTAGAATTGTGGACAATGTTAAGTGGAAAACAGGGAAATAGTCTGAAAATGCAGTTGGCCAAGCATCAATCACCTCTGCTTGACTTCCTGACTTTCTGACTTCCTGTACCCAGCCCCCTTTGTAGACTATAAATTGCACATTGATAGGCGAACCTTTTGCAGATGGCTTCCTGTGATAGCACTTCCTGGTTACCATAACATGTTGGATAAATGAATGTAAGTTTTTTGGGTTTTTTTGATGTGCTGAGTCTCACTATTTATTCTCTGAAATTTATGGTGAATCTCATACTGTTTCCCAACAAATAAGAAAACTGTATCCACTTTCAGGAAAACAGCATTACAAATTTAAAATCTGTGTTACAAAGCAGTGTTACAAAAATACAGACTATGTTAGGTTATGCAAAATTCCAGAGTAGTGTCTTTCCAGGGCTGCTGGTGTCTTCCTATTTTCAGACACAATACTCAGAAAATATGAAATAAGTTTTGTTTTATTTGAGCTCCCTGTGACCTGGATAACCTAGGTTAGCCTGATCCTGTCAGATTTCAGAAGCTAAGCAGGATTAGCCCTAGCTAGGTTTTAAATGGGAGATCTCCAAGTTATACCGGGGACGTGACATGGAGGTAGGCAATAGCTAACCAACTCGGAACATATTGTGCATTGAACACGCCGTGGGGTCCCTATAAGTTAGCTGGGACTTGGTAGCATTTTCTGACGCCACCATCTGAGCCAAATTTACAAGGCAAAATATGCACGACCCAAAATTTCAGCTACAGCGGAAACACAGGGCAAAAAGTTCAGCTCTTTATTCTCTTCTGTGTAGATTTTTTCACTGCCATCCTCCTCAATATCCTCATGCTGCCAACCTCCATATCTTCCAGGAATACAACTGAAGGCCAGATTACAGAGCAATTCTCTCATTGAGGCGCCTCTTATCTCCAGAGCCTGCCCTCCTAGGTGCCACCCCCAGAACTCCAGGAATTATCCAATCCAAAGTTGGCAACCATAAGTCTCAGGCATATATCCAACAGTTCTAAAAGAATTCCAGTGTGAATCTCCTGACAGAAATATGCAATCTGCCCCCCTCCCCAAGGACTGGAAGGTAGCTATTGTAACCCCCATTTTAAAAAAGGTTCCAGAAGAGATCTGGGAAATTACAAGCTGGTAGATCTGATGTGAATACTGATCAAGTTAGTGGAATCCGTTATTAAAGATAGAATTAGTAGACACACTGATGAACAAAAGCTATTGATGAAAAATAAGCATGGATTTCGTTAGGGAAGATCTGGTCTCACTAATCTTTTAGAGTCCTTTGAGGGGGTGAACAAACATGTGGACAACGGTGACCCAGTAGCTGTTGTTTACTTAGACTTCCAGAAAGCTTTAAAGTTCCTCATCAAAGGCTTCTAAGTAAACTTGGCAGTCAAGTCCTCATGTGGATTAAAAACTAGTTAATTAACAGGAAACAGAGAGTATAAATGGGCAGTTTTCACAGTGGAAGGTGGTAAGCAGTGGGATACTGCGTGGCTCAGTACGAGGCCCAGTAATTTTTAACTTGTTCATTAAAGTTTGGAGCAAGCAGCAAAGTGGCTAAATTTACAGAGGACACTAAATTGTTCAGAGTGGTAAGAACCAGGGAGGGCTGTGAGACACTGCAGAGTGATCTGTTGAGGTGGGTGAGAGGGCGCCAATGTGGCAAATAAGGTTAAACATGGGGCAGTGCAAAGTAATGCACACTGGGATAAATAACTAAATAAATAACTAAATAACTATATATATATATATATATATGTTGATGGTGTCCAAACTGGCAGTAACTGACCACAAGAAAGATCTTGGAGCCATGGTAGAGAACTCACTAAAAATGTCAACTCAGTGGGCCATTCCACACCAAGATCTATGTGGCAAATTGGTTGCGGGACAAAAAAACGCCATTTTAAATTGTGGAATTCGTTATTATGCATACCTGGCTTTATAGTGGAATCCAGTTGCATTTCTATCGTTTCCCACAGGTTTCCGGTCTCGGCAAAAATCTCTAGCCAGGAAGCGATATTGCCGAGCTCGTCCCGCCCCTGGCCATCAAGCAGCCAATGGGCGGCCGTTATCATGATCCCAAAAAGCCCCTTTCCCTTTAAGGAAGTTAAAAACACACACACACACACACACACACACACACACACACAAACGTTGCAACGAATCTGCATTGATTCGTTGCAACGGAGAGACCCATCAAGGTAGCAGGTGGTGTTTGAGCTGCCGTTTCATCGTTGCCACGCTCCCCCCGAGTGAAAAAAAAAATTAACCCCCCCCCCTGGCACGGGCGCGATTTTTGGACGAAAATACAGTGAAAAATAAAGGGAACATAAACCAGAAAACGGGGCTGTGTGTTGCTTCGTGCTTGGTGACTTTAAACAGCTCTGGGGAGGGACTGCAGCCAGGGAAGTCTTGCTGGGTAAACGAAGGCTCGCCAGTGCGTTGATCTCCACTCGCTCGGAGAAAAAAAATTGGCGATCGCTTCGCCAGAAGATCAGAGGAGAGAGCTAGGGGGAGGGACTTTGCAGAAACCGCAACAATGGTAATGCACAGAACTTTCCCGCTAGTGTTGCAGATTGGTTGCAAGAGTGTAGCACTTTCTGGAAGGTGAATCCACTTTTTGGGATTTCCCTGAAAGCGCTACAACGAAGCACTTTTTGCGGATCGGTTTCAGGAGTGTTACAGATTGTCAACGACGTTGTGCATAACAGCAAAACAGTAGCGATTTCAATTTGTAACCATTGTGCTATTTTGGACGAGTGCGGAATGGCCCAGTATGCGGCTGCAATATAAAAAGGCAAGTTCTGTGCTGGGGGTTATTCAGAAGAAAGCTGAAAACAAATCAGCCAGTATCATAATGCCTCTGTATAAATCTATGGTGCAGCCTCATTTGTAAGTTTGTGTACAGTTTTTGTCATTGTACCTCAAAAAAAGATATTATACCACTGGGAAAAAGTATAAAGGTAAAGGTAAAGGTATCCCCTGTGCAAGCACCGAGTCATGTCTGACCCTTGGGGTGACGCCCTCTAGCGTTTTCATGGCAGACTCAATACGGGGTGGTTTGCCAGTGCCTTCCCCAGTCATGACCGTTTACCCCCCAGCAAGCTGGGTACTCATTTTACCGACCTCGGAAGGATGGAAGGCTGAGTCAACCTTGAGCCGGCTGCTGGGATTGAACTCCCAGCCTTATGGGCAAAGCTTTCAGACGGCTGCCTTACCACTCTGCGCCACAAGAGGCTCTGGGAAAAAGTATAGATAAGGGCAATTACAATGATTAAGGGAATGAATCGCTTTCCCTGGGAAGAAAGGTTAAACAGGGGGGAATCTGCATTATGGAAAAGTTGCAAAAAAGACTGCTAAAATGACGTCTTATATCTCAATTCCACATTTGAGAATGGTTGCGCAGTGCGAAACCTGTGTCATTTTTTATTATGCATTGAAAATGCTGCCCTGTGTGCCTTCAGTGTGTTATCACTGTGGCTTCTAAAACTCAGTTTTCACTGACTTTTCCAGTGCCATGAGGACACTCCTTTTGTGATGCAGAACTCTAGTGTGGTTTCCAAGTTCACCCAGGTTCCTCCGGGCACTAATGGGCGATGGAACAACCCCTAGTCCGCCCATGCCCATTGAGAAAAAGGGAAGGCGCTTTTCGCCCCTCTACGCACCACACGGCAATCTCCAGCAGAGAGCACTCACCTTTAACATCAAAAAATCAGAAAACAAGCAGGGAGGGGGTGGCATTCCCCACTCCACAATTACTCCTGATCCTTCACTGCCCAGACCCTGGGTAAACGGTCTCCAGTTCTGCAAATTAATTTTGGGGAAAGACTTCACATCCCGTGCAGGGTGCAGCTTTCCCCTGCCTCCTGTCTTCCATTTTCTCTGCCCCATGGACTGAGTTCTGATGCTGGGGTAGAATGCCTAGCCTTGGATGGCCAGCCATCTGTCATATACTGTGATCCCCCCCCCCCCGACTTTTTAGCTTGGATAAACAACAATTGAGAAGTGACATGATATATGTTTACAAAATTCTGCACAGGATCGAAAAGGTGGAGAAGGAAGTGCTTTTTTCCCTTTCTCACAATACACAAGTTTGGGGGCCCTCAATGGAATTAACATGTGGAATTCAGTGTCACACAGAGTGGTGGTGGTGGCTACAAGCACAGACAGTTTCAAGAGGGGACTGCGTTGTTGGAATATGCAAGATCTGCAGCATGCATGATTGATCAGAATATGGAATTTGTCTCACATTGGAGGAGATTTGTTTTTTGGCAAAATTAGAATTTGGGCTTCCTGATATTTTTCAAATAATCTCCACCAGCATACTGATTGGCTCAGTTGGACACTACCTGCTCCTGTGGGCACAGTTCCTCCCTGCTTGCCTCCAGAACAGACAGAATTAACACCACAGAACAGTTAGACAGACAGTAGGAATACAAAGTTGTTTCTCTTCTTGACAAAACTCTTTTATTCTTTTAAGCAACTTGGTGCTCAGCTCTCTAGCATATTTAGACTCTGCCAATATGGATAAACATCCATGGCTATTAGCCACAAGGTAAAGATGAAGCACTATATCTGGGGCTAGATGCTTCTTGGTGCTTGGGAGGCAACAGTGGGAGGGCTTCTGGAGTTCTGGCTTCACTGGTGGACCTCCTAATGGCCCCTGGGTTTTGGCCCCTCTGTGGCAAAAACTGTTAGATTTAATGGGCCATTGGCCTGCTCCAACATGTCTTCTCTTATGTTCTTCATTCACTGTGGCCTCAGTCCCCACATTTGCATTTTGGAAATAATAAAACGGGTCTATCTAAAAGAAGAAGTGTTGGTTTTTATACTCTGCTTTTTACTACTAGATAGAGATTCAAAGCGGCTTACAATTACCTTCCTTTCCTCTCCCTATAAGGTAGGTGGGGCTGAGAGGGCTCTGACAGGAATGCTCTGTGAGAACAGCTCCATCAGGGCTGTGATTAGGCCAAGGTCACCTAGCTGGCTGCATGTGAAAGAGTGGGGAATCAAACCCAGCTCGTCAGATTAGAAGCCATTGCTCTTAACCACTACACCAAGATTTTAGTAAAGCTTTTGACAAGGTTCCCCATGATGTTCTGATGGATAAATTGAAGGACTGCAATCTGGATTTTCAGATAGTCAGGTGGATAGGGAATTGGTTAGAGAACCGCACTCAAAGAGTTGTTGTCAATGGTATTTCATCAGACTGGAGAGAGGTGAGTAGCGGGGTACCTCAGGGCTCGGTGCTTGGCCCGGTACTTTTTAACATATTTATTAATGATCTAGATGAGGGGGTGGAGGGACTACTCATCAAGTTTGCAGATGACACCAAATTGGGAGGACTGGCAAATACTCTGGAAGATAGAGACAGAGTTCAACGAGATCTGAACACAATGGAAAAATGGGCAAATGAGAACAAGATGCAATTTAATAAAGATAAGTGTAAAGTTCTGCATCTGGGTCAGAAAAATGAAAACCATGCCTACTGGATGGGGGATACGCTTCTAGGTAACACTGTGTGTGAACGAGACCTTGGGGTACTTGTGGATTGTAAACTAAACATGAGCAGGCAGTGTGATGCAGCGGTAAAAAAGGCAAATGCCATTTTGGGCTGTATCAACAGAGGCATCACATCAAAATCACAAGATGTCATAGTCCCATTGTATACGGCACTGGTCAGACCACACTTGGAGTACTGTGTGCAGTTCTGGAGGCCTCACTTCAAGAAGGACGTAGATAAAATTGAAAGGGTACAGAGGAGAGCGACGAAGATGATCTGGGGCCAAGGGACCAAGCCCTATGAAGATAGGTTGAGGGACTTGGGAATGTTCAGCTTGGAGAAAAGGAGGTTGAGAGGGGACATGATAGCCCTCTTTAAGTATTTGAAAGGTTGTCACTTGGAGGAGGGCAGGATGCTGTTTCTGTTGGCTGCAGAGGAGAGGACACGCAGTAATGGGTTTAAACTTCAAGTACAACGATATAGGCTAGATATCAGGAAAAAGTTTTTCACAGTCAGAGTAGTTCAGCAGTGGAATAGGCTGCCTAAGGAGGTGGTGAGCTCCCCCTCACTGGCAGTCTTCAAGCAAAGGTTGGATACACACTTTTCTTGGATGCTTTAGGATGCTTAGGGCTAATCCTGCGTTGAGCAGGGGGTTGGACTAGATGGCCTGTATGGCCCCTTCCAACTCTTCTATGATTCTATGATTCTATGATTCTATGATTCTAAGATGGCTGTTATAAGGATCACAGTAAGAATGTGTGTGAGGTGTTTTGAGCACTGAGCACACTGTATAAATCTTATGTATAAATATTGTTGGGACGATTCTTTTTGACATAAAATGGATATGTCTCAGGGTTATAGGAAGCTGAGAAGAACTCCTGTACCATTTCTTGTACTACTGTTGGTGTTCTTGCCTAGGTTTGCACCCTCAGGGGCTGTTTCATGCTTTGTAGTTGCAGGATTGTATTGATACAAGAATAGCTTTTGGGTAGGACTGGGTCAATCACATGGAACCCAAGGAAAGGATCAACAGGCCTCTACACCCATAGCTGTTTCTGCTGATGAAAAAAAGGTGGGAGAGAAGCTTGAAGTCCCTCCTTCCCTTCTGCAGGTTTTGGACCCATACAGAGTGACAGAGAAGTTTTTAAAGGTTGGTCTCTGCATGAATATGTGACTAGAAGTCTTGCCTGAGCACCTGCGACTTGACTTGTGTCACATGTGATGTGTGCACTGGCCCTGAGAAATGAGATTGCGCCCTTTGCCTTTTGGATGCAGTGATGAGAAGTGACACTCGCATAAGAGATAAAAGAAATGTAGCAGCCCTATTGACTCCAGTTGAGTACTCCTTCTGCACAGTTAATATGACATTTTTCCTCCTGAAAGGAGGAAATAGCAGGTAGTTTGCTGAAGCATGATTCTTGGATTGTTGTTATGTGCGAAGTCGTGTCCGACCCATCGCGACCCCATGGACAATGATCCTCCAGGCCTTCCTGTCCTCTACCATTCCCCGGAGTCCATTTAAGTTTGCACCTACTGCTTCAGTGACTCCATCCAGCCACCTCGTTCTCTGTCGTCCCCTTCTTCTTTTGCCCTCGATCGCTCCCAGCATTAGGCTCTTCTCCAGGGAGTCCTTCCTTCTCATGAGGTGGCCAAAATATTTGAGTTTCATCATCAGGATCTGGCCTTCTAAAGAGCAGTCAGGGCTGATCTCCTCTAGGACTGACCGGTTTGTTCGCCTTGCAGTCCAAGGGACTCGCAAGAGTCTTCTCCAGCACCAGAGTTCAAAAGCCTCAATTCTTTGACGCTCGGCCTTCCTTATGGTCCAACTTTCGCAGCCATACATTGCAACTGGGAAGACCATAGCCTTGACTAAACGCACTTTTGTTGGCAGGGTGATGTCTCTGCTTTTTAGGATGCTGTCTAGATTTGCCATAGCTTTCCTCCCCAGGAGCAAGCGTCTTTTAATTTCTTTGCTGCAGTCCCCATCTGCAGTGATCTTGGAGCCCAGGAAAATAAAATCTGTCACTATCTCCATTTCTTCCCCTTCTATTTGCCAGGAATTGAGAGGGCCGGATGCCATGATCTTTGTTTTCTTGATGTTGAGTTTCAAGCCAACTTTTGCACTCTCCTCCTTCACCCGCATCAACAGGCTCTTTAGTTCCTCTTCACTTTCTGCCATCCTACAGAGGACCAAGCAGATGGTCCACGGTAGAATTGGGTAGACCTGGACTCTGTCATGACCACTGTGACAGCCAATCAGTTTAAATTAATCAAGGGGTCTGTGCCAATGGCTTGCTGCCACAGCCAGCCCCATTGTTCTCTCTATGTATATATGGGATCTTAGGAGGGATTTGCAGAGTGAAGATAGCTGCTACGATTCCAGTGTCATGTGGTTCTTGAATGGTTCTTGAATACCAATGGTTTTATCTTGATGTCATTATCTTGATGACATGTCATGATGTCACTTTGGGCCTGATGTCATACCATTGATGCACCACTATTTTCCCCATTCCCCTGCTCACCTTTGCAGGTTACCAGCCATTGGGTGGCAATTCTGCACCATAGTTATGCAAGAAAAGGCTGTCCAGGGAACTGAAGTGGGTAACTTGGTTCCCGTTCAAGTTATAGAAAAAGCCCAAAACCATATTGATGGTACATGCTGGCAGCTCCCTGGGTAAATAAACGGGGAAATAATGGTGAAATTAGTGGTGTGACAATTTCTGGGACAATGGGACATTGCCCCCATCCTCATGTTCCCATTCTCCAGCCACTGGCTGACTAGTCCATTCTAAGGTTTTAAAAGGGCAGATGGAAGACAGAGGTGAGGAAGTACAGCTTTATTTGCCACCTGGAAAGGGGGTACCTCAGTCAGAAAGGACACTGCTCCT
This sequence comes from Paroedura picta, assembly GCF_049243985.1. NCBI lineage: Eukaryota > Metazoa > Chordata > Lepidosauria > Squamata > Gekkonidae > Paroedura > Paroedura picta. The sequence goes on from NC_135370.1 coordinate 113,186,863, forward strand.
GTGCCATTGGGCCCTTCATACTGGCCATAGATAAGCACAGTGATTCATATATGGATTTCAGACCACAAAGATGTTGAGACCCTCTGTTTTGTTTTAAGATACCTAAATTCTCATTTACATTCTTCCAAAGCAGTCAAATAAACCCAAAGCATCTACCCAAGACATCTACCTGCTTAATATTCCTTACTGCATTTCTACATCATCATATCTTTGCTCTCTTGGCAAATTAATTTCCTGGTGTACTTAATGAAGTAGAAGTCAGCTCAAATTCCTGGGTTTTTATTATCGGGTTTTCTGTTCTATCAAACCATTTTATATTCATATAAGATAAGAAATGCAATTAGTTTTGAAAAGATCTCTCATTTCATTCACTTCATACTCTAAACAAGTGTCTGAAGGTGGTAATGAACTAAATAAGGATTAATCAGTTTAAGCACCATCCTTCTATGGATTGATAATGTAGCCAAACAGCAAACATGGCCTTGGCCTGTAACATGGAGGCACAGGTGTCTTCTGTGGTTCTCTGTGCCTGTTACCAGCTTTGGTTTATTCATCAGATGTGGCTCTTCTTTGAGAGGCATTATGTGGCTATTGTTATCGGTGCTTTGATCACACCCAGATTAGTTTAATGTGCAGTGCTTTATGTGGGGCTGCTTTTGAAAATTGTACAGAAGCAGTCACTAGTATATGCACGAAACATAAACAGGTTCACTCTTCCCTTCCAATTAAAAAGGTAGGTATCCCCTGTGCAAGCACCGGATCATGTCTGACCCTTGGGGTGATGGCCTCCAGCATTTTAATGGCAGAATCAATACAGGGTGGCCTTGACAGTGCCTTCCCCAGTCATTACCGTTTAGCCCCCAACAAGCTGGGTACTCATTTTACCGACCTTCTAAGGATGGAAGGCTGAGTCAACCTTGAGCCGGCTGCTGGGATCGAACTCCCAACCTCATGGACAGACAGCTTCAGACAGCATTTCTGCCGCTTATCACTCTGCGCCACAAGAGGCTCTGTCCAATTACTAAGCGCTTAATTCCCTGACCCCAGGGTATGAACCTGGTTCCTTCTAAACAAGAACAATGCTTGTGTAACCCAATAGTGCCTGGATTCTTTTGAGAGTTTGGGTGCTATTTTGGTTGTCCAAGCACATCCCCTCAGCCACTGAAGTGCTGATGGTGAGTTGTGCTGCTTGGCCATATAGAGCAGTAACTGGCCTCCCCACTTAGGAACCAACCTACAACCCTCATCACTGGCAAAACTTTATGCAGATGCTTTGGGATCTGAGAGGGATCAATTTTAAAACAATCAATCAAACAAATATACCAAAACTCATCAGTCTGCACTACATCCTAGCACCTGCGTAGACCACAAAGTCTCCTTTTGAGGGGATCTTAGGAAGACATGCTATATTTTTCAGCATAAATGATGGTTCTCCAGGTAAGCAGACCCCCTTCCCCTTTTCTGGCTCCTTTACATGTTGTGAAGGGGGAGGGGGCGGGGATGGTGGCAGGTGTGGCAGCAGCCAAGTACATTGAATCTCAAATTCTTACTATCTCTCAGCACCATACAGTGTTCTCTGTTGTGCTTAATTAAGGGAATGTTCAAATCAGGATTTGAACCTGGGTGTCCTCTAACCACTGTATCAGTTTTACTCTCAGTCATTCTCAACATTTTACTGTTCAGAAACCCCTGAAACATGCTCCAGTCATCAAGAAACCCAAAAGTGGAGCGATCATGTGGAATATGTTGGGAAGCATAGCTGTGTACATGCATACCCAGGATCCCCTTCCCCCCCTCCAGGCCTTTCATTGGCCATTCTGGGAGGGGGGGGGAACAGGTCGATATGGCCATATATGGTCATATCACCCAATACATTTTTAACACATTTGAAAAATAACATTATTATCTCCCACCCATTCAGAAAACCCTTCACAAAATCCTGGTTGAGAAAGCCATGACTGATTCTACACTTACTTTGTTTTTTCCATTGTGGATCCTGCTGAATTTGAACTCGGGTTTTCCTCTATCCCCCCCCTTTGAAATTTATAAATTTCAAAGCAGTGTTATTTTATTTTAGATCCTTTTGTTGGACTTCATTAACTATACAAAAAGTTGGTAAGACTTGGCCCTTTGGTTGTGCTTATATACATATATACACAACAAATTGTGGCAAGTTCTTAAAGAGATGGGAATACCAGAGCATCTTATTTGTCTCTTGAGAAATTTATATGCAGGTCAAGAAGCAACAGTGAGAACTGAACATGGAATCACTGACTGGTTCAAAATTGAGAAAGGAGTTCGGCAAGGCTGTATACTGTCACCTTGCCTATTTAACTTGTATGCAGAGCACATCATGAGAAATGCGGGATTAGAGGAGTCACAAATTGGGATCAAGATTGCAGGGAGAAATATCAACAACCTCAGATATGCAGATGATACCACTCTAATGGCAGAAAGTGAAGAGGAACTAAAGAGCCTGTTGATGCGGGTGAAGGAGGAGAGTGCAAAAGTTGGCTTGAAACTCAACATCAAGAAAACAAAGATCATGGCATCCGGCCCTCTCAATTCCTGGCAAATAGAAGGGGAAGAAATGGAGATAGTGACAGATTTTATTTTCCTGGGCTCCAAGATCACTGCAGATGGGGACTGCAGCAAAGAAATTAAAAGACGCTTGCTCCTGGGGAGGAAAGCTATGGCAAATCTAGACAGCATCCTAAAAAGCAGAGACATCACCCTGCCAACAAAAGTGCGTTTAGTCAAGGCTATGGTCTTCCCAGTTGCAATGTATGGCTGCGAAAGTTGGACCATAAGGAAGGCCGAGCGTCAAAGAATTGAGGCTTTTGAACTCTGGTGCTGGAGAAGACTCTTGCGAGTCCCTTGGACTGCAAGGCGAACAAACCGGTCAGTCCTAGAGGAGATCAACCCTGACTGCTCTTTAGAAGGCCAGATCCTGAAGATGAAACTCAAATATTTTGGCCACCTCATGAGAAGGAAGGACTCCCTGGAGAAGAGCCTAATGCTGGGAGAGATCGAGGGCAAAAGAAGAAGGGGACGACAGAGAATGAGGTGGCTGGATGGAGTCACTGAAGCAGTAGGTGCAAACTTAAATGGACTCCAGGGAATGGTAGAGGACAGGAAGGCCTGGAGGATCATTGTCCATGGGGTCGCGATTGGTCGGACACGACTTCGCACATAACAACAACAACAAATATACATATATAAAAAAGAAGAGATAAGAAATGTTTATTTGTATTCATTGTGAAATTGTTTAAAATAGCCCGGGATAGGTTCTGTTTTCTGTTGCAATAATTTTGAACCGTCCCCTTTTTTTCGTGGTCTACCTGCTTTTGGACAAATGTAACTAATCTAGGTCAGATTTGAGGGATTATAGGCATTTTTAAAAAAGTATCAGCTATTGCAGGATTTATTTCATTGGTCACTTTTCAGTATCCTGAATTGTCTGTGGGACATTAGAAATGGAACATAAGGAACAAAATGGAAGATAGGGATCTTTCCTCCCCTGCCCCATTGATTTTACTTCTCCTCACCACTTATCTCCCATTAATAAAGTTAATATTAAATAATTCAAAACAACTTTTGTAATATAAAGTGAAGTATGGCATTATACCTTAATAAAGTAAATTAGGATCACAAGTAGGCCTGTTTTAAACACATGACTGTATTACTTTCTCAGGTGTTTTTTATCTCTGCCCACGGCTATCTTCTGTACCTTAACACCATCTCAAGTGTAAAATCAGCTACCTGAAATAGAAGTTGACATAATGAGAATCTGAGTTGTTATTTACTTAGCTAAGCTTAGCTTTGATGTTGCAGAGACAAATCCTAGAAATATGTAGGTTGCATTGTCCAATAACTGCATATGTTATTGATTTTCCAAGCCCATTGTGTTCTTTGAAACACATTCCCCTTGCATTCATATTTGGAACCATCCTTTTTCACCTCTCCTTGATTGGTAAGTGTTATGTACGAAGTTTAGTGGACCATGATTCAAACGGGAACCATGATTCAAACATTGGGAACTTGTAAGGGCATTGGCCAGGGTGCAGGATCTGTCCTGCTATTGGATCATTTAATTGGTCCAATCATTTTGAACTTGGGGTACTTGTGCTGGGCCAATCACAGGCTTTGGCAGGAATCCAGCATTGTATATAAGTTTGGGAGGTGGGTTGTGTTGTTAGCTTAGTTGGTGTAATCTTAATAAAGAACTGATGTTTCACTCTGTGAGCAACTCTGAACCTTACTGAAGCCACTTTTCAATATTGGTGATGAGGATAGAATATTGATCTGGGTATGCAGCCCCAACTAGTATCAGCTAAATCACTTGTGTTTTCACCTTCTGAAACACATTGGGTCCTGCCTTCTGAAGAGAGACAAACCAATCCATCCCATTTGCCTACCATAGGATCTGCACCATGGTGACCAGAGGCCATATTGAAGGGTTCGACCCAGCATTCCCAGCCAAGTGGGAATCCTATGCCACCCATCTGTTACCTGACAGCCAATGACATCACTGTTGCAGACAAGAAGTGTGACACATTCTTGTGTCTGTGGCTCTGGCCACCCTCCAGCTGGCACAAGATGTTTTGGCCTTCAATGCTTCCCCACATGGACTTGGAGCTGTCCTCAACCACCAGTTTCCTGATGGCCAGGAGGCTCGCATCACCTTCTACTCCTGGACCCTATTGTCAATGGAGTGGAACTATGCCCAGATCAACAACATTGCTGGGGTCAAGTTCTATGATTACATATTTGGCTGTAAGTTCAAGATCCTCAGTGATCACAAGCCGTTGCTGGGACTATTTGTGCCTGATCAGCAGACACCTCAAATCTCGTCTCCACAAATGCTGTTATGGTCCATTTGCTTGAAAGAGTACGCAAGTGAGGCAGAAGGAGTTTCCATACACCTTTGCTGCCCTGAAAGAAGTTTTTCATCCTGAAGCTACTTCTCTGAAAACAAGCCTTGGTGGAGGACTGGCAGTTCCGCCTAACAGGTGCTATCAACAGGATCAGTCCTCAGTGCCCCCTCCACCCTTACTTCAAGTGGGCTCCTTGGTACTCCAAGGAGCTTTGTGAGAGGAAGAGGGAAGTAAGACGGCTAAAGCAAGTGTGGCGGAAAATTCGTGATGAGGTGGCAAGAACTAGGGTTGGGCACTTCACCAGCCCCCCCCCCCCATGGCACTGGCTGCTTCGGGCTGGAACGGCCACAAAGCGCTCAACCCTACATCCTACCGTGTTTATTTATTTATAATTTGACTTATATAGAGCCATTCTCAGAGATTCTGGCATGCTTATGAAGGTGTATGAGATGGCAGTGAAAGTGGCGAAATGGAATTTTTTTGCCATGGAAATTGTATCCGCTAGCTGTCGCACAGGACAATTATTTAGGGTAGTTTGAGCTCTTAACACCTTTGAAGTAGGGCACCAAAATAGTAGTAAATTGGACTTGAGCTGTGAGGTATTGATGAGCTTTTTTGTGGATAAAGTATTGTTGCTCTGCCAGGACCTTCCTGCCCCATTTGATACAGAATGTGAACTGGAAGCTCCGTGGCCATCACAGGAGGTGGTGTTTGATGGCTTCAGGTGGCTCTCTTTAACCAAAGTGGACAAGTTGCTGGGGTCGGTGGATCCCTGTCCATCGTAGTTATTCAAATTGGGCAACCAACAGTTAGGAGGCCTTTTAAGGGATATTGTTAACCTCTCTCTGACATCAGAAGAGTTCCCCAAAGAGCTGAAGGAGGCCGTGGTTTGCTCTCTCCTGAAAAAAACATAGCTGGTTCTTCGCATCTTGTGTTTCTGGGCAAAGGGGTTGAGAGGGCAACTGCAGACCAGCTCCTGGCTTCCTTGACCTATACCAGTCAGGCTTCTATCCTGGCCATGGGATGGAGACTGCACTGGTCGCCTTGATGGATCATCTCTGGTGCCAGCTGGATTGAGGCAGTTTGGCTATCCTTGTACTTATCGATCTGTCAGCTGCTTTTGACATGGTCAACCACAAGCTGTTAGCCCGCCACCTTGCTGGTGCAGAAATTAAGGAACAGCCTTGCAGTGGCTGGCTTCCTTTCTCCAGTGCCAGACACAGAGGGTGGCAGTGAAGGAAAAGTTGTCTGGCTTCTTTGTGCTCTCCTGTGGGGTGCAACAGGAGGCGATACTCTCCCCCTATGCTTTTCAACATCTATATGTGCCTTCCGATACAGCTGGTTTGAGGCTTTGGGCTGGGTTGCTATCTGTATGCCAATGACACCCAGCTCTATCTCCTGATGGATGGAAAGCCAGACTCCCCCCGGAAGCATTTGCCAGTTGTTTGGAAGCAGTGTCATATAGGCTCAGGCAGAGTTGCCTGAAACTCAACCCCTCCAAGATGGACATCCTGTGGTTGGGTAGGAAGGAGCAGGATCAGGAAGCGCACTTCCCCTGCCTGGATCAGGTGCAGATTATGGCTTTGCCTGCAGCCAGGAATTTTGGGGAGATCTGTAATGCCTCCATTTCTATGGAGACTCAGATCACAAAGGTAGCCTAAACAGCATTTTACCACCTTCGCCAAGCTAGGCTACTAGTGCCCTACCTGCCCCTGAACATTTGGCCACAGTGATTCATGCAATGGTCACTTCCAGATTAGACTTCTGTACTTCGCTGTACGTGGGCCTTCCCCTGTCTCTGACCTGGAAATTGCAGTTGGTACAAAATGCAGCTAAGGTCCTCACAAGATCATCTTGGAGGGCACATGTCCAGCCTATGCTGAGGTAGCTGCATTGGTTGCCAATTGGCTTCAGGATCAGGTTCAAGGTTTTGGTGCTTACCTTTATAAGGACATCAGCAGCCTGGGCCCTGCTTATCTGAGGGACCGCTTGATTCCTTATGCCCCCTGCAGGGCACTTTGCTCAGCAGGTATGAATTTGTTGGTGTTCCCCAGCCCCCTGGAGGCTTGATCATGGCCTTGACCTGGTGGAATGAGCTCCCAGAAGAGCTGAGGGCCCTGACAGAGCTGACAGCGTTCCACAGGGCCTGCAAGATGGAGCTCTTCCACCAGGCTTTTGGTTGAGGCCAGGCCAGGAAGATTGGGTCCCTCCCTATATAGTTCCCTTTGGAGGTTTGTAGAGGCACTGCCTTTGACAACTGGGCATAGCTTCTCTCCCGAGGATGATGGTGGCCATTGGGGATTGAGCAAGATGGGTGTTTTTTTTATTATTGTCTTCCTGCCATTAAGGTTTATTGCTGTATATTGTTTTTTATTGTTAATTTCATTTAGGGGGTTATATTGTATTTTTAATATGTATTTTATCATATTGTACTGTACTCTTTTATTTGTTTACTGTAAACTGCCACAAGCTGGACTGATTTTGGGAGTGGCAGGGATAAATCTAAATCTAAATAGAATAAATAAGCACACAAAGAACAGCATTACTGCAATGTCCGGGGAAAAGCCAGGTATAAGTATGCACTCATTGGCTAGTACTGGCTTCATTTAATACCATACATTTCTCCCAAATCTCTGGAACACTTTTGCAAATGTTGAAGAATCTGTGAATCAAGTAAATGATTGAAATCAAAAAGATTAATTTATTCCTACTACTTCTCCTACAATAGCCAGTAGTTAAAGAGGCTTTCTTGAAATAAGATCAGGGTCCTAGCATAATTTCTCTGGGTGCAGTATAAACTTGTAGCAAGCCTTCTGCAAGGATTCCCATATCCAGAGTGGGAAATTTCTGGAGACTTAGTTGGTAAGCCCTAGGAAGGGGTTGGGAGAGACCTCAATAGGGTAAAATACTGTACTGCCCACCCTCCACAGTAGTCATTTTCTTCAGGTGAACTGATTGTTGTAGTCTGCAGATGAGTTGTAATTCCTGTAGATCTCCAACTGTATTTCCTTCTCATAATATTGTGGGTCAGGAAATAATCACCCATATTTCATAAATGAAATGAATAGGTCATGCAATGTTAATAGTGTTGCAGCTTAGGACAGGCCCCTCTGAATTCCTGATACCCCAAGTGTCCCCTCTACTTGGGTCCTGGGAAGGCTGCCAGCAGCATTTGATTTGTAAGACATATTCACAGTAAACTGTGAAACTAGGTTTCTCACTGTGAGCACTGTTAAGAATGTCTTTACCCAAGTGCCTAAGGACTCGCTTTAGCATGATGTGATGCATTTGCATAGTCAACAAAAGCAGATAACTCCTTAACCCGTCTAACCTGTGAAGAAACCCCAAACAGCTGTCTCAACTGTGTCATTCCAGTACTGTCCATGACAAATGTGATCCACTGCAGAAGTCACCTGCTACTTTGTTGTGCAATCATCTTCATCTAGCAACTCTTGGCAATTTAGTGCCCTAGGGAAGGACAAGATCATGAAGTCCTCCAGCCCTTCGTCACTAAGAGGTCACAGCTCTTTTCTTCCTTCTTTCTTTCCTGTCAGTTCTCACTTCAAAAGCAACGACTTCCCATGAGAACAATTGCCCAATTATATCTCTGTAAAAACAGTCAATAATCTATTTCTTCACTGTTAGATAAAGCCAAGAGAACCTGCTGAATCCATCAGGAGTATAGTGGAGGCAGCTGATGCTTGACAATGACCCTTTGGTGGGAAGTGTAAAAAAGAGGTTATCCCTGAAGGACAGTGACTAGCCACAGTCCCAGAGGGCAGTTTTACTTGTTGTCTGATAGGCATCTTGTAGAGGGCTTATTTATTGAACCTAAGGTAGGCAGCAGGGATTGTACTGGGAGATAAAGGCTTCAGTAGCACAGGGGCATTCTGGCTGCAGCAGCCCTCCTTGGAATGTTCCTAGAACTGCAAGGGCTGCAGTCTCCTCATGGGTAGCATAAGTTGCAGCAGGGCCCTTGCAGAAAGGGGAGACTTGCTTTTTTCAGAAAAGTGCATTGAGCTCTTAACTGGGCTCAGGAGTAGGAAATTACACAATGGATGTTGAAATGCAGGCTGGGTGAGAGAAGTTGTCATTTGAGTAATGGATGCTTTATTTCCTGTTTTTGCCAAAAGCTAGAGCTCAGCATAATTAGCAAGTGAGAAAGCAGCCCTGGCAGCTAAACAGAAAAAGCACATTTTAGGCTCCCGAGCCAATTAAAATTGTTTATGTAGTCACTGAGCAGTATTTTCCACCAAACAATTAGAACTTGGAATATTCGTCATAACAAAGTTTGGCCTGTTGTTAAAGGATGTGCTCCTGCAAAAAGCCAGTTAAAAGCTGTCTTGTAAACTGAAAGGACATAGAGGAAGCCTGTGGAATTTGTGGAACCAACTCCCTCTGGTGCATTCATGCGTCTCCCCAGATTTTGTCTGGTCCTTCCAAAACCTGATTTGCTCTGAAGGGTTGGGAAAGTTCTTACAATGCCCGGATAGTTGCTGGGTGGGTTGCAAAGTCTAGACTTCCCCATTCCCACCCACCGTTTTCCCCAGGGACAGATATTTCCTCTCCTAATAACCAGGGTTCTTTTTATTTAAAAAAGATTTGGTGATTGAAGAGCATTATATTTCTCTATCATGATACGAATATCTGTTTCAAATTCTGTGAATTCTCAGCTTTCTTTGTTTTTTTTAAAATTCAGCCTCTAGCCTAGCCTTTCCCAACTTTTTAACCCCTGAAGCGTTCTTCAGGATTTGAAAAACCCCAAGAGAGCCAGAATTGTTCAGAATATGTGTCCATACCCACCTGGGACCCCTCCCCCTCCCCCTCCCAACCCTCCAGGCCCATCATTGGCCATTCTGGGAGGGGGGTTGACATTAATTAACTCCCACACAATTGGGAAACCCTTCCAGGGCCAACAAGAAATCCCAGGCCCTAGCCCCTTTCATTGCAGATAAACAAGGATTAATGGATATTTCAGTAAAGAAAAGAACCTAGAGACCTTTAAAAAAATGAAAGCTGATAATTTACAGAACCTGATACACTAACTGTAACCGCTCCTGTGGAGCAGTAGTAATAAAGCACTAAGGGCAAGTTGGGAGGAGAAAGGGGCAGGCGCCATCCATGATAAAAACTCGGAGGGGCGATTCAGGAGCCGCGAAGTGGCACTTGGGGGCCAAGTCGCCAATGGCCCGTCTCTGGCTCTGCGCTCTGGCGAGGCACATGTCCTCACCTCTGCGCTCCAGCTCCAATGAGGCCTTCGCTGGGGGGAAAGGAGCAAGGCTGCCACATCGAAGATGCCAAGGCACCCAACTTGCCTGGGGTGACGCACCCAGCCGAAAGATGGTGAGGGGTTTGGAGACCAAGACATATGAGGAAAGGTTGAGGGTAGGGTTGGGCGCTTTGGTTACCAAAGCGGCCAGTCTCTCCTGGTGCAGTGAGCACTATGCTGTGGGGCGGGGGGAAGGAAGGTGTTGGCGGGCGCAAAAATGCAGGCGTAGAGCTGATGCCTGCGCCTCCCTTCCCTGCCCCGTGGCATGGCGCTTGCTGCGCCGGGAGAGACCGGCTGCTTTGGCAACCCTAGTTTTAGGAGCTTGGTCTGTTTAGCCTGGAGAGGAGATGATTGAGAGGGGATCTGATAACTATCTTCAATTACTTAAAAGGCTGCAATCTTCATGTGCCCTCTGGCACAGTTGGTGCAGAGCTATGGACTGGGTTGCCACACTGATGACACCCAGCTCTATCTCCTTATGGATGGCCGCCTGGACTCCCCCCTCGGAACCATTTGCCAGATGTTTGGAAGCAGTGTCTGAATGGTTTGAGCAGAGTCGCCTGAAACTCAACCACTCCAAGATGGAGGTCCTGTGGCTGGGTAGTAGGGGGCAGGATCAGGAAGCATGCTTACCCACCTTAGCAGGAGTGCAACTTACCATCACGCCCCAAGCCAGGAATTTGGGTGTGAACATTGATGCCTCCCTGACTACGGAGGCACAGGTCAAAAGAGTAGCGGGCCAGGCAATCTTTCATCTTCGCCAGGCCCAGCCACTAGTGCCCTACCTGTCCTCCGAACACTTGGCCACAGTGATCCATGCGATGGTCACCTCCAGAATAGATTACTGTAACTCGCTCTATGCGGGCCTACCCTTGTTCTTAATCTGGAAACTTCAGCTAGTGCAGAATGCAGCTGCTAGGGTGCTCACTGGGACACCTTGGAGGGCCCACATCCAGCCTGTGCTGAGGCAGCTGCATTGGTTGCCCATTGCTGCCCGGATTCAGTTCAAGGTGCTGGTTTTAACCTTCAAGGCTATACGCAGGTTGGGCCCCACATACCTGTGGGACCGCCTACCGTCATGTGTTCCCCGCAGGGCCTTATGCTCTGTGAGGGAAAACCTATTGGTCGTTCCCTGCCCCAGGGAAGCGCTCCTGGCCTTGACCAGGGCCTGGGCCGTTTCGGTCCTGGCCCCTACCTGGTGGAATGAGCTCCTTGGTGAGCTGCGGGCCCTGTGGGATTTGACATCTTTCTGCAGGGCCTGCAAAACGGAACTCTTCTGCTGGGTTTATGGTTGAGGCTGGGATCAGCGGAGGAGATTGGCTGGCCCCCTGGCAATGGGAGGTTGTGGGCTTGTGGACATCATGCCGCCCCATGCTCTCAATGCCTCTAGTTGCGGTGGGGAAGTAGGTTGGGAGATCATCCGCCATGTTATGGGTTTTTAAGTCTTTTAATGGGGGTGTTTTAATAGGGTTTTAAGACCATGTTACCCGCCACAAGCCCATTGGGGAGTGGCAGGATACAAATTGAATAAATAAATAAATAAATAAATAAATAAATAAATAAATAAATAAATAAATAAATAAATAAATAAATAAATAAATAAATAAATAGGATGGGTCAGATTTGTTCTCTCTTGTCCCAGAGGGATGGACCAGAACTAATGGGATGAAATTAATTCTCTAAACATCCAGAAGTTCCTGGAGCAGTTTCTCAGTGGAACAGGCTTCCTCTGGAAGCGATGGGTTCTCCGTCTTTGGAAATTTTTAAAAGGAGGCTGGATAGCCATCTGATGGAGAGACTGATTCTGTAAAGGTTCAAGGGGGTTTCAGGTTACAGTGGATGAGCAATAGGGTTGTGAGTGTCCATGAAGCTCTATAGTATCTGCTTTTTATTTATTATCTATTTGAAGTCACAGGGACAGATCGTTAGATCATTGATAAGCTGAAGATGCCTAGGTTTGAGGCTTATTAAAATGTCTAATGAGGATATAGTGCATTTGACAAGTGATTACAAAACACCTTTTAAAATGTATCTGTTATTTATTTTGTGAGCTTTTATACTCAGAAACAAAGTTTTAACATTAAGAAAAAACATAAGAGGCGGGAGCAAATTGATCTGATTCTGGACATAATGTGTACAATTAGGGCTTAAGAAAAAAAATCATAGAATCATAGAATCATAGAATCATAGAGTAGGAAGGGACCATACAGGCCATCTAGTCCAACCCCCTGCTCAACGCAGGATTAGCCCTAAGCATCCTAAAGCATCCAAGAAAAGTGTGTATCCAACCTTTGCTTGAAGACTTCCAGTGAGGGGGCACTCACCACCTCCTTAGGCAGCCTATTCCACTGCTGAACGACTCTGACTGAGAAAAACTTTTTCCTGATATCTAGCCTATATCGTTGTACTTGAAGTTTAAACCCATTACTGCGTGTCCTTTCCTCTGCAGCCAGCGGAAACAATGTTTTAACATCCATTGTGGTAACCAGACAGTTTCCCCTGAAACACTATACCATCTACACCAAGGATTCCACAGCCAATTAGATTATAGAACCATTGATTACTCATGATGCCCATCCTGTGAGGACAGGCTCCGATGTGTTGTCTTTTGATAACACTGGCTCCTTTAGAGCAATAATGCTGATACAGCTTCCTGTCTAATCATAAAGCAATTACTGTAACCCCAGAGGAAAATGCACTTTCAAACATCTAAGCTTAACTTAGATGTGACAGACAATCCTTTCTTTGCTGGCCTTAAATGTCAGCTAAAAGTGTACACTTAGGAAAATGTGGAACAAACATAAAACAATGGATAATAGGTTTACTATTTGCAACATCTGGAAAAACAGAGAAGTTCTCTATCAAAGATTATTGTAAGAAGAAACTATTGAAATTTATTTATAATAAGCTGCCTGTATTTGACAAAGTGGATTCTAGACTATGAAAACTTATGCTGTTATAGGTACTAGTCATTAAAAGGTAAAGGTAAAGGTATCCCCTGTGCAAGCACCGAGTCATGTCTGACCCTTGGGGTGACGCCCTCCAGCGTTTTCATGGCAGACTCAATACGGGGTGGTTTGCCAGTGCCTTCCCCAGTCATTACCGTTTACCCCCCAGCAAGCTGGGTACTCATTTTACCGACCTCGGAAGGATGGAAGGCTGAGTCAACCTTGAGCCGGCTGCTGGGATTGAACTCCCAGCCTTATGGGCAAAGCTTTCAGACGGCTGCCTTACCACTCTGCGCCACAAGAGGCTCTTTAGTCATTAAGTCATTAAGATGCCACAATATCACCCCCCAATTCTAGCAGGGTGGCCATATGTTTGCTAGCCAGAGACTCCAATTAGTTTTTCCAACTCTGAAATTTTATGAAGAAAATTAAACCGTCTTGAGGGGAAACGGATGATATTCTTTGCTGTCCCTTATCTACCACCTCATGGGTTATATTAATTTCACTCTGTTTTCTCCAAAGCGCTTCATACTGCTTGTCTGTTCCCTGACAATTCTTAAACAAATATGATAATAATGATTGTTATTGGTATGTAGGTATCACCGAGGTAGGAGCTGCAAAAGGTGAGGTGCTTAGATAAAAACATAGCATCCAGTTGGAGCAAAGCTCTTCTGCAACTGAATTAAAATATGCAAGATAAGCTGCCTAAAAGCTCAAACAGAAGACCCTGAAGACTTTAAAAATGTAAAAATAAACATTTCAATATGAAGCATCTGGATTTGTAAGGATGAATGCTAATCTGCCCTTGTTTCGTTGGGCTGTGTTGTGGATAATTTGATGGCAAGTGTGAATATGAGCACAAAAAACCTGCCTCATTTGGAATTTCAACTGCACAGCAGCTGCAGGATTTCTGTTTCCAAAGTGGGTTTCTCTCATGCTAAATTTCTAAATACAGAGTGCCTTGCTTCACTAGCTGTTGTCTGTTAAATTGGAAAGCACAGCAATTTGTTTCAGAGCAGAAACCAGGATGCATAAGAGAAGTAATGTGGCTTCAGCTTTGTTATGTACTCACAGTGCTCATTTTCAGAAGTAGAGCTCATATATTCTACTGCAAGGTTTGTCTGGTCAAAACCTCAAAAAACAAGAGGCGTTGCTTAGCAGTGATATCAGTTCTATGGGCCTCAAAGCATAACTGGGCATGTATTCTGTTGGTCTATGCCATTCCTGAAGAAAAGACAGCTCTTTAAAATGGGAACTACAGTTTAAAAATGATAAACCTTTAGCAACCCTGTGTGACTGTATCAATGAGAATGTAAATTTGGGTGGCCAATTGCCATATAGGATCTGGAGATCCCCTGCTATTACAGTTGATCTCTAGATGAGAGAGACCAGTTTCCATGTAGAAAATGGCTGCTTTACAGAGTGGACTCTATGGCACTGTGTGTTATGTCTGTGGGCATTTGGCCCCTGATACAAATGAGGGCTTCTGCCAGCCAAGGAACTAACCAGTCAAAAGAACCTGATTGCTCTGCTTAGAGCCAATCCAATTGCCCTGCTTAGGGGTAATGAAGAACCCGCAGACTTAATACTGTGGGCCATTTCGCACGGCTTCAAAATAGCACAATGGTTGCTAATTGGAAACGCTACTAATTTGCCATAACCCACGACATCGTAGACAATCTGCAACAATCCTGAAACCGACCCGCAAAAAGCGCTTCGTTGTGGCGCTTTCAGGGGAATCCAGAAAAGTGGATTCACCCTCCGGATAGCGATACACTCCTGCAACCAATCTGCAACAGTAGCGCTAAAGACCTGTGCGTTACCATTGTTGCTGGTTCTTCAAAGTCCCTCCCCCTGGCTCTCTCCTCCAAACTTCCGGCGAAGCGATCGCCATTTTTTTTTCTCCGAGCGAGCGGGGATAAACGCACCGGCGAGCCTCTTTCTGTTTAGAGGCTTCCCTGGCTTCAGTCCTTCACCTTTAGTCACTAAGCACAAACCATTTAAAAGCCCGTTTGCTGAAATAGTCCCTTTATTTTTTACACATAAATTCAGCCGAAAATCGGGCCCGTGAGAAGGGGGGGGGGATTTTTTTTTATCACTCGAGGCAGCGTGCAAACGATCATACAATCAAACGACAGCTCACATTAGGCAGCTGGATGGGTCTCTCCGTAGCAACGAATCTACCTAGATTCGTTGCTATGGGTCTGTTGTTTTTTTTAAAAAACCTTTCTTAAAGGGAAAGGGGCTGTTTGGGAGCATGCTAACGGCTGCCCATTGGCTGCTTGACGGCCAGGGGCGGGACGAGCTTGGCAATAGCGCTTCCTTTCTAGCGATTTCTGCCGAGACCGGAAGCCTGTGGGAAACGCTAAAAAACGCAACTGATTCCACTACAAAGGCAGGTATGCATAACGACGAATTCCACTATTTTAAATGGCGATTTTTCATTCCGCAAACAATTTGCAACAAAGATCCCCGTGCGAAAAGGCCCTGTGCTTTGCTGAGGTCCCTCCCCTGAGCCCTGCTCTTCCCAGGCTCCACCCCCCCCAAACAACACCTCCAAGTATTCCCCCCCCACACACACAGAACTAGCATCCCTTTATATAAAGCCATTTTATAATCTCTGGCAAATTAGTAACTTTTAAGGCAATTTGGAATTCTTTAGTCCAGTTTAAATAGAAACCTTACTATCTGAGAGCTGTATTTCAGCTGATCTTTGCTTCATTGCTTTCTCTAGGAGCCAAAAACCCAACCATCTGTGCAGCAGGCCAAGGCGTGCAGTTTTGAAGTCCCTGATGGAGGACTCTCCGGACAGAAGGGGTGTGTGTGTCTGTGTGTCTGTGGTGAGAGAAGCACTGTATCACTGAAGCAGAACAGAGAAAGGAAATGACTCAATCATCAAAAGGCCCTCCTTCCTCAGGGAACTGTCCCTAATCAGTATTAGCCCCTTACAATAATACTATTTCAGAGGTACTGCAGACCAGAGCACTGCGTAGCCATGTAAACTGCTTCCTGGATTTGCCAAGCAAAACAGCATCCAGCAATTAATAGAATTTAGCTATTAGCCCTGCTATGATAAAGCAGCACAAATTTTGCATGCTAGTCCTACAGCCATTCCGTTTTAGAACAATGTGGTTTGCTTTGTGTGTTCTAATTTTCTCTCTCTTGCCGTGCAAGAATAACAAATGGTTGCATTTTGTTTGGCTTCAGACACCATGGCTATGGAAATTGTCCTTGTTACCCTTGCAAGAGCTATTACAAAGCTTCCTCCTGGGGATTCCCTGATTAGGCACCGCTTTAGTATTAAGCTTGGGTAGTTTATTGTATGTGCCAACGATCGAGCTAAAGCTCTACCTTTTTTAGTGCCAAAGTTGGCAATAGACACTGCAGAATATGACGACAAGCTCTGGGAAAGGGGATATTACTAAGCCATGGTCCTTTATAATGAATAGTGATTAGACTCAGAAATAAATGTGCAGCACTTCAGAAACAAATCAGCAGTTTGTTCTTTAAGGCAGAAGAAGAAAGCTAGGCAGGGTGAAAGGAACTGTGGCCTTCTTGCTTCCCCCCCCCTTTTTTTTAGCAGTCGCCCCTTTTCATAGTGAGCATTTACTCTTGCTGACATAGATGACCCTTCTGATAGGGACTCCCCACCCCACCCCCACTCACCATGCATAGAACTGATCTGAAAGCACAACAACATTTGGCACTGCACTGGATCTGAGGTTTTCACTGTCACTGCAGTTGCACACCCTGTCCATGATGTATTCTTGGGGCCCACCTGTGGACTAGCAGGGGACATGTGTGCTGGCAGAGGCTTGGGAGGGGTCATGATTCCATATACTCCCATTACAGTACCAGAGGTGTAGAAAGAGCAAAGCACTAACTTTTTATTGCAGGGTTTCATTCTTACATAGCTCCAGCTAGCCTCCCACAGGGAAGTTCCCTCACTCCCTGGCCATGACTGTACCTCAGACTCTACCCTTCCAGCTCCAGTGCATGACCACCTTTAACTCCCTCCACACAGCTGTGCCTGCTCCGGGGAATTAGCAAGTAGTATCTCTTGAGTGCTGGCTCATTGCCCTTGACACCCCAAAGGCATCCTTCTGTTCCTGCTGAGGCTGCTCCCACTAGCCAACTGTCCTTGATATTACAGGCCAGACCTGCCCAGTGGGTTTGACATGTGGTTCTCCACTAGCTGTCTGCCGCCCTTTGTCCTCCTTGTTGGTGTGTTGCCTGCCAGGTCCATCTCCCACTCATGGTAACATTGTAATGGGTATAATAGTAATATGTCTTTGGGAAGCTAGAGACCAGAACTGTATATAACAAAATTGTGTAAAAATCCCATCCTTAGAAAATAGCATTTTCACCCATGACAATAGCCAAACAACTGTCATCTATCACTGGCTATTCCACTCTTCCTTCAAGGAGATTGTGGTTCTCTCCATCTGTATTTTATCCTTACAACAACTCTAAGGAACTGACATTGACTGACCCAAAGCTATCCAATATGTTTTATGGATAAGAGGGGATTACAGGTCTGCTAAGTGGTGACGAAAGCCAGCCATGCTTGGTGTCTCGTCTCACAGTGTTGCCCTCTTTTGACATCCCAAGCAGCTGTTTGTCACTTGGGTGTTGAACTGGCTCTGTCTTACATTGCCTCTTGTGTGCTGCTTCAAGTGACAGGGGCTTGAGGCAGCCCTGAAATGGGCTCGAATCAATTCAGGTGATTTTTGTAAACTGCCTGGGAGTGGTGATATGCAAACTGAACTATAAATAAATAAATACCGTCATGGTTTGAACTCTCAAACACATGGACAAGCCATTGTTTAGAGCTGTTGTTCAAGCATTGCTTTCATATGCTTTGCCTTTCTTGCTCTTAGTGGTAGTCTCTGTATATGGACCAATTGAAAAAACTATGGCTTGTCAGCTCAGATATCTTATCCAGCATATGGTATTCCCTCAGTGGTCTCTCCTTCCTGTCCAATATTGTAATTGTGTTTATGTTTTTGGAAGTGTATTTTAGCTCTGTCTTTAATTGTTTTAATTATGTGTTTTTGTTGGTTTTACTGGCTTTTAGATATGGTTCTTATTATTTTAAAAAAATTGTTAGCCACCTTGGTGACTCTTATGAAGGCAAAATATATATTAATATAAACAGCTGGCAGAATTGAGAATATATCTTATAAGACAGTCATCTGTCATTCCCATAGACTCTGTTCTGTGACTTCAAGCATCTTTTTCCTTGCCCAGCTTCTGTACTGGAAGTGAACCAGGCTGGATTAAAATGTCTAAAGTAACTGTATGCTGCAAGATTAGGAAGGAATGTGAGCAGGATTTAGCTCTTTTCTCCTGTACACTCCGCTTTCTGTAGCATCATTCACCACACTGTATATGAATATATGAAGCTACCTTGGCCCATCAGAGTCAGGGTCATCTGTTCAGACTGGCAGCAGCTGTCAAGGGTGTCAGATCAAGGTCTTTAACAGCATTTATTACCTGATACCTTTTAACTGGAGGTTTTGGGGATTGAACCTGGAATCTTCTGCATACCAAGTAGATGATATACCACTAAGTCATAGACCCTTCCCAACTTCATATGGTTGGACATATTAATAAATATATTTGCATATCACCTTTCACATCTAGCTCAGCCCTGAATAATGTCTTTCTGTTGAAGATGCAGTGATCCATAGGAGAATAGAGAAAGTGTGAATGGCATATATATATTGTAATCCTGAGATATTAAAAGAATTTTTTTGTTACAGCATCTCCTGCTTCAGAAGCACATGAAGACTTTAGCCAGAAATTATGCAGAAATAAGTATAAAGACCAGTCCAGAAGAGACTGCAACAAAAAGAGTGTTGTGTCCATGCTGAAAGTCTGTATGAAGAACAGCATGAATAATGTGATAAAGAATATATCTTTTCAGTTGCTCAAAAACTATTGATGAATCCTAGCTCTTTCTTTCTTTCTTTCTTTCTTTCTTTCTTTCTTTCTTTCTTTCTTTCTTTCTTTCTTTCTTTCTTTCTTTCTTTCTTTCTTTCTTTCTTTCTTTCTTTCTTTCTTTCTTTCTTTCTTTCTTTCTTTCTTTCTTTCTTCCTTCCTTCCTTCCTTCCTTCCTTCCTTCCTTCCTTCCTTCCTTTTGACAAAGCAATATTATTTATATTGATATATTCATAATAAATGTATCTGATATGCAGCTCTCAAACAAACATACATTTAATAAGAATTGTGTGTCCTGTGGTCATCTGCCAATTCCTGATGTTTTAAAATGATTCAGGCATAAATAGACTAGGGAATCCTGCAGTAAGTTCACTATATTTAGAGAATACTCCCACTTGGTCTTCAGTTATAGAAAAGGAAGCCCAGAAATTAATTGCAGGGTTTGCCGATGGCAAAACTGCAGTTACCTCCTGATCTATAAAAAGCCACTCTGATCTATATAAAGCTTCTATGTTGAACAAGCATTCCAAATATAGTAGACTGACAGATGATCTGCTGGCTGGCTTTCAAGTATAACTGCTCCTATTTAGGAAAAGCGGTTATTAAAAACTACAGACCAATTAATCTTTTAGATGTAGCCTGTACAATCTATACCTTCGGGGGGGAGGGCAGAATGATAACCTAGAAGGCTGAGCAGATCAAGACCAAATTATAGTGCAAGAATTAACTGGCTTTCAGGAAGATAAGGGCACTATTGATCAATGTTTTGTGTGAAGTCATGTTAATAAAAGGTATGATTACATGAGAAGTGATGTGTCAGGTTGGAAAAAACCCTACCTCAACTCATGTCAGATGTGTGATAAGGACCCTAAATGCTAAAAGTAATTTCTGTCCCCATTCTGCTCCACGGTTAGGTGCAGCAGGAGGAGTTCCTTGAGTTTTCCTCTCCCAACCTGCACCCTTATGGGCTCAGGCAGACAGGTTGGTCCTGGTGGCATTACTCTCAGAACCACCCCAGACATTCTTTAGTTGCCAAAAGGGCACAGGCTAAAAGGGAAGGAAAGCAGAAGTCTCTCCTCTACTATGAATTCAATAATTTTTAATTAATTTGTATTTTATTAATCACAATAGCATCTACATATATTTGTGAATAGCACCTACATACATTTGATAAACAGTTTACAGAATATATGATTGCTCATTTATTATACTGAGCCATTTAATAAGAAGGCTGGTTGAAAGATAGAGTACAGGTCAAAGACCTGACATGTTATAAGAAAGCTTTGTGTTTGTGTCAATAGGAATTAATAAGGCAACCAGATTGTCCTACTTTTGGAGGGACATCTGGGGGCACCTGGCAAATTGTACTTATGTTGAAATTAAAATATATATATTACAATACTATTTTTGCGTTCTATGTGTTCTATGAAAAAAATTTGTTGCTCCATATAGACCAAAGTTTTAATCAGGAAACCCCCCCCCCCACCCAGGCAATGGTGTCCCACTTTACCAATGTTAAAATCTGGTCACCTTAAGTTAATGCTGTAGCTGCCTCATATGACCCCTTTGCTAACAGCATAGTCTGTACTCATAGAAATTGCTTGAATGCCCAATGAGTTTTCAGTCCTTGGCAGAACAATTGGCAGATGTTTATTTTTATTTTAACCTTGCTATTCAGTGGTAAGTTATTTCCCAAAGGAGCTCAATGATTTCAGAATCTAACAGAAATAATGATCAAAGCACAGCATAAAATGTTCATTGTGGAGTAAATTATCAAGTGTGCTGGAGCCTGGCATTAGCTAGAGATGCAAGGTTGCACCCTGCCCATGGCCTTATCAATGGAATTTGGGTTGGAAGAAGGGTGACCTCATCTCTGTATTTCTTGGCACGTGTGTTGAACTGAAGGTCTTTTCCATAGCTAATGATGTAGTGGTTTCTGATTTAGATGTCAAAAATAAATAAGTGCAGTGGCACTTTAATGGGTAACAAAATGTATTTTACCCCAAGCTTTTTTGAGTCAGAGTTCCTTTCAGATGCATGAACATTGAGGGGAGTGGCTCTTCCCCTGCACTCTCTGTGGGTTGGTCAAGAGGGAGGTGCTGTGTCCTGGTGAAGCTCTTTGCCCATGGCAGCTACCGATGCAAACTGGATCTTTTTGGCCTGCCAGAGATGTGAAAGGGGGAAGGGAAACTAATTGAATGACTACAAGAAAGTGAAGATTCAGCTTCCTAAGAAATGTTCATTAGAACAGGATCGTAAGAAGAGGTGGCCTAAGTAGTGGAAAGGATTGAATTGTTGTTGTTTTGTTATTAGAGTGTTGCCAAATATGTTCACCGCATAACTAGAGATAATAAAAGGGCAAATTCAAGAGATGGGTTAGCCAACTTGATGTGGACATTTTTCAACATGCACATTTTTTTCCTTAATTGACATTGCCTTTTCAAAAAGAATTGTTCAATGGAGATAATATAAAGAGGTCACACATTGTTTCCTAAGAAAAGTCTTCATGCATCCACATTTTCAAGCAAAGACAATAGCGTATCTGGACAACAGAACCCTTAAAATCCCTGTTAGACTAACATATTTGTGTTTGTGATCAAGGAACAGTTGAAGATTTAGCCCATTCTATTTCTCTGTAACTTCTTTATTGGAATCATCGCATTAATGGATTCTGAAAAGATCTATGAAAGTGACCACTTAATATTCTAAACAGTGTATCTAGAGCAGGGGTAGCTCTGTGGCTCTCCAGATGTCATTGGACATTGGACTCCAGATGTCAATGGACAGCTGGCAGGTGCTCATGGTAATTGTAGTCCATGGACATCTGGAAAGTCACAGTTTGGTCACCCCTGATCTAGATGGGTCCCTATTCTAGCTTATAGCTAAACTAATGTGATGTGTACATATATATTGAGGTCAAGCAAATTTCTTTAGGGCCCGGGATGCTCAATTGAATGGTGTTACAAGAACAAAGCATTCTCTGGAGAATGTATTCAGAGAGAAGAAGAAGAAGAGTTGGTTCTTATATGCCGTTTTTCCCTACCCGAAGGAGGCTCAAAGCGGCTTACAGTCGCCTTCCCATTCCTCTCCCCACAACAGACACCCTATGGGGTGGGTGAGGCTGAGAGAGCGCTGATATCACTGCCCGTTTTATCAGCACCATGGCGAGCCCAAGGTCACCCAGCTGGTTGCATGTGGGGGAGCGCAGAATCGAACCCGGCATGCCAGATTAGAAGTCCGCACTCCTAACCACTGCACCAAACTGGCGATCCCTCAGATACACAGGTCCCAGACTGCATAAGGCCTTTACGGTAAGTACCAGAACCTTGAAGCATATACAGAACTCTATTGGAAGCCAATGCAGCTGCCACAAAACAGGTTTTATATGGGGTCCCCGTGGCGTTTGTGTGAGAGCCCAGGCAGCTGCATGTCAAACCAGCTGTAATTTCCAGAGCAAGGTCAAAGGTATGCCCTTGTGGAGTGATTTACAGAAATTGAGTCTAGAAGTGACTATTGCATGGATCATGGCGGGTAGGTGTTCCAGGGCCAGGTAGGGTGCTAGTAGCTTAGCTTGGTGTAGGTGGAAAAATGCCTGCTGAACTACCTTTGTGACCTTAGCCTCCATAACAATGGACCGATGATGGAAATCATAATATACTTAACCAATTCCCAAGGATTAACTTCTTACCTAGGATATTGCGCTCACTGCTTCAATGGACAGGCATATAGAGTCATTGTTTGCTTGAATCCTTGGTATTTCTTGCTTCTAATATGAGAAACATACTCAGTTGCAGAGTGGCTTGCTAGTAAATTGGCCAATAATTCTCTTTGTTAATTAAACTGAATAGTTTCACAGTACAAACATGCTCTGAAAATAGCTATAAGGGGGAAATATTTGAACAGAAGATTTCCTACTTCCTTAGCCAAGCAACTATTATTAGAACAAAGTCTGAAAATAGAACAGTACAATAATGTCATCATTTATGCTGAAACTATATTCACAATACTGTACACAGTTCTGGACACTCAAAAAAGTACACCAGAGTACTAGAGAAAGTATGGACAAGATTATGGGAAGTGATCATGTGGGTGGACTGTTTTCCCAAGCAGAAAAAGTAAAATAAATTTCCTTGATCTGGTAAAAGGGGATTTATGAAAACATTAGAGAGGCTTGCAAATATGGCACCTTGGAATATATGAATGACTACCCCTAATGTCTGGACATTGACCTACCAAATGGATGTCAAGCAGGTGAACTGGTCAGGTATTCTCCCCTACCACTACACTCACAATGCAAGAACAATAAAAGCCATAATTGTGGAAACACTAACATCTTCTGTAGGATGGAGGATGTCTAGCCACTGCAGAAGTGGCAGAGAACTACTCAGAATTGCTTGGAGAATAACTGGTCACCAATGAGTGACCTCCTGCTGCCCCTGTTCTGTTCTAACCTGTACCAAGCCCTACAAAGGCAAAAGTGCAATTAAAGTGAGGCCAGAAAATATAGCTCACTGTGCATTATGCAACAAGCAGAGGCAGCTGAAGAATTTGCATAGTATTCTGGGAGGGCAGAAACAGGAAATGAAAATTAAATCGAAGTGGAAGCTGCAAAAGCAAGAAGGAACAAACTTTACATATTGTCAGATTGCTCTTCAAGCTTGCCTTTAAATGACAATGTAAGATTGCCTAAGAATCAAGAAATCAACTGGAAAAAACACCTCCAATCACAATATTTGTTTAATTGATAAGCTTCCTCTCCAGAAACCTACTAAAGGCATCACACAAAGTAAAAACACAACAAAATAATTTAAACATTAGAATGACTAGGGGCAAAGCACGTTGTATCCAAGAATACAACGGGTGATAGAGCTTGGCAGTGGGAAGAGGAAGGGGAGGAGTTGTCCAGTCTGTAAGGGCATGGGGTTGAATGTGTGTGTTGTGTGGGAGGTTGTGGTGGCGTGGTGGCAAATGAGGCCATGGGTGTGGAGATATGGGTGTCAAGAACCTGTGGTGTGGAATGTTCATTGAGTATGGGAGAGGACTGATCTTTGGGAATTATGGTATAGTGGTTACAGATGAGCTTTCCAGAGCCATGTCTTCAGATATGTGAAGGGAAAATCAGACAGGAGATTCTTCTTAGGGGAAGATTACATGTCAACCAATTCCTCCCAGTTCTGCATCATTTCCCTTCTTGTGTGAATTAGGCCACAGGCACTGAAATGCCCCTCTGCCCTAATACACATGGGGTTGTCACAGTACACAGGTGTCCACCCTGTTCCTTCTTTTCCACTTTTTCACTGTTGATAAAATGTTATGTACCCACATGCTTCTTTCATGGTTGCTCCTTAGGAGAAGAACGGATTTTTCTACCCTGTTGTTTACTACCCAAAGGAGTCTCAAAGCGGTTTACAAATATCTTTTCCGTTCGTCTCCCCACAATAGTCAACCTGTGAGTTATGTGGGGCTGTGAAAGGTCTGAGAGAACTTGGAATGGGCTGCAGTGATCCAGCAGGCCTCAGGTGTCTCAAAGCATTTTTCAATCGTCTTTCCTTCCTCTTCCCATAGCAGACTCCCAATGAGGGAGGTGGGGTAGAGAGCCTCACAGGGAAGCTGGCAACCCTAAGGAGAAGACTCTCTGTGCACAGCAGTCTTGACCTTAGTAAGGTTTTTTTATACTGTTTTTTTATTTACCAGGCCAAGGTTGGAAAAAGTCAAGTCAGTTCCCATGTGTCTCCAGCCATTTACTTGTTCGCTATTTACAGTTTCAGGCTGTAAATATTTAATTAGATCTTCCTGTACTTTCCAGACTCCCAGGACTGATGCTGGTCTGCCTGTTTGTGCCCCAGAATACAAACAGTTGCTGATAAGGGCTGGCCATAGACCATAGCCCAGGAGGGACACACCTGCACCACTCCCTCCCAACTGCAGGCAAAAATGGCTTCTTTGAAGGCTGGACTCTGAGGCATTGTATGATTTTGAAGTCCCACCTCCAAACCTCCAGGAATATTTCCATCCCAGGGGTATCTCCAGGTGGGGCCTGAAGAGCTCCTGGAATTACAGCTCACCTGCAGAGTATAAAGATCAGCTCCTCAGGCAGAAAGGGCTACTTTGGACAGGGTTGTGGTAGAGAAGAAACATTTAAGGTCTCCCACACAGGTTGTTATTGAATTGAAAGACTTGAGGCCTACTGCACTGTTGTTGTGCAGATGAAACAGGAGACAAAAGAACCAGTTTCGTCTGCAGAATAACGCTGTGCAGTGGCCTCAAATCTGCAAAGAGTTGCAAAGAAGAAAGACACATGGCTTGGCTGTGTCTAACCCCTGGCCAGAGCAGTATTTTAAGTGAGAAGCGGCTTTTCTGTGGCCTCCCTGTCAGCCAACTGTTTGGCAGAAGGGGAAAGTTCCCCACCCTCAAAAGGAAGGCCCTCAGGCTTCCCTGCATTGCTCTTGAAAATGCCTCCCTCCCCTCAGTCAGGGCCTGTCAGAGGCTCCTTCCCAGCAGGCCTCAAGGGGGGGGAGGGGGAGCACTCTGCAGCCTCCTGCCAGCTCTGTCAGGGTTCTGAGGCAATTTACAGTTGGACATAACAGTTAGGACAGCCTTGAGGCGAAAAGGGCTGGCGCAGCCTGTCCAAGCCTCTGTTCTTATTCCCCTTGGCAGCCCTGCTGACCTCCTCTTCCTGCGGTGGTCTCCAGATTGCCCTGGAACTCTGGTCTGTCCTGGTGAGGGCCCAATCGGAAGGCGCAAAGCGCCTTCCAATTGGCCCCCTCTCTTGTCAGTCTGGGGCCAAGGGGCCAATCCGGGAGTTTTGATCATGGACACAGCCCAACCCAACACCCCTTACTGTTTTATTAAGAGGGAACAGATAAATATTAAAACAATCCATACACAACCTAAAAACAACATTCAAAAATCTAAAATGATGGGCAAGAAACAGTATTCAGGCTGGAAGCGGACTATAAAATATCCAAAAGAACAGATTGTCTAAAATATATTTCAAATGTATACAATCTTCTTTATTTCCCCTACTCTTGGCTTTCCCCTTGAGAATAAGAAGACTCTGCTTTTTTAAAAGATCACTCTGTGAATTGTTTTTGGAAAAGGAGCAATTAACAATTGTTCTTTGTTACACAAAGGCAAGCTTTCTCAATCAGGGTTTCTTGATTACCCTGGAAGGGTTTTCTGAATGTGTGGGAGTTAATTAATCCTTATCCATTGTTCCCTTATATATTTGTGAAACAGGCCTGGGGATGGAGACTGTTTTGCCTGTCTGAGATGGAATAGGGCCAATCAGGGCCCTCCCTCTCCACTTCCCATCCTCCCTCCTTGCCCATTTGCAGGGGGGAAGATTCCCTTCCCTGAGCTGCAGCAAGTGCTCTCGCTGCCTCACAGAGGCCGCGCAGGCGCTTGCCACGGCCCAGGGAGCCAGCCGCGGTGCTGGCAGCCCACAGGGACCTGGGGGGGGGGAGGTGTGGCTTTCAATGCCCGTTCTTATGAACTGGTTTTGCAGCTAGTATTTAATATATTTTTAATGTTTGTTAAACATTTATTGAGTGATATGATCATGTACGGTCATGTCCACCCACTGACCACTCCCAGAATGGCTATTAATGGGCATGGAGGGGGTGGGAGGGGGCCCAAGTGTACACAGCTATGCTTCCCAATCATGTTCTACACAATTACGCCACTTCTAGGGTTTGTTGATGCTTGTAGAATGTTTCAGAAATTTCTCAATGGTAAAACAGTTGAGAAAGGCTACACTAAGATGTTATTGCAAAATAATTTCAACATCTAACTGTATCAGGTTGAATGTAATAGTTGTTCCACTGGCAAAACAGAGGGAAGGGCAATTTTACTCCCTTCTTCACGTCAGGCCCCCGTACTTCATGGCATTGTACCCATAAGGGATTTCAGCACCAGCTTTTTGTGCATTGCAGGGTACTGCTGAGGAAAGCTGGGGGTCAGTCTTGTTCGCACTGGCAGAAAACAGGTGGGGATTTAACCCATCTCTTCCATTTATGGGGCAAAATTATTTCTGATTTTTCGGATACAACCAGTGCTCTATTCTCATCCATTTCTACTTCCTTCTGCTTCTTCTGTTGGTTGTTGGTACAGATCAAAAGTCCCATACATGTAGTAATTCCCAGTTTTTTCATTTACAGCAAAAGGACTTCATTTCACAAGGAGCCATATACTCTTTTATTTTTTTACAGACAGATATCTCTGTGAAAGTAAAACATAATGTATAAAGCACTCCCAAATCAAGAATTTAAGGCCTTCATTGGAAAGGGCTGATCAGAAATATCTGAAGTTCATAGCAGGAACAACAAAATGATAGAAGTAATTGATATGGCTATTATTGTTCCCTTGATTTTCATTGTCCTTGGGTAGTAATGGAGAATTTCATATTCATATTTAAAATGTCTGACTAGCTGACCCATCTAGTAGATCATGATATGTGTGATATTGTAGTGAACAGAATAAGGTGACTCATTTACTGTAAATATGACTTTATTTCTATACAACATTGAAATCCATTGTGTGAGAAATACAATGGGATCAAGATAGTGATTGGCGGTGTTTTGTAGTTGTGGTAGAGTAATGTTGTAGCCAACTCCTTGCACACCTATCAGCTTCCTTTGTTATATGATAACCTCCCCTCCTTTCCCCTCCTTTCTCCAATTCCTTTTGTGTGTCAGCATAACCTCTATTTCACCTTTTGCTCCCACTGCCCTCATCTCTGTACCTACTCTCCATGTTGCCCCTCCTTTTCTCCATCAGTCAGTCCAGTGTAGCTGCTCTAACCACCTGCCCCATACCCCTCATCCCTCCTTTGCAGCTCTCCATATCTTCTGCACAGCTGGCCTGCGACCATGGTATTCAGTGTTTACCACCCTTGGTCTTTTCCCACCTGCCCATTATGCTTGGCACTCCACTACCTCCACCCTTCGATCATGTACTCAGCACTCTTGTTCTCTGGCCACCTACCCTGATCCCTTGGCTCATCACTACCCCCCAGCCCCACCTGCAGTCCAGTTTTCAAAATAGTAATTTTATCTCTTGTCCAGAGATCAACTGCTCCGCGGGCTCTATTTCGCCCATTGAGTGCTCCCTGAAACCTGGAACAGGGTGTGTGGGGGAGAGTTGTTTAAAGAAGACCCTGCACAACAGTTGATACTTGGGATCAGCTGCTGAGTGGGCTCTTCCCTCCACCACATCCCTCTCCCAGGTTGTGGGGAGCTCTCCAACTGCTGGTCTATCTGTTTGTGCTTCTTCTGGCTGAGTCTGTTACTGGAGTTTCAACAGCTGCCTCAGCCCTTTTCAGGCTTCTGCCAGTTGTGGATGAAGTTTGGGTTTTTCCCTTCTCTAATTTTGGATAATAAGCTCTTATATATCCCTTTTGCTGACAGTTATAGCACACTATTGAGAATCCTGGTTCTGGGTGCAAGATTTAGCAGAAACAATACATCCAAAAAAAATCAAACAAGAATCCCAGATGAAACAAAAAAAAAAATATTTGCATAAACAGGATTTTTCAGCTCAGCAAATCTAACACAGATCTTTTTCCCATAAAGGAAATATAACATTTCTAGATTCTTTCTGGATTAAATATATTTGAGACTTTAAAAAAAATCAATTTTAGGAAATAATTATAACAAAATTTAAACTTCAAATTATCAGATTGGTTTGCTAATACTATTGTTGAAACACACAATGCAAATTTTCTCAAACTATGAGGAAGATTTCCATTGAGGAATAAGAGCACCTAAGAGACTGTATGAAGATCCAGGGTAGAATGCTATCTGAAAAAAGGCAAATTCTGTCTCCCTTCACCTCCAATCTGGGTAGCCTGAATGACTATAATTAATTCCCTGGATTTGTAGAGATGTCTGATTAAGTATAATGCAGCTTCATGTGACTACACCCTTCCTGTGCCATGATTCCAGTCTTATCCAGGAAGAAGAACATGCTTTGTTCTCATGTCAGTGGATTTAAGAGAAATGTCTAACAATGCTATCCTAACAGTTATACCCTCCAAACTCCATTGATTAAGACTCACTGTTTCTCTGCTAATGACACTGCTGAACAAGTACTCCAGTTCCTAGAAAATTCTGAGTATGTACTTGCATGCAATTGTGCATGAGAATTTCTTCACACTTGCACAACTTATTATTATTATTATTTATTATTATTATTAATTCGATTTGTATGACCGCTGCTCTCGGAAACCGGCTTGCGGTGGTTCACAATGATTCACTACAAATCAATACATTAAAACCATTAAAATTCCCCATTAAAACCGCATAAACAATGACAGTCATAATGATGGTGATTAATAACTATTCCCACTGGATGAGCAGAAGGGAGCGGATGGATAATAGGGCATAGGGTGGAACAATCTGGGGAACCAGGCCAGTCTAATACTGGCCTCCCCCCCCCCCTGGAGAGAGGGGCCTGATCTTAGCCCCCGGACCACCACCCAGCCTCAGACAGATGCCTGGCGAAAGAGCTCCATTTTGCAGGCCCTGTGGAACTCAGAGAGCTCCAACAAGGCTCTTCAGGGAGCTCATTCCACCAGGTAGGGGCCAGGACCCGAAAAGGCCCTGGCCCTTGTTGAGGCCAGGCATTGGCATTGAGTTGGGGCACAAAGGTTCCATGATGGTAGAGAAAACTGAAAAGTGGCTAAGGTGAAAAAGTTTTAGAAACACTGAAACCCTTTTGGCTGCTGCAGGTTTAATATAACAATTAATATTGTTAGGTTTGCATATGATTGTCACACCTATGTATCTTAAATTTCATATTTACTTTCACAATCCTCTTTACTTCATGTATATTCTGCTAACTATGGTGTTGCTCTATGAATCTTATAAAGAGGGCTCTAGTCCTTGAAAACCTGTGCTTTTAATATCTGTTAAGTCTTTAAAATGTCATAAGACTCCTTGTTACTTTTACTGAAATGCTGTATTATTTTTGCATAGTATTATTGCTGTTTTGTTGAAAAAGTTGTAGTAGCAGTGCATTGTGGCACTCCAAAAAACATGATTTCAAGGAGCTGGGGATCTAGATGACTTTCTTACAGAACGGCCATGATTCTGGCTCATTTTGACTTTACTTTCTCTTGTATGAGATGAACATATTGATACAAAGGAAAGAGAAATTCCTACACAAAGGTGGTGAGGCATTTGCACTTCATGCATTGATCTGTGACTGAAGAGGTATATTAAAACTTGTGCACAGGAAAGGCTATGGCTATTGCTTGGTTAATTTGAACCTGCAAAATGGAGCCCTTTGGCTTTTTGTTCATCATCATTGACAAACAGCAGGAAATTAATAATCTGAACACATGTAAGAGAAAATGAAGTCAGAAATGGCTATGCATTGGAAGTGACCACAAGGGTATAGGATCTAAGCTTTAACATTGCAAAAAAGGCAGAAAGGCATTGACAATAGTAAGTGTAAACTAGGGTCCCCTACTTTTTTGAGTCTACATTTGAAATTTTGACTCAGAGTGATGGGTGTAAACATAAAATGGCTGCCCTGGGAGGTGGAGACAAACAGAGGAAGCCCAAATGCAGGCGAGAAGAGGGGTGATTAAAAAAAAAACTTTGAGAGAGAAATGAGGAGGGGGAAAGTGTGGTGGCAGTAGTCACTGACATGCTGTTTTTAAAAATCTGCACAGCTGATCACATCTCCAATGGCCAATTAGACATTGTGAAGCGTCAGAGTCTCATCTGACTCCATTCACTTTCTAAAAAAAAACTTGGTTGTGCCATGAAAACTATTGGCAGGTGCTGTACTGCCCACAGGTGCCATGGTGGAGACCCCCTGGTATAGACTTTGCATGGATTGTGATGGAATAGAAATGTGACTGGATATGAATGAATGCTACCCAGGAAACACAAGATGGCCCTGATATTAACTCTGCAGGCACTGAATGTTTATGAACAAAACTGTTTTAATTATATATAGCCTTTATAAATTTAATAAAGAAAACAAGATTCTCACAATTCTGTAACAAATACCAAATTGTGTGGCATATCCCACATGGGTACAAAATCAAGTTATACACAGACGTGCTTATAAGGACAGATAGGATGCAAGAAAAGCCAAGAAAATGAAAGAAAATGAGGTGGAGTCTGTCCATATTGTAAATAGACACTGTTGGCATGCCAATTATCTGCAACATTTTGATAATGAGACAACAGATATCCCTCCTCCCACACATCCTGCCATCCCAGAAGAGAGGATAAGAAAGCAGTAAAGACAGAGGAAAAGGTTATGTGGTTACACTAGGAGTGGTCACCACCCATCAAAGTCATTATCAAGCCTCTCACAGCCAAGCACTTGGCAGGCAAAGAAGGGGTTCTAAAGTGATAGCAACTGAAGAAGGAAGGCAAAATAACAGCAGCATGGTGCTGTCACTCCTGGACACAGCACAGAAAATTATTTTTCACCACTTTTATAGCAGAAGATGGTCAAGCTATTTCTAGAAACACATTGGATATCTACTGTCTCCCCCACCTCCCCAACTCTCCCCAGCTTCTGTTGTTCAGATAGCAGAATATGCATTGGTGAAGAGGATCTGCACATAATGTACTATGATAAGGGAACTGCAACTTGGCAACAAACATGTTGCATCTAGATGTTTTTCTTCAGATTCAAAAGTCTTTGTAGGCAACAGCACATATGTGTGATCCTATTACATTTAAAAAAGAGATCGAGAGAATTGTGTCAGAATTATACCAGAGAGCAAATGTTCCTTCAGATTTTGGTGGGTGAAATGGAGGGGGGTACCCTTGGAGTAACAGCAAAATAAGAGCCACTTGCTAAGACCTTTTGGGTGCGTTGGACAGACAGGGCTCAGCTGGAGGGGTGTATAACAGCCTTATGCACAGAGGACTGTTTCTGTTATTGGATGATTGTATAAAGAAGACTTGGGAAGTACAATGCTTGTAACTATAATATTCCCAATTTATTTTGAACATTTTATTTTTAAAGGAAGAGTTAATGTTATTCACACTAGGGAAGGATAATGTGATTCTGTTTGGGGAGGAGCCCTGGTTGAATCCCTCACATTTCCAGTTAAAGAATTTGCAATAGATCTGATTCAGTATAAGATAGCTTCATGTGTCAATATATTTGGGATTTAAAATCACAAAAAAGTCAGAACAAACAGTAGAGCAGTGTTACCAAGCAATTGTAGGCTAATTTGGTGTAGTGGTTAGGAGTGCAGACTTCCAATCTGGCATGGCGGGTTTGATTCTGCACTCCCCCCCACGCAGCCAGCTGGATGAGCTTGGGCTCACCATGGCACTGATAAAACTGTTCTGACCGAGCAGTGATATCAGCGCTTTCTCAGCCTCACCCACCCCACAGGGTGTCTGTTGTGGGGAGCACAGGGAAGGCGACTGTAAGCCGCTTTGCGACTCCTTCGGGTAGAGAAAAGCGGCATATAAGAACCAACCCTTCTTCTTCTAATATCTACTACCTACTTGAGTGCTTGTGTGAGTTTAGTGCTTTGCTCTGGTTTTGCAAATTGAGGTCCATGGCTTCCTTGATTGAGTCAATTTATCTCGGGTCGTCTTATTTTGTCTTAAACTTTTCCCAGCATTATTGTCTTTTCCAGTGACTCCTGTCTTCTCATAACGTGAACAAAACATGATAGCCTCAGTATGGTCATTTAGGCTTCTAGGGAGAGTTCAAACTTGATTTGATTTAGAATTAATAAAACTCTCCTCCAGTAACACAAATGAATCAACTTTGTTCCTGACAGCTTTCTCCACTGTCCCACTATATAGTAAATTTGGGTATGGATTATCTTGATCTTTTCTAGCTTTTTCAAGGCTGCCCTTTCCAGTCTCAACCTCTTTCTTTCAGGCTCTTTCTGGTTACATTCTTCCTTTTGATTGATGATTGAGCCAAGAAATCTTGAACAATTTCAATCTCTTCATTGTCAGTTTTAAAACTGTGTAATTCCTCAGTAGTCATTACATTCTTGATTTTCAGATGTAATCCTGTTTTGGCATTTCCTGCTTTAACCTTCACCAGAAATCATTTCATGTCTTCATTGTTTTCTGCCAGTAAAGTGGTATCTTCTGCATATCTCAAATGGTTAATATTCCTTCCACTGATTTTCAGTCCACTTACATCTAAATCTAATCCAGTTTTCCTTCTGTCATGTTCTTCATACTGAAGAGACAGGGAGATAAAATACATCCTAGGTTTGACATCTTTGCCAATCTGAAAGCATTCTGTTTCTTTATATTCTGTCCTAACAGCACCCTCTTTTACAGAGTATAAGTAATGCATCAAAACAATCAGATGCGGGGATGTGGCCAAGATGTCGTTCTGAGAGAGTTGCAGGGCATCTGCTCTGCTATCTCTGAAGCCTGACAGGGGTCAATTGCGGAAGCAATTGGCAGAAAAGAGGAGGGGTACGCAAACCCCACCTCACCTTTCTACCCAGGAAGTTCTTGGGGCCGTCTCCAATCCTTTAGGGAGTATATCTCCCTGGATTATAGGCTGTCAGTGTTCCAGGACCAGAGGACGACTGCCATATTCTATCTCGGACTTTCTTTTCTCTCTTTAATCTTAAAGCATCTGCTTCAACCCTACACGACGATTTACTGCAAATGAACGCTGTGAACTGAGGAGAGGACATCGGCTGAGTTCCAAAACATCATTTACTGCAAGTATCTCTCGTTTTTTTTTTCTCCGTCTCTATTCCTGCATCAAAGCCCTTTGTTTCCCCCCTCCTTTTACTCTGCTCTGCCCGAAGCCACCTAGTTATGAGGCAGGCTAATTCTCCTAACTAAGCAGAAGAAGGACTCAAATCAACTCAAATTAATTGGCAAAAGCTCTTACTGCAATTGTTTTGGTTTTCAGAGATAAGAGCTGTGAATGGGAATATCTCACGAGAACTCTGTTCCAGCACGAGAATATCTGCCTTACTGACTTCAATACGTCACATGCCTATGCCGGAATGTTAGAGGATAAAACAGAGGACCTCTACTGGCCACTTATAAAATTGTTTGAGGCTGCTGATTTTTAAGTTAAAAACATGTCTATGTTAAAAAGATTGGCTCATCTAATAGAGAAACAAACCCAAGATTTCAAAGCATTTACAGAAAGATTGGTCAAAAATATCTTCAAGGAGATGCAAGATGGCAAGGAAGAAGTCTCCAACAGGAATGATGGATCAATAACAGTGGCTTATGACAGCTCTAAACAAGGTGGAAAACCAACAGTAGAAGAGAAATCTGAAATTCTGGAGATGGAAAAGGGGATGTCAGAGTTCTGCAGCCCAGATAAGGACACCCTTTTTAAAAAGACATACAGCCATCTCAAAGCAACAGTGTACAAAAATCAATCAAAAGATATATGGATCTGTAGTGAAAGTAACCAATTCAAAGGAGCTCTTTGGGAAAAAATTGTATTGATACTGGAGTCCAGGAGGTGCAACGGCCTCAAGATTTATCGATGCATATTCTGCGGGAAAGAGTACAACTGCACTTTCTACGCCAAAGGCCAATGGGACAGAATATAAGTCTATGGGAACGACAAGATGTAGCAAGCCTCGATATGAGACCCCTTTAAGAAGACCGAAAGCTCATATTGTTCTATGTTTAATGTTAAGCATTAAATCTAAACCTGGAAACTTTACTATTCTCTGTATTAATAACTTATACTGTATTCTATATTTCTATTTTTATGAAAAGGGGAAGCAGCGGTTTTTTCTCTCTTGTTTCTTTTCTTTTGTAGGCATATAGGTAATATAATCGTTAGTGCTGGAAATACAAAATGCGGTTCCTCCCCCTTATTTTTTCTTCATTAGTGTATTGTTATAGGGCCAAAGCTCACACTGATCTGTAGAAAATGTTTAATGTTAAACTCTCAACTTAAATCTGAAAATATACCGGTCAGGGTGGCTCTTATAAATTGTTTTGTAGATGTATCTGTATTAAGCTATGAAATCCTCTTGTAATTTTTTTTTTGTACATCTTTAAGGCAAAGCCCTACTTTCTTTTCCCTTCATTAGGGTATTGATACAGGGCCAAAACTCATACTGTTCTACAAGAAATGTTTAATGTTAAGCATCTAACTTGAACCTAGAAATATCTGTCAGGACAGCTCTTAGATTGTATCAAGCAGTTAACATGAGGTCCACATGATGATCCACACAGTGAAAACCTTTGCAGTTATCTATTAAATGGTCATCTTATGAAATTCTCCTGCATGCTCCAGTAACCAACATAAATCTGCAATATGATATCTGAATTCAGCCTGAATATCTGGGGCCGTTCCGCATTCGTCCAGAATAGCACAATGGTTACTAATTGAAATCGCTACAGTTTTGCCGTTATGCACAACGTCGTTGACAATCTGCCACACTCCTGAAACCGATCCGCAAAAAGCGCTTTGTTGTAGCATTTTCAGGGAAATCCCAAAAAGTGGATTCACCCTCCGGAAAGTGCTACACTCCTGCAACCAATCTGCAACACTAGTGGGAAAGTTCTGTGCGTTACCATTGTTGCGGTTTCTGCAAAGTCCCGCCCCCTGGCTCTCTCCTCTGATCTTCCGGCAAAGCGATCACCATTTTTTTTTCTCCGAGCGAGCGGAGATCAACGCACCGGCAAGCCTTCGTTTACCCAGTGAGGCTTCCCCGGCTGCAGTCCCTCTGTTTAAAGTCACCAAGCACAAGCAACACAGAGGCCCGTTTGCTGGTTTATTTTCCCTTTATTTTTCACACTGTTTTCGGCCAAAAATCGCGTCCGTGAGGGGGGGGGGTTCACTTGGGGGGAACGTGGCAACGATGAAACGGCAGCTCAAACACCACCTGCTAGCTGGATGGGTCTCTCCTTTACAACGAATCAATGCATATTTGTTGCAACGGGTGTGTGTGTTTTTTTTTTTAAAAAACCTTCCTTAAAGGGAAAGGGGCTGTTTGGGAGAATGATAACGGCCGCCCATTGGCTGCTTGACGGCCAGGGGCGGGACACAGCTCAGCAATAGCGCTTCCTGGCTAGCGATTTTTGCAGAAACCGGAACCCTGTGGGAAACGATAGAAACGCAACTGGATTCCACTACAAAGGCAGGTATGCATAATGATGAATTCCACTATTTAAAATGGCGATTTTTCGTTCCGCAAACAATTTGCAACATTGATCCCGGTGCGGAATGGCCACTGGCATTTCTTATTCCATATATGTTAAAAGTCTTTGCTGTAAAATTTTGAGCATCACTCACTTGCATGATAAACTAATCTAGTGGTTCAACAGCTGCTGGACATCTCTTTTTTTGTTAATTGGAATATTGATTGAATGTTTTCCATATTTCTTACTAAGATTTTAATGGACTTTATTTCTGTGTCTTGGAATACTCCAATTACTCTTGGTGATTTGTTTCTTCCAATTGCTTTGAGTATAGTTTTCACTTCACTTTCTAAAGCTGCAGGTTCTTCTTTAAAGGAACCTGTCATGTTCTCATTTCCTCAACATATTGTTCCCTTTATCTTTATTTTGTCATTTTCAGTTAGTATATTTCCATGTTGTTCTTTCAGATGCCTAACTACGCTTGAAATCTGTCCTTGATTTCTTGAATTTTGTACAACAGATACCTTATTTGTTATTTCTTGCTATCTTCTATTTCTTTACACTGGTTATTCTTTTTGTCCATATGCCAGTTGCTGGAAAACTGCATTTAGAGTTCTGATTCTATTTCTTTTACTTTTAATTTGGCTTCTTGTCTATCTTTAGCAATTTTAAGAGTTTCTTCAGTCATCCTTCAAGGGCTTTCATTTCTTCTGACTACAGGAACAGTCTTTGTGTATGATTTATTGATAATACTTCCTACCTAAGAAAGTGAAAAGGATAAATGGGGGAGGTCCTGACACATTCACCATATCTTCCATTTGAAAAGAAAAAATGTTTCTTCTTGTTGTTTGAGATTCTTCATTGATATGTACAGAGAGGTGCTATAAGAGTCCTCTCCCATTATATTTAAAACAGGCAAGCTAGCTTATTCAAACTCTAGTAGAAAAAAGTTCGTCCTTTCTTTCATGATATAAATTATTTTGCTTCAGGCACGTGCTGGCATATGCAGAGGAACTCAGATAACGGAACTGGTTATCAAAGATAGGATGCCACAGTTTACTTAACAGAGTCCATAAATTGTACAAGGACTGTCTGAGCAAGCCCAGGTCAGCTTTCCAAAAGCAAGTCTGATACAGCAGTAGCAAGTCAGTCTCTAAGGGAACATGTTGAAGACATGCTGGATGGCTCTTTCCTCATGTTTTTATATACTTCAAGCCCTACATTACACCCATGACAACTGCTTCATATCTCCTCTGTTACTTCTTCTACTTCTTCTACTGCTGTTTGCTGAGGTCTGAGGTGTGTTGACCTGTGTTGAGACTGTAACTCCGCTCTATACCTGGGCTGACATTGCTCTTGAGGACCTGGGGATCCTGGAGGAGATACGACTGCTGGTTGTACTGCCAGCTCCAAGTGAGAGGTTGAAACACTCACCATATAGCTTCCAAACTGTAATTCCACATTTGATTGATCAACTGCAGCTGGCTTGTGGCTGGTAGGCACAGAATTCAGTTGCTCTTCATCAGAGCAGTCAGAGCTGTATCCAAGGCTTGGCTTTTCTATGACACACATCAAAGGATTGCTAGGCATATTGGTATCAGTAAAGCAATGTGAAATCTTTAGGATGAAAAAAAAGGATGAGAAAGATTGTATGGTAAAAAAGGATGGGAGAAAAGGAGCACTATTTGAAATGACAATAGCGCATCGAGAGAGCTCATCAATGAAATGAAATTCATTGTATGAAACCCCATTCCTGTATCACTTTATGAATAACATCCAATTTAGCACAGTAATGTGAAAGAGGCGATAAACAAAACTGCCAACAGTATTCTTTTGTTATCTGCATATTCCATGTAATATTCTTTATCACTGTGCAGATATAAAGCCCTACATCAGTCTTCTAATAGATGCAAGATAAAAGCTCCTTGATGTAAAAATGAAAGAAAGGTAGCTAAATAGAAAACAGGATTTTAAAAAGCTGTGTTATATAAGGCTCAGATTTTAAAACAAAATCAAAAACCATGTTTGCAACAATAAAAGTTCCAATCACTTATAAAATCTAGGTTCAAACCTGCTTCCACTAGCTAAAAGAAAAGCACCTTGTATTGTGAGAAATCAAGATATTATTCAAGTCCTAAAGGTCAAACGATTTAGCTCATCATCTGCTCACCAACTTCAATTAGCACAGTTGAAAATTGGCCAAACTGTTGGTGTATAGTTGAAACATGCTTGCCTTTGCTAAACATGATTGTGCATGCATTGTCACAAACTACCTTCCCACAAAGTTCCTGTTCCTCATACACAGTTTGACATATTTAAATTATAAACTACAGAAAAAATAAGCATTTTCACAGAGATTCACAGCTGTTAAGTATAGAACATAGTCTGAGTCCAGTGGCACCTTTAATAGCATAAAATTCCACTCAAGGTAGAAGGATGCTTTTGTGTCCAAGGACGTTTCTTCAGATGTCAAGTGTGTCTGTTCCTTTTGATTGCCTGGTTCTGTGTTCATTACAGCCACAGGTAAAAGCAAACAAAAAACACCCAAAACTGTCAGGATGTAGACAAATTTACATGTTTAGTTCTATTCATGAGTTGTAAGATTCCAAGCCTTTGCTGGTGTGAGAGCTTCTCTGGGGTCTGAAGTGTGTCACCTCAAAATGAATGAGGGCCATGACTCTGTCCATTGTTTCCCCACAGAAAGGATTCAGATTAAAGCCTCATTCATCATGGGGAACATGTTAACATGTTCATAGTTAACTATTTCAGTAGATATAGACATCCACTTTATGTTTCTGGTCCTTCTCAGGAGGCTTGGAAAAGTTCTTAGGGAGGCACTGTTGGTCCAGAGTGCCATGGAGCTGTTCCTTAGCACCCAAAAGAGAGCCATTCCATAGACAGCATAAGCAGGATGTGTGACACAGACTAACGTTAAATAGAGATGTACATAATGCAGCAGATAGGCCACATTCTATCAGACCAAAGGCCCACAAATTTATCCATTAACTAGATATGAAGAGCACTCACTCTTCTTCCTCCAGAGATTAAGACTAACTTTCAGTTTATTTCATCTACTATGTACGCCAGCAGAAAAATAAAATGTGAATGCATATTCTAAATTGGGGGGTGGGTGAGTCTTGAGTTGGTACTGGAGCTGGGAAACGGCAGATGGAAAAAGAGTTAATCCCTTTATTTTTCTGCTATCCATTGTTTCCTCCCTTTTAATGCTTTTAAGAGCTAATTGCACATATTTGCCCATAACATGCAATTTGGCCTGAAACTGCATCCAGTTACATCACATGAAAACAAAGGAGCCATGTATTCTTAAAGTCAAAGCTTGATTTGATCATTGAAACACTGGTGCCATCTGCAGACTGCCAGAAAAATGTTAGTGTTTTGCTAGGGAATACATGAAAGTTTGCTGTTCCTTTCACTAATGAGGCACAGTACTATGAACTGCTTTTTCTAAGCTGATTATAGAACCATTTCAAGAGGAGAAACAATATAGCAGCACAAAATGAATTGTTTGGTCATCTTCATTCCTTAACCTAAACCCTATTCAGTAAAACCCATACTATGTTAAATACAAGGTTAATACTTAAGGATGGGACAATTTAAACCAATGTTGGCAAAGGGTATAGTCTAAGGGTGGACTTCTGGCCAATTTTTGATGAATTACCTAGCTACTGCTGTGTGCCAGGACACTTGCAAAGTGTCATTTAACAGAGACTGGGTATGCCTTAACTAAAGCTTTCTCAAGTAGGGTTTTGTGAAATAGGTGGGAGTTAATTTTTTTTTAACGTTGTTAAATATTTATTGAGTGATATGGCCATATATGGTCATGTCAACCCACCCACCCCTCCTCCTAAATGGCCAATGATGGGCCTGGAAGGGTTGGAAGGGGAGGGGCCTTGAGTCAGTGTGTACGCAGCCATACTTCCCAACCATATTCTGCATGGTCATGCCATGCCTGGAGTTTCTTGAAGGCTGAGGAATATTTCAGGTTAAAAAAAGTTGAAAAAGGCTGCCTTAACGAAATCTTGGAAAAAACTCTTTTGTATTATAAATTAAAAATACAAAAAAGAACACAGAGATTCTAATAATTTTTAAAGTAGATCAAGCAGTTGAGCAGTTTTAGGTAGTATGAATTCGTATGGAATTTTACACATTTTACAAAGGGGGAGATCACTTGGACATGAAATTGGGGTCATTGTGGGTGGGCAGGTGGCTGTGAGTTCCTGCATTGTACAGGGGGTTGGAATAGATGACCATGGAGGTCCCCTTCCAACTCTATGATTCTATGATTCAATGAACCTCACTATTTCTAATTCTCATATTGGTCTCGTATGTAGATATTTAAACCCAGAGATTGAGACCATGAAGAAACAAGACTGATCTTTCTAAAAACCTGAGAAAAGCCCCAGGTTTGTAGGAAAAAATGACATTTTTAAAAAGTACTTCTTTCTCTACCTTATCCAACCCATGCATCATTTTGTAAAACCATATCATGTCACCCTCAGTCATTATTTCTCCATGTTAAAGAGCCCTAACCTCTTTAACCTTTCTTCATAGGGAAGATGTTCCACCCACCTAACCATTTTAATTGTCCTTTTCTGCATCCCCCCCCCAAATTATATCTTATTTGAGGTACAGTGACCAGTAGGGTTGTATGTGGCAGTGTCCGAATCGGCCGTTCCAGGTTGACGCAGCCAGTGCCACACCACAGGGGGGGAGGGGTGGCTCAGCCACTAGTGCGCAACTTGGCGCACACATACAGGTACGGAGCTCCACACCTGCGTGTGTACGCCAACTGATGCACAGGCACCTGTGCCTCCCCCCCCCACCGTGGCCGATCTAGATGCCGCCACACACAACCCCAGTGACCAGACCTGTACTCCAAATGAGGTTGCATCATAGATTCATACAGCGGCAGTATGATACTGCTTTAGGATGCTTAGGGCTAATCTTGCGTTGAGCAGGGGGTTGGACTAGATGGCCTGTATGGCCCCTTCCAACTCTATGATTCTATGATTCTATGATACTGGCTGATTTGTTTTGAGACCCTTTCCTAATAATCCCCAGCAAAGTATTTGCTTTTTTTGGTGCAGTCACACACTGAGTCAACATTTTCAGTGAGTTCTCTACCATGTCTCAAAGCTCAGTTACCACCAGTATGGATCCTATGAACATACATTTATAGTTAGGATTTTGGGTTTGAATGTGCATTATTTTCCTTTTGTTCATTGTTGTTGTTATGTGCGAAGTCATGTCCGACCCATTGCGACCCCATGGACAATGATCCTCCAGGCCTTCCTGTCCTCTACCATTCCCTTGAGTCCTTTTAAGTTTGCACCTACTGCTTCAGTGACTCCATCCATCCACCTCATTCTCTGTCATCCCCTTCTTCTTTTGCCCTCGATCACTCCCAGCATTAGGCTCTTCTTCAGGGAGTCCTTCCTTCTCATGAGGTGGCCAAAGTATTTGAGTTTCATCTTCAGGATCTGGCCTTCTAAAGAGCAGTCAGGGCTGATCTCCTCTAGGACTGACCGGTTTGTTCGCCTTGCAGTCCAAGGGACTCGCAAGAGTCTTCTCCAGCACCAGAGTTCAAAAGCCTCAATTCTTTGACGCTTGGCCTTCCTTATGGTCCAACTTTCGCAGCCATACATTGCAACTGGGAATACCATAGCCTTGACTAAACACACTTTTGTTGGCAGGGTGATGTCTCTGCTTTTTAGGATGCTGTCTAGATTTGCCATAGCTTTCCTCCCTAGGAGCAAGCGTCTTTTAATTTCTTTGCTGCAGTCCCCATCTGCTGTGATCTTGGAGCCCAGGAAAATAAAATCTGTCACTATCTCCATTTCTTCCCCATCTAATTGCCAGGAATTGAGAGGGCCGGATAACATGATCTTCATTTTCTTTATGCTGAGTTTCAACCCAACTTTTGCACTCTCCTCCTTCACCCGCATCAACAGGCTCTTTAGTTCCTCTTCACTTTCTGCCATTAGAGTGGTATCATCTGCATATCTGAGGTTGTTGATATTTCTCCCTGCAATCTTGATCCCAATTTGCGACTCCTCTAATCCCGCCTTTCTCAAGATATGCTCCGCATACAAGTTAAATAGGCAGGGCGACAGTATACAGCCTTGCCGAACTCCTTTCTCAATGTTGAACCAATCCGTGATTCCATGTTCAGTTCTCACTGTTGCTTCTTGACCTGCATATAAATTTCTCAAGAGACAAATAAGATGCTCTGGTATTCCCATCTCTTTAAGAACTTGCCACAATTTGTTGTGCTCCACACAATCAAAGGCTTTAGCATAGTCAATGAAGCAGAAGTAGATGTTCTTCTGGAACTCCCTAGCTTTTTCCATGATCCAGCATATGTTGGCAATTTTATCTCTAGTTCCTCTGCCTCTTCGAAATCCTGCCTGTACTTCTGGAAGTTCTCGGTCCACATATTGCTGGAGCCTAGCTTGTAGGATTTTGAGCATAACTTTGCTAGCATGAGAAATGAGTGCAATGGTGTGGTAGTTTGAACATTCTTTGGCATTGCCCTTCTTTGGGATTGGAATGTAAACTGACCTTTTCCAATCCTGTGGCCATTGCCCATTTATATTCTCTGTTTCTTGTGAATTAACCAGTTTTTAATTCACAAGAGGACTTGTCCTCTTATCCCATGACTGCCTAGTTTACTTAAGAGCCTTTGATGAAGAACTTTAGCAAAAGATTTCTCGAACTTGAAAACATCTATACTGTGTCACCCTTGTCCATATTTGTTCATCCCCTGAAAACTCTTAAAAGTTAGTGAGACAAGATCTGCCCTTAAAAAATCCATGCTGATGCTTCTTCATAAGCATTTGTTCATCAATTTGCCTACCAAGTCTATTGTTTATAATGGATTCCACCAACTTACTCGGTATTGACATTAGACTGACCAGCCTGAAATTTCCTGGATCTCCTCTGGAACCTATTTAAAAGCTACCTTCCAGGACTTGGGAATGGAGGCAGATTTTAGTGATAGACTGAATATTTTGTCAGGAGATCCACAAATACTTCAGAAGCCAATTGTATAAGGTTTTATTTTGGACTGCATTTGGTTATTAGCAGTCCTGAACTGTGATTTTAAATCTTGTTTGTAAAATATTTTTAATGTATTGTGTTTTTTCTATGTTGTCACCTTGAGCTTCATAAGGAAAAAAGGTGGGTAACGAATACTTTAAATAAAATAAAGTATATTAGGACTGCAGTTCTGCTAAGCAGGGGCTGTTGCTCTGTGGGAACACACTCATGCAGAAGGGTTCAGGTTCAAAACCGTGGGATAATGGGAACTGGTAACAGTTTTTCTTACAAAGATGTCACTGCCAATTCGAGTAAGTAATACTCAGCTACATAAACATTAAGCTACATAAACATTAATCTAATCTGGTATAAGAATGGTTCAGATATGCATATGTATGATTCTTATGACTGTAATGTGACACATTAAAAAAAATTAAAACTCTTATCTCTAACAACGCTTGCTTGATTTGCCAACTATGAATGTCTCACATTTAACCAGCAGCATACATGGTGCTGGATACATAGCCTGACATTGCTGTGTCTGGTGAAGTTAGATTGTATTTTAAAGTATCTTTGGCTAGCTGGTAGCCTCTTGTATAGTCTTATTTTAACAGCTTGCTCACTTCAGACTCCCACCAGCTATTCTTCTTCCTTCTTCCGCATCCTTTTATGGGCTCCTTCTAGGCAAAGGTGCTTCAAAACAATAAAAATGGGCGCTGCCCTTAAAGCAAATAGTTTTTAATAACAAATACTGTAAAAGCTAAGTATTAAAAATGATGGAGTTGTGCACCATTTTCATTACAAGGCTGGTCAGTATAAACCACCCCAGGTGGCATTTATCTGGGGATTTTCCTTAGACATTAGAGTATTCCTAGATAAATATTTAAAACAGAATTTATAAATTAACATAAAATTATGCCAGAAATTTTAAAATATTGTTTAGTTATGCTTTAACATGAATAGAGGCAAGGACATTTCAAATGTCTTATATATAGTTACTTCTCAGCTCTTGTTTTGACTTCCATTCTCCAGAAACTTGAAAGCTTTACAATCCAGCACACACAAGAATAAAAAACCTGTGGAAATATCTTGTTGATAAATATTCTGATGCTTGCTTACCTATTTAACTGAATTAATAAACCCATGCACAAATATTTGTTCTGAAATGTGAATTAATGAACTCTGAAAAGGTTAGAATGCCTAATTATCTTCACAGAAAAATCTAGTAGTGGATAGGTACAATGCATTTCTTTTTTGTTAAGTTAGGCACAAACAACTTGAGTCCATTAAAGGTAAAGGTATCCCCTGTGCAAGCACTGGGTCATGCCTGACCCTTGGGGTGACGCCCTCTAGCGTTTTCACGGCAGACTCAATACGGGGTGGTTTGCCAGTGCCTTCCCCAGTCGTTACCGTTTACCCCCCCAGCAAGCTGGGTACTCATTTTACCGACCTCGGAAGGATGGAAGGCTGAGTTGACCTTGAGCCAGCTGCTGGGATTGAACTCCCAACCTCATGGGCAGAGCTTTCAGACAACATTTCTGCTGCCTTACCACTCTGCGCCACTCCATTGCTTCTGGGTAAAATTCCTTCTAGTTATTTACTAGGCACCTCACTGAAGCCTTTATGAAGTATGAAGTCTTTGTGTATACACAGTTTTAAAACAAAAACATGAACATATGTCTACTATTTTCTGAGACAACCCATGGAATTTTC
Source organism: Paroedura picta (assembly GCF_049243985.1). NCBI lineage: Eukaryota > Metazoa > Chordata > Lepidosauria > Squamata > Gekkonidae > Paroedura > Paroedura picta. Next base: position 113,231,762 of record NC_135370.1, read on the forward strand.
TGAGACAACCCATGGAGACAACCCTATTTTCTGAGACAACCCATGGAGACTACCATATTGTCATGGGGTTTTGTCCATAAGCGACAAAAGAGAGAAAACAATGAGGCAAGTCAAGCAAACCTTCACTCTCTAAACCACCCCAGATTTCCACTTTACATCTACTGAATACCCACAATATAAAATTTACTTCCTTGATGGGTATATTCCACACATTAAAAAACAAAAACAAAACTCCAGTGGTTCTATAGCAGGTTTGCTGTAGCACACATTTCTTATATCCAGTACACATTTCTTGCATCCTGTGCAAGAAAAGGTAGAATTCTAGCTGCAACTGTTCCCATATGTACTCCCCAACAGTAAAAGTTGCATCATTTTTAACAATGGCAGAGTTACACTTGTATGTCTCAGTGTCTATAAATAAGAGAATACTTATGAATACTGAATGTTAACAGTGAGATTTAACAGGTGCTCCTGTTAAAGATTGTCATACTGAACTCGGCATATTTACTTACTTCATTTTTACCCCTCTTGTTTTCACAATGGGGACCCAAACTAATTTACAACATTCTTCCCTTTTCTGTTTTATGCTCATAAGAAGCTTATAAGGTAGGTTAGGTCCAAAATGTGGGACAGGACCAAGGTCACCAAGCAAACTTTCTGTAGCATATTTTTCCAATGAAATTTGTCATGTAAAATAAATTACAATAAATATGTGACCTGTTGACTGCCTGGCTGGAGAACAAAGAATGGGTTAGTTAGTCTGGAGGTTATGGCTGGGCGGAGGGTACCATTCTTGACATCTTATGTGCTCTTCCCTCCAGATGACTGAGAGTATCCTTTGCTGCCATATTTACTGACACTGCATACCAAAGATGACCCACCATACAGCCTACAACCAAGCCCAGTGAAAAACATGTATGGTCATCAACAGGGCATTCAGATTGTTGAAGATGACATTCCAGTGGCTCCACCGGGCAGGGGGCTGCAGACCAATACAATTTCTGGAAGGGAAGTTGCAGTTTGTGCTATGCTCCACAATGGTGCCATATGGCAGTGCCTCTTCCTTCTTCTTGGTGGGGCCAATGTCAGATAGCCTGGGTAGGGGATCCCGAGGTGTCACTGGGACCTTCTACTAGGACCTGGGGGGTAATCTCAAGTGGGAGCGTATGCAGGCACAGTTCTGGCCACAGAGCATCCTGATGGTTGTGCCAGAAATTGGGGGACCTCTCTTCCTTTCAGCTTGGGTGGGGGGATGGACCCACTATAGCCTGTCCCTGATGCGTGAGCCCCACAATGGTCTGTGAGGGAACCACCAGTCGTGTATGGGCTTTCCCCCCAAATGAGAGACAGATTCTCTCCCCCCAGGTCATGCCCCCATTTGAGTGTTATTGGAATTGACATGGTTTGCTTGACATGATGGATCACGCAGAGCACTGTCCCTGGATGCACTTGGCTAGGTTCAGAGCTCAGTCAGGTCTGTGGATGTATGCCCACGGCCCAGCTGCTGGAACCATGGAGGCTTCTGGCATCTAGAGGGGTTGGTGCCATGGGGACCATGCACACCTGAACCCTTGGGTTCCCATAGCTGTTGTCAGGTGGTGACCCAGCCCCATCACCACCTGTTTTTCACGTATTTCAAGTCCCCTGAAAAGGGGAAACGACAACAATGACTACAGAGCTGGGATTTTTCACCAGGTGAGGTGGTTAAGCCATGCATCAGTGGCTTAACCACCTGTCCTGGCTGGACGGCTGAGTAATTCCAGCTAGCATAACAGGAAAGGGGAGGTCCTGTATGGGACCATACATCCACATAGATTATCAATCTCTCCAACAGTGCTGGACCCCTGCATGCACTTCATGATGGCCGGATGCCCACAGCTCTGTGGGCATGGTGTCCTGGGATGCTTGTGCATTTCTGGAACCTGGCTCCCAACAAGAAGTAATGACATTTACTGTCATAGTTGCTGTGCTGTTAGAGGGTCATCTGAAATGGTGATGCACATATTGTTTGCAACACCTATCACTAGTACTTTGGGAATCTGATATTGCCTGGTTACCATTGTTGTTTGCCATTCAAGTTCCTTGTTTGTAAACCCAAATATTATCCACAGTGATTCTGAATTAAGCATTATTTTTAATAACAAAGCAGTAAAAAGCCAATATTTTGGACCGATATTTTCAGATTTCCTCTGCCTTTCAGATATGGGTTCTATCATTCAAAAACGTCTGCATTTTCAGTGCTTTAGACATTGCCTCGATTGTAGTGAACCAACCTGTTTTCAAGAGACATTTCTTATTTGCAAACAAAGCTACTCAGCAAGAGAAAATTCTTGCTATGTGTGAACTATGCTTGCAGGAAAGTGTGGTATAAAAATCAAATAAATATATCAATCAAAATGATCTCTACACTCATCCGCTCTGGAAGAATCTTCTAGGTAGGTGGCATACTCCAGTGGTGTGCAACCACACTCAGACATCTCTCAGTCAGGCAGCCCAGCAGAGTGGCCTCTAGAAATCTCAAGGGAAGGTGGGGCAACAGATGGGATGGCCTACCTGGGGAGGGCCCAGATTCTCCTCCTTGCTGTGGGCCCATCCTAGAAGAGAAGGTTTTGGGGGCATCCAGAGTCACCCCGCCTTCAGAAAATCTTTTATTATGCCAACACAGAGAGATAAAGACCAGGCAACTTCTTGGCAACCAAAGGTCTAGAAGGAAGCTGGAGAGGTCTTGGGACAAACTGAATCCCACTTCTCTCCCTAAAGAGTGGCTCAACCATTGTGCATACTGAAGAAAGGATGTTGAATGGTGTATTCATTGTGAACACAGAAGTTGGTCTGACAAATTTATATTCGAACAAAGTAAACACCCCTAAATAAGTACAAAGTTTGAGTCCAGGGGCACCTTTAAGACTTACAAAGTTTTATTCAAAGTATCAGCTTTCATGCACATGCACATTTCTTCAGACTTAGGTATCTGAAGAAGTATACATGTACACAAAAGCTTATTCCTTGAATTAAATTATTTGGGTCTGTGTCAGGGTCCCCAAGCCCCGACCTTCACAGAACCAGCCGACTGCCCTGGAAGACTCACTTGACACCAACCCCAGCTGAGCTGGATAATGGCAGAGGTGTGCAGAGGCCAGAGCAAGCTAGCCAGGTGTCAGAGGATTGGCCTCAGTCACCGGCAGGAGACATGAGCAGGCATACCCTCAATTGCTGGTGGCTACCACTCTGTTTTTGCCCAACTTTCAATCACCAGTGCACTCCCATGTGGGTCAGAGTTGCAACTTAACTTCAGATTACAAATTCAGGAGGTGGTGTTTTCCTCCACTCCTAATCAGATTTCTGTTAATTCTTAGCTATCCATTTTACTACATTCACACACACAGGCACAAAGCACAACAGAAGAAAAGGGGAGGGGCATCTCTGGTGGCAATATGTGCCAATAAAGGATTTCTGAGTTTGTGCTGTGTTTGATGGCCTCCAGTCCAGGCTGCCAAATGACAAGGCAACCCATCCCCAAAGAAAGAGACTTCCCTGCAAGTCCCCCCCCCCTGGAATAGCCACTGAAGGACAAAGATGAAGATGGGAGGATGTCTGTGGGCCTGTGGGCAGTTTGGAGCTGCTGGTGTCAGCTGAGGCAAGACGGTGCCCTCTGAACAGCACTGAGTAGCTGGCACATGTAAAAGGATCCCTGGGAGAGACATTAATACTCTGGAACTGGAATTACAGCCCTCAAAGAGGATAACAGAGTATCCTCAAATTTTAAAAATGAGGGTGTTTTTTTATGCTAAGGAAGGTTAGCGTTCAGGATAATACTAAAAAAAATCTTAGTTTACTTGTTATGGTTTTAAAAATTCAAGGAAACATATCTTGACTCACATACTGCACTGTTAATAGAATGTAGTTCTGTCCCCAAACTGCTATTGTGCAGGATAATACTAGTAAATGTTTTCAGCAAACTGAAGGTATTAGTTGCATCCAGAGTTCCAAACTGTCCCTGGGAAGGGTGCCCCGCTGTTCCTTGTGCCACACAAGTTGTGCTCTGCTAGGGCCCCGCAGATCCTATGCCGGAATTGTCTGAAAGAACCAGCTCTGGGCCAGATACTGCCAACGTACAGGCCATACGCCTTCCAGCCTCACTGTGTGTCGTGGAAACTTCAACAAGTCTTTGCCATTTACAAATTCCTAAAGCACGCGCACTTTCATTGTAGTCCAGCTCCCGTTAAGAGTCCTCGCTGGACCGGGCGCTTGACAAGGGGGCGGAGGGGCTGCTCTTCTTTGACGGCCGACGAGCCCCACCCACCTCGGGGCGGGGTCCTTCTAAGCCAGCAGGCCTCTCACCCTCGCCATTGTGGCCCATACTTAGGCGACGATTGCGCCTGAAGGACCCGCCGCAGAAAAGTCAGGCTCTCGCGAAGGCGTCCTCGAGCGCCTTGTGAAGCTACGATGGACGGCTTGGCTTGCTGTCAATCAGGCACTTTGCGCAGACAGCCCCACAAGCCAAGGACCCGTGGCGCGTGCCCTGTCGGTCCCGCGCACGCGTTTCCTTCTCTTTCCTCCCGAATCTGGGTGCAGAGGTGGCTGGAGGAGCGGCGCCAGTGACCAGGGCTGGAGCGGGCGTAGGCGGCCATTCCCCCTCCCTCCCCTGGCGGCCAGAGTGCACTGAGTCATTCCCTTGTTTCACGGCTTGCTCGGTTCCATTCACGCGAGTGCGCGCGCACGCATACAGACACGGTGAGGAGGGGCAGCAAAAGGGGATGGTTCCTGAAAGACCGTTGAGAGCGGAAGGGGGGGAGGGCGAACGCTGCAGCGAGGCGGTCGATCACGTGGATGGCGAGCACGCGCGCGCGGTTTTGCCGGCGGACCGCACGAATCAATCGGGTTGCCTAGAATCGGGGGCGCGCTGACAGGTGCGGGCTGGGTCGCGTGTTCGAAACGGGCGGGAGCAGAGGAAGAAGGGGGGGGGAAAGCTTTTGTAAGAATAAGAGAAATTCTGGGCGGGGCGTTCCGTTTCTTCCCTCCCCCCTACGTTGTGTCCCCTCTGGCGGCCCGTCCGTTCATCCGCCTGGCTTCCTCTCCCCCTCCCCTCGGGGCCCCGTAACGCTCCCTGTCTCTCTGCCTCTCCTCAGCAAGCGATGCCCTCAGCCACCAACAGCGCGATGGCGAGCAGCGGCGGCGGCAAAGCGGGCAGCGAGGCGGCGGTGGCGGCGGCAGCTCCTGCGTCCCAGGCTGCTGCGGGTGCGGCGACAGCGGCGGGCGGCAGCACGAGTTCGGTGCAGACCGAGGCCATGAAGCAGATCTTGGGCGTCATCGACAAGAAGTTGCGCAACCTGGAGAAGAAAAAGGTGCGGAGCCTCCCCGGGCCCTCCTGCTGGCGGGAGGGTGGCGTCAGCGGACGAGGCCCGCTTGGCTCCCGAGGACGATCCTCGCCCGTCCCCGCGAACAAAAGGCGAGGGCAGCGCTCCCCCCTCCTTCCCCCCTTTGTTCCTCAGGCCCCGACGGGGCCTTCCGCGCTGCCTTGCCCTCGGGGCTCCCTTCCTTCTCCCGCGCTCCTCTTCCCTCCTCCCGAGAGGCCTTGAAGCGACCCGCGCTTTCTCCCCGCGGCTTGGGCACATGGAGGCGGCCGGGACCCAACATGGCGGCGGCGAGAGGCTGCCACTCTTTCCAGGGAGGCAGTCGCATTGTGTGAGCGGCGGCGGCGGCGGCGGCGGCTGCACAAAGACCCGGCAGGCTTCCTTCCTGCCCGAGTCGCGCAGCCCCCGCTCTGGGTGTGCGTGTGCGCGCCCCCTCGGCTCACTCCCTCTTCAGTTCCCATTCCCATGGGAATGTGCCCCATGTAAGCACTTCCCGTGGGTAGCGTCCCCGCCAGAGGAAAATACTCCTCGCTATCCCGTGAAGTGATCCCTTCCCCAGGAGACGGCCTCGGCAGCTTTGAAACATCTCCTCTGGGTTAAGCTGTCCCTTCTGTCTGGGGACAAAGCGTGGGCTTCTTGGAGTGGGGGTGATGGAGTCAGCACAAAAGAAATTCAACATTATATCACGAACAATATGCAAACAGCTGGCCATTGAATAGCAAACTATTGTATTTTTGTACTATCCTACTGTCTTGTGTAGGAATGTAAAACAAGCCTGGTTAAATACAATATGCATAGGACTGAGCTAAATTCTAAGTGTTCTGTGACTCTTCAGTTAGCTTATTATTCCTATTTTTAGATTATGTAGGTAAGTTGGTTTTGTTTGAGAGGCACCAGTAGTTCTACATATCTCTCCTTCTATGCTTGTATGTTTTTTTAAAAATATGAATGGGATATAATATTTGTAATTGAGGAACATACAGGCTAAGTAGAACTGCTGACTCTGGTGACACATGGCAAGCTACTTAAAGGTGGAACTTTCAAAAGATGATTGTGGTAAGGAAACTGGAAGGGTGTAATGAGAGCCAGCTTGGTTGTAGTGGTTAAGAAGAGTGGCCTCTAATTTGGAGAACTGGGCTTGATTCCCCACTACTCCAAATGCAGCCAACTGTGTGACCAGTTATCTCAGAGCTTTCTCAGTCTCACCTACCTCCCAGGGTGTCTGCTTGTGGGGAAAGAAGGGTAGGTGATTGTAAGATGCCTTGAGAATCCTTTGGGTAGTAAAAAGAAGGGTACAAAAAAGCCAGCTTTTCTCTCTCTCTAGAAGCTTCGGTAAAAAATGGTTTGGCTTAATGTGCTTATAAAGAAGAATAAAGTAAAAGGTAAAGGTAAAGGTATCCCCTGTGCAAGCACCGAGTCATGTCTGACCCTTGGGGTGACGCCCTCTAGCGTTTTCATGGCAGACTCAATACGGGGTGGTTTGCCAGTGCCTTCCCCAGTCGTTACCGTTTACCCCCCAGCAAGCTGGGTACTCATTTTACCGACCTCGGAAGGATGGAAGGCTGAGTCAACCTTGAGCCGGCTGCTGGGATCGAACTCCCAACCTCATGGGCAGAGCTTTCAGGCGGCTGCCTTACCACTCTGCGCCACAAGAGGCTCATAAGAATAAAGTAGGCATTAACAATTGTCAAGTGGGAGTGCATTCAGAGGCCACCTATGAAAATCCTTATCTCTGGTTGCCATCTGCCTTGCCTTGGCTGGCAAGGTTACAGAGAGCAGAGTTTGAGATCAGGAACTCGCTTGGTGGGTCGGACAAAAAGGAGGTAGGTGATCCTTCAGGTACCTTGGTCCCAAGGCATTTAGGGCTTTGCAGGTAAGAACCAGCACTTTGAATGGATTTTAAAACTACAGTGTATCCTCCTCACTTGTTTCTGCTTTTTACATGCTTCACAAGACATTTGTGATATATTCTGTCTGTCAGTGCTATAGCACCATGGACACTTGAGGAGAAGCTTGCACAGTGCCCTAAGTCAATTATATACAATGGGACTTGTAGTATCATGGGCAAAATGATAGAGCTAATAACTTGAAATACTGGCTTTAAAGTCCAGTGATCATCCTGTATTCTCAAATGATGATAAACATGTGCAATTTCCTTGCTGCTTTGTATTTTGCATAATTTAAATTGCTTATTTTTATGATAATAGAATCATGGAATCAGAGTTGAAAGGGACCCTCAGGGTCAATTAGTGCAACGCCCTGCAGAATGCAGGAAATTCACAACTACTTAACCCTAAACCTGGTTCCATGGCCAGATGTTGCCCCCCCCCCAAAACAAACAAACAAACCAGTCTGGCCTGGAGGAAATTTGCTTCCCAACCCCAAAGTGGTGGTCAGCATTTCCCAGGACATGTCAGAAAGAGTCACAAGAGCCAAGCATGGGCACAATCCCTTCTGCTGAGCCACTTACAATCTACCTAAATTCATAGAATCAACATTTCTGTTGAGGTGGCTATCTAGCCCCTGCTTAAATACATCCAAGAAAGGAGAATCCACCACCTCCTGAGGAAGTCTGTTCCACTGAGGAACAGCTCTCAACTTCTCAGGAACTTCTTCCGGACATTTAGCTGGAATTTCTTTTGAATTAATTTCATTCCATTAGTTCTGCTCTGACCCTCTTGGGCAACGGAAATCAACTCTGCTGCATCTTCTATGTAACAGCCCTTCAAGAAGATGGCTATCATATCATCTCATAGTCATCTTCTCTCTGGGCTAAATAGACCAAGCTCCCTCAACTTTCCTCATATGTCTTGGCCTCCAAACCTCTTCCCATTTTTGTATATATTTTAAAGGCATATTTTAAACATATTTAAAGACATTTTAGCAGTCATTAAGTGTGCATTGCCAGTTCAAGCTGCTATTTATAAGTGCTTTGTGCTCATACTCTGCGCATCTGACTTTCAGCAGCTCTCTCCAAATGAGTATGGAAAATTTCTGATTTCAGAAGTATATAGGAGTTGTGTGTATCTGTGTCTTGCTCAGAAAATCTTAGTAAAAGCCTAGGCTAGTACTATCATGCATGGACATGTATGTCAGTTCACTGAATAATATCTACAGTGCAGGAAATTGCTTAAATTGCTAATAGAATATGCAGAAATTTCATTCCAGTAACTAATTTGGAAAGCTTCCTTTATATAATCACAGGAATAAGACTTTTGGCAGCAACAGGAAGAAAGAAAGTGTAGTGTGCTTTGATTAAGGAGCAAGAGTGTTGCATGGATGCCTGGGGAGCTATAACGGCTAAAACAGCCTTGCTTTCTGTTTCTGTTACGTTTAATTTTAACCAGTTACTGAGTCACAAAGAGGACCCAATTTCATTTCCATGGTTGCTTAGTTTCCTGCAGTGTTATTTAAGCATGAGAACTTACAATTTATAGTAATAATGACAATAAATACATTTTAATTGATTCAAGGAGTAGAATAGCCTCGTCTAAACATTTTGGCACCCTGAAATAATTCAAATCGGCAAAACAAACGCTGGCTTTGAAAAAGCTGGCTAATATTTTCTCCCTGAGAAAGTCTCTTGTTAACATTTCCTTTTGAGATTTTTTCAAATGTTTTTTTTCTATTGTTTCATTAGTAACAGTGCTTTTCATTTGTTTGCCTAGAATTCCTATATTCTAGGTTTCCATGCTTTGAAAAGAAGCTAGATTGACTGTCAAGAATTGATTGGCAGATGATCTGGCAGAGTATTGAATTATGCTTTTAGTAACTTTGAAAATATTTTTGGGGACATGGCAGGTAGCATCACTGGTCTTGAAAAGTGAAAGGACTCTTGGTAGCTACAGGGTCCACAGCTTTGCTCTCCATTTTGAATTTAGAGAAGTAGTCTATTGGCTGTAAACTTTCTGGACATTCCATAATTGATTATATTCCCCCCTACTTTTTCTGTTAATGTGCTTTAATTTATTTTTATTTATTCAATTTATATATTGCCCATCACTATTAGGTCTTGGAGCAGTGTACATAGAACCAGTAAAATAGAACATGCATCATTGTATGTTTAACAGTAAGAATTGATCATAATAGATCTAACAGTCAAACATAACTTGGGAGTGTTGAACAGTTTGCTAATTGCGACAATTAAGAGAAGACCATGAGCTTGGGGACAATGGAATGGTATAGTTGCCTGACAGGGATGGGTCCGGGCTGCAGGGAGGCCTTTTGGTCTCCAGCCAAAAGTCTAGTGGAAGAGCTCCGTTTTGCAGGGCCTTGTTTTTGTTGGGGAGCTCATTCCACCATGTTAGGGCCATGGTTGAAAAGGCCCTGATTCTTGTTGAGGCCAGGAGAACTTCTTGGAACCAGGGATCACTAGTCTGTTAAAGTGGATGGAACATGTCACTCTTCAGGGGATATGGAGAAGCAGATGATCCTTGAGGTATGCTGGACCTGGTTGCTGTATGACCTTTTGATCATGACCCTGTAAAACTGCTTGTTTCTAGAACATACCTTTATTTCAGATTTTCAGTTTACCTTTCTAGTTTTTGCATTGAATTCTCTGGATTAATCTTGCACATATATAAGGTTTGAAATGATTAGTTGTTCCACCTTCAATAATATATTGGAGAAATTTTAAATATATGGAGGCTAGTTTGGGCTTAATTTTATGAGGAATACTTTCACTATCTTAACAATTTTGTCATCTGATAAAAAAATAATCTGGACCACTTGGATTCTGCTTGATCATTTTGGAACACAAACCACTGCTCTTGTAACCAGTGCTGTAGCTGCATTGTGAAATTGGAAAGTGCTTACATGGTTAACAAGTAGAGAACATGTACAGCCTAAGGCTCTGTAAAAGTCTAAATCAGGTTTTCATGAAATCCTGGGGTTTCCTGACCCTGGAATGGTTTCCTGAATAGGTAAAAGTTAATTAATTCTTTATTCCTGGCAAATAGATGGGGAAGAAATGGAGATAGTGACAGATTTTATTTTCCTGGGCTCCAAGATCACTGCAGATGGGGACTGCAGCAAAGAAATTAAAAGACGATTGTTCCTGGGGAGGAAAGCTAGGGCAAATCTAGACAGCATCCTAAAAAGCAGAGACATCACCCTGCCAACAAAAGTGCGTTTAGTCAAGGCTATGGTGTTCCCAGTTGCAATGTATGGCTGCGAAAGTTGGACCATAAGGAAGGCTGAGCGTCAAAGAATTGAGGCTTTTGAACTCTGGTGCTGGAGAAGACTCTTGCGAGTCCCTTGGACTGCAAGGCGAACAAACCGGTCAGTCCGAGAGGAGATCAACCCTGACTGCTCCTTAGAAGGCCAGATCCTGAAGATGGAACTCAAATACTTTGGCCACCTCATGAGAAGGAAGGACTCCCTGGAGAAGAGCCTAATGCTGGGAACAATCGAGGGCAAAAGAAGAAGGGGACGACAGAGAATGAGTTGGCTGGAGGGAGTAACTGAAGCAGTAGGTGCAAACTTAAATGGACTCCGGGGAATGGTAGAGGACAAGAAGGCCTGGAGGATCATTGTTCATGGAGATGCGATGGGTCAGACACGACTTCGCACCTAACAATAATTAATTCTTTATATATATTTTTTAAATTTATTAAACATTTATCTTACGATCATATATATGGTCATGTTGATTTCTCCCCAAAATGGCCAATGATGGGCTTGGAGGGGATGGGAAAGGGATGGGCCCTGGATAGGCTATGTTTCCCAACCATATTCTGCATGGATATACCACATCTGGCGTTTCTTGAAGGCTGGAGAATGTTTCAGGGATTTATCAATGGTAAAAAGGTTGAGAAAGGCTGGTGTATATCTTGCTGATGAGTTATTTGGCAAGGAAGGGGTGGGGAAAGCCAAAATAAACTCTTCACACACTTGCTTCTACAGCAGCTGATTATTGGGATTTTAAAGGGCTTCACAAGTGCAGCCTTTGCTGCTGGAGAGAAGATACCAGTTTGTGTATACCATACACATATTTTTAGTTTTTTTCAGTCTAACTTCTCCATGATGCTATGGGGAACATGTAATTTCCTTCCTTCTCTTGTTCATTTGTTTAAATATTTATGTACTGCTTCTCTGTATCCACACCTGAATTACTAAGGTAACAGGTTTGACAAATTCATAAAATAATTTAAAACAGAAATCTAATTCTGATTTAAAACTAGACATAGCAGATAAAAAGCTTGGAATAGTGGCAGAAAACCTGAGCAGATCAAACATTTAAATGCTAGCCTGGGGGGTAATTAACCAGTTATCTCTAATTAATAGAGAAAATTTTCATCTAATTTAGTGCCTTTTGAAATAAAAATGACCTGGAATAGCATCTAAAAACAGTATGTGATTGAAATGAGCAAAGGGAGGGAATGGCATTCTCAGCAGGGGTGCCACTATTTAAAAGTTACTTGTTCCTGGTTTTTCAAGTAACCTGTTCCTGATTTTTATAGGGATTGAGCATATTTTAAAATGGTGTCTTGATTTTGACCTGCAAGCGAACAAACAGGTAGTCGATATCATTGTGGCCTGTTGTAATACGTAGCATGTTGCCCATTCCTCTTGTAGTGCTGCTATGATCTAGTCTTAATTGTGGTTTCTGAGGCATTTACATGAGTATCTGTAAACAGAGTTCACTGGAGTGATGAGTAGGGATGGGCACAAACCACATTTTTGTGGGTTGATTTAGTTTGTGGCTGAAACATGAACCCATACAGATGGGGAGTTAAAAGTTTAAACTCCTGCTTTCTGTTCTTCATGAAATGCCACAAATAGCATCAAAATTTGTGGAAGTTCATGCCAGTTCTTCAGTTTGTGAACATCACTATATGAACTGGCCAAAATCTGTAATGAACATTAGTTCATCAGCTGATTTGTGCCCTTCACTACTGATGAATGTTGATAACCCTATAATGTGTGTTAAACTGAGAGAAAGTTACTGGCCCAGGCTCAGCCAGTGATCTTCATGAAAGTATGAGGATTTTGCTTCTCATTTTATATTAGTTACTAGTAAATAAGCCTGCTGCAGGCTGAATGCAGCGGGCGCTAGCGGGGCAAGAGAGTCTTGTGGTGTGTGGCGGGACAGGGCCAGGAGGCGAGGGTGGGCGAGGGGCGGGAAGCGAGTGCGCGGCGGCGGGCCCGGCGCTCTCCCGTGGCGCGGCGTGGCCTACTGTATTGTTTGGCGAGGAGGCGATAGCGCAGGCGAGGGGTCCGTGGGTGTGCGTTGGGCGCAGGCAGCGAAGCTCCAAGGTACCATGTTTGCGACGTCTGGAAGACGGCCGGGGCGTGTGTGTGTGCGGCGGCGGGGGGCGCGGTCATGGGCAGCAGCGACGGGGGGTGGGTGTGCGGCGCGCAGCGACGGGGTGGGTGTGTGGGCCAGGGACCAGCATTGTGGAGGCTGGCAGGGCTGGAGGCGGCGGGAGGAAGACGGCAGGCGTCCCTTGCTGTCTGACTGAGGAGGCGGCGTGAGGAGGATGGTGGGCGGTCTTTCCTGGGCGGGCGGCGCTGCAGCAGCCGTCCGCCCTGAAACCAAAGGAGGTAATGGCGGCGTGGGGGCGGATCAGGAGGCGCAAGGCGCCTCCAGATTAGTGAGTCCGTCAGCAAGGGACCAATTGTGAGCCACGCTTTGTGCGGCTCGCAATTGGTCCGTCGCCGCCGGACTGACAATCGAAGGGCCCAATCGGCAGGCGCTTCGCACCTGCCAATTCGGCCCTCCGATTGTCAGTCAGGGGAAAGGGGCCTATCGGCACCCTTCCTCATCACGGACACGGCCCGCCGTCAGGGCCCTTACCAAATTATTTAATCCGCTCCGGTAGGAGCGGGTTAAAGATATACTATACTTCCTTAGATTTGCACTTGGAAGCCTGATTCCATATGCGCAGTGGATCAGAGCATCTGCTCATCCTTTTCCAATAAAGCTTCAGATTACATTTATTTAAAAAAAAAAAACTAACAGTAAGAGGTACCTCTGCCTTGTCTCAACTGAACCTTAACACTTTCTCTTTGGTGAGTCAAGATGAGAACCTTCAGTTTTATACTTGATAGCTTCTCGCTTAAGAAAGATTGCATTTATATTTATCCAAGTTATAACTAAGCACAGACTAGTTTTAGTTTCCACTGTGTTTGAGTTAATCAAATCATATGAGAATAAAAATACCATTTGAAAGTGAAACAATGTGAACAAAGCCTTTTTAGAGTAGAAACTGCAAAAATACCCCCCCCCCAAAAAAAACCTTTCCTTTGTAAAAATTCCAGTATCCACCAACTTGTAAAGAATCCAGATGTATTGGCTAAGGACTATCTCAGTCCTTAGATTTTTGATTCAACCAAAACTCTAATTTACATATAGGCTGTGTTTATTTCTCCTACCCCCTAAGGCTGCCAGGTAGGAGACGTACAGTTATCATACTCCTGCTGTGTTAAGATAGTTTCTTGCCTTTCAAATAGGGGAAACAATGGGATAAATAACTATGCAGATACTGCGGTCTGAATAGGAGGTTTTGGGACTTAACTGGTCAAAACAAGATGTGATCAATTGGTTCATAAAATATTGTAACAACAAAAGAGAATTGTCAGCAGACTTGATGGATGCTTACGTTAGCCACAGAAACAAATCTGCTAACTCTTGTAAAATAATAAAATTAAGTTAAACTGATTATAGTTATTTATTATTTAAGGATGAATAATTCTCTGGATTGGCTTTTATGCTAGAACTTGCTGGGAAGCTGGTGCGGCAAGGGAGAGTATTTATGGCGGGAGGCAGGTCTCTGAATCTGCCTGTGATAAAAAGCCATCCTCTTTTCTCCCAAGTGGTTTTATCTTGAAATCCCTATATGTGTAGATAGGCAGGTTTTGTGGAATATTTGTTCCCAGCAAATGCACACCAAGAGAAGAGTCCTCAAAAAGCAGCAGAAAGTACTTGCTCTGTAGGAACTTGCAATCCTGCAGGGAAGATTCCGTCCTCCTCCCTGGAGGATCCAGACAAATGGGATGAAGAACACTATAATAGAGTGAATGCAAAAATTGAAAATATGTTCTCTGCTGCCAGTTTAGTACTTGGAAATCACTGTTTCCAAAATTTAGAAAACAGCACTTGATTCAACACTGAAAAGACACCACTTAGAATATTGCATCCTGGGCCTCTCCAGTGATGAGGCTAGTAGAAAAGGCAGTGGAAACCTGGTACTTTGACCTCTAGAACAACCAGTTAGGTGTCAGCTTGCTGATAATTTTAATATTTAAAACAAAGAATTCAATTTAATGTTCCAGCAAAAAAATAAAAATGGGAAAGACTCCTGAAAGGTGCTGTACAATGGTAATGGTTGTGGTAGTGTCATTTATTTGAGAATGTAAAATTCCCAGTTTTGAAACCATTGGGGACACACACACAAAAACAGTATTTTATATTGTTTCCATGGGGAAACAGTCTTTTTTTGAAGAATGGTATATGTGTTGAAATATATATACAATATATGTATTTTATGTCAAACCTAAACTTCTTTCACCGAGTTAACAATATGGAATGCATTATTTTATCAAACCACAGGTCCCCAGCCTGGTTCTTTTTGTTTTATGTTCTTCAGACAGCTTTCTCTTTAATATGCTTCATTTAAGACTCCCTGCATGGCTGTACTGACCTTTGACATGGTAGGCCCAGTCCTCTCAAATGGCCTGCCAGAGTAAGTTAGGAAGGTACTTTCCTTTGCTTTTTTTGGGAGCTGCATAAAGCAGTCCTTTCCAATTGCTCAATAAGAAAAATTGAACATGAATTTGGAGGGGGGCAGTTCCCCGCTTCTCTATTTCTGATTGCCTTAACTTTTATAATGGAATTTATTAGCTGTACCATCAAAGTAATAATATTGCTATATTAATTTGAAGGTGGAAATACTGTCTGATTCAGTTCTTTTAACCCTATTCAGTCAAAACTGTAGAGATCAGTTTCTGTATGTAACCAGCAAAATTTGGCATTTAGAGAGTTATTACATGTGGAAAAGTAAACAGTAGGCATTGATGGAGTAACATAAGAAAAAAAACTGCTTTGATTATCTCATTATTTCCTTCCTGTTCCTAGTGTAATTTATATTTGGAACTATTTGACTACCAAGAACAAACATCTATAGGTCAGCAGTAAACCGAGAGTTCACTTTAACTGTTTAAAAGGGAAAAAATGCCTAATATTTTAGACTTCAATCACCAGATGCATCACCTTATTGCATTTATCTCTGGATTGACTACAAGTTGAGAATCATGTTCAAGAGAGCAGTAGTAGTTGTAAAATAGGCACTCCATTTTTCATGTGGAATTTGAAATAGAGTGGAATCTGAAAATATGTATGGACTGGATAGAAGCAGTAGCTTCTCAGGATTCAGTGGGAAGTATAACTGCCGCTGGAGATGTGCTGCTCATACTTGTGATGTGTCTTCAGACAGTTGTAGCGCAAATGTCGCTAATTCACATTATACTATGTTATATATGTGCACATTGTTGATGGCATTTCTTCTGTTTTCAGGGCAAACTTGATGATTATCAAGATCGAATGAATAAAGGGGAGCGCCTTAACCAAGATCAACTGGTAAGTTAATTGATATGTTATTGCAGGGCTTCCAAAAATTATTGGTTTACTTTGAGCTTTGTTTAAATACCGTAAGTCTGGGATTATGGATGTGAAGAATGGGAAACCATATTTTTTTGTTTTTTGATAGAAATGCACTATAATTAAATGAGCACAATATCATAGAAATGCAGGAAATTCCCTACAAATTTTGAGAGAAAACACCATGTGTTTGATCTATTCTGGTATGCCTCCATTGGAAACATTGGAGGTAGGTAACCAGCTGGCCAAGCCTTTGGTTGAGACCCACTTGCACCTACTTTGTGTAGATTCTTTTTATAGCAAGCAGGATTTCAACAGCCTTGGGTGACCATCAGCACCCAGATACATGCTACCTGCTGGAATGGATGAGGGAAAAGAAGCAGTTTGGAAACTTTGAATGTAGCCAGAAAAATATGGAAAGTTTGGAGTTTTAGTGGCTAGCAAGAAATGACCTTGACAGAGCCACAAAGTATTCCATTAAGGGAACTAACAGTTCCATCACTGCTTCGCTGAAGCTGTATAAAATACATTGTCTAAATTCTAAAGATAAATTGACTATAATTGACTCAGGATTACAGTCATTCAAAGCCTCAAACTACACTTTCACCCTTTAAAGAAACACACAGTCTGTTTTCTTCCCTTCTGCAGGATGCTGTGTCCAAATACCAAGAAGTCAGTAATAACCTGGAATTTGCAAAGGAACTGCAGAGGAGTTTCATGGCACTGAGCCAGGATGTGAGTAGAAAGTAGATGATTCAAGGTAGACTAGCCATTGAGGAGTGTTCTTGACGCTAAAGATATTGTTCATGCAGAACTACATGTATCTTGCATTCAGGTTTGTGTGCAGTTTCTATGCAGTCCTCCTTAGAGTCAGCAACACTTTAATAAGTGGTGAACAGAGTTCCAGTATCTGCATAGGCCAGGATTCTGCAGTATTATGGCCTACTAGATTTAGAGCCCATTTTATTTCTAAATAAAATGGGTGCTAGATGGCAGTGGCCTACCCCACCGCGGACTGGCGCAGGCTTCCCCCTACGGCTGGATGGCATGGTGTGGGTGAGGAGGCTGGGGGCGGCATCCGTGGGGCGGCAGAAAGGCAGCGTGGGAGGTCTTACCGCGGCTGTTGGCGGATCCCGGGTAATCGGCGCAGCGTTCGGCAGCGGCGGCGGCTCCTGAGGGTTGGCGAGGCGCAGGCCCGGCGTTTAGCGGGCGTTGGTGAGGCGTGCCTGTGGGGGGGGGTTGAAGGCGGCAGGAAGCGTGGAGGCGGCGTGGGTGTTGGCGCGGCGCTTCGGGAGGTAGCGGCACCATTTGCAATCGGCGTCTTCTCTCTGGGCGGGGGCGGCAAAATGGCGGCACTCCCGAAGATTTTTAAAGGGGATTCCCTGCCAGCGGCGCGCAGGCCGGCTGGCGGGGGCTCCCTCGGACGGCGGCTTGATGGGCGGCGGCTTGAAGGCTTGATGTGCGGCTTGACCTGCGGCGGTTTGATCTGCGGCTTGACGGGCAGGGAGCCCCCGCCAGCCGGCCTGCGCGTCGCTGGCAGGGACTCCCTCGGGTGGCGGCTTGACGGTTGGCGGCTTGTAGGCTTGATGTGCGGCTTGACGGGCAGGGAGCCCCCGGCAGCCGCGCTCCGCGCGGCTGCCGGGGGCTCCCTCGTGGGGCGGCCTGATGCGGCGAGAGGCACTTCGCGCCTCTCGCTGCGTCAGGCCGCCGGGCAGGGAGCCCCCGGCAGCCGCGCTTCGCGCGACTGCCGGGGGCTCCCTTGGGCGGCGGCCTGACGCGGCGAGAGGCGCTTCGCGCCTCTCACCGCGTCATGCCGGGAGCAACTGCGAGCCGCGCTGCGCGCGGCTCGCAGTTGCTGCGCCTGGGAATTGGAGGGACCAATCGGCAGGCGCTTCGCGCCTGCCGATTGGTCCCTCCAATTGTCTGTCATGAGGAGGGGTCCAATCTGGACCCTTCCTCATCCCGGACACAGCCCGCCCCAGGAGGGCTTACTGTTTTATTTAGTCCGTGGCGCCCGTGGCGCCACGGGCGGTGTACAGATTATGCACGGCTGCTGAAATTGCGGCATGGAGAACGAGGAGGAGGAAGAAGTGAAGCAAACCGATTATGCACGGGATGGAACACAACAGCGGCAAAACCCAGAGTATCCGATTATGCACGCGTATACTCCGGAGCCACTTCTGGTTGCGCCCTGGTCCCAGGAAGCTCCACTTTCTTCCACATCTCGCTAACGTGGCTTTTTTGGCGGCATACTTTGATTCTGCGCCCGGTTGCCGCCCGCGGTGTGCATAATTGGTGATTTTAGCAGCCTCCATTCCACCCCGAATGTGGACTTTCCACTCCGTGCATAATGGGCCTATGTCAAACTTCTAACAAAAGGTCAATGCTGATTAATAATCCAAGAGTTTGTATAGCTCATATACTGATTGTTATGACTCCTTTATTAGAAAGTGGTACACAAAAAATTCTCATGATAAGTAACAGGACAGTTTTATTTAGGACTGCATTTGACTACATTCATTTTATTTATTTACAGTTTTAATTGGAGGTTTTCAATTAAATTATGGCCTCTTATGAGTTTTTTTTTAGTTTTTTATGAACATTACATAGTAAGCCACCTTGAGTTCCATAAGGGAGAAAGATGGCTAATGTTTTAAATAAATAACATAGCCTGCGTGATACTTGTAGTGAACTGGAGTAATTAGTTTCATAAAAATGTTTGCCTGCTATTCTCTTCACATGTTGGTTATTCTAAATTTGCCCCTGGGGCTCTCAGCCTCACCCTACCTCACAGGGTGTCTGTTGGAAATCACATGTTTGAGTATTTCTGTAGGACATGCAAACAAAATAGACTTGTCCAAACTGGACTAATTCATTAGGAAAGGTTTGGTATTTGGTTTTGGAAACACCCCAGACTAGAAAACGAAGTGCCAATCCCGAGTTGTCGGTTTACTAAATGTGCAGGTTGACAAGGCTTTTTACCCAGCAGTGAGAGGGTAGTAGTAGTAAATGGGTGGTAGGACCCATAGCCTCCTCAGTGTTGCTGAGATGAGCTTGGTGAGCAGTAGTGAAGCAGGCAGCAGGTGTCAGCTGGGCCTCAGGCTTGACTGCTTAACACTGCTGTTCTTTAGGCCGGGCCCTCTGGACAGCAGCAGCACTGAATGTGCAGCAGTGAAATAGGGAGCAGGTCTTGGATCTGTTGGTTACTGGAGCTTCAGGTTAACCAAGTAGTGCTTTAAAAAAGCTTTTATTGAACATAACTTAAACTACGTCACAGTGTTTTTTAACTGTATGTATTTTTCACTAGATTCAGAAAACAATAAAGAAGACAGCTCGACGGGAACAACTAATGAGAGAAGAAGCTGAACAAAAACGTTTAAAAACAGTACTTGAATTACAGTATATTTTGGACAAGTTGGGTGATGATGAAGTGCGCAGTGATCTAAAACAAGGAACAAATGGAGTGCCGGTATTAACAGAGATAGAACTGTCAACGCTAGATGAATTTTACAAGCTAGTTGAACCTCAACGGGACATGAATGTGAGGTATTGCAAATCAATTATGCTAATGAAGCAATCCATTTAGTTCTTTCGCATAGTACAAGTTTTGTGATAAGTTATGGTTTTGTTAATATTTTTGTTGAAGGTTGAGTGATCAGTATGAACAGGCATCCATTCATCTCTGGGACTTATTGGAAGGAAAGGAAAAACCTGTATGTGGAACAACCTGTAAGTATTCTTATACTTTCACTTTCACAACAGTATTGCTAAAGCGGCGCTTTAAATGCCAAGCTGTTGGAATATTCAGGCTAATTCATTTTCTGTGTCGGTAGTTGTCGAGATTCTGAATAGGTAACAGTATGCTAATTTACATTGTTCAGTATTCTGTACTGATGCAACTATATTCAGCAGTTACTGGAAGCTATTTTCTAGCTTCTGCTTGTATAATACTATTGTCTAGCTAATGGTGCTTAGCAACACTTTGCTTTCCAGAAACTAGGTTATTAGAAGATCTTTGTATACAAAATTTTACTTTATACTGGGGAAAGTCGGAGCTTGCTATGTGTGCATGAGAAAGACAGCAGAAATTGATAGTTGGGAGAATATCTTGTAGCAGGTGTTTTAAAGACATCTGGCATAATATTTGATGTGTGTGTTGGATTTTCTTATGTATAGTCTACACATGTTAAACTTATTGTGATGATATGCAAGCAGCAGGAAATGGCTCCCTTCAGCTGTACTTGGAGAAAGTGAATAAAAACCTACAGCCTTTTAAAGAATTCAGTTTAAAAAATTAAGTTGATTTAATTGCCATTGGTGTTGAAAAAATTATAGCAGGAGAATTATAATTTAAAGCTATGTTTTAAAAACACCAGAACACAAGAAGTACAGAGATTTTTAAATGTCCGCCTACAAGACTGCTCTGATAATTAGTAAAAGAGCTTTTTTTTTACACCTGCTTTTCACTACTCGAAGGAGTTCCAAAGCAGCTTCACTTTTTACCACAACAGAAACCTAGAGGTAGGTGGGGCTGAGAGAATTCTAAGAAAACTGCTTTGCAAGAACAGTTCTAAAAGAACTATGACTAGCCCAAGGTCACCCAGATGTGACTGCATGTGGAGGAATAGGAAATCAAACCTTGGTTCTTCAGATTAGAGTATACTGCTTTTTAACCACTATACCACGCTGGTACTCCTTTAGTAATAATTGTGCTCCCCCCCTTGATATCATATCTTTGTTGAAAGAATCGTTAGTCTTCGCAGCAATCTGATTTTAGTTTAAGAATGATTTTTTAATGTTTAATTTGTTGGTTTTGTGTTCATGGAGTACCTCTTGTCTTCATGGAGTACCTTGGTTTTGTGTTCATGGAGTACCTCTTCATACTCTTCCTTAGAAATGTATTAGGACAAATTTTCAGATTATATTGACATATGTAGATGAGGTAAGGCTTTTTGTAAGAAGACCTTTGCTAACCTCCTCAGTTGGTTTGATACAAATGCAGGAATTGACATAATGGATGAGACATTCTATTTAACTCAGTATTTTTTTTCATAGTCATTTTAGATGCTTTTGAAAAAGCATTTTAGATACTTTTGAAAATTGTCCAACAGGGTTTGGTGATTAATGTTCTTGCCCTTAAACACTCACCATCTTAGTGGAGCTCCTTTTTTGGGAGGGGGGGCTGTTGTGGCTTCATGGAATCGGTGGCAATATTCACAGTGTGTCTAATGTAATCTGAAAAATTCAGTTATGCCGCTGGCCATGTCAACATCTGAATGATAACAGATTAGGGGGCTGTGTGCTTCCTAAAATGGTCATCTGTCAATGTAACTGGGAAAATTGGGAGTTCTATGTACATGTTTCTATACACGTGTGCATTGCCTATTGCATATATATTAATCACAGTATTAACTTCTCATTCATCATTCCATGATTTAAGTGGCATGTAAACAGAGATTCTCCATCTGTCAAGTATATTGTTGCAATTAGCTGTGAATCCCCCCCTCCCAAATATAGCTGAAGATCACTTGCTTCACGGGACTCTAACAATCTTTAATCGCTCCTGCAGAGCGGATTAAATAAAGGAGTAAGGGCTAAAGGGGAGGAGATAGGGCAGGCTCTGTCCGGGATAAAAACTCGGAGGGCCCAATCAGGAGCTGCAAAGCGCGGCTCCCCATTGGCTGGTTGGCCCAGCCTTGCCTGGGCCGGCCGGAGAGTTGCCGCTCAGGGGAAGAAGCCTTCTCCAGCGGTGAGTCCTCCGGCCGGCTTCCCCTCACCCAGGGAGCCTTCTGCTGGGCCCTGGGGCAGGCTCGCCTGCCCCTGGGACCGGCAGAAGGCCACAAAGCCTGCTGCCGCCTTCCCAAGCCTTCCGCCGGGCCCCGGGGCAGCCTCGCCTGCCCCTGGGCCCGGCACTAGGCCGCAGAGCCTGCCACCCCCATCCGGAGCCTTCTGCCGGGCCCTGGGGCAGCCGAGCCTGCCCCTGGGCCCGGCAGAAGGCCGCAAAGTTCCCTTTCAGGCCACCTACCTTACTCTGTTGCTCCTTTCCTCCCAGCATTCCCTTTATCCTTCCCTTCCTCCCAGCATTCCCCTTGTTTTTCCCTTCCTTCCTCCCTCTCTCCCATCTGCCTCTTTCTGGCTACCTGTTTCTTTCCCTCTTCTTCTGTCTCCATCTTCCTCCCTTTCTTTCTGTCTTTCTCTCTGTCTCTCTTTCTCCTTTTTCTCCTTCCTTCACCCCATCCCTCCACCCACCCACCATGCTAGGGCCCGCTGTATTTTGGCCACAGCGGGCTTAATATCTAGTTTATAATTAAGCTAAACTAGATGTTGTACAATCTCATAACAAACTACTTTACACTGAGACTTTTTCAAAAGGGAGCAGGACAAATTGGTCCTGTGGCCAATCACTTATATCCTTTTCTGTATTGAAAATCAACAGCTGTGCCACTTTGGGTCTCTGTTGTAGAGAAAAGGGAATTGTAAGCCAAGTAATTAAATTTAAGAGCACGGACTTTCCTTGCTGGCTTCCCTGCCCTTCAGACATCTTTGTGTGTTTTTATTATTTATTTTATTACTATATTATTTTATTTAGATTTTTATACCACCCTTCCATATGGCTCTGGGTGGTTTGCATAAAACATTGTAGAACATTTACATAGAATATATAACAATATAACGGATAACAATCCCTGGCTCCAAAGAAGCCCACTTGACCTCAATCAGGGCCAGAGCTTTCTTCGTCCTTGCCTCCACCTGGTGGAACGAACTCCCAGAGGAGATCAGGGCTCTGACGGAACCTGACAAGTTCCTCAGGGCCTGCAAAAAGGAACTCCTGTGCCAAGCACTTGGTTGAGGTTGACCACTGCTTCCCATTGGCCCCCAAGCCTCCCTTCTACGATTACTACAAGTCCACCCAACCCACTGGGCCACAGTATGAGTTGAGCTGATGCTCTTTGCAGTTTCCACCGTTCTTTAATGTTATCGTTGTTATTATGCTAATATTATTGTTGTTGCCTTGTTATTGTTATTATTACTATAAATTGAGTTACCTGTATTGTTTCTTGTTTCATGTAAACCGCCCTGAACCTTCGGGGAGAGCGGTATATAAATACAATAAATAAATAAATATAACATACCAACCAGAACAGCATTTCAGCAGAACAATTTATTATATATATATATTTTTATGACTGCCACTTCCAAAACGCGGTAGCAGCGCTGATTGGAAACCAAGATAGAAGTTCTTGGCATTCTCCAAGTTGCAGAAGATCTCATTGTGTGAGAGAGTGACAGATGTTGTTGGTATATAGAATCATAGATTTGGAAGGGCAATACAGGCCATGTAGTCTAACCCCCCACTTAATGCAGGATCAGTTTAAAGCATCCATGATAAGTATCTGTCCAACTGCTGCTTGAAGACGGCCAGTGAGAGGGAACTCCTTAGGTAGCCATTTCTACTGCTGAACTACTCTTGACTATGACATCCCCCCCCCCCCAATATCTAGTTGGTACAATTCTATACCACCCGAGATGTTGCAGTGAGGAGTGGTATATAAATCAAATAAATTATATATTTTATTTATGTTTTTTATATCGCCCTCCCTTGCGGCTCAGATCAGTTCACAGGGTACACAAAATCCAGATACAACATGAATTTATTAACTGCATTAAATGTGAATGACAACAGTAACATCAACAACATTACAGTTTAAAGCCATTACTGCAGGTTCTGTCTTCTGCTGCCAACAGGAACTGCTCCCTGCCCCCTCCATGTGACAACCTTTCAAATACTTAGCAATCATATTCCTTCTGAACCTCTCCTTCATTAGGCTGAACATTGCCAAGTCTTTCAGCTTTTTCCTCAGAGGGCTTAGTCCCCAGGCCCTGGATCATCCTTATCACTCTCTTGTCCACAGCGTTTTTGAAGTGAGGCCTACAGAACCGCACACAGTACTCCAGGTGCACTCTGACCAATGTGGCAGTGGGACTATGACATCTTGTTATTTTGATGAGATGCATCTTTTGATTCAGCGCAAGACTGTGTTTGCATTCTTTATTTTCATATCACATTGTCTGCTCATATTTAGCTTACAGTCCACGAATACCCTGACTACTCGTTTACACACACTGCTACCCAGAAGTGTACCTTCCATCTAGAATCATAGAATCAGAGTTGGAAGGGACCTCCTGGGTCATCTAGTCCAACCCCCTGCACTATGCAGTACACTCACAAGCCTATCGATGCTCCAGTGTAATCTGCCACCCGCTTAACCTTCACAGAATCTAGTATGCATGCTTCTTATTTTTGTGATCCAGATGTAGAACTCTGCTATTCTCCTTATTGAATAGCGTCTTGTTATTTGCCCAGCATGTTCAGATCTCGTTGAATTCTGTCTCTTGCCTTCTGAGATATGTTTACTGCTACTCCTTGTTTGGTGACATCTGCAAATTTAATGAGGAGTTTCTCCACCCCTTCCTCCAAATCATTGATAAAAATGTTGAAGAATACTGAACCCAGTACCTGTGGTGTCCTACCTCCCTCCAATCTGATGAAATACCATTGACAACTACTCTTTGGATGTGGTTTTCTAACCAGTTACCTATCCACCTACCTATCTGAAATTCTAGTCTGCAGTCTTCCATTTTACCCATCAGAACATCATGAGGAACCCTGTCAATCCATATAGCATGCTTCCTGTGTGTAACTCTGCCATACCATAAAGAAATCTCCTGTCCCCAGTTCCTCTTATTGGAGCTCTCCTACTTGCCTCCCTTCTATCATCAGATTGCTGCCCTCATGAATAGGGTAGTATGAGCTTTGCTCCCCCCTCATTGGGGATCTGCCTTGCCTCAACATTAGTTTGCTGCTTAATTCCCCCTCGTATGGTTCCCCACCCAATCTTCAGTGCACTGGTCACTTACCTCCCCACTCCCATTGCTAGCTTGCCAGTTCTTTGGCTACCCTGTCATCCCCCCCCCCCCTTCCGAGTGCATGAGGGAAGAGGAAGAAGCCTTGAAGATAGGGCAGGCTAAGCTGGGGGGTAATTCTGGGGAAGGGTACTTCTCTTCTGAAGGTGTGGCAGGTGGTAGTTCTACCTTCCCAGCACACCGCCGTGTACCCCACCTGCAGCGTCACTGCATCTGTGTTATCTGTTCTTGTGGGGGAGAGCTGTCCGAAGCATAGAGTTTTTAGAAGCATTGGTAGCTACCGCAGCACTGGGAGGAAGGGACAAAATTTGAGAGCTTCTACCCAAATAGCTAATGTGACGGTTGCTACTCTCCATGGCTTGGCAGTGTGCCCTCCCATACTCCACATTTCCCTTGTCAGGCAGACATTCTCCTCCCCCTGACAGCTACTTCTGCATTGCGTACAGGCAGCTATGTGGGACACCAGCCTCTGCCCAGAATACTGTTGGTCACTGGTGGCTAGATTGTCACTAGGATTTTGAAGGCATGCCCTTAAGGGGGCAGAGCAACTCTCATTTTCAGAAATCTGATTCTGATTGGCTGACATTGTGTGAGTTATGTGGGGGAAGTGTTGTTGCCAGTACAACTTGCCTTTTAAAAATTCTATGTATAAAGGAAAAATCAAAGGACTGAAACTACTCCTTCATAGTATTATATGGTGTGATTTGTCTGCCTGCCTCCTGACTTGTGTTAACATAGCAGCCGTAGAAGTCCTCGAGGTTCATTTCACTGGTACCATGAAGCCCTTTGGTGTTCAGAAATTCCATAGGAAAAAAATAGTAACATGTTTAACATTCCCTATCCTAGCATATAGGCTCTGATAGGGAGTTTTCTGTTAAATAAGTACAAAAGGGCAAATGTTCACATAGAATCATAGAGTTGGAAAGGGCCATACAGGCCATCTAGTCCAACCCCCTGCTCAACGCAGGATTAGCCCTAAGCATCCTAAAGCATCCAAGAAAAGTGTGTATCCAACCTTTGCTTGAAGACTTCCAGTGAGGGGGAGCTCACCACCTCCCTAGGCAGCCTATTCCTTTGCTGAACTACTCTGACTGTGAAAAACTTTTTCCTGATATCTAGCCTATATCGTTGTACTTGAAGTTTAAACCCATTACTGCGTGTCCTCTCCTCTGCAGCCAGCAGAAACAGCATCCTGCCCTCCTCCAAGTGACAACCTTTCAAATACTTAAAGAGGGCTATCATGTCCCCTCTCAACCTCCTTTTCTCCAGGCTGAACATTCCCAAGTCCCTCAACCTATCTTCATAGGGCTTGGTCCCTTGGCCCCAGATCATCTTCGTCGCTCTCCTCTGTAACCTTTCAATTTTATCTATGTCCTTCTTGAAGTGAGGCCTCCAGAACTGCACACAGTACTCCAGGTGTGGTCTGACCAGTGCCGTATACAATGGGACTATGACATCTTGTGATTTTGATGTGATGCCCCTGTTGATACAGCCCAAAATGGCATTTGCCTTTTTTACCGCTGCATCACACTGCCTGCTCATGTTTAGTTTACAATCCACAAGTACCCCAAGGTCTCGTTCACACACAGTGCTACCTAGAAGCGTATCCCCCATCCAGTAGGCATGCTTTTCATTTTTCTGACCCAGATGCAGAACTTTACACTTATCTTTGTTAAATTGCATCTTGTTCTCATTTGCCCATTTTTCCATTGTGTTCAGATCTCGTTGAACTCTGTCTCTATCTTCCGGAGTATTTGCCAGTCCTCCCAATTTGGTGTCATCTGCAAACTTGATGAATAGTCCCTCCACCCCCTCATCTAGATCATTAATAAATATGTTAAGAAGTACCGGGCCGAGCACTGAGCCCTGAGGTACCCCGCTACTCACCTCTCTCCAGTCTGATGAAACACCATTGACAACAACTCTTTGAGTGCGGTTCTCTAACCAATTCCCTATCCACCTAACTATCTGAAAATCCAGATTGCAGTCCTTCAACTTATCCATCAGAACATCATGGGGGAACCTTGTCAAAAGCTTTACTAAAATCCAAGTAAATGACATCAACCGAATTTCCCCAATCCAGCAAACCTGTTACTTGGTCAAAAAAGGAAACTAGGTTGGTCTGGCAGGACCTGTTGGAGACAAATCCATGCTGACTTCCTTGGATCACCAAATTGTCCTCCAGATGTTTGCAGATCGCTCCCTTTAATATCTGCTCCATTATCTTCCCCACAGAGGTCAGACTCACTGGTCTGTAGTTTCCTGGGTCATCCTTCCTCCCTTTTTTGAAGATCGGAATAACGTTTGCTCTTTTCCAGTCCTCCGGGACATCTCCAGTCCTTAAAGAGGTTCCGAAGATGATGGACAAGGGCTGTGCAAGTTCTCTGGAAAGTTCTTTGAGTACTCTCGGGTGCATTTCATCCGGACCAGGGGATTTGAACTCATCCAGTGCAGCTAAATGCCTCTCGACAACCTCTCTACCCATGTTAACCTGCCACCCAGACACTATCCTTTGGCTACGGCCATCTCTAGATGTGCCTAAACACTTTGACCTGTGGGAAAAAACAGATGTAAAATAGGCACTAAGCCTTTCTGCTTTCTCTGCATCTTTCGTTAGAGTTTGTCCATCTGCACCCAACAGTGGGCCTATTGCCTCCTTTACTTTACATTTGCTCCTCACATAACTGAAAAATCTTTTCTTGTTACAATGGGCTTCCCTGGCCAATCTTAGCTCACTCTCAGCTTTGGCCTTTCTGATGATTGATCTACAGTGCCTAGTAACCTGTAGGTACTCTTCTTTAGAGCTCTGTCCTTCCCTCCATTTCCTGAACATTTTCCTTTTCTTTCTTAGTTCCTCTTGAAGTTCTCTGTTCATCCAAATAGGCTTCTTAGAGCTCCTGCAGTGTTTTCGTCTTTCTGGGATAGTCATTGATTGAGCATGCAATAGCTCTTGTTTGAGTAGCGCCCACCCTTCACATGCTCCCTTCCCTTCCAGCGTTCTCGTCCATGGTATGACACTCATCATGTCTCTGAGTTTATTAAAGTTTTTCCTACGAAAATCCAACATCCGCGTCTGGCTACAAGCTTCCTTGGCTCCCCATCTCAAAAGGAATTCTATGAGGACATGGTCACTTCCCCCTAGGGTCCCCACCTCCTTTACCTCATACACCAACTCTTGCCTGTTGGTCAGTATTAAGTCCAGTATGGCTGAACCTCTTGTGGGTTCATCTACCATTTGATAAATGAAATTGTCAGCCAGGCAGGTCAGAAAGTTGCATGACTGAGGATGCTTCGCAGAGTTTGTTTCCCAGCACACATCTGGGAAATTGAAGTCACCATGATGACAAGGTTCTGCCGCTTGGATATTTTCTCAAGCTGCTCACAAAGTGCAGCATCCACATCCTCTCGTTGGTCAGGTGGTCGGTAGCAGACACCAACCACCACACTGTTTATTTTCCCCTCGCTTATTTTCACCCAGATGCTTTCCACTGTAGATATGCTCTCCTTCACTAGAATTTCCTGACAGGTAATCCCTTTCCTCACATACAGTGCCACTCCTCCACCTCTTCGATCTATTCTGTTTTTTCTGAACAGTTCATATCCATCCACCATTACATTCCAGTCATGAGAATCATTCCACCAAGTTTCTGTGATGCCTACTAGATCATACCTTTCCATCAGCATGAGAAGTTCCAGCTCTTCCTTTTTATTGCCCATGCTTCGGGCGTTAGTATAAAGACATCTGAATCCTTTTACTTTTGGTTCCGTATGAGCTGGCCTTGCCGGTTTGGCTGCCTCCGATCGTTTTCCTTCCATATACTCCCTATGTTGATCGTCTCCTTCCCCTAGTGGCTTTAGTTTAAAGCTCTCCTGATGAATCTCCCCAGGTTCCTGCCAAACACATTCTTCCCCAGTTTCGATAAGTGCAGTCCATCAGGTGCTAGTAGGCCTTCCTCAAGAAAGCCTATCCCATGGTCCCAGAAACCAAATCTCTCCTGCCGGCACCAACTACGCAGCCAGTGATTCACCTCCATTACTCTTCCTCTCCCGATGCATTCCTCTTCCCTTGACAGGCAAGATTGAAGAGAATACCACTTGTGCCCCCATTTGCTTGAGCTTCCTCCCCAGATCTTGATAGTCTTTTTTAATAGGAGCAAAAAAAAAGACTATCAAGATCTGGGGAGGAAGCTCAAGCAAATGGGGGCACAAGTGGTATTCTCTTCAATCTTGCCTGTCAAGGGAAGAGGAATGCGTCGGGAGAGGAAGATAATGGAGGTGAATCACTGGCTGCGTAGTTGGTGCCGGCAGGAGAAATTTGGTTTCTGGGACATCTCTAAACTGCACATGCTTACATCATCCATGAATACCACAAGACTTTCATAAAGAATTTGAGGTTACAGGATAGCTGTATCCACTCTAAATATTCCACTATGTGGAATGATTGGTTAGAATATTGGATGAAATTAATTAAGGGGGGGGGGAGCAGCAGTTGACAACCTTGCCATGTTTTTGTTTTATTTATAGATAAAGCCCTAAAAGAAGTCATTGAACGCATTCTGCAAACAACTTACTTTGATAGTACCCACAACCATCAAAATGGATTGTGTGAAGAGGAGGAGATATCGCCTGCACCTGCAGTGGAGGATCCTGTTGTAGAAACTGGTAAATTCAAAATGCTTATTATTATGCATGTTTATTTAGAAAAGACCCATATTAGGAGTTAACAAATAATTGTATATAATTGCTTCTCGAGCTTTCCTATTCCAGCTTTCATTCATATTATATTTTTAGTTGTAGTTAATAGTTAATTGTTGGGGGTGTGCCACAGAAAAAGAGTAGACCTAGCTATATCTATGTTATGAAATTTCATTTCTGTGCTTCCTCCTGCTCCTGTAGAACCCCTATAGAGCCAGTTCGTTGTAGTGGTTAGGAGTGCGGACTTCTAATCTGGCTTGCCAGGCTTGATTCTGCACTCCCCCACATGCAGCCAGCTGGGTGACCTTGGGCTCGCCATGGCACTGAAAAAGCTGTTCTGACTGAGCAATGATATCAGAGCTCTGTCAGCCTCACCCACCTCACAGGGTGTCTGTTGTGGGGAGAGGAAAGGGAAGGCGACTGTAAGCCGCTTTGAGCTTCCTTCATGTAGAAAAAAGTGGCATATAAAAACCAACTCTTGTTCTTCTTGTGTGAAATTTGTAGCTTAGTTAGCAGTTGTTACAAAGACCAACTTACATAAAAGGCTATTAGGTATAAATTCTGAATTCTTAACTCATTTCCTTAGACATGTGATTTATGGTTGCAAAGGAGGACAATCAGAATATGTACTAAATATAAGGATAAGAATTGCCAACTCTGTAACCACCTGCTGGCTTTCAATTTGAACCATTGCAACTACAATTGCTTGAGAACCTACTTCACTTACAAACATATATTAATGTTAAATTTAGTTTACAGTTCTTAAGTCGTGTCCAGATGATGTTACAGCTGTGCTTCCAAGACTGTTGAGCAAATTGGGATGTACTTTTCACATTCTAAAATATGGAAGGGAATACACTTGCAATACGTAATATGAATTTAATACAGTTTGCCTAAAAAGGTCTGTTCTCTTTGTAGAGCCAGAGCCAACAGAAGAATACACTGAACCGAGTGAAGTTGAATCAACAGAGGTATTGTTGAGTGGAAAGATTGTAGTCACCTTTTAAAAATGAATGCTGCTGTCTTACTGTTGTACTCTCTTACTTTTATTTTAGTATGTAAACAGACAGTTCATGGCAGAGACTCAGTTCAGCAGTAGTGAGAAGGAACAGGTAGATGAGTGGACAGTTGAAACTGTTGAGGTAAGGTGTTCTGTACACTGTAGGTAAAGTTGCCATTTCATTCCCTTGTCATGACTGGTATTCAGCTATAATCTAATCAGGTTTATGATGTAGCTAGTGTGAGCAGAACTTCATAGAATAAATAATAGTCAAAAGTTAGTCTGTTATTCAGGAATATAGATTCAAACAAGATAATCCTTATAGTGAAAATGGAAGGATTTTAATATTAGCTCATAAGGTAACTTTTTCAATAGGAGTTTGTATTTAGGCATACAGTTGCTGATAGCTATTGAAGCTTTTCTGTATTCTTCCATAGACAACAGACAATCTGCTTGCTCTTCAGATATTTTTTTGTACAAGTATATATGTTTTTAAAAGAATAGTATATAAGGGACACAGAGAATTAAGGAGGGGCTGCATAGCAAATTATATATATCAAAAATCATGTTATCAAATATATAACAGGAAATGTTTTCTCTCCAGTATTCCCTTCATAATAATCCTCAAAACATCATCTACAAAATACAACACTTCTTACTTCAGGCAGTTTAAATTTCTAAATTCATAACCAATATGTTTTACAGCTATATTGATTTCATCATTAATTAATACTCCATATGTCTTCTTTTCTACATATTTGCTACAACTTTCAATATACCCAGTTTATAAAAAAGCATATTTTTTCTCACATTAAAAATTGGGATTTCTGCAATGTAATACATTTCTATGTGTTACATTTTTATATAATTTTAAACTGTGTCTAATTCTAGATTTACTTCATGCTTGCATAATAAACAACCCATCTCTCCTCAAACTGAAATTAATCCACTTCTCAAATAAGTTGTTAATTTTGTGCATTACTGCATAGTCAGCAAATTTATTCCCGATTCATTTAAACTCGAACAAACATCTAATTTCCATTTTGCTATGTAGATGATTCTAGCTGTTGTCAACATATATTCGCATAAAACATTCAAAACCTTTGGTAATATATTTGGCGATATCCCTAATAACATATTCTTAGCTTCCGTAGAGAATTTAAATTCTAATGTGCATTTCCCCATGTATTTCTTCCCAATATAATTTTGCTTTTTTACAAGTTGCTACATCTGATAAAAGATCTATATTTTGACATTTCTAATATTTTCCTTTATAATGTTTTGTCTACTTTTTGAATGTTATTTGGAATAACATACCACCTGAAAAAAGTTTTGTAACAATTTTCTCTTTCCTCCTGACTGGCTGTAAATTTCTTTTTCTTGTGGCTGTTCCGGTTGATGTATGGGTATTTGCTCTCTCAAATTCTGCATCGATTTAATATATTTTTTCACTGCTTTTTCTGTTTCTAGCTGAAGTAATTACATATATCCACTGTACTAAATGATCTTTTTGCTTTGTAATCAGGGGTTCGAATGTATTCATCTCTTTTAAAGCTCCATCTTTCATGTTGATGATCTTTAATCTTGCTTTTGATTGGTAATATAGTAGCCCATTGAATATTAATTCTTTTGTCTCTAATATCTTGCCTGGACGAGTTTTCCCCAAGCATTTACCATATTGCCGTACTTCTAAGAAATCATTTTTATTTCTTGAATATTTACCCTGATGAGCCTTTATAATTCGTGCCTCTATAGCTGAAATAAACAATAGAAGTGATGGGACATCCCTGGCATCTTCCTGTTTTGAACATAATTGTTTCTGTTAGTTTTCCATTTATTAAGATCTTTTCCTGTTGCTCT
Organism: Paroedura picta; assembly: GCF_049243985.1. Classification (NCBI taxonomy): domain Eukaryota; kingdom Metazoa; phylum Chordata; class Lepidosauria; order Squamata; family Gekkonidae; genus Paroedura; species Paroedura picta. The sequence continues at coordinate 113,264,196 of NC_135370.1, forward strand.
TCAGATTATTTTGATGTATCCATTTAGGCCGATAAGAGCTTTTTTGAGTGTGTATGAGCTTTTATCAGGTTAACTTAAAATAGGAACTAACATTTGTCTACTGTTGAAGAGAAGGTGCAAGTATCATCCTGCTCGAGCAGTTTTATTTATTTATTTATCATACTTCTATACCGCCCTCCCCAGAGGCTCAGGGCGGTTTACATTATAACAGAGAACCATACATAAAACAGTCTAGTCTTTTTGTTCTGCCCACTTTGTCAGTAGTTTTGGCAGTGGAATTACAGTGTTGGCATAAACACTCCTAAAAGCTGAAAGCATTTGACATGTAGTTTCAAGGCTGTTCCTTTTGAACTTTGGTTATTTCTCCTTAAGAAATTCTGACACTTAATAGTTAATCATGAGGTTGCATGGTAGTCTTGCATATATGTGAAAGTATAGGAAGAACTATATATTTTAAATTCTGATTATTGAGAACAGTGGAATTACATTTGAATCAAGTCAAGCTCTATGGACTATAAATACAAATTATATTCCAAACGTAATATTATCTGTGCCTTTTATTTGTGCTATACAATGTGTGTTCTAGTCCTCTGCGTCTTGAAATGCTAATTTTGGATTTATTGGTGTTCTATAATTTAATTGTACAGATTGGAGGTAGTATGTAGTCATAATGATTCCCTGAAAATCTTAACCTTATATGTCTTGGCTTAATGCATGTAGTAAACAGACAGGATGCATGTCTTTAGATGCTAAATAATTTGAAATAGCCTAATAACCACAGCTAAATTTGGCTTGAATCTTAAGCCTTGTCATCTGCAACAGACAGTGAGGGTCGCAATGGAAGCAATGCTTAAGATCCAAACCACTGAAAGGAAGCCATGAGAATTTGCTCCTATAGAATGGCTGACTGCTTCATATTTACTAAATTAGTATTGCTCTTAGCTCAAAGAGCACTGTTCATATTGTTACCGGTAAAGTAATAGTAAAAGTAACTGGGGAAGGAATGCTTAAAAGTATATCAATAGGTTTATGTACCAAGGAGTGCCAGATCAATAAGCCTTATCATATGAGTTATTGTTGTTGCAGTGTTTAAGGGGGCCCACCCACCCAAAAGGCTGGAGTTCTAGGAAAGTGTACAGGATGGACATGCTCATCCAAGCAGTATTGGAGAGAAAATATAGACTTATTTGCCAAACTTGTTGGGGTAAATTCTCTTTTGATCATTGTTATGAACTGACTCAGGTGTGTGAGCACCCCCTCCCCCAACTTTGAGATAAACCACTGTGCTGGTATTGGATTTCCAGGTTTCTGTATCTTGGACTCTTAGTGACTTTTACCTCTCACTTATTTCTGTCTTTAGCTAAGCTTAAGTGTTAGCACTTTTAAATTAATCTCAACTTTTAACTTGAAATCAATCTTCTGTTCCTTCTTTCTAGTTTTAGGTAATTTTAAAGAGAGGGTTGCCAAAATCGTTGGATTTGGGGTGTTTAATATTATTGCAAGACGTTACATTATATATTTTGCAGATTTGGTGGTTTGATCATAATAATGGACCAGTACTAAACCTTCCGATGGACTCATGTTTTGACCTCTTCTGATGTCATCTGATGTAGGTAGTAAATTCACTCCAGCAACAACCACAGACTACATCTCCTCCAGTTCCAGATCCCCATACGCTTTCTACTGTGGCCCAAGCAGATCCTCTTGTTAGAAGACAACGAGTACAGGACCTTATGGCACAAATGCAAGGCCCCTACAACTTCATGCAGGTATGTAGTTTCTTCACAGATATGCAGTGGGCTGGATCCAAATCGGCACTAACTAGCGAGAGGTAGTTCTATTATTGCATAGAAGAAGGGTGCTGTGTTTTCTGTGGATGTCCAGCTTCAACCTGCTGTCTTTCATGCTGCACCTCATTCTGTTAATAATACTAATCTTTATTTTTATAGTCCACCCTTTCCAATAGACTCAGGGTGGGTCTCAGCATATTAAAACATACAATTATATAATGAATATTATGTAATTATTAATGTATGTGTGAGTATGTGTGTATGTATACACAAACACACATTAGTCCTAAAGCCTGTTATGCCCAGGGATGCAATGGGTGCTAGCAGGGAGAGCCCATGACGTTTGCGTAGTCGCTCTACCTGTCTGGGGTGTGCGTGACGTTTGTGGTAGGGGCCGGGCTGCCATGCAAGCTGGTGGGCGGCCAGCATGTCGGGCTGGGCAGCTTGGCGTGGTCCACTGTCCTCCATGGCCAGGGAGTGTCTGACCGCAAGGCTGTGAGTGTGCCTCGCGGCTGGCTCCAGGGAACGATGCTCCATGGGTTGGCCCAGTCCTTATGCACACAGCTTCGCTCGGTGCACCCAAATTGGCCCGTGCAGCTGGAAGCAGTTTCCGGATACCCGGACGGGTCCCAGACACCGCTCCACCTGTAGTGGCTCTGCCAAAATATTAGAGCCACTAATGGTTAAAGATGTATGCGTATATATGTGTGTATATATGTATAAATAATTTAAAAACCACTTCTTAAAGTATCAGTTGAGGCTTTCTCATGAGTCTTTTTTGGGGAAGCACAGGAAGGCCAGTTTGGTGTAGCGGTTAGGACTTCTAATCTGGCATGCCAGGTTCGATTCTGCGCTCCCCCACATGCAACCAGCTGGGTGACCTTGGGCTCGCCACAGCACTGATAAAGCTGTTCTGACAGAGCAGTAATATCAGGGCTCTCTCAGCCTCACACACCCCACAGGGTGTCTGTTGTGGGGAGAGGAATGGGAAGACGACTGTAAGCCGCTTTGAGCCTCCTTCGGGTAGGGAAAAGCAGCATATAAAAAACCAACTCTTCTTCAAGGCAGAGTAAAGAAAGGTCTGTTTCTTAACATCAGTCCATCACATAGACCCATTATGCACGAGGGGAATAACGCACATTCGGGATGGAATGGCGGCGACTAAAATCACCGATAACGCACGGAGCTGACTGCAACCGGCCGCAGCTTCGGTGCATGCCACCGAAAAAGCCGTGTCAGTGAAACGCGGAAGAAAGCGCAGCTTCCGGGTGACCGGGGCGCAACCAGAAGTGGCGCCCGGATCGCCACATGCATAATCAGTTACTCTGGGTTTTGCCGCCGCCGCGCCCCGCCCCGTGCATAACCGGTGTGCGTTGCGTCTTCCCCCTCCGCGTTTTCCATGTGACCCGAAATCGCCATTTCGGCGGCCGTGCATAACGGGCCATAGAAAAAACAGAAAAGGTTTTTTTTTTTTTTATGATCTCACCTTTCCATTTGATTTCAGTCAGAATTGAGCACCTGGCTAGTTATAGTACTGTGGAAAGGACTTCTAGTGTAACATGCTTGAGTTTTATCTTAATTATATCTAGGACTCCATGCTGGAATTTGACAACCAGGCGCTCGATCCTGCTATTGTTTCAGCCCAGCCTATGAATCCAGCACAAAACTTGGACATGCCACAGATGGTTTGCCCTCCAGGTTTGTAATGGTAAATTGTACCTAGTTAGAGTATGGCAACAGTTCAGTTAATTCATATATGCCAAATTACTACATTTTCAGAAAGCTAAATCTGGTGATGGTAAATATGTATTTAGATTTTTTCTGATTGATTTAGCTTGTGTTTTTCATGAAAAGTGATGGTAGAAGTATCTGTAATATAGTGCATTAGTACATGATGTGGTGGCTATGCTGTTTGACTAGGACCTGGAAGACGCAGGTTGGGATTGTCACTTGGGTTGGGTGCTTCAGCACCCAAAGCAGCCATTCGCTCAACCAGCGCCGCGGGGTGGGGAAGGGGAGGCTCGGGCGTACACATGCAGGCGTGGAGCTCTGTGCATGTGTGTGTCCACCTGCCAGTCCTCCGACGCTTGCCCCTCCCCCCCCCATGCAGCGCAGCGCTGGCTGCATCGGGAGTGAACAGCCACTTTGGGCGCTGAAGCGCCCAACCCTAATTGTCACTCTCCCATGAAAGCTTGCTGGCAGACTTTGGGCCACTGAGCTTCATGTACCTTATAGCATAGTGGTTATTAGGATGCAGTGGACTACAGGAGAAAGATGTAAGCTGCTTTGGTCCTCATTGGGGAGAGAAAAAACAGAATATACGTAAAAGAAATAATCTTGTCATTGCATTATCAAGTAAACTACTAGACTGAGGTATTGTTCATAATCTGAGAAATGGCTTTGCCACTGTAATAGTTTAGGACTATTTATTAACGACTAGTTTTGAAGAGCGTGATAGCTTATCTTGCTACTGTTGAGTTAAAAATTAGTGTATGTTATTCTCATGTAATAATCTACAGCAGAACGATGTTAGAATTTAGCATATGAAAGAGTAGTAGTTAATGACATACAAACCCTTAATTAGACAAATATTATTGTATTTCCAGTTCATAGTGAATCCAGACTTGCCCAGCCTACTCAGGTTCCTGTGCAGCCTGAAGCATCGCAGGTAAGAAAAGTACCTTGCATACTATGTCTGTGTATGTATGTGCACGTATACGGGTGTGCGTTGTAAATCTTAAACATAGGGGCAATACCTTAAATCTAGTGTTTTTTGATGAGTTGAGTTCTTGAATACCAGATGAAACTTAATTTTAGTCTTTCACATTCTTTTCATAGAAAATGTATGCAAAGTCATTGATTGATATTATAAGATCTGCTTTTTGAAGATCACATTCTTATTATCTTCAGGTACTCCTACAGGGAAGTAAAATAATTAAGGACACAATTATAGAGAGCGCCTTGTGGGGGAGATTAGCAAATTTTCTGTTTATATGTTGACCGTCAGAATATGAGGTCTTGATATCTGTTATGAAACAGATCTGAGTAGGGTGTCACATGATTACCACACAGTCTTTACAAACCAACAGTATTGATCAGTATACCAGTTCTTGGGAATAGTTTTTTCCTGCATTCTGTTCAAGATGGAAATTAATATGCATTTCTTTCTAGTCAAATCAAATGAAGACTAAGGCCTGCTTCATATAAGCACTACCCATATGGGTGGCCACTTGCAACATAATTTGTGGATGGAGTTCCATGTGGTAGGCCCAGGCAAATTTTAATGGCATTATTACATAACAATGATAATATTAGATGTCCTTGCATGCTTGCTGAACTTGTAGTCCATATTCCAGTTTGCCCTGCCTGTCTTTTTGGTAAATACTTCGTAACATTGTGTCTAGCAACATAGGCAAATAGTTACATTAGAAACACAGGGTTTTCTCTGCTTGTTCTAAGACTTAAAAACATTTTTTTTAAGAAACCCTCTGACATATGTTTGAAACTGCCCTGTACTACCAGTTACCTTCTCATTGTATTCCCTCAGCTATTTCTGCTGTAGCAGTAATTTAAATACTTTACTGATCTAAAAAATTATGCTCAGATTAGGGATTCAGATAAATTAAGAGATTAATCTATAAAGGATTAAGAAAAGATGGAATAGGAAAGTTTGCTCATTGATTTGTTTTACAAAGTTGATGCAAATTTAAGGAATTCACTAAATTATATACTAGTCAATTAATTTCCCTTGAATTCGTTATTGAGCTTCAGCTTGGTTCAGGCATCACATATTGGGAGTCGGAACTGTGCTTTAGGAGTGCATGTGTTCAACACTGAGAGCCAGCTTGGTGTAGTGGTTAGGAGTGTGGACTTCTAATCTGGTGAGCCAGGTTTGATTCTGCGCTCCCCCACGTGCAACCAGCTGGGTGACCTTGGGCTCGCCACAGCACTGATAAAGCTGTTCTGACGGAGCAGTAATATCAGGTCTCTCTCAGCCTCGCCTACCTCACAGGGTGTTTGTTGTGGGGAGAGGAAAGGGAAGGTGACTGTAAGCCGCTTCGAGACTCCTTCAGGTGGAGAAAAGCGGCATATAAGAACCAACTCTTCTTCTTGTCTTATGTGAGCTGTGCAGTCATGCATATAAATAAACAATTTGTCCATTTTGTATGGTTCTACTGTTTTTGATAAAGGGGAAAATTGCACACATTGTGTATCTTGTGCAGTCTTGTAAGCTTGTTTCACTAGTTCATGCAGACTGTTGTGTGTGATAATGTGCAAACATGCTCTCCATGCCGGTCCTACCCCATCACATAAATAACATTGTTCTGAGTCCGGATGTCAGAACCAGCTTTAGATATTGGTAATCCTGTTACAGATTACCTAGCTATTATTTTATTTAAGATTTACAGTAGTTACTCCAATATGATACGAGGTTTTTTTTTGGTGTGTTATCAAAAAAGGCGTGTTTGTGGGAGGTGGGGTGGTCAGTTTTTATTCATGCAAAGCATGCAACAACATAAAACTGATAAAATACAATTAAAAAAACAATAAGACAATGCAGGCTGAACAAACTAAAACAGCAGCAAAAATCATTAGTAATTTAAAACAGTAATAAGTAAAAACAGTGGTAAAGAAGCAGACAGCATAAAAGGCAGGTGGGAGATACAATTCATTTGTTACCGAAAGATTTTGTTGTGGGGAGGTGAACAAATACTGCTCCAGTAAGGGGATTCAGTTCAAACAAAAAATGACTTTTTAAATCTGGATTTCATAAAACTGTTGAAATATGACTTTTGTGTTTTTGTACTTGAAGAAATTACTACATAGTTCTCAATCCCACTCATTCAGTGTTTCTAACAATGATTAAATTAATGCTGAAGATTGTTGCTAGCATAGATGTTCACAAAGCCTCATGAATTCATATAGAGGATTTACCCAGAGGTCCTGGCAGGAGTTTCTGCTAAATCTTAAAACTTTGACAGGTCCCTTTGGTTTCTTCCACAAGTGAGGGATATACAGCATCCCAGCCCATGTATCAACCTTCTCATTCAACAGAGCAGCGGCCTCAGAAAGAATCAATTGACCAGATTCAGGCAAGTTATGAGACTTCAGTTTGTTTGGCAGGGGTGCACATACTGCATTTCCACACTTATAGGTGAAGGTAATGTGTGACCCTCTAGTGGAAAAACTAGGATATTTTGACTCCAGGTCTCATTTGCTTGGTCATTTTGCTGGAGTATATGTGTATTTAAATGTGTTTTTGTCTCCTGATATTATACACTCTTTTTGTTAGAAGCATTTATTTCAGAAATATACATTTAAGTTTGTACACAGCTAATCAGAGGATGAGGAGATAAAATTGATGTATATTTGATAGGAAGGACATTTTAGATACCGTGACCTCCTCAAGATCTTATTTTCCCCACATTAATTTGAGCTTCAAAGGTAATGGGGAAAGAGATTTACAGTAATTCTTCCCCATGGTGTAGAACAATAAATGTGTATTAGAAGCCATGGAGTCTGTTGTTGCTTTGGGAACCTTTGCTGAGTGTTTGCCTCAACTTGATAATATAGCAATCCTTGATATTACTAACATTGGTCTCAATTTATTTGTCAGGCTTCCATAACTTTAAATGCAGACCAGACACCAACAACATCACCGCTTCCAGCTGCATCCCAGCCCCAGGTATTCCAGGCTGCCACTAGCAAACCTTTGCATAGCAGTGGAATCAATGTCAATGCAGCTCCATTCCAGTCCATGCAGACAGTAAGTATACAACTAATATTGACCATGCACTTGAGAGGGCAAATGTTTCAGGATGTTTCAACATCCTGAAAAAGCAATGATTAATTGTGCTATGAGTAAATTTACAAGGCACTTAATCTTTCATGAGTTCCTTAAGAGTCTTTCATACAAAAGAATATACTGTGAATGTATGATAGGGTCCCATTTATTTTTCATGTAGGTATTTAACATGAATGCACCTGTTCCTCCTGTGAATGAGCCAGAAACCTTAAAGCAACAAACCCAGTACCAGACCAGTTACAGCCAGTCTTTCTCCAGTCAGCCTCATCAAGTAGAGCAATCAGAACTTCAGCAAGAACAGCAGCTCCAGACAGGTACACCTGTAAAATATGAAGCCTCTAAATGTTTAGTTCTAAAAAACAATTTTCAAAAAAATGTAGATCAAATATAAATGATGGCTAAGAACTTCATTTTGAATAAAAAAATTACCAGATGCATGGTGAGAACAAGCAATTTACAATTTTTATTTTAAAGAAAAGTATAAATCGGAAAATGCTGTTCTTTTCCTAATCAGTCAGTGTTGAAATTATTTACCCCCCCCCTCCCGTTGGTAAATAAAAAGTAATTTAGAGTAACACTATTAAATATGTCAGTGTTATGTTGAAGCTAAGCCCTATGCAGTTTAGAGAACATTCTGCCATGTTTAGGTAATTCAGACTGCCATGTTGGATTTAATTATGTAAACAATCTTTCTTTAGATAGGTAAACATTTACTGTCCTACTTGGTGGCTCTTAAGCAGAGTATATTGGTGAGTTAGCTTGATATTCTTTGAATCTTTAGGAAACTGCAGTTATAAATACCAATCATGTACTTTTTGGTTATTTCATTTTAGTGGTTGGCACCTACCATGGTTCCCCGGACCAGTCCCATCAAGTGGCAGGTAACCACCAGCAGCCTCCACAACAGAATACTGGGTTCCCACGTAACAGTCAGCCTTATTATAACAGCCGGGGAGTGTCTCGTGGTGGATCACGCGGCACTCGAGGCTTAATGAATGGATACAGGGGACCAGCCAATGGGTTTAGAGGTAAAAACTTAAAAACCTTTTGAGACTAATTCTGAATGTTTTTCAGAAATGCAAAATGTCCAGAAGCCTAAGCAATATATTGGCATGCTTTATTTTTTTTAGAAATTTATAGCAGTATGGTCTAAGCTTGTGCTGCATTTACTCTGCTGTGGTTTTTAATGAGTAAAGAAGAGGGGAAAGGTCTAGTAAAGGATGCAAAGGAACTAACAATGTTGTTTCAGTAGAGGTTAACTTAATGTAGTGTGTAACTCCCACATTTACAACCTGCTAAACAGCTGCATCTTTTTTCAGGGTTTGTTGCTTCCTTGATTTACAAAAGCAAGTCTTTATTTTATTCAGATTATGACATTTTGTGGAATTGTTATTTTTGGTGCCTCCTATTCTTAAACTACTTGAAAAATAATAGCTTTGCTAAATGCAAATATACAGTGTGAAAGCAGAGTGAAAACCTTCAGCAGTATTGATATTGAATGGCATACAGGAGCCAGGGGAAGTTTAAATACGTGTCCACTAATTTTGTATAAAAGAGGATTGTGTGGCGCAAAACCAGAAACACTTTTAACTTCCTGCCATCCTGTACTGCATCATGAAGGCTTAACATACTCCATATGTGAGGAATGTTGCTATGGGTGCCATGGATATAAAAAGTTTACTGGCAAATGAACCACCTAAGTGCTGCAGTTTTCCCCTAATCTGTGATGTGACATGGATTATTTTTGTAATATTGAATGCTTTTCCTTTATTGAATATTTCTAGTCTGTTGAATATATTCAAATGTCTCTCATGAGGTGTACAATACTTTTCAGTAAGGTTTTTTCATCCTGATTTTTAGGAGGGTATGATGGCTACCGCGCTTCATTTTCCAACACTCCAAATAGTGGCTACACACAGGCACAATTCAATGCTCCTCGAGACTATTCCAACTACCAGCGGGTAAGTTGACTGAACTGCAAGAAAAACTTCACTATTGGAATAAAGGTTTTTATGAGAGTGTTCATTCTGATTTTTTGGGGTTGTTTGTTTTTTACAGTTTATGAATTTCTTAAGTATGTTTAATTTTGTAAAGAATTAATATCCTGAATGTAGTAGTAATAAAAATAATTTGTGTAAATTTAACACTTTCAGTAGTCAAAGCTTTTCAGGCAGATTATCTTACATTCCAATATTGAAGATGGCCAATCTTGGGTACTTAAAAAATGGTGACTGAAATTGTGAAAATGCCAAATAGATGCTTCTTTAAGCAGAAAAGTGTGAAATCTTTTTTAAAAAATCAAAAATAAAACAGTTCTTTCTTTAAAAGGCAAAAATGGTAAAAGGAATGTGTGTAGTTTTAAGGAATAGTTTCTCCTAGTAGCTATTACTTAGGCAGCCATAGTACTACAGGCTAGATTTATGTGAGGGAAAAGGCAGGGGGTGAAAGGGCAGGGCCCTTTCCAGGCCTATTTTTTTGCCTTTGAGGAAGGACTGATCAGTTGCCAGTGCCAACTGGAAATCTTGTGCTGAAGTCTGAGGAAGGCAAAGGGTGGGGGGGGGGGGGAGGGAGAGGCCTCAACTAGATATTGTGCCCAGTGTATTTGAGAGACCGCCTCCCTGCCTATACCCCCAAAAGAGCCCTACGTTCCGCCACCTCCAACTGGCTGTGGATCCCTGGTCCAAAGAAGCACAATGGACCTCAACCAGGCCCAGAGCTGTCTTGGTCCTGGCCCTCACCTGGTGGAACGAGTTCCCTGAGGAGATCAGAACCCTGCCCGAACTTCCACAGTTCCGCAGGGCCTGCAAGAGGGAGCTCTTCCACCAGGCATTCACTTGAGGCTGACTGATGTAGAATAGCTGCTGAACCCCCAGACTGAAAGAACCAACCCATGAAAGAATCAACCCCCAATGTTACTGTTAATTGTTATTTATACTGTGGTTTTGCAATGTTTTGATGCCTTATTTGAAAGTTGATGTTACATACTGTTGTTACTATATATCGTTCCATGTAATTTGTATTATATACTGTTCAATGTAAACCACCCAGAGCTGCAAAGAAATGGGCGGTATAGAAATCTAAACAAATAAAATAAAAATAAATAGAGAAGGTGACCAGATTTTAATATTGGTAAAGCGGGACACCATTGACCGGGGGAGTTCTTGATTAAAAATTTGGTCTATATGGAGCAATGAAACATTTCACAGAACGCATAGAATGCAAAAATAGTATTGTAAAATATGTTTAAAATTTCAACATAAGTACAATTTGCCAGCTACCCCCAGATGCCCCTCCAAAAGTGGGACAATGTGGTCACTTTACATGGAGTCCACCCTCCAAAGTCATCATTTTCTCCAAAGGGACAGATCTATATGTCTAGAATTCATCTGTAATTCTAGGAGATCTCCAGATCCTATCTGGAGGTTGGAAACCCTAGGCCTGTAAGCAACCTCTGATGACTTGTTACCACCTGACTAGAATTACTCAACTAGGCCTGCCTGCCTGCTAGTTCAACAGCAGCCACCCTGTGAAAGTCAATGTGGTTGTAGCAGTTAGAGCTTTAGAGCTGGGAGACCCAGATTTGCATTCCAGTATTCTTTGAAATCTCAGGGGGTGATTTTGGACCTTTTGAACAGATTAAAAAGAGGAGAGGAGAACAATGTAAGCTGCTTTCGTCTCCACTGTGGAGAAGGGTAGGCTACAAGTGAAGTAAATAAAAATAAATACAGCTGAAGATGAGAGGCAGATAAAAGGTAGGGTGATGAATGGCTGAGAAGAGGAGAATGAGACATGAAAGGGAAGAGACTATAGGGGTTGCCTAAGGCAGTGGAAGAGGAAATAGTTTTGGGGAGGGGAACACAGGAAATTGAAGTGTCACCCCACAAGTCCTTGAGGGCTCTTACCCATGCAGGGTGGCATGGCCTAGCAGCTGGCACCACACAATTAGGACACAATTAGTTTTTCTATGTTAGACGTTGCCATGACAGTGGGGGTGCTTAAGACAAAAGGTAGATAAAGGTAGGGTGGGTGATAGGTGGGAAGGAGATTGGGTTGTCACCTCCAGGTTAGGAAATTTCTAGAGATTTGGGAGGGGGAACCTGGGGAGGGACTTCAGAAGGGTATAATGCCCCGGTGCATAGAGGGGTAACGATATAGCATCTATCATCTGTGCTCCCTCTCCTCACCCCTCAGTTAGTTGTTAGTGCGGGTGTTGGGAGCTGAATACCGCCATGTTCTGGTTTTCTAGTTTGTAGTTCTGTTTGTTGTGTATTTATGTCTAGAGGGTACTAATGGGTTTTATTTGGACTGATTGTAATCTGCCACAAGCCAGTCTCAAGAGTGGCGGGTAATAAATAAATGGAATAAATAAATAAAATAATTGATCCCACCATCCAAAGTAAACAGTTCATCCATGGAAGCTAGGTTTGCTAACCTACAGGTAAGGGGCTGGACATCACAGCTGCTCTCCAGATGGCAAAAAAAATTCCCTTGGAGAAAATGGTTTGAAGGTGGATTCTGTGGCATTATAACTTCAAACCAAATTTATTTGCAGTCATAGACCAAAGATAAAAGTACTTCAACAGGGTCAATGTATCCAATGTTGTGATCATTTCCCTCCCCAAACCCCACCCTCCCAAGGCTTCTCCAAATCTCCAAGAATCTCCCATCCTGAAACTGATTGTGGAACTGGTTTCTGTGGTTGGGAGATCTGTTATGATTCCAGGACACTTCAGGTCCTAACTGGAGATTGTAAGAGAAAAGGGGAAACACACACAGTACAGAAACCACAATAAAAAGAACTATTCCTCGTGGGCTTTTTTCTTTGCAGAGAAAAAAACTCTTGTTAACAAATAACTCAAGCCGATTCCTGACATCAGTGTTTATTTATTCAGCACAAACTCCTGTTGGTGCTGGTAGCAAACAATAAAGAAGGCAATAAAGCAATAACAATTCAACATTCAGCCAGTTTTAATCCAGAAGAAATAATTTTCAACTTGTTTTTTTAAAGCCCGCAACTTAAACAGCTCAGATGTAGAATATAGTCTGTTGCAAAGGCTGAGATTGAGAATCCTGGAAGGAGGGAAGGAAAAAAGGGGAGACGATGGGGTTTTTTTTAAAGGGAAGGAGGAAAGCAGATGCCTCCTACAGTTCATTGTAGGTTCCCAATTGTTGTATTATAATCCTTAACAGGAGATCACGTTTGCCTGGATAGCCTAGGCTGGCCTGGTCTCTTCAGATTTGGAAGTCAAGCAGAGTTGGCTCTGGCTAGTATTAGGATGGAAGGCCTCCAAGGCATACCAGGGTCGTGATCCGGAGGCAGGCAATGGTAAACTTACCTCTAAACATCTCTTGCCTTAAAAACCCCGTGGGGTTGGTATAAATCTGCTGAGACTTGATGGCACTTTCCACCACCAGGGTAAATTAGTACTGTTACTTCCATACGAGGAGGGTGGGGAGTGAAGTTGAGTATTTCTGTACTCTAGTCTGCTTTATTACATGCAGTTATGTCTGATCACTTGCTGGGATCTCAAAAGCCCTGTTTGACTGTGCATGACCTTTCCATTAAACTAAATGTTTGCCACAGCATCCTCACATGTTTTCAAATACTAGTCTGGAGTAGGACTTTGTCTGCCATTTAGGGGCAGCTAGAGCAGGGAGAATATGGTTGGAAGAAGGAACTGTGGAACACCACATGTTGACTTTTGGATCCTAGGCCAGGGGGTGATGTATGGTACTTTAAAAGTATTAAAAATAATCCTTTAAAACAACTGTGCTAAACAAATATTTGGTCTTCTGATTTATTTCAGGATGGATATCAACAGAATTTTAAGCGTGGCTCTGGACAAAGTGGTCCTCGGGGAGCCCCTCGAGGTAATATTCAAATGATGAATTTCTGATATGCATCTGGAGAAATTCTAGAGAGTTGCAGACTGAAGGGAACATTCTATATTTCATTTCAAGTACTTTTAAATTTCCAAGCCATTTGTTGGAAGCTGCTAATTAACTTTTGAGCTGTGTATGGAATAAATTTGCCTGCTGAGCTTTATATTTAAGGCTACTTGGCTATTTTGTACTCTTCACACAAATATTGGAAAATGTAAGCTTACCCAGTTAGGCGTGCACTTATGCCGGTAAAATGGTTTGGCAGGCTCTTATCCCCTTTTAAGCCCCAATAATTGCTGCATTTGTATCTTACTGTTGCTACTTGAGTTTTAATAAAGATGCTGTGTTACTTGTAGCCTTCGTGGAGTTCTGTTTTTGTATGTGTGTGTGTATGGTACATAAATTTTGCTGCATTTTTATATTTTTTCTTTTTTATCTGGTGTGCCAGTACTTCAGTGCTAAATAAAGCAGTGGGCTTGACCTAGTCTTGGGCAGGGTGTAGCACCTGCTCACAGGAGTCAGTGTGGCACAGAGGAAGGTTTGGAGGGGTGATAAAGGAGGCAGTGCTCTTCATGCTGTCCAAGCAAGGTGGGGAACTCCATATGCAGATCCAGTGCTATTGGGTTAAGCTTATTATCTCTAGTGGTTCATCTGTTTATTTTCAACTCTTAATGAGTTCAGTAAACGGTTGGATCTCAGACCACATAGTGGAAATTTGGTTGCCACAACTTATTTTTTTAAAGCTGCAGAGAGCAGCAGGGAGTTACAGGAATTTCTGATAACTTTCAGTATCGTGAAGCTGCATTCTGGAACATCACTGGAAGTTGGTCTGATAAAAAACTAATTTAGAGTCCAGTGGCACCTTTAAGATGAAAAGATTTTTACTCAAGGTATGGGATTTAGTGTGCACACACGTTGCCTCAAATACAACTGTATCTGAGGAAGTGTGTGCACATGAAAGCTCATACCTTGAATATAAATTTGTTGGTCTTAAAGGCGCCACTGGACTCTAAAGTAGTTTTGCTGCTTCAGATCAAAACAGCTACCCACGTGTCTGATAAAGGATTGCCTTTTGTTCTTCTCTGGAACTTGTCCAGCAACATCTGTGTTGACTGGAGGTAGATGCCCCCTGGCATACACGCTGGATACAAGGCTGGTTCTTTGTCAAAGCAACCATGCCTATGATTTAGGTAGCAGTTACGGAGAAGGGATGAGCATGACTTAATGCCCGTCACTACATCTTCAATCCACCCAGGCACAAGGGCTCAGTTTGCTCCTCATGTGTCTGGTCCGGTACAACAGTTGTTTGCTCCCCTCTTCTCATTTGTTTGCTGGCTCATGACATTTCACTGGTAGAGGCTGCTGGAAGAAGGTGTGTCTACTGTTGGAATATACTAACAGTTATATCTGGTAAAGTTATGCATAAAACTCTGATTTGCTAACTGCATTTCAATATGTGGTTGAATAATTTTTGAAAGCATTGCCTTGCGCTTATTGCTAGCAGTAAAATAGCTAGTATTTGGCATGCAATTTTCTTATTGTTTATGTATACAACATCTGTCTTCCTCTGATTGAAAGAATAGCTATCAGATCGCTCTGTATTATCTCTTGTCATGAGACAAATATACTGGGGGAGAGAGCCATTCTAAATACCAAATGATCCCATTTGATAAAAAAATAAAATGCTATTTTTATGTTCTAGGTCGTGGAGGGCCCCCAAGACCCAACAGAGGGATGCCTCAAATGAATGCTCAGCAAGTGAATTAAACTAATTCACAGGATTACATTTAAACGCCAAAAACATACTGGCCAGTGTACCATACATGTTACCAGAAGAGTTATCTCTTTGTTCTCCTTTCTAGGAAGTTCATAGTAAAGGGATTATTTTCATGGCCCATAAAGACAGGACTACAGTTGTCAACTTTATATTACCTGGATATGGAAAGACACGACGTTTACTCTGCATGTTCTAGTCTAAGCGTCATTTGGAGCCTTGCACAGGAGCTTCAGAATTTTTATCCTTGCTCTGATTAAAAGCAAAATTAGCAGTTTCAGGGTAGTGAAAATCTCAGTTAACAGGCAGAAATGACCAATAATTGACTCAGTTGGTGTTCTCTAGTGGTGCAGCAAATGTGGATAACCTCTACAAATCCCTAATTGGTGTATTTAAACTTTGACAAAAGAACAATCAGAGAAGCGAAGTGTGAGTTGATAGCAACTACATTTCATCTTTTGTTTTTTTGGGTTTTTTTGCTATACTGAAGCACTGAACACTTACAATGCCTCTACCATAATTAAATAAGAGATCCTGATGAACAGTGTATTCCCACCCTTAGTAGCAGCATTTTCTTAGGAGGCCTGTCTTGCTGCGGCAGAGGGATGCATCTTGTTTGGCCTTACTGTTGATAGAATTCTGCAAACCTAAAATTAGGCTTTGATTGGCACTTTAAAATTTTCTGTCAGAAATAGAAGATGTAATCTGGATTGCTGCCTCTATTTCCAATGTGAAGTGTTATCCTAAACACATTTCTTGGATAGCAATGACACTTGTAAGGATTGGTATTCTTTATCTTTCCTTATGACTTGCACATTGTCTGTCGCTAATACTTGATCTTGCTGTATTATCACCTAAATAACTTATGCAGGTACTGATGAACATTAATGGATATTCATAACACTTTTGATCACATGTTCTTTCCTTTCTGCTTTCTGAAAGTTTTAAGAAATCTCAAATCCCTGCTGCTGCCCTTTTAAATTGCTCTCTGTTGAAAAGCACCAGTATGTGTTTGGGTTGGTTTTCCCTTTTAAGGAAACTACATCCAGCAGTTAAAGATCTAAGCAAGATAAATAAAACTTGTTTATTAAAAAAAAAATGTATTCTTTTAACATACCTTCAGTGACTGATGCAAGCTGAGTAGTGAAATAGACTTCAGAGCATTTTCTCCAAAACTGTAAAGGATCTTACATTCCTAAGAGTATTCGGGTTGATAGATAGCAACAACTCACTGAATCCTTAGATATCTACCAAGGAGACTGTCACCCATTTCCATGTGGTGCTGATTGCTAGTCATCTGTGTGGGGCACTCAGAACTGTGTCTATGGCAGGTGATTGGGTACAGCAGTCTAGCCCAGATAATTTCCTACTGTTTCTGAGCAAGTCGTATGCATAATATCTTTGCTGGATTGAAGAGATGGCCATTTTCCTTCAGAATAATTTCAGCTCCACAAGAACTGTTAATTGCATTGGGAAATGAGAACAACTAATTCATCACTTAGTTTACCAGGCAATGTGTTCATTGTTCTTAAGGAAGTTAGAACATCTTTGCCTGACAACATAGCATTTGAATATGAAAGAGCTTCAGTGTGACTCAATGATTATGTAAATACCTCTGAGGATATGTTGTACCTTGTATGGCAAGTTACACATAAGTTTTTATTAGAAAATGTCAGCCATCGGATTTAAAAGCCTACAACTGTTAGGTTGGATACAAACCTGGAATTGGCAAAAATAAAGTCTTTTGTGTCTTCTAGCACCCCCCCCCCAAAAAAAAAAAAAAAAAACTGGTGCTTGGATTGAAGGACCTTTTAAGACTGTGCCATGTGACAAAGGAGATATCTGACAAAATACCCTCTTTTACATGCAGGATTCCTTAGACTTATTTTCTTCAAAGGTCTCCCATACCTTAGTGGCTTTATGGTGGTCTCCTCTTAGCTTCTGTTTGTGGGATGTTTGATCCAACCCATAGAAGTGTAAATTAGGGTTGTATATTCAATCCAAAAATACTTTTATGCTGAGGCATCGCCAGTTGTGAGCGGGAGAAGCTGTGACAAGTATAAATTATGCAAATAACATTTGTGATTGCTTTTCATAATCTAGCCATGCAACACATTGAAGTCCTACCACAAAATTAGCACTGTTATTCTCAGGCTGCAAATCTCTGGCAACTCAAAATTCTGTGTTGTCAGGAAACGTTTCAGGCATTGTTTGGAAAGTGTTATATGGGAACTACTGGGTTTATCTTCATGATTATTCCAGGTGACATTGTGACGTCCCTTCTGTGTCTTGTGCTTACGCAAAAAGAATTTAAAAAACGAATAGGGCTCATCTTTAAATTTAGGCATTGTTCTCTTTATATTGACTGAGCCAGAGCCCTATTCTTTTCCTGCTATGCCTTACATTCATCAGGCAATGACAATTGTGACTGGGAAAGGCTTGTCAAACCTTCAGAACTTGGAGAAAAGCTAAATAATTCTGATTCAGTCCCAGCAAATTCTAGGCAATGAATGACTGCCTTTATTTGCGTAGGTCAGTCAGGTACTTAAGCGTCCTGTCTGCGACCAAGACCAACACTTACCTGGTTCAGGAGTATCCAAGGCTTGATTCATCTTTTCAGTATTCAGAGGTTTAAGGATTCTTTTCTTTGAGGTTATAGTGTCCAAACTGATAGTATATAGAATTCAGAGAATTTGTTTTAATTTAGCTAATCTACTGCCATTCCTAACAGTATTTTTGGTAATAGTACTCATAGAGAGATTGTGAATCATGCAACAAAAGTACCTTATTTGTACCACCCACTGTAAAATTGCTGCCTACATTAATAGTGGTCTATTTGCAGATCATGTACATTTTTTTGAAGCATTCTCACACATGAAGCTGAATTTCCTCCTAATTTTACATCTGAATGTTTTAAAGTGGAGCAAAATGTGTATGAGAGATAGTGTTTATTGAAAATATAGACTTACAGTAGCGTTATAGAATGATTTAGGGGAAAGCTGATTTGAATCCTGTGTGTGTAAACTTTTAGGTATCAGTTATGTGCAGATTCTAGGTCTGCACTGAGGTATGTAAGTGCACCTCCTGGCTTTTTAAAATTGCAGTTCCTGGAAAAGATGACTTACAAAAACTGCTTATGATAATTTTTCTCCTGGCAAATTTAGAATCTGACATTGTGGATGTACATTTAGGATTACTTTTTAATCATCAGTTACTTAAAATATAGTTAGTGTCAATATGATCATTCAGACACCCTGCTGCCCTTTTCTCTGCAGTGTTTGGCTGTTGAATACTTTGTTAAAATGTCCCTTGTTCACTCAAGTGTGTTGACCATTCTTGTTTCTACCACAGCTATACAAAATTTAAACACATCTTGGTATTTTTCTAATGGTGATGCCATTGTAATCTAGTTCACTTTCCCATCCACGAAGTTACCTTTGCTGCTGGATTAAAGAGTTATTTTTAACTACTGTACAAATCTAAAGAGTATAATTACCTTTGGCATTTCCAAGAATTTTACTTCATTTTATAACTGCGCATTGCATCTGAAAGAAAAAGGGTGCTTACAGAAATACTTCCTGTACATTAAAAATTGAGTAAGTAAAACTTGTGGGTATTGCATTAATGTGAACTGATGGCTTGTATGTTGTTAGAATTGGTCAAAGCTAAACCTGTAATATGTATCTATGCAAATATTGTGGATTTTTGAAATTACACATCTGAGGTTAGTGATTATTTTGGCAATTCCTGGCAGAAATTGAAATTGGTGCCTATGCTGTTGTATTCTGGATTTGAAAGACTGCATATCAGGTTGGTGAATCATTTGATTGCCTTTTACTTCTCCAGTCCAACGGTGGAATTTCTTTTGTAGTTTGTGTGTGGCAAAAGCTTGGGAATTGGAATGCTTATTAAATAATGAAGTTTAAATTATTAGAAGCGTTATTTCTATATGGCTGTTATCACCAGTGATAACTTCTACATTGAATAAAAGGTCCAGTGGCACCTTTTAGACTAGCACATTTTATTCAAGGTATGTGTGTACGTCAAAGCTCATAGCTTGAATAAAAATATGTTGGTCTTAAAGGTGCCACTGGACACTAAATTTGTTCTGCTGCTACAGACCAACACAGCTACTCACTTGAATCTTTCTATGTGCCTTTTCCAAACAAGTTTCTGCCAGTAAATAATTCAAAAATTGTTATTTGGAAGCAGGACCTAGAATTAGATGGCAGAATGATTCTTAGGAGACACCCCCAAGTAACTGTTTTACTTGCATAATTCTGCATTTTATCCTCAAATTATCCTGTGAGGTAGGCGACGTTAAGTGTGTAGTGATTTAGCAAACTTCCATAGCAGAGTGGTGATTTGTAATCCTAATACATTTTATATTGGTATCTGGCATAATTCTGAAACATCCTCCAGCAAGATAGATGTATCATTATACATTATATGGCAAAAAGTAATTTCTGAATTTGAATAAAATGGGATTGCCAGATAGATTTTTAGGGAACTGGAAAATGTATTTAAATTTATAAACTCTCAAAATGGTTCTGTGTGCGTGGAACTTTGATCAGAATATACATTTATACCTTTGAACTCTTCCCAAGTACACTTTCCAACACTCCCACCCACCTAGTTAGGCTAAAAGGATTCAGGTCTCGATTTCTACTCATCTGAAGAAAGGGAGCCTTCTCGAAAGCTTGTATTTGGAAACTTGGGTCTCAAGGACTACTGAACCCCAATTTAACATTTATTGTGTCACATACCTACGAAAAATCTGTACTTTGTCCAGAATGCAGTTGTGCTTTACAGCATGATTCTAAGCAATATTCAAGTAGACCCCAAATGAATACTTGAGTTAGGAATGTTATTATGTTGAACGTTACTGTTAAAAACAGTAGCGTTTGACCGGAAGTAAGAGGGACTCTATTCCCCGTAGTCATAGTCTGCATGAAACAAACCAGGGGTTAACCAAGTTTATCCAGAGCTCATTTATTTGATGCATATAGCGTGTGAAAAGGTTTATGTGAATACCCTCTTTCCCCGTTTCTGTTGTGCGTAACTTTTACATACGTCTCTTGTGGATGTTCCATTCTGTGCCTCTGGTAAAGTGAGTTCTGGCCCGCGGAAGCTCACGGACGAATAAATTATGTGAGCCTGCGAGTGCCTCTGGACGTTTAGAAGCTCCCCCTAATAATGCATGGCGTCGTACAACTACAAGAGCGGTCGGAACTCGGGGCGGGGGGAGAGAACGTCTGATTCAACTGCAATCCTCAATACGGTGGCCGGGAAGTCCACTTAGATGCGCGTAAGCCTACCGAACAGGGCTCTTTCCAAGCTAGCGTGAGGGGGGGGGGCAGCAGCTCCTCCTCTTCCTGCCTGAGGTCATGGTAGGAAAGGCCCCTCCGGAGAGTGACTGGCGCTTTTGCCTGAAGCGGGGAGAGAACTGCCCTGGCATCAGCTGGGTCGCTGCTTTCTTTCCGGCAGTTTGAAGGCTGTCCCGGGGTCCTTCCTTTCTGCCGCGCAGCCCACGTGGGAAGCTGGTCTTCAACTGGCTGGGCTCTGCCTCCGCCTCGCCGGCTGCCCGGGATTAAAAGGAAGAAGGAGGAAGAGGTAAGGGAGGAGCGCGCTGGGCCCCCCGAGTCAGGTTGATGGCTCCGAGCCAGGCTTGCCGGGGAGTCGGCCGCAGCGTTCCGTGGGCATGCATCTGAGGGAAATGTGTACGGCTTCTCAGCCTCGGGGATCGAGCCACGTGCAGGTCCTTTTCCTGCTGCCCTCGTTTCTCTTAATGCTTTTCCTTCCGCCCCCATACCGGAAGCATGGCCAGATGCTTTCGCAGCAATTGGACATTTCAACTAAGGCGGCATGCATCGCTCTCTCGCTCCCCTGGTCATTCTTTGGACATTCATTATAACATTTCCAGATTCCCAATGAAAATTGCAAGTTGTAAAAGCAAATTCAAAAGAGGATGGCAGAATTGATTTCCACATGCGCATATTCTTGATTGCTGCATGCATGCGGCAATCCTGCGCTTCCGGCTACACGAACAATTAGTGGATTTATTACTGAATAAAATGCGCAAAACTCATATTAGTAGCGCAGAACTAAAGCTGAGAGCATTAGAGCTTATCTAGTACGGTTTTATTCCCCCCCCCCCCCATGCAAACAGTGCTAGCTTCATAACAACCTTGTGAAATCCGAGAGAGAAGATGAGCACTGTGAGCTTCATGCCAAGTGCGGATTAGAACTCGGGTGCCTCCCTAAATCTAGGTAGGCATCCTATCTGTTGAATTGCCCAGACTGCCTTGCTGCAGTATTGATTGTGGGCCATTTCTCCGTTCTTAAGCATGTAGTACCTTTGAATACAGGATATGAAATTAATGTGATTTGGAGGTTAAAAAGTGAAACCTGCAACCCAAAGAACATTAACTAGGAAGTGAACTCAATGGCATTTACTTCTGCATGCATGTGTTTAGGTTGGTACTATTAGGAAGCTGTGACCTTAGAAGGTACAGAGACACAGCTTAATAGCTTTCTTTGCTGCTATGATGATGGTGGTGTGTGATATTTCCCAGGCTGGGTATAACAGATTAGATTTGACATTTGCACCAAAGCTTTCTGTCTGATTATCAGTCCCCCTCATTTTTATTGCCCTTTTGCCTCACCATTCAGAGCACTATTTGTGTTCTTCCCTCCTCCATTTTATCCTCTTGAGGAAAGGAATGGATTCTTGATTGTTTCTGCTTGAGCTATAATCCTGAGACCCTGTTGGAGAATAATCCCTGGAAAATTTATTTCTGAGATAATACATGGTGATAGTGTAAAACAGTCACATTCAACAGAAGTCACTACTGGTATTTTTTGCAGGCAATGCTCCTGGCTGCTGTCTCTTTACCACAGTATCTAGAATGTCGGGTGAACTTGTTATGCTAACACTTTTCTTGGCACCTGCAGTACATTTGGCCAAACCCAGAAAGAAAAAAATGTACCTGGCTTCTGGATTTTGGATACCTAAAATAGAAGAACAGAATTTTTAACACAAGAAGTTTTAAAAAAATGCATTCAGAGTTTTGGTGTATGCTCCTAGTATTATACTGTAGTTATATATTTACTGTTTCTTGTGTGAGTGGCAGTGAGTTTTAATATGTTAGAATCAATGTAAGATCAAGAGTTATTTATGAGTGGCTTTTTAAAAATGCAATAAGTTATTGTGGGAGAATGTATGTTTGACTCTGCCCAATCCATTTTTACCAAATATTGTTAGCATGACTGCTGGGCAATGCTTACAATTCACAATGTTTCTATATGAGAAAGTTCACCAGCAAGTCGGGCTTTTGAATTATTCAGAGTTTGGGTTCTGTAAAGACCAGGCTGAAATCGCCTTTTTCTGTACTGGATACTTAGGGATGAGCAGCATATCTAGTCTAGACTAAGGATGAAAAGATTGAAAACCCAATTGCTACCATAATCTTTACAGTGATAATTCTATTAATGTTGTCATTCTGAAATCTTCACAGGGCTTTTTAGCTGAAAATGCAGCGCAAGAAGGTGGATAATCGCATTCGGGTTCTGATAGAGAATGGAGTAGCTGAACGGCACAGGACACTCTTTGTTGTAGTCGGGGATCATGGCAAAGACCAGGTGAAGACTAGCCATTAGGAGTAGCTTTAGAAATACTTAATGTATGCCTGCGTATTTAGTTGATGTTCTTGTGGAAACTCCTATGTCTCATTTATTGAATCTATAGCGGCATGGGCTGGAGAGGCAGCATGTGATCCTGCATCAGAAGCCATTGAGGCAGTCAGTTCCTTCTGAACTTTCTCCTCATGGTCCCTCCCTTATGGCATAATGGGTTTGTAGAAATAGTTCCGAAATGGTTCTCTATATTGTTAGTTTACACTGTATTTTCTTTATGCACTTGTAGGACAAAATATCTGGAGAAACGTTAGTAGCAAAAATAACTGCATTGCCCTTAGCTGTAATTGTCCACGGAATGATCAAGATGGGTAGCTGTGTTAGTCTGTCAGTAGCAGTAGGAAAGAGGAAGGACTAACAAAATATGTGGCAGGGTATGAGCTTTCGTGTGTCATTGCCCTATTTTGTTAGTCACCAAGATGCTATTGGACTCTTGCTCTTTTCTACTATCCACTGACTGATTAGCCCGCTTGATGCTGTAGTGTTGTGAAAACGCACTTGAGGTGAGGGGGCTACCTGGGATACTGCAGATTCTGTGGGTAAGTATGAGTCTTTAAAGTGCTTTATGGAAAACATTTATTGCTGAACCTTTAAGAGGCAATGGATTCAGCTGGTACCATCTTCAGAATTATACCATGTCGGACACGACTTTGCAACTGACAACAAATGTTTGTGTGTGTGTATACATATATACACATACACACACTCACATATCTACATGGGCTCACCCTTGGCTTTGACCCTGAAATTGCAGCTGGTACAGAATGTGGCTGCAGGGATCCTCACTGGAACATCGTGCTACACTATCTGCACTGGTTACCACTCTGCTTCCCGATCAAGTTTAAGGTTCTGGTTTTAACCTTTCAGGCTATACGCGGCCTGGGTCCGACTTATCTGCAGGACCACTTATCTGCTTATGCCCCCCACAGGGCTCTTCGCTCTGCGGGTATGAATTTACTGGTGGTCCCAGGCCCCCCAGGACATACACCTGGCCTCGACCAGGACCAGGGTGTTTTCAGACCTGGCCCCAACCTGGTGGAAGGAGCCCCCAGAAGAGCTGCGGACCCTGCAGGATTTGTCAGCTTTCCGCAGGGCCTGCAAGATGGAGCTCTTCCACTAGGCATATGGTTGAGGCCAGGGCGACTCTTGGCGCTGTCAACTGTGGATCTCTAGCTGAAACCAACTAAGTCCCTCGCTCCCAGATAGAGAGTAATAGACCTTGCTGGACGGGGAGAGGGGAGTGGGTTATATATTTATTATCTACCATCGTGATATTGTGTTTTAATTATGTTTTAATGGGGTTTTATGGGATTTTATTATTCTTATAAACTTCTGTAAACCACCGTGAGACATTTGAGAGCAGCGGTATATAAATAAATAAATAACTATAAATAACTATATATAAACTAAAACTAAGATCCTGGCATCCGGCCCTACCAATTCCTGGCAAATAGATGGGGAAGAAATGGAGGTAGTGGCAGATTTTATTTTCCTGTGCTCCAAGATCACTGCAGATGGGGACTGTAGCAAAAAAATTAAAAGACGCTTGCTCCTGGGGAGGAAAGCTATGGCAAATCTAGACAGCATCCTAAAAAGCAGAGACATCACTCTGCCAACACAAGTGCATCTAGTCTATGGTCTTCCCAGTTGCAATGTATGGCTGCGAAAGTTGGACCGTAAGGAAGGCCAAACGTCAAAGAATTGAGGCTTTTGAACTCTGGTGCTGGAGAAGACTCTTGCGAGTCCCTTGGACTGCAAGGTGAACAAATCGGTCAGTCCTAGAGGAGATCAGCCCTGACTGCTCCTTAGAAGGCCAGATCCTGAAGATGAAACTCAAATACTTTGTCCACCTCATGAGAAGGAAGGACTCCCTGGAGAAGAGCCTAATGCTGGGAGCGATTGAGGGCAAAAGAAGAAGGGGATGACAGAGAATGAGGTGGCTGGCTGGAGTCACTGAAGAAGTCTGTGCAAACTTAAATGGACTCCAGGGAATGGTAGAGGACAGGAAGGCCTGGAGGATCATTGTCCATGGGGTCGTGATGGGTCGGACACGACTTCACAACTAACAACAACACATATAGATATACTGAATTTACTCAAATGCAAGATTTTTTCCTCAAAAAAGAGGTCATCTTTCCTATGCAAACAAGTTATAGTTAATAGTTTTAATGATAATTTTTATGGAAGTAATCTTCCTCTCAAGTTAATTTGTTGTGTGTATGCATTTATTTTGAAATGATCTGCCTGAGGAAGCCAGGAAAACGCCCCTTCCAAAGTCTGTCTTGTAGTTCTGCCTTTTTCCAGGGCATAAATACCTAGATCAAACACAAGTAAAGTTCCAACGTGGGTCTATTTGTTGTGGCTTTTCTGATACATTGCTGCATTGTCATTATTTCCTTACAAGGTAATGGATTTCTTTCTGCTCCTTTGACAGGTGGTCATTCTTCATCATATGTTGTCTAAAGCAGCTGTAAAAGCCAGGCCATCAGTTTTATGGTGTTACAAGAAAGAGCTGGGCTTCAGCAGGTAAAAGGATTGCCTTTTTCTTTTAAAGTAATTGGCAAAATGTTTTGAACTGTTAAAAAATAGATACTGGGTTTTGGGTAGGGCAATAAATAAATAAAAATAGCAGGCTAATTCTCCCTTCATTTTATTGGCATGAAGCTGATGATAACATCCTAAGCAGAGTTGTTTGAAGCCTATTGACTTCAGGGAATTTTGAAAGTATAACTCAATTTAGAATTGCACTGTTCATCTTTGTCTCCCTGTAGATCAGATATAACCCTCCTTTGCTGAATTTCTCTAAACCTCTCATGTAGTTCCCGTAATAGCATGAATGGTTAGTTTATTGTTCTTTGGAATGACTCTGACGGTTTCCCCTTGAAACTTCAGTGCCTGGATCCACCTAAGGACCTGTCTTTGTTTCAACTGCTAGAAATGGGCTACCACTGTTTTTTTAAGAGGATGTATATATCTAGTAGCTGGGGGATCCAAATAATTGTCCATCAGAGTTAGAACTAAGTCAATATGTGTTGCTCCTAATTAAAGATCATCATTTTAAATCTGATTGCTTTCCCCAGTAAAGACTTCTAATTTAATCTCCTTCACCCTCTCCAGCCACCGTAAGAAAAGGATGAGACAGTTGCAAAAGAAAATTAAAAGTGGGACTTTAGATCTGAAACAAGATGACCCCTTTGAGTTGTTTGTAGCAGCCACAAACATTCGGTACTGTTACTACAATGAAACACACAAAATTCTTGGGAATACGTTTGGCATGTGTGTCCTTCAGGTAAGAAGATGTTGTAAATTTCAGAGTCCTCATGAATTTTATGTCAAAAATGCTGCACTTGTCCCACTAAGTAATGTCTTTATTTAAATATTTCACCAAAATAAATTTAAAAGCGCTTACTTGAATGTTACTTAACACTTTGCACTTAAGTGTTACACTTGGTGTTTCTTAACACATTGTAAAGTTTACAAGGACTCCCTGGAGAAGAGCCTAATGCTGGGAGAGATCGAGGGCAAAAGAAGAAGGGGACGACAGAGAATGAGGTGGCTGGATGGGGTCACTGAAGCAGTAGGTGCAAACTTAAATGGACTCCGGGGAATGGTAGAGGACAGGAAGGCCTGGAGGATCATTGTCCATGGGGTCGCGATGGGTCGGACACGACTTCGCACCTAACAACAAAGTTTACAAAGTAAATGTACTCAGCATTATTTAGAAAATCCATAAAATATCATTTAAAACTTCTACAACATACAGTATTGCAAATATTCACATGAGACTAATATTTGGTTAGGTTTAGATTGACCAACTTTGGTTGTACCTACACAAGAATGACATAAGAAAAGTCAAGATGCAGGTCTTGCTGAACTGAACAGAGGGACATTCCACTCTTACATGGGTCCATGGATCTTTGGAACTGTGTGGTTGGATCCAAACCCTTGCATGAAGACAGCGGCTGCTGGTATTTTAAACAGCATATTGTTTTGTGTGACATAATCTGGTTATGCACACACCCCTGATGTGATCAGCAGCAATATTTTATTTACACACATTTAGACCTGTACAATAAATGCTGGGCTATCCCCTGGTGTGATGTTTCATGTTGTTTAGGGATCTTGTTCTGCTCAGGAAAAGTAGGGGGGAAGTACTTTTGCTGACTACTTCTTGTCTCCCCCCACCAGCCTTTGTGGAGGGAACTGATTATTCGTAAATCTCTAACTAGCTTTTCAAGGTCACTGGGAAGTGTGAAAAGGTGGGAACGAATCTTTTCTGTGGATTTGCCATCCACACAATATGTTTTCTTCCAAAGTCATCTGTAATTTTTTCCCAGGACTTTGAAGCCGTGACACCGAACCTGCTGGCTAGAACTGTGGAAACTGTGGAAGGTGGTGGCATAGTTGCAATTCTTCTGAGAACAATGAACTCCCTAAAGCAGCTGTACACAATGACCATGGTATGCCTCTCTGGGGTGTTTCCCCCTGTGCTTGAGAGACAACTTGGTAGCTCTCCATGTCTATATGCAGCTACACTACTGGCAGCTTGTTTTTCCACCAGTGTTTCTGTACCAAGGAATGGCGCTAATCGGTGAACTGAGGAAATCTCAGTGGTTTAATGCTAGTTTTTTCAGTCATAGAATCTAATCCAGATTTGGTGATATGCATCATCTCTCCGAGCATGTATAGACTATCCTCCTAAATGATTGTTATCCCCCCCCTCCCCTTTATGACACTATGTCTGTGTTTTTACTATATGCTGGACAAACTCATTCATCTGGTAGATATTTTTTACATTGCATGAGCATACTATGTATAAGATAATTTCTGTTTTAAAAGAAGTTGAGATACCATTAGAAATTTATCTCCCTGTGTTAAGTGCTGTTAAATGCTGTCAAGCTGCTTACATCTTACAGTGACCCTATGAATTAATGACACCCAAAATGGCCTGCCTACAGAATCATAACTTTGGATGTCCTAGTAGTTACATCTCCAGTAATTTAACAGCCTCTGAAATAGAGGGTAGGAACAAAACTAACACGGGGCTGCTTACTTTATCTTTTTTAAAAAAATGGTTTTAGGAGCAATTAATGCAAACTTTTCACAATAAAGTTTGTGGTATTGAATTAGCTTAACACATTGTCCTCTGTGTCACAGTAATCAAATTTCATTTTCTATTCTAGGATGTACATTCTCGATACCGAACAGAGGCACATCAGGATGTGGTAGGCAGATTTAATGAGAGGTATGCTTATAATTTTGCCCACTAAAGTAGGCATGGAGAGGGAAAGTATCTGTCTACCTGAGTAGCCTGTCAAAACTGATACCACGTTTGTTCTGGAGAGGAATGGGAAGGCGACTGTAAGCCCCTTTGAGCCTCCTTCGGGTAGGGAAAAGCGGCATATAAGAACCAACTCTTCTTCTTCTTCTTCATATTTTAAATCTTTATATTTATAAGCTTTCTCGTGGCCAAAGCTGATGTGATGGATAAATCTGTGTACTTATGTGTCCATGCATTCAGGTGTAAAAGGGAGGAGGGGCTTAATTTTTTGCACATAAAAGAATGTGTGCGGGAACCTAAGCCCTGGACGTACCATAACTCTCAGCATTCACTTGTATGAGGAAAAATTTTCTTTGCTTTTGTACTGGCAGAGAAATGAGCTGAAACAAGAACCTTAAAGCAATGGTTAGCAGTGAGATCAGGAAGAGCTAAGGACAGGGCTTAACTTCCCTCACTTGTGTGTTTCCCCCCCGTTTGTTTTCAAAATGTGCAAAAATATGTCAGTGAGTAAATGAGCAGAAATTCCACCACATATAATTTAACTCTTTGCTAGACTGCCATGTTTCACACTGGGGAAGACCAGTCAAATAGAAAACATGTATTTCTGAGAATTTAGTGTATTCTCTTGCCCTCTCTTGACCTTGGCAGTTAAGATTTCACCTTTTAAACTACAGAATTTTTACTGGTTAAGATGTTCCAATCTTATTCTGGAATCAGTATAACCTGGTTGTACAGGATAGGTGTACTTGGAGGAAAGTAGGGGTGAATTACTAAATCTGAAGTATTAAGATGTTAGTTCACATGTATTAAGATATTAGTAATCTGTACATTTTTGAGAGGCATTGTTCTGCTTAAACTCTCTGTTTAAATATACTGGAAGCTCATTGGTCACAACATGCAAGAGGGGGAATGTTCCACTCAGTGTCTAAGGCTTGCCAGGGACAAACTTGGGTACTAGTCTGTCTTCACATAGTTTAGTTTCCCTCTTTTGACTTGCATTATCCAGAGGGAAGTCTGTCCCACATAGATGGATGATAGGATAACGAAAAGGTTGCAGAGTAAGTGGTATCAGCTTATTAACTTTTCTGCTGGTGGTGTCTCTCTTGTCTCCTTATATAGATTTATTCTGTCTCTGGCCTCTTGTAAGACATGCATGGTAGTTGATGATCAACTTAACATTCTCCCGGTCTCTAGCCACGTTGCAAATATTGTACCTGTTCCACCCCGATCACAGGTTAGTATGTGTTAGATAGAAGTTGAAGCTTTTGGACTTTGACTATAAATGAAGTCATTTAACATCCAGTAAAGAAGAATCCAGTAAAGGAGCACATCATGAGAAAGGCAGGATTAGAGGAGTCACAAATTGGGATCAAGATTGCAGGGAGAAATAACAAACTTAGATATGCAGATGATACCACTCTAATGGCAGAAAGTGAAGACGAACTAAAGAGCCTGTTGATGTGGGTGAAGGAGGAGAGTGCAAAAGTTGGCTTGAAACTCAACATCAAGAAAACAAAGATCATGGCATCCGGCCCTCTCAATTCCTGGCAAATAGATGGGGAAGAAATGGAGGTAGTGACAGATTTTATTTTCCTGGGCTCCAAGATCACTGCAGATGGGAACTAAAGCAAAGAAATTAAAAGACGCTTGCCCCTGGGGAGGAAAGCTAGGGCAAATCTAGACAGCATCCTAAAAAGCAGAGACATCACCCTGCCAACAAAAGTGCGTTTAGTCAAGGCTATGGTCTTTCCAGTCGCAATGTATGGCTGCGAAAGTTGGACCATAAGGAAGGCCGAGTGTCAAAGAATTGAGGCTTTTGAACTCTGGTGCTGGAGAAGACTCTTGTGAGTCCCTTGGACTGCAAGGCGAACAGACCGGTCAGTCCTAGAGGAGATCAGCTCTGACTGCTCCTCAGAAGGCCAGATCCTGAAGATGAAACTCAAATATTTTGGCCATCTCACGAGAAGGAAGGACTCCCCGGAGAAGAGCCTAATGCTGGGACCGATCGAGGGCAAAAGAAGAAGGGGACAACAGGGAATGAGGTGGCTGGATGGAGTCACTGAAGCAGTTGGTGCAAACCTAAATGGACTCCGGGGAATGGTAGAGGGCAGGAAGGCCTGGAGGATCATTGTCCATGGGGTTGCGATGGGTCGGACACGACTTCGCACCTAACAACAACAACAAAGAATAATATTGTAAATTCATATAAGCCTTTTTGCTTAATTGGGCTTGAGCATGAGAACTTACTCTGCTGTTTGAGAATTTAACGATAGCAACTGTTTTGATCTGGGTGATTCTACTCATATATGTATTGTGTTCAATTTTGGGCACCCCAGTTGAAGAGGGATGTAGGCAAACTAGAGCGTGTCCAGAGGAGGGCAATAAAGATGGTGAGGGGTTTGGAGACCAAGTCGTATGAAGACAGGTTGGGGGAGCTTGGTCTGTTTAGCCTGGAGGGGAGACGACTGAGAGGGGATCTGCTAAGCATCTTCAAGTGTTTAAAAGGGTGCCATGTAGATGATGGAGCAGAGTTGTTCTCTCTTGCCCCAGAGGGACGGACCAGAACCACTGGGGTGAAATTAATTCAAAAGAAATTCCGTCTAAACATCAGGAAGAAATTTTTGCCAGTCAGTGTGGTTTCTCAGTGGAACAGGCTTCCTCGGGAGGTGGTGGGTCTCCATATTTGGAAATTTTTAAACAGAGGCTGGATAGCCATCTGATGGAGAGGCTTATTCTGTGAAGTTTCAAGGGGGTGGCAGGTTACAGTGGATGAGCGATAGGGTTGTGAGTGTCCTAGATGACCCATGAGGTCCCTTCCAACTCTATGATTCTATGTAGGAGGACAACCTGAGTCCTCAGGATATGGAGCTGAAGGAGTTAAAGGAGAGTCTCCAGGACACGCAACCTGTTGGAGTGCTCGTTGAGACCTGTAAAACTCTGGATCAGGCAAGTATTGCAATCACACTAGGGTAAGGTATAGATCGAGCCCAGGTCATTGTGGTGAACCTCTGTGGAAGTGTAAAACTTAAATTACGATCTCCCTCTTATAGATTTTTGAACCCTAAACTGTGGAACTTCCTTCCCCAAGAGCTTCCCCATTGTAAGCCTTCCAATGTCAATTTAAAACATGGGGAAGATTATTGAATAAGAGTTTTGTGCCTGCTTTTTGTTTTTAATAGTTTGCTGTATATTTTTTATTATTGTACATTTGTGTGAGCTGCCTCAAGCTTAACTTCTGTAGAATAGTGATATAGAAATTCCCTAAACAAAGTCGCTTACTATTTTATAGTTGTCAGCCAACCAGACATTCTGATTACTCTTTTCCTTATTGCTAGGCAAAAGCACTTTTGAAGTTCATTGAAGCCATTTCTGAGAAGACACTGAGAAGTACTGTGGCTTTAACAGCTTCCAGGGGGCGTGGTAAATCTGCAGCCTTAGGATTGGCTATAGCTGGAGCCGTGGCTTTTGGGTAAGCTTCTGGTTAGATACGCATGTATTTGCTTCAATAGCTAAAGTGTACTGGTATATGATCTACATTTTTTTCTTTCACTTTTAGTGACTGTTACAGACTTATGGTTTAAGGTTTTTGACTAGAAAGTTAGTCCTAGGAGCAATTTTTAACTATAAGGTGGAGCTGGCTTATGTAAGGTTTTCATGGCAAGAGGCTGTCAGAGGAGGCTTGCCATTGCTTCTCTCTGCGTAGCAACCCTCGACTTCCTTGGTGGTGCCATATCCAAGTACTCACCAGGGCTGACCTTGCTTAGCTTCTGAGATCTGATGGGATTAGAATAGCCAGGTCAGGGCCAAAACCATTTTGGAGAGCTATAAGTGAGCCCCTCTACCAGTTCGTGTCTAGGAGCACTGTGTCCTTTTCCTTTCCTGATGCTAAAGTTCTTTACCACTCACTCTAAGTCCATATGGCAGGGAGCTCTGAGATAGAGTTTCATGTTCTGCACACGATTGAGTTGCAGGGTATTCTGGTGAGGGGGGGCCTTGAAGGATAGAGGGAGGCAGCAGTTGGCTGCTGCCATGGGGGGCAACTGTTGCAGGGGAAGAAGGTTACTGGCCCTGCCCATAGTCAGCACTCTGAGCTGCTTCAGGCTTCATGGCCATGACCGGGGGAGGGGGCTAGATTTTTGAGTACACTTGCCACCTATGGGATACGTTAGTTTTTTTGCATAACTTTCTGCCTCTGGCAGCCATACCCCAGAACCACCCACAACCATGCCAGTGCAGGGGCTGCTGGGCCACCTGTGTGGAGTCACACCAGCGCCCAGTGGCAGTGGACCAGCACAGGGGGCCTATGCTAGCATAACTGGCCCTTATGCTGTTCTTTCTCGGAGATATACTGATATAAAGGTAATTTGTCTCCTTGAGCACCTCTCCCCCAGATTGCATTGTAAGAGGTTTATTTTGGCATATATTTTTGTGGACTAGAGTAGTGGTCCCCAACCTTTTTCAGGCTGGGGACCGGCGTCAGAATGGAGGGCAATTGCCCGGCTGTGCATGTGTGCATGTGCCATGCATGGCTGAAAACACGCACGTGCAGCACTTTCGCGCATGCGCGGCTTGGCCGCTCATGTGCGAAAGTGCCACGCATGGCGCGTGCGTGACCCTGCTTCCCTCTCCCCCCCCCTCCCATAGTAAGAAGCTTGCCGAGCCGCAAGCTTGTGGCCTGGTAAGTTTCTTACTGCGGGGAGGGGGGCGGGGAGAGGGAGCTGCGGCCCAGTGCCAGGGCCTTCGCGGCCCGGCACTGGGCCACGGCCCGATGGTTGGGGACCACCGGACTAGAGCACATTGATTAGGTGCCTGAAGCATATCCTTAACCAACAAATATGTATACATTGTCATGGGGGAGGGGAATGCCTTAATCAATTTGTTATTATTTTAACTTGTGTTTTTTTTGCAATTTCTAATATAGCTACCACTCCTAAATTATAACACTTCCTTCCATCACCCCCCACCCCTTTTGTGTGCAGCTATTCCAACATTTTTGTCACGTCTCCCAGCCCAGATAACCTTCACACCTTGTTTGAGTTTGTATTTAAGGGCTTCGATGCATTGCAGTATCAGGTAAGATGAGCATGTTTTTTGCAGAGCTTTGCTTTCGGATGACCAGGATGACTTTCTTAAACCGAGTCAGACCATTGATAACTTGTCAAGGCTAGTAGTAGCCATCCTAACTGGCCACAGTTCTCTAGGGTCTTGGTTGAGGTCTTTTCCTTTGCCTAGTGCCCGGACTTTCTAAAGATTCAGAGAACTGAACCCAGGGCCTTCTGCATGCAATCCCCCCCCCCCGATGTAGGGGGGCATGTAATCCCCCACTACCACTGATGTAGTAAAATTCTTAGATGTTAATCATAGTCACTTGAAATCACTATTGGTATTTATCTCTTTATTACATTAATATCCCCCCTTCCATAATGGAAGTCAAGGAGGTGCATGTCCAGAGGCCGACCCCTTAGTGCCAGCAAGGCTGCTGCATCAGGCTTCTTCAGATCTTAAGTTGTGGCCAGTCACCAGATTATGACAGGACTATTTTCGGTCAAAGGTTCCTACTAGTTTACATGCTGTCCTAACTGCCCCACAGGTGGTTCTCTGATTAGGTAGCTGAACAGATAATTAATGGTTGAGTCAGCCATCTCACAGTACTTAACATGTTACTTATGGGCCTTTCTGAATGATGTAGTTTTAATTGTGTTGCTGTCATGCTTGGTGCATTTAAGCCTGCTGGAGCCTTTGGTTCTAAGCCAGTGGTTCTCAGCCTATCTGATGGCGCGACCCACTTTGGGTCGCTGAGGCCGCCAGCACACTAGTGCTGCCACTCGGCTGCCACTGAGGCCGCCACTCGGCAACCCAAAGAGGGTTGTAGGGCTGCACACTCTGGCCGCTTCAGCGATTATGGAAGCCCGAGGCGTCTCGCAGTGTGGAGGGGAGGGGCAGGACTGGCATGCCAGCTGGCGCCCACATGCGGGCTTCCTTGAGCGCCAAAGTGGCCAGAGAGCACCCGGGTGTGTAGCCCTTACACCATTAGGAAGGCAGCAGCATCAGCGACCCCTGGGCAAAGGGTCAATCAACCCCCAAAAGGGTCACGACCCCCAGGTTGAGAACCACTGTTCTAAGCTCTCAATAGAATTGGCTTTCATGGCTGTGTGAGAGGCCAAACTGAAGTTAATGGTAAATCTACCTGCAAATAAGATCAAGTATCTATTTTAAAAAGATAAGTATTTTCACAGTTAGCGAATTCAGAAAAACATCTGCTTAGAATATCATTTTGAATTCTTTCCCTGAACTGTTGCTGATATTGCAATTGGTCAATAGATGGCAAAACCGGAGGTCATTGTATAAAATATTAATGTTTGCAGACTTATGCAGCGTCACACCCCCCAAAACTCATTGATTTCAATGGATTTAGAGTGGTGTAACTCTGTTTAGGATAGCTCTGTAATTCTAAGAGTTTTCTAGTTTTCACACATGCAAAACACGCAGTGGGGGAAGCAGAGTTCTGCCTTTTCCCGTTGCCTTCAGAGCTTGATGTGACATGGTGTGATTGCATGTACATATTCACGTGCCTGTGACTGATACAATGTTATCCATATCTTTCAACATAATTTTTGGAACGTGCCATATATTTTACCAAAAATAATAATGAAACTTTGATTGGCAGAAGTGATCCTGGTGTACCCCATTGTACTCTGGGAGCAGTTTGCCAAGTCAGTTAATGTTTGAAAATGGCCACTTTCAAGCACCTTTCCTCCCTTTTATTGTTGTGCTCTGCAGTTTTCACTTGGTTCTCAGATATTCTTGTTTGCTTTTATTTTCAAGGAGCACCTAGATTATGAGATAATTCAGTCTCTAAATCCAGAATTTAACAAAGCAGTCATCAGAGTGAATGTATTCAGAGAACACAGGCAGACAATCCAGGTAAATAATCTTTCATACATGTTTTCTTTTTCCTTTAAATGCCTTTTGATTTCTGGAATTCTTCATACACAATACCTACTTTGCAAGGACCAGGCAGTATTGCTTCTGCACAGCCAGGTTTTATTCGTTAAAGCAAACTTCTTTGGCAATTTTTTCATAGCTGTGGGTTTTGGAGAGCCAATGTGGAGAAATGCTTGCAGTGGACCGTGGCTGGAAAAATATGGGTTCAGATTCCCACTGTCATAAAGCTGAGCAGTGACCCTGGTCTATTCATATTCTTCTTGCCTAAGCTACTCCACAGGGTTGGTAGGATAAAGTAGAGAGTAAAAATTACATAGGATCATTTCCTGTGATCCTTGTTTAAACAAAGTAAGACAATTTGCAAACTGTATGTCGCTGTCTTCAGCTATGGCCAAAAACAATTCTAGGGTTGATCTAAGGAATTAAATTGGGCCTATCTCTGCAGTAAGTGATGAACAAAAGTTGTGTGTTTCAAGATCCTAAAATCTCATTTCCCCCTTTTTTTCTGACAAGTATATACACCCTGCTGATGCTGTGAAACTGGGTCAGGCTGAACTTGTGGTGATTGATGAAGCTGCTGCTATTCCCCTGCCGCTGGTGAAAAACCTCCTTGGCCCTTACCTTGTATTCATGGCTTCTACAATCAATGGGTAAATATTCTGTCTGGGTAGGGGACTTGGGTCAGTGCTGGAGCATGTCCTTTTTGTGTTGAGGGCCACAGTTCAGTCCCTGGCATCTCCTTCGAACGGATTGTGGGAAGCAGGCCATTCCCTGCTAAGATTCTGGAGAGTTGTTCCCAGTCGGAGTAGACAGTACTGCACTATTATGGGCCAATGATTTGATTAAGCGCAAGGTTTCATTTCGCTAGATACACACAGTCCTGTCTCAACACTGTTGTGAAGACTTCTGTGAATCTTGCTAGATGAAGAGCAATGCATCTTGGTAGTTTGGGCTTTGGGATAGTTGGATTATGTTGGCACAAAGACATAACCTGGAAAATGTTGAAATCTCTGGCGCTCTGATGGGTGGATCTGTCTGTCAGGAGAATCTCCTATTGTTAGTATTTGAGAGTGCACAGGGATGATCCTTTGTGGGAGTGTTCTGTCTAGAAATACCTTCCTGTGGCTAAAGAGAGAATTTTTCATGGTTTCTGTTCAGTTGCTTCTATGGGCTTTTCGCAGAATAGAGTTAAGGCTTCAGAAACTGGAGCACAAATAATACAATAGATAACACAAGGCTGAGAACACCATTGATGGACCAGAATTGATCCCTAGAAGCAGTAGATTCATTCTCAGAGGACAAGCTGGAGGTCCATTCAAATTCACCTCCTGCAGTGCTGGAGGCCTACAATCAGCTGATGGTAGAGAAGCTGATCATTGTTTTCCAGGCACCTGGGACCCTCTTAATGCTGTTTTCTGTCATGACTACACAGACCTCCATGCTATGGCTGGGACACAGATCCCTGGAATCCTCACTGTCCCTACTACCCTTGTTGCCCTTGCCAGTGAGCAGAATAAACCTAATGGATTTGGACTGTCACTTTGACCATCTTATCTAAGATTGGGTTACTCCATTCACATTTTTAGTACTTACCACATTGGTATGCATATCAGCCTCAGAACCAACAGCTACCACCTTGTCCCTACCAACTTGAAAGCCACTGGATTGGAACCTACTGCTACAAAGCTGTATATAATTTTGGCACCAGTCATTCTACGTACCACTGACCCTGTACTGAAACACAAGCCCTGACCCTTCTAGGAAAGAACTGAACAAGACAGCATGAATCCCCCCTCTAGATCTGGGTGCTGGCATCTCTGTGTTAAGGGGTAGTGGTGGCATCAAAAATCATAGTCCTCGTAGGTTATGAACAGCACTCTGTGCAGGCATATGAAGTCTACACTGCCTCTTGAATAACATCAGTTACAACCTCCTCTGTGAGGCACAAAGGTCCCAGCCTAGTTTTCTTTAACAGGATAGTGATTTCTAGGTGGAGAAGAAGGAAACATGACATCTCCCCACCACCACCCACCCACCCACCCACACTCTCATGTGGAACAGAGTCAGGAGATGTATACCATGTGAATCTTCCAGTCATGAAGTTTCTGCTGCTAGCTATACATTAAGGATTAATACTTGTTTCTGTCTCCAGTTGATTGTGTATGTTGATGTTTTAATAGCTATGAAGGCACTGGCCGTTCTTTGTCTTTGAAGCTGATCCAGCAGTTGCGGCAACAGAGCGTACAAACACAAGCCAGCGTGACAGCTGAGAACAAAACAACAACCACCGCAAAACTCTCTGCAGGTATTTTTTCCTGGGTTGCACTGCATGAGCTCTAGGTTGCCAATCTGCTGTTTTCATGTGTGTTTGTTTTTCTTTCCAAATCTGTACAGTTCGTACACTGCATGAAGTTTCCCTCCAGGAATCCATTCGGTATGCCCCAGGAGATCCTGTTGAAAAGTGGCTAAATGACTTGTTATGCTTAGATTGCCTCAACATTACTAGGATCATATCTGGTTGCCCATTACCCGAGACCTGCGACTTGTATCCTTTCTGGCGTGTGTGCAACATGTAGTGATTTAAAGCTTTGTAGTATCTACATGAGGTGGAAACTTTAGCTTTGTGTCCCTGGCACTTTGAATGTGCATCCTAAGTGTGCTCTAAGGCAGTGGTCCCCAACCTTCATCTGGTCGGGGATCGCCTCCGGGGGTAGGGGAGAGCCAGCGGCCCAGCTGCCGCTCATAAACGCGCATGCGCGTTTTGGCCACCAGGTGGCGCTAACACGCATGCGCAGAGTTGCTGCACGTGCACGTTTTGGCCACCAGGGGACGCAAACGCGCATGCGTGGCAGTTCCGCACATGCGCGTTAGCGTTGCTAGCGCGCCGGCTGCCGCGTCGGCTGCCGTGCCGGCCTCTTTCCCCCCCTCTTGCTGCAGGGGGGGGAGGCAGGCGCAGCCGCCGGCGGCCCGGTACGATGGCCTTTGCGGCCCGCTACCGGGCCGCAGACCGGGGGTTGGGGACCCCTGCTCTAAGGGATTGGTTACCATAAGGCCTGCCAGTGAGACTTTACATGGCACGGCTTGGGTGTTTGTCCTACTTTACCATAACTGTATCATGACTGGGTATAAACATCCCTATGTGTGTCTCTTTTGCTCTTCTTATTTGTCCTCTTTGGAAAGGATGTGGATGTTGGGTCTGAAACATACATGTGTGGGTAAGCATTGCGGAATGTACATAGGGAGCCAGCACTCAAGGTCTATAGCAAAGTGCTTTGCATGTCCAATTGGAGTCAGTCCCATTACGTTCAGTGAGCTTGGATTCACGTTAGGCATGCATGGGACTGCAGCTGAAGACTTACCGCCTTCCAAGGCCACAGGGAGAGTGTTTGTGCTGGGAACCATCTCTCTCTAAGTTTTGAGGCCAGTCCCATCCTTTTTATAGTAATCCTACCCCTAAAAAAAACACCTTTTCATTAAAATAGGCATCTCAATAAACCTAAGCTAGAGTGGTTAGGATGTCTGACAGCTTTGTTTGTCTTGCTCATATATTGGTAGGTACTCTGACGGCTATAACCTTATTCAGTAGCGGAGAAAACATTGTGTCTCCTCCTCCAAAACTTGGAAAATTTTAAAAGCAAAGCAGCTTGGAGGGATGACTACTTTAAGTGCCCCTGTGCTCTTTTGTTGCAGGTCATTTCTCGTTTTTTGTGTGTGTGCATGCATGCACATGTACATGCATTGCTTCTTCCTTGGAATCATAGAGTTGGAAGGGACCTCCAGAGTCATCAATCCCCTGCAGAATGCAGGAAATTCACAATTTACTGTGTGTGTTGGCTAAGGCATCTCTGCAGTTTGGACTGCCATTTCAATGTTACCTCTTGACATCAAGAAAAGGTTGCTGGCAATGAAATGGAACAGGCTAGTGAGGCAGGATGCCTTCTCCCTTGTCAATGAGTGATTATTGTCAAAGGCCCTTAGCAGAGTGCACGGCACCATAGCAGATAGAGATCAGATAGCGTGGCCTCCCTCAGTAGTGTTTTCCCTTAACCTGCGGCATTTAGGTATTATGTGAACAGAGACACCCTCTTCTGCTATCACAGAGCATCAGAAGCTTTTCTTCAGAGGCTGATGGCGCTGTACGTGGCCTCTCACTACAAGGTTGGTGGTGCTGTTTGTTTTCCTGTTGGGAACAGTGATTTGCAACTTTCCAGTGAAAGCTCTGAGAAATAAAATGTTTGGCATAAGTTGTGTCCCCCTCCCCCTCCCACACCTTTTGCTTTTTCAGTCAGTTGTTTGCATAGTTAGAAAAAATTCCTCTCTGTATTATCTATTGAAAACAGAGATCTTTGCTTTTCTTTTTACTCTATGGCTATTCAGTGTAGGTGCTAGGGGTGTGCAATGTTTTTAGTTGGTACCTTTCAGTTCGAGTTTATTCTATCAAAAGGAAAAATTCAGGATTTCCAAAAAAATCCTGGGTTCCAGTAGACCCTAGAAGAAAAATACCGACTTAGAAAAACCCAGAAAACTGTGCAAAACTGGGCTAGTAGGAAACAATTTGCTCCCCCATGAGCACAGAGAATCCTGGCCGGGCTGTCTTCTCCTGCATCCTGTTCTAAACCAAGGCGAGCCAGCAGGAACAGGTGATTCTTGGGTCGAGAGGTGGGAGCACTCCATTCCGCCTTCCTGCTGTTTTTAAACCTACCTGGTAATTCTCAAATATATCTGGGATTTCTTTCACATTTTTCATTTGCCACGCCAGTATCTACCTGAAATATACCAATAAGTTATATTTAAGGTAGATTTTCTGCTTGGGTAGAGCTGGATGTGCACTACTAGTTGCTGTTATGGGCCTGGTAACTAGGAAATGCTGTAACGTATGAAGGAAGGATAATGCCTAACATGATGTTAGGTTGCATTCTGAAGAAATACTTGTGCAATTGGCAGAGTGCATTTAGGAAACTTTAGGCAGGAATTAGAGTAATTGATTAATCAGCCAGGGAACAGTGAAGAGTAGTTGGCATAGCCACCTTGAATATTTTTATGGGCATCTATTTTAAACAAATGAACACAGATCACTGACTGATTTCTCTGTCCTCTTCTATCGCTTCTG
This sequence comes from Paroedura picta, assembly GCF_049243985.1. Lineage (NCBI taxonomy): Eukaryota > Metazoa > Chordata > Lepidosauria > Squamata > Gekkonidae > Paroedura > Paroedura picta. The sequence continues at coordinate 113,304,480 of NC_135370.1, forward strand.
ACTTGGCACCTAGAAGATATTGCCAGAATACTGCCAAGATTTTATTTCTTATAGCCTTTAATATAGTCCAAGATGAGTGTGCTCAAGAAGGCTCTCTTAGTTTAGTTTCATGGCTTCCTGTCCATATTGAAGAAACAGCTGAATGGAAGGCATTCCATTTGGGTGTGGGCTGCTGAAAGGTGTAATGATGCAAAAAGAAAATAGTGCATTGTCACTCTTTTGTTTTTTTAAGGCATTAAATCCTACCATTCACAGAACAGCCCATTCCCCCTTTCCTTTCTTCCACAGCCTCCTGAGCGCCCCAAAAGCTGTTCATAAAGTAAGGGGGGGTACCTTTGGAAGTTGGTGTGGAGGAGATGGTGAGCTGCAGCATGAAGAGGAAATTAGCAGAAATCACTCCTTCCTATCTTACTTGAGGGTGTTTGTGAACAAAGCAAGCACTGATGCAGGGAGGGATTCCTGTCCATTTTTCCTTGTTGCAGCCACCTGCACCGCATCCCACTCTATTCCCCAAGGCTTCCCTGACCTTCTGAAGCAGATTGTTAGGGCCCAGGAGGCCGCAGGGAGAGAGATGCCCTTCTATAATGTCCTTCTATTTGTGGTTCATAACCCATTTTATATATTGTGCTTAAAGTCTGGATAACTGCTGTGTATTTGTTGTAAATAACAGTTGTTGGTTTGGTGAGACAATTATTTATGCCAAACCATGTTATTTTGGATCCAATAGACCATCAGCAGAAGGCATTGTCAGTCATGGAATCCCCCTCCCCCAGTTGCTTCTGACCTGGGAAGACTGATTCCCAGGTTGTAGGATCAATGTGGTCCAGTAGCCATGTGGGTTGGGGGACTCCAGGGAGGAAAGGGCAAAATTGCAGCAGCAGTGGGGAAGGGGCGTAAATGTACTTCCTTCTACCTCTTTTATGCTGCCCCGTGACCTGCATAGCTCTTCCTGAATGTGAACAAAGAATTCCAAATTCACTGATGTGGAGATGCAAGTCCCAGTTGCAAAAATACTGGCCAAGAGCCAATTCAGAACTTATTGCTGTGGAGATGTAAGTCCCAGATTTATTGCAAAAATACTGGCTCCGTGCATGTTTGCAATTAATGATGATAAGAGTTGTTCTTGATGATATTCTACCATATGGTGTGTATGTTACAGCCTATTGCTATTATGTGATGATATTTATAGATGGTGATGTACTCTCTGAAGAAGGCTATTTGAAACTGGTATAACCAGTGCCAGTTAGAGGATCACATCTGGCAATAAATTTGGAGGAAATCATTCTCCTGCACTGGAAAAAAACTAGCGCATCTCAAGGACTTTCACATTGTTTTCATGCTGTATTGTGGAATGTCTTATGTTCCATGGTGGCGTTATAATATTGGATGTATCAGCACTTCACTTCTCATTTGTTATAAATAAGTGTGTGAGAAACACATATACATTGTTTTGTGACTTCATGTGACATATGGTACTTAGTTCTCACTCAGTGATACTTTGTGTATTCCGTGTGCCCCCACCTAACCTTTTTCTCTGCATTGCTATTGGTCTGTGTGGATCCACAGGGAAATCCAATTTCCTGGACTCAAAAGAGATTGCTTGGAGGACAGGGAATATGGGAAGGATCTCTGTCTGTTCACCCATGGACTGCAGGGTAACTTGCTTGTCATTTGATAGGTTAACAAAGAGGCGTGTGTGCTAGAGAACTAACTCAGTGGCATGCTTGTGTTGTTCTAGAATTCTCCCAATGACCTCCAGCTGCTTTCGGATGCTCCTGCCCATCATCTCTTTTGCCTTCTGCCGCCGGTTCCACCTACCCAGAATTCTTTGCCAGAAGTGCTTGCTGTTGTTCAGGTAAGAAAGAGAAAAATTATGCATTTAAATGACCCGTACTAATTTGGGAAGGAAACAGCAGAAAGACATATGGCAGCCTGCTTTAGTTGTCTGGCTTGTTCTATTGATGGAGCCCACTGCAAAACTTGAGGCAACCTAGAAAGCACAGAGCATGTTACCTTTATTCACACTGTGTTTCAGCCTGTTCATTAAAAACTGCTTCAAGCAGCTTTAAAAATTTAAATCTTTATTAAAAACCTAGAGTTTTTTTTCTTGTGGGAACTCAGTAGGAATCTGAACTGGCTGAGACATACCATGCCCATTACTTCAGATGAGCCATGTTTGATCAAATGCCCGTAGCCTGATTGCAGCACAACACTCCAGCACCTGGTCTCCACTCTCTGCCTTATTCCCCCTCTGCTGTTGTCAGGTGTGTTTAGAGGGGGAGATTTCTCGTCAGTCCATTATGAACAGTCTGTCCAGAGGGAAGAAAGCATCAGGAGATCTTATTCCGTGGACCATTTCAGAGCAGGTAACAAAGCAGTTGTTCAGCTGACTCTTGTTTGGCTCATCTTTTTTCATGACTGCTTTTCAGTTCAGTCAGAATGACTCCCCCCCCCCCTTTTTATCCCTTCATAGTTCCAAGATCCAGATTTTGGTGGCCTCTCTGGTGGGCGAGTGGTTCGCATTGCAGTCCATCCTGATTATCAAGGGGTAATGTATTACAATCTCCCATAACTTGCCTTGTTGCGAGACTGAGAAAGATCCAGAAAAGGTGGCGGGAATCTGATTCTTGTGTAGCATGTATGTGAGTCAGCAGTTGGAGGCCGTGCAGCCGGCCAGCCCTTCTGCCATGGACTTCCATTCGTATAGGTGCCAGGTGCCCCATAAGATGTTTTCACATCAATAATTGCAGGAGGTACAGCTGGTTTGTACTGAAAATGTTAGGGTGACCCGATAGCAACAACTTAAGGCATAAATAAAAAATTATTTATATGCTTTCTTCCTGTCAAAATGACCCACAAGGGTCATAAAATGAACACATACACGGGATGTCGCTTACCAGTAGCACATTGCTCATTAATCACCACAGGGTGACCAAGCTGCTTGCAAAACGAGGGCAGGAACCAAATTAATGTAGAGCTCATAATGGCTAGTGAATAAACTGTGAAATTCAGGCTGTTTGCTTGGATCATTGTCAGTTAGTGAAGCACAGAAAGGGCTTCCTTCCCTAGCCCCCCTTTTTGACCTGCTGACATGGTAGGGAAAAAGTATCTAAGGAGAATACCCCATGATGGGACTTTTGTACTTGCAAAACTTGAACCCCTGTTATGTGGGGGGAAGAGGTGACAAAACAGGTAGAGGCAGCTTATAAATCAGGCTGCGTATAGAGGAACATGGGTAAGACAGAGAGAACAGCACAATTGCCCACTCTGGAAGTTAAATTGGTCTTAAGTTGGTCTTAAAGGTGCTATTGGACTCCTGTTAAAGTGCCAGTACAGTTACATAGTGGCTGCATTTCATGTAACTTGTTAACAATTAATGGTCTGTACTCATTGAGTGGCTTTGCTGCTTCTGCAAAGCAAGAGGGATCCCACATCTATGTATGCAGAAGGAATGTTGAATTGTCTTGAACACTGGGCCTTTCAGTATTCTCTTTTAATTGTCCTCTTATGCAAAACTTCTTTCACCAGATGGGTTATGGCAGCAGAGCTTTGCGCTTGCTGCAGATGTACTATGAAGGCAAGTTTCCTTGCTTGGAAGAAAAAATTGCCCAGAAGCCAAAAGAAATTGCTACTGTGAGCAGCGAGGTATGGAAACTCTGTGCGTGACTGGTATTTCTTGATACATGGTAATATCACATCTCTCTAGAACCATTTCGGGGGCTGACAGATCTTAAGCAATTCCTGTTCTCCTGCTGAGCTGACTGTTCTTTTATTGCTTTAGGCTGTCAGTTTATTGGAGGAAGCTGTGATGCCTCGGAAGGACTTGCCTCCTCTCCTCCTCAAACTGAGCGAGAGGCAAGCAGAGAATCTCGACTACCTTGGCGTGTCTTATGGTTTGACACCAAGGCTGCTCAAGTAAGAGTTCAGCGGTATTTGAGCTCTGGTATGAAAGAGGCATCAGGACACAGTGTTTTGCTAACGCATCTACCTATTCATATGGCTGAGCAACAACCCAATTAATTCAATGTGTGTGTGTGTGTGTGTGTGTGTGTGTGTGTGTGTGTGTATGCTGAGACAATCTGTTCTCCAGTGCATGGCCTCCTGAAACAAGAGGGAACAGGACAGGAACCTGATACCGTGAGAAGGGCAGCGCCTGTATATCTAGGAATTATAAATGCACCTGTGTCAGAATAGTTTCCATTTTCAGTTTTCGGATCACAAGTAGTGATCCTCTGGAAATTTCTGTGGAGAAGTTGTGGAAGTATTTACCTCTGCTTGCCTTTGTTTGGTCCCATTTGGGGGAGGGGTCCTGGCCCAGTGTCAGAGAATCTGATTTGCATGCCGAAGGTCCCAGGTCCAGGCTCCAGTATCTCCCGTTAAAAGGAGCAGGGAGTAGGTGGTCTGGAAGACCTCCGCCTGAGGCCCTGGGCAGCTGCTGCCAGTCAGAGTAGTGCAATATTAATCTTGATGGAATTATATGATTCGGTATAAGGCAACTTCATGCGACTCATCTGACCGTTACTGCTTCTTGCTGTCCCTCCTTCCTGCACTAGCCCCCTGATGGATCACATCATGAATATTATGATGCCACAGCACTTTCTAGGCAGCCACATGTGGTTCTGGATGGCATCAGTGCAGGCAACTGAGACCTAAATAAAACTATAGTCTTTTAAGAGAGCCAGTTTGGTGTAGTAGTTAGGAGTGCGGACTTCTAATCTGGCATGCCGGGCTCGATTCTGCGCTCCCCCACATGCAACCAGCTGGGTGACCTTGGGCTCGCCACGGCACTGATAAAACTGTTCTGACCGGGCAGTGATATCAGGGCTCTCTCAGCCTCACCCACCTCACAGGGTGTCTGTTGTGGGGAGAGGAATGGGAAGGCGACTGTAAGCCGCTTTGAGCCTCCTTCGGGTAGGGAAAAGCGGCATATAAGAACCAACTCTTCTTCTTCTTCTATATTTGGAAGCCGTACCAAAAATGAATTGAAAAAAGGCAAGGCAACTCCTGGGGCTGCCACAGAAGTCTGTAAACAATGGGTGTGTAACTTGAATATATATGGATAATATAGCCTTTACAGCAACTTAAAATGTTTCTAACTACAATTATATTTCTTTTGTTTGTCCCTTTACTAGATTTTGGAAAAGAGCTGGATTTGTACCAGTGTATCTGAGGCAGACTCCAGTAAGTCTAATTTCCTGTTCCAAAGAATCCCTGATATACCTACCCTACAGAGCATCAGTCTGAATTAGGTTCACCATCATTACTCAGCTTAGCAGCATATTAGTTAATATTAATCACATTACTTGATTTGTGGAGGCACAATAGAATGGGCGGTAGGGCTGCATGTCTGCTTACCTTTGGGGCTTGAGTCCAGGTACACTGTTAAGACCAGCAGAGTTTAAGTTGGCCTTCAAAGTGCCACTGAGCTCAGGCTTTGTTCTGTGTCTTCAAACCAACACGGCTCCATGCCTGAATCTGTTTGTGAGGCTGTATTGGTTCTGACCAGTCCCTGCAATAGCTTGTCTCATGGTATGGTGACTTCTGTGTTAAATTATAGGTAATCGTGCCTTGCTTTAATATCACTGAAGTTTATTTTGAGGTCTTGGAAACTTACATATTTACCTTTTGGAAACTTTATTTTGAGGTCTTGGAAACTTACATATTTAACTAAAAATATTTTGAGCCATTGACAGGTTTACTGTAAATGTTGTGGTAGAATGAGAACTGCTGGGGAGTTCCTTTCGGTCACTTCAGTTGTGACGGCATGAGTTCTTTGCAGTTATCACTACTGGTTGACATCTACTGATGTGGATTCTCTCTCTGAGAGCAATCTCTTTTGAAGCAGTGGGTTTTTAGAAATGCAGCACCTTACAGAATGCCGCACAAAGGACTCTGCCTTGATTTCTAGAATGATCTGACCGGGGAGCATTCCTGCATCATGCTGAAGGTTCTGCATGAAGAGGAGGAGGCTGAGCAGGAGAGCTGGCTGACGGCCTTCTGGAAAGGTGACCAAGTTACAGACGTTTTGGGGCTGGTTCAAACTGGTTTTGGAGCTGGAAATAGTCTTGCACAAGTAAAAACTTTTGCTGCCTTAGCGTCACATGGGATCTGGTACTTCTAGAAATCTGAGCTTCTGTGAGACGTACTAAGCTCTGTGGATTTTTCCATAGTGGTGATTTCAGACCAGTAACTTTCCATAGGACACCAAGGTAGTAAGGTCACCTTAAGAGGATCTGGATGTGTCCAGAATGAATGCGCTCCTTTTACCTTCTGTGTGGTCAAGTGTTATAGACTATCCTTTAAGGCATCAGTAGTAACATTTTATTTTCCAATTGCTTTGCAGATTTCAGGAGGAGGTTTCTGTCTCTCTTGTCATATCAGTTTAGCACTTTTTCTCCTTCATTAGCCCTGAATATTTTACAGAATCGGAATATCAAACAGCAGTCACAACCCCGTAAGTATGTGCCTTTGAACAACTTGCACAGTATTTGAACTGTCCAGTTTTGGAGTGGATGTAGGCTAATAGACTGAAGTGTAATCCTGGCAAGATTAAAGTGCTGCTAGTGAGTGGAAGGTCTCACTCAGCAGGGCTTAATGTGTCACCCATTCTGGATGGGGTTGCACACTCCTGTAAGGAATAGGCTTGTTATCTGGGAGTGCTCTTGGATCCTGGGCCACTACTGGTTAAGCACGTGGAAGTGGTGGCCAGGAGTGCATTTTTCAGTTTCAGTAGGTTTAGGCAGCTGCAGCTTTTCCTGGGCAGGAGAGATTTGGCCACTGTACCTGGTTAGAACTAGATTAGATTATCACAGTGTGCACTCTATGTGGGGCTGTTCTTAGGAAGTGTTTGGAAACTTCAGTTGGTGCAGAATGCTGCAACTTGGATGTTGACTGGAGTGGGTCATAGGAACTATATTGTTCCCATCTTGGCCCATCTACATTGTCTCCAAATATGTTTCTGGGTGCAGTTCATTGTGCTGGTGTTGACCTTTAAAGCCCTGTGTGGTTTGGGACCAACATACCTGAAGAGCTACATACTCTCTTATGAACCTATGTGACCTTTACAGTCATCTTTGGAGGCCCTGCTTCGGTGGCCCCTTCCTTCTGATATTTAGCAGGTGGCAACCCAAGAGAGGGCCCTTCTTAGTTGTGGCACCAGAACTCTGGATCTCTTTCCCAGGGAGATTTGTCGCCTTCCATTGCCGTCTTCCATTAGTGAGGGAAGCCTTTTCTGCTTCATTTGGTGTTCCCTTGGCAAACTGTTCTTCCTGCCCAATGTTTTTATTGTTGTTTTAATGTTTTGGTATATACCTTAGATTAGTTTTTAATAATGTGCTTCAATCATTTTTAGAATGTACCCTTATTATATATGTGTTAACATGTTAGCCATCTTGGTGGACAAAAAGCTGGAGTACAGATTTTGTAAAATAAATGAATAAAACTGAACATTGGAAAATGCAGTTGTTAGGTCATAGTATTTTGTCTTCTTTATGCCAGAGGTCTTCAAGCTTTTCAGGCCCAGAATCCATATTGGCTCTAACCTGCAATTGTCGCTCCACTTACAATTTTTCCATCAGTCTGCTCAATGTACTCTCTGTTTTCCCTATTTCCTGCTCTTCCCTGAAGAATTTGTTTCCCCTTAAAACAACAAAAATCTGAAGATTTGGAGGAAATGGTATGATTTTGACTGTTCTGTGTAGCAATTATAATCTCTGTTTTTTTCTCTCTCCATTTTTCAAATGATTCATGTGTCTCAGCAATTAGCCGTAGTGAATTAGAAGCTGTTTTTATTCCATATGATCTGAAGAGACTAGAGATGTACTCAAGAAACATGGTCGATTATCATCTTATTATGGACATGATCCCTACTATCTCAAGGATGTACTTTCTCAGCCAGCTTGGGGACATAACCCTTTCTGCTACCCAATCTGTAGGTACCTTATTTTGTATCTGTACACCAGTTCTTCCCTGAGAGAGAGCCATATTACTGTAGCTCTTCTAACTTGATGGCATACTTGCATTCCAGTCTCTGTCCTCCCAGTGGGGTGTCTATATTAAAACTGCTTCAATACATTGTATGCGTCAGTAAATGGGGCAGCTGAAGAGCCCAGTTCCTCCTGCCCAAATACAGTGTCTTTGTCATATTGAATCAAAGAAAGGACATCCTTTTTATTTATTTTTTACAGGCTCTTCTTCTTGGAATTGGCTTGCAGCACAAATCTGTGGATCAATTGGAGAAGGAAATAGAACTGCCTAGTGGGCAGCTGATGGGTCTCTTTAACAGGATAATTCGCAAAGTTGTTCAGGTAACAGTTATTTAACCAAGATTAACCAAGTGGCAGAAAATCATAGTGGCCAGATTTTGTGTTGAAAGACTATGGAGCTATCTTCTATTGTAGAGTTTTTCAGTGGAGGAGGCATAGTCCACCAGTGAAATGTTTCTTTTACTGAAGGAAGACTCCATCATTAGAGCTATGGAACTTGTCATTGGCTTTGACCATTCACTTTACATCAGTAGTGTACCTCAGAGTTAGTGACGGTGGTTCTTAAGACTTGGATAAACTGTTTCTAATGATCTAGGGCAGGGATATTCAACTGGTGGTCCTCCAGATGTTCATGGACTACAATTCCCATCAGCAAATGCTGGCAGGGGCTCATGGGAATTGTAGTCCACGAACATCTGGAAGACAACAGGTTGACTACCCCTGATCTAGGGTATTCAACTGCATTTAATTTTCCTCTGTGCCTTGGGTGTGTGGAGCTTGCAACCTGGGGGAGAGGGGTGCTCACCCATTTGCCTTCCTGCTGTTTATCTGTTTAAAATGCTTCATGAAGTCCAAGCTTTCCCCCCTCACTGGGTAGAGGGTAGTTGGAGGGAACTTGCATATGGATATCACACTTAATTTGAGGCTCAGTGGGATAGTGGAAGGAAGGAGTCCTGTTCCCCAAGTTTGGTTATGTAAATTGTGATCCTGGCTTTCTATTGATTAGATTTTTGAGACTGACTGTTAGAAGGTCATTGGTCAAGGGGAAATGCTGCAGAAGTTTTGTAGCACATGGCCTGTATGTTACCTGAAAGCATTATATGGGGGGAGTAAGGATCTATCACTCTTTGGTTGCTCTTTTCTTCAGTTATTCAACACTGTTCAGGGAAATGCTGTGGAAGAGCAGATGGCAGCAACAAAGGAAATTGTAATGGAGCCAACCCTGAAATCATTAAATGAAGATTTGGTAATTATATTCTCTTAAGATTTCACATATTAGAGCATCTGGGAGATTGGCATTTTTTACCCCCTCAGACCAGGGAAATGGCACTTTAACTCTCAGTCCAGGGACAGGGTCATGATGAAAATGTCTGAATATCAGGTATTGGGGGCAACTGGGAAAGTTGCAGCCATCCTGGGCAGAAACCTCTGGCTGAAATTTATTTAGCATATGGCATGTGTGGTGTAGCCAGGAGAGCCAAGGATTATCTGGCAGCCAGACAAGGTGGTTTGCCATTTTCTACCTCTGCATCATAACCCTTAAGAGTTCCTTAGAAGAACTACCACCCAGTTACTAGCCATGATGAGGCCTTCTTAATTTCCAAGATCTGATGGAATTGGGCTTTACCTGGGCTGTTCAGATCAGGGCTGGTCATTCTGCATAGTGGAATGCTGGATTCCTCTTTTGGAGAAAATGTATGTAATTTAGCTCATAGAGTTCGAGGTATTTTGGTGGTAAAGTCTTCTTTGGCCATTATCAGCTTTTGCTTTAAAACAGGTATATAAAATACATTAAACCAACAAATAGCTCCTGGGAGGTTAACAATGAGTTGCCAACTTGCAGTTGCCTGGTAGGAACAGTGTATGTTCTATGTAAAGTTGGGCATTTTTCCCCTGGTGTAGGAAGAAGCAGCAAAAGAGTTTCAGGAGAAACACCAGCAAGAGATCGGGAAACTGAAAGATCTTGACCTGTCACAGTAAGCACCTCTTTCTCCCCTTCCTTGAACTAAATAGTTTGTTTCTAGAAGACTTGGCGTAAAGGGCCTTTGCCACAGCATCCATTTAAGACCAAGAATTCTACAGGATACCCAGGTCTTGTCTGAGTGTCACTGTTGATTGGCTGCCTGCAAATGGGGAGGCTATCAGCTAGCCTGTTGGCAAAGGCAGATTGATATGTTGATATATGTTTCTAACCAGACTAGGAAGCTAGACGCTTTGTTTAGCCTGCCTGGGAGACTTCAAGTAATTCAGGACAGACTTTATTTATTTATTTGTATTTATATACTGCCCTCCTCTGAGGATCAAGGCAGTTTACAGAAAAAAAGTATATTACAGGAAACATTAGATGAGTATAAAGAAGTTTGATAATTGAATCAATAATCATAACATCATTGATCATAATATAATATAACCTGTTCAGTGGTGATTTTGAGCACAATCTCATAGAGTGGTGAATAAGGGTGTGTGTGTCTAGGGGCCCAGTAGAAGTTGTCACTGGCCTCAACCAAACGCCTGGTGGAAGAACTCCATTTTTCAGGCCCTGCGAAACAGGGCCCAGATCTCTGCTAGGAGCTCATTCCACCAGGTGGGGGCCAGGACAGAGAATGACTTGGCCTAGGTTGAGGCCAAACATGCTTTCTTGGGGCCAAGGATCACCAACCAGTTGGTATTAACTGAGCATAACGCTTTGGGGGGGGGGGGGGGGCATAGGCAGAGAGACGGTCTCTTAGGTATGTTGGACCCAAACAGTGATTACCTTAAAGGTAATTACCAAGTCCTTAAGCTTGATCTGGGATTCAACTGGTAACCACTGCAGCTCTTAGAGCATGGGCCAGATGTGGGCCTTCCAAGGTGTTCTTGTGAGAACTCCAGCCTCTGCATTTTGGACCAGTTGTAGTTTTTGTATCAGGGAAAAGGTCTGGAAGGTGTTGGGTCCCGCAGAGCATTCAGGAATCCAATAGATCCATAAGTCTCCATGGGCAAGCTAGAATGTGCTTGGCGTCCAATTGAGGAACAGGTGGTAGTCGCAGCCAAGCCTTCAGAGTGTAGCGGTCTGACCATGGGACAGTGCTAACTGCCATCATCAGTTCCATGTCCAGCCCTGCGTCAGAAATGAGGCCCAGGATGTGACCTGCCTGATGGGTAGGGCTGGTGACAAATTGCAAGAGCCGTAGTGTCTCTATGGCTGACACCAGATCCTGTCTGTTTCCACAGGACAGCCGTTCGGCATGGACATTAAAGTCCCCTAGGATTAGTAGTCTGGGGAACTGTAATGCCCAGACCACCGCCACTTCCAGCAGGGCACCTGGTGATGCATTGGGCATGTGGTATACCACCCAGATGGCCAAGGTTTACGTTGTGCCCCACATGAGGCACTTTGGCACTTTCAGAGTTTTTCCAGCTTTTGAGGAAAGTTCATGTTAAACTTAACTCTTGCCACATAACAAAAGTGGGAGGCATGTTGTCTTCCGCTGCATTGCTGAAGTAGGTTTGCTACTTCCAAAGAGTTACATCCCCACTCTTTTCCATGAAGTCATATTGATAGGATGGAAATGATCGGCTAGTGTTTCATTGGAAGGGGAGTGGCAGGGCTACTATTTTAGGGGGGAAATATTAAATATGTCTCTCTCTTCACTGAAGGTAGTTCCTAGTGAGTAGGTGTGCTGGTCTGCTTTCAAAGAGCAAAATTGGAGTCAAGGAACATCTTAGAGGCTAACAGGACTGTTGTATAAACTATGGCAAGTCAAAGCTCCTTTGATTAGCAAGAGAGTATTGACTCTTGAATTTGTATACCAGAGTTTTGTGAAACACTGGGGGTTCTTGATGGCCCTGAAGGGGTTTCCTAAATTGGTGGGAGTTAATTAATTTTTAATATATATATATATATATATATTAAACATTTATCAGGAGGTATGAGCACGTATGGTCCTGTCAGCCCGCTCCTCTTCCCAAAATGGCCAATGATTGGTCTGCAGCGGCTAGGAAGGGGAGGGGGTATCAATGTTAGCCAGTAACTTAACCTTTTCTTTCTGGAAAACAGCATAATTAATCTTTTTGGACTAATTGAACCACCTGAAAGGATTTAAACAATCTCCGCTTCACATTCAGATATGTAATCAGAGGCGATGATGAGGAGTGGAACGAAGTGCTGACCAAAGCAGGACAGGCGGCTTCCATTGTCAGTCTGAAAAGGTTAGTGCAGGGGAAATTCAGGGTTGTGTCCTACTTAGTATATCTGGCATCTCAGAATAATATGCAGCTGAAGAATTAAATGGACAGCAGTGAAGAAAAGTGAACAGATACATCCCCCGGTATGTTTCCTTCTCTTTTTTCTCCTGGTCAGAGAAAGAGAGTGGAGTAACTGGGATTATTCTGTACCATAAGAATTATCCTCTGCTGTGCTGGTTTATGTAATAAAGAAGAAGAGTTGGTTCTTATATGCCGCTTCTCTCTACCCGAAGGAGGCTCAAAGCAGCTTACAGTTGCCTTCCCTTTCCTCTCCCCACAACAGACACCCTGTGAGGTGGGTGAGGCTGAGAGAGCCCTGATATCACTGCTCGGTCAGAACAGCTTTATCAGTGCTGTGGCGAGCCCAAGGTCACCCAGCTGGCTGTGTATGGAGGAGTGGGGAATCAAACCCAGCTCGCCAGATTAGAAATCTGCACTCCTAACTACTACACCAAGCTGGATCTTGCTAAGATCTATAATGTTATGATCTATAATATATTTTCCTCTTATTAAATATTGGCTAGGTCCTCAGTTCCAAAAAATTTAGCTCACGTACAATTGTCCATGGGGTAGCGATGGGTCGGACACGACTTCGCACCTAACAACAACAGCAACAACAATTTACTGACTTTGAGAGCCGTTTGTCATATTTCCTCCCGGCTTCTATAGTAAGATGGGAGAGTAGCTGGTCTCTGTTTCGTTCACATGGGAGAATTGGATGTTAACTCACTGTCACTCGAGACGAGCTGTGGGGTGAGCGGTGCTCACGGGCACAGGTGCGGACCTCCCATGCCAGTGCGTTTGTGCCCGCTCCTCCCCCCCTCAGCACGGCGCTCGCCAGCGGGCACAAACGCGCAGGTATGGAACTGCTGTGCCTGAGCGTTTGCGCCTGTACCTCTCCCCTGCAGCACAGGCCAAGCTGCAGGGGGGGAGGGAAATGCACCCACTGGTGCGCCAGCGCCTCCCTCCCCCCTGCCACGGCCCGATACCGAGGGCCTCACAGCTCGGTACTGGGTCGTGGCTTGGGGGTTGGGGAACACTGCTATAGAGGCGTGCTAGTGACATGCCATAAATAATGGAATGAAGCTGAATTCTTTTAATTAAGAAAACTCTGTGAATAACAGACCTGCTATAACTGTTTTCTCCTGTGTGACATCACTTTAGCTAAGGCTGCACGGTATTTGCTAAGAAATCATTATCTTGAGAATATTTTTAGTAGATGTATTTGGAAATATGTGGGCTCCGATCGCAGCCATCCTGAGTGATTTCTACTGGTTATGAGCAAAACATAAGGGTTCTGCTTAATTCTTGGCTCTTCCGCAGGCCTAACGAGAAACAGTCAAGTTTCATTAATGTCAAATTACCATGATTTTTATAGGGGTTGCAAAATGTGACTTTTTAAATGTAGAATGTTGCCTTGAGTGCATGATACCCAAGTGGTGGGATATTCACTTACTCTGTTTTAATGGGTTTTTTCAGTGACAAAAAAAGAAAATCAGAATCTGTAATAGGACCAAAACAGGAGAAGAAATTTAAGAATAAAGTCCCAAAGCAAAAGTGGAAGAAATGAACCCCAAAACGCGTGGACCTAAGTTCTTGTGTTGGGAGAATCCAACTTCTTTTATAAAGTAAATGACTGAAAGCTAAGAAGAAGATGTACCTTGGAGTGGAAAGGCTGGAAGCATTTGAAAAAGACTGCATGCAGTAGTGCTGTTCATAAGATATTTTTATATTGCTGCCAGCTCAGCATTTGTGCTACATTAAAAGGGATTGTAGAACTTAAGTGCACACTGGATTATTACCAGGAGTCCTAACTTTTTAGGCCTGCAAAACTCTGCTATGTGAGCCTAAGAGACCTATAAACATTCTTCCCATTTCCTTGATTGTTGCTCTTACTTGTGGTTCTTGGAGGGAGGCCTATGTTTTATTGTGTATGTGTTTATTTTACATTGAAAGCTGATATTTTTTTCTATTAGTACAACGAGGCATACAGTGTTTAGTAAGATTTTAAACGGTCAGCTTTATGTGCCTGTCCAATGTAGTTTACTAGACTTCTTGATTAGAAAAAAAATCCAGATTCAGATTTAATGAAATCTTTTCCTGTTGAACACTGTCATCGCTATACGCTTTCAGGGTTACTTCTGAATATTGGTAGCTGGTTCTGCCCTAGTGCCCTGCTCACACTATGCAAGACCGAGGATATGAGAAAAACATCTGTGCTCCCTCCCCCATCCTTTTCCTGAACTGCATCATTCCTGCTTCTCAGTTTGTACCGCAGGGTATGAAGTTGGCATGTCACTGAAGCAAAGAAGTGGTCATGAAGTAAGCTGCAAGGATGATGGGAAGAACATTGGGAAGAAGCATTCCACCAAGGACAGCGAATAATCCTATAGATACTCTTGTTTTCATGCATAGTGTGCTGTACATATGACAGGATACTGTGCTTCCAGGGTTGCCAAAAGGCAGAATCTGGAACAAAACTCAGGGTCATGAGAATATCTAGGTCTCTCTTCTGTGTTTTTCCACCTCCCTCCTTGAATGCCAATTTCTGGTTCTGTGGCTGCAAGGATGAGCAGGGCCTAGTGAAATTCCAGAAGCTGGAGGATATAATTGAACAGGAACCCTCATGCTCTGTGTGACTGCATGACACGAGGGATGTGGTTTCAATGTTCTGCATAGCTCTTTTCCTACCTCATTATCACAGTTCCCAGGACATTTTCCTAGTACCTGAAGGGGGGGAAATAAAACCTGATTCTTGGAAACGGAATATAAAACTGCAAAATAAAGAGATAAGGTTAGCTTAATATTCAGGCCAACGGAGTCCACTGGGAGGGTTCCACCATGCTGCAGATCAGGAGGATGTCGTTTCAGAATCCTGAGTGCTGTGTTTTTGTTGGCCAGCACAGCAGAACTGGCACCTTTTTATTGCTTTATACATTTAAAGCACATTTTCCAACTCATTTTAGCTTGGACTGGGCCAGTTTCCTGTGCCCTGAGCTATTTAGGGTTTGAGGTTTGGCTTGCCAGCAGTGAACAAAGGGTTTAGGGAGAACGAGTCATGATTGCAAGCCTCAAATGTTCCAAAACTACAGAACACCAAAATCACAAAATTAGCGCATAGTGTGAACTTTTTAGAAAGGTTTCTTTTGCTTGCAACTTTTTTAAAACTTTGGACTTCCCTCTGAAGTCTTGAGATCTGAGAACAACCATCTTAACAGGGAAAAAAGGATCCTGTTTGAAGGGCTGCAGTGTGAGCAAAGAATTATTACAATATCTACAGGAATGCCAGAACTTAACATAAAGAATAATAATGCACAAGGTGTCCTTGACTAAACTGCTTTAGTCAGGCCTGGGTCTGGCTCATCCAGTTCCATGTTGTCTAACCTTAGATTAAAAATTCATAAATACACTTAATTTTTTAAAGTTTAAATTTTTTAAAAAAACGGTACTGTTTATCCTTGGTGGCATCGACTTTGCAGGGATTCAGGAGGAAGTATTTCCATTTGCTGCCTGAGGTCCAATAACCAGAACTATTAGGGATTGCTTCTGAGACCTTATTATGCAAAACCTACCCTGTACCAGATGGTCATTTTCATTGCCAAAATGAATGAGAAAAGAACTTTTTTTTATACTTCACTTTTGGCTACCCGAAGAAGTCCCAAAGTGGCTTAAAAATGCTTTTCCCTTCCTCTCCCCACAACACACACCCTGTGAGGTAGGTAGAGATGAGTGAGCTTTAAGAGATTTGCACTAAGAGAACTCTGAATAGCCAGAGGTCACCTAGCTGGCTGCATGTGGAGTGGTGAATCAAGCCCAGTTCTCCACTCCTCTTTAATCACTATGTCACACTGTATCTGCAGGGGGGAGAGTTTGTTGATTCTTGTGACCAACTGGTGAGCTGAGAGGGCAATAGTACTATAAGGTACATAGTAGCCTAGCAGATAGTGGCCTAAAGCTGTCATGCCCACGTGGAGCATGAGACACAACGTTTAAAGGACAAGGTCTGCAGGAGTATCAGGCTGGGTCAGTCCTGCCACTTTTCTGCCATAGCAACTGCTGGTGCTGGGCTTGTGTTCCGGTAGTGAGCTTGGGTTCAACCCACACAAGGTTCATACCTCTTCTAAACCTGGCGGAAAGTTACTTGATAGTGGCTGCCTACAATGTACTCCTAAAGGAATCTTACGCACTTCCAGTCCATTGGAGTCAATGGTTTTAGAAACGTAACTCTCAGCTAATTTAGGGAAAGGATGAAATTTAAACTGGGCATTTCCTGGTTTATGGCTACGCTGTACCACCTCTCAAAATCTGTTTCTAGTTTTATAGTGTGACACACTATTCTAAGGTTTCATATAAACAGCCAAATCTATTAGTCAAAAGGGTACAGCATAATTTGTGTGTGTTTTCTCTTCATTAATCATGTAAATACTTGGCAAGGAGTTACTGCTTGATGTCAGCCGGACTTCTAAGACAGCAGCTGGTGATAATCAGAAGGGCTTCTTTGTGGTTAATCTCTGCCTTACAGGAGTTAAATGCTCACAGTGCTTATGGGGTATATGGGTATGTGAGGACTTAACGCTGATCTATTCCACTGTTGAGGCTTAAAAATGTTATTTATTAAACACCTACATTTTAGACAGTATTTTGTTTGCATCCCCACCCCAATTCTCAATAGTTTTTCAGTTTCATTAATATCTGTTAAGCACAATAATCATGGAAGTAAACTATTGGACTAGGGAGTGATTTAAGGGAAGGCTAGTAGAAAGCAAGTTCTTTTACAAAGAAGAGGTTTTTTTTTAAGTTTATATTGGATGAAAGTTCTTTTGCTGCATGGTTAACAATAGGGGGTAAACCCCTAGCAGGATTTTTATACAGTTGATAATCCAGGATCATAACATCAGTAAAATGAGGTGTTCTGAGCTGGGAAGCTCAGGCAAGCCCAATTTCGTCTCATCTTGAAAGCTAAGCCAAATCGGTACTGGTCAGTATTTGGAGGGAAGACCATTAAGGCAGACAGTGGCAGACCACCTCTGAACCTCTTCCCTTGAACACCCTGTGGGGTCACCCTGAACCAGCTGTCACTGCAAAATAAAAAGGGGGGGTGTTAGGTAATTGGCCATGAGGAAAACTACTGGAACTAAAGAAGGACTGTGGGAGTAATAAGAACTGGAAAGGTTACATTGTATGTAATGTGTGTGATTTGTGTAGCAGTTCATCCACGGATAGCTTTCTAAGCGCCTGACTCTCTTAAAGCTATTTATTGCGTTTTAGGGTTGAACGCTCAGTTTGCGAAGCAGAAGGTCCTGTGGCAAATAAAAGTAGGGGGGGGGGAGGCTTCTTGTAGAGTATGAGTAAATGGCTCTGGATTTGAGGGGCCAGTGCTACAACTCTGTGACCACCTCATGTATTCATGAGTGCCTGTGAGGCCTATGCTGCAGGGAAGATGCTTGCAATCAAAATGCTGGTATGATAGTGAGGGGCTCTGGCTGCACATATGTAATGCAACTGCGGCCAGAGGTAGGCGGATTTTAAATTGCTTCCAAATGCATCCTTTGGCCTGACCTGACTGCAGGGACATGAAAACACAGATGTTCTTATTTTACGGACTGTGCAGCTTACTGCCCATTAAACCACAGTGAATAGGAGGTCTATCCGTGCGCATATCCCTGTTTCAGGCAATGGTGCCTAATTGAAACCCTGGGTGTTAACTTGATATAATATGGGGAAGTAAAAGTAATAGTTGGATGGTAAGATAAGTAAAATCTAGCAGCCCAGACAATCTTTAATAGCTGTAGATGAGGACATTTAGTAGCACCAATAACAATAGAATATATGCATTAAAGATATTTAAATAATTACTAATGATAGTTATTTGTTTCTTCTGCCGAACTCAGTTGCACTTCCTTAATATGGTGAACCAAAATCCCTATAGCCATTCAACACATAAAATTAACAGCTAAATAATTTTTTACTTATTTTCACATTAGTTATAAATTTTAACGCGTATCATAGAATCATAGAGTTGGAAGGGGCCATACAGGCCATCTAGTCCAACCCCCTGCTCTACACAGGATCAGCCCAAAGCATCCTAAAGCATCCAAGCACCCAAAAGCATATATTTACCCAATTTCTATGTTACCATCTTAATAGTTATTTCAGTTCTGTAGACATATGTAAATAAACCCTAACTGTAACAGCTGCTGAAAATGCAAAGGCTTTTTTTCTCTGAACAAAAGATAAATAATCAGAGGCTTTTCTGATTTGTCTTGTAAAAGCGGGCCGTGCAAAGCTGCACAAGAACAATCATATTAGAAGCTTTTCTTAGCCTGGACATTGCATGTAAAAGTTTTTTTTTGCTGGCTGATGTGCGTCTTTGAAATGCACAGGAGCTGAGGCAGGAATGACAGGAATTTTATTAGCAGTTACTTGAGAAATTGTTTACTAAACTCGTGTGTCACAGCTAAGTGAGTGAGTCAAAACAGCTCCAGGTGTTGGTGCAAGCAAGAGACCCCCAGCACCAGGTACCATGACCAGAAGGACAGGAGAAAGTACTGAGGTGAAAGAGAAAATGGCAGGAGGAGAGGACAGTGAAGGCTTAAATACATGTTAAAATACTTTAAGTCACTGAATTAATGAAACTGTGGAGAAGAGCTGTTAATATTGGATTGAAAATAGTCCAATTGTAACCAAAGTATCCCAGCTATGGGGATTGTTGTTGTTGTTATGTGCGAAGTCGTGTCCGACCCATCGCGACCCCATGGACAATGATCCTCCAGGCCTTCCTGTCCTCTACCATTCCCTGGAGTCCATTTAAGTTTGCACCGACTGCTTCAGTGACTCCATCCAGCCACCTCATTCTCTGTCGTCCCCTTCTTCTTTTGCCCTCGATCGCTCCCAGCATTAGGCTCTTCTCCAGGGAGTCCTTCCTTCTCATGAGGTGGCCAAAGTATTTGAGTTTCATCTTCAGGATCTGGCCTTCTAAAGAGCAGTCAGGGCTGATCTCCTCTAGGACTGAGCGGTTTGTTCGCCTTGCAGTCCAAGGGACTCGCAAGAGTCTTCTCCAGCACCAGAGTTCAAAAGCCTCAATTCTTTGACGCTCGGCCTTCCTTATGGTCCAACTTTCGCAGCCATACATTGCAACTGGGAAGACCATAGCCTTGACTAAACGCACTTTTGTTGGCAGGGTGATGTCTCTGCTTTTTAGGATGCTGTCTAGATTTGCCATAGCTTTCCTCCCCAGGAGCAAGCGTCTTTTAATTTCTTTGCTGCAGTCCCCATCTGCAGTGATCTTGGAGCCCAGGAAAATAAAATCTGTCACTATCTCCATTTCTTCCCCTTCTATTTGCCAGGAATGGGGATAGTACCACAATTCAAAAGTTCAATGGAAGCAAATGTTATAACTTTTACCTTACTTCCTTTAGTTATAAATTAAAAAGAACAATCCAGTCGTATCTTAAAGACTAACAACATTTGTGGCGGGGTATGAGTTTTTCTGAGTCACTGGCTACTTCCTTAGATATATACTATAAATAAAAGTAAACTTCTTGTTTCGTTTAACCCTACGGACTGTGGGTGTAAAGGAATGCTCCCTCCCCAGTGACTGCTAAATTGAGTTAAGAGGTGTTGGTGAGGCATCATTTGAAAGTCAAAGTATAAAAAGTCTGCCAGGGCACCATTACCTACATGTTTGTTCACTTTTTCAAAGACTTTCTTTTGCAGAAGCCGTGCTGATTTCCCCTCAGCAGCATTTGTTCTTTGTATGCCTGTATAGTTCTGACAGGAAAGGGAAGGTGATTGTAAGCTGCTTTGAGACTCCTTTGGGTAGAGAAAAGCGGCATATAAGAACCAACTCTTCTTCTTCTAAGTTTTTACTAATGTGCCTGAGGCAGCTCAGTAAAAGTAGGAACCAAGAAGTTGAGCTGTACAATAAAATAACGTAAAACTTGTTGATTATTTATTATAGTGCACAATTAAAAACTTCATAAAACTATACAGAACTAACAGCACATAAGACCAAATCCTACTGGGTCTTCCTCAGTGGTCAGAACTGTGATAATACACTATATAAAATATCTATATTAAATTCTTTATAAAGTGTAGCTGAGTGGTTGAATGAGATCTGTAAATTATGGCTCCAACCAATATACGGTATATAAATTTTACCCTTTTTGGAGACCACCTCCTATAATATGTGCCTAGGAACTCAGTTCTTCAGAGTCTGGTCCTGAAAATAGTTGTGGTGTCTGGGTACATGCCTCACATTTTCCATAGGGAACACAGATGCAAAGAATTAATTAAATAATTAATTCACCTTCTCTGCCTTTTTACAGACTTTAGCAATGCTTTTATTCCTTATCCAGGGGCAAAGCCCATTGTATCCAAGAATACAATGGGCGCTAGAGCTTGGCAGTGGGAAGAGAAGGGGAGGAGTTGTCCAGTCTGTAAGGGTTGAATGTGTGTGTTGTGTGGGAGGTTGTGATGGCATGGTGGCAAATGAGGGCATGGGTGTGGAGAGATGGGGGTCAAGAACCTGTGGTTTGGAATGTTCATTGGGTACGGGAGAGGACTGACCTTTGGAACTGTGGCATAGTGGTTACAGATGAGCTTTCCAGAGCCATGTCTTCAGATATGTGAATGGAAAATCAGACTGGAGACTCTTCTTAGGGGAAGATTACATGGCAACCAATTCCTCCCAGTTCTGCGTCATTTCCCTTCTTGTGTGAATTAGCCCACAGACACCGAAATGCCCCTCGGCCCTAATACACATAGGGTAGTCACAGTACAAAGGTGTCCACCCTGTTCCTTCTTTTCCATTTTTTCATTGTTGATAAAATGTTATGTGCCCACATGCTTCTTTCATGGTTGCTCCTTAGAAGAAGAATGGATTTTTGTACCCTATTGCTTACTACCCAAAGGAGTCTCAAAGCGGTTTACAAACACCTTTTCCATTCATCTCTCCACAATAGTCAACCTGTGAGGTATGTGGGGTTTTGAGAGATCTGAGAGAACTGGGAATGGGCCGCAGTAACCCAGCAGGCCTCAGGTGTCTCAAAGCATTTTCCAATTGTCTTCCCTTTCTCTCCCCATAGCAAACTCCCCATGAGGGAGGTGGGGTAGCGAGACTCACAGGGAAGCTGGCAACCCTGAGAGGAAGACTCTCTGTGCACAGCAGTCTTGACCTTAGCAAGGTTTTTTATACTGTTTTTTTATTTGCCAGGCCAAAATGTCATTCAGTTACCATGTGTGAGCCATTTACTTGTTCTCAATTTACAGTTGAGGCTGTAAATATTTATTTAAATCTTCCTGCACTTTCCAGACTCACAGGACAGATGGTGGTCTTTCTGTCTGTGCCCCAGAATACAAACGGTTGCTGGTAAGGGCTGGCCATAGCCCATAGCCCAGGAGGGACACACCTGCACCACTCCCTCCCAACTGCAGGCAAAAATGGCTCCTTTGAAGGCTGGACTCTGAGGCATTGTATGATTTTGAAGTCCCATCTGCAAGCCTCTAGGAATATTTCCAACGCAGGGGTAGCCAACCTCCAGGTGGGGCCTGGAGAGCTCCTGGAATTACAGCTCACCTGCAGAGTATAAAGATCAGCTCCCCAGGCAGAAAGGGCTACTTTGGACAGGGTTGTGGTAGAGAAGAAACCTTTAAGGCTTCCCACACAGGTTGTTGTTGAATTGAAAGACTTGAGGCCTACTGCACAGGGTTGTTGTGCAGATGAAACAGGAGACAAAAGAGCCAGCTTCCTCTGCAGAATAATGCTGTGCAGTGGCCTCAAATCTGCAGAGAGTTGCAAAGAAGAAAGACACATGGCTTGGCTGTGTCTAACCCCCGGCCAGAGCAGTATTTTAAGTGAGAAGGGGATTTTCTGTAGCCTCCCTGTCCAGCAACTGTTTGGCAGAAGGGGGAAGTGCCCCCCCCCTCAAAAGGAAGGCCCTCAGGCTCCCCTGCGTTGCTCTTGGAAAGGCCTCCTCCCCTCAGTCAGGGCCTGTCAGAGGTTCCTTTGCAGCAGGCCTGAAGGGGGGGAGGAGGAGGGGGAGGGGGAGCACTCTGCAGCCTCCTGCCAGCTCTGTCAGGGCTCTGAGGCGAGAAGGGCTGGCGCAGCCTCTCCAAGCCTCTGTTCTCACCCCCCTTGGCAACCCTACTGACCTCTCCCTTTTGTTGTCAGGAGCAGACTGGCAGCCAGACTGGGCTGGGTGAATGGAATTTGGGTCTGTCCGATTGGCCCCCCCGCTTGTCAGTCCGGGGCCAAGGGGCCAGTTGTTGCCCCCCCCATCACAGACTGAACTCACCCCAACACCCCTTACTGTTTTATTAAGAGGGAAAAGATCATTCAAAGTCCCAAATGACTCTAGTCAGTTACCTGCTCTGAATGTATTTTAAAAAATGTTTATTGTCTTGATGCTTTTAGCAATCCATTCTTGAAATTATTTTTTTACTTGCCTATTTAGTAACTTACACTTGTTTTGCCAGACCATGTGCTCCTTCTGTTATACGCAAGAGAAAATCCTGGGCAGACATAGAACTGGCAGCCAGACAAACCACCCCTCTGCAACCATATTTCTCTGGCAGAAACAGCATAGGATGGACGGAGGAAGACTGAAGCCCCTTTGGCCACTGCACTGCGCTGCAGAACCAATTTGCCCCCCCCCCCAACATAAGTCCCTGGTCAGATATGAAATGCATTTCACATCGCTCGTAAGGTGATCTTTATCCATAGCTGGTACGAGGTAGCCAGTTTAATTTGTTATATATATTGTTATCTTGGCATCTTGCTGCAAGACCCATTTTCTGGACACAAGTTAACAAGAAGTTAATGAGAAAAGTTTGCTAATACACCACTTGGTAGATCCTTCTGGGGTTTCAGCGTCAGTAGGAAGCCATTTTGACTGGTTGGGACAGAGGCAGAATTATCAAGCCTTTGTTCAAAGGAGATGAATAATTTGCTCAAACTGTTTTATCTTTCAAATCACGAGTTTCACACAGTAGCAAAAACAGAAGTCTATAATATAATAGATTTCCCAGCCATGCCACTATTTACTGTAGATAATGCAGATTTTTTTAAAGTAAATTTTGCCATAACTATGTTCCTTCTGGTATTGCCTATGAGTGGGTTCTGGTTCTGACTTACTATCTGTAAACTGCTCCGTGGGAATGGTATAATAAAAGGGTAAGGGCAATGTAGGAGGAGAAAGGACGAAGTGGCTCCTGATTGGGTCCTCACACAGCTCCCCATTGGGTGGTTGGCCCGGCCTCGCCTGGCCCAGCCTCGCCTGGCCCAGCCGGGGACTCGGTGCAGCAAGCGAAGAGCCTTCGCTGCTGGTGAGTACCCGAGGGGCGACTGGGGAGTAGGGGATGTCTTCCATGCAGCGAGAGGAGCAGGCCCAGTACGTCGGAGGAGCAGGCCTTGGGAATGCCTTTAGCCTGGGGGGGGGGGCAGAACAGCCTTCCCAGGGCCCGAGCAGCGCTGTCACCCGCTCAAAGAGCAGATGACAGCACTGCCTGGGCCCTGGGAAAGCCTTTAGGCTGGGCGGGGGATGGCCTTTCCAGGGCCCGGGCAGCGCTGTCGCTGGCTCTTTGAGCCGGCAGCAGCACTGCCCCGGGCCCTGGCAATGTCTTTAGCCTGGGGGGGGGGGAGAACGGCCTTCCCAGGGCCCAGGCAGCACTGTCGCCGGCTCAAAGAGCCAGCAACTGCATTTCCCGGGTGCCTGGGAACAGCTTTTGTGGTGGGGGGGGGTCGGGTGGAGAAATCCCCGGGGGGGAACCCCTTCCCAGCTGCCCAGGCCGTGCTGCCAGGGCGGCTAGGAATGGCTAGCACCCGCTGTATTCTTTTTACAGCGGGCTTAATTTCTAGTTTGAAATATATCACCTGACATTTCACAGGGAAACCTGTGCCATTCAAATAAATTTCAAAATAAATATTTGCATTATTTTCCACAAATGCTTTAAAGACTGTGTGAAGCAATTCCTGCCTTCATTAAAACAAAAATTCTTGTTAACTTTATTACCTATTCTTGCATTTGCTTTGCACTGATCAGCCAGCAGAGGGGACTATGATCTCTAGTCTCAGGAGGTCATAATTTAGTCTGGAAAAACCTTTAAATGCAAGAGTGAGTTCTTATATCTCCCATATCCAGAACGGACCATTTTAAAAGGGTTGACAGGAAATGTTTTGACAATGCCCATTAAGAGCCTCGGTGGCCAACAATCCCCATTGCTCAGCACACACTTGCAGCTGAGTGATCGTTGAGGGGTAAAAGGCAAGCTATTAGTCCAGCATGACTCCCATGATCCTTGCCTGGTATGACTGAATGCTCTGGCTAATTGGCGTAAAATGGCGACGCTGTATGTGGCTGGCGCAGCTCTCAGTGGGTGGTGGGAGGTGATGTGACCTAGTTGTCAGCATGATCATTCCACTGACTCAAAGTTACTTGGATGGTTTTTGACAGCTGGTGGGACCTACCTCACTTGTCAGAGAAGTACTTGTCAGGAAGGGTATGCCACAGAGCTGGTGCCCTTGAGCTGGAAAATAGGCCTTACTATTCTTTTGCAGCAGGCAAGATGGTACTTTGACCATGGTGACAGGGAAAGCAAGAGAAAGTGTTTGCTGGCAAAGGATAATGAGGAAAAAAGGTAGGTATTTCATCAAGTATTTCATCCCTCCCCCAGCTCAATCAGTAGGCTTACCACTTGTTCTACATCAAGTATTTGGGTGAATACACTCTGGTATGTATGTGCAGATTTTTCCCTGTTGTTGTCATTCCATCATTTGCCAAGTTCAGTGCTTGCACAGGGCATACCTTACCTTTACCTTACCTCGTAAACCTTGTTGCCAACACTCAGCTGGCAAATCCTACCTGGACACTATATTGAGAGGGAAAATAAGTCTTGTTTTTCTCCCTTCCCTTGAGGCTTCTTACATAGTGCCACCAAGCCGCCTCTTTCTTCAATAACCAATTCTGGCTTGGGAAATTCCTGGAGATTTGAGGTGGTGTTTGGGGAAGGTGGAGGTAAGGTTGGAGAGAGAGCTCATCAGGATTTGATGCTGTGATATCTAACCTCCAGACCTGCCATTTCCTACAGGGAACTGATTTCCATTGCCTGGAGTTTCCGTTATGATTATGGCAAAACTCCAGGCCCACCTTATCAATTTCTGAAGAGGGAGGATGGCATCATCCAGTGGTTCAAGTTACCACTTCCTGTATTCTTGTCTGTTCTGCAGCTATTTCTGTTAAGTTCATTCCCAAGGCTGTGGGTCCTGTGTTGAGAAACAGTAACACTGGTGATGGAGATGTGGAATGACAAGGGAGTGAAAACAATCCTCCTCATCCGTAAGCAGAACCCTACTGAAGAAAAGGGTCAATTGCATCCTTTGTCCATCCTCTCTCTAACCTGCTGACTCATATGGCCATTCTCTATATGGAGCTTGCAACCCCAGGAATGATCTTTGCAGGGGTTTTAAGAGGCTTTAGGAGAGAAGAATGTGGGAAAAGGCTTTCTGGCTTCTCTATGTTAGCTAAATGCCCATAAGCATTTTAAACAGAATTCCATGTGAAGAATGTTAACACTTGCTGGGAATCCTGGGAACAATCTGGGAGCCAAAAGGCCATGGCACAGCATTTCAGTCAGTTTGACTTTGCCTTACTTCCCTTTAGCAAGCTATGCTCTCTCAGGAGGCCTCTCCCTTGACTGGTGTTGTAGCAGTGATATGCAGATTATTGGCATTAAGCCCCAGGTAGGGCCTGGAAATCTCCCAGAATTACAACCACAAATCTCTAGGAATTTTCCAACCTGGAGCTGGCAACCCATATTGCAGATAGAGGCTACAGCTTCATGGCTACTGATGGAGATGCAAACATGAGGGCAGCAGTACAGGCACTGGGTCTCAGGCTTTATCCACCTGGTAGTTAAAGATGCATTGGGGCTGGGTTCTACAGAGAATCCAAATCTGGATGCTGAGACTGATGATTCCAGGTATCTTCTCCAGAACTGCTGGCATCTCATGAGTCACTTCTCTTGCTGTGTGAAAAACACCCATCTGCTGCCCAAGAAGCAGATGCTGAAAGGCATGAAGGTGCACTGCCTGATCTGTAACATGAACACTTGCCGGAACTCCACCTGTGCCATTTGTGAATGTGAGCAGAAGAGAGCCTTGCCTGTCTGGACCTCTGAGACTGGAGCAGGTCAGGAAGAGTTGGCTTAACTAGGACAAGTGGTTGACCAAGTCTCAGACTGTGGAAGTTCTTAGGCCCTTTAAGAGCTACACAGGGATGATCTCTTCAGACATAGCAAGTCAGACTCTGGTCATCCCCCTGGACAAGGATACTTGGTTCCAGCAGTGCATGCAGTGGTGTAATAGCTGCAAGATTTATTTATTTATTTATTTGATTTGTATGACCGCCACTCTCGGAAACCGGCTCGCGGCGGTTCACAATGTTTTAATACAAATACAATATATTAACCATTAAAATTCCCCATTAAAACCCCATTAAAATAATGACTGAGTCACAATGATGGCGATTAAAAAACTATTCCCGTACAGGCCCACTGGATGAGCAGAAGGGAACGGATGGATAATTGGGCATAGGGTGGAACAATCTGGGGAACCAGGTCAGTCTAGTACTGGCCTCCCCCCTCCGGGAAGAGGGGTCCGATCTTAGCCCCGGGCCATCACCCGGCCTTAGACAAACGCCTGGCGGAAGAGCTCCGTTTTGCAGGCTCTGCGGAACTCAGAGAGCTCCGACAGGGCCCGCAGCTCTTCAGGGAGCTCGTTCCACCAGGTAGGGGCCAGGACCGAAAAGGCCCTGGCCCTTGTCGAGGCCAGGCGTGCCTCCCGGGGTCCTGGGATCATCAGCAGATTCTTACCCGCAGAGCGAAGTACCCTGCGGGGGGCATAAGGAGATAGGCGGTCCCTCAAGTATGCAGGACCCAAGCCGCGTATAGTCTTGAAGGTTAATACCAAAACCTTGAACCTAATCCGGAAACAAACTGGCAACCAGTGCAGCTGCTTCAGCAGAGGCTGAACATGGGACCTCCAAGATGATTTAGTGAGGACCCGTGCAGCTGCATTCTGTACCAGCTGTAACTTCCGGGTTAGAGACAAGGGTAGGCCCGCGTAGAGCGAGTTACAGAAGTCTAATCTAGAAGTAACCGTTGCATGGATCACAGTGGCCAGGTGTTCCGGGGGCAGGTAGGGCGCTAGTAGCCGAGCTTGGCGTAGATGGAGAAACGCCGTCCGAGCTACCTTAGTGACCTGGGCCTCCATGGAAAGTGAGGTATCCAGAATCACTCCCAAATTCCTGGCTTGGGGCACAGATGACAATTGTACCCCGTCCAGGCAGGGAAGACGCGCTTCCTGTTCCTGCTCCCTTCGGCCTAGCCAAAGGACCTCCGTCTTGGAGGGGTTGAGTCTCAGGCGGCTCCTCCTGATCCATCCAGTCACTGCTTCCAAACAACTGGCGAATTTTTCTGGGGGGAGATCTGGCCGGCAATCCATCAAGAGATAGAGCTGGGTATCATCAGCGTACTGATGACACCCAAGCCCATAACTCCGTACCAGCTGAGCCAGGGGACGCATATAGATGTTAAATAACGTGGGGGAGAGCACCGCTCCCTGTGGCACCCCACATGGGAGTGCAAAGGAGTCGGATAACTCCTCCCCCACAGCGACCCTCTGTGACCTGTTCTCTAGAAAGGAGGATAGCCATTTAAGAGCCACCCTTCCAATCCCAGTATCAGCGAGGCGGTGAACCAAGAGCTCGTGGTCAACCACATCAAATGCGGCTGACAGGTCTAATAGCACGAGAATGGCCGACCCGCCCCGGTCTAGCTGGCGCCGGAGATCATCTGTCAGGGCGACCAGCATGGTCTCCACCCCATGGCCAGGACGGAAGCCAGACTGGTATGGATCAAGGGCCGAAGTTTCCTCCAAAAATGCTAGGAGCTGGTCCGCGGCGGCCCTTTCAACCACCTTGCCCAGGAATGCAAGATGCGATACCGGGCGGTAGCTGGCGGGGTCCCGCGGATTCAGCGATGGTTTTTTCAGAAGAGGGCGAACCACTGCCTCCTTGAGCCGCTGAGGGAATTCTCCCGATGTAAGGGGAGAATCTTCAGCCCCTTACACAGCAGAAGGTCTACATATTGGTGACCATGTGTGACTTGCACATCAAGGGCGGTATAGCTGAGTGGGCCAACCAGCTCATTCACTCTCCTCAAAAGTTGAATGCATGCAGGCCAAGAGGGGCATGTTGGTACAAGTAGAGGAATTGGGGGGGGGGAGCAATTCTGATGCTGTTTATCCCCCACCTCCCCCACCTCCCTTGCTAAGCACCATTCCCCCCTGCTTCAACCACCAATTACCTTGGAGATGGAGGTCATTGGGCAGACCCCTCTGGGAGTAGTAGGCATATGGTGGCTGCAATAGTGAGGGTGTCCCTTGTGGAGCCCTACAACTTGCAGACTACTAATCTGCTGAGCTTCTGGCCTAAGAAGGAGGCAGTCTGGCTGAACCTCTCTACCATGGGCCAGAGGCTTCTCTAGTGGCCAACAAGTGTGCAGAGCAAACGCATTTGCTCCTATGCAGATAATATTGTCAGCTTGCACTGCTCATACCTGGACAGTTGAGAAGTTGGTTTTCCTAAAGGTCATCTTGCAATGGTTCAGCTACCCAGTTTTGGACTTTGAATGTGACTGAAGTGAGCACCTTTATGTGTTTGCTTCCTCTCTCAATAAGTGATGGGAAGCTAGGGTGAAATGTTCTTCCCAAAATTAAAATGAGACTAGTAGCAAGGCAAATACCCAACTGGATTACCCAAGGGCCATTACCCAGCTGACACTGCAACTCTCTACCTCTACCAATCCCCACTGCCATTCTGAATTCACTTGCATCAAAATGCCTCTATGGAGTCCTAGTAGCTTTGCGGCACAGGGTGATGGTGAAGATGGTCACTCACTAAGTCATCAGCCACCCTAACCCAAAAATGCATACTGAAATAAAAACAGCAAAACAAATACTATTCTTCATCTTGATGAAGATTATAGGATTAGAGTAGGATAGAGAGACCTGTGCGCCAAACAGAAACCAGGAGAACTTGCAGGAACAACATAATGAAGCTAATTGTCTGTGTTATGCACTTAAACATATTTCTTTTTCAGAGGCAGGAGGTTGGAAAAGGAGAGCCTATAATGAAAGGGCAGCTGTAGTATTCGAGACTCCTCCATTGAGACAGTGATGGTATGTGAAGTGTTCCCTGGGAAAATGGTATGTAAGAGTTTCTCTGGGTTTGCCCTTGGCTTTGGGAGAAAAAAAAAAACACCACTGCTAGGCTTCTACTGTTCTTGCTTCTGCAAAAACAATAGCACCCTTTCGGGATTCTCTGGTCTGATGTTCTGTTGGGCTTGTACTGCCTCATTGGTACAGGCTTCTGCTGGGCTTGCAACCTCCCTGCTTGGATTGTCATTCTGGGCTTGACAATCAGTCTTGTTGAGCTGGTATTGCCACAAGGACACTGGGTTCTGCTGGGTACTTTCTGATTGCACTGTCACTGCTGGGCACTTTGATCATTGTATTGCTTTTTCTAAGCTTGCAAAAATGTCCCTCACCCTTTAGTTTTTAGCACAGAGATTCTCTGGGACTTTGGTTCTGTTCTTCTGGGTTTCTATTTTCCATACTTTTATTTTGTTGCTTCTCCGCTCCATTGGAAACAGTGGAGGATGGGGAACCTTCTTTGGAGGCCCAAATAATTGGACTCTCTGGTCCAATCATTTTGAAAATTGGTGGCTCTTTTGAGGAAAGGCACCAACAGCTATGCTGCTTGTTTGGTGCCTCTACCTCAAAAAAGCAGCCCCCCAGACACGCCCAGATCAATTCCCCATTAAGTATAATGGTCCCCATTCAGTATAATTCAGCCAAAAACATCTGGGATCTCCCCCCCAAATCCCAAATATGAATACCATACTGGTATTGGAATGTGTGAATACTAACATTTTTAAAATCCAATATACCCCCCCCCCCCATACAAAAAGTCATATGGGTAAAATGAGAATCCCAGCTTCAAAAGTAATTTTACAAGGGAAACATATGTCAAAAAAGATAAAGCTTCTGTCTAAAGAGCAGTGAAGCAGGATAATATTAAGGGCCTTTTTGCACGGGGATCTTTGTTGCAAATTGGTCACTGAATGAAAAATCGCCATTTAAAATAGTGGAATTCGTCGTTATGCATACCTGCCTTTGTAGTGGAATCAGTTGCGTTTTTTAGCGTTTCCCACAGGCTTCCGGTCTCAGCAGAAATCGCTAGAAAGGAAGCGCTATTGCCAAGCTCGTCCCGCCCCTGGCCGTCAAGCAGCCAATGGGCAGCCGTTAGCATGCTCCCAAACAGCCCCTTTCCCTTTAAGGAAGGTTTAAAAAAAAAAACAAAACAGACCCATTGTAACGAATCTGGGTAGATTCGTTGCAACGGAGAGACCCATCCAGCTGCCTGGGGTGTTTGAGCTGTCGTTTGATCGGTTGATCGTTAACACGCTGCCTCAGAGTGAAAAAAAAAAAATCCCCCCCCCTCTCACGGGCCCGATTTTCGGCTGAATGGAATGTGTGAAATGTGTGTGCTTAGTGACTGAAGGGGAGGGACTGAAGCCGGGAAGCCTCTGTTTGAGCTGTCATTTGATCGTGGCCACGCTGCCTCCGAGTGGGAAAAAAAAATCCCCCCCCCCTCACGGGCGCGATTTTCAGCCGAAACAGTGTGAAAAATAAAGGGAAAATACATCAGCAAACGGGCTTCTGCGGGCTTCTTGTGCTTAGTGACTGTAAACAGCTCTGAGGAGGGACTGCAGCCTGGGAAGCCTCACTGGCTAAACGGACGCTCGCCGGTGCGTTGATCTCCACTCGCTCGGGGAAAAAAAAATGGCAATCGCTTCGCCGGAAGTTTGGAGGACAGGCTCAGGAGGAGGGACTCTGAAGAAACCGCAACAATGTTAACGCACAGGTCTTTATCGCTATTGTTGCAGATTGGTTGCAGGAGTGTATCGCTTTCCGGAGGGTGAATCCACTTTTTGGGATTCCCCTGAAAGCGCTACAACGAAGCGCTTTTTGCGGGCCGGTTTCAGGAGTGTTGCAGATTGTCTACGACGTCGTGGGTTATTCCAAATTAGTAGCGTTTTCAATTAGCAACCATTGTGCTATTTTGAAGCCGTGCGAAATGGCCCTAACTAACATCCACCAGCTTTTTCAGCACTAACAGAAGTAACTGTACTTTTGTTTTCCTGCTATATTATCCTTGCTACATCCTTTCTCCCTGTTTTACAGTAGAAATGGATGTAAAAGTCCTCTTCCCAACAGCATAAGCTTAAACTCGCAAAATTATACTGAGAAGTCTCTCCCCACCATGTTGTAGTGAAGTTGATCCTTGCTAGCCATGGCGTGTCTTACTCTATACAACTAAAAACTAGCGGTTTCTCAGGAGGACAGAAGAGTAGATGGTTTATACCTATTCTAGGAGCTATGGCGTGTAAACTTCAAAGTTCTGTTCCTTGTTCAAAGTTAATATTCTATAAAAAGCCAGAATACCATTTAACAGATGCAGCAGTTTCACACAAATTTCAATGCCTGCCTGCCTTCTGTACAATCGGCTTGAGAACAAATTTGGGAGAAAACTTATATGCATGAATGAATTGACCAGCTAGCAGAGCCTGACTTTTAGAGCATAGTGCTTCCTTACTGTGAAGAAATGACTGATCTTGTATCATCTGTAAAGTTTGAACAAGTTAGGTTGTTAATAAAACATGGTACATTTACATGTGAACAATATTAATGTACAGTTAATGTAGCAGACAATATTACAGCAATACAACAGAATCTATACTTTTTTTGTACAGCTATAGCTGAGACAGCTACTTGAAAATTATTTTCCAGAAGTACAACCTTTGACTGGGTTTCCAAACCTAGTGACAAATCTTGAACCTTTGCAACTTTTTCTGGATAATGGACAAGACTGCCAATATGCATTTCAGACTCAACTTTAGCTGAGTCACTGGAAGGTGCATAGTCTTAATTTGTTTAGTAAACAACTCTGCACTTCAAACAGTGAAGCTACTCTTGATCCACTAATAAAGTATGCTGTTTACGGAGGCCACTTCCAGTTTTCTGAAGCCAGCTTGGTATAGTGGTTAAGAGTGGCAGCTTCTAATCCTGAGGACCAGGTATGATTCCTCACTCCTTCACATACAACCAGCTGAATGCCCTTGGGCCAGTCACAGTTCTCTCAGTTTAACCTACCTCATAGGTTATCTGTTGCAGGGAGAGAAACGGTAGGCAAATGTAAGCTGCTCCCTCAGGTAGTAAAAAACAGGGTATTAACAATAGCTTTTTTGTCAGTTTGGCAGTCCTCCTATAAGACATTTCAGTACTGTAGGATGTCAGTGTGTTTTGCCAAATGGGTAAGGCTATGTTCACTTTACAGTGGAGATACATATATTGTCCTACTATGAATTAGATGCCTGAGAAAAATTACTTTCCTTCAATTTATTTCAATCCCTTTCTTTCCTGCCGTGTGGTGCAATGGTCACTATGTTGAACTAGGTTTAAATGCCTACTTGGCCGTGGTTAAAGAGGGAGAGGAGAGAACCATATAACTTCCTTGGAGAAAATGTTTAACAATTAACAGAAGCCAGCTTGCCTTGTTGCGGGACTGCTTTTAAACCTATTATTATTCTTTCTATCAATGTAATTATCAAGCTGTATCCAACCATCCAATCACCACCCATCTTCACTGTCCTACTTGCCCCTCCTTTTTGCAGCATAGTGCTCCCACACCCAGTTTTGCTCCTGGATCCTCAAGGGACAATATTGGGGGTAGATTAGGATCTGGAATAGGAGTGAAGAATCAGTGGAAGTCACTGCCTCCCCCCTTTCCAGACTTAAATGCTAATAAGCTTTTGAAACTGCTTAGTTAGCTACATGCCCATAGTTATTTCCTAAAATGGCTGAACTTAAAAAAAAATTCAAGCCTTGTGAGAATGGTGGCATTAGAGTTTATCACTGTACAGCAAGCATGATTTTCAGGACTGAAAGAACTATATTAGATTGTGGATGTGGAAAAAGGCCCTTTCCTTTGCTTCTAAAACTTAAACTCATACCTAACTGCTCCACCTTTCTACTACTTTCAGAATCTTCCCTAAAACTCTACAATACATTCTCAGTCCTTCTACCTTTGTGTGTCTACTCTCTCTCTCTCTTTCTCTTTTACTCATCTAGCAAGAAAACTTTCACAGAATAAGCACTTTTCACTTGTAAGCCTTGGCCAAGGGGACATTAAGGCTACGTTTTTAAATATTTCATCCTCAATATTCCTCTGTGCAGAGTGCAAAGATGGCAGTCACCATTGGCAATGTGTTGGATGGGAGACAGGATTTCCCCCCATTTTGTAAGGCTGCAATCTACTTTCAGCATAGATTTAAACATTATGTCGCAGCCCAACTGTGCTAGCATACAAACAAACTATTAATTTGAGTGCACATCATACTGTGCTTCCCAATCAAAGCAAAGCAGTGCAGGGGAGTCGATTCCTTAGCCTAATATGTTCCTGAGTGCTTCTTTGATGGTTTAGGTTTGGACTTTCCAACCTGGTTAAGTGTCTTACATATGTAAGCCTGATGTGCATGTGTATCCTTAGGAGGACTGGGGCTTTTGTGCCTCACTGCACAGTGGCAAGGGGCAAGTACAGTGTTGAGGTGTAGCCGGAATATGAAGTGTTTATGGCAATTATTGCTCAGATACAATACTGACAAATTAGGACCCAACCCTTAACACACAACAGTATATGCACAGTTTTGGATATATATTCTACTGCCCAGCAGCCAATGATGTAGCTATCATAGCTATGTTAACTTGGGCAACATAACACGTTGGGTACCAGGAATCTTCCTCTATCTCAGATATGAGTGAAAACCAATCACATGACTTGCCAATGAGCTGCTAGGAAAACCTTTGGAATTCGGTCCATCTCTTAACAGCACTGAATTAAGGGTGGATTTTGTTTTTAGTACACTTTTAAATGCTATATCTACTGCTGACCAATGCTGAGAAGCATTAATTATGGATGAAAATAAATCTAGACTCTGTTAGGTAACACTGATATTAGATCATTCACCTGAACAGTCAGCAGTGGTCTGTCTTAACAACATTAGCAACCTTGTGTCCTTTAAATGGCAAAGTTGTGTGGAGGGGGGAGCTAGTTTTGTTTGTGGTGTGGCAATCTGGTATTATTACTATACCTAATGAAGGAGCGTGTTGTTTGTGTATATACAAAAGTAGATGAACCTGAATTGACAAAAACTGGTCTTTTAAACACTGGAATCTTTCATAGACAGTAAAATCTGATTGTGGTTTATGCACAGACGTTTCGGAGAGACATTTTAGACAGTCCTGCCTGCCCCCATAAGCCCTCCTGAGACTTCCAGTGTCTAAAGAAATCAAACCTACATAATGTGAATCATCCATGATTAAGATCTCACCTAAAAAACTCATTAGCAGCCCCATGTGGCTGCTTTGAAGTTCACAGATGGGTCGCTGGGAGAGAGGGAGTCCAGCGCTCTCCTATTATGTCTCCTCTAAAGCTGCTATTAGAAAACGAAAAGCCCAGCATTTGCCCTGCTGTTTTCCCTCTTTCATCCCTTGCATTATGTTTACTTTGACCCCTAGGAATTTTTCCATACTGGACTTCTAAAAGGGCCCTGCATTTGTTGGGCCTTTTACAGCTGCCTGCTGAAACATATTACTACATAAGTAATGACCCCTTTTCCTTTCCTCTAGCTTTCCAATTAATTTATTGTGACATCTGAAGATGCTCTCCAGAGAAGCACCTCTAAAAGCACCTTCTTGGAGGGAGTTCTTGCTGCATAAGCAGGTGTCCCTATAAGCCAGAAGGAAGCCAGAGCTGGCAAGATCCCATCCTAGTGCAGTTTGGTGAGTTGGTGTGTCAGCTGTGGTTCCACTGATGGTCACACCCTTGAAGTGACATAGATGGAATGAAGTCGGCTGGCCAGAGTGGACTGCAAGTCCTGTAGAGGATCCAGACCCTGGACCTTACTGTTCCTACTGTAGATGAGCTGTTTGAAAGGCTCCTGCTCCAGCAGCGAGACCATGTGTTTGAGGAAGAAGCCCTCGCAAAAAGAGGCCAGCTCAGGTGCACTGTGAATCTGTAAGACAAGAGGGGACAAAAGCAAGAGATTTTTGCACAGCTGTCAATTACCACTTCTTTCTACTCTCTCTGATGGCTTCATTGTATGGGAAGGCTTAGTAGTGGTAGCAAGTGGTTAAGAGGATATTTAATCTTATGTCTGAAGACTGCTTTCTGTTTCCTTATGCAGGGCCATTCCTCAGGGATATTTTAAAGAGGTTAAAAAGCCCTCCTCCTTTTTAATCCTTTTGTGATCACCTGCTGGTTTTGAGCTAAAGTCAAGTAACTCTTAAAAGGAAAAGAGCAGCTGGTCAATGAAACAGCCAAGATGATACCTGTTTTGTTATGTATGTGCGCAATCCATGTGGCACACCCTGGCTACATAATAAGTGGTACCAGATGGTATATGGTATTAGCAGTCAAAGAAATTCTGTGCATATGAGATATGCCTTGGAAAATGAAGCTGTTAATGAAATATGCCAGACTTTTAAAATAAACTTTTCTGCTTGCTGTTTCAAAGTATACGATCCCCAGTTCCTTTTATTGCATTATCGGGTAACTATCATTTTTCTATCATTGGGTGAAGATGAGAAGAAGGCTGCTGTTCCCATTATGCAGCAACTAATAGTGATAGAAACATGTTTGTAGAGAAATATTGTTTAAAATAGCTAAGTGTAAAGCAGTTTTTGATTTCCCCCTTCCATAGTTCCCATATTATATATGACCTAGGAAGGAAAACCGACTCATCTGTTTCCCAGTTTGCAGAATTTTACAGAGGTCAGGATCTAATGAACTATAAACTGAATGAGTTCAAGGAATAGATCCCCCCCTAAGTTGTACATCGCCTTGAAAATCTGTTATTTGACACCATAAAGAAAAGTGCTCTTCTAGGGACATAGAAGTAGCTTCCCATGATCTACCTTGTAGCTGCTGCCACTCGCTGAGTATCACTGTGTTCTCAAGAGCCCCCTCATAACTTTCAGTGTGTGCATGAACTTCATCTTGATTTGTGATGGAGTTGCCATCTATATTCCTGACAGGATTGCTGGAATTTTACTAATTATAATACACATGGTAAGAAGAAGTCCAACAAGTGAGGAAGGAAAAGTGTTTCAGTTGTTGAATTTTTACTTGTCATGCAGCTTTACACGGCACAGGAACTCTCCCAGAAGAAATATTGTGGTCAGGCACAGGCCTATCATTAAATTCACCAAGGATCAAATTACCCATGATACTAGGGATATGTCATTTGATTCCCTCATATGTAATTTAATCACAATAATTATAATTCAGGGTGTATCCTTACAGCAATAATGTATTATAGGGTAAGTTGGGTGTTATCTCAAAATCTATGAATAGGGAACTGTGAGACCTAGTTCTCACAACCAGCAGTGAAGTGGCTTACCATATTAGACAGCTAAATGAGCCTTCATGTTCTAAGGCAGTATACCTCTAAATAGTTAGATTCTGAAGACAAATAACAGAGAAGGGTGCCCAGTAGGCCACTGTTGCAAACAGATGCTGGGCTAAGTGGACCTTTGGTCTGACCCAGCAGGGCTCTTTTTATTAACCTCAAAAATGTCTGAATGCTTCTGAACATAAATGGAACACAACTTGGCCTTTACCTTGGCATATTTATAGATGTTGACACAACTTTCTGTGCTGATGGTTTGGGCACAAAGTATTTCACAGTGTCTCTGGAGGCCATCCAGTTGGAACAGGCTTGCAGCTGATAACAACTAAGGAAGATGAGAGGGAAGCCATTAAAGAGAACATACATGAAGTCCAGATTCCTTTGCTAGCTTCCCATCCTCTTCTGGGTCCAGCATGAACTCCTTATCCTTGCCTCTAAAACTCTCCACAAAAAGCTCCCCTCTACTTTTCAACCCCACTTCTTTGTTGTATCTCTTAACTGTACCAGCCACAAATCCACAAAAGTATTTTGCATTCTCACATGTTCATCCCCTTCTGGTTCACTGCTTTGTTGAGAGCTCATTTTGTAACCATGTGTATGATGCAGTTTCTTCCTTCAAATGCAATATTCCAAATGGGACTTTGGCTTCACTTCTAGATCCTCATTCCCAATGGTAACCAATGGTAACCAATGGTAACCAAACTGTTTTAACCACATGTAACCTGTATTTGCTTTCATCTAATCCATACCAAGAGCCTCTTGTGGTGCAAGAGCCTCTTGTGGCGCAGGGTGGTAAGGCAGCCAACATGCTGTCTGAAGCTCTGGCCATGAGGCTGGGAGTTCAATCCCTGCAGCCGGCTCAAGGTTGACTCAGCCTTCCATCCCTCTGAGGTCAGTAAAATGAGTACCCAGCTTGCTGGGGGGTAAATGGTGATGACTGGGGAAGGCACTGGCAAGGCTACTCTGTATTGAGTCTGCCTTGAAAACACTAGAGGGCGTCACCCCAAAGGTCAGACATGACTCGGTACTTGCATGGGGGATACCTTTACCTAATCCATACCAACCCTTTCTCATTGTCTACATTAGATTATTAATTTCTTGGAGGACAGGGCCCGTCTGCTATCTATCAAACTCTTTGAAATTATGGTGCTTCATGAATAACAGCTAACAATGATGCCACCTCAAGTGAACACAGTATAAGACTGCTTGTAAGACCCAAGCTACACAGAGACCCATGATGTGTGATTTAACTACAGAAGCAGCTATAGCAGGCTTTCTCAACCAGGGTTTCATGAAACCCTGGGGTTTGTTGATGGCCCTTGAAGAGTTTCCCAAATGGGGACAGTTAATTAATTTTCATACATTGTTAAAACGGGTTAAACATTTATTGGGTGATATGACCATATATGGTCATGTCACCTTCCAAACGATCATTGATGGGCCTGGAGAGAGGGGGAGGGGCACTGGGTGGGCATGTACACAGCTATGCTTCCCAACCAGATTGTGCCACTTCTGGAATTTCTCAAACCCTGACAAATGCTTCAAGAGTTTCTCAACAGTAAAAAACAAGTTGAGAAAGGCTGAGTTTATAGGTTTGGGGAATTCGACATTTTCATGTTTAAAGACCCATACCCACAATTACTTTAAGTTGGGGGGGGGGGGGTACAAGCACTTTTTTTTCTCTACCAGGGTTTAAAGCATTAGACATAGCTGATATTCATGATTAGGAAATTAGCTTGTGGAAGAGTTAGCTCTGACTTTCCCCACAAATTTCCAACTTTCCCTCCAAAATTTTAGTACTCCCATTTTAGCACTGCGATATAAAGTTCACAGTATACTTATTGCATAAAGCAGTTATATTATGTACTATTTAACTTGGGAATATATTAAATAGGATTGTTTGCCTAAGAGTAG
Organism: Paroedura picta; assembly: GCF_049243985.1. Lineage (NCBI taxonomy): Eukaryota > Metazoa > Chordata > Lepidosauria > Squamata > Gekkonidae > Paroedura > Paroedura picta. The sequence goes on from NC_135370.1 coordinate 113,343,194, forward strand.
ACCAGTGTGCTGACAAAGCAACCATTATTAACATTCTGAAGTAGCATCATAAATCAAATTTAAAAAATATACTCACCTCTAAGATATCAGTGGTAGGGATTTCCAAAGATTCTGTTCCCCCATAATATAAATACTGCATCAACATCTGAAATAGGCATAAAGCCAAAAGCAATGAGAAATCTGAATTCATAGGTTTACCTTGGGAAACATGCAAACTCCCATTTTATGACACTCCACAACTTGGTTCCTAGCAGACATTTCCCCAATTTAAGTTTAAGTAAGTTAAATAGTACATGGTAATCTATATGTAAATGCTTTACTATCTAAACTTGAGTGACGGACAGGTCTGGCCAATTACATCTGGAGCAATAACAGCTCAGTTCGAAAATAAAATATAGCACCACACTTTTGGAAACTACAAATAGGAATGCAGCTGTAGTTTTAACAGTATTTGAATGACAGAACAAAGGGGCAGGAAATAAGTTGTGTGCCACTTTTACAGATGGCCACTTCCAGGCTTCCAGCCTCAACAAATCTAGAAAAAGGGAAGAGCTCCTTCTGGCTAAAGGATTTCAATGACCCTTGATTTCATTTACATGCCAAAACCTACTCTACTCCATCATCAAGAATAAACTACATAGAGGGCATGTAAACTTATAGACATTAAGAAAAGTGTTTTTCAATCATAAGCTTTCAATCATTTGTGTTAATTTAAAACAAAGCCTGAAAGTTTTTCTGACTCAGGATTTAATTTACTTGAAAATTATGTTTGGAAACCTTCAGGATTCTTTGGGTTAGCTTCTGTGACATAATTTTCGTCATGCATCACTCGCATGTCATTGGCAAATAGCAGATCATGGAACAGTCACCTGAAGTTCCTAAAAATTACTACTGAGTACTAAGGCTGAGTTACATAAAAGGTTGGGGATCCATGACCAGATCCTCCAACATTTAATTCAGAATGTAAAAATGGCAATGGCTGAGTGGATATGGCTTGGAAAAATAATTTTAAAAATTCCTCTCGCCCAATTACCTGTGTTACTTTTCAGTCCTTGTAGCAAACAAGTAAATAAACCATATTTTGTATGCATGCACCCCTCTTGCCTGAAAACTGCTACACATCAAACACCTTTCAGCATCTTAAGATGTTTGAATCAGGCCCCATTACAGCTTTGGACAATGGAAAGAATGACAGTATGTTAGACATACCTTGAAGATATTGTATTTCATATCGCTAATTTCCACAGTCCTACTGCCTTGGCTGTCTTGTTCTGTTTTATTGGCCATCAGTGTCTTAAATCTGTAAAAACAGAAGATTTCCACAGGGAGCTTTTAAAATTACATTTGCTTGGATTATTTTTCAAGTCTTAAAGGAAAACAGATCCTTCTGTTCTACAGCTCTGTCACATCTTTTCAACAGAAGCTCTAATGCCTTTAACAGCAGCATGTCAGGCAGAAATTAAACAGGTGTAGTCTACCACTGTGGAAAGACAGTGAAGGAAAGGGTTCTACTCAGAGATGCTGAGACTCACCATACAGCCCAGACAAAACACCCTGTGCCTTCACTCATAAGACTATATAATATGCTTAATTAGAACAGGTGTGCTCCTAGTAACCCCTCCCCAGTGGCACATTGTCTAGTTCTTCAAAACCACAGCGTGGTCTGAGCTGCTGGAATCTGGTACCCCAGATCCTTCTTGCTAGCCCTCTATTTGCTTATTTTTCTGCCTACTACACATCTTTGGATTCAGATAGAACCATGGTTTGCTATCATTCAACCATCATTTACTTTCAATAATTTTTGTGACTGAGGCCTGGCTTGGATTTACGAACAGGAAGCAGACTACAGGACTACCCCCCTCCCCGAATGTACACACCTTTGCCCTCCTCCCTGCCCCCCTCAACCCTGTTTGGGTTTACTTGCAATATTTTCTAACTTGGGTTAAAATGAAAGTGTATGCTTTTAACTCACAAATTTCTAAAAATGAAAGAGCATACCAAGTTCCTTGTAAACTCAACATAACCATTGTAAGGAAATGAAGTTGAAGAAGAGAAAAATCTGATGTTTTCTGCTTTCTGCGTGAAATCTCACCTACTCATCATAAACTCTCATGGAAGTTTAATAGGAATGGGGGCTGAAAAACATAAACTCATTGAAGGTAGAAATGCTTTCTCTAATATCCTGTACTAGGATTACCAGCTATGGGTTGGAAAATTCCTGGAGATTTGGGGGGTAGAGCCTTGGAAAGGCAGAGTTTGGGAAAGAGAGGGTCCTCATCAGTGTATAATGCCATTTTCTCCAGGGAAACTGATTTCCTTAGCCTGGATCCCAGATGTATCAGCTGGAGGATGGCAAACTTATCCTGGACACTGAAACTTGGGCCTACAATAAAAAGTTTCCTAATAAATCCTTGTAATGGTAGAATTTTTTATGTACCTTTAGTTGTTTTGATCCACATAGGTGGTTTACAATGCTAATACATTTTAATTAAAAGTCCAACACTGAAGCCTGCACCAAAAATACATGACATAGGCCAAATTCAGACTCAGCAATCAATCTCGGTATGTTAACCCCAAAATGATGTCTGAGAGCAGTTTTCCCTGATTTCCCTGAACTTTCAGTCCCTCCAAAACAACATAACAAAAATAAAAATATTAAAAATAAAGTAAATGCTTTTAATTGTATACAGGTTTGGGTGTCCTGCCAAATCAAAATTGCTTTTAAAGGGGTATTCTATCTCTATTCGAAGAAGTGACTATCTGCAGTTGTGAGAAACTAAAATGGTGATTATTTCTATGAAGGGTTGACTCATTGGATTGAATCCATGCTAACATTTCTACAGGCCCAAAGACTTCTATCTATCGAGTCCAATTTTCTTACTTTTCCCATCCTGTGGGAGCTCAAAATGCCCCCAACAGTATGACTTATACTGTGTGGCTGGAAGTCCTTGCACCTGTGGAATCATTAATTTGGATCTGAGTCCCTGATGCTCCTTTCAGTGACACCACAATGGTGCCCTGCGACACCTCCAGAATAAGAATCTCACCTGTTTGAAGCAGTAACCAAGAGAACTTTGTGTGCATAAAACAGTTTTCCTTCCACTAGAAAAGTAACATCGGACATATCTTTGTTATTTAAAAAGTGAGGATCTGGAATGGGGGGAAAAACGAAAATGAGTTTTAATAACAAAAACAAAAGCAACACTCTCAAAGCCTGCAATGAAGAATGTTTTAGCATCTTACCTAGCCGGGCTGGTAGGGTCTTTCTGACTTCAAGAATGCTGGGGATGGGGCTGCTTCCATAGCAGTGGGCGAAGACAGTGGCAAGCTGCATGCTGATAGATTCATTCTGGAAAGAAGAATGGACAGCGGTACAATGTTCAAAAGAGCCAAGCTCTTGGAGCCAAAACTACTTCACAGACAGAAAACACACCACTGAAATTTTGGGCAGCCTTTAGAAGAAAGCTAATGGCTGATAAATAAGACATCTTCATTCATTGATTTACAGCTCTTACTTTGGAGCTCTTATTGGCTGCTGTACGTATTTCATACGTGTAATGAATTGGTGTGTGTTACGGCCAGACCATTGAAGAAGGCCCTACAAGGGCCGAAACGTGTCAGTCTATTGGTTCATATAGTGTATAGCACACTGTTTTGCAATAGCTTATGGGCTGGTTATATGTTTTTAATTCTTAAAGTTTTTTAGATTGTGTACAAGTTATATAATTTTAACAATAATACAGACATTCAACCTTTGAAGGTCCTGACTGTTATCAGTTGGGTTTTTATAGTTCCTTTTAACTAGTCACACAGAAATCGATGACAGGAGGCTAACATTCAGCTTTCTGCAGAAAACATTCCGAAGTTCAGGTATGGGAATAATTTTTAAACCTATCCACAAATCCTCAGTATCTTGCTAAGAAAAGCTGCTTCAAACAGCATTAAGCCTTCTGAACACAAGAGACAGCTTCCACAGGCATAGCCAATGCACAGAAAATTCCCTCTGAATCTGGATACTATTGAACCAGTTGGATTGTGTGTGTGTGTGTGGGGGGGGGGTAATGTATACAGGGACATGAACTCAACCAGAAGTGATTCCAGTGGGTAGCTGTGTTGGTCTGAAGCAAAAGAACAAAATTTGAGATCAGCAGCACCTTTAAGACCAACAAAGTTTTATTCAAGGTAGTATGCATGCATATGAAAGATCATACCTTGAATAAAAACTCTGTTTGTCTTACAAGTACCACTAGCCTTGAGTTTGGTTCTTGTCCAGAAGTTGAGAACAACCAGTTTTACATGTCTAGAGCTGGTCTGGAGACAGGGTCTTAGTCAAACAAAGCTACTAGTTCTGTATAATATAATGTGGGCATTTCAGTTTTTTCAAACTGCTTGTACTGTAGTCACAGACCTGTGCTGACAGGTTAAGCAACCCACTTCTTGCTTTCTTTGAGAAGCGGCCTCCCTCAATGCAGATGATCTAAATTTCCATTAGAATGGGTGTGTGCTAGGAAGGAGGTGTCCTTAATCACTTTTCCTTCTGATGCCTGCCAAGGTTGAATTAAACAGGCTAAAAAAATGCAGTCATGGTGAATCCTGCATCCATAATTAATTGGCATCCTCATGCAGCTTTACAGTAATCCCTGCTGAGCATATAGAAAGCTTTAGGAGGAAATGGCAAGATTTTCTTGCACCTAGACACAGACATTTGCATAGAGTTGTAAAATAGATTACTTTGCTGGCTCTGAGGATATCAAACATGAGCTGCAGACCATCATTAACCAGCTCCTCATTGTACTCTTCTTCCTTAATGGTGGCAAATTCACGCAAGAGGTTCTGTACCACGGAGTAACGAGACTGATAAAAAGTTGTCCGTAGCGACTCAATCCACACGTGGAGTTTCCATGGGATTCCTGAGACCATTGAAAGACAAAAAGAGCTTATTCTTTAACTTATTGACACGTCTGTTGATTTATAAGAGTAACGGTCCGGATCAGGAAGTGCATTTCCTTTACCTAGATGGGGTGCAGCTGGAGCTGTTGCCGTCAGCCCAGAACTTAGGGGTGACTTTTGATGCCTTTCTTTCTATAGAATCTCAGGTCATGAAGGTAGCCATGCTTGGTGTTTTTCCACCTGTGCCAAGCACAGCTACTAGTGCCCTTCCTGGCCCAGGAACACCTGGCCACAGTGATCCATGCGGCGGTCACCTCCAGGCTAGATTTCTGTAACTCGCTTTATGCTAGCTTGACATTATTCTTGACCCAGAAGTTGCAGCTGGTGCAAAATGCAGTTGCAAGGTTCTCCCTAGAACACCATGGAGAGCCTACATCCAGCCTATGCTGCAGCAGCTGCATTGGTTGCCAGTTATCTTCCGGATTAAGTTTAAAGTTTTGGTTTTGACCTTTAAGGCCATTCGCGATCTGGGTCCAGTGTACCTGAGGGACCATCTATCTCCCTATGCCCCTTGCAGAGCCTTGTGCTCTGCGAACTCAAACAGGTTGTGGTTCCTGTCCCATGCGAGGTCCCTCTGGCCTAGTGGAATGAACTCCTGAAAGAGTGAAGGGCCCCGTTGGACCTCTCACAGTTCTGCGGGGTCTGTGATATACAGATCTTTCACCAGGCCTTAGGTTGAGGTTGGGTGGTGGAACATCGATTGGGACTTCCCTTCCAACCCCACCTTTGGCGGGTGTTGGCATGAATAATCCTGTGCATGACAGAAGAGGATATAAAGGGTGGGGGTAGGTTGGGTTTTGGGATAATTTGTTGTTTTAAATCTTCCATTGTATTTTTTATATTTTTATATGAACCTCCTCAAGCCGGCTCTGCCAGGATTGGTGGTACACAAATGAAAATAAATAAGCAAAAATAAAGGAAGAATTCATGAACAATTTTTCTGCATCAAGCCAGGGGTAAGGGTGACTATGACCAGTCACTGGGAGGAAGAAGGGGAGTGGTTTTTTTATACCTGCTTTTTGCTACCTGAAGAAGTCCCAAAGTGGTTTAGAAGGAGAAGAAGAAGGAGAAGAGTTGGTTCTTATATGCAGCTTTTCTCTATCCGAAGAAGGCTCAAAGCGGCTTACAGTCACCTTCCCTTTCCTCTCCCCGCAACAGACACCCAGTGAGTTAGGTGAGGCTGAGAGAGCCCTGATATCACTGCTCGTTCAGAACAGCTTTATCAGTGCTGTGGTGAGCCCAAGGTCACCCAGCTGGTAGCATGTGGAGGAGGAGCGGAGAATCAAACCTGGCTCTCCAGATTAGAAGTCGGCCTTCCTAACCACTACACCTTTCCCTTCCTCTCCCCACATCATACCCACTGTGAGGTAGGTGGGGATGAGAGAGCTCTATAAGAACCACTTTGTGAGAACAACCCTGAGAGAACTATGACTGTCCCAAGGTAACCCAGCTGGTTGTATATGGAGAAGTAGGGACTCAAACCCAGTTCTCCAGATAATGTTGTAATTTGTCCTGAGTCAAAGAATAAATTAAATGAGATTCCGCTGCTCTTAACTACTACACCATACTGGCTCTAATACCCAAGGCAATTTTCAGGTGTGCGGGCATAGCAGGTAAAATGTAAGCGAGTAGGGAGCACATGCTAACATCCTGCTAACTCCAACTTTACTAGCCATCACCAAACAACATCTATATTTCCTTAGGACCTCCCCCACCCTGTATGACCCTTGTTTGCTCTCATGGTGACCAGATGCAGACTAAACTTTGTAGTTTTAAGATGTGTATAGAGAAGGGAATTTTGGCTAATACAGCTTGTCAGTTGAGTGTGATAAAAGTGGAAACTGTCAACATTTCCTCTTTTACACAATTGCTGAAAATATGAAATATCCATCTTCCTTTGCCCCTGGTCACAAAAACAGAACCTGTTATTGAGGAAGAACATTGTATAAAATTGTAGATGTAGAAAATGTACTAGTCCCTAGGTAAATGTACTAGAAACAATTGAGCAAAACTAAGATTGTCATGAGAAGGTAATTCGGTGCTATAGGCGAATGTTCTATAAAGTTTTAGTGTTTAACAAATGTACTTTCCAAAGTTTTCAGCCTTCCTCCCCTGAAGTTGAAAGAATGGAGCTACCAGAAATTGTAAGAACTAATTTTAAGGAATATTTATATTTATATGTCCGTGGCCAAGCAATTCTGAAAGTCAATCTTGATTTCAAGACGATTGTGTTAATGCCCCAAGATAGACTTCTCAGTTATTTACTGCCAAAGATTTACACAATGAATAAAATCATTTGGTTAAAAAAATAACCATAGCACAGGCAAGCTGTTGGAATTCCAATGTCCATTCATTACAACTGTATTCATGCATTTTTCTTGAAATAAATTTTTGCTGTAGTCAGAGAACTTTCATGTGAATCAGTTTATGGAGAGGTATAAAGGGATTTCTAGAGACATAGAATCTGTGCTTATTTATTTAGAGAATTTTCTTGTATTTGTGAACAATATGCAAACAAATTATTAAGTCAAGGGAGCGAGAAGACAGAATATTGAATGTAAGGAAAAAACAGTGATGGATCATGAGAAAGATGAGAACATGGCATTTAAGAATATTACATGGGTTCCACCACTACAGATGAGTTGTTGCTGTGAGGACCTGAATCTATTCTGTCCACCAATGCATCCATTGAGAAATCCAAACAGATACTGAACTTTCTCAGTAACTCTCAGAAATCTAGTAATCATAATGGGTGATACAATAAGGTTAGCACAGGATATAATTGTTTACTCTTGCTAGTATTTTCTGCTGCTGTGCTTTATGCCTTGGCTTGAATCACAGATTTTATTAGGCATATAAAGAAAAATCAAGGGTACACAGAGTTAAAGGTAAAGGTAAAGGTATCCCCTGTGCAAGCACTGGGTCATGTCTGGCCCTTGGGGTGACGCCCTCTAGCGTTTTCGTGGCAGACTCAATACGGGGTGGTTTGCCAGTGCCTTCCCCAGTCATTACCGTTTACCCCCCAGCAAGCTGGGTACTAATTTTACCGACTTCGGAAGGATGGAAGGCTGAGTCAACCTTGAGCCGGCTGATGGGGTCGAACTCCCAGCCTCATGATCAGAGCTTCAGATAGCATGTCGCTGCCTTACCACTCTGCGCCATAAGAGGCTCTACACAGAGTTAGGTTTGTTCAAAATAACTTGTGAACAAGGACCATAAACAAGGACACAGAGAAGTCTTACAAAATCAATGGGGTGAAAATGACTTTAGCAGCCCAGAAGTGGAACTCAGTCTGTTCATTTCTGATCTGGTGCCATGATGATGCAATCCTAAACAGAGTCAGACTTTCTAAACCCACTGACTTCAGTGAATTTAGAAGGCTATAACTATGCTCAGGACTGCAATGTCAAAGCACTGAAAATGTCATATCTTGTTGTGGGTCACCTGAATGTAAAAATGTCAAAGCACGCAAATATTGCAGATAAACTGTTTTTTTTAAAAGAAACCAAAGTTTGTTGTCATATCTGAACCAAAATCCTTTGAAACATGGCAGGATTTTTTTCTTCCTTGCCTACAAATTAGGATTCTGGAGTAGAGCTCTCATTACTGCACAAAGACAAGTACAATGGAACACTCAAGCCAAGGATCAACCAGGCTTGCCAGAATTTGTTCTTAGCTTGTGAATTCAGCAATTTCTGATGGGCTTAGTTGATTTGCCTTTTTCTCTTTTGTAATGGTTCAGTGAAAACTAATTGACTACATTAGAAACACTTCCGAAAGTACAATCTGTGTCAAGGATTCCTGCAAGTCACTCATGCAGCAAGTGCTGTCAGGATGTCCCCTACCAGTAAGTCAGACATGCATACCATAAGACTCCACTGTTTTTCCTGCTAATATGTTTGTCAGAGATGGTCTAAAGGTATTAAGAGTTTCAAAAAGAAGTTTACTGAACAAAGAATGACTCTTGGGAGTCCTCCATGTCTCGAGATTATAAGCTAGGAGTTTGTTGTTAAGTAAAGTGTTCCTCTTACCGAGTTGTCTGAGCTCCATGGTGATGTCAACATAGCCATGCTCAGCGCTGTAATACATGGCTTCCTGCAAAGCCTTCATCCTGGTTTTACACAGCTTAACTTGGCCCTCATTGGAGCTTCCCTGGCTGGAAGTATCACTTTCTACCCCTTCTGCTAAAATCTCTTGCAGTGAGAGAACATCTCCTTTTGACTGCTGTGGCTGGGTGAGGAGCTTGCGTAGAACATTTCTGTAATAGAAAAGCAATAACTATTATATATTGGTGAAATGTTGCTAGAAAGTGGGAATAAAGCATATTCTAGGATATCCCTATAGTCCAAGTTAATAAACCTTTAGTACAGACCTCCCCAGTCTTTTTAGGACTCCAGACACTTTTGGAATTCTGACACAGGGTGGTGGGTATGACCACAAAATGGCTGCTGAGAGAGGTGGAGCCAGTCACAAAATGCCAGTGAGCCAAAATTATGTATAATTCTAGTAAAACACTCTTGGGGATTGAAAGGTAGCATGGAAATGGTTTAAATAAACATTTCAGGGTAAGCTGAATGAACAGTTCATTGACAACACCAGAATAACTTCCATGAAGTCATGCCAACCAGGATTGAATGTGGAAATTACTGTTAGCTGGTGCTCTCTTTGCAATCAGCATGGGGATTTAAATTTGCCTCAGCCCTTTCTGGAAAATGCTTCCCAAATGGGTAGTTGTCTTCTGTGAAATAAAGAACCTACCAAATACTTCAGTATGTTTTTTTTTCCAGAAAGGGGTTATTATGCAAAAATTAATGATGATGGCATCTACCCCATTTAGGCCTGGAATTTCCTAATACCTCAGGCCTCAACAAGACAAGAGATTTATAATCTGACCTGAGGGCCTTTTGTTTAAAAGGAGCCACAAAGTAGAGCAGGGAAAGCAGATTTTAATCTCAGCCATGATGCTGGAACACAGTGTGTGTGGAGATACCTGTTAACCCTTTCTCCCATTGTGTTTCTAGAATGGAAATTGTCCCCTCAGCAGCTATTTGCCCCTCTGGAGGAAAAAGATAGGAAACCTATCTGGTTTCCTGAGGTCTAATAACAAGCATCTTTGCAATGAAAAATAATATAAAATGTAAATATCTTCATTGTTTGTGATATGTGTAAAATCTGCCAACTTAAACTGCACCTCATTCCACCACCAAAAGGGCTGCTCTGCCCCCATTCAACTTCAAAGTTTGTTGACACAGGGTTCAGAAGGGTAAACCTTTTTGTTGCTTCTCTATCATTACTGGCTGTATACGCCAGACTGTGAGTCTAAATAAGAAAACTTTGCACCAACTGACATGCCATAACGTCAACCAAATAATAAACATTACAATTCTTGCAGCTGTGAATGTTGCTAAGAGTGTGCTAGGCAGTAACAAAAATGCACATCACCAGACTGTAACTATGAATGAATGAACAGCACTTATACCACAGCGGCCTTGATTGGAAATTACTCGGATGATATCACAGTTGCATTTTGTACTACATCCTTGGAAGGGATGTGTTCAAAGGCCAGCTGCAAGTGTTCCAGGAGAAGTTTCAAGGCAATTAGAGGCTTCTGAAGCAGGAGAGGCAAAAGCAAGATCTAGAAGGCTGTTGGCATGTTATTTCATTGTGCCCTAGAGACCTGCTGTCATATATACAGAAACTGCAGAATGGTGGTTTTTAAAAGTCTAATGCTATTCCCTAGATTTCCTCCTCCTTCATTAGGAGACAGAAAGGGGTCTCTAGGGTGAGCAGAGGCACGGCACCTTACACTGTCTGTGGATCAACGGAAAAGGTTTACCTATGTCCATGTGCGGCAGCATGGCTAAAGCAGTTCATGTCTTCGTGAAGTGATGAGGATATCCCATTTGCTTCAAGCATACTTAGGAGCGGATCTGCTCCCCTGACCAATAACAAGCTGACCAGCTCATAGTTACCTAGAAAAAACAATTGACAGATAAAGCAATGATGCTTCTTACATACTGAAAGATGTGACAGTTTCTGCCCATTCATTCATTGGTTTATTTATTTATCAAGATTGTTCTTCTTTGCCATTCTAAAGCAGTATGCAGGCTTGCCAAGTTGTCTTAACTGTAAAGCCAGGTTCTTGTATCTGTAAAGCAGCCTGTTAGGAAGGAATGTGGGTTGGCCTGGAGGGGGGAGGGGGGTGTTAGTGAATTCAGCCCCACTGGCACACAGAAAAACAGGTTTCCTTTGGCCAGATAGGTGTGCCTACCTGTACTTGCTTTTGCTGCTGTTTTGCTTTTGTTGCAAATGCCTTCCTTCAGTCTCTGACCACCTCCCAGAGTCACCCGCAGCCTGGGATTAAGTAGTAGGGCCACCCCAGTGTGTATCTGGTTAAGGTGAGTTTTTCCTGGCTGCTGAGCACTGGCAAAGGGGAGCACAGCTGCAGCTCTTGTGGCAGTTCTCTGGGAGAACTATTGCTACAGGAATTGACTGGCACTGAAGGGGAAGGTGATGTGGTGCCCTGACCATAAGGCAGCAGGCAAAAGCAGTAGAGCTCAGAGGATACCTGTGGCAGCTCCTCTATGAAAACCACTGGCTGCTAAATGGACAGTCATGCCTGGCCTGTTTACAAAAGATGACATCATTTGCCAGCATGGGGTATGTGTGTCTGCTATCGGTAAATGTTTGACCATAAGAGTACCACCCAAGTAGCCCTGGTGTCTCCATCCTCTGGTAAAGGCACCAAATCCCTCTTCAGCAAAAAACATCACATCAAGTAACCCCTGAAAGGGCATCTTCCCTTCAGCACCACTTTGTAATCTGTGTTGCGTCTTATGACACTCATCTCTCTGGACAGCCTTCCTGATTTATTCAGCCTACCCCAATCATCTTCTTTCTCATGCTTTTGGTGCTCTTGTTCTTTGCTAGGGTACCCTCCCTCTTCAGCTCTCATCCCCATTTGCTGCTTTCTCCCTTCCCTGCCCCTTTTTCCATCTCTCTCTGAAACTGCTGCCTTAGGAAACGGTCATTTTATGCAATCCTTGATACTTTCTCTTCTCTGAAAACTGGCTTCTCCTCCCTTGGCACTGCCAGACCATTGCTGCCTTCTGCTTTGAGGTCCTCACTTTCACACCCCTTACCCTAATAAGCATGTTGGTGGCAACAATATTCTTCTTTCTGAATTGCTCAAGTTCCTGCCCCTGCCTGAACCTCCATCCTGTAGCTTCTCAGTCTTTAAAGTTCATTCCTCTGACTCCCTCTGAACTGATGTTATATATGACCCCCATCACCCAACTCACTCACTTAACTATTATTTCAGACTTTGATGCATGGATCACTTCTTCTTCTCTGACAACACCCCCACCTTAGAGACGTCAACATTCATACTGATTGGCCCATTGAGCTCCCATGTCCTTTCCTGTAACTCACACTTTGATGTATGCCTTTGGTCTGACTGACTGCACTGCCTCAGGCATTTTCAATTTTGTCTTTGCAAAATCTGCTCTGCCTCTGAACACTTGGCTGTGGAACATTCCTGCATTTCGCCCCCATCTTATTCCCTTCAGCAATGCACACCGTCTGCATTCCCTACATTCTGTCTCTTGTTCCTGGAGTGATCTATACCCTAATGAGTCAATGATTTTACTTTTCTGTCATTGCTGCCCACTCTTAGAATGTTGGCAGCATTTGAGACTGGACAGTAGTCCTGGGACTCCAACCATCCCATCACTTGTAATTTGTTGCATTCTCCCAGTGTACCAGTTGCCTCACTCATCCTCAACTCTGGCTCCTCAACTTCATTTGATATCTCCATCCATTATTTCTTGCAGCTAAATGCCTGTCAAGGAAAAGAAGGGTTTGATGTTGTCCATTTTATCTGCAACTTTTCTTTCTCACCTGGCATCTAAGCAACCACCTTTGTGTACACCAACAGTAGGAATCCTCAGTGCCTCTTCTCTATGTAGGATGACTTTTGAAGGCACGTCCCCCGACTTCTCCACATGCTCTCAAGACTTTGCCTTTCTTCAGTAAAGAAACTGAAATTCTCTTACCTCCCCCACATTTCTCTTCTCGCCCAGCTTTCCCTCTTTATGCACTTCCTTCAGTCCTTTCCTCCATCATTTGTTTTGCTGACCATTTGCTTGTCCTTGTCTAACTCCTTCACCTGTTCCTTTAAATTAAGTGGAGGGTATGCCTCCTCCCAGGGGTGGTGGAAGGATTCAGGGGGTCCTGAGGACTTTGGGGGCAGTGGGGAGCAGCAGTCTGACCTTTCTTGCTGTAGCTGCATTTTCCTAGTGAGAGACATTCCAAGGTGTCTTGCCATTGCCTGCCTCTGGGTAGTAGCAACTCTGGACTTCCCTGGTGGTTTCCCATCCCAGCGCTGACCAGGGCTAGACCTGCTTAGCCAAAGACCTTGTCCCACTTCTTCCTTGACTAAACTGAAAAAAACTGTGCCTTCTCAGTGAAAATTTTGGTTCATATTCTTGACACCTCCCTGCCTTCATTTTTGTACCTTCCCTGGTCTCTGGCCTGCTACTGTTGCACCTCCGCTCTCTAGTCTCTGCCCTGAATTCTAACAAATTATCCACTTGTCACATTGTTCGTTCAATTCCCGCGATGGCTTCCTGAGTGAAAACTTCTCAGTCTTATCTTCCCAAGCCCTCCATGACCTTGCCCTTCCTTGTGCTCTACTCTCACAGTCTGCAATTTCTTTTCCTTCATGCAATATGCATCCCCACAGTTCTATCACTCTCAGCTACCAAGGATCACCTGCATCCTCATAGATTCTACCCTTTCTCCTTGCCTTTCATGCCTGTATGGTTCTCACAATACCTATGTGATGACACAACTCTCTCCTTATTCAAATGTTGCCTCAAAGATCCAGCTCTTCCATGGAGCTACTGGCAAAACAGCTTAGTTCCAAGCCCTCTCCAGACTTGGAACAAATGGATATTCTTCTTGTATATATTCTTCTTTTGACTTGATCCATCTCTCCTTTCTTTGTTGTGTTTTCTCCTTTATATTTTCATTTATAAGCTCTTTGAGTCAGGGATCCATATTCTTGTAATTTATCACAGAAATTCATACCAATATGTAAGCAAACACATAAATAATATGGCCATGCCTCAATCAAGGTAGGGTATACCTACTTTTTATATTTCTCTGCCTAATGTAGAGGCAGAGGTGTTTTTGGCAGGTTGAGACAGACACAGAACAGGGGACAAAGACTGTGTCAGATCCCACTGCATGTACAAGATGATATGGGTTTTAGATCAACCTTTTTCCATTAAGAAACTCCTGAAACATACTTCAGGCTTTGAGAAACCTCAGAAGTGGCACGATCGTGCAGAATATGGTTGGGAAGCACAGCTATGTACATGTCCAACCAGGGCGCCTACACTTCCCACCCCTCCAAGCCCATCATTGGCCACTTTGGGAGGGGGGTTGGGTTGACATGTCACCCAATAAATGTTTAACAAATTAAAATATATATATTACAAACTTAATTAGTTCCCACCCATTCAGGAAATCATTCCAGGGCTATCAAGAAACCCCAGGGTTACATGAAACTCTGGTTGAGAAGAAGAAGAAGAGTTGGTTCTTATATGCCGCTTTTCCCTACCCGAAGGAGGCTCAAAGCGGCTTACAGCTTCCCATTCCTCTCCCTGCCCTAGATACATGCCTGCCCTAGATACATACTTTTGTATGCTGACATACCTGATTTCTATGATCTTTCCCTTTTAATCAAGGAGGAAAGCATCAAAAGAATCAGGCATTTGGGCATTCATCTGGGATGCACACTACCTCACTGGGAGCCAGCTTGATGTTGTGGTTAAGAACAGAGGACTCTAATCCAGTATTTCACTGGATGCTCATCAATAATATTGTGAAAACAATTAGTGCAAAATAATGGGGGAGAAACCAGCTATAGCTGGCAGTTTTGAACATATAGTTCCTTCTCACTTGGCGTGTTTTGACACCTTGAAATCAGGCTGCCTACAAAAGATGTTTCAGGCAACTGGATGTAATGCTGAGAGTCTGTTCTCTTCTGCAGAAGAAACTCCTGTTTTCTTTTTCAGTTTCTGGGGTGAAAATGTAATGCTTGTTCAGACTTGCCTGCTGCTGAAGCCAGCTGGAGTGGGGTGTCTGTGTAGTTGTCTTCTCCGCTGTTCACAGCAGAGCCCTCAACATGGGCTCCTGCATCCAGCAGCAGCTGCAAAAATCACAGCAACAACAAACATGTCAAAATGGAGCAGCCGGCAAGAAAGTGATCTGTTCTGGTGGGAAGCCAGATTTACAGCATTCCAACCCTTTCTTTACTTTTACTTATTCTTCCTCCTTCCTTGTGAACTATTTAAACATTTTAAAACACTAAGAGATACTCTTGCTTTTTAAGATACATGAAAGTGCACCATCAGAATACAATACATCCACCTACACCAGAGAAGGTGACCTTCAGGAAATATCCTGGAAGGGTTCCTGAAAATCTTAAACCAGCTGCAGAGTAACTACCCTTGTCCGTCCCCCCAATACCTGAAACATTCCATCTCTTCTCAAACATCTTCTGAGAAGTCACCTTTCCCCACTTAACCCCTAACTGTTAGAAGAGTTGTTTTTTTATGCGGCTTGGGCCCTACTTATCTACGGGGCCACTTACCTCCTTATGCCCCTCACAGGGCACTTCGTTCTGTGGGTATGAATTTGCTGACAATCACAGGCCCCCGGGAGGTGTGCCTGGCCGGGACCAGGGCCAGGACCTTTTCGGACCTAGCCCCTACCTGGTGGAATGAGCTCCCAGAATATCTGCAGGTCCTCTCTGGGTTCTGCAGGGCCTACAAAATGCAGCTCTTCCACCAGGCGTTTGGTTGAGGCTGGGCTGAGATCCCAGGGATTGACACCAGGTCTCTCCCACTTGGGCTCCAGGGCCCAGTATTAGACCAGGTCTAGATGGTTGTAGTTTTCTCCCCTTATGTTATCTCCAATCTTGATTGGAATCCATACTGGGGATAGAGGGCTTGAACACTGAGGAAGTGATTGCTTTGTTACCGCCATGGGGACTATGATTTTTAAGGTGATGGGGAGAATTGTATTTTATGATGTTTTTAGGGTTATATTGTATTTTTATGGAATTTTATTGTGAACTGCCGCGAACCAGCTTGCTGGGAGCAGTGGTATATACATTTAATTATAAATAAATTATAAATAAACATCCTGCATTTCACTGCACGAAGGAGTTGCAAAGTGGCTTCTTCTCCCCATAACAGACACCCTGTAAGGCAGGTGAGGCTGAGAGAAGTCTGAGAGAAACTTCTCTGTGAGAACAGCTGTTTGCATGAGGGGGAGTGGGGAATCAAACCTGGCTTGTCAGACCAGAAGCCGCCACTCTTAACCACTGTACCATGTTTACACTCCCTCCATTCCTCTGTATCTTCTCTTCACAGATGAATTTGAATCACTAGTTCCTTTGCAGCAGAAATCCATTGTTATTGGTTGCTTATGAAACTATGCAAATTGATGTCACAGTACACAGAAAAATAAATTAATAATAATGGCAGGTATGGCCTGGTCACACCTTAGGGTTGCCAACCTCCAAGGTGAGCTGGATTGCTCCTGAAATTCCAATGATCTCCAGATGACATACAAAGTTTTTTTTATTTACTTAAACCTTTATTCCACTTGTCCTGGAGCAAATGGCTATTTAGGAACGGGGACTGAATGGTATTATATACCCTACACTCCACTCTCTAGAAGTCACCCTTCCCAGGTTCTACCCTCAAATCTCCAAGTATTTCTGAACCCAGAGCTGGCAACCATCTCTTGTCTAGATTTTCAGGAGTGAAAGGGGAAACTATATTTGCTGATTCACTTTTCTGCGGGAGACATCTGATTTTCCACCAAATTATTTTTGGTTGTCTCCTGTCTCACAGAAGTAGCATTTGGGAGGGAGCATTTTGCAGTTCCTCGAGAGGAGCAGGACTGGCAAATCCTGTGGAATACTGGGCAGAATTGAATCCTAGACTTCTTCTCTGAAATGTATTTTCAAGCCTCTAAAAAGACAGATGCTCCACCTTCTTGCTTTCTGGGAGGAAGGGAGAAGGCCAAGCACATTACTCATCACTAGGGATGTCATGGGAATACAAGGTTGCCATCTCTGGGTTGGGAAATACCTGGAGACTTTGGGGGTAGAGCCAGAAGTGGGAGGGATTTGGGGCAGGGAGGGACCTCAGTTGCTTTTCACAGGTCTATTTTGAAGGATACAATAGAAAACCATTAAAATGAACAATCTTCTTAAAAGTTGCAGAAGTGTCAGAATCTGAGATTTTGTGCCCACAGAGCTATCCACTATATTGAACATAATTTATTTATTTTATTTATTTATTCATATTTATATACCGCCCTCCCCGAAGGCTCAGAGTGGTTTACATATAACTGAAACTATACATGAAACCATACATATAATAACATTAATATTATTAATTGATAAACCAGGTGACAGTATAACATATCAGTATATCATAACATAAACAGTGGTAATTCGAACAGGTCCAGGAGTCTTAGTGGGCTTCTGGGGGGAGTGGGGGACAGGGGCCCTGCAGATGTTGGTTGGTTGGCCTGGCCTCAGCCAAATGCCTGTTGGAAGAATTCACAAAATGATTAATTCCCACATATGTGGGAGATGTGTGGAGATCTGAGTTTCCAAAAATTGAATGTTCATCTCTGAATTACACAGAGTGTGTAAATCCTAAGTGTACTTAACATAAACATTGCTAAGAGAGATTAAGGCTTAATTCCTTCCATGGAGCTGTGTTGACAGGATTATCAGCTGTGTCTCTGGTGCAAAATGTATTTATTATCTCAAGTGTAAATTAAGTGTGCCTAACCTTTCCAATACTAAAGGGGACCCTGGCAGGAGGCCAAGTATTTGAAAGAAGAATCCCATTTGTTTGCCTGTATGTAGAATGCAATACTGAATGCTGCTTGTAATGTATGTGAACAGAAACAGCTTATTTCTCCTCCCAACAGATAAAATGATATTGTTTACTTTTAATTCCTATTGACAGTAAAGCAGGGAGACTGTTGTATTTCAAGAGTCTACACTGAAACAAAGAATCCTAATTGTACATAGCCTCTGACTAGAACAGAGAGTGTCATCTATGAATATGGTCTACACTGGAAGGTATCTGATGCATTTGGGGAATTTAATATTCTGGGTTTGTACTAATGACTAATTAAAAACCATTTCATTAGAGTGCAATCATGATGTTTTGATTCTGACTATGCAACTTTTGATCCTATTAAGAAGCCAATCTGGTTTTGAATATGTAAATATCGTCTTGTATGTACTGAGCTCATAGAAATAGATTCACCAAGAAACCATTTCATATTTATTCATTACTTTGAGAAACATGAAAATGAACATAAATATAGTACATTTCATTATTTATTGAGCCTGAGACTGCAGTCTTGTATGTACTTACTTCCAACTAAACATGTTTAGGTTCACATTAAAAACATCCAATATATTATGCTGGGAAGAGAAACGTATCTAGATGATCTTGTGCACCAATGGAAATTAATTTCCAGTATTGATAATACAAGGAATACAATCTTTCACGGATCTCAGCCTTCTGAGGCATCTGTGTGTCCTGCATGCAATGATATTGATTTTAGTGGAAATAAATATCATTGCATGATTTTAGTGGAAAATCTTATGGCTTTTTCTTCCTAGAAGACTATGGGTAGAACTTGACCACAGCACCATCTGTATTCAGTTTTTCATAAAGGAGGCTTACAAGACAAGGTTTTAAGATGGTCTGAGACATCTCTCTTTTCTTCTCCCTTCCCCTTAAAAAAACATCTCACCTGATGCAAGCGTTCTGGGAAGTTCAGAGTTTGCATGCTCTTTTGTTGATGCCAGTTTGGTTGAACCTAACAGAACATATTACCTGGCATTTGCTTTGAAACAGTCTGACAGTAAGTGATTGTAAAGGTCAGTTCTAATATAGTGGGGGAAGAAGCCAGAGTAATATCAGCACTGGGATATCACTTCTTTGGTGTTTTTTTTTAATCCTAACATGCCAATATCAAACAGATCTCTACGTCTGATCCCTACTGCCAATAAAAAATCTTGAAATTGCTCTCTAAAAGTCCCATTTAACTCTCTGTCAAAAACTCTCATGGCCATCTTCTGGTCATATATTTCAGATGTGTTGCAACAACAGATATGGTTCAAGATCTTAAAGAAATGAAATGAACCTTCCTAATAGAAAGAATAGTCAAGAATGATTGGTGGCTAGATCTGAAATGGAGCACAAGTTCATACCAGGAGCGATTATCCTTCATATGTTCTTACACATGTTCTCAAGTGCACCAGTCTAAGTAATTAATTTGTTTCCTATTTAAGAATATCAACAAATTTAAATTTCCAGATGACTCCATCAACATGGAGAAATGAATCACAGAAACAATTCTGATCCTTTTATAATCATATCATATGACACTGCATGGAGACACATCTTTGGACTGATGAGTACTGCAACTGATTCATGGTATATTGATGACCATTAAGATACACCTGAGTAACTGCATAGGGTAAAAAATGAACAAATTCTGAGCTCTGCCTTATCTCTACAGCACTAGTTGAATAGACTTTCCCTATCTCCAGGGAACTACAGTTCCACAAGGACCACAACATCAAGCCTTTCATATCTATCTAAAATCCATCATTAACTCAGGGCACCTTTCCTCAGCTACTCAAAGACGTATCTATCAATCCACTACTTTAAAAAACCCAGCCCTACAGGAAAAATGATGTGACCAATTATTGGCTCATTACTACTCTCTCTGCATAAAATGACTCACAGACACCTACCAACTGCAAGTGTTCTCAGACTATTCATGTGCTCTGGATCCTTTTCAACCTTGCTTCAGGCTTGGCTATGAGACAGAGATAGCCTCAGTAGCCTTGATCAATGACTTCTGTCTGAATGTCAAGAGAGGCCGTGCCTCTTTTTGCTTCTACTGTACTCATGTGATGCTTCTGATACAGAGGACCATGCCATCTTGTTGAAGCATTTGGAGATAGAAGCAGGTACCCATGGATGGGCTCTCTATACTCAAGAGCATTGTTGTCAGAAGACCAGTTTGTCATCTGTGTGAGGCCAGTCTTGTGGGGTTCCACATAACATAGTACTATCCAACATTCTATTCAATCTCTATGTAAAGTCCTTGCAACAAATAATTTATAGTTTTGCAGTTGGCTGTCATCAATGTTCTGATGACACCCAGCTCCTTATGCAAATACCCTGCTGATGCGGTAGAGATTCTGAATCACTGCCAGACCACTGTAAATGGATAAGGCTGAACAAACTGAAATGAGATCCTGACAAGACAGAGGTAACAGTGGCTGAGAAGGCAAAGATCTTGAAGAACATTGTGCTTCCTGCCTTTGATGGGATTCAGCTGATCTATGCCTTTAGGGATTATACTGGATCCAACATTACTGCTGGAGAATCAAGATGATGCAGCTGTAACCCTCCCTACCCCCCTTACTATCAACTCAGTTTAGCATGGAAGATAACAGCCTACTATGACTTGGTCAGTCTGGCTATCTGGATCCAAGCCACATTAACATTGAGACTAGACTACCATAGTGCACTCTATGTAGCTTTCCCCTTAAAGTCAACTCAGAGATACTAGTTGGTGCAGAATGCTACAGCTTAGTTTTTTATTGGGAGCAGGGTGGTGTATGTTGGCTATCTGTCAATTGCTGAACTCATACTAGGTACTGGCTTCTACATACAATGCCCTCATATCTGTGGGCATGCCTCTCCCCCTGTGCTCTACCATGAAGCTTGGATCACACAGCAGAACCTTCTGCATGTGCTTCTCTGTGGATAAGAGACAAAGGCCTGTACACATGCCTTCTCTGTTGTGACCCCCACCTTATGGAACAGCATGCCCAAGAAGCTTTCCTGTATGAAATCAGTAAAATCTTCTAATAACATACTTTCTCAAAAGCCAAGTAAAGCTCCTACTCTCCTGGATTTCTGCAAAATATGCAAAACTGAATTATTCAGGACTTTTTTTACACAGGTAATAGGGTTGTAGTGTTAACAAAAATGATTCAGAAAGAACTTCTGGCAAAGGGGTAGGGATTGTGGACTACGCTATTGTGAATAGTATGTAATATCTGCATCTTTTAATGTGTCATATTAATGTTTATGTTTTGTTTTAGTTCTGTTCAGACCTTGCTTGGTTTCAGATTTCTGCAATCTAAATTCTATTGCATTGTTCATTGGCTGTTCCATCCTGTTGATTGTATTAACTTACACTGTGTCATTCACTTTGAGTCTCAGGAAGCATGGTGGACTCTTAACAACATAAATAAATAAACAGGCAATTGATACAATTGTTCCTAGGCACTTTCTTTGGGCTAAGAGGATGCGTAACCCCTTGGTTTACTGGATGATGAAAAAGCAAGGGGGATAGCTAGCGTGACAATAGTGAGACAGTGGAGAAAGGATGAATCTGACCATGCACAGGGTACAGCTCATTATGAAGTCTACCTCATAGCAATGATGAAACAATATTTCTGCCACTATTGCATCCACACAGAGTACGGAGTCTGTTTGATTCCAGCCTACAAGAGGTTCTGCAGCCTGTTGTAATCATTTTGCTAAATACTTTGTGGATAAAAATCTTTGGCATCTGTACCAATTTGGATGGTGCCAAGGTGCCAGTTTGTCCAATTGTATGGGATAAATTTCAGCTTGTCCAGCTAAGGATGTGGACAATATTCTTAGAAGTTTGAGACTTACCACCTGCTTGCATGATTCCTGCCAGTCTGTTTAAGTCTGCCTGGGCAGAGGGCTTGAGGACAGAGTCTGGGAGATACTAAATGCCTCCTGAGAGGAGGTGGTTGCCCCTGTCTAGAACCAGGCAGTGGTGCACCTATTCCTAAAGAAACATACTGTGACCCAGGACAGTTGAAAAACTACTGTGCATTCTCAAATGCCGCCATCATTCTTGACCGAGGTGACTGAATGAGGGATGGCTGTACTACTTCAGAGAGAGTGAATGGAGCAGATTCCAGCCTGGTTCATGGAATTGAAATGGCCTTGGAGCCTACGTGTCTTGTCTGTCTGATTTGTTCTCAGAGTCCTCTGTGTGAAATGCCTTCTCTTTTTCTTACCTGAACCACAGAGATATGTCCATGCAACACAGCAAAGGTGAGAGCAGTCCAGTGCCGGCTGTCTGGGTGAACAGAAGGATATCGGGAAGAACTACCAGCAACCTGGAAAAATAGAAGGACATTAGCTACTGAAATGGGCCTTTTCTTCGCACTGCAGAAATATATCTGTGAGTGGCATCTGCTTGGTAAATCACAACCCCTGGGAGTGTCCAATTGACACAACTTAGAGAGCACTGCTGACACCAATCAGTATACTCATTCCCTTGTGCTTCTCTAATGCATCTACTGGTTTCCTCTAGATACTGCTCTTTCGGAGAGGAAACGTTTAGTCCTTCAGCCTCCCCATTACCATGCCAGTGTTAATCATTATCTCATCTGTGGCAGCCTCTGAAAGTGATTTATACTTTATTGCTGTAGAACCTGTATGGAATTATTTTATTTATTATTGTATTATATATTGCTGTATGAAATGCTTTTATAAGAGAAAACTCATAGCTGTCCAGCCATAGATGTGACCCAAACAAAGAGATGTGTGATGTTTCTGGGGCATATGTAGTAGTGGCTCTTGCTACTTTAGAGTCTGAACAAAGTCACTGGGTTTAGTCCTTACTTACAGGTATATCTAGATTTGCTCCAGCATCAATCAGCATCTGAACCATGGCTTCATCTCCAGCAGCACAGGCATACATAAGCGGAGTCATACCCTTTAAGAATAAAAGTTACAGCAAGCCAGTTACAAATAACATGCCAATTACAAATGATAAACCCCATGCAGCAGTTTCAAGTGGAGGAGAATTATGTATGCACACATGCATTTACACATTTTCGAAGTAGTTCTGCATTCCCTTTGTATTATGTATTTTAGGTTTAATCTAAAAACGACAGCAGTCCCATATATTTCAACAGAGGTGATTTTAAGCATGCACTTAAGTCTCCTACTGGAATCATGGTACTTGACACAGCCTAGCTTTGGTTATGTTATCCAGAATGCACCCCCTGGTGAGAAGCCACCCAAGAGGCTCACCACCTTTGAAATCTTGTTGTTCTGATGAATTAAAGTATATAAAACTTGCTATACATACAGGTGAAATAAAATGCCAATGAGGTCAGATGAGCCCTGATGCACCTACTGTCAAAGGCCTGCCTTGCAATGGCTTTCATTCTACCCATTCCCTCCAGAATGAAAGTGGGTCTCCTGCTTTGCCCAAAGAAACACAACTAAGTTAGTCCTTTGCAGGTTCATTTTAACACATTGTCAGCCTCTCAGCATTCCCTTGCTATTCTACCAAAAATTTTCCTCTGAAATTCAAACTCCAATGGTTCAACAAAAAACAAAAAAGTAAAAAAAAATATTTTACCAGCTGTTTGGATTTAGCCACCTTGGGAATCAGGCATTGGCTTGGAACCAGGCAAGAGCTCTGTCTTGCCCACCTGCCCACCCCATAATCTTCCAGAAATCCTAGATCACAGACCCCCTTTCTCATTGAACAGGCAAAGTTTATTTTGCATTCTCCCTTTTATTCCCTGTTCAGGAAGCAACCTCCTCCCTCAAGTATCTTTACACAGGATTGGAGGGGGCACTAGTTTCCTTTGCACAGCTGATACGTGGCTGGACTAACTGCTTAGTTTTTAATTGGCTGTATCTTTCTGCTTTTCTCTATGCTTCCCCTTTTATATTCTAAATAAAAGTGTATTATTGCCTCCTTATATTTCTGAAAATATGGTATCAGATTTGACCCATGGTATACAGGTCTCAAAAGAAGGACAGGCTGCTTTTGACAAACTTAAGAAACGTTGTACCCAGGTACTGGGAGCAGTTTTGTAACAGTTGGGTCACATTCCCTATACATGTGAGCCTACATATGTCTGTGTAAAGTAAAGGGCACTGAAAGGGAAAAGTGGAACACCATAGGTGAAACAAAGATTTCTAAAACTAGGGATAACTCAATTATTAGAAGTTTATTCAGCGCATGGCTCTGAAATGTTAAATAGCAGATGTTCTTGGGACCTCTTTGTGCAAGAGAAAGAAAACTACATTTGAAAATAGTGAGACAAAATCCAGAGAGTACAGCTAGCAACGTTCACTTGTACTTTTGGTCAGAAGCCAGAAAGTCTATTTTAATCTTTTTTCTTACCAGAGTCTAAAGTAGATAAAGGAGAATATTTTTTTTAATTAAGAAAACACTCAGGAGAGAGTGTTAACATCCTACTTCCCCAGTACTACTATACCTGCGTTCCGTATCTCTGTCCCTATAGCTATTTTTTAGACCTTAATTACAAATCTGGAATGCTTATTGTTCTCTCCAGAGTCACATATAACTGGCTCTAAATAACATGGCCAGGAGGATCGTATGAATCCAGGGAATTGTTTACGAACCACAGGAGAGACATATCCCTGTGAAAAATGAATCGTCCCAGTCATAGCCTTGGATTATCCAGCATTCATGCAATACCCAGGTGTAGGATGAAAGCTTACCCCTTATTCAGCACTCTTTTCATGTTGTACATATAGAGCTTGATCTAGAAGCATCCTGAAGCACACAAGCCTACAGATAGCTCTTGCTGGATTATGGCAATACTTGGAAACTGTATCATAAACTGACTCTGATTAGGACTAGAATTTGATGAGTAGGTTTGCCAACCTCCAGGTGGTAGCTGAAGATCTCCTGAGATTACAACTGATCTTCAGGCAACAGGGATCAGTTCACTTGGAGAAACTGGCTGCTTTGGAAGGTGGACTCCATGGCATTTTACCCCATTGAGGTCCCTCCCTCCCCAAACCTCACCTTCTCCAGGCTCCACCCCCCCACCACTACAGTTATTTCCCAACCTTGAGCTAGCAACCTTATGACTGCGTGAAGCAAGAGTAGAATTATTTTCTTGCTGCAATGATTCTGTGATGTCCAAAGGTTTCAACTGGTAGCCACTCAACTCATTGTGACCCAACACAAAGCATTTTGTTATTCCTGGATCACTGGAATCAATTTGCCTGGGCCCATCAAGCACTGGAAGGGTGGTTGAACACTAACATTTTGTTTAGCACTGTCAGAACCATCTTACTATGTGCTTTATGTATAGATTTGCCTCTGAAGCAGAAATTTGCCCAAGAAAAGGAATTTTTCAAGCTTTTCTACATACCTGATCATCCATTGTGTTAACTCCTTCAGGACCCAATACTTCTATAGCCTGATTTATCAAATCTGTCCTTCCACAGTTCAACATTCGAAACCCCAGATCTTGCTGGAATTTTTCAGTGGCTGCCTTAGCATCCATTCTCCGGAAGGAACTAAAACAGCACTCAGGCCTGTTGTGAACATAACCGAAGAGGTACAGCTAAAATTTGAGGAGTACAGTCTTATTGCCTTTCCTTACAACATGCCTTGATTCCACTTTACAAGATGTTACAAGAGACACAGTGGTTTCATATCACATCCTCCACTATTCATCATAATGAATAATCATACTTGGTTAATACACAGAACTGCAAATAATAAACTGTCAGAAATTAGAGGGTGTAGGATGGACTCTACCACCTTGGGTTTGTTGTGAATGGAAATCATATATATATATAAAAATGTTTTTAAAATCCTGCATTTAGAAATCTAGCAGAATGGGGAGTTGGGCTGAGGTAAGAACTTTTTCCTAGGTGTGCTGGTATTTTACATAAAGGATTTTTTACATGGGGCAATCTACTACCTACAAGAAAGTGGTTCAGTCCACATAACCACCTCAGGATTCTACAGTCTTATTTTTGCTGGATCATTTGCACTGCAATATGCAACATAATGCTTTCTTCCATGCATGGGCTACCCATTCCCTTTACATACATCTTTGTGTGTATGTTAACTGGGCCCTATAACTAAGATTAATAAGTAGTTGCCCTGAAGGGGCTTTCTATTGCAGTCACTCCAACTCCATGGTCCTTTGCAGACAGGTATTTGTTGTTTCTCCCACTTCTCACTTTTGTTACTAATTATCCCCCAAAGGATATTTGTAATGATACCTAGGGTTGCCAGCTCTGAGTTGGGAAATACCTGAAGAATTTTGGGGTGGAGCCAGGATTGGGTGGGATTTGGGGTGGGGAGGCACCTTAGTGCTGTATAATGGTATGGCATCTACTCTCTAAAGCAGCCATTTTCTCCAGGGGAACAGTGGTCTGGTAATTCCAGGGGATCCCCAGGTCTCCCTCCTGGGTACTGACAACCCTAAGTGGTACCTGAAGGCTGAGGAACACTAGGTTGCTGGAAGGAGGGGGGGATCTGAAATCCCCCAGAACTTGTTTTTATTCTCAATTTGCTATAAAAAATCAGGAGAATTTGTTTAATAAAAAGTAGCACCCTGTTAAATTCACAGGGCCTTTTGGAGATTAATATAGAAAGGGAGATTAATTACATAGGGTGACTTGGAAGAAAAAAGTCTTGAATTGAGTTTTTGAATGATTAATTTAAGACTTAAAGCATGCAAAGGAGGGAATGTTAATATTTCCCCTTGTGTAATTTCATTTTACAATCTCAGTGTTCAATAAAAGGTATGATTAATTTTTACAATACCTGCCCCATTTCTTTTTATGAATACTACATCTTTTAATGGATTTACAAATCAACTCTCTAAAGGATTTTTAAATGACTCATCAAAATCCATTTGTGGGCTCAGCACCATTTTTGACATAAAATTATTAGATAAATCCATTCCATCATATATAAGATATATTTAGAATTAGTAATACTGCAAAGTGAGCAGCAATAAATTCTAACATTAATCTCCTCATGACTACAACTGCTAATATTTGGAGTTTGGAATGGGTATTTAAAGATCAGGGCACCAATTATTTGAGTCCAGGATTGCTGCCAATTGTTAGCAGCCACCAGAACATTGACCGTGTTTGAAAGACAGAAGGCAGCTATTTGTTTTGACTGTGCATGCGACCTGTATATAAAAGAACACCTATGTGCCTCCTTTATAGTCTCTGCAGTGTGCTTCCTGTATGAAACCATTCTTAAATGTTTTTGTGTAGGAAGTTGTGTGAAGTTGCAAGTATGCTATTATATGTGATAATCACATATACACATTTTTTGATGTATGCATACATACTGTACACGTGCTAGGGTGCTGAAGCCCCTTATGGCTTCCCAGTGCATGTTCATGCTGCCAAAGACTCCCAAAGAAACATATAAAATTGCCATGTACAATGACTGATGCAAAGGCTGAATGCTACTTTCCACATGAAGGGCTTTTTGTGAAGGCAACTGGAAGTTCATGTTTGAAGTGGTCTTTAGAAGTAATGCATAATCCTCCCTGAAGCTCAGGCTTTGGCTCACACATCAGAACATGCTTTTCCAGCAATGCTTCTGATGTAGGCACAAAATCTATGAACTAGTCAGTGTTGCTTCACTAATTCACTCAGCCCGTTAAACCAAGTCCTCCTAAGAGTGCTTTGTGATTAAATCGCTGAGGTAGTGCCTTTAATTGACCTTAACTTGAATGGAATAGTAGAAGACCCATCCCCCCATACTTGAGCTGCCGGGGTTCACAGTCCAGCCCTGGCAAAAGCAGCCTGGCTGTCTGCCTGATGTCATCGCTGTCCACTGTGAAACTGCGTCGGTGCTCAGCATAGGTTATGGCCACCCGCATCCATTCCATAAGTGGCGGCAGCAACATGAAGGGCCTGTGAAGAGAAAGGAGATCCATTATACTTCACACAAAAATATGCGGGGGGAAAGTATTTTGAAATTTCCGAATGAGATGCAACACACCCATGACTGGACTCTCCTGCTGACTTTCATTTTATTCAACAGCAACCACAGCAAAGAATTCAGAATGAGGGAGAGGCTAGTTTGAATTAAAACTGTCAGGATATCTGATCATGGATCCCTTACATCTTACTTAGCTTTTCCTTTTCCCCTTTTAGAAACTTTTTCTTGAAAAACCACATTCTTGCTATGGACCTGAAAGGTGGAGCACTAGGATCAAATGGATCTATCATCGTTCTGCAGGGCCTGCAAGATGGAGCTCTTCCTCCAGGCATTCGGTTGAGGCCTGGCTAAGGAGGATCTGGGTCCTTCCGCTAGAGGACCTCCATACACCAGACCACCTAGGCAGGGGAGGCCTCTCCTGAGGTTGGCAGATGGGTGTATACTGGGTCTGGACTGGTGAGATGGGAGGGAATAGATGTATTTATTTATTAGATTTTTAGCCCACCACCCTCCAGGGACTTGTGGTGGGGTACAATATGTACCAAAAAAAGCCGTTTTCAAAATAGGCCAATTATTATTGTATTTGATTCTGTTTTATGGGTTCTTTTTTAAACTGCCATGTTCTGGCTTAATCTGGGAGTGGTGGTTAATAAATCTGAATCTAAAGAAAGAAAGAAAATAAAATCTGTGTCTGAAAAAATGTGCTTAAGCCTAGGATGTTTGTCTCTTTAATGCAGAACAGCAGGATGAAATATATTCATTGGAGATAAAAATCATACATATATTGGTTTATTTATTTATTTTAGGCCATTTTTTGCCAGTCATTTGCTCTTAAGCAGTTTACAGAAATGTGAAATGCAGACTTAATAATAAAATACAATAAAAGACACTCAAGAAAAGAATGCTTGAAGATACATTAGAATTACTTTACATGCCAATGTCCTAACATTAATTTGCAAATAATTGCTGTTAGAGCTGTGAAAGATCATAAAAAGGGGATGACGGTCTGAGAAAACACCTCACCCCACCCCAAAACACCAGGATTGTAAAGATTGATTTCTCTTTCCTACTTCTCCTGCCTTTTAACTGCCCCTCAAGTGTTCTCAACACCCCACCCCTTCTAGGGCATTTTTAGTTCTTCTTCTTTTGGTTGACTTACAAACGTGTATGTTTCTGCTTAGCTGGGAAGTTCCCAGAATAGATATAAACTTCTTTAATTTATTTATTTAAACATTTATATCCCATCTTTCTCCATGATTCAAGGCAACTTACGATAACAGTTAAAAACATTTTCAGTTAAAAGCAAAAATAAAATCCCAACCCCCAAATCTTTGCCCCTTAAGAGATTTCTGCCATTCATCTCTCCCCCCTTGAAAGTCTTCTGAAGAACTCCATGGAGGGGGCCTCCTTCACCTCTTCAGGGAGCCCATTCCACAGAGCCTGAGCCATAATGGATAACGCCCAGGCTCTGGTTGATGCCAGACAGGTTACCCATAGAGGTGGGATAGCTAGCAGATGGCTGCCTGACAACCATAGGGGGAACACATGGAAGGGGAGAGAGAACCTATTGAGGGCAGCCTGGCTTTGCTTCTTTCAAAATTTTTCATATAATGATATACCAGAATATGACAGTATCATACTTATACTTGGTGTAGCTTTGAGCCTGTCCTTAGGACCATGAATTCAAGTAGCCATAGGCATGTTTCCACACAATGGCCAAGAATCCGGTTGCTGACATTTTTTTCTTTCCTGACAGCCCCCATTGTCTCACTTAGGACTGCCAAGCCTCTGTTTGACATGGAGGATGCCCTGCCCTACCTTTCATTTTTTGCCACTACTCAGAGCAAGAGCAGGGTCAAAATAAACAAAGGTCAAGAGGCCAACAGCATGATATCTCCTTAGAGCAGTCTTTTTCAGGGTTCAAGGAACCCCAAAGTGATGTTAGCTGGCCATGCCTCCCTGCCATATCCCCCAGAACTGACATCATCATAATGCTCAAGGAGAACTGAGGGGGAGGGAAGAGATAGGAAATAGTTGAAGGTGGGACTGGCTCACCTTTGGTGTTCTCCAGCGGCTGCCATGTCTGGGACTCTCCCTCGGCATGGCACTGCACAGCTGCTGCTGGCAGTGCCCCCCAGTGGGCGACGGGAAAGCAAGTAGAGCAGGGGCTCAGGTGGCAGCGACGTCCCTCGGCAAAAGACTACCCCCCCCCGGGCCTCAGTAAAATTGTCAAGCGTTGACCAGTCCCCGGTGATAAAAAGGTTGGGGACCACTGCTCTAGAGGTCTCATGGACCCCTGGTTGGGAATCCCTGCCTTAAAGTTTCCAGAGATTCCCACAGAGGACTGATGTTGGCAATTTAATATTTTAAAAGGAGTAAAGCACTAGGCTTTTAAAAAGAATAAAATAGTTTTACTGTGAAAAAAGAAACACACTTTGTATAGAAGGAGGAGAAAGAAGAGACCTAATGGTCTAACTGTTCTTCGTTGTTCATTAATTTTGCCTGTCCTGGAGGCATACTCCCCTTCTTCTGCTCAGCTGTCTGCCTGGGTCATGTGGCAGCAAAGGAAGCACTTTTTATTCCCCCCTCACTTATCTCTTCCTTGCCCACCAACCTTTCGGAAAATGGTGGCCATGTCCTTGGAATATAGCTTCTCAGTCTTTCCTCCTAAGCATTACATTTCATTTTTCCTTTGATTTTTAATGCAAACCTGGGGATATCCAAAGACTATAGAAAAACACTACCTTTGCCTCACTGATTGTTGTTTGTGATCCACTAGGTTTAGAATTAGAGTCCTTTGTGGCGCAGAGTGGTAAGGCAGCAGACATGCAGTCTGAAACCTCTGCCCATGAGGCTGGGAGTTCAGTCCCAGCAGCCGGCTCAAGGTTGACTCAGCCTTCCATCCTTCCGAGGTCGGTAAAATGAGTACCCAGCTTGCTGGGGGGGGGGGGGAACGGTAATGACTGGGGAAGGCACTGGCAAACCACCCCGTATTGAGTCTGCCATGAAAATGCTGGAGGGCATCACCCCAAGGGTCAGACATCACTTGGTGTTTGCACAGGGGATACCTTTACCTTTACCTTTAGGTTTAGAATTACATATATGATGATATACTAAGCATTATAAGGGAGAGGGGAATCTGCATGAGCAGATTTAAGAGATGGATGGAAAGGGTTGCATTTGCGATTTCCATAGGGGATAAGATGGCAGAAACCTGCACATATTGGGTGGATTGGCTCTAAGGATTCTCCCTCACTTGGAGGAGACTTCCTCAATGGAAGGAGCCTTCTTCAGAGGAAAGCTACCCCAGTTAGCAGAAACCTCTGCAGTCCTTGGATCCAACTCAACATTATTATTACTATACTTTCTTATGTACTGCAGCACTGCCTCAGAACTGGAAACACCAACACTAATATGTTTCTTTCCCCCACAACAATGGCTGCTGTCTTTATTGATATGCCAAGTATCTTTTTTTCATTATAAAACTTATTCTGCCTGTTTTATGCTAGAAAAATTGCTTCCTTTTCAAACAATTACATTGTGGGTCTAAGAGGATAGAAGTCTTCCTTTCCTTTAAAGCTAAAATCTGAAGCAAAAAGACCCCTCTCATATATGACAGAGCAAGCTATAAAATAACCTGGGTATTAAGTAAAGCATTTGAGAACATAAAAGGAGTTTTCACAGTGATGTGCTAGAAGGGGTGGGGTGGGGAGGAAGAGCTGGAAATACAAATCCTGTTAGAAATGATTACAAATAATAGGATTTCTGAGTGGAACTCCCTTTGCCAAGCTTTCACTGTGCACACTTTCAACTCTTGGCTCACCAAAAGCATAACATCTGTTTCCATTTTGCCACCAGCAAGGTGTGTTTTGCAGAGACCATCTCAGAATATTAAAAGCAAAATGTCCTCTATTCATTTTTTGTCAGTGTTCAGCTATCTAGTTAACTCTCTTATTCCACAAAGGAGTGTTTTTTTCTGGCAGAGCATTCTTAACCCATGGTTCAATCTACTACCTTTGAATGTATTTTATTTATTTATAACCATCCACAAGGGGTGTAGTGTGTGTGGTTGGGACAATGGCTGCAATACACACACACATCCCTTACAACTTTCTGTTCAGCACAGTCACTTCAAGATGACATAACTTATCAATTGATTTAATCAGCCTTTTATTTCAGTTGAATGGACTCATGCAGTAGTCATATAAGAGAAGCTAAAGCTCACATCTAAGGATGTACCAAGGCAGTTTGCCACCTCAGGCCTTTTAGAGGGCAGAAGTGGTCACCTGCACTGAATGTGGGTACTCCCCTAACAAACATTTTATCAGTATGACAGATCTCTTCACGGACACCTTAACTGCAACCTTAGAGATCAGAGACAAGGCACTGTTTGTTTTAAATGGAAAAAGCAGCAATTTTAGTATGCTATCATTAAAAATCCTATCCCGAGAAACCAGCTGGAATACTTGCAGTGTCAGCCCAGCTTTGCTGTGGAGAGCTACAGCACAGTAGGTAGGAAGTGACATATGTCTTGATTAGTTCATACAAAAGGGAGCACAGAAATAAGGTAGTCCTTTATAAGACTGAAATGGAGGCCTACCAAATTATGTGAAAATACCAAGTGAAATGGTCATCTAGAAAATATAGCCTTCATTGGCAAATACAGCTAAGGAATGATCTTCCTCCAGACTCCTTTATCTAAATTTTGTTGGAATTTTTGGTTATTAGATGAAAACAGTATATTTTAGTGGCTCACAGTTTGGTTGTGATTAAACACGTTTTCACATGTTTCCAGAGTTTGCAGGCCAAACAAGACAACATTACAGGGGCCCCAGGTCCAACCCATGGCTGCCAATGTCATTTTAAATCTGGCCATTTTATTTAAAAATGTCACAAGGGCTTGATCCTGACCCCTCCTCCCATCTTTTCTAAAGACAAAAAGCCAGGAAACAAGGGAACAAGATCTTCTGAATCTGTTGTGCTTTTTCCTTATAATGTTCCAAGAGCACTACAATCTTCAGACCAACATCTGCTCAGGGTCCCAGTCCCAAAAACGTCAAGTTGGTCTTGAAAAGTTACTGGCCCCAGCCTGATGGAATGAGCTTCCAAGAGAGATCAGGGACCTGCAGGACCTAAATCAGGGTCTACAGGATGGGGCTTTTCCACCAGGCATATGGTTGAAGTCTAAAAACGGCATCCACCAGTAAAGACTGGCTTCACCAGTGGAGGAGGGATGGAAGATCGGGTCCTGACAAAACCCTTTGTGTGGGAAATTTTAGTTGGGGTCATTAGGAAAATTGTAACTTTTTTACATTTTTAACTTTATAGGTTTTTAAATATTGTTACCTGCCCTGAGTGATACAGAAGGGCATGATATAGATTTAACAAATATTATTATTATTTATGGGCCAAATCAGGATTGGGTCCTCATGGAATTTTTAAATGGCCAAATTCATTCTATACTGTTTTTGGCAGCCATGAATCAGACCAGTAGCCACCATAATATCTAGTCTGGCTCTGAGGGATGGTCTTTTTTAGGTAATTACCACTCAGCATCAGCTCTGAAAAACGGTGAACTTGGACCAGTTGATTTCCTTGTATGGAACAGCAGAAACTGCTCCGTCAGTTGGGGAAAAATGCCATTGAATCACCACCAGAAATAACACTCACTAAGTGGAAATTACAATGCTATAAAAGTTGTCAGCTGCCATAAATACAAACAGCAGCCTGCATGTGGCAGAAGAATCTGAATAGGAACCATTACAGGGTGGGAAGCAGCGACTGAAGTAAATCATTCTGCCCAAGAAGGGTTTGTTCTTTTAGGCTGTGTAGAGATGGTCTTTTCTGTTGAACAGCAGGAAAACTTTTTCTCATCACTGTTATAGCCCTAGGCCTGATCCTTGGAATTCTAGACAGCCTTGCACATGTACCAAAATGGGAGTTGTAGCTGCCTTGTTCCAACTGCTGAACAATTTTCAGATGTCTCCTATATAAATCAAAGGTCAGTTTCTGGTCTGGTCAAGAAAAACTTAAGACCAAGTTTTAAAACTTCTTGAGAGTGTTGGAGAAGATCCTGAAACAGTAGGCTGTGGTTGTTTGGAAATAAGCAATCTTGTATATTTTTCTTTTAAAAAGATTCCTATGTGATAACTGAATCAAAGGATATGTGCACATCCTTTGCTTACTTTAAAAATGTTAATGAAAACTTGAAAAACTAGTCTGGGCATGAATCTGTGTGAAGCACTACATAACCTGAAAATCCAGCTGAACCAGAGGTGCTAGCAGCTGCATGGGCAATGGGAACTTGACAGTATCACTTCCAAATCTTTGAATAGTTACTATCAGTAAAGGTAAAGGTATCCCCTGTGCAAGCACCGAGTCATGTCTGACCCTTGGGGTGACGCCCTCTAGCGTTTTCATGGCAGACTCAATACGGGGTGGTTTGCCAGTGCCTTCCCCAGTCATTACCATTTACCCCCCAGCAAGCTGGGTACTCATTTTACCGACCTCGGAAGGATGGAAGGCTGAGTCAACCTTGAGCCGGCTGCTGGGATTGAACTCCCAGCCTTATGGGCAAAGCTTTCAGACGGCTGCCTTACCACTCTGCGCCACAAGAGGCTCATACTTACTATTACTATCAGTACATAGGTTTATTAATACTGGTTTGGATCTCAAGCACAAGCAGAGCTGCACCAAATAAAGAACAACAAAACCTTCCCACTATAGTCTTCTGTGTTCTGCCTAACTACTCTTCCCATGGATGACTGGACACTCAGAAACTACACAAGGGTTGTAGTGAGGGGCTGCAGGACAGTTAGTGAAAACTGCTCTTCTAGTCTTCCATGAGTAAAACAGCAAAAGTAATATTAGGTCCAAAGCACTAACTATAACTTTCCTGTCCAGCACAGGAAAGCTGCTATACATGATGGTCCATAAAGACCAGGAGAAATGTATCCAATGAAAATTTTCCATTGTGTCTTGGCTTTATCTTAATACTGAAGTGTATCATTATTTCATTGCTTATATAATTACTAGCTTCAAAGCCTGTTCCTTGAAAGGGTCCCTTCCCCTGGCCAGGCAGCTTAAGGTGGTTTTGGGCCACAGCTCACAGCCGGATCAAGTGGGGCGGGTGGGGGCTGGCTAGCTTGTTAGCAGGCCCAGGACAGAGCTCCTTAGCAGGCAGTAAGCAGACCGTTGTGAGCAGGCCCTGTTTAGTAGGCCAGGATGCCCTTGTTAGGACGCCCTCCACCATGACCCTTTGCCCAGAGCCCTCTCCCCTTACCTGCTGCTGGCTCTAGGCACTGAGGCCCATCTGAGAGCAAAGAGGCTAGAGTCCAGGGATGGAGGGCGGGAGCTGCAGGGGCAGGGCCAATCAGGGTGCAGCCAGCAAAGCTAGCTGCACCCTGGATTGGCCCTATTCCAACTTGGACAGCTGGACACATTCCACCCCCCAGGCTGTTTCACTAATATATAGAGGAACCATGGATAAGGACTGGGTTTAACTGAGGGAGAGAGTTGAGCACACTTAAATGGTTGAGGTCCATAATATTGTTGCAGGTATGCACAGCAGTGCTGTGGTGTGGTATACAAGGAAGTATGAGAGATCTAGTTCCCACAGAAACTGCTGCAATGGAGGCTATTGCAGTTACTTGCAGCCATGTACAAGCATCCTTAACACGCCCGCGGCGCCGCGGGCGCCGCGGACTAAATAATTTGTTAAGCCCTCAGGCGGAGGGCTTTGTCCGTGATGAGGAAGGGACCTAATTGGCCCCTTCCTCGTGACAGACCATCGGCTGGGCCAATTCCTAGGCTGCTGAAGGAAGCAACTGCGAACCGCGGCTCGCAGTTGCTTCCTTGAGGGCGGCCTGACGCGTCGGGAGGCGCATGGCTGCGGAGGCTCCGTGGTCTAGCGCCCGCTGCATTTAGCTGCAGCGGGCTTGATTACTAGTAATTTATAAAGTCAAAGATGGTACAAGGCCCCATCCTGAACACTATTTCGCTCCCTTATATATTTGGGAAACAGCCTCCTGGGAGGAGATTGTCCGGGGCCTTTTTTGTCCAGGTCCACCCTGATTGGCCCTCCCCCTCCAGCTCCCACCCTCCCTCCTTGCTTGCTAGAAGCCTTGTGGCTGCAGTCTCCATTGTCGCCCACAAGGAGAGAGGCAGTGACAGCCCACAGGTACGCTCCCTCAACCTTTCTTCATATGACTTGGTCTCCAAACCCCTCACCATCTTTGTAGCCCTCCTCTGGACATGTGTGTCTCCAGTGTGTCTCCGTCTTTGTTCAGTTGTGGTGCCCAAAACTGATCACAGTACTCCAAATGAGTCTAACCAGTGGTAGCATCACCTCATGTGATCTGAACTTTATACTTCTTTTAATACAGCCCAAAATTCCATTTGCCTGTTTTGCTACCGAGTCACACTTCTGACTCATGTTCAGAATATGGTCTACTAAGACCCCCAGATCCTTTTCACACATATCACTGCCAAGACAAGTCTTGCCCATCTATAGTAATGTATTTGATTTTTCCTATCTAATGCAGAACTTTACATTTGTCCTTATTGAATTTCATTTTATTCAGTTTAGACCAGTTCTTGAGCCTATCAAGATCATCCTGTATCCTGATTCTGTCTTCGGATGAGTTTGCTACCCCTCCCAGTTTAGTATCATCCGCAAATTTAATAAGCATCCCCTCTAGTCCTTCATCCAAATAATTTATGAATATGTTGAACAACACAGGTTCCAGGACAGATCCCTGAGATACTCCACCCATCACTTGTCTCCAAGAAGATGATGTACCATTTACAAGGTACCCTTTGGGTACGATCTGTCAACTAGTTCTCAATTCACATAACAGTAATAGGATCCATACGTTTTGCATATCTATACAGCAATTATATGCAGAATTAGTCCAGCTCAAGACCATCCATTTTCATGGGGTGGCACACAGTAACTCTGCGAAGGACTGCACTATTACCATGCTATTACCGTTAACTGGAACTGCTTTAAAGCAGATCTGCTGTAATGGAATGACAGTTTAGGTGGCAGGCTTTGGGTAGGGCTGATATGAATTGTTTGGACATTTTATTCTTCTTTTGAGTTGTGATCTGATTGATTTTAATTTGTATGATGAGCTTGTGATGTGCTTTCAGTCCTATGTTGGAGAAAGTGTAGTATCCACCTTTAAAAATGAATAAATATCAATAAAGTGCTGGACTAAGATATGGGAGATCTGGGTTTGAATCTAAATGAATCTGCCATGAAAGCTTGGAACTGTCACATACTCACAGGGTTGTTGTGAAGATAAGAAAGGAGAGGAGAACAATGTAAGCCATTTGGGGTCTCTACTGGGGAGAAAGGTGGGATATAAATAAAGTAAACAAATCAACACTTGCCCATTGAAGCCTATAGGTTGACAGTCAAACAGGAATGTTGTACTAGCCACGAATCCTAGCTGTGGCTGCTGCTGTTTAAAAAAAACCCAGTACAGTATTGTTAAATGTTCAAATTCTTCTTTAAAATGGTGGCTATCATGGCTCAGATCCTTGGCCACTGTATTATCTAGTTTGGCCCTGAGAAGAGTGTGCCTCTGTTCAGGACTCATTATAAATAGACTATCAAGGGCTAGAATTGATAGGGTTGCCAGCTCACGTTGGTAGGGACTTCAGTGCCATAGAATCTACCTTCCAAGGCAGCCATTTGATTTCTGTTGCCTGGAAGTTATTGTAATAGTGGGAGATCTCCAGCTATCACCTGGAGGTTGGCAACCCTAAACATGAATCCAGTGATTATTGGAACTACAGGATTTATCAAATTACCACAACGATGAGTAGTGGGATGTAGCAATCATCAATGATTATTCATACCAGTATCTTTCCCACTGTTCCAAAAACTGAATTATTGTGATAATTATTTTATTGACTTCGGATTGAATAACACATCTAATTATTAGTTTCAGATAATTCTTTTGTAGAGTTGAGTATGACAATACCTTTTTTCATCTTTCCAACTATAGTCTCATTTTTCAAATAAAACTAGTTTGCCAGTATTTTGTGCCCACAGCCATAGCTTTTCCATTTGTTCTGTCTGTCTCCCATTAGTATTTCAATGCTATCTTATATTACTTTGAAACCATATGGCTTGCATCTTTTATATTTTTAAAAAGTTTCAAGTTCCATCATCTTAGCTGGTTCTGACTTTTAAATTTCCAAAAAGATCTTATTGGGTGACGTTCAAATATCTAAACAATATTTTACCATTTTCTTTGCATCTGAAACCACTTTGTTCAGTGCTGAAGTCTGAATCACATAAAGCTTTAAGAGCAATCAAAGATGATTCCATTTTTATTTGGATACAAGAAAGTAGATCCTCCATGAAATTTCTATACTATGAATCTATTTTCTTTTCATTTTTACACAGTTCACTGGCATGGCAGAGGAGCACTTTGCCATTAGTATGCTTGCTTAGGAAAAATTCCTGAAAAATACTATGCAACCTCAACTGATATTTCATACACATAATTATTTGTGACATTCCTATCTCACTTTTTTCAGTAGGAAGCTTAAGGCTGTGGACATATGGCTCTCATATGGTTTAGGAATCTATCACATTTGTACCTCATTCTTCTATCAAGGAGCTCATGACGGCATGCCAAATTTTATCCTTAGAATAACAATGCCATAGAGAACATTCAGTTGATAGAAGTGATGCCCCAAATTCACATATAGTGCAATCAGACCACTGTTAGTCAGGAAAATGGTGCTGAGTAAAGGAAAAACAGGCATTTATCAGGCATGAACTTAGAAGACTATGACTCTGTTTAGGAATGTACTGCCAGTGAGTTCATGCCATGGATAGAAACCCAGGTCCTAGTCCAGTGCTCTAAACACTGTACCATCTTATCCCTTAGTTTGTTAGCTTATGCAAAGATGTGCTATATCACATGCTGTCAACAATATGTCTAGGTGCCAAATGTTAGCAGCACACAACATTTTCTCCTCCAAGTGAATTAGCTTTGTAAGGAAAAGAGGAGGTGTGTGTCAAAAAGCTATCCAAAAAGGCAATTTAATGAAAAAGAAATGATAGACCTGGCTTTCACAGCTCGGCAGGGTTAATATTTTTAAAGGTAGAAATTCTGGGCAGAAAAGTAAGCATAAGTGATACAGCTGAGCACAGCACTCACCAAACTGCAGAATGATAAACCACCAGGAGACATTAAAGGAAGAGAAAGCCCGTTAGGCACAGCATTCTAGCCCTACCCTTTACTACCGCAGTAAGCAGCTGTCACAGGCAAAGTGACTTTCAGTATGTCTCTAATGGGTTATATCAGCTGCTTTCCTAGGGCAACATCTTCAACATTCTTGAGCTGTTCAGCACCAGATAAAATAGTACAGGGCAAATACATGCACTACACCACTGGTCCCCAACCTTTTTTTGACTGGGGACTGGCAGGGCAATTGCCCCGCCCGCGCAGCGCGCATGCGCGGCACGGCCCTGATTCCCTCTCCCCCCCCTCCCGCAGTAAGAAGCTTCCCGGGCCGCAAGCTGGGAAGTTTTTTACTGCGGGGGGGGGAGAGGGAACTGCGGCCCGGCGCCCTGGCCTTCGTGGCCCGGCACTGGGCTGCGGACCGCAGGTTGGGGACCACTGCACTACACAAATAAAAATGGTGGTAATGGATGAACTTGTAAATACAAAGATTCTTGGTTGTTCCAGAAATGTCTACATTTACAGTGTTAGAAATGTCAGCACTTACAGTGCAATCCTAAACACCTTTCTAGGGTGGTTTCTACATAGGAACACATTTGTGTAGTTTCCCTTTATCTACTGCAGCTGCTGGTGTCACACAGAAGCAATGTAAAGTCCACATGACAGATTTCACCACAGTATTCCTGCTCTATATCCCTGGCAACACCTATCCCACCCCCCTACTTGGACATTTGCAGTTTTTTATAAAACAGCAATTGAATATCATTATAATATCTCAAAAAATTGTGACCATGCTTCCAATGATGTGCTGGCTATCTGATTGGCCTTTGGGGTGATGGCCCTTGGGGGTGGCTCCCCCAAGGGTCAATCAGAGGGGCTGATGTGATGCCCAGAAGTGTGGGAGGGCCTTTGATTGGCCACTCAGAGGGCTCTCACACTCTCCTTGGCCTCTGATTGAAGTTGAAGAACTGCAATCTGGATTTTCAGATAGTCAGGTGGATAGGGTATTGGTTAGAGAACCGCACTCAAAGAGTTGTTGTCAATGGTGTTTCATCAGACTGGAGGGAGGTGAGTAGTGGGGTACCTCAAGGCTCGGTGCTCGGCCCGGTACTTTTTAACGTATTTATTAATGATCTAGATGAGGGGGTGGAGGGACTACTCATCAAGTTTGCAGATGACACCAAATTGGGAGGACTGGCAAATACTCCGGAAGATAGAGACAGAGTTCAACGAGATCTGAACACAATGGAAAAATGGGCAAATGAGAACATGATGCAATTTAATAAAGATAAGTGTAAAGTTCTGCATCTGGGTCAGAAAAATGAAAAGCATGCCTACTGGATGGGGGATACGCTTCTAGGTAACACTGTGTATGAACGAGACCTTGGAGTACTTGTGGACTGTAAACTAAACATGAGCAGGCAGTGTGATGCAGCAGTAAAAAGGTGAATGCCATTTTGGGCTGTATCAACAGGGGCATCACATCAAAATCACAAGATGTCATAGTCCCACAGTGTATACGGCACTGGTCAGACCACACCTGAAGTACTGTGTGCAGTTCTGGAGGCCTCACTTCAAGAAGGACGTAGATAAAATTGAAAGGGTACAGAGGAGAGCGACGAAGATGATCTGGGGCCAAGGACCAAGCCCTATGAAGATAGGTTGAGGGACTTGGGAATGTTCAGCCTGGAGAAAAGGAGGTTGAGAGGGGACATGATAGCCCTTTTTAAGTATTTGAAAGGTTGTCACTTGGAGGAGGGCAGGATGCTGTTTCTGTTGGCTGCAGAGGAGAGGACACGCAGTAATGGGTTTAAACTTCAAGTACAACGATATAGGCTAGATATCAGGAAAAAATTTTCACAGAGTAGTTCAGCAGTGGAATAGGCTGCCTAAGGAGGTGGTGAGCTCCCCCTCACTGGCAGTCTTCAAGCAAAGGTTGGATACACACTTTTCTTGGATGCTTTAGGATGCTTTGGGCTGATCCTGCGTTGAGCAGGGGGTTGGACTAGATGGCCTGTATGGCCCCTTCCAACTCTACGATTCGATGATTCTATGATTCTCAGTGGAAGGGTCCTCCCCCAATGAGCCCCAGAAGCCATGTCACTCTCCAACAGCAGGGGGCACTCCAAAACTGCCATACTGCTTTCCCCACTGTCCACACCACTGCCAGCCACTAGGTAAGCCCTTCCAACAAACCCACTGCCACCTCCCTGGCCTGCCACTACCCTCTGCAGCCTCCACGATGCCTTCCCTGCCATCGTC
Organism: Paroedura picta; assembly: GCF_049243985.1. Taxonomy (NCBI): domain Eukaryota; kingdom Metazoa; phylum Chordata; class Lepidosauria; order Squamata; family Gekkonidae; genus Paroedura; species Paroedura picta. Next base: position 113,384,503 of record NC_135370.1, read on the forward strand.
AACAAAGAGGGCCTATAGGAATGCCCCCCACTCCCTCAAATACACCGCTGCTGACCTCCCCCAATTCTTCACAGGGGCTGGGACGGGGAATTGCCTGCTCTGCAGATGCTTATCCAGCCTTCCCATTTCCCAGGAGTGGCCAGGAGGCAACAGGGGTCTGCGGGGCCTCAGTGAGCAAGGTGACTGCCCTTCCCAGCCACCAGTGACTATCACCTGGTGCATCTTGCCTGATGCATTTCACCTGCCTCCTCCCTGCCAACGACAGCAGTATAAGCAATTCACCCCCCTGCTGAGACTCCACTGCTCTTTATCGCCTCTGTGCTACCCACGGGGGCAGGGGCTGCTGCTACCATGACCTCCAGGCTCCTGCAACAAGAGCTCATGCATATTTTTCAGCCTCTACATGTTAGGGTTGCCATCTCTGGGTTGGGAAATTCCTGCTGCTTGTGGGGAAAATTTTAAAGAGACCAGGGTTTGGGAAAGAAAGGGAACTTAGTAGGGTGTAATACTAAAATTCAAAGCAGCCATTTTTTTTAGGGGAACTGATCTCTGTGACCTGGAGAACAGATGTAATTCTGAAATCCCCAGTCCTCACATGGAGGTTGGCAAGACTAGTATACATATACCAGAAAATTAAGATTTTGGTATATGTTCCAAAGCTGGAATATATGAGCATTGCTCCTTTCAGACAAAATGGCAATTGTGTGTATCAGGATTGCACGTATTGCGTGCTTCCTATATGAGAGGTCAAACATAATGCCTGAAGAGGGCTACAATTATTGCAGCATTCTAGGTCAGGCAATAGAAGTCATGAGATTAAAAAGAAAGAAACAGTGTTCTCTTCTATTCACTGCTCAAATATTTATTACTAAAATACCATTAAAACTTTGCCCATATTACCCAAAAAGAAAATGACTCTGAATACAAGATGATCCCGTTTAAAGTAAGTTATAGATCAAAATATTGTTTTTACTGGACTTGTATGTAAATGAAATTTATTTATTTAGATTTTTATACCGCCCTTCCCTAAGGCTCTTAGATACCCCCCTTTGTAATGGCATACCTGGATAAAACCTAGTTTTTCATTGGAGTTACTACTGTAAATATGATTGATAGCACAGCTTTCTAATGCTAAACCAAAAAAGGAACAAAACTCAACCTTAACAGGTAGGAACTCAAAAGTTGAGCTGAACAATAAAAATAACGTAAAACTTGTTAATTATTTATTATAGTGCACAGTTAAAAACAGAATAAAAACATCTTAAAAACTAGTTTTTAACTGTGCACTATAATAAATAATTAACAAGTTTTACATTATTTTTTATTGTTCAGCCCAACTTTTGAGTTCCTTCCAGCATAGCTTTCTAAAACAAAGTAATTTTTCCTGTGATTTATAGAGATTCAACTAATTTTAGGGATTTTTCATGTGGCAAGGAATAGAGCATTTTTTAAATTGGTAGACAGCAGGCATTGAGAGTCAGACATCCTTTCTTTCTGCCAGCAACTTCAAAAGATTAGAAAAACCCCCAACAACATCTAGGTTTTCAATGCCTAATAAACAAAACAAAAACATATTACCCCTTTGGAGACACAAAAGTTATTGCTTCGACTCATCAAAATGCTGCAGTTCATCTGATGTGTGGAGCTTCCCTCCACAAAAGATGTGCATTTCTTATTACAAAGAATGTGCAGCTTCATCTGTGCAAAGTGTTGCATGGGCTGAAGTTTTTTCTGCACGGAAATGAAAAGTGAAGTCCACAAGCATATGAATTCTACAAATGCACTGGAGCTTTTGTTAAGGCACATTAGTCTCCAGGGTAAATCATTTCTTGTAGAAACAGTGTCATTCTACTTTATTGTAAGTGATAGAATTTTGACCTTCCCAATACTTGCACAGAAAATCTTTTTCCATTTCCATATTAGCCCTTTTCAGATGTTCTATTCCTGGTGCTATGATATATGTACAGAATGAATGCATTGCACTGTGCACAATCCTCCCAAGATGTGCAACTGCTGTTTCTTTCCAAAGGAGCAATGAGTGGGTTTCCTGATGTCTAAGAATTACAAGCTAGAATTCCAAAGCTGGAATATCTACACTGACAATGACAATGGCACATATTTGGAGATATGAATGCAGTGCATTTGTCCTATATCTGTGGTCAAAGGGATGTATTCTGAAGCAAGTGAGCTGTTCATTTCCATGGCTGCCAGGCATGGCAAGGTAACTAGTGATAAACTTGACTGGGACATGAAGGGAACTACCAGCTATTATGTGATGCCACCTCCAAGGAAACACTCCTACAAGAATTGCTGGAAAATCTATGGCAAAGCCATAGAATTTCTTGAGCTTCCTAAAGTGGATTGGTGCTATCACATGACAGAATTTTTTAAAAATAATTTTTCTTCTGCTGGCTGCAGTACTGGCAATGAGAAACGGGAGTTGGGGGGGGGTAAAATACCCTGTTTTTAACTCAGTAGTGTCATTTTTCATTGCTTCCAATAACAAAGATTCATCTGTAAAATTCAATCCGATCATTAATTGAGCCCCCGGGGAGGGCGGTATATAAATAAACAAACAAACAAACAAACGAACAAACAAACAAACAAACAAACAAATAAATAATTTCAAGGAGAATGTTGTAGATGGAAGATATATTAACTGTTGAAAACTTCTAAAGTTGCAAGCTTTAATTAAGGCATAAATTCCATTGAATTTAGTGGGATTTACTTTCAAGTATGCTTTATGTATGCTTAGGATCTCTGTGCAGCTCTGTAGTCATGATCCTTATATGCTTACTAGGAGGTCCTAATTGCACTTACTTCTGAGTAACCATGTCTAAAATCAGACTGCATTTGGAAAACATGCAATGCATCGCTAAAGCACTGATGACTTTATGCTGATGTAAACACATGAAACTTAGATAGCATTGTTGAATCATTTTATTAATTGAACAATAACATTTTCCAGAATGGCAGGCCTCATTCAGATCTAGGCCAAGCTAAGCTAACTAGAAAAAAATAGCAAATATATATATTTTTTCAGGAATATTTTTCAAATGCAAAATGAATTTCTAATAAGTCCCAGAAACTCTGCAACTAAAAAAAAAGGAAAACTTTGGAGAAAAAGCCTGATCAGCAGTAAAACTGAGGAGATGAAATTATTTTTGAAGGTTTTGATTGATGTTGCATTTGCACACAATCTGTTGTTGCTGTGCATGCAGTCTTTGTGTAACTCAATTCCCATTTGAAGTTAATGCCAATGTTTTCTAAGTGGAATGTTAAATTAGATTTTTCTTTTCTGTGGTGGATAATTAACTGGAGTCTGAACAGCTCCAGAGATAGTTTTGCTTCTAAGTTGCAAATTAAAAACTAATACTTGCTATATGTGGGGAACACTTTGCTGCTAAAGAGATATTATGTAATATGCATCTGATCACCAATTCTGTTTTTCAATGCAGCTCAACTTTATCATACTTTCTCTAACGGTTACAATTGTGTTCTAATTTGGACTATTACGTAAATACTAGAGCAGCTATTCCCAACCAGGGTGTGTAAATTCAACAAGGTCACAACAGAAATCCCAAGACTACTGCCGATCAGTGACCACTTTGGAAGGGGGAGAGCCAACCTGCCCTAATAAGAGAAAACCCCTTCTAAGTGGCTAATGATGGGGAGTGGTCTTTCAGGGTTTCTGCAGCAACCTTGTTGAATTTAGAGGCAATGGAAGAGAAGAGCTGCACTTCCCCCCCCCCCACCCCCCCACCCCATTGGCTTCCCCTATTCCCCCCTTCTTAAACTGGCAGAAAATGGCTGGAGGAAAGATGCTGCAAGCAAAGAATAAAAAGAAGAGTTGGTTTTTATACTGCTTTTCACTGCCGCTTTTCCAAGTGACTTACAATCACCTTTCCTTCCTCTCCCCACAACAGACACCCTGTGAGGTAGGTAATGCTGAGGGAGCCCTGATGTCACTGCTTGGTCAGAACACCACTATCAATGTAGTGGTGAGCCCAAGGTCACCCAAACTGGCTGCATGGGAGGAGTGGGAAATCAAACCCGGCTCTCCAGGTTAGAAACTGCCACTCTTAACCACTATATCACTCTGGCTCTCAAAGGAATTCAGACGTTCAAGCAGGAGATGACTATGACCAATGCCACTGAGTCTACCCTCCAAAGCAGCCATTTGCTCCAGAAAAACTTATCTCTGTAGTCTGAAGATAAGCTATAATTCCAAAAGGTCCCCAGGTCTGACCTGGAGGTTGGCATCCCTAGCCAAGAGCTACTACACCTAGATCCAGTGCAAGCATTGTGCACAGCATGCACAAGGATTCATTTATCAGGTCTTGTTACGATTTCCAACACTCTGATGGTGTTTGGAGAACTCCTAAAGTTACAGGTGATTTCCAAATCACACAGATCATTTTCCCTGAAGAGAACTGCTGCTTTGCGTGGTGGGCTTAATGACAGCTGAGAGGAATGCTTCTTTGTTTTGCTCAGGCAAGGTTTGCTATTTTTTTTATCAGTGAGACCATGCACACTGTAAACAAATGATTTCCGGGAGTGTGGCAGGGAGGCATAGCCAGCTGATATCATTTCCAGGGTTACTTGAAGCCTGAAGATTATTTCAGGGGTTACTCCTTGATCAAAACATTGAAAAAGATTGTACTAGAGTAATACCATTGATGTAAAGTAACATAGTTTCTGTTTTACAAGTGTAGTTTCTGTTTTACAAATACTATGTTACTTTACATCAATGGTGTAAAACTGGAACACCAGTTACTGTATATTTTCTTTCATTCTGCTATGTTAACTGGAAACAGAATGTCAGTTCTTCTCTCTTCTTCCTTAATTGGTAATTAAATAATTTTATGACATTTGCACAACTTTGTCCAAAAGTACCTTTTATTGCCAGTTCAGCTGATTTATGCTTTAAGACTATCTGATGAAAACAGAACAACTTGGGCAAACCAAGTTACAAGGGAGAAAGTCAGGATAAAAGCTTTCACAATAAATATTTAAATAAATGACCTTTGTGTAAAGGACAAACTAAATGTGATGATGCATGAGCTATGGAAGTATCCCACACTGCTTTAAAAACTGTAAACAACTGCATTGAGACCACCCAACTTTCAGATGGACCACAGTACAAAGGGACAGGATAGGTTTTTTAAAAAACCTTTCCCTCGTGTCACTGTTCTGATTTGAACTTCCTCTCCCTCACCAACATCCACATTACCTCACTGGAACATACAGACATTCAGGAACACATATTGTGAAAGGTTCCCCTTTTAATCCCTTTAAATATCTTAATCCCTGATTTGCGATAGTTTGCAATAATTTTCCACTGAGTTAGTAAAAAAAAAAACATTTTTGTTATAAATGTGTAACAAGGTTCCATTCATGTCCCAGTTTAGCTTTCAGCACTCTCTTCATTATGAAGATATAAACAATAGAGGGAGAAGTCAAGGCCCAAAACCTCCCTGGTATAGAACACTGTCAAAGGCAGGCATGGAGCCATGTGCTGATATTTAGTATGGCATTATTGTTGGAAAAGAAACCACATCTCTCCTCAGGAAGCAAGAAGATTCCTCCATCCCAGTATCTGTAATTTATTCCAGTAAGAAGCAATACAGTATGAACCTCAAATGGCAGGAGGGTAATAGTTATTGATATTGATAAAGCTTTCTGTCATAACTCTTGCTTTAGTGTACATATTTCCTTTCATAAAAAGGATGTTTGAAATGAGACTTTCTAAAATTGTCCAACATCAAAATTGTTTCAAAGAATATGCCTGCCTATGTCCAATCATTTGGCTTTCACATGTGTGGCCTTTTCATTCATTACATTTAAGCACATGTATGTGGAAAATGTGGTACACGCAATCCTCCTGATACACATACATAATTGCTATTTTGTCTGAATGGCAACACACGTATTTTCTGTCTCACTATATGTATACCAGAACCCTTAATGGAATGACTGAAACAGGCTACTAATCTAGAATGTATACTAACTTGTCAAGCACACTATGTATGTATATTTTATTGGGACCAAGAAATGTGGAGTCTACTAAAGCCAGTTACATCCTTTCATATATCTCATCACTCTTTAACTCAGAGAGTGAGAAAGGTTGCCTGTATATGTACTGAAGAGGAATCTTAGGTGGCAGCATTCTTCCCAACCCCACAGGAGAAGTTATACATGTGAACTATCTGACCTGCCTGGCTGACAATTTCATTTGTCAAATGGTAGATGAACCCACAAGAGGTTCAGCCATACTGGACTTAATACTGACCAACAAGCAAGAGTTGGTGGATGAGGTGAAGGAGGTGGGGACCCTAGGGGGAAGCGACCATGTCCTTATAGAATTCCTTTTGTGATGGGGAGCCAAGGAAGCTTGTAGCCAGACGCAGATGTTGGATTTTCATAGGGCAAACTTTAATAAACTCAGAGACATGATGAGTGTCATACCATGGATGAGAATGCTGGAAGGGAAGGGAGCATGTGAAGGGTGGGCGCTACTCAAACAAGAGCTATTGCATGCTCAATCAATGACTATCCCAGAAAGACGAAAACACCGCAGGAGCTCTAAAAAGCCTATTTGGATGAACAAAGAACTTCAGGAGGAACTAAGAAAGAAAAGGAAAATGTTCAGGAAATGGAGGGAAGGACAGAGCTCTAAAGAAGAGTACCTACAGGTTACTAGGCACTGTAGATCAATCATCAGCTATAAGGCCAAAGCTGAGAGTGAGCTAAGATTGGCCAGGGAAGCCCATTGTAACAAGAAAAGATTTTTCAGTTATGTGAGGAGCAAACGTAAAGTAAAGGAGGCAATAGGCCCACTGTTGGGTGCGGATGGACAAACTCTAACGAAAGATGCAGAGAAAGCAGAAAGGCTTAGTGCCTATTTTACATCTGTTTTTTCCCACAGGCCAAAGGGTTTAGGTACATCTAGAGATGGCAGTAGCCAAAGGATAGTGTCTGGGTGGCAGGTTAACATGGATAGAGAGGTTGTCGAGAGGCATTTAGCTGCACTGGATGAGTTCAAATCCCCTGGGCCGGATGAAATGCACCCGAGAGTGCTCAAAGAACTTTCCAGAGAACTTGCACAGCCCTTGTCCATCATCTTCAGGACCTCTTTAAGGACTGGAGATGTCCCGGAGGACTGGAAGAGAGCAAATATTATTCCGGTCTTTAAAAAAGGGAGGAAGGATGACCCAGGAAACTACAGACCAGTGAGTCTGACCTCTGTTGTGGGGAAGATAATGGAGCAGATATTAAAGGGAGCGGTCTGCAAACATCTGGAGGACAATTTGGTGATCCAAGGAAGTCAGCATGGATTTGTCTCCAACAGGTCTTGCCAGACAAAACAGGTTTCCTTTTTGGACCAAGTAACAGGTTTGCTGGATCGTGGAAATTTGGTTGATGTCATTTACTTGGATTTTAGTAAAGCTTTTGACAAGGTCCCACATGATGTTCTGATGGATAAGTTGAAGGACTGCAATCTGGATTTTCAGATAGTCAGGTGGATAGGGCATTGGTTAGAGAACCGCACTCAGAGTTATTGTCAATGGTGTTTCATCAGACTGGAGAGAGGTGAGTAGCGGGGCACCATAGGGCTCGGTGCTCGTCCCGGTACTTTTTAACGTATTTATTAATGATCTAGATGAGGGGGTGGAGGGACTACTCATCAAGTTTGCAGATGACACGAAATTGGGAGGACTGGCAAATACTCCGGAAGATAGAGACAGAGTTCAACAAGATCTGAACACAATGGAAAAATGGGCAAATGAGAACATGATGCAATTTAATAAAGATAAGTGTAAAGTTCTGCATCTGGGTCAGAAAAATGAAAAGCATGCCTACTGGATGGGGGATACGCTTCTAGGTAACACTGTGTGTGAACGAGACCTTGGAGTACTTGTGGACTGTAAACTAAACATGAGCAGGCAGTGTGATGCAGCAGTAAAAAAGGCGAATGCCATTTTGGGCTGTATCAACAGGGGCATCACATCAAAATCAGAAGATGTCATAGTCCCATTGTATACGGCACTGGTCAGATCACACCTGGAGTACTGTGTGCAGTTCTGGAGGCCTCACTTCAAGAAGGACGTAGATAAAATTGAAAGGTTACAGAGGAGAGCGACGAAGATGATCTGGGGCCAAGGGACCAAGCCCTATGAAGATAGGTTGAGGGACTTGGGAATGTTCAGCCTGGAGAAAAGTAGGTTGAGAGGGGACATGATAGCCCACTTTAAGTATTTGAATGGTTGTCACTTGGAGGAGGGCAGGATGCTGTTTCTGTTGGCTGCAGAGGAGAGGACACGCAGTAATGGGTTTAAACTTCAAGTACAACGATATAGGCTAGATATCAGGAAAAAGTTTTTCACAGTCAGAGTAGTTCAGCAGTGGAATAGGCTGCCTAAGGAGGTGGTGAGCTCCCCCTCACTGGCAGTCTTCAAGCAAAGGCTGGATACACACTTTTCTTGGATGCTTTAGGATGCTTTGGGCTGATCCTGCGTTGAGCAGGGGGTTGGACTAGATGGCCTGTATGGCCCCTTCCAACTCTATGATTCTATGATTCTATGAAATGCTCCACCCTTAAAACTAAAAGGACGTTGTTTTTGTTCAGTTCAGAACAACTAACATCAGCCAAGCGAACTGTCAGCAATGACTCCTAGTGCCCTGTTGTACCTCTCCAAACCAACCTTTACACACAAAATAATATGTTAGATTTCTATTCTGGTCTACCTGATATATTTATCAACCTAAAGAAATTTGGACAGGCATGTTCACAGTCTTTGGCATCACAGACATCTATGAACAAACCTTTTGCAAGATGAAAATTGTGAAATCAAAGTGTAGATCAAGTCTTACAGATGAACATTTCCATGACATTTTAAGAGTGTCTGTCACAAATCTTTACTTGGACATCAATGCCTTGGCTAACAGAAAACAGCCACAAAAATCACACTGACTGGGTAAGCCTGTATAGCTAAATAATAAAAGGATTCCACAGTAAAATATTGTTCCAAAATGGATTGCATTAAACTTAACATTTTTTCATTTACCTTTGAAAGTTTACTTTTGATCTAAATAAGTAGGTTAATGATTTTGTTACATTTTGGGTTAAGATGTGACACTCTTTAGGCACTGGACATGCTAATACGGCCTCCATGTGCCAAAAGGTTGTGGACCTCTGATTTAGGTCAATGGCTTCCATCCTATAGTGGCCAGCCAGCTGCCATGAAAGGACCACAGCCTGGGCACAGAAGCCAAGGTTCTTCCCTACTGCTTTCCTCATCAACTTTCATTCATAGAATAGTTGGTTTTTATACCCTGCTTTTCACTACCCAAAGGCATCTCAAAGTGTCTTACATTCACCTCCCCTTCATCTTCCCACAACAGGCATCCTGTGAGGTAGGTAGGGCTGATAGAGCTCTGGCAGAAGAAAAGCTCTTGACAGGACAGTGACTAGCCCAAGGTCCCCCAACTGGCTGTATGTGGGAGAGCAGGGAATCAAATCTAGTTTGCCAGATTAGAGGCTGCCACTCTTAAACACTACACTAAAATGGCTCTTGACCACTACCCCAAGCTGGCCAAGTATCTGCTTTTAAAAACTGCTCATATTACAATAGATAGCATAAAATACTCTTAATCTTTTTTTACTTCACATACCTGATTTCATTTAAAGCAGATTGTTTTAGTTCTTCTGATTAAAAATATGAGTAAAATTGTTGATAAACATTTAATTAGATGCCAGATTTGTAGACATGGCTGCAACTAATGGCATCTATAAATCAGTTCACTGCCTGAAGAAGTTCCTGTAGCAAGAGATCCATGTGATGAGTTATGTCCTAAATACATAACATGGAGAGATCCATTTGTAATGTGATGCAGTCTGCAATAGTTATTTGGAAGTAAATTAATAAGATTAATTATTTTATTTCCATGTAAAAGTATGCTGCTCAGCTCTGCAGTAATAGATTTCTTGAATATAAATATTGGTAGTCATGTTGAATGGCACCTAACATCAATATCAATACTATTATTAAAACGAGTTCTCATATGTGTTGCTGTTCCTGACTCTTCGCTTAGATTCTGCATAACATAATCCATTAAGGAAAAGAATTTACATCAACAGAACAAACTTTCTTTGCCAACCTCCTTGTGCTGCACCTCCAAATGTCCCCTAATGCGGCTCCTAGAGGATTGGGGGGGGGGAGGTTTGCAAGCTCTGCCTGGGAAATTCATTGTGATTTGGAGGTGCTACCTGTAGGGGAGGGGGTTTGGAAGAGATTTCATCCAGCACCTCTGTTGTGACAGAGTTTTCTCTTGGAAGCTGTCATTTTCTCCAGGGGAACTGATACGAGTAGACTGGAGAACATAAAGAACTTTAAGGAACATCTAGGAACTGGCAGCTCTAAGGGTAGAAGAAACCTGGGAATAGTGTGAGGGAAAAAAGGTGGAGGGTAACAGAGGAAGAGGAGATTTACAAAAATTATCCCCATGTCATTTGTGGGAATCAATGTTGGTTCCAAACCCTGGTGCAAAAACATGTGTATGTCAGTAGAATGCATATATCTTAACCATCAAGGTTCTGTTCTTATATAGCCTAGATTTTAATGCAGAATATATGCACATTTCCCTCCCTCCCTCTCCACCGTTGTTTGCATGAAACGTGGAAGCAGCCCTTGGGCTACATAGCTATCTTTATGAGCGTGACTCTTCCAGGTCTGCAACAAAGCCGTAGTTTATGTTTGAAGCACAAACTGTAGCTTGTTCCTTGGGAAAAAAAACAAAACAAAAAAACCAAGATTTGAATTGGAGGTTAATTCCAGTTCGTAGGGAACTAACAAACCGTAATTTTTAGTTAAGATGATGTGTTATGAACACTGAAACATCACATTTCCAATCAGTGCACCACAGCAAAAGGGAGGGGAATGAGGACCATGAGCCTGACGACTTCAAGGTCTGCAACACAGTTGAGTTGGTTATTACAACCAGAGCCAGTTTGGTTTAACTCATACACATCTGGGTTAAATAGGTTGTTTGTAGATTAAATATTCAATTTATAAGTGTAATCAGTATTAAAACAACCCTCTGCGTATAGATCTCCTGGAAATTTCTTAGTGAGAAAAATAGCTGCATATAAGGAATCTAGTATATAAGCCCAAAGTCTGCACACCCAGAAAAAGCCACCTGTCGTGTCTCGGCATGATTTATTACTATAACACCTTCACCTTGCCTCCTTTCGATTAATCTCAGCAGGAACTGAGTAGTTTAGCTGCATTACTACCAGGCCCACTAATAGTCCTAAGAAGTCAAAGGTACAGTAGGCCTCCATCTTAAATTAAACTAGAGAATTCTGAACAACTAAATGTAACTTCCAAATGAAGCTTTTGACAAGGTTCCCCATGATGTTCTGATGGATAAGTTGAAGGACTGCAATCTGGATTTTCAGATAGTTAAGTGGATAGGGAATTGGTTAGAGAACCGCACTCAAAGAGTTGTTGTCAATGGTGTTTCATCAGACTGGAGGGAGGTGAGTAGCGGGGTACCTCAAGGCTCGGTGCTCGGCCCGGTACTTTTTAACATATTTATTAATGATCTAGATGAGGGGGTGGAGGGACTACTCATCAAGTTTGCAGATGACACCAAATTGGGAGGACTGGCAAATACTCCGGAAGATAGAGACAGAGTTCAACAAGATCTGAACACAATGGAAAAATGGGCAAATGAGAACATGATGCAATTTAAGCAAAGGTTGGATACACACTTTTCTTGGATGCTTTGGGATGCTTAGGGCTGATCCTGCATTGAGCAGGGGGTTGGACTAGATGGCCTGTATGGCCCCTTTCAACTCTATGATTCTATGATTCTATTCCACAATTCCTCAGGGCCTGCGAAAAGGAGCTCTTCCACCAGGCATTTGGTAGGGCCGACTGAGCCATAACACCTACAGGTGCCCCCAGACTGAGGGACTGAACCTACTGAGGGATTGTCAAGTTATTGTTGAAGTGCCATTCTAATTGTTCCAGTTGATGTGTTGTTGTTATTGTTATACTGTTATATTGATTTTGATAGTGTTCTATGTGAATATTCAAAAATGTTTTATGTAAACCGCCCAGAGCCGTAGGGAAGGGTGGTATAAAAAAAATAAAATAAATAAATAAATAAATAAATAAGCTCATAATAAAGTAAGCCAAGCCTCAATGAGAATCTGTTGCACTACTTAATCAAGGACTAGTTGGGACTCCATGGGATCTCCCCACACCCAGGCCAAATTGGGCAATCTCTGCTGGTGGGACAATAGCCTTACATTCCATTCTACTTGGGAACATTCACTGTAATATAGACATGCCTGGGAACCTAATCAAGTCCTTACTCAACAAGATAACTTAATCTCTTGCCCTATTGGCATCTCCTTCAGAGTAACTCCAGCATTCAGAAAATCTGGTTCTCAGTTGTGACAGAGAAGGGCACTTATATTAAGTATATAAAGACTCTCCTTTTGGCCAGTGTTTAAGGATCAATTTTCCCTGGATTATTCCACCAGTAGTATAGTTTCACCTCACAACCATCCCTTCTCCATCACTCCTCTTGGCAGCCCTGTCCTGAATGAGTTTATGGACCTTTCCCTAGCCCCCAATCCTCCCTCTTTCTCTTGCTCCAGTAATTTATCAGTCCCAGTCAACTCTGTGCATTCTTCCCTCTAACTTTTCAATCAAATTCCTACCTCCTCCTCTCCCCTTCTTTCTCTAAGCTCCACTCCAGCAATCTTCTCACTCCTTCTCCACAAACAATGACCCCCTTCACTCTCTTTTCTTCCCATCATTTGACCCCCCCCCCCTTTATCTTTCAGGGGACACTAAACATTCATCCAAGATCCTCTTGTGGTGCAGAGTGGTAAGGCAGCAGACATGTAGTCTGAAAACTCTGCCCATGAGGCTGGGAATTCGATCCTAGCAGCCAGCTCAAGGTTGACTCAGCCTTCCATCCTTCCGAGGTTGGTAAAATGAGTACCCAGCTTGCTGGGGGGTAAATGGTAATGACTGGGGAAGGGACTGGCAAAACACCCTGTATTGAGTCTGCCATGAAAACGCTTGAGGGCGTCACCCCAAGGGTCAGACATGACTCGGTGCTTGCACAGGGGATACCTTTACCTTTACCTTTAAACATTCATCCATGGGGTGGGCTCTGCTCGGACTAGTCATGGGTGGGGCCATTAATGGGAAAATGATTGCTTCCACTAGGTGATTCCTTGGTTGGTTGGTTTGGTTGCTTTTTCATTGATTTCCCTGCTGTATATGTATCTTTCTATTCCTCTATTCAATAAAGATAACATTTAGTTCAATTAAAATGATCCTCTCTCTTTTCCACATTTCCCCAACTATTGCCATAATTACGACTGTATGCTGCCAGGCTTGGGATCCCCTATCATGGTCAGGAGGTGAACATATAAAGGCCACACCCGTGAATCCCTCTCCCTTCCTCAATAATAGCTCCTTTCTGCATCTGGTGTGGTTGGATTATTTGAGGTCCTGAACAAGAGGTACAGATAAAATTTGGATGCATCAGAAATTTTCTGTTAAATGTCAGTAGTTGCAGTTAGCTAGGGGGAGTAAAAAAACCCACACCATAACACAGATTTAGTATTGCTGCTTGGGGTGTTTCTGGTCATAAGTGCTCCTCATAGCTTAAAAAGAGTAACTGGATACAAAGAAGGGTAGGGAAACTTTACTTATAAGATTTTAATTATACTCACAATAATAACAATCCTTTGGTAGTTGGCAGGGCAGGCAGTTTCAACAGAATACACCATCTCACTCCCTAATGACCAGCTGCACCTGCCAGAATTCCCTCCTCCTCCTCCTCCTCCTCCGTACAGAAACCCAGTCCTCTTTTGCATTTGGACACCACATCTAGGAGCAAGTGCAGCACCACAAAAAGCTACTCACACCGAATAAGTGAACACCTTGTGTGGTGGGTGAGTTTTCCCACTACTGCACCAGCCTCAGGGCACATTTTTGAAAGCACTAGATGATCCTCTCTAATGAGGAATGTTTTTTTTCTACAAGTGGAATGCAGCACCAATTCTTCCTGGTTGGGTCCTATTTTCATCACTGGGACACAACCCTGACTTGGATAGCCCAGGCAAGCTGGGTCCCGTCAGATCTTGAAAGCTAAGCAGGGCTGGCCCTGTCTAGTATTTGGATGGGAGACCTCCAAGGATTTGGGTGGTGGTTCCTGCAAGGAACAGTAGGGGCCATCATGATGTGGACGCAGGCTATGGCAAACCACCTCTGAGTGTCCCTTGCCTGGCTGCCAGACAATCTTCAGATCTCCTGGCTAGACTACACACATCATATCATACAAGAAATAAAAAATAATAATAATCCTGGGACATTAGCAATTCAAGATTGCAGCTTCAACATTACAACAGCTAGTGTTCAAGCCTGTGTGGAAGTCTTTCCCCCTTGGAAACTCTTCCCCATAGTTCCAGCATGGCAGGGGAAAGAATGTACCCTTGTGGCTGTCTGCTTCCCCTGTCCTGAGGCGGGGGCCTAGCAGTGGCAACAGGCCCTGGGACTATGTCTGACTGAATGTGGCTTCAGGTGAACATGAAGGCAAGCAGTTTGCATCCCTCCCTTCTTCTTGGCCACTCAGTTGCTTTCACCTCAGCCGCTAGTGTTTTGGTGCTATCCTGGCTGCATATACTGGTCCTTGAAGACTGGATGAAGCAATTGACGTCATCTATCTGCCTAGCAGCAAAAATACAGTTATGAAACTTTCACACACAAAACCTTTTTGGGGAGTGGGACTGCCCTCGAGATGAAGGCAGCAAATATCTCCTTTATTGAGCAAAAGCAGCTACGATAAATTATTTGGAGGCTGCAGTTCACTGCCTGCTTTTTTGAGGCTTGTTCTGGGGAACAATCCAAGCGGGAGTGTGTACATCTGCAAATGCAGTAAATAAACTTTTACGAGTCTACAGTTTTTATGAGTAGGCTACTGAGGGCAGGAAAAACTATTTGTGAAACTGGAAGTGTCTATTTAACCCTGAACCTAAAGTATGTTCTGAAACAATTTCAAAGACATTGTCCGACTGCATCTCCCATAGAGCTCCAACACCCTGAGCATGATCTAGAAAAGGAAGTATTTTCTTACAGGCAATCAGGCCTTCTGAACTTTACTTTGGAGTTCCCTCTAGTTAAATATATCAGGCAGCTGTATGTCTCTGAGACAAATTTCTGGGTTGAAAGTTCCAGTCCAATCCAGATAAGGATCAGAACAAATAAATGTATCTTGAACATGTGTTTTAAAACAATATGCAGAAGCCCTTGGTTAGTAAGAAAACTTTGAGTTGCAGAAGTAAAGACAGGAAAAATATGTGTTTTCCTGTGAATTAATGAGGCTTGCACAACTTGTGAGCCTTTAAGCTGAATGCAACCCCTAGCCATGCATGGTGGCCTATTAGTGACTTGATAAAGCCCCTCTTTTTGCAATCTGCTTGGATTGTCAAGCACTTGGCACCCTCAGAGACGTAGCTGGCTGGTGGGCTGAGTTTGGCATGACAGATTTCAAGCTAAGCCTGAGAAATAATACATCTATTGTTTGTTGACACATGACAAAAAGTCAAAGAAACCTTGAAGAGCCACACAGCGCTAGAAACTAACAGATGACTTAACAAAAATCAGGTAAGATCCTCACAAAAGCAGCCACTGTATAGTTGAGAATTCCTCGTGTGTTGTGGCTGCTACCCACCTCCCCTCTTTCCAGCCAAAAATCTCCAGGTATTTCCCAATTCAAAACCAGGAACCTTAATATTTGACAGCTGTTTCACAGGGAGATGTAAAATGATTGTATCTATTAATAGTTAAACCCTTAGGTCAAAATCCGTGGACCATTGCATTAACACAACGAAGAAATTGAGCTAGATCATACAGATAGATATAGTAGCCAAATAACCAGGATCAACATGTAGCTGTTCAGTGGTTTCTTTTCCATCCTGAATACAGCTGCTGAACACTTTATGAAGACATTGCTTAGGTCAAAATGTTGTAGGGTATTGCTCCAAATCCTCAAGGAAGTCAGTCTCTACAAATATGAACAGTTTTTTGGCACTTTTTGAAAAGAAACGAAGCAGTGTATTTCATCTGCCATGAGATTACCTTTTGGTTTGTTAGAGTCATAACAGCTACTGAATTAGTGCTTCAAAATGAAATAAGAGATTCACTCCATCAAGTCACATAAGAATCTCATGATATTAGGAGCCAAGGAAGACTTGAAAGTAAAAATCCCATTTTGTAAAGTCAATGTAGTTTTTGTTTTGCCACAGAACAAGCCAAGACACAGAGTCATAAAGCAATATTCCCCACAGCTCCTGTATTCCCCACATGCAATACAACTTAATATATCCAAGGTAGGATATTCAAATTTGGCAAATGATGGTACTTTTTAAACAGAAATACCATGTCATGAGGAATAAAAAAGTGGACAAACAATGTTGACATTGTGGATAATGGGAAATCTACTTTTAAAATGTTCTTCAAATGAAGCTACTCTATTAATGTGCAGAATTTCTTTTTTCCCTACCAGAGTGTTATTTCTTGTTTGGAGGATGCCATTGTTAGGAATACCCCAAAAGCAGAACATGCAGGAAGAAGGCAGTTCCCATACACCCTTCCCACATCTTCAATCCTGCCAATTTGTATCTAAAGATCAAGACTGCCAATTGACAAGTAAAATTACACAACAAATTAATGTGAGATTTGGGGTGACTGTCCAAGCACAGTGTACAAAGTCAGACGTTTGTGAAGGCAAATGTAAGCCGCTTTGAGACTCCTTCAGGTAGACAAAGGCGGCATATAAGAACCAACTCTTTTTCTTCTTCTATAGAGCTGCCCCCCCCCCAGTCTGCGCCTTCATTTGGACTTATTGTGCATTGTATATCCTACGCATTTACAGTGGAGTGCCAGATTGTTCAACTGAGTCCCTCTTTTCTACTTGACAGGACGTTGCACATGAAATTCCATAGCCCATTCCTCACCGACTCTGTTGCTCCAAGGCAGGTTGGTGGCAGAGCAACATGGTGTTGTGGGAGTGGGAGGAGCAGCAGCAGCAGCAGAGCAGCTATGGAGCTGGCTTACCTGGACATTTCCCTGGGGAGACCCATTCTCAAGTGGTAGACGTTTGAAAATCAAAATTTAGTAACTCAGCCACAGAACCTAATTATTGCCTCAGTGTTTTTATATTTCTCTTATTGCACCTTTCGCCTCTCATGGAGTTATACGTAATATAAGAGAAAGTATTTCCTACAAAATGGGAAATCATTATATTGCTTTTGAATCTGATACTTAAGCATACCAAGCAGAACAGAATCCACAACATCAATGTTTAGTGCACTGCACAGTGACTGACTGAGACTGTATGGGTTTGTAGCCACTTCACAAGCAGACTCATTTTAACAACTCCTGACACATTTTGAGGGCCTCTAGCGTACAAAGCCCAGAACAAGGTCTCTCTTGTTTAAATGATCTAGCCCCTCTGGATTCATGAAAGGCTTTTCTTTTTTTTCTTTTTTTTTGTGATGCTCACAGCTTTTCCAGCCTACAGTCATTTTCCACCAAGTTGGCAAGTTCTAAATTTTTATTTCTAGTTGGTTGGCAGATACTCCCCCTCAGAGCTCTGAAACAAAATGCTTACTGGCTTTCATCACGAAAACCAATTGAGATACCAAGTTGGACTGCCTCCACTCTCACAGTCTGTTTATTCTGTTTCCCTGCTGTCATTCAGAATAATATAGGACACTGCAGCAAATTTTAGGCATTCTAAACTGGTCTGTTAGCAAACTGGAAGTCTCATACACTTATGCCAATGTAGATGCCAAAGTTAAAACAATCTTTTTTCTTGAATTTCCGGAATATATTATTTGCTACCATAAAAAGTTCCTTTGTAAGATGGCATGTGCCATCAGTTTTCCAGACAAAGAAATAAGGGAAAGCAGCTACAAAATTCACGTATCAGTTTCATTCAGGTAACTGATGAACAAAAATATTAACTGCATATTGGAGAGTTATCGCCTCATGCTACTGTTGTCACAATAACTCAAATGACAATGCAAATATGGTGCCTACAAACGCTTAAAAAAATTGACTGAGATGATATAAAAGGCAATAGGCTGATAAAGAGGACATCTGAATGCAGCTCTCAACTCTGCTACTAACCAAATCAACAATCCTGACTAAGGCTTACATGAAAGAGAGCACCATCGATTGCTGTGGAACTTTTGAGTGAATGTGCACAGGAACACGCTGGAAATCACAGTCTTCAGGGGAGTTCTGGTTCTTCTTAAAAATTTTCTTTCAAGAGATTTAACTAGACGAGCCCCCCGAGACTTACCCACAAGGGCAGTTTGCTACCACGGGGACCAGGAGCCGGGAAGGACTTGCCCCCAGCATCCCTCAGGTGGTGCATGAAGTGGAGTGGTGGCAGGCGGAGGGGCTGAGCCTCGAGTCCTTTTAAAGGGCAGACGGTTGGGCTTGGCCTCTTTCCTCCTTTTCCAGCACCAGGGCACATCCCATTCTCCATGCCTATGCACATGTTTGAGTTTATTGGTGTTTAAAATTCAGTTTATTTGTTACTTGTTGTCACAACCTTTGGTGTGCAGGGCCAAGCTTGTGTGCTAGCCTCCACAAGTTTGGGGGCCCCCATATGGGACTGTGCGGATGCAGAACCAGAGGGTAGGCTCACATTTCCAGGTGCAGGGGAACTCACCAGAAGTGGATGCCCAATGGGTTCACCCGGTTGCCACTTCCCATGTGTCAGCAGGCTGCTATGTCTGGGGATCCAGGCTGGCTAGCCAATGGGACCCGTTGATTGGGCCTGCTGATTGGGCTGCCTTGTGGTTGGGTGGACACAAAAGGGTAAGGAACCTTACCCATGCTAAGCCATGATCAGTTACATTAAAGGCTGTGGCCAGTTCATGCAAAAAAGAAAAATGTGGTGGTCCAGTGTCCTTATTTAGGTGATCAGTTTCTTCCTGTAAAGCAAGTCAACAGAGATAGCTCACTTTTATCATGGATTACTGTGCCATGACTATCAGGACCCTTTTATCCCTGTCTAGGCAAGTACCAGGCTTCTCTTGTAATAAAGAACTGCAGACCTGAATGTTGCTGCCATTTGTGATGAGAGAGAAAAACCATGAACTAGACAACCAGTAAACAAGCTTCTATGCGGTTTGTTTTTCATGCTTGAAAGTATGTCACTGGTTACTACATCTCAGTGAAAGCCAAGAGATGTTGCAGCACAGGCATCTATAGAACGTCTTACAAAATGTGTTGTGTGATGACAACATCTAATGTTGGGGGAGTCCTTCAGGTAGCCAAGGATTTGCTGCAATGTGAGAGAGACTTGTTTTTATTCTAGTACACAAGTGTGGCAAGCATTTGGCAGGTTGCAACATACCTTTTTGGACAGCATGATTTTCAGCGCCAGCTAGTCGGAGTTCTATTATTAGTGCACCTTGAAAAGGCCCTATGTTGATAGTGGTGTGCATGTCTGTTGCAGCAACACACGTGGAAAGTTCTTCATGACCGTGCTCAGAAAAAATTAGCATGGTGCAATGACTGAAATGCTGGTCTTGAGAAATCCAAATTCAAGACCTCCCTTTCAGCTAGGGCAGCCGGGTCATCCATGGCCACTGGCAGGAGATGGGTTGCCAGATCTGTCCACTTCAGGCCACCGGTTCTCTCTGCAAGCATTCTACCCTGCATAGATGGCAAACTCCCTCACTATACAGTCATCACCATCTAAATTTTACATTTTATTTATTTGGAGAGCCCTGTTCCTTTTCTCCTCCTCCACAAAACTTTATTGTTAAAAATAGAGTAAGAAATAGTAAGAAAAGATGAACCTGATACAAACTGCTGCACAATGTCTTTGAACAGGCATCAGAGTCAAATGGAAAATAATTCATACCAGGCCAGAGGAGCTTCCCCTGATTTCAGCAGTACAATGCTAATGGTGGCTCCAATTAAAATGGTCCTATTTCCAAAGCCACACTGCAATTTCCAGAAGTCTGTCTTAGCTCAATCTCTATGGTTAGTTACTAGGAAAGGATTCGGAAAACCTTTCCTCTCACACATTTCATGTAGCAACAGTAGTCACCATGTATAGGAGATCTCCAGAAAACTGGGTTTGATTTAGATAGTCCAACACTGGAAGTGACCATTATTTTGGGCAGACATAGGTAAACGGTCCCCCCTATCATGCCTCCTAACAACTTGATTCAGTATTTGTCTTGCCAAAGCTATTTTATTTAAAAAACCTTAAACATTAATTTAAAAAACAACACCCAGTGTTTGGAGGACCTCACATACATCATGTTCCTGATAACCATGAACTCAAGAGGGTTTCTGAATGCCCTGACCACTGACAGGCCTCCACCCATGAACCACAAACTCCTTTACTTGACTGTTGTAGCAAAATGGAGAGAGATCTTTCTTTTTCTATTCTCCCTTCTCTTATGCCTTGAATGCTGCTTTGGTACCTGGCACCCCAGGTATAGGATGCCACACATCTTGACATACATTGTTGTCAGGATGGCCAACATTCCTCAGGGTCCCTAATGTCCAGGATACTACTAGCATTGTGAAGAAAAAGTGTATGTATGGAATCTCCTTTCCTGAGACAGCTGTGACAAATGTCATTATAGCAGCTGCTGCCAGGTAAGTGACTGGGTGCAAACACGAGGGATAATTTCTTCTCTGTTTTAAATTAGGATACCTCCATGAGTGGAACTAAGTTTGCTTATAGCCTTTCAAAGAGGAACATGTTTTCTTCTCAAGTTCACTCCTGTCCTGTTGCATATACAGCCTCCTGATCCAAAGCTGCCCTCTCCTTTGGACAGGCTGTCCTCATTGTTTTTACTTTCTCCTTGAGTGCTTGACTTAGTTATGAGTCTCATGTCTCTTTACTACTTCACTGGGGAGT
The DNA here is from genome assembly GCF_049243985.1 of Paroedura picta. Lineage (NCBI taxonomy): Eukaryota > Metazoa > Chordata > Lepidosauria > Squamata > Gekkonidae > Paroedura > Paroedura picta. The sequence goes on from NC_135370.1 coordinate 113,405,497, forward strand.
TTCTCTGTTGTAATCACTCTGAAGAGAGAATTGCTTCATGTCATATGCAAGAACCAACCAGTTTGCACCATCTACAATCACATGTTCTCCTTATCCCCTTCATTGTATTGATTAATGAGATCTGAAAAATGCACAAGTTTTCTATTTTGCGAGATTTTTCCTGGCCATAAAAATGGATCTAAATGGCTGTTGGAATGTGGTATTTTTTCTATGAACCAACACAGCTTTTTACAAGCCCTTACATTCCCCCCTATATTGTAGACCAGGGGTAGTCAAACTGCGGCCCTCCAGATGTCCATGGACTACAATTCCCAGGAGCCCCTGCCAGCAAATGCTGGAGGGCCGCATCTGGAGGGCCGCAGTTTGACTACCCCTGTTGTAGACAATACCTTTCCTCAAAACAAAATCTGAATTTTGTAGTGATGGGCCTTTGACAATAGCCCCCCCCCCAATCGCTTTACTTGCTCTTTTTGGAAGTACAGTTTAGCATGAATGAGTTTTGCAAGGCAGCCAAAAAGTTACCGAGCTGACAGCATCCGCATTATTTGCCTTGCTACCTGACTAAGAGTTTTCACTGGGTTTGCAGTGCACATTGAAAGCACATTCCAGAGAGGCAACGGTGCACAATGGAGTAGTGCAGAGCTTGCAGCTGATCTAGCGCAGCTGAAAAAGGCTGGCTCTATAGGCTTGCCAGGGCACAGTGAGTGAATCAATGCCTCTGTGCATCACATTCAAAGCCAATCTTGACTGACTGCTTCCTCTCACTGGAAATGAACAAACTGAATCCTGTAAACTGAGAAACTCTGCAGTGTTTCTCCCATGTACAGGCCTTGAGAGCATTGCGGCAAGACATTAAATATAAGCTAGAAGATTTTCAGGGGCTGCTTGGATTTTTCAAAAATGTTTTTGGTATATTTAGCTTTAGGATGCTTTTGGATTTCTGTTAGTGTGGGTTATTTTAATATTTGCCATTTGTTCACCCTGGAAGATGAAAACGGTCACTTACTAAAAAAATGGGTTGGCCCTTACAGCCTGTGAGTAGATGGGGCTCTTGGAGGAGACCTACTTTCTCCTTGTCCAGAAGTCCCTTGTGGCCTGTGCAAAGCTGATGCTGAGAGCTGAGGAAGCCTCATGGACTAAATGCCCAAAGGTATGGAGGGGGGGGGGGTGAGGCAGGGGAACTGGGCAATTTGTCCCCTTATAGGAGCAGAGGTATGAGTACCTGGGAGCAATGTTCCACAGGTGTATCCTTAGCTGAATGGGAGGGGATAGCTTGCACATCATTCTCCAGAGAGGTCTGTGTATACTGATCCCTTAAAAAATCTGGAATCCTTTCAATTTTGTTTTTGGGAGGTGGAGAGATGGCCTGAATTCTATATTCCCTCCTCCTCTTTGCCAAATAGCACACAGAACGGAAACTTTTAAAACAGAGCATCCCTTGTGCAGCCCTAGATGCCACACATATATCCTGCAGAATCAAGTTTATTTTAAATATTACCTTAAATTTCCTGTACAGCTAAGTCTCAAACAGAAATTATTGATGTTGTTGTGGCACGGAACATTTATTTAACAATAAAACAGAGTTACAGCTTGAAAAGCAATTCTGGGATTTCAGTCTCTTGCCCAATGCCCATGAGAGGAGAAGTTTGTGGAGAAGATTAAAACTGCTTGCCTTTTAATGTACATCCCACTCTGAGAAACAGTCCTTGCTGTACTCAACAGGGAAAACAACAAGTGGCCAGTGTGCTAGGATCATGCTGAGATGTCATGGAAAAAAAGAAAAATTCAAGCTCAGGATTCATACCCGCTTGCATATTCTGGCCCACAAAGAAATCTTGCAAAGTTATTAGTGACCTCTATACCCTGTGGCTGCAAGGGAACAAAGTTTAAAGCCCCAGAAGTCTTCTTCTGTTCTATCATGACCATTGCATTTTTAAAATAAAGTCTGGGAAAGGCCTTTATAACGTCATGCTTGCTTTGAGATATTGTTAAGGGTTTCCAGTGAGCAGATATTCACCTCCTGGGATGAATTTTTTTACCACTTCCACCATTCTTTTTAGCCACAGCAACCTAAAACAAAACTACTGTGGCATGCCTTATTGTCACTGCATTCTTGTGGGTAGGGGAGGGAGAAGATTCCTCCAAGAGAATTCTCCCTCCTCTGAAGACATTTTTAGAGTGGGTTTGAAGAAAAAGAAAGACATGTTGCTATGGGGACTGTTAAGGGACATCAACATCCAGAATTTTGGGCAGCAGAGGACACAGGAATCCCTTCCCTTACCACCAGCACAGTTGCCAAGGGCCTTCAACAAGGCCAACAAGTAACGGGCAGGGAGAGGGAGAGTTCTTAGTGCTATTGGTGATGTCACGATGGACACTCTTAATGCCTCACAGCCGGTCAGCAGAAAGGAAAGGAAAGGAAAGGAAAGGAAAGGAAAGGAAAGGAAAGGAAAGGAAAGGAAAGGAAAGGAAAGGAAACACAGCTTCTGCTCCCCTTTATCATAGAATCATAGAATCATACAATCATAGAGTTGGAAGGGGCCATACAGGCCATCTAGTCCAACCCCCTGCTCAACGCAGGATCGGCCCTAACCATCCTAAAGCATCCAAGAAAAGTGTGTATCCAACCTTTGCTTGAAGACTGCCAGTGAGGGGGAGCTCACCACCTCCTTAGGCAGCCTATTCCACTACAGAACTACTCTGACTGTGAAATGTTCCCCCCTATCTACCTATATCATTGTACTTGTAGTTTAAACCCATTACTGCGTGTCCTCTCCTCTGCAGCCAACGGAAACAGCATCCTGCCCTCCTCCAAGTGACAACCTTTCAAATACTTAAAGAGGGCTATCATGTCCCCTCTCAACCTCCTTTTCTCCAGGCTGAACATTCCCAAGTCCCTCAACCTATCTTCATAGGGCTTGGTCCCTTGGCCCCAGATCATCCTCGTCGCTCTCCTCTGTACCCTTTCAATTTTATCTACGTCCTTCTTGAAGTGAGGCCTCCAGAACTGCACACAGTACTCCAGGTGTGATCTGACCAGTGCCATATACAATGGGACTATGACATCTTGTGATGTCGTATACAATGGGACTATGACATCTTTCTTCTTTGGGGAATGAGCACGTGCATTCCAACCAAGCCTGTTTTCAGCAAACTTAGAGAATGTCAAGGTATGGGAAAAGCAGATCCTAAAATAAGTGTGAGGCCATGGGAAAGGAGGGGAGGACAGCCAAGAACAGGGCAGCTGGGTACAAACAAGGTGAAAATAGCACTCTTCTTAGGAAACAGACTAAACTCATATATACTATGCATTATTTGATCCCTGGATTATTATGACTGCTAATTGGCAGTCTTTCAGTTAAAAGAGGAAAAAGCCCCACTGCCAGTCCTGGACATCTGGTAAACTATACTGAAAAGATCACTTTGTAATTATATAGTATCTGCTTTACTTACGAAAACTGACAACCAAGAAAACATGCTTCCTAGTTCTCATTGCAACAGTTTGGCAAAACTGTGAAAGAAAACTGGCAGCATTACAGGAATGGCTGAAGGCTGATATGTGGAATTCAGCAGAACTGAATGCACAGTTTCAAATGCACGATGTCGCACAATGAAGCCCTGTCAGCCTGAAAGGCGTCAATGGGCTGTAAACTGCTGGACCTACCGTTCGTTATTTAGGGCCATCCTTGGTGGATCCAAGTTGGGGTTCTCCATGGACTCCATTTGAGGGCAGCGTAAAAAATAATAAAGGGTATGAAGGGCATCGGGAGACCAGGTGATGGGTTGCTGTTGCTGCCTGGTTTGTCGAACAGGGCTCATGCCTGGGCGGAGGGTATTCAAACACTGCATATGGTGCATTGCTCGCGACACTAAGTCACCTGGAAAAGAAACAGAGAAGGAAACAAGAATAGTTTTATTTTATTCCGATGAATGTCTTTTGCCTCAGTGAACCAGAGGTATCCATCTATGGATAACTAAGCCCATTATCGTCAGAAGACTTTGAACGGCAATTTTTGTTTTCTTACCAGCTATCTAAAATTAACCAGACTTTCTACTGAAATTAGGAATTATTTTACCGCTAAACACAGAGTTTCCAGCGCCTAGCCTTTGAAAACCTGTAGATGGGAGTCAGCTGGCAATCAAAGACAGGATGTTTTTGGTGGCAGCTCCTTGCCTTTCAAATGCTCTCCCCATGAAGGCTTGTCAGGCACCTCTCTCACTGTTCTAAGCCAAAGCATTTCATTGTAGTTTTCATGCCCCTTGGCATGTTTTTATGGCCTTTTAAAAAATCCCCAATAATTATCTCCTTGTTTTTATTAGCAAGATTTGGTAAATATTTTTGGTCAATGTCATGTCCCCTCTCTGATCTTCCAGCATTCATTTTAAAAAGTGAGTCCCTAGCTCTTTTTTCATGGAGTTATAGTGAAAAATGTGTAAACAGGTAATGTTCAGTTGCTTGAAAAGGAATGAGAGAGAAGACGCTGCAAAAAGGCTGGAGCTGAGTCAGTTAACTCCTTACTGATCATATACTTATCTACTATGTTTGCTTCTCCCTTCTTTATCTGCACTGAAACAGTGGACAGAACTTCAGAGTGAGTGGTAGTGTTAGCTGGAAAATACAGGAGATTTGGGGGGCTGAAGCCTGCGGAGGCCTGAGCTTGGGAAGGGGCCTTGGCAGGGTATAATGCCACCGGGTCCAGTGGCCAATGCTGCCAGTAGAACAGATGTCTGTCTCCTGAAGAGCCGTTGGAATAATAGGAGATCTCCAAGCCCCACCTGGAGGTTAACAATTTGACCGAGAAGGCAGAGTATCCCTATTCTTGAGCCCCACCACTTCTCACTACTGAAAAATAAGCTATTTAAGAAGCTGTAGATAGACAAGAATAAGTTATACTTTGAACGCCGAGATATACTACTACCCTGGGCATCTCTGCATTACATGAGAACATATTTACTTATTTGGTGTTAGGGGTTGAATTTTTAAATCAGTGGTTGTCATGAACGTATAGTGTAGGAACATCCCACCTTACTAACTCAGGGCATAATAATAAGCAAGTTAACTCCAAAGTAAGTCCCATTTTATTTAAGGGGTTTTACTCCTAGGAAGTTGTTCTTAGAGCTGCAGCACAGAGAGCACTGATCAATTACTATTTCTACTGTCTCCCTTTGTATTCCCTAGTTTAACAGCGATCTATGGCCTTGCCATCTTCTTTTTCACCTAGTATTGCTGATATGGGAACTGCTGGAGATTTGGGATAGAGACTTGAGAGGGGAGGGATGCAATGGGGTATAACACCACTGAGTCCACCCTCCAGGACAGCCATTTTATCCAGGGAATTTGAATCTGCTGTAATTCTGCAGGATATCCAGGCCCTCCCTGGAAGTTGGCACTTCTATCCTCACCCCAGATGGCTCCTTTTAAAAAGGAATTTAGAATTGCACATGTCTGCGCCCTCAATGTCATTTCTCCAGCTGTTCTAAGGTCTTTCATATCCATGAGCAAAGCATTACTACTGCTATTGATGAGGGTTTTTTTTTTGAGAACTGCAAACATAAATTTACTCAACTAAGGGTCTATTGGGCAGTTTTGTTTTTAGTTTGAGCACTCATTCTCCAGACAGCAGGCTGAGGCCCCAGGACTCTCCGCTAGCCACACACTAAACAGCTTCTTCTAAAACTCTTGGATGTCTGTTTGCCGTAACTGCTGCATGTGTAGATTGGAAATGGGAGGCAATAATCATTCATTCACTTCATTTATTACAATCCAAGAGACAGTAATCTGGCACGAATAGCTCAATTACATTTTAAATTAAGTACATAGTTAACATCCATGTTATTTTTTATTTCTGTACATGAAGAACAGTCCAGTTCTTCAAAGTCATGTGACTGCAACCACACACATTCAAAGAGACTATGTGGTACAATACCTCACAGCATGTGGAAGTACTACAGTTCATACTTTTGTGTGACATCACCAGGTTACTAGACTCGTGGGACCACCGGACCATATAATATTATCAGATCCTGCCCAATGGTAGACAAGGACTGGGATAAAATTAGTAATAAAATCCAGTAACACCTTAAAGACCAAGAACTTTTTACAGGATGTAAGCTTTCGTAAGTCAAAGTTCACTTTGTCAGATACAGTCTGGGATGAGGAGGACTTGTGTTACTTTCAGCAGGTTGCAAGTCATGTAGGTTTAGTGGACTTTTTGTCACTCAAATATACAGATGTTAAAATGTTATGGAATGTAAGGATTCTGTCTTATCAGTGGCCCGAATCAATATGGTGTTTCATTTTATACATATATATGTCAATAGTCACAGATTTCTATTTTTCTCTGGGAATAATCTCTTTTTTTAAGAATCAAGGGCTCACAGGAAATAGCCTTCCATTGTACTTTTATAGCTGCAATTGTGGGAAAGAACAAAATGAAAATAGCAATGAAGGGGACTTCAAAGCTGGTTCCTGAAAAGAGCAAAGATTTCTCTCTGACCACTGAAGTAAGGAAATCTGATCCTACGTACAGTTACTTGAGTGTACATGCCAAAATAACTGGAATTACTACTGAGTAAACATGCGCCAGACTGGGCTGCCTGTTCTCAACTCCTGAAGGTGGCTTTTACATAGGTTGTGGGGGGAAAATGGCATCCTATGCATCACCCTTTGTGGGTGTTAATCCACAATACCACATGGTTAAACAAGAAGTACATCTGGAATTCAAATTGGCAGCACAGAATAACACTCACTTCCTATACCCCCTATTCCTTCCTTGCTATGCTGGCAACTTATGGATACATTTCTTTTTTCAGAGCTTGTAAGGGAACACATAAGGCGATCCATTCATTAAATGCAGCCCCTGAGCCAGCCAAATCAGAGAGTGAGGGAAAGGAAGTTGCATTCAATCATGAATTTTTGCTATAAATGCTCTCTTGTGCTGCAGAATATACAGAGCTATGTTAGAAACCATTTTTTTCCCTGAGAAACCTCAAATTAAGTCTGGTTACGAAATAAATGGTGAGACCTTTAAGGTATGTATTGGCTTCTGGCAGCAGTGTTCCAATGGCAAGGCACTTGGAGAGAAACGGCAACAAGAATGTTTTTCAGGAAGAAGCAGGCCAGCAAAGCAGTGCTTAAAGGGCCATTGTTGAATGGTGTGGGCTCCAACATAGCTTGCATTAATCCAAACATAAATGGACTTTCCAAACACAATATGAACATTTCTTATGATCTACCCCCCCCCTTTCCTAAAGACAGAAGTTATGGGAAATTTACTTTATTTTTGTAAAATAAAAATGGGAAGGTAAAATTGGATGCTGGAGCGGAGAACTGACATCCTGGCATTCAATCACTGCAAACATGAATGTCACAGAATCGTATATTTCAGGATTGTCAAATTCACAGCCTTGGGGCTATATGTGGCATCCCAGTCAAAGACTATAGCCTAGCTGTCAGTAACTTGATAAATCCTTCTCTCATTCGTTTTTTAGCAGACCCAGGTGTCCTGGGGAAAACGTCATTTATCAAGCTTTCAGTGGACCACAATCTATAGCTGTCCTAATGAATGCAGCCAAGAGGATGCCGTTTTCACTATAGACACAGCACTACATTTGCTAAAATGGAAGCAACATGACTGAAGAAAGCACAGTTTCGTGCATCACAACAGTGCTCAGTGACATAATTTCCAGCATCCTGAAACATTTATATCTTGCACAATATGGGCCCAAGCAAAACAATAGCATAACCAACAGCAAGATTTTCATTGACTTCAGTAAGAAGAGGCCCTGTACTTTGAATAAACAAACTAAACAAGTTATGAGTTGCATATGAAACTCACTCAGTTCAGAGATGCTTCCAACACATGTTGCCAGGAGAGACTGCTCTAACGTTCGAAGCTCTAGCTGGGCATAAGCATCAGCCTGCCCATTGCTGCCCATGGATCCATCATTGTATGGACTGAAGTATGCGGGCAGAGAAAGCACACCTGAAGAGAGAAACCAGAAAACAGGCTTTTTAGAAGGCATAGAAACAAGTGAAATCACAGAGTCTGACCTAAGCCGCTGCTTTTTAAATAAACACAGTACAAGAATTAATCAATCACATGCATGTTGCTGTTCCAGAATGAATGGAAATTTAGATTTGTCAGTAACATTTTCAGCTTTCCTGTAACTTTCCTGCTAGGTTAAGAAGACAGTGGGTAGACAGGGTTGTCATGTTCAAGCTCTGAACATCTGGGTGAACCGATTTGCATACTGTTCAAATAGTTTGCTAATTATTCAAATTAAGCACCTTTTCAACTCCTACTGAAAACTACAACAAAAAGGTTGAGGAAGGATCACAGGAAAACACTGACTCATGCCAAGATTTGCTCAGGTTGTTTTCTAAGACAACAGCAAAACCTGTCCAGGAGAGAGGAAGATGAAGTAAGCCCTCTACCCCAAGGACTCTGGTTTACTCACTCCAGCAATACATGGTTCTGTATCTGGTCAATTTATGTCCGAGCAGAAGTTCCTAGGTAGGAGGTCTATTTTTCTTCTATGTCTTGAACCCTTGACAGGTAAATACGAACACACAAACACCCTTAGCTTGTAAGGTTTATTCTTAGGTTTGGATTCCATGTCGGATTTCTGCAAATGAAAGGGATTTCTGTCTGCAGAGGGTAACTTTCTTGCTCCCTTCACTATCGCCTGAAATTCTGTTCTTAAGAGGCAAGGGAACCCTATGAATACCATAAAGATGGACTTGCAGTTCTGGAGTGGGAAGAGGGAATTCAAACTCTCCACTCCCATTCTAACACTGGAGATCATCTGGTGTATCCAATCCTGAATTTGTAGAAATGAAATACTTCATAGTCAGAGTAGGTAAGTTTGGGGCTACTTATGTACAGATCTATTTCCTATTGGCTTAGACACGTTAAAGTGCCTCTAATAGGATTGTCAGGCTACTACCAGCAACCCCTGAGATCCTTTTGGAGGTGGGAACTTGCATGGCAATATCTCACTAGAACACTGGGATCACTGCTGTTGAAAACAGGAGGTGACATCATGATGTTGAGGGTTACTCTAGTATTTGGAAAAATATAGTATGGCAAAACGATAGGTTTTGGGCAAATTGTAGAGTGTCTTCTGCCAATTACATCTAGTTATTAACAGAAATGAACTAATAGTGCCAGTGTGATGTTGGTGTGCATCCCACCCACCATTTTCCTTCTTCCAGCACTTCAGACAGCAAGAGACCTGGCAAGCTTAGTTTCTAAACCCTGAGGCACTAGGCCATAGGGCTGTGGTTCTCAACCTTCCTAATGCCGTGACCCCTGTGAAAGTGTTGTTTGACCCCCCAAGGGGTCCTGACCCCCATGTTGAGAACCACTCTCGTAGAAGCTCCATTGAGTTTTTATGGTTTGGTAGGTTGATTGGGTTTTATGGCATTTTTATTGCTGTAAACTGCTGTGAGCCAGCTGGCCCGAGAATGATGGTGAATAAATTGAACAAATAAAACAAAAAATAAATAAGGAGGGAAGGATTTCTGCCCATGGACTGTGACTGGTTTGTCTTCCACCTCCTGCTACAGCCTAACATACTACTCCTGGAAATGCCCTGTCCCCAAGTAGCTGTAATTTGGGTGACATTACTAAGTGGAAAGAGGTGAGAAAGTCACACTCTGTGGGAAGATATCCATCCACCCGTGGAAATACTCTGGTGGTTCCAAGTATCTAGTGTTGTTTGATTGGTTTCCATGATAATCACTGATATGAATCTGAATCCTCTTCATTTTAAAGGAACCACCAGTTTGCAAAGAACCATACATAACACTGCAGCTTTAAACATCTTGAATGGGTCCCAACACACAATAATATTGAGTCAAACCATCTGCCCAAACAATAAAGAAATTGACTACAAAGCACAGGATTTAAATATCAGCCCACAATCACAGTTAACTAATTTTCAACAAGTGCTGTCACAGACTCTCTGCCAAAGCATGCTGTACTGCTGCTTCACCCCCACTTCAAGTTCGCAGAACCTGAATGGAAGATAATTGCAATAGCAATAATACTCTTTATTGAATATTTAAAAAGAAGGAAGATGATCCTCCTATACAGAAAGGTTGATCTGGCTCTCCGAGGTTTTGCGAGTATTCAGAGTAGACCCAAACCTTGCCTTAAATGCAGAAATAAGTGGAATCTAATATGTGTTTAAAAAACAAAACAAAAATGACCACAGACTTTTAATTTAGATTTGTTTATAAGCTAGGTTGATGTCACGGACTTTGAACTACGGCAAAATTGGAGAGGCTATTCCTGACCACAGGGAACCAAAGCATTCTCTTGAGCCTCTTATTCATGGCTATCACAAATGTGATTTTACTCCTTGGCCAGAACCAAGGGAAGCCATACATCCCATTTCCATTGCATAAATTAGCCAGAAAACTGTCTTCATGTTTTGCTACTTAGCTCAATATCTAGAAGGCCTAGATACTAGCTTAAAAAAAAAGAAAGCTGGAAATTTAGACTAGATAATGAGCTAAACAGCTACTTGGTAGAATGCCCAGATTCCAGACAGAACATGGCCAACTAAGCAATATGGTAACCCTAGCACTGCCAACTCTGGTTGTGGACATTCCTGGAAGAAGAAAGAAGAATTGGCTTTTATACCCTGCTTTCCAATACCCTAAGGAGTCTCAAAGTGGATTATAACTGCCTTCTCTTCCTCTCCCCACAGCAGGCACCCTGTGAGGTAGGTGGAACTGAGAGAGCTCTGACCGGACTGTTCTGTGAGAACAGCACTATCAGTACTAACTAGGTCAAGGTCACCCAGCTGGCTGCACGTGGAGCAGTGGAGAATCAAACCAAGCTTGTCAGATTAGAGGCTACTGCCCTTAACCACTACATCATCTGGAAACTTGGGGCAGAAACTGGGGATGGTGGCACTGAGGTAGAGGAGGGACTCAATGGGGATGTAATTCCATGGAGCTGACCTTCCAATTATCTTTTATTTTCCCTAGAGCAGGGGTAGCCAACCTGTGGTCCTCCAGATGTTCGTGGACTACAACTCCCATGAGCCTGTGCCAGCAAATGCGGGCAGAGGCTCATAGGAATTGTAGTCCATGGACATCTGGAGGACCACAGGTTGACTACCCCTGCCCTAGAGGAACTGATCCTTGTAGGTTATGGGGGAGGTCTGTTGTAATTCTGGAAGAACTCCTGGCCTCATGTAGATGATGGCAACCTTACCTAGCATGGAAAACTTTCTGGGCCTTTTGCAAGAAGGACAGGAAATTATAACAACAGTAATGGTAATAATAATAATACAAGAATGGGCAAATCAAAATGAATAGTATAAAAGCCAAGATTTGGAAGTCCACCAATGACAGCAAATGTTGATTTTGCAAGAGGAAGGATGAAACAGTCAATCACATGGTCAGTGCCTGCAATAAAACTGCTCAAACTGACTATAAAGAATATTATGCTAAAGTTGCAGCTATGTTGCACTGGAATCTTTGCAAGAAGTATGGTTTACCACAGCCAGAAATTAATTGGAGCACAAACCAGACAAGATCATGGAGAATAATGAAACAAAGATTCTTCTGATTACAAACAGATAAACACTTGGAGCATAACACCTCTGATATCTCAACTGTAGAAAAATGAGAAATATGTTTTTGATCATTAATAATGCATTTCTAGGAAACAGCAGAGACAGCAAAATAGAAAAGAAAGAAAGAAGACTGCAAAATACAAAAATGCATAAAGAGAGTTAGTGCATTTCTGGGAGCAGAAGGTTACCATCATGCCAGTAGTCACAGGAGCCCTTGGAGCAGTGATTAGATGTCTCAAGAAACACCTGGACATTTTGGGCACTGAGAAAATAGCACCAGCTAAGCTCTAGAAGACAGTATTGCTTCAAATGCAAGAATCCTGTGAAGATACATCTGCAGTTCCAGGAACTTAGCTAGATCTTGAACTACAGAACACTATCTACCAGTCAATATCTTTACTGTTTCAATACTTCATCATCATCATCACCTATGAGTACTGCAAGTCAAAACCGTTATTAGGCTTTGAAGCAGTGGTGGAATGGGCCTGGTCCACCCTATAGACTCTATTCCATTTTGTCCTCCAAGGATTTCCCAACACCTGGAGAGGCTTTTCTTTCTCTGTTGCGTAACCTGCCATCACTACATTACCTTTATAAGGAACTCGTGAGCAGGCCCAGCCTAGCAGGCCAGGAGGCCCATATTAGCAAGGCCTCCACCACGACCCTTTTCCCAGGGCCCTCTTACCTGCTGCTGGCTCCAGGCACTGAGGCATCTGAGAGCAAAGAGGCTAGAGTCCAGGGATGGAGGGTGGGAGCCACAGGGGCAAGGCCAATCAGGACAATGCTGGCTTGCACCATGATTGGCCCTATTCCAACTTGGACAGCAAGACACATCCCACCTCCTAGGCTGTTTCAGAAAAATATAGAGGAACAACAATGGATAAGGATGGCTCACTGGGGGGCTCAGGACTCCCAGCTTCCCTTCCCAGGATGAGGCTTTGCCCTTGTGTCTCCTGCTGACCAGCACTTGGTTATCACAGGGACAATTTAGTGCCTAGAGGAATAGCCACTTGGCAACTGATATCCTTTCCCCCAATGCTCCTTTTACAAAAGCACGTCCGATATAGTGGAGGTCTATGTGGTACAGAGAACCACTACCAGCTTCAAAAGTTATTGTTATAAAGTTATTGTTATGATCATGTTATTATTGTTATAATGTTATTACTGTTATCACCTGTTACTATATGTTATCTGTATCTTTTCCTGTATCTTTTCCTGTAAACCGCCCTGAGCCCTCGGGAGGGCAGTATATAAATATAAGGAAGGAAGAAAGGAAGAAAGGAAGAAAGGAAGAAAGTATTTCTTTAAAAGAACATGTTCGAAAGCATACTTTTAGCATAGCACCAGATTGAATAAGGGATTAAAAAAGGTAAAATGCAATTCCTTGGTCCTCCTTCTCTTTATATGCCCTATCACGGTTTTGCTGCAGGTGGAGGAATATAAATTTAAAAACTTAATTAATTAATTAAATATAGGAATGGTTCCTTAGGAAATTACACATCTCTACTGAGCTTCCATTACCTTGGAGCTTCTTTCAGCTCTCCTAGCCAACACATGGTTAATGGCTGCCTCCTCCAGACCTCAATTAACAGTTCTGTCTGCTCTGAAGGACTTGCTTTCGGGTGTCTCATCTTCTTCCTTTTCCCCTCTTACTGCCCCAGCCAGGCCAGGTGAAGGAAGTTTTTTCTGAAGTCTCTATATATTTCTTCATCAAGTTGTTCTAATATTTAACATTTTCAAATGTTTGTTCCCTGCTTGAAGGGAAGGAGAAGCTTTGCATGATGATGGGCTGAGGAAAGTGTGAAAAGCATCAAAACTTACTTTCCCCTTTCTGCCTATTTTCTCTCCAGAAAGAAAAAAACTTTTAAAGCTGAGAGTGAAGGTTTTGCTAATTTCAAATCTTCAAATAAAATATGCATTTCTTCAAAGAAGCACTATAATTATTATGACTAGGAAAGACACAGAATGAGGTCTTGGAAATAGCTAATGATTTATATTTTCCCCTCCATTTTCAGGTGTTACTGTCATCATCCTGGCCTTTATCACATGAACCATTTTAATGAGCCTGAATTTTCAGTCTAGGCTTTAGGTAGCTCTAACGCTTGGGCTGTAGCAGTTGTACTTTGGCTTATGGAACTGTGTTTGTTTAGGGCTCTTCAGATAATTTTTCTACTCTTTTTACCTCTAAGACAGTGTTTCAAAACGTGAAAGCCATGGAGAAGGACTACTTATACCATTACACTGGACCAAGAATACAATGTAATGAAAGTGAGGTCACTTTATTAGGTTGAACTAATTAATCTACTGATTAACATTAGCCTGGTATAGCCCAAATAAATGAGCTTCAGAACCTGCAGTCTATGTGTTTTGCTGAAATAAAATAGGCTATTATAAACTCAGGAATAAACGAACTAGTAACAATCCAGCAGCTCTAAGATATCAAGTATTAGTACTACAGTACCCCTCGCCCAAATATGCCTCTTGTTTCACTCATCCAATGGGTCTTCTACTTGCTCCGCCACCCTAGTTCTGCTTAAAGGAACTCCTTCCTATCATTCAGAACAGCTAAATGGACTGTTCATGTTCAGAGGTAGCATAATTGCAGGGGGGGCAATTGGTTTTATGTTCCTCATAGTGATGATGTATGTTCACTGGCTGCCTAGTGGCAAAGACATCATGCTGAGCTTCCTGGGTATTCTGAAGATAAGGAAATATAATCTGCTGTGTTTCTGTATTGAACATCATTATGAACTAACGAGGGACAAAGCCCATTGCTTTCAGGGATACAACGGGTGCTAGATTGGGGGGGGGGTGGAGTGGAAGAACTCTGCAGATGGCCTCTTCCTCCCCCCAGGAACTGGAAAGGCTGCAGGCCGGAGACCCCTGGGAAGGGAATTTACCAGCCGGGGCAGCACTCTCGCAGCAGGGATATGCAGCCTCTGAGGGAAGTGGAAAGAGGAGGGGTGGTCAGGGGTGGGTGATGGAAGGTGATTGACTATCCACTGGACAGACAGGCAAGCCGGTTGGAGGAGGAGGCACTCAGGGGTGAGACAGCTGCCTTGAGTGGGTGTTAAGCGCTGAGTGGCACTTAAGCCATGAGACTAGCTCCTCCCCCTAGCAGAAAAATTAAGTGGAACAGATGAGCAATCCCAACTCAAGGAAGGCTTAATGTCTTTGAATAAGCAGAAGAATAAATAGCTGCATCACATATAACCTGGGTGTAAACTGCACAGAGCTTTTATTCCAACCCCAGTTGGATTCAGTCCCTGCCCTCTACACAGAATGCGATTTCCGTTTGGATTTTGGGCGATTTAAATTTTCCTTCTGCAGCAAGAAGGATTGATCTGGAGTGACCCTACCTTTATTGTGCGATATCTTGGAGTGCTTTTAATGCTCAATATCCGGATTGGGAAACCAAGCTCCATGGTAGAGAACCTCTGATAGGCCACACCTGGTCGTGTGACATGCTTGCCTTAAAGGAGAAGCCCCTAATTTCTCTCAACTTCTGTCGTTCCTGGATTTTTCTTCCCTCCTCTGCCTTTTTCGATCTTCTCCCCCACCCTCCAAGAAAAGAAAGAGGCTCCCTGCCTGGATCCTCTCCCCCCCCCTCTTCAAGAAAAGAAAGAAGAGGCTTGGCTCCCCCCCTTCTGAACTACCCTAACCACGTGCAGAAGACTTTCCTGTTTCAATGGGGGGGGGGAGAGGAAGACTCGAGTTCAAAGCGATCTGAATTCAACAGGATTGACAATGGAATAAAGAAAGTAAGTGCAGACTCTGCCCTAGAACCATCCTGGGAACATACCGTGGAGACTATCCACTCAAACTATGTGTGATTTCCTTTCCTGTCTGGGTATTAGCCCCAGTGTACATGTTCCCATTTGTTTATGCAAGCGTTGCTCGGTTCCATATAGTTCTGTGTCTGCATATGTGGGGCTCCTTTGAATGAGAAATCACTTTCTGCCAAGCAGAAACTCATTCATAACTGCAGCAACCAAATCAATGTGGCCACAGTGTAGCATGCACTTACATGTGATTGAGCTCATTAATCTTGGTGGGTTTAAATTTACTTAGCTCTGTACCGGATGGTGGTCATGCTCTTTCAAAGCTTTCCATATACCGTGGCAGTATTCACTAGGATATTTCCTGGGATTCTAGGCTTCAGAAGTATAATTTAAATTGCAAAGTAACAACACAAGGTCTGTACTAAACCTTTGTATCTCGGTATGATGATCAAGACTGAACCGAGCAAAAATAATTAGTGTCTGGCATTTGTCAAAGCCTCTGAAACGGCTGTTAGGAATGAGGTATGTTTATTCTACCTCACTTAATACAGGAAACCTGCTTATGGGCTCTTTCTACCAGTACTGTTAAAAGACTGGTGTTACAGGGTGGAGTTCCAGTAAGTCAGGTTTTTTTTAAGCATTATTTTGCCAACAAGAGCAGTTTTTAAGTTTTAAATCTTGTTAGACTACTTAAAACAACTGAAATATTTCCAACACCCTTAATCAGAATCAGTTCAAGAGAGGAACAACCCCTCCTCCTGAATTCTCTTTCAGGATGACATGATTTCTAGTAAGGCAGCATTCCTGCAAAGTTATTTTCTGACAAAATGGATGGGTACCAGACCAAAGAGTTTCATGGGTGCAAGGATTTCCATGCATGGAGTGTGATTTTCTGATCTCCTATTTCAGCCTGAAATACGCCCCCCCTGGAATCGTGGTCTTGGAGGAGAAAGGACTCATCGGATCCCTGGGAGGGGGTTGGGCTGCCATGGGAAAGAACAGGTGGGGAAATTATGATCCAAGAATGGAAATCTTTATGCCCATGGAAATGTTAGTCTGGATCCAACTTACTGGGGGGTTTTGTTAACAGGGATAGTCAAAATGTTAAGAAACTCAGCAATTCATACCTTATTCCTGATTTTAGATCTACATTAAAACTAAAGGGGTTATTTTGAGTTTATTAAAATCACACTTTGATAATTAAAATTAAAATATTCATGTCTGTATGGAAAGATCAATACCATCTAAGCCCTTTCATACTCTTCTCTGTGTTGTAGCCCTTCTTAATAAGAGTTCTTTACTTTCTTTTTATATTAATTGTGAACCTACTCCGACTCAAGCACTGGGCAGGTAATTATAGATTAAAATAGATACATCATTACAGTTAAATCTTGATAGATATCAAAACAGTATCTTCCCAACAGTATCCTTGACCATCACCAGCATACAATCCAAATCAAAATCTGAACACGATGAAGATATATTCAGAGTAGGTTTGTCAGCTGTTCCTTTTTTCAAGGAACAGTTCCTTGTTTATTTTTGAAATATTAATGGGAAAAGAAACACCATAATCATGGTAAAAATCAACTTACTCTAATAAATTACTAGTATAATAAATTACTACTACTGTTCTGAAGTACACAATATTTATCAATTTATGATTCACTTTAATGGCATAAAGGTGTTCACACATGGTATATGGATCTATATGGTATATCTTGAAAGGGTACAGAGGAGAGTGATGAGGATGATCTGGGGCCAAGGGACCAAGCCCTATGAAGATAGGATGAGGGACTTGGGAATGTTCAGCCTGGAGAAAAGGAGGTTGAGAGGGGACATGATAGCCCTCTTTAAGTATTTGAAAGGTTGTCACTTGGAGAAGGGCAGGATGCTGTTCCCATTGGCTGCAGAGGAAAGGACACGCAGTTATGGGTTTAAACTACAAGTACAACGATATAGGCTAGATATCAGGAAAAAAAATTCACAGTCAGAGTAGTTCAGCAGTGGAATAGGCTACCTAAGGAGGTGGTGAGCTCCCCCTCACTGGCAGTCTTCAAGCAAAGGTTGGATACACACTTTTCTTGGATGCTTTGGGCTGATCCTGCATTGAGCAGGGGGTTGTACTAGATGGCCTGTCTGGCCCCTTCCAACTCTATGATTCTATGATTCTATGATCTTGAACCGGGATTAAGAACTCACAAGGCAATTTTAGGAGGTCTCCTCCTCTCAAGATGTCATCTGTAACATGGGAATAATAATGATTTCTACTTTACAAGGATGTTAAAAACATATAAAACAATAGCTCTTTTAATTGCTGCAGTTAAATGTAGAGGGAGCTTTGCAAAAGAATGTATTGGGGTAGGGTTGTGCAAAAAACACATGACCCAGTATTTTTGGGGTATAGGTATATCAAACCTTTAAAAATATCAATATTTCCAAATTTCAAAATTTCCCAGCTCTATTGTAGCCTACGTGGACCATTATAGTCAATGGTTCTCATAGGCTATAATGGAAAATTGATCTACGGGGACTTTTAAAAAATATAGAAGCACCAAATTAGCAGAATACATGTTGGCGCCTCTCCTCAAATGATGATTATGTTATCCGTTCAGTCATGTCTGACCCTTGGCGATTCTATGAGAAAGTCTTCACCATGCGCTCCTGTCTCTGACTGCTTCGTTTAGTTGGTTCAAATATGCCCCCCAAAATTTGAAAAATATTTGACCAGTGGGTTTAATTCTATGGGCCCCTAAAGAAGGTGCTCATACCCCCATTGTTTCCAATAGGAAAGGCATTTAAACTTTAAAGGGAATGTAGTTTCTTTAAAATTTAAATACCTTTTGCAAGTGACAACACTGTAAGTGAACTCCAAAGGCATTTAAAGAGCTCACAATCCCTTTAAATGCACTTTACCTGTGTATATCCAGCAGCCCAACAAAATCACAAATAATTTGGGGAGTTTTTGGACTCGGCTATTTCAGATAGCCAAAAAATATATTTGGCTGAATTAATACCCCAAAAATGTTGATAATGTATTTCCCATATATTCTTTTGGCTCAGTTTAACCAAATGCACACTACTAATTAACAGCCCATTATACACAAAATTCTTTGCATATGTAAGATTGCCCTGTGATCCAGAAGGAGCAACATGTATATTTTCAGCCTTGCTATACCAGTTCTCATATAGAATCATAGAGTTGGAAGGGGTCATACAGGCCATCTAGTCCAACAAAGGCTGAAAATAAGCACGTCACCCCTTTCAGATAAAATAGCAACCACATATACTGAGAGAGCCCCGTGTACCATGCTCTGCCCATTCACATGATAAAGTTTAGCTGCTGAATATAAGAAATACTTTGAGCACTGAACACAGTTAATGTGAAGTAGTTTTATTTGCCCTCTGGGATTCTTGCTAGAGATTGCATAGAGCAACAACTCTATTATACTACAAGAGTGTGAACTAAAGCTTTAGACTTTGTTTTGTGAGAAATATATAACTACTATGCCCTGTGGTTGATGATTGCTGATCTGCACAGGGCATAGGTCAGGATGCATGAAGCAAAGTCATGGTGCTGTGCACTTCTCGTTAAACAGGTTATTTTATAATTAAAAACCAACCAAATTAAATTTTCTCACATTTTGTCCTATGGACAGAACAAAAACGCGTAAAGAGTAAGTGTAGCCAGTTTCAGGAAATTACTAAGCTGAAAGAAAAATATTTTGGGAAAAAGTGGTGACATTCAGAAAACCCTAAAGGGGTACATTTACTCAGTTTTAATAAAACATTAGAACTTATAGTCACCTCGAGCTTATAATTACAACCCCCCCCCCCCCAAAACCCATGAAAACCAAATTAAGGTACAAGAGAACAGTGCTAGATCTGTCAATGTGTTTAAAATGTTTTTGCATCAGTGTATTTATGTAAATTAATTTGAATTAATAATTATTCAAGGGCTGTAATTAAAGCTGAATTCCCATATCCCAATAATAACATTAAGACATGCTCAAAGTATTTTGAGAACCTGTGAAATATGATGTTCGCAAAATCTGCATATAGTAAACTGTTGTCTGAAATGTGAAGTAACAGCTATACTATAAGTTTAAATTGGTGATAAATTACAGCCCATTTATACTAATACTGTTACATAAGAATCTGGATACATTTGACAAAATAATTATGACTTATGCCATGTAATTCATTTGAAAATATATGTTTTGAGATACTGAACAAAGATTAAAATCTGTCGCAAATAAAAATTTATTCTTTTAAAGGCAAAAGCCAAATATGCCCCTCCATCTTCTTGACAAATAAAAATCCTTGTTTTTTAACAGCGCATAGATTTTGCAGACAGTATACATTAATTTTACATGAACTTTTTATTACATTCTTTAGTTTCTATTACTGCTATGATAACAGTGGCCAAAATGCACAAACAAAGCATTTTGTATATTCCAAAAACTCATCAGCAGGAAAAAAAATAAGAATGCTGGTGATTTTTCTTTGGGCTGAATCCCTTTTCAGGCTGGATGATGATCTCTTCAAAGAGCTTTCCCATAGACTTCCTCCAAGCTCAGACATGTTCTTTGTTGAGTGTAGTTGTGAGCTCTCTAACCTACAATAACTGTAAGGATCCATAATAGATCAAATAGGAGATCTCTCGTGCTGTTTCTGTTGGGAAAACAGTGCTGAAAGTGTAAGACCCTGTAGCTTTGTACTGTGCTCCTGATTAAAATTTGATCCCTGAGCATCTGAGAATTAGCTTTCAACATGGATCTCCCAGAACATCTCTGGTGTAACAGTTCACAGGGCAGACCTATACATAAAGTGACACTGGACTCCAAGTTAAGGATGAAGATTATTGCTTGTATCAGCCATTCTCCATTGAATTTATCACGGATAGACACAAAGTGGATGTTACTGAGTATTTCAAGACAGCCACATCTGCTACTCCTAAGCAATATCAAGCAACAAATTAGATCCTTGTTGGCAACTGGTTTTTGCCAGTGATCATACGGCATGTGTGTAATTTAGCCAGGAGATCCAAAGATTGTCCAGCAGTCAGGCACGAGACTATATCCAAACATGGGACATTCAGAGATGGTTCCCCATGGCCTGCACCCAAGTGACTAACTACCCTGGTATCCCTTGGAGGTCACCCTTCCAAGTGCTAGGTAAAGGTAAAGGTATCCCCTGTGCAAGCACCGGGTCATGTCTGACCCTTGGGGTGATGCCCTCCAGCGTTTTCATGGCAGACTCAATACAGGGTGGTTTGCCAGCGCCTTCCCCAGTCATTACCGTTTTACCCCTCAGCAAGCTGGGTACTCATTTTACCGACCTCGGAAGGATGGAAGGCCAAGTCAACCTTGAGCCGGCTGCTGGGATTGAACTCCCAGCCTCATGGGCAGACCTTTCAGACTGCATGTCTGCTGCCTTACCACTCTGCGCCACAAGAGGCTCTTCTTCCAAGTGCTAGACAGGGCCAAATTGGTGCTTAGGGTTGCAATATTGACCATTTGCTTTTGCTTTTTGGAGTAGTGACTGAGAGAAGAGGACAAATGATACCTCTCAGTGCAATGGATTTGTCGTCCAGGCACTGATTGCAGCAGCCAGTTAGTCTGCAACCACCAATTGCAACCAACTTATAAGATATGCATTCGTAATTACAGATGCAGATGAAAGTTGATAATTATCATTATACTAAATGATATACTTGTAAGTGTTTGCAACTAACCCAAACCGGTGCTACTCAACATGGTACAGGAATATACCTCTGGCAAGATAATATTCTAAACCAATTGAAATTGCAGACTGCGCGCTGGAGTTTGGCCAAGCCATCAAGAATGAGATCCTTATGCAAAGTGTGCCGCAATATATTAAAAGGCCACAAATGGTCAGGGCTTCTATTCATGTGCCTTCCACATCACTGTAAATAGCGCATTGTCCTACAAGCATATTCTGAAACATGTCCAGTACCGCTTCCCAGAGCTTAACCCCACCTGCTAATTCAGATTCATTTCCTGGAGCCCCATATTTGCTCCTGGGCAACCACCCAAGTAACTACCAAAAAGTAAAGCTGAATTCTCCTTGGCTCATGAGCTCTAACTGGTTCTCAGTCATGCATACTTCCCCAGGCATTCTGACAACAAGATGCACTATTGATAATCAGTTCCCTACAGGATATCAATTTTATTCTTTTGACTGTTAATACTGATATAACACCACCAGTGTACATGATATTTCACAGCACAGCACACAGGAGACTGCCCACAGCATTAAGGCTATGCTCAAAGATGAGTTTCAATCATATGCTACAGCTTTAAAGATGAGAGGTGGGAAATGTATGGTATTTATATTAAAATATATGCAGGCTTTCCCTTTGTAAAGTAAAACGCAAGTTGACTCAAAACAAGATAAAAATAAAATTAGAGAAGCACTTAAATGATGTGATCTTCAGCTGGAAACTGATAGTTTAACTTTGAACTTTAAATAAACTCATTTAATTAAGTTCTCTAACATTTTATGAATCTTTTCTGCAAAGGCAGCCTTATATAGATAATAAGAAACAGCAAGGAAGAGTCTTCAAAACTGAGTCAAAAGTTTCCTGTCTACAAGTTTTGACACATTTGTCCTAACAATAAACAATAAAAATAGAGTTGATGAAGCTTTAAGCTCACCATGTTTAACTCTGGTTTGGATACGGTCATCTCATGCATCCATGTAAGTCTATGTCTGTCTGCACCAATAGTGTGGTTGCATTTGATTCAATATACCTTTTTATTCCCTTGCTCCGTGTATATCCTGAAGCAAGCTAATCTAAATGCATACACACAAAGTGTGCCCATTTATCTGAATGTCTGGTTGCGTTGCACTGCTTTTTTGACCTCATATCTCATACTTACTATTTCTTTGTACTGTGTACTTTCTACATTTAACCCTTCCCGATTGATAGTTAACTATTAACATAGTAGATTCCCGACTGCTCAGTTTCATGACCTGAGCAGATGATTCAGCCCCACTGCAAAAAATACATTCCCAGCACAGCATCGCAAAAATACTTCCAGGCTTGCAAGATCTGTTACCAAGGCTTCACTGCTTTCATTGATATAATTTCCAGTGGATGACAGAAGTAGTATAAACAATTTATTCCAGATTTTAAATAGTGAATAAACACTAACCATCAAACCAATCACACATTCCAAGAAAAGAATCATTGCTAAATTTTCTCTTTTTAAAGTTTATTTCCTTGTTTAATCATACCCTTTATTTTATTCTCACAACAACCCTATAATGCAGTTTAGACTGGCTTAGGACCCTGAACCTCACGGCTGATTCAAAGCCTACTCCTGTCACTATTTATCTATCAATATGCACAGCACTTCAGAGACCACAAGAAAACAGGTCCATTCCCCAAGGAGCTTGCAATCTAGAATGTGTCAAATAGGAGAGTATAAGGGGAGGAAAGAAAGGGGAAGCAGGGAGGAACAGGGGAAGACTGCACTGGTTGAGTTTCAATAGGGAACCAAGTGGCTGTGCCAATGGCTTTATGGAAAATGCAATTTTTAGGAAAGGGCTTTGTAGGAAATGAGAAAGAATATGAACAAGCAGCTCCAGGCATACGGGGCAATAAGACATAAAAGCCAGAGCTCTTTGTAAGAGAATGCTGATGTTGGTAGAGGAGTAAAGGATATGGGAATAGATGTATTAAGGTAGGAGAGCCAATTCAAAGCCATCAAGGGTCTTGAAAACAAGCTGGTGCTGAATCTGCAGGAAGATACTGCATAATCTTATACAATGCATGGGATCCTGTAAACCATCAACTTCTGAGAAAAGCCTGTATACATCCCATTATGTTAAGCATGCCTACACTGTAAACTGGCTGGTTCACCTGTAGCATTAGTGTACATGGCTCACCTGTAGCATGAGTGGGTGGATATGCTGGTGGCTTACAAAGGTGTCAGCGCACAAGGAAAGTGCATTTAAAGAGGCTGGGGTAATGCAAATCATGTCCACATTAAATGCTTTTCTCCTGGCTTCCATCATGGCTAGTTTACATGTCACTGGATCTGCTTAAGGATCTATAATGCCTTAAGTGGGCATTAATGACTTTCTAAGAATTAAAAACAAATCTGGATGCCTTTGACGGCACATTCAAAAAGAAAAAAAGTCACAATGCAGTGGCAAGATTTCCAGTACAGCAATGTAGATACACAGAAGACCCTGAACGTATCATGAGCAGGGGGACCTCTAATTATTAGAAGGGAATAATACTGGAACAGTTAACAGCAAAAACACTAGATGAGACCACATAATTAGCTTTTATACAACCTAACTTTCCAAACAAAAAAATTGCCAAACATTCCAAACAAAAACAAACAAAAAAACAAAAAAACAAGTAAAACATCAATCCCACTGTCTTCCTGGTTTTTCTTGGGGGCTGTCATGCAGTCAGCCCAGCAGCAGGTACTACAACAGCAGATCACAGTTCTTCCAGCATAAAGAAGTGGGCAGTAAAATTAGGTGGAAGCACAGAACCCACTTTATTTTTACAAATGTCTGCTTACAGATTCCAATTAGATCCTTTAACAAGCAAATCTCTAAGGGGTTGTAAATGTCACATGGACAAACAGAGAGAAGCTTTATGAGTTGTAGTATAATGTGCCACCAACTTGGTGGACAAAGTGGAACTGCTGACTAACATTACCAACACCAAGTCTGGGCTAAGGCCAGGGATTGAATTCTGGAAACTAGACACTTGAATTCTGTTCTGTTACAGAGCTGCTGTGGCTAGATAATTTTATTTGCGTACCAGGGCACTGTATTTGGCAAAGAAATGAGATTCCTTCAGCAAGACACAAGGATGGACTTTTGGATACATAGCTGTGAAACAAAGCCTAGCAGTACTCTGGGATAAGCTGTTGCTTAGCAAATTACAGGTTCCAGAATTGGAAGACATTTGAAGCTAAGTCAGTGCTTGGATGGGAGCACTTCAGGAAAACATACGCTGATTGTCTTGAATTCCAGGATGAAAGAAAAGTCACTCATGAATATGCTCGTCAGGTCCACTGGTCCCCCACTTTCTGGATGCATCTTGTCCCTCCAAACTTCCCCTCAACTTCCCCCAAACCAGAAGAATGTGGCATTTTAATGTGACATGTTGACATAATTTAGCCTGGCTCCTCCCCCTTCAAGGATTGCTGCCTTGTCGTGGCAAGGGGGCTTGCGTAGTTCAGTGAATCTACGAGCTATGCCGTGCAGGGCCACCCAAGACGGACAGGTCATAGCTGAGAGCTCTGACAAAAGGTGATCCACTGGAGAAGGAAATGGCAAACCACTCCAGTATCTTTGCCATGAAAACCCTATGGACAAGTTCAAAAGGCAAAACGATATGACGCTGGAAAATGAGCCCCTCAGGTCGGAAGGTGTCCAATATGCTACTGGGGATGAGCAGATGGCTAGTATGTTTAGCGCCAGAATGAATGAAGCGGCTGGGCCAAAGCTGAAAGGACGCTCAGTTGTGGAAGTAACTGGTGGCGAAAAGACAGTCCGATGCTGTAAAGATTTTTATTCCATAGGAACCTGGAATGTCAGATCCATGAATCAAGGCAAGCTGGACGTGGTTAAACAAGAAATGACAAGACTGAACATCGACATTTTAGAAATCAGTGAACTAAAATGGACAGGAATGGGTGGATTTAATTCAGATGACCATCAGGTATACTACTGTGGACAAGAATCTCGCAGAAGAAATCATAATCAATAAGAGAGTAGGAAAAGCAGTCTTGGGATACAATCCCCAAAATGACAGAATGATCTCAGTTCGAATCCAAGGCAAACCATTCAACATCACAGTGATCCAGGTCTATGCCCCAACCACTGCTGATGAAGAGGATGAAATTGATCAGTTCTATGAAGCTCTACAACACCTTATAGAAGCAACGCCAAAAAATGATGTGCTTATCATCATGGGGGATTGGAATGCTAAAGTAGGAAGCCAAAAGATAACTGGGATAACAGGCAAGTTTGGCCTTGGAGTACAAAATGAAGCAGGGCACAGGCTGGTAGAATTTTGTCAAGATAATACAATGGTCATAGCAAACACTCTTTTCCAACAACCCAAGAGACGACTCTACACATGGACATCATCAGACGGTCAACACAGAAATCAGATTGACTATGTGTTCTGCAGCCAAAGATAGAGAAGTTCTATACAGTCAATAAAAACAAGACCAGGAGCTGATTGTGGTTCAGATCATCAGCTTCTTGTTGCAAAATTTAGGCTTAAATTGAAGAAAGTAGTGAAAAGCACTAGGCCACTCAGGTATGAACTAAATCATATCCCCGATGAATATACAGTAGAGGTGACAAATAGATTTAAGGAATTAGATCTGATAGACAGAGTGCCTGAAGAACTATGGACGGAGGATCGCAACATTGTACAAGAGGTAGCAACTAAAACCATCCCAAAGAAAAAGAAATGCAAGAAATCAAAATGGCTGTCTGAGGAAGCTTTACAAATAACTAAGGAGAGAAGGGAAGTGAAAGGCAAGGGAGAAAGAGAAAGATTCACCCACTTGAATGTAGAATTCCAGAGAAAAGCTAGAAGAGATAAGAATGCCTTCTTAAATGAACAGTGCAAACAAATAGAAGAAAATAATAGAATGGGGAGGACCAGAGATCTTTTCAAGAAAACTGGAGATATGAAGAGAACGTTTCATGCAAAGGTGGGTATGATAAGGGACCAAAATGGTAGGGACCTCACAGAAGCAGAAGAGATTAAATAAAGGTGGCAAAATTATACAGAAGATCTATACCAGAACAAGCTTAACATCCCTGATGACCACAGTGGGGTAGTTACTGACCTGGAGCCAGACATCCTGGAATGTGAAGTCAAATGGGCCTTAGGAAGTCTGAGCAACAATAAAGCTAGTGGTGGTGACAGCATTCCAGTTGAACTATTCAAAATCTTAAAGGATGATGCAGTAGAAGTGCTACACTCAACATGCCAGCAAATTTGGAAAACTCAACAATGGCCACAGGATTGGAAAAGGTCAGTTTACATTCCAATCCCAAAGAAGGGCAATGCCAAAGAATGTTCAAACTACTGCACCATTGCACTCATTTCTCATGCTAGCAAAGTTATGCTCAAGATCCTACAAGCTAGGATCCAGCAATATGTGGACCGAGAACTTCCAGAAGTACAGGCAGGATTTCGAAGAGGCAGAGGAACTAGAGATCAAATTGCCAACATACGCTGGATCATGGAGAAAGCTAGGGAGTTCCAGAAGAACATCTACTTCTGCTTCATTGACTATGCTAAAGCCTTTGATTGTGTGGAGCACAACAAATTGTGGCAAGTTCTTAAAGAGATGGGAATACCAGAGCATCTTATCTGTCTCTTGAGAAACCTATATGCAGGTCAAGAAGCAACAGTGAGAACTGAACATGGAATCACTGATTGGTTCAAAATTGAGAAAGGAGTTCAGCAAGGCTGTATACTGTCGCCTTGCCTATTTAACTTGTATGTGGAGCACATTGTGAGAAAGACGGGATTAGAGGAGTCACAAATTGGGATCAAGATTGCAGGGAGAAATATCAACAACCTTAGATATGCAGATGATACCACTCTAATAGCAGAAAGTGAAGAGGAACTAAAGAGCCTGTTGATGTGGGTGAAGGAGGAGAGTGCAAAAATCGGCTTGAAACTCAACATCAAGAAAACAAAGATAATGGCAGCCGGCCCTCTCAATTCCTGGCAAATAGATGGGGAAGAAATGGAGATAGTGACAGATTTTATTTTCCTGGGCTCCAAGATCACTGCAGATGGGGACTGCAGCAAAGAAATTAAAAGACACTTGCTCCTGGGGAGGAAAGCTATGGCAAATCTAGACAGCATCCTAAAAAGCACAGACATCACCCTGCCAACAAAAGTGCGTTTAGTCAAGGCTATGGTCTTCCCAGTTGCAATGTATGGCTGCGAAATTTGGACCATAAGGAAGCGTCAAAGAATTGAGGCTTTTGAACTCTGGTGCTGGAGAAGACTGCAAGGCGAACAAACCGGTCAGTCCTAGAGGAGATCAGCCCTGACTGCTCCTTAGAAGGCCAGATCCTGAAGATGAAACTCAAATACTTTGGCCACCTTATGAGACGGATGGACTCCCTGGAGAAGAGCCTAATGCTGGGAGCGATTGAGGGCAAAAGAAGAAGGGGACGACAGAGAATGAGGTGGCTGGATGGAACACTGAAGCAGTAGGTGCAAACTTAAATGGACTCCAGGGAATGGTAGAGGACAGGACCTGGAGGATCATTGTCCATGGGGTCGTGATGGGTCAGACACGACTTCGCACCTAACAACAACAACAAGCCTGGCTCCTGGAAAGCTCCCCCCATCTCCTGCTGGTGGTGTCCATGGACTTGGCAACCCTACTCATGAATGAAACAGATAATAAATAGGCACTACTGAAATATGAGCATAACATTGTCATTGTTTCATGTAAGAGCAGGTTCACATGCTAGCCTCTTTGAGAGATATCATAATCATTTTTGCCATGCCTGTACTAGTCTCCGGTTATGACGGATCAATGAAAAGACCGATTGTCCAGAAAAAAGAAGGAAGAACTGTCAGCTCTTCCTTGGCCTCTGTCAAATTACCTGGCAAAGGTAAAATCTGAATTTTCTTTCCTATCTGGTGCTCTAGCTTCCCCAGAAAACCAAAAAAGAAGGAAACAGGCCAGGGTTTCCTCAGCTTTCCCTGCTAGTATTTATAGTTGGTGGATGAGAACCTTCAGGATTCTTGACCAGCAAAGTGGAGTTTGTTTTCATGTGCTTACTCATTAAGACTACCTCAGGAGGCATCTTGAGCTCGTGAGTCTCTGCTGTACATTTTCTGTTTTAGAGTGACCAAAGGTAACATAGATAATCCACCCAGCCCAGGGTTATGGTTGGAATGGCTTGGAGCTCTGGGTAATCTTGATTTTTTAAGGTAAATGTCACCAAATATATTCTGCAAAAAATAAAGTTTTGTTTAAAAGTATGCAGAGGTGTCTCTAGAAAGTCTTATGCAAGCTGTTCAGTATCTTCTGGATAGTGACATGGTTCTGTGCCAGCTGTTTATTGAGAAAGAAGCCATCTGCCGTTTGATTTAGATGTTCTCATTTAAACCCTTGGAGCTATTTAGTAGGCTATTTCTTTTTTCCACAGAATAAGAAAATAACTTCTTCATGATACTTATACCATTTTCAGTTCTTAAAATAATACATGTTGGTGCAGTGTAATTGGAGGTTACAGTAGGGGTGTGAGAGCTGCAGTGGCCAAGAGGGTAACACATGATGGACCTAGAAATTTCACCTCAGCCTTCAGATCAATATATCTCAGTCTCCCAATCTGAATATGGCAATACTAAAAATTACAAAAAACATCTTACAAGAATTTCTGAAGATGTATGTGAAATGATGCACTGACAAGAAAAGCTCCCAGATACAAAGTCACTCCAACTGCATGCTTTTTAGTAGCAAAGTCAAAAATCACAGAGCTATCTCTCCATAATAGTAAAAAGCCTGTAATAAAAATTATAAAACAAACCATAATAAAAATGTTTAAAAACCCAATCCAAGTCAGTAATTATAAAATCATATCAATAAAAACCACCATAAAAAGCAAGCCAAAGCATTACAGCACATAAAATAACACAGCAGTCTAAAATGGTATTAATGAAAGAGTCCCCCCAGCCAAGCTATAAAACAGCAGACCATAAAAAGACGGAATCTCACTGTTAAAAGCTTGGGCAAAGGGAAATATTTTGGCCTTGCTCCTAAAGGAAAGGAAATCAAATGCCAGGTAAGCCTCAAGGAGAAGGGCATTCTAAAAACAGAGTTCCCCCGCCAAAAAACCTTGTCTCTAATTGTCTTGTCAGATGGAGGCACAGAGAGCAGGATATGAGAAGAGGAATTTAACTGGCAAGCTGGACAGTATAGGATGAGCTAGTTCTTTATCTTACCATGGGCCTAAGCCACTTAGGGCCTTAAAGGCAGGGATCATCACTTCAAATTGAGTTTAGAAACTGATGTGCAATCACTGTTGATCTTTCAACACAGAGCATTGTGTATCTTGGTATCGGGCCGTGGCTCCCTCTCTCCGCCCGATTAGCTCACGGCCCGGCAAGCTTCTTGCTGGGGGGAGGGCAGGGAGAGGAAAGTGTGGCCGCTGGCACACAGCACCGCGTAAACATGCATGCACGAAGTTGCCGCATGCGTTTGCGCCCCCATCAGGAGTGCAAAGGTGCACATGCAGCAGTTCGCACATGCGCAAAACTGCCATGTGTGCGCGTTTGCCCCCCGGCCGGCGCAAACACCCATGTGCAGCACCTTGTGCATGCTCATTTGTGTGAGACTGCCGTGCATGCGCGGTACCCCTGGGTCGCCCTCTCCCCCCACCCCTTGGCAATGGGCCCAAAAAAGGTTGCGGATCGCTGTTCTAACCACTAGGCCGGCCCAGAGAAATCGGGTGAACCCAGTGTATATCACAATACCTTGTTTATTCATTCACAATAGTTTAAAGTAATCTCAAAAGTAAAAGCAGAGTACAACCCCTCCTTAAAAACTATTGTATTTTTAAACATTGGCTTCAAGTCCTCATGGTTATGTAGAGGCAGTAAGAAACAAGCACCATGAGCCCTCTCCAACAGTGGCAGGATTGGCTTCCCCAGGAATAGTTAATTGCTGTATAGGGTCAGCACGTCTTGTAGGAACAGCATATGGAAAAACAAGAGATGAAGCTCCAATCAGTACTCATTAAGTTTCCCCAATGGGGCAAATAGAAGGCTTGGAAGGCTGGGAAAGGTTCAAGGTTGCTTTCCTCATGCCACAGTACTGATCCGAATCCTGGTCAGGCATGGCAGGAGTCAGTAAGAAACAAAACAAAAAGAAACAGACCCTTGCTACTAATGGAAGGGACAGCTGCGTCCAGAAGCCAAGCTGGTTAGAGAACCAAACTGAAGAACAGCGGGGTTAAGTGGCTGGCACAAGCATTACAGGACAGGGCCACTGTCTGATGTGCCATGTGTGTATGAAACAGGATACCAAAGGCAGGCCTTCTGTTCGGTCACACAGGCATTAGACTGGCAAAAGCTGTAGCAAGAGCACTTCTGTTAGTGCCTTCTGCATCAGTTGTGGGACAGGAATAAATGTTGGGCAGCTGAAAGGCTGCCCACATTCTCTCTATTTTGTCACCCATTTCTTCTTGTGAGGCACTCCTTCCCATTTTTTGTTTTTGTTTTTACTGTTCCAGGCCACTCCTCACCATGTATTCTAATTTCATGGTCATCCTTCCTGTCCTCCTTCCCTGGCTTTGTTTGGCCCATTTCTGATTCAGACTTACACATGGACTCTTCTGTCCTGCTTCACCAACCTAATAGCCGTAGTTCATGGCCCTGAATCTAATCTGTCCTTCCAGGCAACCTCTTGTATTCACAGAAACAATAACACACACTATAATTGTTTCTGAAAAGCATAGTTGTTTGCTCAAATGTTCAGTAGTGATCAAACAGTCACAGGGTGGTTTGGCAATGGGCTCAGAGCCCTCCAGGAAAGCTGCACGCCCATCATCTGATCCAGAGTCATGTTTTGATCTGTGCCACTTGCCTTTGGCTATTTACAGAGGCACAAAAAGCCCAGTTTGTACTTCGTCACTGAAGGGTTAGCCTTCTTTAGCCTCCATTAAGAGTCTATAATGGTACAGTGCTATATATAAAACCCTTTCAATGAGCATTCAGTTTTCAACAGTACCACTTTGAGTCCTGTTTTTCGAAGGAAGTCAGTGGTCACTGGTATTATTGATACCCTGAATTTTACTACAGGACCATTTATAAAGAACAAAGGGTAGGACAGGGATTATCCAAACAGCATTCAGTGATACTAGACACACTGTTTTAAAGCACATATTAGACGTTCATCCAGTGGTTTCAAGACTTGCAATTAGCGGCTTGTAGTTTTAAAAAGCAGAAAATTATAACGGCTACATCTTTTCTGTTTGTGCTGAACCACACTGTGAACACGATTACTTCATATGTACTTTAGGAGCACACAACCTGGTTGTAGATCTTTCTAATTAACTGAGGGTTCTGCTGCTAATTGGACCATGCAAATTGTAGCCAGAAGCCCTAACCTAATTAGAGTTCGACTGAATCCCCAGTCATTCTCTTCCTAACAGAAGTTGCGTCTTCAGGAAAGGCCTCCACTGACTGAGATGCTGCCAGTACAAACACCAGAAGAGCTAAAAACAACCACAACCATCTCACCAACAATGACTAGTATTATTTTATGTTCAAGTAAAAAAAAAAAAAAGGATGATCACAAAGCCTCAGACATCTCATTAAATGCATCAGAGAGCATCTGTCACTGGAACTTTATCAACCCTAGTGAAAATGTGGCTTTTATCTTAACTGACAGGAGATCCATCTATCATTTAATGATTAGCAAAGTAGCATGCACAATATTGAGGGCATCCCATTACAGGAATGGGTGAAACATGGAATGTTATCTGGTCTTTCACACCGGTAGGTGGATATATAAATAGTACAAGCATATATTCTAGAATGGAATGACAAAAAGAAAATCAGGATCCACTACTTCCAGTATGCAGCACTCAAAAAGGCTATTATCTGGGAGACCCCGGTTCAAATCCCCACTGGTGCCATGAAAACTTGAGCCAGTTACATTCACTCGGCCTGAACTACCTCAGTGGGTTGTTTTGTGAGGATAAAATGAGGAACAATGTAAGCTGTTTTGGGTCCCCATTGGGGAGAAAGGCATGGAGCAAGTGAAATAAGGAAATAAGAAAGCAAATAAAATTATGATCTTAACCAGCCTCCCGAAGCAGCCCAGGTCACAAAGGTCACTGTATGCAAATAGCCAAGTTGCCAACTATATTGCATGGTTCATAGAACGGATATACATTTCTACTAGTTTTGTGTACTCAGGCTGTTACCTGATTCACAAATACATTGACTGCTTCTTGCTGGGAAAAATATGCCTAAAGGGATGTCAGATGATATAAAAATTTTCTCTGTGGTATTTGAACAGTAATGGCAGTTTCCAATGAAAATCATCACTTGATGTCAATTTAAAAACAACAAAGT
Source organism: Paroedura picta (assembly GCF_049243985.1). Taxonomy (NCBI): domain Eukaryota; kingdom Metazoa; phylum Chordata; class Lepidosauria; order Squamata; family Gekkonidae; genus Paroedura; species Paroedura picta. Next base: position 113,438,008 of record NC_135370.1, read on the forward strand.
TTCTAGCCCCCACAACTTCTCTGATCTAACCATGATGTTAGCTCCATGACAGGGCAGGGGAGTATATAGATATCCATATGGTGCCTTTATAGTCTTCTCAGCAAGGCAAACAGCAACTCTGGCAGTGGGATTTATATTAGGAGAAAGGTGTGTGATAAAGAATTAAATATCCCCTTTCCATGTAATGTGTAGTTTGCCTTTCCACTGGCAATCCTTTCACAAGAAAGAAAGAGACAGGGGATCTAATTTTGTAAGAAAATGAGACTGGCAAATCAAACACTCTGAAGGGGGAAAAGTCCCCTTTGAATTTCCAAAGTGATCCAGCTATGACTTTTCTTTGTCAAAAATAGATCTTGCCACAAAGCTAATATCTATATTAGATTGCTGGACTGTGTTCTATATGAAGCTGCCCTGAAGACTGTCAGGAAGGTTCAGTTGGTACAGAGTGCTGCAGTCAGAACGTCAAATGGAATGTCCAAGCGAAACCATACCACTCCTGTCTTGTCCCACCTATACTGGTTCCCAGTTTGCCTTTAGGCTCAATTCAAGGTGTTGGTGTCTAACTTTAAGGTTCTATGTATCATGGAGCCAGCATAACATAAGACCCACCTCCTTCCATATGAACCAAACTTGACCACACCAGACATTTTCAAAAGGCCCTATTATGGGTGCCCCTACCAACTGAGGTTAGAACTGTCACAACCCTAGAAAGGACCTTCTTGGTTGTGGGATGGAAACTTCAGAATTCCCTCCTAAGGGATTAATTTGTTTCCTGGCATTGTTTTTTACCTGCTGATTGAGATTTTCTTTCACTAATTTCTTCACTAATTTTTTTTAGTCCTTCCCTCTTTTTGTGTGTTTATATGTGTTATGAGTTTGTAGGTATTATTGTTTTAAAGACCTGATACACACACATGTATTTTGGACATGGTTTAAATATTTGGAATATTTTAATATTGGAAATGCTTTAATATTTTTAATGTTTACTGTCTTGAAACCCTGAGTAGGCGGCATGGGAATGTTTTAAATATCTTTAAACCGCCCGTGGCGCCACGGGCGCCACGGACTATATAATTCGGTAAGCCCCCTTGAGGTGGGCTTTGTCCGTGATGAGGAAGGGTCCGGATTGGACCCTTCCTTACGACAGACAATCGGAGGGACCAATTGGCAGGCGCGAAGCGCCTGCCGATTGGTCCCTCCGATTCCCAGCTCCAGCAACTGCGAGCCGCGCAAAGCGCGGCTCGCAGTTCCCCCCGGCCTGACGTGGCGAGAGGCGCTCCGCGCCTCTCGCCGCGTCAGACCGCCGACCCAGGGAGCTCCCGGCAGTCGCGCGAAGCGCGGCTGCCGGGGGTTCCCTGCCTGGCGGGCTGACGCGGCGAGAGGCGCGGAGCGCCTTTCGCCGCATCAGGCCGCCGCCCGAGGGAGCCCCCGGCAGTCGTGCGAAGCGCGGCTGCCGGGGGTTCCCTGCCTGGCGGGCTGACGCGGTGAGAGGCGCTTCGCGCCTCTTGCCGTGTCAGCCCGCCGCCGCCGGAAGATCGCTGCCGCGGGAAGATCGCCACCGCGGGAAGATCGCCGCCGCCGACCAGCCTGCCGCCGACCAGCACGCCGCCGACCAGCACGCCGCCGACCAGCACGCCGCCGACTCAAGTAAGCACCTAGCGCCCGCTGCATTCCCCTGCAGCGGGCTTGCTTACTAGTAAATAAATAAAATGTTAAAAAGAGAGAAATAAACTAAACTAAACTAAACTTTAGTGGCAACCCAAAAAAGCACCAACATTATGGAATTCCTTTTCCTTTCCTTTATTATTAAGCTAGTATGACCAAAGGTCTTGAGCATAAGACCACTGCATTACAACAGGGCAAATAAACAAAGCCAACATTACAAAACATGACAGAATAGTTGCAAAACAAAATACAGAAGAATAATATACCTGTTTCTCATAAAAGTCTACAATACAATAAATGAGTAAACCTATACAATTTCTTATATGTTTGGCAGGATAAAACTCATTTTAGCAGCATCTTAATGAGACAACTATTGTCAAATATTTTGCTACAGATTGAATCATTTCTGGATCAAAATCTGATAACAATAAAGATACCAATAAAGTGCTCAACAGGAAGCTGATATCTGGACATAAGAAGATAATCCAAAGAGCCCTAGGGACAGTCCATTGATCACAGAATCACAAAAGCTAATCTACAGTCTCTATTGCACTAGATAAACAACCACAGAAGCAGTCTAAAATAGAATTTTAGCAAATCATCCACTCAGTTCTGCTGTTGGTAGAACATTTAGTCTGGCAAGCATAAAAGCATGCCTGTGCTAAGGAATTGTAAAGAGTTTCAAATACGAAAGAAAAGTCATAGGGGCCTATTATGCATGGACGCTGAAACGGCGGCATGGAGAACACGGAGGAGGAAGAAGCGAAGCTAACCACTTACGCATGGGACAGAACGCAACGGCGGCAAAGCCCAGAGTATCCGATTATGCATGTGGCTACTCTGGAGCCGCTTCTGGTTGCGCCCTGGTCCCGGGAAGCTCCACTTTCTTCCGCATCTCGCTAACGCAGCTTTTTCGGCAGCATACATTGACTCTGTGCCCGGTTGCCGCCTGCAGCGTGCATAATTGGTGATTTTAGCCACCGCCATTCCACCCCGAATGCGGACCTTCCACTCCGTGCATAATGGGCCAGAAAGAGGGATCCCTAGTGCCCAAGAGAAGCATACATGCCTTGCCTGGATTAGTGTGCTGGCACAGTTCAATCACCTCCCTCCTGATCAACTTTGATGCCTCCTGGTAATCCATATTCCAGAGCATTATAAGCAAAAGACCCAGAAACTCATTATCTCTACACCTCTCCCAAGTACATCTGAAACTGTTTTCCTTCAAAAGGTGCAAAAGCCCTCTTGGGCAATAGGTACTGAAAGAAGACCTTCAGTCTCAGATTAAAGCCCTGGGCACAAATGAGTACGTGCAAACTCAGTTCCTGTGACATAGCTAGGTTCTCCTGTCAATTATGGAATTCCCTTCTGATGAAAATTTGTCTGCCCCTTGATCTTACTAGACGTGAAAATTTATCTATTTCTTTTGCAGTTCCTTCACTAATTCTATTTCCTTTTTGTGTTTGAACTGTTGCATGTTCATTGTTAACTGTTGTTTTTATTAGTTTTAAAATACATTGCTTAAAAAGCTGTTTTAATGGTTTTGTTAATTCATTGTCTTCTAAAGACAATGTTTTGAAGAAAAGAGGAAGTTTATAATATATATTTTCTAATTTGTCAGGTAACCAGGCAGAAGAAGAAGAAGAGTTGGTTCTTATATGCTGCTTTTCTCTACCCGAAGGAGTCTCAAAGTGGCTTACAGTTGCCTTCCCTTTCCTCTCCCCACAACAGACACCCTGTCAGGTGGGTGAGGCTGAGAGAGTCCTGATATTACTGCTAGAACAGCTTTATCAGTGCTGTGGCGAGCCCAAAGTCACCCAACTGGCTGCATGCAGGGGGCCACTGACAAAAATCTATACTGATGTAGCACCTGGTTAATTATTGGCCTAACTGTATGATTCTTTATATTCCTCGACTTCACAAGATTGAGCCCAGCTATACCTGATTGTTTTACTATAGAGCTGTATGTTCTCCAACATGGCATGTGTGGGTGCCATCACACCCCTGACTACCTTCCCTTGTACCCACCAAGGTTTTCAGGAAATGGGTAAGGCCATTATACAGCCATTATTCACTACTCTTGTTCAAATGAAAGGGCTTTTGATAGCTGTGATTTCAGACACAGCCACCAGATGATCAGGATGGGTAAACGCCTGGACTTTCTTTAGTCAGTTTGTGGCTTGATTCCCTCTTAAGGATTTCCTTCCTTTTAGTTCCCTTTCTCCCTCCCCTTAGGCTTTCCTTCTTTTCTTTTCACTCCCCTTCTGTGCTTCTTTTGAAAAGCAAAGAGGGAGTATTTTGTTTGCCCCCACCTCTTATGGCAGGCATTTGGATTTAAAACTCACCAAACCCTCTCAAAATTCCAGAGGTGCCCACAGGATCAAAAAGGACCCCTGATGAAGCCTTAGACATGGGAGGCAGTTTCATAGTAACTGATTAAGCTAGTGTACACAGAGGTGTTCCAGGTTCTGGAGATACTTGGCAAGGTGATATGCAGCACAATCATAACATCTAAAGAGACTGCAAGAAAACTGCAGGCTACCAATTGGTGGTTCCTATTCCTAGTCACCACTGCCTCTGACTCACCTGCCTGGGTGAACAAGGACCTGTCATTGCTGGGAAAGTAATGGCTTCACACTCACCTGCCCTGGTTCTCTTGGTGGTGGTTGGAAATGCCACTGGAATTGTATTGGTTTTAAAAATTGTTTTCTTTATATCCACTTTTGTGGATTCCCCGAAAAGCACTACAAAGAAGCGATTTTTGCGGGAGTGTTGCAGGAGTGTTGCAGATTGTGATTGACGTCGTGCATAATGTTTAAAAAATAGCGCTACACAATGGTAATACTTCAGCAACATTAACGCTCTGCGGAATGGCTCTGAGAGTTCTTCAGGTAGTAAAAGGCAGGATACTAAAAAACAGCTCTTATTTCTCACTCTCACAGGAAATGGTAAGGGACAGCATTGGAACTGGAAGTAATACCACAATTTTCTAGGAAACACAGGGAATTTATAGAGCGTTAAAACAGCTCTTCAAAGTACAACTGGAAATGTCCCTGCTCCCCCCCCCCCCATTTTTGTTCCTGCTAGAATGAAGAGTGATGGTGGGGGCCAAGGGTTGAGATAGGATATTTCCTGCCATAGTGGGCAGTCTGGTAAGCCTGTTCCTTAAATTCTTCAGGCATGGCCTCCAAATGTCTAGGAGTTTGCCAAGTTACCCAAACTGATTACATTGGTATGATTCTTAGCTCACTTTCTTGTCTGGATGCCACTGAGCGCACAACTTTGTATACATTTTTAAAGACCAGAATAACAACGTATGTCTTGTTACTACATTTCCCTGTTCAATAATAATTTCATCATTTTAATCTTCTTTGTTTTATTGTACTAAATTGACAGTTTCAAAGTTTTCTTTTCGCAGTGATCTCCAAAAGCTTCTCCACTTCCAAGTCATGACAATGTAAGATTAATGCAACCAGATGTATTAGACAGAACTGCCTAAGTTTAACGAAGCAGAAGAGGCAGTGACATACTGTAGTTTGGATGGAGTCAGAAAATGTTCTCCTGCTGGAAAGGCAGAATGATTTCTGGCAGAACAGGAAATAGGATAAGCATTTTATAGGAATCCAGAGAAACACCTCTTTTAACTTAGGGGCAAAAAGATAAAAAGAACTACATCGATATACATGTTGGAAGAAGCAATGTTGTAGTAGATTGTAAAACAGCTGTAGTGTAAAATGTGTTGTTTGGGACTAAAGGCTTATTTGCATGGGCTTCTCCCTGGGCCATAAATCATGCTGTGCTTGGTCTCCAAACCCCTCAACCTTTTTGTTTCCCTCCTTTGTACATGCTCTGGTTTCTCTACATCCTTCTTCAATTGTGGTGCCCAAAACTGAGCACTGTAAGTGAGGTCTAACCAGAGCAGAGTAAATCGGTACCATTACCTTGTGTGATATGGACACTATACTCCTTTTGATTTAGCCTAAAATCCCAGTTGCCTTTTTAGCTCCCAAGTCACACCGCTGATTCATGTTCAGTATATGGTGTACAAAGACCCCTAGATCCTTTCTACACATCTCTCTCTCAGATTTTTAGCCCACCACTTGTAGCAGGTTACAGTATATAAAATCCTATATAACATCATAAAGCCCCAACCCCATAAAACAGAACAGAACATTCTGGGCAAATGAGAACAAGATGCAATTTAGTAAAGATAAGTGTAAAGTTCTGCATCTGGGTAAGAAAAATGAAAAGCATGTCTACTGTTTGGGGGATACACTTCTAGGTAACACTGTGTGTGTATGAGACCTTGGGGTACTTGTGAATTGTAAATGAAACATGAGCAGGCAGTGTGATGCAGCGGTAAAAAAGGCAAATGCCATTTTGGGCTGTATCAATAGGGGCATCACATCAAAATCACAAGATGTCATAGTCCCATTGTATACGGCACTGGTCAGACCACACCTGGAGTACTGTGTGAAGTTCTGGAGGCCTCACTTCAAGAAGGACGTGGATAAAATTGAAAGGGTACAGAGGAGAGCGACGAAGATGATCTGGGGCCAAGGGACCAAGCCCTATGAAGATAGGTTGAGGGACTTGGGAATGTTCAGCCTGGAGAAAAGGAGGTTGAGAGGGGACATGATAGCCCTCTTTAAGTATGTGAAAGGTTGTCACTTGGAGGAGGGCAGGATGCTGTTTCTATTGGCTGCAGAGGAGAGAACATGCAGTAATGGGTTTAAACTACAAGTACAACGATATAGGCTAGATATCAGGAAAATAAATTTCTCAGTGAGAGTAGTTCAGCAGTGGAATAGGCTGCCTAAGGAGGTGGTGAACTCCCCCTCACTGGCAGTCTTCAAGCAAAGGTTGGATACACATTTTTCTTGGATGCTTTAGGATGCTTTGGGCTGATCCTGCGTTGAGCAGGGGGTTGGACTAGATGGCCTGTATGGTCCCTTCCAACTCTATGATTCTGTGAGCATGAAAATTATATCAGGGGGTACTAATGTTGAATAACCTCTTCACTATCTCTTTTATGAACCTAAAGATTTGCTGACATTATGGAACTGAAGGTTTATTATTGTTGTTATTGTTATTATTATAAGCAAAGCCTGTGGCACCCTGGACTACAACAGGCGCTATCACATACATCTGCACTGTGATTGTCATGGGTTCTGCCCCCCCCTACTCCCCACTTGATCTTGAGAGCCAATGTGGTGAAATGGTTAAAGAATAGCAGACTCTAATCTCAAGAGCTGGGTTTGATTCCTGACTCCTCCTTCATATGCAGCCAGCTGGGCTGCCAACTTCCAGATGGGGGCCTGGAAAGATAAAAGAAAGAAAGACAGGATGAAAGAGAGAGAAAGAAAGAGGGTGCGGGAAAGAAGGCATCAGTTCTCCTGCAGAAAACAGCTGCTTTGGAGGGGCACTGGCCCTCCTATCCACACCCCCATTCTACACAGGTCCCCACTGTCTCCACGTTCCCCTCAAACCCCACATCTTCCAAGGCCAGGCAGGCCATGGAGGGGTGGGATACCACCTTCCTGCCCCCCGCATTTTCCAAAAGCTGGGTAGGGAAGGCTGCAGGAAGGGTGGGCTGCCACCTTCCTGTCACCCCATTTCCCAAAGGCTGGGCCAGAAAGGGAAGGCTGTAGGGGGGCTGCCTCCTTGCCACCCCCTCCTCCACATCTCCCAAAGGCCAGGCTGGGTGGGGAAGGACATGGGGGAGGGACTGCCTCTTTCCCACCCACCCTCACATCTCCCAAAGGCCAAGATGCTTGGGGAAGGTCATGGGGGATGGGCTGCCTCCTTCCCATTCACCTCTATCATCCGAAGGTCAGGCCAGGCAGGGAAGGGAGATGTTGCCTCCTTCCTACTCCATCTCCCAAAGGCCATACTAGGCAAGCAAGATTGTGGGGGGCTGCCTCCTTCCCACCCACCCCACGCATGTCCAAAAGTACAGGTAAGGCTGTGGGAGGGGGGCTGCTTCATTCTCATTGCCCCATATCTCCACAGGCTGGGTGAGGAAGGCTGCAGGATCCCACCAGCCCCTGTGAGGAGACTGAGTGTGCGGGGAAAGCAAAGAGTGCTCCAATGGCCAGCTGCAGGGCCATGGGAAGGTGTTGTGAACCCCAGTCGTATTAGCGAGGACTCCTCAGAGGAAACACCTTGCCAGGAGCTCCCAGCTTCACCCAAGCCTCAGCTGGATGAGAGCTTAGCCCAGCCAGATGTTCAACAGGCAGAGAGGTCTGACCAGGGCTTAGATTACAAAGTTGTTAAAAGGATCACCTCATTCTTCTGCTCAGCCTCCAGCTGCAGCTCCATGACTTGTCAGTCCACTTGGCTCACCTGAGCCAATGAATCATAGAATCATAGAGTTCTAGGGCAAGGAACAACGAAACCCCTGCTCAGGTTATGCCACAACATCTAAGTTATGACCAACATCCCCTGGTTGGATGGCTGCTGGGGGTGGGGTTATGCTGCCAATCTTATCATAGAATCATAGAATCATAGAGTTGGAAGGGCCATACAGGCCATCTAGGCCAGATGGCCATACAGGCCATCTAGGCCAACCCCTTGCTCAATGCAGGATCAGCCCTAAGAATCCTAAAGCATCCAAGAAAAGTGTGTATCCAACCTTTGCTTGAAGACTGCCAGTGAGGGGGAGCTCACCACCTCCTTAGGCAGCTTATCCAAGTGACAACCTTTCAAATACTTAAAGAGGGCTATCATGTCCCCTCTCAACCTCCTTTTCTCCAGGCTGAACATTCCCAAGTCCCTCAACCTATCTTCATAGGGCTTGGTCCCCTGGCCCCAGATCATCCTCGTCGCTCTCCTCTGGACCCTTTCAATTTTATCTACGTCCTTCTTGAAGTGAGGCCTCCAGAACTGCACACAGTACTCCAGGTGTGGTCTGACCAGTGCCGTATACAATGGGACTATGACATCTTGTGATTTTGATGTGATGCCCCTATTGATACAGCCCAAAATGGCATTTGCCTTTTTTACCGCTGCATCACACTGCCTGCTCTTGTTTCGTGTACAAAAACATGCTGTACAGTTACACTGTTAAATGAAAAAAGGCCAGAAGCACCTTAATGACTACCAATATATATTCCAACAAAGGGTTTTTTTTAATGAGCAAAAGATATTTTGCTTATCATGAGAACTGATTCACAAAAGTATGTGCTGAGGCTAATTTTTCCTTCAGATTAATACAGCTAACCTTCTGGAGTTACATTAATTCCAGAAGATAGATTCAGGTGGGTACCTGTCTTGTTCTGCAACAGCAGAACAAAGGTTGAGCCCAGTGGCCCCTTTCAGTCCAACAACGTTTGATTTAAGGTAGAAGCACACACACTTCTTGCCTGCACACAAAAGCTTATACCTTGAATCCAACTTTGTTGGTCTTAAAGGTGCTACTGGATTTACACTTTGTTCTATTCATTAGAAAAGTTTATAAAAACTGTTGATCAGATTTGTGTGTGTGGGGGGGAGGTTGCCTTTCTTTCTCTCACAAACCATCTTTGGTCATACTTTATTCATACCTTTCTACTTTGTTCACATGGTTCACTATAACAGCTCAGATGAAACCAACATTGCAGTGAAATTACAAACTGCTGTTCAATGTACTTTTTCTGCTTTCTCATTGCATTTGAAAATGTTGTCTGTAAAATGGGGTGTATTAACCTTCCCCACCAACTTTTTCATACTTGGATCCATTACCATGGCATATGGTATACCACCAACCGGCCCTGGGTGACTCCAAGGATCAGTGGCACTGAATACCAGATCTCTGGGTGCACATCCCATCTGGTCCGGAGGTTTAGATCAAACACATACCCTGTGACAGGCTAAGCCATCCTTTCTAAGATGTTAGCCCAAGAAAAACAGTTTATTTTATCTGAAGCTTATCTACAAATGGCCTGGGAGGGAGTGACATTTCCATAGCTTCACAAATAGGCAAACAAGCTGCTAGTCCAATTTCTTTTCCCCCTTTTCATAAGGGGAATAGTCTTGACTATAGCTCAGACAACTCGCTGCCAAGATACAAAAAGGGAAGTTTTATTTTTCATAAGAGTTCAGCCATTTGGCTTGATGTAATGCATCTTTAATTACTTTTCAGTACATACTATCAGATGTTATATTCGCCACAATTTTAATAGATTTTTAAAAATGCAGCAACACTGGAATATATAATATATGCATGTAAAAGAATTTTCAGATCCACATAAACCCAGCCAAATAAGCTAGTTAAATGACTTCTAAAGATTTCTTTTATGGCCTTCCATTGTGGCCGGAGTATCGTGTGCTGGCTTCAATAGCCTGCCACGTTTCAAGTCTGGTTAGCTTAGGTATCTAGAGAAGGAAAAACCCAGCAATCTTTCTTTACCTAGTTTAGAGTGCCTTTTGCATTCACCAGGTTTCTAAAGTCACTGCAACAGAAAAGAGTTTGTTCCCCTGTTAACCTGTTTGAAAGTCAGCTACAGCTTGCTATGCTATATTTTTGTGGTTGAATACAAGCATCGATTTATCTTCATGACAGATATTCATGTGGAAAATGTGTCTGCAGAATGGATACGATTTCCTCTCCTAACCATAAGTAACAGTCACTTTCACTCTGTGCTTTGGCTGCAAACCGATGGCTGCTTTCAAACCTGACAGCTGAAAGCCTAGTCTCTGCCACCTGCTTCGCCCACTGGTCCAAAGAGCTATAAGAAACTTCAACGAGGTCTTGTAGGTGAATGTGTCACTGTAGTGGACTTCCAAGGGCAGATCCACAGGGCTGAAGTTATGGGTTCTCTGTGGAAGAGACTGCAAGTAATTTATATCTATCAGCGTACAAGAAACCTCCCCACCCCATCCTGTTTGCTCAAGGCCAAAGAAAGCTGAACTCAAGAAAGTCTTATTCAGATGGGACCCTCGTACCTGGCCTGACTCTGAATGGCCCAAGCAGCTTTCTTCTGTAAACTCAGTCCAGGACACCCAGAGCACAATCCTTTGCAGATTTTCATTCATTCATTCATTCATTCATTCATTCATTCATTCATTCATTCATTCATTCATTCATTCATTCATTCATTCATTCATTCATATACCGCCCTCCCCAGAGGCTCAGGGTGGTTTAGATAAAATGTATAAACAATACATGAAACGATCCATAACATATAAATACCGTAACAATAATACTAATAACTGATAATTGTAACAATGCAAACAGGTCCAGAGCACGCTGATGGAATTCTGGGAGGAAGGGAGGGAAGGAGGGAGCAGGGGCCCTTCAGTCGCTGTTGGTTGTGCCTGGTCTCAACCAAATGCCTGGCAGAAGAGCTCCTTTTTGCAGGCCCTGCTGCAAAAAGTCTATGCTCAAGTCTATGCTCACTGAAATCAATTGGTTTAGGTGGCAACAACTCTGCACAGGATTGCATCCTTCAATGTATAGTTTCCCTTCACAGTGGAAATGGATGCCTTAAATGCCATCTTAAGACATTGTTCTACAGTGAGTTTGACTTGCTGATGACCTGCATCCCTATGTATATAACCTGCAAACTGAATCTGGCAGAGATGATAATATATGAGAAAAGGAACTGCTAGGAAGCAAGGTAGCCTTCAATACACCCTGCAATTCCTCCAAACTCTCTGGAAATTAAACTAGTGTCAGACCAGGTCCTCTTTGACAGTTTTGTTGTAGTCTGATTTTAATGTTACTTGTATTCTTATATTTTAAAAAGCAGGTACCCTGTATGAGAAGTCAGAGTACATATATTCGAAACCGATCACAAGGATACTGTGTAGCTCTTAGGATATTTCACTATAACATATTCATGTTCCTAAACCAATAGAAAGCACCCAGTGACAACAGTGCCAGGATTCTTGCAACGTAGCCAAATTAGATACCAGAAATTGGACAAGATTCCTTTGTCACAGAAAGTGGTCCTGTTTCTAGCTTTCAAGAACGACTGTACATATGACACAGACAGCTTTGTCATCCACTTTTACTGTGACTCTCAACAAGCTATACAAGCTTTAGTCCTAAGAACACTTTTCATAAGGGTAAGTCCCATGGAATATAATGGGACATTTCTAAGAAGACCTGCTTAGGATAGCTCTTATGGTCTTGAAGCAAGGGTTTCTGCTGTCCCTGTGGCTGATACTTGGTATAACACTAGGCATTCCAACTTTGACAAACCACTGAAACCACCCAAACCTTCCTTCTGCAGAAATGACAGATAATCACATTGAACCATCATAAGAAATCTGAGGGACCGCTTGTCTCCTTATGCCCCCCCCCCAGGGTTCTTTGCTCTGTGGGTACGAATTTGTTGTATGGGGTTTTATGGTTTTATTCTGTAAGCTATCACGAGTCCTTGAAGAGGTGGCAGGATAGAAATTTAACTATGAATAAACCAACCAACCAACCAACCCCTGAATATTTATTTCAACTGTGTAAGCCACCAGTGATTCAAAACTGTTAATATTGCCAAGTGTAGAATAATTCAGGCAGAGTGTTTATTATAAACACAGTTTTGTTCAGATTCCTGCACATTCATGCCCACAAGTCTTAAGTAATACCAAGAAAAAAAAGATCTTGACTACAGAGCCTAAAGAAAAACTACCAAGGGATGTAAAATAGACAAAATAGACCACAATGTTATTTGTTATTAATACCTACTGATTTTGGTGCAGCTAGCTTTCAAGAAAGTGTGTTTAGGATTACCTTTTAATAGGGTTATCATTAGCAGCAGAAGCGAAGATGCAAAACAGTTTGCTCTCTGACCAGAGAGAATAATGCTGTGCTCTGTCCTCTAGAAAGGGAGAGAAAAATGGGGAAGGAAGAGAGCCAGAAACGCCTGTCATTTCTGACCACACTCATTCTCCACAACCAATCTCCAAGCCACTCATTTTTATTACAACAGAAACAAAACAACTAAAAGGGTAGTGAATGAACCCTGTGGGTGTGAGAGCAGGAGATTGATGACATAAGCTGGTATTGCAGCAGTCAATGAATAAGATGCTAAGGGAAGGAGAAGTTTTGGCCTAGACAGCACACCCAGTGTTCTAAGGTCACTTTATGCTGTCATAGCTGTGCACCCAAAGAGTGAGTCTGTACTCTATGCCATTTCTATAGCAACAATATGAGCAATTATATTTAAAAAGGCATAACGGATGTTGGAGGCCTATTTTCTGTGGGTGGGTGATTTCTGATATTCCACATAAGTGTGCATTTGGGGAAGGACTGCATATCTGTTCCCTTCCCCAGTGTCGAATTCTTGATGAGGTTATGGGCCATACATCTCTGGACACAAGAAGATAAGCAGGGAGTGTTCCAGACATTGGGTTGAAACAGATCAGAGCAAAAATTCTGCTAGAGATAAAGCTCTTGTGCAAGCATAAGCACAAGAGAGACTGCAATATTCACTTGTGCTCGGTCAAACCAATTGTGCCCCCATTCATAGCAATTTTACATTTCTCGAACTCTTTTGCCCTAAAATGTTTCAAATCACAGCATCAATTGTACATGTACATGTACAGAGCTCTCTTCCAGTGTTTGGCAACCCTGCTTTCCCAGGGTTTCCAATCACATTATGAAAGCTTGCAAATATACATGTGTAGGCTCTGTGCTGGTATTCCATTAATGCTCATGGGCCATGCAGGGGCCTCTGCTACAATCCCACTGCCCCTCCCCATACATGTTAATCCAGATGTGTTATTTTTTGTTAGTCAGTTGAGACTATGGGGGTCATACTTACAATTTCTTATTGTCTGCATTCATTTCAGGGCCTCATTGCTAGTTTGATTTGGTAATAAAATAATTTGACTTTCCACCCAGCTAAAAACATCATATTATGGCATCTGTTTGATTTTAGCACAAAAATAAGATGAACAGAAGCAGAATATATGAGTTTATATATATATATCCTTATCCATGGTTCCTCTATATATTTGTGAAACAGCCTGGGGGGTGGGACATGTCCTGTTGTCCAAGTTGGAATAGGGCCAATCAGGGTGCAGCCCCTGCAGCTCCTGCCCTCCATCTCTGGACTCTAGCCTCTTTGCTCTCAGACGAGCCTCAGTGCCTGAAGCCAGCAGCAGGTAAGGGTTGTAGTGGAGGGCTTGCTAACGAGAGCCCCTTGGCTTGCTAGGCTGGGCCTGCTAACGAGGGCTGGGCCTACTAAGGTCTCCTAAATTCCCAGGTCTCCTAACGAGCTGGCCAGCCCCTGCCTGCCGCACTTGATCCGGCTGCAAGCTGTGGCCCAAAGCCACCTTAAGGTGCCTGGCCAGGGGCCAGGGGAGGGGGCCCTTTCAAGGCCTGTTCTTAGGAATGGGCTTTGAAGCTTGTGTGTGTTTATATCCCAGCAGCCGGCTCAATGTTGACTCAGCCTTCCATCCTTCCGAGGTCGGTAAAATGAGTACCCAGCTTGCTGGGGGGTAAATGGTAATGACTGGGGAAGGCACTGGCAAACCATCCCGTATTGAGTCTGCCATGAAAACGCTAGAGGGCGTCACCCCAAAGGTCAGACATGACTCGGTGCTTGCACAGGGGATACCTCAGGGCAAAAGAGTTCTAGAAATGTAAATGCTTCCTTCTTAGTGGGCTCAGTTGGATGGTTAAGGCCAAAGGGCATTCTGGACCTTAACAGATATTGAGAAAGCTTTATAGGGGGGTCTTGCAGATAATTACTTGAGAAAGAGATACCTGCAGGTCATCCTTCCTCCCTGCTGTTATTGCAGTGAATTTGTAAAGAAATTAGTGAGGATTCTGTTAGATCTTTAGGTGCACATATTAGCCTTATTTCTTATTCTATTACAACATCTTATTCTTATTGCTTATTTTATCACTCTATAGAATGGTGAAACTAACAATGGCTCAAGTATATGCTATTTTGGTACAAGCAAAAGAGGGAACCATGACTTCTGTCAATTTTGTGGTCAAGGTGTAGACCAGGGGTAGTCAAACTGCGGCCCTCCAGATGTCCATGGACTACAATTCCCAGGAGCCCCTGCCAGCATGCTGGCAGGGGCTCCTGGGAATTGTAGTCCATGGACATCTGGAGGGCCGCAGTTTGATTACCCCTGGTGTAGACTCTTGAACTATATTTCATCGTTCTCCAAGCACCTTTCAGGCTGATTCAGGAAAGGCCAGGAAAGCTCTATTCCATGAGCACAGTATCTTCTGAAATCCTAGCCAACACCTCCTTATTTTGTCATAGCCAAATATGTCTTCATTGGCATCTATAATTCCCTGTGCACAATTCTCTGCTCTAACAGATGTTTGCAGCTATGGTACAGGGATTCTAACTTCCTGTTTCTCCTATGTTATTAGACATTTGCTATGAGCTGCTGCCTGCTGCATCTTGCTTTCTGCTTGCAAACTTCAAAAGGGACAGATAAGCAGTCCTGAAGTCTGGTTTCTTTTATCTGAAATCATTCTATAAGACTGAGCTGGAAATCCCCTAGAAAATGAGCCTTTGTGTCATGTGCTTTTGCTCCCAGTTGTCTGCTTGTGAGACTGTCCTGTCATTAAAATTATTTGCATAAAATTTAAACACTGAAAATGTATATGTTTGTTTAGTAAATTAATGTATCATTTCTGTAAAACAGAATTTGTTAACTAAGAAAACGAAACCTCCCTAGTTTCTCCTGGAACCGGGAGTGAAGCTTCACATTTTTACCCTCTCTGCTTGGCTTCTATTTTTGCTGCATACCTCATGTGTTTTCTAGTTAATCTCCAGGTCTGTTGACACAAGGATTACTACATTTTTCTTTCTTTCTGTCCTCTACACGTAAGCTCTGAGTTTCAATTAGAGATAAATTCTGAATGCTGCTGGGCATTGAATTTCTGTAAAGGGGAAATCCTGACATCCAGGGAGGATAGTTATATCAATGGCTATTAGCCAGAAGGCTAAATGACACTTCCATGGCCAGATACCATGAGCCCCTGCATATTAGTTGCTGGGAGGAAGCAGAGGAAGGAGAATCCTGCCATCACACCCTGCTTGTGGGTTTCTACGAAGTACCTGCTTGGCTCCTGTGGGAAACTAGATGCTAAAAAAGGGAGATTTATGGTTTGATCCAGCAAGGTTCTTCTTGTTATGATTTCCAAAGGGGTGGCCTGCATCATTTCTTTGTCCTCTAGTAACTCAGTAGGTTCTGGATTGGAATAAGGAGATTATTTTTTCCCCTTGAAATTTCAACAATTGGAAGGCATGTGTCTTCTTGCAAACCCTTCATTAGGCAAGAAGACCTACTACCAACTCCTTTTGTGCTTAGAGTACTTTTGTGCTTACTATGTTATTTGCCTCTGAAGGTAACATCCCTCTCCATGTGTTCTCATCTAGTGACGGCAACTTTTAGGGGATTGGGGCAATCAAGGAAGTCTGCAAATAGACAATAATGCTACAATACCAATCCCTAGGTTGTGAACAATGTGTTGGGATATCCCTGGAGATTTGGTGGGAGGAGCTTGAGGAGAATAAGGTTTGGGGATGGGCCAGACCTCAGTGTAATATAATGCCAAAGAGTCCACCCTCCAAAGTAGAGAAGAAAAGCTGATATTTTATACCCCACTTTTCACTACCCAAAGAAGTCCCCTTCCTCTCCCCATAACATACATCCTATGAAGTAGGTTGGGCTGTGTGTCTCTAACAGAACTACTGTGCAAAAACATCCCTAAAAGGACTGTGAATAGTCCAAAGTCACTCAGCAGGCTGCATCTGGAGGAGAGGGGAATCAAACCCATTTCTCCAGATTAGAGTCTGCCACTTTTTAATCACTGCACCATGCTGGCTCTCAAGTAGCCAGTTTCTCCAGGTGAACTGATCAATGGAGTCTGTTGATCAGTTGAAATTTTGAAAGATCTCCATGCTTTACACCTGGAGGTTGGAACTCTTACTAATACCTTAATGTGGATTCAAATAAAGGCTGGTAACTGTAGGATTTATTAAAACCCATGACCACACATCACTGGACCCTTTTACAGCCAGCATAATGTCCTCACAAAATGTAAATTGTCTTACAACAATCCTGGCTGCTCTCCTAGATAATCCCAACACAAAGAATATAGAAAAGACAACTTGAAGCTAGGAGTGTTTTGAAAGTTTATTCGGCAGCAAATCAAGCAACGGAAATGGCAAGACACATTTCCATGGAAAATCTATTCATCCAGATGATATAAGGCAGTGGTCCCCAATCCCTGGTCTGGAGACCGGTACCGGTCCATGGATCAGTTGGTACTGGGCTGCAGCTCATCCTCGTCCTCCTTCCTGGCTGCTGCCTTGGGGGCTGCCCTGCCACTCTGCCACCGGCTTACCTTTGGTGCTCTCCAGCAACTGCCATGGCTGGGACTCCCCCTCGGCATGGCACTGCACAGTTGCTGCTGGCAGCGCCCCCCAGTGGGTGGTGGGAATTCAGGGGCACCAGCAGGAAAGCAAGTGGAGCAGGGGCTCAGGTGGCGGCAGCAACGTCCCTCGGCCAAAGACTACCCCCCTCCTGGGCCTCAGTAAAATTGTCAAGCATTCACCAGTCCCCGGTGATAAAAAGTTGGGGACCACTGATATAAGGAGCAACAAAAGCTTGCAAAACAACTCTAGCTATATTCAGGGATGTCCCAGGGAATCATAGCTAATTTCTAGACTAAAGAGATAAGTTCTCCTGGAGAAAATGATGCTTTGGAGAGGGGACTTCATAGTATTACACTCTAATGCGGTCTTTTCCTGACCTAAACCCCACCCACTCTTGGCCCCACCCCCAAAGTCTCCAGGTATTTCCCAACCCTACCGTACATCCATTTTTCTTGGCCTTTTAATGGATGTCTAGAATTGTAGCTTTCATTTTCCAGGCAGAGAAAAAACGAAGATAATTTAACAGACTAGCAGAAATAAATTTACTTGGGATATAATAGTTGCAGACTGAAATAAATCTTATCTGCAGCAGTATTAAAAACTTCAGAGAAAACATAATAGAGTAGATCTGTCACTCCTGTGGGTTGGTCACTTGTGACCAGTTTACTGTATTTACTTGCCTTTTGCAATATTCCCCAGGGAGCTCCAATGAATACATCTTACTTTAGAGCCAATAAAAAGAACCTCTGTGTGAGAAGGAAGCAGATTTGTATGAATGTCTATGATCTGCAGAAAGAAACAAAACCTGGTTTTGTCATACTCTCTGTTAGCAGCCTCAGCATAGACCTTTGGGATGAAAGGCTCCTTAAGAAAACACGGTGTGATGAATGCTCTGAAGGCAAACCCAATTTTTTGACCTTTTGGTTGCTGGAGTTATTTGGGTGAGGACAAGAAAAAGAAACTGGCACTAAATAGCCATCTAACAGATTTGTATTGTGCAAGAAAAGATGATTGAGAGGGAAGGCATGAGGTGAAGAGAGATCTGGGGAATTGTACTGGCATCAGGTTTCAAAAGACTCCACTTAATGCATTTCTTCTTACAAATCCAAATATGCAGGAACTCACAAATGTAATTTAATCAACACAGGTTACCATCTCTCTGGCCTTCTTTCATCTAAGGTGATTCAATGGCCAACTTTGGGAATACAAGAACTTTTTCCAACCTATTTTATTTATTTTTCTTCTGAGCACTTCTTGAGTTTGCACTTCCTTAAATAAAATGTAGGTCTAATATAAGACACATATATCCTACCTTTGTTCCTTACTTTGTATCAGCAACATAGTTGTAGATGCCTTGGCCCTTTTATGAAACAGAAGCTGATTTCCTCACTAACCCCATTAAGTTATGCTTTTTTTGCACTCCAATCTTGCAAAACAGAAAAATGTACTACCATTGGTCCTCCTGATATGCCAATTCTATCATTTTATGTGCATAGGACAATGTACACATTGTCCAGCTTACATACAAAGCACACCCGCAACAATAGAATCATAGAATCATAGAATCATAGAGTTGGAAGGAGCCATACAGGCCATCTAGTCCAACCCCCTGCTCAACGCAGGATCAGCCCTAAGCATCCTAAAGCATCCAAGTTGAGTTTCCATAGCCTGACTGAGGTTTTATTGCTTTACTAGAAATTAAGCCCATTTTATGTCTGAATAAATTGGGCGCTAGCAGACTGGAGCAGAATAAAAGGTGGCTTACCGTTGAGCGGGTGGGCTCCCTGGCGGCGTCTTCTGGCTGGCGGCCATTTTCTTTATGGAGGCGGCGTGTGCCGGGCCGCTAGGGGCCTGGGGAGGTGTATTCTCCCCCCTCCCCCGATTTGGAAAAAAGCTCAGCCGCGGAAAAAAGCACAGCCGCGGAGCGCCTTCCCCGGGGCCTGGGGAGCCTTTTTCCTTCCCCCCGTAGTGAAAAAAAGCTCCCCAGGCCCTGGGGAAGGGGAAGCTCCCCAGGCCCCCGGGGAAGCCTTCTCCGTGCCGCTCCGCTCCACCGGCCAGGAGAAGGCTGCGCGGCGGAGCGCTCACCCGTGGCTGTCTGCGCGGCTCGGCTGAAGCAGGCTGCTTGGGGCGGGATGGACACTTGGAGGGGCCAATCAGGAGCCGCTTCGCGGCTCCTGATTGGCCCCTCCGAGTTTTTATCCCGGACAGGGCCCGCCCTAACTCCTCCCACAGTGCCCTTACTTTTTTATTCAGTCCGTGGTGCTCCGCGCCACGGGGCTGTTTAAAGATTAGCAAAAAGCCTGCAGCCAAAAATGAATTAGATAGTTCCTATCAACTACATTTATCTGAAAAGGTGATATGGCAAACCAGAATATGGTCATATATACTTTTCAGTTCACATGGAATTTTTGACTCTCATGGAATCACTAGCCGCATTAACAAAACAAAATCAGAGTCCAATGGCACCTTTAAGACCAACAAAGATTTATTCAGGGCGTGATTTTGTTTTGTTGTGCTGCTTCAGACCAACACTTGAATCTAGCCCCATTAAGTTATAATTTTTTGCACTCCAATCTTGCAAAAAAGAAAAATGTACTACCATTGGTCAGCTAATTCCTTTTGCCTTTTGGTATGGAGGGGGGGAAAAGAATACAAACAATTTAAAGAAATAATAATTTCGTAACATTTAAAGGCAAAATAACATGTGTGCGGTTCAAACATTTTGGCATAGGAAGTGATAAACTTCTGACTGAACTGATATTTCATGAAGTCCTTATTTAGGAGACTCATAAGACCAGAGAAGGTTGTGAAAAGAAAGAAATAGGATTAAGTATAATTAAGGGACTACTCATCAAGTTTGCAGATGACACCAAATTGGGAGGACTGGCAAATACTCCGGAAGATAGAGACAGAGTTCAACGAGATCTGAACACAATGGAAAAATGGGCAAATGAGAACAAGATGCAATTTAATAAAGATAAGTGTAAAGTTCTGCATCTGGGTCAGAAAAATGAAAAACATGCCTACTGGATGGGGGATATGCTTCTAGGTAACACTGTGTGTGAACAAGACCTTGGAGTACTTGTGGATTGTAAACTAAACATGAGCAGGCAGTGTGATGCAACGGTAAAAAAGGCAAATGCCATTTTGGGCTGTATCAACAGAGGCATCACATCAAAATTACAAGATGTCATAGTCCCATTGTATACGGCACTGGTCAGACCACACTTGGAGTACTGTGTGCAGTTCTGGAGGCCTCACTTCAAGAAGGACGTAGATAAAATTGAAAGGGTACAGAGGAGAGCGATGAAGATGATCTGGGGCCAAGGGACCAAGCCATATGAAGATAGGTTGAGGGACTTGGGAATGTTCAGCCTGGAGAAAAGGAGGTTGAGAGGGGACATGATAGCCCTCTTTAAGTATTTGAAAGGTTGTCACTTGGAGGAGGGCAGGATGCTGTTTCTGTTGGCTGCAGAGGAGAGGACACGCAGTAATGGGTTTAAACTTCAAGTACAACGATATAGGCTAGATATCAGGAAAAAGTTTTTCACAGTCAGAGTAGTTCAGCAGTGGAATAGGCTGCCTAAGGAGGTGGTGAGCTCCCCCTCACTGGCAGTCTTCAAGCAAAGGTTGGATACACACTTTTCTTGGATGCTTTAGGATGCTTAGGGCTAATCCTGCGTTGAGCAGGGGGTTGGACTAGATGGCCTGTATGGCCCCTTCCAACTCTATGATTCTATGATTCTATGATTCTATGATCAGGTGAAAATACCTATTATATGTCAGGTATTCTTTAGGGAAAGTAAATCCCATTGGTGAAAATTTAAATACCTCCTTTCTGTGTGGTGTATTACCTACCTATTGAATGATACATGCCCCCACATTGGAAAAGGATGAAATTCTATAAGGGTCTCTTCTGACAGAAATAGTCAGCTTGATCTGAGCTTTCACAGCTCGGGCTCAGCAGAAGTACCCCCAGATCAAATGACACCTTTGGATTTCACTTGGAAAACAGATGGGTTATCTGACATACATCCCTTTAGAAATTGATTAAATTTCAGAGCAAATTCTGACTGTGAACGATGTAGTCCGACAGTTTATTTATTAACTAGATTTAAAGCCCATTTTACAGGAAAATAAAATGGGCGCTAGAAGGGTTTAGCCGTCCCCTGGGGGACTGCTACAGGGTTCTGTGTGGGCGGTGAGGTGTGGTTGCGCAGCAGGGCTGGGGCCGGCGAGTGGGGTGTGACTCACGGGGGCAGGCTTCTCGGATCTCGACGAAGTGTTGGCTTGGCAGCGAGTCCGGCGTGGTGGCCTGTCAGCGGAGCAGCAGGGCGGGGGACAGCCTGTGTCTGCATCAGTGTAGAGCATTGGTCCCCAACCTTTCTGAGGCTGGGGACCGGCAGGGCATCGGGCCGCGCCCGCGCGGACCGCACCCGCTCATCGGGTCGTGCCCACGGGCCGCACCCACGCCCGCGGGCCACACCCGCGGATTGGGCTGCGGCCGCACGGCGCAGCCCTGATTCCCTCTCCCTGCCTTCCCGCAGTAAGAAGCTTCCCGGGCCACAAGCTTGCGGCCTGGGAAGTTTTTTACTGCGGGGGGGGGGGGGGGCGGGGAGAGGGAGCCGCGGCCCGGCGCCATGGCCTTGCTGGGCCCGTTGGCGCGGAGCAGGTCAGAGGCGGCGGCGTTGCCGCGGTGGCCATCTTGGTGCGTCTTGGGAGGCTGGTGACGCGGCGAAGTCGCAAAAGACTACAATTCCCATGAGGCCAGATTTGGTGGAAGGAAGATGCAACTCCAATATTGGCTTAAAAATGGCCACAGCTTTAATCAAAACAACCTCCCAAGGAGGGTTGGCGCTACACTAGGTGAATGAGCCTTGCCTAGGCAGTCCGCTGACTGCCCCACCCACACAACCTAATAAGAAGTCCATCAATGTTCCCCGCCGGGAATACGGACTTCCAATCAGGTTTCTAATCCTGGGAGATAACTCATATGGAGGGCCAAAGGGCGCAAACCTCCTTGATTACCTCCAGGGCCACCTGGTCAATTAATGAGCCACTCTTGCCTCCCCGCCGGATCAGCTGGTCACTCATTAGAACCACCTCCTTAAGGAGGCCCCAGCCCCCGAGGGGAGTCCGATCGCACACCGGCTCCCCCAATAGGCTCATTCTCCTGTGTCCCAAACGCTGTGACTAAAACATTACAAAACAAAATACAGACAATTAACAACCATACAACACAAAGGGTGGGAGGGTGGGATTGCTCGCCTGCACTCCAGTCAGAGGTGAGGAAGCAATGGCCAATGTCCTCCCAGGACGTTAAAGCCCCGCCCAGGGCCCACACACCCGCCGCTACCGCAACGTGCGCCCGAACCCCACGCAGGGAGCGACAAGCCGCCGATTCCTCCACCCGCCCTCCCCCAGCCAACCAGTGGCACCGGTAAGTCCCTTTAGAGTTAGAAGAGGCAACAGACATGCAGGTGGCTTTTTGCACTTCTCTCGTACAGTGTTTGAACAAGAAATTTATGCTTCTTGCAGCAAGAAGAAATCTAGGTAGGGGTTGCCAACCTCCATGTGGGTCCTTGAGATCTCCCAGAATTACAACTACAGAGATCAGTTCAGCTGGAGAAAAGGCTGCTTTGAAGAGGACACTCTATGGTAGTGGTCCCCAACCTTTTTCAGGCTGGGGACCGGCGACAGTAGGGAGGGCGATTGCCCAGTGCATGGTGCATGTGTGGCCCAGGTGCGCATGCGCATTGCGCGTGTGCGGCCCTGCTTCCCTCTCCCACCCTCCCACAGTAAGAAGCTTGCCAGTTTCTTACTGCGGGGGGGGGGCGGGGAGAGGGAGCCGCGGCCCAGTGCCAGGGCCTTTGTGGCCTGGCACCGGGCCGTGGTCCGGTGGTTGGGGACCACCACTCTATGGCATTGTATCCTTCTAAGCCTCCCTCCCTTCACCAAACCCCACCATCCCCAGGTTTCACCCCTGAATCCCAACCCAGAGCTGCCAGCCCTAAATCTAAGTGTTCTTTGCACCAGATGAACCACAATCAGCCAGACCTCTGCTTTCCCCACATTTTTGTCACAAGACCATCTGAAGATATTCTTCACAGTTGCAGAATAATACATTTGGTCCCACTCTTTCACATTTACCTCTCTTGTAGCCTTCTCTTTCGCTTCTCATCTCACATTTTAATGACAAATAGTGTGTACCTGAACAATTTTTGTATATGAACATTGTGAATGCAAATTCCATGTTTTCTGCAACATGCAACTGTCTTTAAGCCACACCCATTATCTGCATGACTTCAAAAGCCCCCAGGAGTTCACTGCTTTCTTAGATGTGCCAAATTAAGTTACCTGCAAATGGCTCTTTCTTCCAGGAAATGCTACTAATGGAAACGCGTGACTGAACAGAGAATCAAATAGGGAAGATGATTCCCTCCTTCTCACACTACTTCATTCAAAATGCCCTCCCTAGTCCCTGCCCCCAATCCATGTTGGTTCTAAACCAACCATGTTTACCCTTGGAAATCCACACCGGATTCAGAAATCCACACATAGGGTATATGTTTTGGCATTAACAAAAAGCAAGCAGGGAAGTGGTTAACTACATCCACCCCCTCCCCCCCCCCCAACACTTCAAACTGCCACTTTTCAAAGTGATGTCTTCGGAGGAAAAAGAGACATGATTTGGTTTACACACATTTGCATGAGGTTTATAGTTAGACCCTTAGGCCTAAAAGATACAACATTCCCAAATCTAACAAGCAGGGCTGCCAGGTCCCCCTAGTCACCAGCAGGGGAAGGGAGGACAGTGTGGCCAGATCCAGGTTGGGAAGCTACTGGATATTTGGGCATGGAGCCGGAGGCAGACATGGATCTCAGTGGGGTACAATGCCACAGAATCCACCCTCCAAAGCATCTATTTTCTTCAGGGAACCTGATCTCATCTGAAGGCTGGTATCCCTACTTAGGAGAAGTGCAACTTTCATCTGTTTTAAAACATGTCATATGTAGCTGTGTTGTTTTTCCCATATGTTCTGATATCAGCATGTAAAAAGAGTTTTTAAAAGGTAGAATGATATTGAAATACACAATGAATCACTTTATGTCACACCTGCAGATAGTGGGCTATACCAATAAATGCATCTAGAAGAAGAAAATTTCACTATGAATGTTTATGCACTGGGAACTTCACTGCCCCAGCTCCCGTGCAGGAGCACAATTGGGGGCGGATGAGGCGCACCGGGCCAAATGCTCCCCCATGTGGGTGCAGGAAGAGGTGGGACAACCTGCCATGACTAAAACTTCAGCTTGTAGCCCCGGCATGAAACATCCAGTGCATAAACGGTCTATGTGAGTATGGAGAGAAAGAAAAATGCAGAAACAGCAGAAATTAAATGCATGATTCAAGAAGTGACTGATACTAGTAAATTGAATCAGGAAGTCTGGGGTCATTACTGATGAATGAATCACAAAACATTCTAATATAAATAAACACAGGTGTGAAATATTGCACAATGTTCCATTCTAGTTCTCCTGTCCTTACCAAGATTACAATTTAAAACAATGGCTGGTGCAAATGGAAACTTTGATCAACCAGCTGTAGTTTTTCATTGATTTCTGTTGCCTACCCTATAGGACAGTGGTTCTCAAACTGGGGGTCAGGACCCCATTGGGGGTTGAATGACCCTTTTACAGGGGTCATGGCTGGGCAAGCAGTTTGACGGCTGGGCAAGCAGTTTGACCATCTACACAACAGCCTTGCATGGTCCGGAGTAGCAGAAAAGAGTGAGATCAGCATGGTGGGGCAAGAGGCAGAACTGAACTGAGAAACAGGAAGCTTCCAGTTACTGCCCAGATCCAGTTCAAGTTTTTGGTTCTTACCTTTAAGGCCCTCCGTGGTCTGGGACCCACATACCTTAGGGACCACCTTCTGTCTTCTGCCTCCCTGCAGAGTCTTACACTCTGCGGGGACAAATTTACTGGTCATTCCTGGCCCCAGGGAAGTGCGCTTGGCCTCAACCAGGGCCAGGGCCTTTTCGGTTTATGGTTGAGGCCAGTGCACAAGGAAGATCTGGACCCCCCTCCTGGACTATTCTATGGGCAGTTGAGATAGTTTTCCATGCTACCCCTGGAGTCCGTTTTTAGGGGGGTATTTTAGTTGTGTTATGTCGCCGTATATGTCTTGGATGTCGGGTTCTGTCAGGATATTGTTGTATTTTTAGGGGTACTTCATTGGGATTTTTATTGACTATAACCCACCACAAGCCTTCCGGGAGTGGCAGGCTAAAAGTCAACTAATAACAACAACAACAATAATAAACAACCCCGGGGGAAAAACACAATTTATATACAATCATCATGAACAATGGATCTTCATGCCATTGGTCAGTTTTGGTTTAATTTCTGTGAAAGAACCCTTGCATGATTTTAATGTCGGGGGTCCCCACAACATGAGGAATTGTATAGGGTTGCGGCATTAGGAAGGTTGAGAACCACTGCTATAGGAGAAGGCCATATTGGTATTTCAGCAGTGAAAATCAGACATTTAAGAGTTTAAATTGATCCAGATCATTAATATGCTCCAGATTTGTTCTGAACTCAATTCATTCTTCAACTGTAGTTTTTTTTATTTAGAGCTGAATCCACACACATTGTTTACACACATTGTTGTGTTCTGCACTTCATTATCCCTTTGGGCAAGTGGACGTATTTGAAAGCATCCAACTGCATTTGCAAGCTTCCTGGCCTTTCAGCTGGTGAGACAGGACTTTTAGCAAACAAGACTGAACAAATGCTGGTCCTTCAAATAAGGACCAGACCATTTTGGAAGACAAGACTTTCCAAAAGAAGTACAGAAAGACTGGCCCATGCTGTACTAAGGAACATGCAAAACTGCACTCCTGAGAATCAATGGATTGAAGAGGCAAACTACAGGCACATTTCTTCTCTTATTTACACTAGTTTGCCTGTATTTCCTTGAGCCACACAGTACTTGTGGGCAACAGCTTCTAAAAAGAGAGCAAGAGAGAGCCCAAATGGGTTCAAAACACCATGGGGGGTGGGGTGTTCTGAGCCTACTTGGGCTCTCCTTTTTTCTTCTTCAAAGCTGTATGCCAATAAAGGTTTTCTGAGTCTTCAAATAAGCAGTTCACTGCAGTTGTTGGTAGCAGTGGGGAACAAAGGGAAATTAGTGTAAACAAGTGACAAAATGTATCATGTAGCTTGCCTCTAAGAATGCATTAATAAGCAAAGAATTCTGGCTCCCTCTGAGGCTTCAGCCTTTGTGCTTAATTGTTCACTGGTGTAAGACTGGCGGAGTCCAGCTAAACTTCATTATAAGCACATTTCTTAATCAAACAATGGATACTAATAGAGAAGACAGCCTGAGGTTGGAGACTTTAAAGGCCATAACTTAATGAAGGGACATCAGCAACAACTTAAGGAAGGAACACCAGCAAAAACTGCTGGGGGATACAAGTGCTAAATTCATGGCACCAATGCAAAACATAGTCTTCACAAGGACTTCTCCAAATCTGTGTTTTGTTTTTAATTCAAGATAAAGGGACTTATCTTGAGTAAGTTCCCCTTTATCTGGCAGCCCTATGCCACACATGTTCATTCAGAAGAAACTCTCAGTATCTATCAGATGGCTTTCTCCCGAATAAATGTTTAAATGATTTCAACTTTGATTTAATACACTCTCTCTGCACAGACTTGTGAGCTAAATTACTAGTAGCACGGCCAAAGGCTTTTGCTGGATTCAAGAGAATTCTTCATTTCCATTGACATATTTCTATCCTTTAAAAATAGTGCATTACAAGTTACCCTGAGTTAAATCCCCAGAGAGCTGGTTGTTGATAAACTGTGCTCAGTCCACACCACAACAGTGAGACCTGTGATTGTGCAATAAGGGCAGGGGGCTGATCACCACTCTGCCTGCACCTTCTGGACTCTTGTTCATTCTAGTCCATTATCACAAAGATCTCTCTACTGTGATCAAGCAGTGTTTCTTCACTCTTTTTTATTATGGACGTTCTTGGACCTCACAGAAAAATCAAAAAGCTTCCAATGGCTTAGGGACCCTTCTGAAAATGCTGTCATTGGGATCTGAATGGTGCCATGTTAGAAACAAAAGTTCTGCATACAGAGATGCCCATGCCTGTATACACTTTTGCTTTCCTTGAGATGAACTATTCACACAGCAAGTCATCTGTAGTCAGCATGAATGTGACTCTCTTATGGGCAGGCACAAGTCTGCTTGGAAACAAGCCTTCTGGAGCCCATGTGAAGGTGGAAGTGCCAAAGCATCCTCTCCTGAGCACTTCCAGCAATGATAAAATTTGCAGCTCTATTACTCCTCTTTCCGTGCAGTGTCCCCTAATCCAGGCACAGTAGATGAGGCCCAGCCTTGATTACGATGGCTGGAATAAGAAGCCAAAGCCCTTTCCAATGTCATGTCCTCATCCTCTGCCAAAGCTGGCAGTGGTGTCACAGCCAGGCACAGTCTGGTTCCTGATCAGCCAACTTGCTAAGCCTGGTGTGTGTGTGTGGGGGGGGGAGGGGAGCTGTAACCCTTTGGCCCCCAGACTTAGCAAATGGTTTGTAACTGCCCTCTGTTGACATTGCAACCTTTCCCCTTACTCCTGCCCCTCAAAGTCTATTAATTTGCTCTCCCCTGTAACCAATGGCTGACTTATTGAATGCAGAAATGCTACTGTATCCTTATAGCGTTCCTCGCTCCTCTTCCACCCCACCCCCAAACATGTGTTAGTAGTTAGGAGACATTTGCTGAAGCACAGCGTTTGGCACTGGGGCAGAAAATGTGTTCTATGGTTGGAACATAACAAAGTATGAATTTTATTTCCACGCTGTTCTGTTGAAATACACTCACTTGCGACAGTAGACAAAGTATAAATCAGCCCAATGATACAACTAGCAGAACATTAAATCCTAAACTCAAGATATACATGGTAGGCCAGAGGTCAATTCTCTACCTTGGTATCAAGACTGACCCTCCCATATTTCTCCCACACTTCCCTATAATATAATCTTATCAAAATACTTCTGGATTTAGCTTATATAGAGGGTGTTGATAGACAACAGCCATTCAGAGCAGGATCAAAGGCTTACATATAGACGTTCAAATACCAACTTGGATGACTTTCCACAAATACTCTTAGCAGAATTCAGCTCACAAATGAATTTTATATTTGCAGATTTTCCCAGCTGCTCAGCTTGAAACTTGGAGGGCAAGCAGAAATGATAGTTTGCTGGCCTGTGTGTAGTGGCCACCTATGGTTTGGTTAAAGCAAAAACAACTCAACTGTGAGATCCTGAGCAGTGTTATACTTTTCAATGGCCATCAGAGTCAACAGGCTCAAAAGGATCTAACTCTGCTCAGGATTGCTGTGCCATGAATCAAAAAGGAGTGAAGGAAGAGGGTGTGCAAGCACCAGTCTTGTTCGTACAGCACACTCAGCACACGGCATCTGGATCCAGTCACAGCCGTTCTCATGCAATCATTGTGACAGTTCCTGAGGTTTAATATGTTGGAGAAATTTGGTAGGGAGAAGGATGTAAATTAGGCATGACACAATAGAGGTTTACAAAACTAGACATGAGATAGAGAAGGCAGAGGAAGAAGTTATTTTATCCCTTTCTCATGTTACAAGGACCTGTGGGCACTCAATGTCATAAACAAGCAGTAAGCTTAGAACAGATAAAAGGAAATACTTCTTCACCTAAAGAGTAATTAACATGTGGAATTCCCTGCCGCGGGAAGTGGACAGCTTCAAGAGGGGACTGGATAAACGTATGGAGCAGTGGTCCATCAGTGGCCATTAGCCACTAGGTACCCATGAAACACTGGGTACAAGGCTTTTTATTCATGATGCTTGGTGGGCAACAGTGGGCAGAAGGGCTTCTGGAGTTCTGACCCTGCTGCTGGACCGCCTGATGGCACTTTAGCTTTGGTCACTGTGTGGTGCGGAACACTGGACTACATGAGCCACTGACCTGGCTCCATTTAAGTTCTTTTGACACTTTGGGAACCACGATATAAACAGGATACATACAGAAATCTGTACAGGGATAATGAAAGGCAACCCGAAACAAAAGAGAATTTAATGGAAACATGACAAGATTATTTATTTATTTATGTTTCTATTTGCAGACCGCCAGTCATGAAAGGTCGTCTGTGGTGGTTTACAGAACAAGCATTAAAATTATATAAAATCCCCATAAAGCCCTGTACAACAACACATACAACAACAGCAACAGATGGTGGCTTAATTAAAATCTAAAATCTAAACCCTACACCCTGCCCCGCTGTTCCGGCCAATAGACCCAACTGAGGACCCTAGGCAAGATGACCTGGGGGACCTGGCAGTCTTCAAGCAAAGGTTGGATACATACTTTTCTTGGATGCTTTAGGATGCTTAGGGCTAATCCTGCATTGAGCAGGGGGTTGGACTAGATGGCCTGTATGGCCCCTTCCAACTCTATGATTCTATGATTCTACTTGATCGTTAAAAAGTTAGAAATGGGGGGGGGGATCCACAGCTCAAAACTCTGGTCATCACCCTGGCCTCAACCAAATACCTGGTGGAAGAGCTCCGTCTAACAGGCCCTGTGGAACTCAGAAAGCTCTGTCAAGGCACTCAGCTCTTCCGGGAGCTCATTCCACCAGGTTGGGACCAAAGCCAAAAAGGCCATGGCCCTGGTTGAGGCCAGGCAGACATCCTGGGGTGGGACATCCCTGGGACAACCAGCAAATTTATACCCGCAGAGCGGAGGGCCCTGCAGGAGGCATAAGCAAATAAACAGACAAGCAGATAGGTGGAACCCAGGCCACATATAGCCTTAAAGGTTACAACCAGGCCCTTGAACTTGATCCAGAAGCAGACGGGTAACCAATGCAGTTTCCGGATCAAAGACAAGGGTAGGCCTGCATAGAGCCAGTTTACTGGTTTAGCACAGCCTAAAAGACAGAGAGACACACATTAGTCTTGCAAGGGGAAGGGTGTATCAGCTAGAAATGAAAATCAAGCCTCAGCAACATCCCATTCAGAGTTCCCAGCACTTTGTGCCTCCTGCCTTCCGTGAAAGTCTGGGAGAATAATTACTTCAGACATCAACACATCTGGGCTGTTTCCAGCATAGCACTTGTTTCAGACACTCCTGAGTAACATAAAATACCCCCCTCCAGTATTCTGAGCCCTGCATACCACTATCATTGATACTTCCTCTCCTAAATGCAAGAGGCTGCATTTGGCCATAGAACCAAAACACAGGCATTCCAAATAAACAGCATGATTTAATGCTTTATGATTCCTAATTGTGGGGTCATAACTGAGCCTCACATAACTGTTACCAACTGTGGTGCAAACTTTGAAGGTTACATAGCAGATGATGAGACTCGAAAAGTTCATTCTGAGATTATGGGCTGGCTCCTGCAGAAAATTTCCAGTAAGCTAAGTGGGTGATTTTTGCCAATTCCTCCTCAAGTTGTTTACAGTTCAAGATGAAGCATCCAACTATGAGAGCCTGTGAGTGGAAACGGCGTGTGCTAGGGGAGGAGAGGATGGCTGCAGTTATGTACGAAACCTGTCTCTTCGATAACTTTATCAAATACTAGAACAAACTTTCAGTCCAGCCCGTGGCACCTTTAAGACCAAAAAAGTTTTATTCAAGGTGTAAGCTTTCATGCGCATTCACACTTCTTCAGATATCAGTATCTACCCACCTGAATTTATCAGACACTATTTCATGGCTAGGACTGCGGACTCTGACATGAACTTAATACAACCTTAGCAAGTCTCAGGTAGTTCCCACACTTCCACTAATTTCAGGGTGGAACTGACAACATGGTGCACATTTCTTGCCAATTTCAATTTCACTATAGCCCTTTATTGGCTTCCTTATTATTTTGTGCTCTCATCCCCACCATGGCCATTAAGCAGCTGCTGCAGTGAGGGTATGACAAAAAGGTGCATAGGTACTCTGAGGAGAAATGAGAAGAGAAAAGCAGACCGTTTGCCCTCTGGATTTCATAGTGGTGGGGTGTGCTGACTTTTAAAATGGGAAAACTCTTCTCTTTTGAATGGTGATGAGATGCATTAAATCAGTGGTCCGCAACCTTTGTTAGGCTGCGGACCGCTGCGCTGGGGTGCAGGGAGAGGGCGACCCGGGGCCCCACGCGTGCGCGGCAGCCCCGGCGCAAACGCGCATGTGCGGACTTGCAGTGCGTGCGTGTTTGCGCCCCCGGACGCAAACGCGCATGCACGGTAAGTCTGTGTGTGCGCGTTTGCGCCGCCGGCATGCCGGCAGCTGCGGCTCCCTCTCCCCGCTCCTCCAGGCTGCAAGGAAATTGGCCGCCGAAGCAGCCGATTAGCTTGTGGCCCGGCAAGCTTCTCTTCCCGCCCCCTCCCAAAGCAAGAGGCTTGCCGGGCCGCAAGCTGATCGGCCGCTTCGGCGGCCAATTTGCTTGCAGCCTGGCGAGCTTCTCGCTGTGGGGGGGGGGGGGCGGGAAGAGGGAGCCGCGGCCCAGCGCCGAGGCCTTTGCAGCCCGGCACCGGGCCACGGCCCGGGGGTTGGGGACCACTGCATTAAATGAACGAGGGGAAGAATCATCATTAAGTTCTTTCACAATGAATGGGGCTGCAGTTTTGCCATGGTATACCTTGTTTTACTTTCAGGTTCTCTGGGACCTTAAAGCCTAACAACTCAGCTTCACATTTGAAAAAAGAGTATTTTTCAGCCACTTTGTACTAGTACTTAAGCCACCAATTTGTGTCTTATGTAACAGGGATTCTTTTCCTGATATATTCCTGAGACAGGATATTAGGAAAAGTACAGATGGCAGCAAACCTGCAGATAAACAAAGCAAAATGAGCCAATAGCCCATTGGGGTTAGGACAATATCTGCTTTTAACAAGAGTATAGTAACTTAGTATTGCTTTGGTTCAAAGAAAACTTAATATCCTATTATCATGATGACAGTTACTATATGTTGTGTGTAGATATGCCAAATCTCTTGAATACCCAAGGGCATCTGCTTGTGGGAGCTGCTTCCTGTCTTTTCATAAATTATTTTAGTCACTCTCATTTATCTTTAGGTATTATCAAGCAAAGCCTTTCTACTTCAAGTATAGTAGGAGGAATTAGTTGGCATTTGTCATCACCACTACTGGCAACATTCCCAAATCGTTTAACCACATTCAAAAACAATAAAGCTGGCTTCTTCAAAAAAAACAATCAGATAACTGAATGAGAATCCCTAGGAAGGAAGCAACATAGTTTGGGGTTTGAGTGAGAATGCTGAAGAAATGAGCACATGATAGGAAAAATGGTGTGGAAAGGGCTTGTGAAACAAAACAGGCCGTGGACGGTGTGTTCAGTCCTGCTCTGGCTTCTGCCTACCACTGCCCTCCTTCTCTAGCAGGCCAAGTGACAACCACATTACAGTGCTCTCCATAGATTCAGCAGTGCGATGACTGTGACTGCTACCAAAGCAACCAGTATTAACTTGAGAAATACGGTTCTATACAGTGGCTTTCTGAAGACGTTTAAAAAGTTGAGGAACAAGATTATTGGTCCCCCAGCATCTGCAACCGTCTTTAACCGCCTCAGAACACTGACTTCCACCAGCAACCCCTAAAAGGCTGTCCAGAAGGATACCACAGCTGATGGTATCAAAAGTTGCCCAGAGGATCACAGATGCACTTGCCTGCTCATTTCTCTGTGCAGGCAATCCACCGGGGCAATCAAGGTCATTATAATTCTCAGGCCTGAAACCGGACTGGATCTAAATAATCCACTTAAATCAGGGATCCCTATACTCTGTAAGAACAAAGATCACCTTTCTTTGTCACAAAATACTGGTGCATTGAATGGGGAATGGACTAATTTTGCCTCGGGTTAATTTAATCCATTCCTAGAAAATCATGATAAAAATCTGATATGCTTTTAATTAATTGGAAGAAATTAATTCAGGGCCATAGTTTCATTTCTAGTGGACTGAAATGATGCAGCCATAGATAGCTGATTTCCTCTAGAATTTAGTCTCGTAGAACAAAAAGCATTACGGGGGGGGGGGGGGGCGTCTCACCGACTGAAATGTAACCACTGGGGAGGAGTTTTGCTATTTAGTTCACTTTTTATGAACAACAATAATAATTACGAAGAAATTTTTAGCATTAGAACAGTGAAACTGCATCTGTAATAAATACTTTGGATATCTAGGGCTACAGTGCTAAGCATATTTATTGGGAAGTAATCTCAATAAAACTCAACAGGCTTTTTTCCAAGTACATGCATTAAGCTAAGGCCAGCATTTCTCATGTAAGGGCCTAGCTCTGATCCTCTCCTACAAACCGTATACTTTTAAAAAGATATAATTTTAGTTGTTGAGCAATAAATATTCATGTTTTATTTTACAGAAAAACAAGTAGTCATCATGTCTTTAGCTAGAAAGGACCAGAATGCTATCTGAGGGTATTTCACTTATCTTGCAACCTAACCTTTCTCAGGGGAATCTCCCCCCCCCCCCCAGTTGAATACAATACATCTATTCATACATTGCTTTTTCCATTAGCTGGGGGTTTACTTTTCCTCCCTTCCTTCTATCCCTCCTCCCTTCCATTCTATAACTTAAAATGCAGTCATTCTATAAACTGTGTTGCTTTCTTTCCTTCTGTTATCCTTGTGATATATATTTCATATGCCCAGCCTGCAGACCTGACTTCTGTTTACATTAAAACTATGTTGTAATTTTCAGGGACATTTTGCAGTTAAGAGTTGAGCATAACCAGAAGCCATAGCATCTTGGAAGCCATAGCATCTCCCACTGGGAATGTCCCAGTACTGTGTTTATTTCTTTAACCAGTTAAAGAGAAAATGGCTGCGGATCAGCTGGCCTGTCCATTCACGAGGCCATACAGAAGCCAGTACTCATCCCTTGCTATTACTTGCTTACATTTCTTTTTATTTAATGGCTCTGTTATCTTCCTTTTGTTTGAATACCTTCTTTGTTTTCTAATAATAACATGATTTATGGAGCCAGTTGTAATAATAAATGGATGGCAAAATTAATGAATGAATCAAGCAAACCTGAAGGAGGTAACAGATGATTAAATGAATTAGACCAAGTCTCTTATTCAGGGTGTCTGTTGCAATGTGCTTTTACAGTTGCTTATGCTGCATTTTCAGAGACAAACTGACAAGCTCAGCAAGCATTTGGTGATGGTTCAGAGGGCTTTGTGACAAGAAAAACTCAAGAGAATATAGTTAACCTCATGACGTTTTAAGACATTCTGCTGTAATTGGAAATCCTTGGCAGATTTTAGGGGGCTGCTTGTTTTTTGATACTGGGATGGGGCTCCATAAAATATGGAAACCAAGGTGGGAATACAGGAAAGGAGTGTTAAGCCTAATGGTCGCTCCTATGCTACTTGAATTTTGGCCCTGATTCTGTTGTAGGATGTGAAGGGATTTTACAGGCTTGGTGATGAAACTTTTGGGAGTGAAATTCCTTCCCTACTATAAAGTTTAAATGAGCCTCTTGTGGCGCAGAGTGGTAAGGCAGCCGCCTGAAAGCTTTGCTCATGAGGTTGGGAGTTCGATCCCAGCAGCCGGCTCAAGGTTGACTCAGCCTTCCATCCTTCCGAGGTCGGTAAAATGAGTACCCAGCTTGCTGCTGGGGGGTAAACGGTCATGACTGGGGAAGGCACTGGCAAACCACCCCGTATTGAGTCTGCCATGAAAACGCTAGAGGGCGTCACCCCAAGGGTCAGACATGACTCGGTGCTTGCACAGGGGATACCTTTACCTTTACCTTTACTATAAAGTTTATACAATGGAGTTAGGAGAAACAATGAACTAGAATGTAGGATCCAGTCAGAATACTTGTGGATTGAGGACAAAATATTGAGACTTGAACTGTGACCATAACACATCATAAAAGAACTTTTAAAAGCTATATAGGAAAGTTCATAACAATATTATTACTGAGTTCAATCCTCTAGAGATATAGTGTCCCCCTTCTCTCTCTTATGTTATTCATTGCAAAAGGTTACAGAAAATCCTTCACACTTTTTTCATCTTGTATCAGTTTCTATTACATCTTCACATGGAAATTATTTTGGTTTGGCTCCATATCCTCGGCAATGGTTAGCTATCCCGACTGGGCTAAATTGGGCATTCTGATGTCCGACATGGTTAATATTTAGGGTTGCCAGTCTCCAGGTGGTGGCTGGAGAGCTCCTTGGATGTCCAGGTGACAGAGATACGGAGAAAATGGCTGCTTTGGAAGGTCTATGACATTGAAGTCCCTCCACTCCCCAAGTCCCACCTTCTTCAGGCTCCACCTCCCACATTTTTAGGTATTTTCCAAAATGCTGCTGGCAACTCTATCAATATTTCTTTTATTAAAATTCCAATCCAGAATGTATGTCTTAACTTGGATTGAATCTGCTTTTTGAGCTTAATTTGCTATTCTAATATCTCTAAGAAGAATCAGCACTTGATTTATTCACTGGATGGATGTATAAAGAAAGACACTTCTGCTCTTATTGGTTTATAGATATCAGGTGGAACTGATTTCATACATATTTTCAACCATTAATTCCCTAGGTTGAAATTTTGTGATTGCAGAATTTGTGTAGATCATATTGCTGGTACTGGGACTTTAGACAGAATAGACCCACGTCAACCATATCTTTGTGGATGGGCAGCTCTCAGTTTTCAATGATCTTTCTATATTCACAATGAAGAGCATCTTCCCCTCGGAGATGTGGGGAAGCAATGTGGCACAATGTAGGCAGCCAATAGGTTGGAGTGTAATGTATTCACTGATGGTTCTCACTGTATGGGCACACAGGGTGTTGAGCCACAATGAAACACCGTATTCTACAATACTATACTATACTGAGATAATAATTGTTAGTGGTCCAATACTTGATTCAGTTTGGTTATAATTTGGGTAACGATTATGTGGAAAGGTTCTGTTTGATTAGCTCCTCCCACATGGTGGTAAAGCAGCATATATTGACCCCCTGCCAGTACTGTAACATCTAAAGGGTACCTTGAAAATTAAACATGATTAGATCATGGTGATAGGACTATGGCAGTATATAACCAACTTTATTATAACAATGGGAAAAATAAGTGCAAAAGCCTAAATATTCTGTTCATTTGATGGTGCCATTGTCCCTTATATGTGCATTGAACAGACTATGAAAGTTAACTGGTTTCAATATCTGTGTCAATTTAGGCAGATTCATTTTGACAAATCCTATATTTCATGCTATCAAAATAAATACATCCAGGCAGCAAAAGGGAGAAGTGAAAAAAGAAACTGGAACTAATTGCATTTTTTATATTCAGAGTGAAACGAAATTAAACCTATGCAGAGTTGAACACACTGTGTGATAATTCCGTTGTTTTTCACAGCAGAAAGGTGCTGGGAAGGCTTTAAGTTATAGTAGATCCTTTAAAAAGCAAAGTAGATCCTCCACCCCCCACAAACCAGGGAATTGGGCCTTGGTCTTTCTGCATACAAGCCATGTGCTCTACTATGAGTCCTCCCCACCATCCTCCAGTTATTGTATTGGTTTAGTGCTATTAGCATTTCCTTGTTTTCCCTTATGTAATCTATAGTAATAACAAATGCCCTATATTTGTAGCTCACTTGTAGCTTCTTTAACGATAACTGCTATACCAAAAGAGTTGTTTGCAAAGGTGGACCCCAAGGAGATTAAACAAAGAGGCTCTGCAGATTGTTCCTTTGAAGCTTCTATGTGCCCTGCTGGTCCCGACTTTTATCTTATCTTTTGGGAGGCCCTTCATGTTGATGCTGGGTACTGGCAACAATGGATTACTGCTAGCCGTTCCCCGCACTCACACTGAAATATACAGCATGCCCATCACTGGTCTGTTGAAAATATATTTTTTAAAATTTGTCTGAATTAGTTCACTTCATCCCTTTAAGCAAATTCAAAAATATTCTTCAGTGATTAGTGAACTAGGCTTGATGCATTAATGCAATTGAATTGTCAACTCCTGTTTAAACAGTTGGTAAGACCAAACACTGTAAAAGCTGGGGGGATATTAAGAAATGGAGATGGAGTGCATTGGTGCTGATGCCTGCAAACCCAGCATTGCAAAAACTTTTTCCGATATTGTTTGTTGGGAGTGAGTGGCCATTAAATTCAGGAGCTTTACTATATCTCTCCAATGTAAACTTCCGACCACCTCCTGCTATGATGGCACACCTGGGATAACTATGTCTCTTAAGAATGTTATGATCTTGTACTTCTCTATCAGAGCACCCTCAATTTTTATTTATCTATGCTTTGAAACCGTTGTATGCAGACATGGGGTCAAAGGGACAAAGTGGAGCAAAATAAGAGATGCCTTCAAGCACAACACATTGATGTACCAGAAGTTAATTTCTACCCATGGGCAAGGGTGGTTCAGCTCTGGTGATTATAGAACTGCTTCTATCTGGCTAAACAAATTCTCAACACTAAACACTGCTAATTTCTTTTTCCTTTAGCCTCTAGCCTCTCTAAATTAATCGTTTTCTTGGATCCTCTTTAATCTTTATAAAGCAAAGGTATGTATATGATTTATAGCACAAGTTGAATGTGAATATCCTTCACATTATCATTTACCTTTCTAACACTGATGTGTATAAGGAAATTAATACAGAAGGTATTGCTACTAAGGGACAGGCTCTTATGCTCGATAAAATGGTAAAGAGAGCAGTGAAGAAACTGTGGGTGCAATTCAGCAACAGTTCAGCACTTTTAGTCCCATTTGTTCCCATAGATATCAGTGAAACAGAGGAACCTTTGTTGTGCTACCTCAGTAGTGCCTGGCCCACTGCTTCTCTCAAAACACTCCAATAACTTAAGTAGTGCAACAATAAAATCAGAGCCCAGTAGCACCTTTAAAACCAACAAAGATTTATTCAGGACGTGAGTTTTCAAGTGCAAGCACTCTTTGTCAGACTATGAACTCCTTACATGACAGGGAATATATAGCAAAAATTAATTATGTTACATTAGTAGACTGTGTCACACAACCAAATACAGCCAATGATAATTCTTTGTCAAAACAGCCAGTCAATCCCCTGGAATTCAGTTGTAGTTTACAAAAACACAAGGAGAAACAAAACTGCCTGGGTCAGTGATCAAAGACTCTCACCTCACCATATGCTGCTTGCCCCATACAAGGGAATTGCTGGTAACTATCTATTCCAAGGCCAGGGAGTAAAACTCAAAATTCCATTCCATTGCCATTACCTTACAGTCACATTATCACAAATAAAATAAATTGTGAGGAATATGGATACACGAGTTGAACAAGGTTAGCATGAATAGTGCAATAAAAAATCTATGTCCTTGTTGAGTCCTGGATATGTCATAGTTTTGAGTATTGTAATAACTTGCATTTCTGCAATCTCCCTTTCTAGCCTATTCTTGAAGTTCCTTCACAATAAAATAGCTACTTTCAGGTCCCTTATTGAATGTCCTGGAAGGTAGTATTCCCCTAAAGGTTTTTCAATTTTGTGGTTTGTGATGTTAGACTTGTGCCCATTAATTCTTTGGTGTAGGGTTTGACCTGTTTGCCCTATGTAGAGAACAGAGGGGCATTGTTGGCACTTGATGGCATATACTAAGTTGGAGGATGAGCAGGTGTATAAGCCTTTGACGGTATAAGTAGCGCAAGGTCATGTTGGATCCAGCAATGGGGCTATTTCCTACCATGATATTACACTACTGTTGGAAGTACTTCTCGATAAATGAGCAGGTATTTAAAAAGAATAAAACACAGAGAAGCAGAAGTCTCAGTGCTACACTTCATTGGGAATGGGTCACATTCCAACCAGGAGTCTTGTTCATGGAAGATGAAGTTGGTTACGAGATGAAAGAGCAGCAGTTGTGCTGAATTCAGCACTATTCTGTGATATTTTTGCTAGCGTTTTGGTTAAGTGTAACACAAATGTGGTAAGAATCCTTAAGAGGTCTGAATTGTCTTTGAAAAGGAAAGCAGAATCAACTATTTCAAGTCATCACTGTATGAGATTTTGGCATATAGCCAGATCATCTTCCCTAGAACAAACTACACTAAGGTCAATGTTATTTAGAACTGATTCTGGGTGGTTGTTCTTGTTATTAAACTAGTGCTAGTCTATATTTATGAATAATACATAATACTATGGAACCCAAAAATATTGCATCCTCGATTGAAATATCATCTTGAAATAGCTTGGTTCACAGCAGTTTTCCAGTGTCGTGTTTGCTGAATAATACAAAATGATTTGATAGCTACAGAGAATTAGAAAAAAAAATCTTAATTCATGTTGGGTCTCTCTGTTGTGGCAATCAGTGTTTATAAAAGTTCTTAACGTCATCATTTGTTGTAGCTAATGTGGGTGATTTTATAATACCTGGACACCCGTGTAACACTGTTATTTCTGCAAAGAGCAGGTAATTCATAAACAAAGATATCTGGTCTGTTTTGAATACTGAAGCATTGGCTGAAATCTAACAGTTGTCCTCATGAGGGGGATTACAAAAAAAAAGAACACTAATTTCTATGCACAAAGATGGATGAAGGAGATAGTTTTGGAATGTAGCTTTCTGGAACTGCTGCCTGGTGTAAGATGCAAGATTTCACATGTTGACTGCTGAGACTGTCAACATCAGGGAACCATTTTTCTCTCTTAGCAGAACTGGACTCTGATTTTGTTTGTTTTTCTTAACTTCCTTTCTTCATGGGCTAAAGCTATTGTGCAACTATGCAGAATACCTCACCAAGTAACCTTCAAAAAGGAGGTTATTCTCCGATAATAAATTTACCATTTAGTGACCACAGAACTGCATTGAAAATATTGTAGATTATTTAGGAGGCTATTTTCAGTGGTCATTCCGCTTAATTTGGATAATCCTCCAGATACTGATTCCAACATTTGTGGTAACTTTTATTTATTGTAAAGAAAAAACTGTAGGAATGGTACATGAAAAAAGTGACAATAACTTCTACTTAAAAAGTGACAATAACTTCTACTTTTAAATAGGATGCCTGAAGAAATAGATAGCTCTGGAGGTTTGTCAGTATCAATCAGTGACACTAGTAATATAGCTTGAACATCCAGCTTTTAATGCAGGATGATATGTAAACGGAACATGGGTTTGTGATCTATTATGATGTTAAACTGATATATGTATGCTATAAAAGCATCCCACAACCTATAACTAATGCTTCTCTCTCCTTTTGAGAACATCAGTGTTCAGTAGATAGAAGAATTTGCATGATGGTTTGAAAGTGCCTTGACTTGAGAATTACTCGGAAATTCAATCTTCTTAACAGAGTCAAAGAAAAGGATGAGTATACTATTACCAAGTTTCCCCGAAACACTCTTATATTTATTTTTCCTCAAGAAGACATGCTATGGCTTATTTTCGGGGGGGGGGGGTCTTATTGGTATTTAGAAAAGTTAATGCCATCAACAAAGGTGTTTGTGTGGGGTGAGAGAGACCCACAGACTGTTGCTGGTCAGTGCTGGGGAGCAGCAGCTTTACTGGTGTTTGTGGGGGGTGAGAGAGACTGGGGCGGCCAGCACTGTGGCGTGGAGGGGCGGGATGCTGATGCTGGTGGTATGCCAGCTGGCGCCCACACGCAGGCGCAGAGCTTTGCACACTAATGTGGGTGCCGGCTGGTGCCAGCTCCGCCCCTCCCCTCCGTGCCATGGCGGTGGTTGCCTCGGGTGTCTGTGGATGCCGAAGAAGCCACAACCCTACCACAGACTGTTGCTGGTTGGTACTGGGGGAGAGAGACCCACAATGCTGAGTAAAATGGCAGCCACAGCTTTACTTCTATAGCGTATTCTGTGCAAACACTTAGAAATCCTGCTACAGCTTATTTCATGGATATGCCTTATTTTCGGGGAATGGCGTATATTGCGCAAATGCTTAGAAATCCTGCTATGGCTTATTTTATGGGTATGTCTTATTTTTGGGGAAACACAGTATAACGTGACCTCTTTACCTAAAAACTGTTTGATGTCTATTTGACAAATCCCAATTGTTTTGGAAAGAATCTGCCACAAAAGTCTGTGTGGCCTCCAAGCTGCCTGCAAACCTCTAAAGCAGTGGCACCCAGCCTTTGTAAGGCTGGGGACCACTTGCGGGGGTGGGGTGGGAGATGGTGGCCCGGGCGTTATGCATGCACGGCAGCTCTGCGCAAACATGCATGCACGGAGCTGTAGCACATGCGTGTTTGTGCTTGCTGGCAGGACGAAACTACACATGTTCAGCAGCTCTGTGCAAACGTGCATGCGCATACCTTTCACACGCTTGCATTTGCGCCTGCCATGGGGGAAACCACGCATGTACAGCAGCTCCACGCATATGAGATTGTGCCTGCCGGCGTGCCGGTGGCTGCGTCTCCCCCCCCCCCTCAGTGAGAAGCTTGCTGCGGGGGGGAGAGGGTAGTGTGGCCACCACTGGCCTGGTGCCAAGGCTTTCACGGCCCAGTACCGGGCCACAGCCCGAGGGTTGATGACCCCAGCTCTAGAAGGTTCTTGGATACCCCTTCATCATGTATAACTGTTAACTTGTTGAAGGGGGAAATCTGTAGAAATGTCTTTAGAAAAAGTTATCTATTGGCTGCAAGGGTATGGTAATTGAATTTACTTCAATTTTATGGGGGGTTATATTTATGCAGATTAGAACTGCAAGAGGATGGGGGCCATGCCATTCAGAAATGGTATTCATTAACAATGTGTCATTACAATACTAAGACTGATTAGGTCATGGATGGTATTGTTATTGGAAGAAGGCAGTTTCAGTACTGGAACTTAGTGCAAAGATATTTTATTTCTGGGTATCAAACTGATATTACAGGTGTAAACTGTATGCATATTGAATTTTGCTAATCCCTGGGGAGTCACCAGTCTCCTCCCCCCCCACACCTGCTCATGCTGCAGGCTCCTCTCATGTCATTACTTAGGGACCCCTATCTCCCAGAGTTCAGTGAGCTGCAGTGGGAAGGGGATATTCTGCCACTAGAAAATTTAGTCTGGATACAGACAGCTATCTGTTTATTTAGGCTGGCTTTCCACTTTAAGCAAATGTATTTGGGGCAACTCAGATACAGATGTTAAGACATAAAAGGAGTCAATGCTATGGTAACATTTACAGATCGTAATTTAATTGACACTACAGTCTTTTAATTTATTTTTGTGAACCCTGTTTCTTTGACCTTCTGTTGTGCCTCCTCTCCATTTACATCAGAGACAGGATAACCTCAGGCCTTGGCTCTTTCATAGTAAAGCTTGGTGCGGTGATGGGGTAGAGAGATGTGAAGACGGCACCTGAAGAAGTCATTTGATTGAGTACCTCTTACAAGCTATTGCAAAAAATGAAGTGATACTACTACCTTTAACTGTCAATATACAGTGCAGCAGGAGTTTTGGAAGCAAGCCTCCCAGAATCCTTTCTTAGACATATTGTGGGAATGCAGCCAACACAGTGACAAGATTTGTCTGAGTGGAGAGAATTATCAAAGCATTATGATGCAACAATTGGGTGGCTCATTCCGGCGATTAAAAATATGTCTGGCTCTGGAGTCCTAATGAAGCAAAAGTTATGTTTACATAGCAACTCAAGTGTGATTTGCAATCTGGTTTTAAAAACGGAATTAACTAGTCGTCTTAACTGCTAAATCTTCTGCCATTTTAAGGCCAGCCAAATCCTCACCGAACTCCTCAGACAAGTAGAAATATCTGGTATCAACCAGCAAGGATTCAGTCTGGTAAAGATGTATATTCAATGAACCCCCCCCCCCTTCTCTGGGTTTCCCTGAAGTTCTTCCTCCCTCCCTCAATCAACTCTCCAGTAGTTGGCAAAGCACAAATTCTAAAGCAAACAATTTGTCTGGCACAATCCAGAAAGTAGTCAAATTAAAAAACTGTTTATTTCTAAATTCACAGGAGAACACAGAAATCTAGTTTATAGGGGGGGGGAATACATGAGTTTGCATTTCTGATTTGCTTTTCTTGTCTTGGAATCTCAAATTAGTGCAGATGGTATAATGGTCACCACAGGAGTTCATATTACTGCTCTAGGAATTTACCCAGGGATAAATTGTTTCACAGCCTCAGAGAACAAAACTGAAACTTTGCACATGCATACTGTGACACTGGCAGCAGTAACCAATTAGGCATCCTGTCAGGCAGCACCGCACTGAAGGCTGAGGACAGCACAGATTGCTTTGCAATGTGAAGTCCTGTGTGGTAATAATTTGATAATACATGGCTTGCCTTGGCCCAGAATTTATGTTTGTAGTAAACAGAATCTCAAGAATTAAAGAAGCAGAAATGAGGTGATAGAA
Organism: Paroedura picta; assembly: GCF_049243985.1. Taxonomy (NCBI): domain Eukaryota; kingdom Metazoa; phylum Chordata; class Lepidosauria; order Squamata; family Gekkonidae; genus Paroedura; species Paroedura picta. Next base: position 113,481,417 of record NC_135370.1, read on the forward strand.
CAAGAACAGTCTGACAGCATGTAATGACCCTACCCAAATTCTAGACAGGTGACTGTGTTTTGCAAAAAACTTTTTTTTTAAATCCCATTTTTAAAACTTTAAAACAATTTTTAATTTTTATCTAGTTGGCAGATTCTGGCCTGTATCTGTAACAGAAGGGCATTATTGATTTCCTAAAACTGGCAATGTCAACTGTGTTCTAATGAGCTCTAGCCGTCTTCTTGTAAAACAAATAATTTGTTTAAAAGAGAGATATTAGAAATATAAACTGCCCCTTTAAGCTCAGGACAATTAATAAGCCAAATAAGACTATACTTTGGCAGATCATTCCCTTATGAATAGTGAGGAATAGAAGCAGGAATGCAAGTGAGTCTTATCTCCCCTTTCGACACACCCTGTCATCCATGTGGGGGCATCATGTTTGCCCTGGCAGCCCCACCATGAGACACCAACTGCGGGCACAACTAGTTTATTTAAGTGTAACCAAATTATGTAAATGACTAATGAAAATCATTGATTTCAATAAGCTGATGATTTTGAGGGTAGGGTGGACTGTACTTGGCATCTACATGGGCTGACCTTCTGGACAGATTCCTCCTAGTTCCAAACAGGTCAGTGTTTCCATCAGCCTTGCTTATCACCGGCACAGCCCACCCCCTGTGTACAGAGAAGTACTCAGATTCATTCCTCTCCCCTGAGGTTCAAAAGCATACCTAGACACAAGGTATGTGATGGCCTGGCCTGGACATGGTCTTCACCATGCAGATGTGAATGTTGGGGAGTGGAGGCATGAAAATAAGTGATACTTATCTCCATATCCAACACACCTTTCCCACTAGGCGCCCATGTGGGGTACAATGTTTTTATTAGTGCTTATGCCTGAAAGAACAAAGAAGTTCAATAGAAGTTATGTTGTATTATGCATGTTTAAGGTTGCAGGTGAAAGTTGTAATCCAAAATTTTTCCTGATGTATTACAGAGGTAATTGAATAAGAACCATATAAAATTATTTAAAAACCCACAACCAATTAAAATTTCATTGCACTTTGCAATGTATAAGAGAGCAAAATTCCTTTAAAAATCTTTGCACAGGAAATCAGCAATTTATAGTTAACAGCAAACCTTGAAAACTAAACTAGGATTGGAAGTTTTTGCCGGCCTTTAAAAGCCCATCTGTGTTCACAAGGTTTTCTCATTACAACTTGTATCTTAATCAACTTCAGACCGGAGTCACACGACTGAGAACAGTTTTACCGTTTACAAGTGGTCCCCAACCTTTTTATCACCGGGGACCGGTCAATACTGAGGCCCGGGGGGGGGGTAGTCTTTTGCCAAGGTCGTCGCCACTGCTGCCTGAGCCCCTGCTTCGCTTGCTTTCCTGCCAGGGCCCCTAACTTCCCACTGCCCACTGGGCAGCGCTGCTAGCAGCAACTGCGCAGTGCCACGCCGAGGGGGAGCCCCAGCCATGGCGGCCGCCAGAGAGCACCAAAGGTGAGCCGGTGGCAGAGTGGCAGGGCAGCCCCCGAGGCAGCAGCCGGGGAGGAGGACAAGGAGGAGCTGCAGCCCAGTACCGACTGATCCATGGACCGGTCCCAGTCCCCGGACCGGGGGTTGGGGACCACTGATTTACAACACTGAGATAAACATGAGCTTATTAAGGTGCCAATAATATCATTTTCATATTAAGAAGATGGTGTTGATGTTTTTTGCCCAAATGGACTTTTATTTGTTTGTTTATTTGATTATTTATTTATTTATAATGTGACTTGTTAGTTGTTGCCCTCATCATGCCAGTTCAGGCAACTTACACATACCCATGTGGGCATGAATACAGCTATGATTCCCAACCATATTCTGCACAATTGCGCCACTTCTGGGGTTTCTAAGCCTAAAGAAAACTTCAAGGATTTCTCAATGGTAAAAAAGTTGAGAAAGGCTGTAATAACACATTGAGTGTTTACTACTGAGATACAGAAGAAGTGCATTGATTTTTTCAAACAGATTGAATTGTAATATTTCATACTGTAATCCTTTTTGAAAAATCTAAACTGCAAACATTCAAATCATTGTTCTGCAGTTATATAATATAAAAATTTACCCAGTTTTAATTAAAACTGTTTCAGTTAAAACATTATATAATAAGAGCCAGTGTGAAAATGCTGCCTACTTATGATTCTGATCCTGCTCCAGTGAAATACAAGAACAGAACCATTGGTATTATTGAATTTTCATCCTGGTGCTTGCTATCTCCAGCAATGAGAATAAATGGCACTTGAGGAAATCAAGCTAGAATCCTATGTTCCAAGTGTAATACACCAATCCTACTTATTGGGAGCAAGCCTCATTCAGTATGGCTGGACTTCTGCATTAAACACATACGGGATCAGACTGCATATGGAATAATTCAAGCCTTAGCAAAACAATATAATGTAAAAACTTTCAAAGTGCTATCAAGATATTTAGAAAACAAGAGAGGGAAATAGAACAGATCTCCCCCCCTCTCATGGCACTGTATAATCAGCATGGGGTGGGGGGAAAGCTTAACAAGAGAAGCATTCACCAAGAGAGCTCTGATTAAGGTAGGCAGCACCAGACTCCACAGGCTGGCCTCAGATAAATGAAAACGTGAAGTGGTTTGCTCCAATGGCTTCAAAAGAAAGTCACGGTTAATTGTTCCTTGCTGTCAAAAATGCTTTTTTTCCCAATAGAAAACAGAAAATGGAAGAGTGAAGGAGCAACTTCTGAATGTGGATACTGTGGCAATCAATGATGTAAAGAGACTTATTTTTCACAGTCATAGTAGTTTAACAGTGGCCTAAGGAGGTTGTGATCTCCCCCTCACTGGCAGTCTTTAAGCAGCAGCTGTTCAGATACTTATCATGGATGTTTTAGGCTGATCCAGCACTGAGCAAAGAGTTGGACTATATGATCTGTAGGGCCCCTTCCCATTATAGGATTCCAAATAATCAAATGGTGGTCTGTGACACATACAAAATGGCACACTGTGCCCATCCATGACAGCTGTGCTGTTAGTGATGCTGCTATACAAAACTAACATCAGGGGGGCTTGTAGGAAGAGGAACAATGTGGTGTGAGAGAATCCCTTGCCAACAGCCTGCTCTCCTGAATGCTCTCCTTAGGGTCGTACAAACTTTACTGCAATAGGCCATAGGTCATCGCAATATGAAATACACAATAAAATTGTATGAAACAGTGTACAAATTCAAGACAATCACAGTTATCAGGTAAATGAAATAAAATTTACATTAAGAATGCTTGTGGAGTTAACGGTTTGGAATTCCAAGGACAAGTTTCTTGTTACTTGGGATATCATCAGGTGTTAGCATGTGGTGCAGCAAGTATGGTTCCAGTACAGTATTGCAACATGCTGGATGGTCCTCGTGAGATGCTCCGGGTCATCACATCAGGAAAGGATGGACATAAGAGATGCATATAAGTTATACAGTGCCACTCACAGTGCAATCCTAAGCACAGTTATGCCTTTCTAAGTTTATTGAAGGTCAATTGACTTAGAAAGGTATAGCTCGCTTAGAACCACATTGTTAAGGCTGCTGTGGGCTGGGCTAGGACAGGAGCAGAACTGGAAACAAATCGCCCATGCACCATCTTAAAGAGATTTTGGTACTACAAAACCATGTGCATTACCAAAAGCTACTGCATAACAGAATCTGTTACAACAGATTTGGCATTAATATGGAGTTTGTCTTGCATGGGATTGCATAACTAGTCTTATTGGTACAAGGTACTCTGTCCATTTATCCAGCATCCCTGATTCCAAGCTCAAACAGTGGTATGCCTATCTAAGTATGTGCACATTGTAATGCAATGTCTTTCTAAAAGAAGCCCTTTGCTAAACCTACTGACTATAAAAACCCACTAACCAGAAATTATAATTAAAATGTTAAAAGTGAAGAAAAATACAGTGGATTTTGTAATCATTAACTAAATTCTAAATGCTACAAAAACAATGTAGGAAGCCAAATGCAAGGTATCTGAATATTAAGTACAAACCAAGGAAGCGCTTTACTTAATGAAAACTGATTTAATGAATAATCTGATCTCCGAGCCAAGATTTCTTAACATGTTAAATTCCCTTGTTTGGAGGAGCGGCTTAGAAAGAAAACTTTGGCAATATTCCACTTGGAAAACAATGAGGCTAGCCATTGCAAAGGCAAAAATTGATCTGGTTTCTCGTGAATGTCAGTGGCAGGCTTTCAGCAAATCAGGAAAAGTGCTCAGTGAAGCAGCTGGGAAAGATGTGCTGCCATCACAACTACACACAAATGCTCCGTATTTCTTTCTCTTTATCTGAAAAGAAGTCATGTATGTTGCTCTGACCTTGGCAATAGAGAAGCGTGCTTCCCCTAGAAGTCTGGATGGAGGTTATAGGGATAAAACGCTCACATATACATTAACCAAATGGTCGGCTTGTATCTTTACATTTAAAAAAACATCTGTTTTCTGCTACATGTTCTGTTAAATTGTCAAAATATTTCAAAGAAAATATTCTAAACCATTGTTAAGAACTGCAGTTCAAGGATAGATTTTATAATTTTCAGTTAACGGGTATGTGCCTGTGTCCTGTGATACAAAATGACATGATAACCAAGACAGCATTTCCCATCCAGTGGTTTGGATCACATGGAAAAGACCCTGTGCAAGGTCAGTGGTGATTTTTATCAATTCTCCCCTGCCACTGCATTTAGGGATGCCAGTCCCCAGGTGGGACCTGGGATCCCCTAGTTTTACAGCTCATCTCCAGGCGACAATTCCCATAGAGAAAATGGCTGCTTTGGAAGGTGGGCTCCATAGCGTTATGCACTACTGAGGTCCCTCCCCACTCCAAATCCCATCCACTCCTGGCTCTACCTCCAAAGTCTCCAGGTATTTCACAATCCAGAGCTAGCAACCCTACACAGCAGTCCTTTAACTTCCCCCTCATGCTGATCCTGGGAAGCCTCTGTCTCCCAACAGAAGCATTTCAGAAAGTATTTCAAGCTGCAATGGAAGGGAGAAGTTGTGCCGCCATAAAGTGAATTTAGACAGAACCCAACCCCATTTCATTGCTAATTATATTAACTTCTTGAGACTTGCTTTAAAGTGATGATATTTTATCAAACATTACAATCTGGTTTCTCTAAGATTGGGAGGGTGGTGTTTTATCGCTACCACCATTGTAAATGAAAAACAGACTTTTAAAAATTATTTTAAATCTAGGAGATGTAAAACAGCTGCCACTTGATGCTGCCACAGCTGACTGTGTTTCACAAAGAGGTGGAATTCTTTTTGTGTCTATAAGTGTTTTGATATGCTTTGGACTGAAAGAATATACACAAATGTATACATTTTCTTTTTTTTCTTTTAAACTTTTCAACAATTGGCTTCAGCAAAAACAGAACTGGTGTTAGCATGTCAAAGAATGGATAAACAGAGGAGGCACAGGAATATCCCCAGTCTATTGCTTTCTAAAAATGAAAACTGTACTCTTTGAGAAATGGGAGAGCCTCCTAAAGTAGGCATCTATTGCTCACAGATTTCATCCTACAACAAACATGATCTGACACAAAATTGGTTGCAGTTAAACCTTTGTTCCCTGATTCAGCATAGGAGAAGAAGCTCTCTGCAAAGTATGGAGGAATTTCTCTTCATGCATTATTGCTACATCTTATCAGATACTGATGCAAACTCTGTTGTGATGCAACTGTTTTTGTGTGCAACCCAGATGTACATGTTCAATGGTTATTAAGGCCAGAGATTTGAGTTGGATGAAGGTCACTGCATCTAACTATGTATTGAATTATGGGCTAAATATGTGTCTGCTGATTCATTGATTCCTCATCTTATGCTTCATCAATAGCTTCTTAAGCTTTGCTGGTACCAGTAAGGGTATTATGTTCTTAAAAATAGTACTGCAATTCCTTATTGTGGTTCATAAGTGTAGTAAACAGACTGGAGGATTTGAAAATTGTAATGGAAATGGTTGAATGTGCAAGATGCTGGGCATTTCTAGCTCACACAGTCCTTTCACAGCATTTTACTCCATTGCATCGAAGAACTGTGAAGTGTTCTAGCCTTAAACACTTCCCAAAGTCCAGGTATGGCTCAGTGCCTTGAAGATAACTCAGAGCACCTGAAAATCAGTTGGAAACATATACTTAAAAAAAAAAGCCAACATAATGATTTCAAATATTTTTATAACCTGATATGGGGAAAGGGTATGAGCCAATTAAATTTTTCACAGTTTTGTTATCTGCCCGAAGGGTTACTGTTGGGATGATTTTTGGCAAACCACCTTTTGATAAGAATATCACCATAACAGGAAGCCAACTGAAATATTATGCAATGCACATCACTGTGAACCTTGACGCCTGTAGCAGCTCCACATTGGCTTTGATAAGCACTTTCAGTCACAACACAAGTGGTTTCAGAGCTCTTGTGTTTCAGTTCTTAAAGCACGTTTTCCCTCAGGAAACTGACTGCATAAATGGTGGCTTTTTCCGCACTGGATCTGTTTTACATCGTTTTGTCTGCATTCATAGTCACATCTACTGACCTTGGTAGCAACTCTTCCTGCTAAAGCTGACACTAGAGAGAAAAACAACAGATACCATTCCCACCCCCACACATCAATACAACGATTAACTTGCCTCCCAAATCTATACATGAATGCTTCCAGAGTCCCTGAGGGCTTAATTAGTCAATGATGAAGTTACCCTGATGCTACTAAGGGCACTATTTAATAGCAGAACCATTATGATTGATATGTGGGAGTGAAGGAGCCATTCATACTTCAAAGCTGAGTACACACGGTGAGGTTATAGAGCAATAAAACCTTCTTTACTTTTAAAATCTTGATGTATTTTACGTAGAACCTGTAAAAAATTACGTTTCAGAACAATGAAATCTCACTAGCTATTTTTAACAGTCCATTCTGTGCAAACAGCACCAAAGGTCCTTTGTACATCTGAAGCCGCCTTACACTGAGTCAGATCATTGTTCCAATCAGTCCAGTAATGCATCTTGTAAGTGGCTGTGGCTTGAAGGTTACACACAGAGGACTTTCCTGCCTTCACTACCAAACATTGTTTTCAACAGGACCGGCCAGATGCTGAATGCTGAACTGTTCTGCATTTCATTCTAACCCAAGGAAGCAGAGACATAAGAAACAGCCATCCTACCTTATATGAGGTTGCATAAGAATCTGCCTGAAACTAATCTAGCACTGTTACTGCTCTTCTCAAGGCAGAACGATATTATGTGAGAAATCTGTAAACACATTTTTAACTTTCTTTGACATCTTTCTTGGGCATCTTTAGCGAGAAATGAATAGGAATTTAACTGGGAACTTTTGGTATGTAAAGCAAGAACTCTATCAGATTTGGTGATTGGATATGCTAGGATTCTAATGCCCCACCGACCTGACACCTTTACACTAGCAGAGACATGTAATCTGAGCATAGCCACAACCATTAGCACTATTAGATTGACAGCTGTCTCCCGCTCTTTCCCAGTCAGAGCGAGCTCTACATTATAAGGACAGTTAAGCAGCTGTAGCCAAGACCTTTTAGGCTGAAGCATCCTATGGTCTTTATGTGGCATTAACCACAGCAGTAGAAGGCCACAGTTGAGACCTTTGAGATAAGTCACTTTAAACTTGACTGCAAGGTTGCCAGGCTGGAATTTGAAGAATAGCTCTGTGTGACAATGAAACAGGATGCAGTCATGCCTGTGATTGTACCAGGCACTAATCAAGATGCTCCAATGAAGATTAAACTTGTGGGGATGGCAGGAAAAGAGGGGGGGCAATTTGCTCTTGAGCTCTAGTGCATTCTGCCCAAATATAAACATGTCAATATTTTTTTTGTGCTGTTGCTAGTGAAGCAACAGAGAATTGTAGTTTCCTTGTCTGTTGTTTCAGCTTCACAATGGCAACTTTCCACTAACTTTAATTATCCTTGCACAAAGTGTTTTTGATTGAGTGATTTTAACTATCTCAACATCATGTTACCACTTCTTTGATTCCAAAGTACACTTAACAATTTGATTAAATCTTAAGTTTAACAATTAACTTATCCCAAAAGCTTTTATTGGTGCCTAGACTGATTGCATAAGCATAAACTATTAACTAAATTCCATGAAACTGACAGTATCAGTGCAGATTCTGATGGGGGCAAACTAGTGCAACAAGGATCTGCATCCTGGTTTCTGATAGGAAGTTAAAGCTCACCCACTTTCACATTTCTATGTTTGGATTTTTTATCTCATCCAAACATTTATATTACTAGGGTCTCCTTTCCATATACCTTAACACAGTGGTTTCAACCCCCAGTCTGGGGACCAGGACCGGTCCGTTGATCAGTTGGTACCGGGCCGCAGCTCCTCCTCCTCCCCGGTTGCTGCCTCGGGGGCTGCCCTGCCACTCTACCACCAGCTCACCTTTGGTGCTCTCCAGCAGCCGCCATGGCTGGGGCTCCCCCTCGGCATGGCACTGCGCAGCTGCTGCTGGCAGTGCCCCCCAGCGGGCGGCGGGAAGTCAGGGGAGCAGTGGGAAAGCAAGTGAAGCAGGGGCTCAGGTAGCAGCAGTGATGTCCCTCGGTAAAAGACTACCCCCCCCCCGGGCCTCAGTAAAATTGTCAAGCGTTGACCGGTCCCCGGTGATAAAAAGGTTGGGGACCACTTCCTTAACAGACTCTTAAAATATAAGCCAAGTTGCTTTTAATTCTTATAATCAAGCAAAACATAAAAATGACTTTTTGTAATATTTTCTTTCATTCATTAATTCATTTTTTCTCTCTCCTGGCTTTTAAAAAGTAATTACCAATTAAGGCAGTTGACAACTCTAAATAGTTTCCCAAGAAATATACCAAACAGGAGGCAGCACCAAATATGTGAGCTAGAGGAGCTACAAATTTATATCACAGAAACCAAATTGTTAACAGAGTTACTCCGAACTGATGGCTTTGCTAGACACTACTACACATTTCAATGCCTAGATGTCAGCCACCATTTCAGAGTTGAACTCAGCCGCTTAAAAAGACTGCAAGGACCTGCAACATGTTGGGAGCATGAGATTTAATCCCCCATGCACCTCTCCAATTGCTGAAACAACTTGCGAGCTGTTTCAGCACATGAAAAGGCATACGAGTAACAATACTGTGCTGTGGGCCTGATTAGGATAAGACCGTCTGACATTTCTAAATGGCCAAGCACAGATCTAAAATGGCACTGGTACCCATGCGTCAGACCCACAGATGCCAAAATGTCTGGTAAGGCTCTGAGGCCACTGACAGTGAGTAGCATTGCCTAGAAACACACTCCCATGCAAGTAGCAGTGCAAATCAATTTCCACAACAAAGGAATTCTCTACTTACGGCTTGTTTTGGACAGTCCTGAGCTTTTCCTGCTTATCAGTGTCTCTTACTGCAGGTAAGCAAAGGGGCTAGATCTGGGCAGCTGCTGGCTGGCATTTTTATGCTACTGGAAATTTACTTCACATCCATGCCTTTGATACCAAGCCAACATGCTCATGGCTTCTTTATAATTATACAGACCAAAGCCATGTCCTTTCTCTGTTTGAGCTTATGCAGCCCTGCCCCCTTCCCCCAATTAATGAGGTACAATGTAGACAAGTCCTCATATACTTGCATTGGGGGGGAGAAGCACCTATAGCAGAAAGGTTTGTTTTTGTACAAGAAAAAAAATGATGTCTTTTTGCAAGTTGGAGGAAGCAGAGCCTGACTGAAAGTAGCACAGCTGCTATCACTCCTCCAGCTCACTGTTCCAGCTTGGTTTTGAAGAAATAGGCTGGAATGTATATAATCTCTGTTCAGTGTCCTCGTCCATATTAAGCTGATATACAGGTATATAATATGCTGAATTAATCTTTATGGTGTACTTTAGAGCTTGCTCTCTGTAGACCTTACCTTTGTAGAGAGTTCCGTAAAACAGTGGTCCCCAACCTGCGGGCCACGGCCCGGTGCCGGGCCGCGAAGGCCATGGCGCCGGGCCGCAGTTCCCTCTCCCCACCCCCACCCCCGCAGTAAAAAACTTCCCAGGCTGCAAGCTTGCGGCCCGGGAAGCTTCTTACTGCGGGAGGGGGGGAGAGGGAATAAGGGCCACACCCGTGCATCGCGCATGCGCGATGCACGGGCGGGGCAGTTGCCCTGCTGGTCCCCAGCCTAAAAAAGGTTGGAGACCACTGCTGTAAAAGTATATTTATATTTTATCTCATTTTTTCCCCAATAGGAACCCAAATGGTTTACATTGTTCTCTGTTTTATCCTTACACCAACCCTGTGAGGTAGGTTAGGCTGAGTATATGTGATTAGTTCATGGTTACCCAGCAAACTTCCATGACAGAGTAGGAATTAGAACCTGGGCCTCCCAGATCTAGTCAAGACCACTATACTTCACTGGCTACCCAGCATGAAATATATGAAAATGCAAGTATGTTTTATTTCATATTCTGACAAAAATTCCTACTTCTTTTTATGCACTCAGAGAACTTTGGTGATCTTTACCAACACAATATAGTATAAGCCATATAACAGGAAGTGCTGAAGAGGATAGGGTGTTGGTTTTTTGCTAGACACATCACTATGACTAAGGATAATGGATAAAACCACCAAGCCCTAATCCAGACAAGTGATACTCTCTGATTACAGAGCAGTTTTCCCACAATTTTCAGTAACAGAAGCTCCCTTGGTTTCCCATCAAAAGCAGAAGTCAAAGAAGGCAGTTTGCTGTTCAGCTGAGCAATGATTTGTCACAGGATGAGTTGTGGCTGGAAGGGTCTGTGGAGAACTGAATGAACATGCATTGTCTCTGGCTTCCATGCACAGCGGTTTGTAATACAAGTCGTACAAAAACATTGCTTACATGTGATGGAGTGGTGACAAATATCCTTGGTCATTTCAGGTTGAAAGATAGTCAAGCGCTCAGCTGAGGGCCAGAGAAGTACTTCAGATGCAGGTTGGACTTCATGCTGGGAGTAGACTGGCTGAACATCAAGTATCTGGAAATGCAAAGGGAGGAGCAGGTGGTCTCCCAATGCAAGGACTGCCCAGATAGAGGGATCAGCATGTATATCAGCTTTTACCTCCAGCAGCAGAAACAACTGACCTTCCAGTATTACTTGGTTTGCAGGTCAGAAGGATCATAGGCTGCTGTAGTAAAATCGAATAATCTGTAGTTATCTCTGCCAGTCAGAGTCACAAGGATACAGAGCCTGATCTACAGTCCACACGGCACCTGACAGTAGCCCAGCTGTAAACTAGGCAAAGTATTTTGTGTTTGCTTGCGGGGATGAGTGTCATGTCACCAAACTATTTGTCCTGGGAAGACATCAGAACAAAGACCAAGTAATATGAGTGGTGCTACTTATTTATTTACTACCAATAAAGCTCATTGTGAGAAAAAATACAATGGGCTCTAGAAAATTGTTGTTGGTAATTTCTTTAATTTTTCATGAAACATTAAATGGCAGAAACTGGAAAAGGCTGCAGAATGATAAACCACCTGGCCAAGAAACATGGAACTCCTTCTGCATATTGGCTCATGGTGTTTATAGTCTTTTTGGTTGTACTGCTTTCAGAGTGGGGGGGGTATTGTAATTTGTGGGGTTTCTGGTTTCTTGCAGGGCCCGCAGCTCTCCCAGGAGCTCTTCCGCCAGGTTTACGGTTGAGGCCGAGGCTAACATCTATGCCCCCCCCCGGGGACCCGAGACCCGGGACCTGGGATTGAGATTGGGGATTAGTACCATCAGTATCCCCTCTCCACCTGCTTGTAGTAGGAGGGGGAGGTTGATTAGCCTATCTTGCCAGGTTAGCTTGCTAACTGATAATGTTATATTGTAATTGTTGTTGAGGGATTTTAATGGATTTTATTGGGGGTTTTAAAATGTTGTAACCCGCCACGAGCCGTAAGGGAGTGGCGGGCAATAAATCGAAAGATAATAATAATAATAATAATAATAAAAGAAGGTTGGTTACAAGTAATTTTTCTTGGGCTGTTCCTCATGTATAAAGCAGCCCTGAAAAATATCTACCAGTAAGGTGATTCAGCTCAGACAACCCTTCAAATATTACAGGAAGTTAAATCCACTATAAGAAAATGGGTTAGGAAACTTTTATTATGTCACCTTGAATGGTTTTGAAGTGATCTCTAAGGTTTTGTACTTAAAGGCGTCTGCTCATGCTGCAATATTAAAAAATGCTGTTTTAGACTGAGTTTGCAAGTTAGCCACCTATTTTCTGCTTCAGCACAAAGGAATTTCAAAGAAAACTGGTAAATGAAAACATCTTAAATGTATAGAAGATACCAGATTCAAGTCAGGAATTAACCATCTTCTTAAATAATTCCTAATGAGACAGATGTAAAGACTGCCATCCCAAATGTTTAAAAAGATGTGCAGTTATGGTGCTTTCATTCATGTAGTTTTGAAGTACCTCAAGCATACATCCTTATTTCTACCCCAGGGAATCTGTATGCATTCTTAGATGGAGAAGGAAGTTCCCATTTATATTTCCCTGCTGTTTGTTTCCCATCCAGACAAATTCATTACAAAACAAATGTATGTACCTCACTTTTGTACCTGGCTATTACTGCTTGCATGGTGATAATCTCTGTTTGGGAAAAACAATGCAGCAAAATCTAACCCACTGGGCTTAAAACTAAAAAAAACAATTAAACCTGATTTCCATTGCTTTCAGCAGGACTGACTTGCAAGTAACTTGTGCTGGGTCGTCATATGTCCAGTCATGGATCAACAGTATTTTGCTCTTTATGCAGGGCAAACAGCTTAATGTGTAAAAGAATACATATACATGTAGAAGAATAAATACAAAGCTGACCTCAAAAATGACAGTATTCAGAAACCAGTAGGAAAATATATCAGTCTCCCTGGACACTCACTTTTTACTCTGAAAGTCACAGTTCTTCAACAACAATAACAAAAACATTAAGTGTGCTGAATTGGAGTTAATTAAGATGTTTCTCACTATCTTTGCTGAGGCTTGAACAAAAAGTTAGGATTTCTAACCCATTACAGGTATTTATCATATTAATTGGACTCCCTACCAGTTACAGGAGTTTGCTAACTTAGCATCACTTTTATTGGTCTTCGAATTTGTCTTGATTAAATTTGTTGTTTACATAATTATATTTCACCTTTTTTCCTGCATTTCATGCTTTCTTGAATCCATTTTTTCATGCCCCTATGTAAAATGACTGCACAACAAGGACTTACTCAATCCTTCTGATGACATGGGCTCTACTCCTGTTTATTTTTGAAGAAGATCAAACAAGTTCATCCTCTTAGGCATTGGGTGGTAGGTCATATCTTGTTTATATACAATCACCTAATTGAAAACAGCTTGTTACCAACAGCCATAGGTTAACAAAGATGCAAACTTAGGGATCAGGCAACAAACCCAGATACTGACTTCTGTGCCCATGTCCACTCTGGCAATATTATCATAACATCAAAAATATAATTAGGAGCTATCAGTGTGGTGCAGAATAATCCTTACACAGATGTGCATTTCAAAGGAATTTTGTAATGTGTGAAATAGAATTAACTGGGCTGGAATACTTCAAACTGGCTTGAGCTTGAACATGAACTGGGCCACCTGACCTGGGCAGCCCAGGCTAGCCTGATCTTGACAGATCTCAGAAGCTAAGCAGGGTCAGTCCTAATTAATATTTAGACAGGAGACCTCCAAGAAATATCAGGGTCATGATATAGAGGCAGGCAGTGGCAAACCTCCTCTGAACATCTTTTGCCTTGAAAATCCTACAGGGCCATTCATCTTGTGTCACCTGTGACTTAGCAGCACTTTACACCACCACCATAAACTGGGCCAGGAAAATGTCTATGTGCATTTAAGCATGTCTCTTTTGGGAATCTACATGTAAATGCAATTGTACTAATGGCAAATATCTCTGAAAATCTAAACTTACAGCACATTCTAATGTTTAAGTAAAAACAGAACCAAAGGAGAGAACCTCTAATTACCACATAGTGTGAAGTATGATTAAAACCATCAGGTCAGAGTTCCTGTGTTTCACTACATAAATATACTAAGCTCTGCTTCACTGTTGTTTTAGTTGAGAGGTTTAATTCTATGAGCACATAATTACCATTGCCTGATTTTAAAGATGCGTCACCAAAGAGCTCAAAATAATGCAGGATTTGACTTTTTCAAAAAGTTCATTTAAACAATCCAGTGTATTTGCCTAAGTTGGAAATGAATTTATGGTTAGTTTCTTAGGTCTGCTTGCAGCTCTTTCTGAATTTAAATTGCATTGTAGAGTTATGCTACTGTTGTATATAAACGTGACTATGGCACTTACCACAGTACATTCCACGTTGATTACAGGCCTCTCTCATCCATAAAGGGTTGCAGATGTAGCTGAGGAATTAGATCTTACTGGTAAGGCCTTACTGATAGACATTACTGATAAGGAATGCTATCCAATCATATCATTACCACCCCACAAAGACGCGCTTCCTCTTGTTCAGGGGAGATGGGCAAAATTTCCTTCTTAAAGTACCCCCACTTGCCTTATAAGAAGTGCAGCCGCAGGAGAAATTGAGGCAAAAATAGAGTTGGAATGCTAGAGTGTCTCAGTGACATGTGACTCACTTCTCATTGTGTAACATCATGGTGTGACACTAAGGCAGTCATGGATCCTCAGGTGATCCTCAGCTTTCAACGTCCCTTCATATTTAAGAGCCTGAACAAACAAAGCAGGGAGAAAAGCTTCTTCCCACCTCCCTTCTTTGCTCACTGTGCTGGATTGTTTTATTTCCAGGGATGTCTTAACATAGGGCAATGTTCCAAAAGAAGAAACTCCATGGTTCTCCCCCTGCAGTCTAAAGTGGGACAATCCATTCTACATCAACATTCTACACCCTCACCTCATTGTCAAGGATGTGTCTGTCAGGTCTAATCCACAGCCGCTCATACTCCAGTTATCCACAGGTATGTTACATGATCCAAGAAGATGCCACCATATTAATATCAAACTTTTAAAAACATCCATGCTATCTTTAATTTTGCATGCTCATAGCAGCACTTGTTCTTTAACTTCTATTTTTAAACTTAGCTGCAGCTACACCTTACATTCTTTTGAAGTGAGCAACAACATCATTCATATCAAACACTGGATCGAGACAGCAGTTTTAGTAAATGGAAATGATGTTTTCTTCCTCTTCAGGTGAGTCAGTTGGAACAATGAAGAACAAGTAACAAAGAATCCCTTTGGCTAACCCTTGCCTTGGGTGGAATCCCATCAACGCAAGCAGAATTTTCATCTTAGCACAACACAAAATGATCTACCTCAAGATCTCAGGGTTATAACAATATCAAACTACTTCCCTATCACTGCATTTTAAGTGGCCAAACACGTTTTGCATACAAGGGAAAGATAACTCACTGGGGCTGAGACCAGTTCTCAGGCGTAAGAAACCTCCCCAGCCAAATAACAAAGCCTGACATGTTCCGGAACGTGACTACCTAAAGGAAATGTTGACACTGCCTTTTAAAAAGGGACAGATATGAATCCTGTAGATACAATCCATTTCACTCAGAGGGATTCAGCTGAAAGTTTTGGAAGGTGTGCAAGATGGAACAGGCAGTTCTGCACTGCAAGGACTCAGATTTCAGTGATAGAGCAGAGATGATTTTAATATGGTTGGTTTGGTTTTGTATATTCAGCAATGAATCTGGAAGCATTTAGGTGGGAAATACAGATTGTGGGAACTCAACACATACCTAAGGCACTGATCTTATTTTTCACAAGGATTAAACATTTTATTCCAGCAAGATAGCCTGACATTTTTAGTTCCATATTTGTTGGCCAAACAAAGAAGAAGATGAAGAAGAAGAGTTGGTTCTTATATACTGCTTTTCTCTTCCTGAAGGAGTCTCAAAGCGGCTTACATTTGCTTTCCTCTCCCCACAACAGACACCCTGTGAGGTGGGTGAGGCTGAGAGAGCCTTGATATTACTGCTCGGTCACAACAGTTTTATCAGTGCTGTAGTGAGCCCAAGGTCACTCAGCTGGCTGCATGTGGGGGAGCAGAGAATCAAATTCAGCTCGCCGGATTAGAAGTCCGCATTCCTAACCACTACACCAAGCTGGCTCTAACCACTATACCAAGTAAGCCCTTTGGTTTCACTAATATGGTATTTCATTTCTTATCTTGCTGCTGAACACTAGTAGCAGAATAAAAGTGGTACACATATTCAGGGCATAAGTTCAGATACCCATTCACATACAAGACTCATTTTCAAAGATGGAAAACAGAAAATCATAACCCATCACAGTGGATTCAATCCAAAGAATCTCCAGAATTTTGCTCATGGAAACATCTTTCCTACTTCACCATCTTCTTTCATTTCTGCACCATCTAAAAGCTTCTTCAGAAAGTCAGAAGAACCTCAGGAATTGTGTGAGATGTCTATTTATATGTTTTCCTTCTGAATGGGAACCAAAAGTGGCTATCAATATAGATAAAATACAACAGACGCAAACAGTAAAGAAGTGTGTGTGTGTGTGGGGGGGAGCTTCTGAGACCTGGGAATACTCAGGACATTAAGTCCCTGTAAGCAAGAAGATGCTGGGGGGTAAACGGTAATGACTGGGGAAGGCACTGGCAAACCACCCCGTATTGAGTCTGCCATGAAAACGCTAGAGGGCGTCACCCCAAGGGTCAGACATGACTCGGTGCTTGCACAGGGGATACCTTTACCTTTACCTTTAAGCAAGAGGAAAATAAAATCAGAAGAGAAGAAAACCAACTAGCTAGTAGGATTTTTCCTACTTGCCAGCACAGATATTAGCGCAAAAGCCACAGATTTCACTTGCACAATGGGTCAAGGGCACATTAGGTTCCCAGTGTGATAATGACCTTGATGACTGAAATATAAAGAAGATTGTGGGAGTGAATTTCCCAACTGAATTTCAAATTCCTGTCATCCTTATTCAGTAGCTCCAGGAAACATGTGAAACAGATCTGTCTTAAAGAATGGGATACCCAAAGAGAGTTTATATGCATATGCAGGATATCAGTCTGCTTTCCTGTTTGAACCCCTAAAATGCAAAATACATTGTAATCCAAGATCTGAAACAAGGCCTCTAAACTCTGTGTTTCATTTGGCTATGAAAAAGTCACAGTCTGGCTTTATTTGCTATTTACTTGGAACATTTTGTTAGCAGCTGTTGGAAGCAACTCAAGCAGACCTCTAACTTTGGGTTCTGTGGAAGAAGCTAGTTCCACTAATGAACTGGAATTTCTCCTGATGGTATTTAGGTCAATAAAACTGTGGTGGGCAAATCCTTTTCTGTAAAATGCAGATTGCATTAAACAGTTTCACATAAAGGATTTTTAAAAGAGCTGAATTATGCTCCCAGCCTGGAGAGTTCATTTCTTCTGTTTTTGTTTTCTCCCAAATATCCAAAGGGATCAATGGCTCCACAAAAGTCTGATGCTGAAAGCAAAGGAGATCTGTTCAAGTATGGCTCCCCTGAGTACAATGCTGAGCGTATTCAGTTAGCAAATCTGTCTGGATACATTCCATGTTGGGAGAAGCAAACAAAGTAATGATTGCATTGTGTTCAAGCCAAAACATTATCAGCTACTGTAATTTGTACTAAAACTAATAATTAAAATACACATAATGTGTCGGAAGAATGGATCTGAAAATATTATTATTATTATTTATTGAATTTGTTGCCCGCCACTCTTGGCAAGCCAGGTCTTTCAATGGTTTTCTGTTTTAAGTTGTGATATAAATTGGTTTGCCAATGCAGCTGGGACACTGAGAAGTTGAAGTCTTTTCTACAATCTGATCCCACCCCATGATGATAAGACTGAATGTGTAAGATCTGGTTTGGCAACTGAGAATGGGCAGAGTTCCCAACCCCTAAATATACTGCAAAAACACACTGCAGTATACAGTTGCCAGCTTTCAGATGAGGCCTGGACATCTCTTGGAATTAGAACTCATCTCCAGGTGACACAGAACAGTTTCCCTGGAGAAAATGGCTGCTTTGGAGGGTAGACACTATGACATTATACCCCCACAGGGGTCCTACCCCTCTCCCAAACTCCCCCCCCCTCAGATCTATGCTCAAAATTTCCACGAGTTTCTCAACTCACAGTTGACAACCCTACTATAGCATGTCGGATGCCAGTTCTAAAATGTCAAATCCCAGTTTAGGACATTTTAGAGTCCACCCTTCAAAGCAGCCGGTTCCTCCAGGAGCACTGATTTTTGTAATCTGGATGCCAGTTGTAATTCTGGGGGATCTATAATTTTCAACTAGAGATTGGCAATCCTAGTGCCTATGGAAATGTTTTGCGGATTGATATGCAGGAACACAGCTTGCTTCACATCCAGTGGCATATTTTTAAATGTTGTACCATGTCTTCTTCATATAAAAGTTGTAACAATGTTCTTGAATATGTGGAAATCTTATAATACTATTACATTCCTGAGTGCAGGTATATTCATTTTGTCTTCTTGCTTACTGAAAAGCAAAGTAAATTATCTCAACAGAATGATTCCCAGCACAGCTGATAGGGAAGGGTGCATTGCTGCACAATGAGTCACACATATAAATGAATATATAGGATGCATATTGTGCTATCTTGTGATATCTCCTACCGTGCCAGTTTACCACCCACATCATACAGCTTACACATCTGGATTGTAAAAAGAATTTTCTGTTTCCATGTAAAGACTGCTAGATTTCAAATATCTGAACAGACCTATTTTAGATTTACAACATTAGTCTATTGCTAGTTGTAGTGGAGGATTCTGTTGCGCAACTTCATAAACACGTTGTGAATGGCTATTGGGAGCTGTCATTTTGTAAACCATCTTGGGCAGGTTTCCCATGAGATAACGTTAATAAATTTGCTTCAACTCCTTGTCTGCAAAACGCTACACCCCCTTTAGAAGCTCTGGGACGGCAGGGACTTTTAGAACCATGGACCTTTCCTGCTCAGACAAGAATACCCGTGGAAGGGTATTATGTGGAGTTCATGCCAGTGCTGGAGTCGGTACATAGGACAGCCATCAAAGAAGAAACTAGGAGATGAAGATAACTTGTGCCAATGCCGGGAATTTAGTGCTGGATCATTTGACCCACAATCTTTGCACAGTGAGCTACATAATTCAAGCCTTTTAAGAAAGAAAAAAAACCCTAGAATGACATTTTATTTTGGTTCCATTCCATAAGCAATTAGAACCATTGGTTCTGTAAACTGTTTTGAAAAACTAGCCAAAGAAAACCACAATTGATTACCCTGAATGAAGAGGTCAGGCCAAACTATTCCTTAGAAATAGACTGAAATGTCCCCCTCTGGCGAGTAACCCAGTCAGATTTGTGTTTGCATTCATATCTGTATGACTGTAATCTCAAAGTGGTTCATGTTTTGAAGAAAACCATCCGTTCCCCTTGAAAACAAGTCAGTGAATGATCAGTATTAATTGTATCAACAAAAATGGCTAAGCAGATAATACATGAAACTTGGTGGTAAAAGACCTGAAGGTTCTTGAAGGTTCATGAAGGTTCAAATCACATCTCCCAAACAATTGAGCTAAGGCGAAAGCTACAACACTCCCCCATACAGTTTCTTGGATATTATGATTATTTATATTATCACATGGTAGAAGATAGGGATACATTATTTCTAAAATGGAAATTATGAAGCACAAATTCAGCCAGTGAACAAATATGAGCTCACTAGGCAAACATGAACTGGCACTTTCAATCCAGGCTCAGATTTACATGCCAAAACAGATATAATCTTTTTAGGTTAGCAGATGCTCTGAAGCAACGGTTTAAATCTTACTGTGCTGAAAGTTTTCATAAGTGTAACTTTCTTAAGTGACATAGTATCCCAATCCTTTTGTGATGGATTACACTTTAAAAGCTAATAAGTGCTGCATAAACATGTGACAGATTGTGAAGGGTTAATGTCTCACAGAGTCAGAGAACCTTTGTGTGAAAGGCTGCAAAAATGGATTTAATTTGATAGCATCAGTTGAGAAGAAAGAATTCAGAACTGACTACTGAGTCGTTTAGCACTGACTGAGGACTGGGAAGGTTGGCAAGGAGGAGTGGAAGGATCGTCGATTCAGGCCAGAAAACAAACACAGCTTCTAGTGTAGCAAAGAAATTCCCTGCCAAGTTGAAAAGTGATATAGTGCTAAAGAGTGGAGTGATTCCTGGTGTGTTCAGGGAAGGCTTTTAGTGCTTGTTAGTATATTCCTGCCTTCTGAAACCTGAAGAGTCAGTTAAACTAAAGGAATTATATACAAGTGTCTAGCAGATACTGAAATCAGTATCTCAAAAATTCTAAGATTTACAGTTTGTGAAATTACTAAATATCTCATAGATTCAAATGAGTAGCCGTGTTGGTCTGAAGTAGCACAATAAAATCAGAGTCCAGTAGCGTGTTTAGGACCAACAAAGATTTATTCAAGGTGTGAGCTTTTGAGTGCAAGCACTCTTCCTCAGACTATGAACTGACCATCATGACAGTGGGTCAATTCATAGTCTGAGGAAGAGTGCTTGCACTCAAAAGCTCACACCTTGAATAAATCTTTGTTGGTCTTAAAGGTGCTACTGGACTCTGATTTTAAATATCTCATATTTTATTCCAGATTGCATCCCAGAGGCTTGCTCATGTGAATGAGCTGTGATCTAGCCTGCTTATGCTCAAAGAGGCCCCCTCTCTCCCAGCTGAGGCATCTTTGGGTGCACTTGCTGTGAAGCAAAGCTGCTTTGGCTGGGGACATGGGGGCTTCTATGAGCATAAGGAGAACAGGTCCATGCGTGCTACTGGGATGGCTTCTCTGGGGGGTTGGCTGGCTAGGCAGGATATTGCCGACACTGGAGTCTCCTGAGGCCAGCACAAAGCATCCACTGGCCATTTTTAAAGTGCCCCATAAGTGGCTGTCAAGATGCTTGCTGGGGAAAGAATCCTGCCCCGCCCCTTCCCTCCCCTAAACCCCTCCCCTTCCTTAAGAAGACATCAACCCCATCCCCCACCCAACAAACTTCAAAGCTGCTAGACTACTTGCTTTTTCTCATTGGTATGCAGAATATACACTCCACATTTACAAAGATAAAACTGGATTTTTTAAAAAGGTGCAGAGTGCAGATACAGGATTCGAATTAAGGACATGTCAACTCGAATTCAGTGATAATTGAAAGTAAGCTCTGTGTGCAGAAAGAGCTATGGATATATGGATTATTTTTTAGCAGCCTATCCACTGTCTAGTGCAGGCTTTCTCAACCACGGTTTCATGATGTCCCTGGAAGGGTTTCTTGAATGGGTGGGAGTTATTTTATATATGAATATGAATATGAATATAAATTTGTTAAGCATTTATTGGGTGATGTGAACGTATTTGGCCATGTCAACCCACTTACCCTTCTCAAACTGGCCAGTGACAGGCTTGGATGGATAAGGGGGAAGGGCCCCAGGTGGGCATGTATACAGCTACACTTCCTAACTATATTCTGCATGAAACATCTGGGGTTTCTTGAAGCCTGAAGAAAGCTTCGGGGGTTTCTCAATGGTAAAAAAGTTGAGAAAGGCTGGTACAGTGCTTCAGTTTTTCATACAATAAACATGATTACACAGATCTGCTTTGTGCAGATTGGAAGATAATGGAGAATAGAGGCCTTCCTTTCTATTCAGAGTTTGGTTTTTGAAAAAAACAGAGGTGGATCACTTAAAAACAGAACAAATGACATGACAAAGCAGGCATGATGGTAACTGGCAGTGTTGCATCTTAATGACATCATATAATGGCACTGTTATATCAATATATTAAGAACAGCTGTATCAAACAGAGACTAACCCAATTATGTCATATTTACACTTGAGTTGCATGTTATTTCATAGCTGCTGATTCATATTCATATAAAGTTCATAAGAGCAAACCTAGAACATACACATTTACATCAGCTTTAAATAGGGATGCTGCGAATTCCTCAGCAAACCTGCTCAGTAGCTAAATGTACTCCCTTTGACATGCAAAATCAGACCATAAGCCAATCGGGAATATGTTCAAACTACACTGAGCAACTTGAGTAGCTTCTCAACAAGCTTGTAGATAACAGGTTGGTCCAAAGTTAACACAAAGCTAATTGCAGGATAGCTGGGAGTTGGATTTTGATCTACCAACCTCCACTCAGCAAAAGAGCTACATAGCGAAGTTCCAAAAGAAAGAAGAGCTTCTACCCTCAAAAATGAGTGGGAACAATAATATCATATAATTATAGAGTCATCGAGTTGGAAGGGGCCATACAGGCCATCTAGTCCAAATCCCTGTTCAAGGCAGGATCAGCCTAAGGATGCAGGATAAATATCTGTCCAATCACTGTTTGAAGACTGCCGGGGAGAGGGAGCCCACCACCTCCTTAGGCAACTGCACTGCTGAACTACTTTGATTGTGAATTCCGCCCAATACCCCTCCCTGATATCTAGCCAATACTGTTATACACATAGTTTAAAGCAATTATTGTGGGTCCCATCCTCTGCTGCCAAAAGGAACAGCTACCTGCCCTCCTCTAGGTGACAACCTTTCAAATACTTAAAGAGAACAACCTTGTCTCCTCTCAGCCTCCTCTTCTCCAGGCTGAACATTCCCAAGTCCCTCAGCCTTTCCTCACGGGGCTTGGTCTCCCAGCTAAAGATCATCCCATTGGAATGATGCCCAAGTCCCTGTTCTGTTACCTGCTGTGAAAGGGACAAGAATTACCACAGGTCAGGCAGAGGATCTTTCAAAAGAAATTTATTAAAAGCTGCAGCTTTTGCTAATTAACACCAGGGCATTTCCCAAATTGGTATGTGACCATCAATTTCAATACATGAGATTTTACATAGGTGTGAAATCCCACCCCAACTAAATCACAATTAAGTCACCTTTTCATTGTCCATTCTGGCACGATCACTGATAACATCTTCCAATGAAAATCCTTTAATAAAGAAGTATTTTCAGTCCTGGTGGGAATTCTCCATTTGTGCCACACTGGGTATTGAGAGAAGGAGTGGAGTAAAGGCACTGGTGTTAGCGTCCGGCACACTGTGTCACAATGCTTTTATCACGATTCCCCCAGATGAGTGTATTCTGGCCAGTTGCTTATGAAAATCCTGGAACATTGATCTGCTAGACTAAATAGATCCTGATATGGAAAAATACTGAAATGTAAAGTCTTAAAGAATAATGTTGTGACTGAGATGTAAAAGAATAATACTGGAATGTAAAATCTTATAGAATATTAACATCAATGGCTTTTCAAATGGTTTTGGCTTATGTACTAGTAGTTGCATAGAAAGAATAGTTATTATAAACTTATTATAAAACAAATAAAGATTTGTTTTCTACTTTTTGTATCTTTCCATTTTTATAAAAAAAATTATAAAAATGGAAAGATACAAAAAGTAGAAAACAAATCTTGTAAAAAGTAATAAATTCAATAAATTCAATAAATTCAAATGGTCACTCCATCAATCCTCGTTGCTCTCCTCTGCACCCTCTCAATTTTGCCCAAATCCGTTTTGAAGTAAGGCACCAGAACTGCATACAGTACTCCAGATGTGGTCTGACCAATACAGCGGGACTATGACATCTTGTGATTATATTCATTTTTATTTGTTATTAAATAGAAAGATTTTTATTCCGCCACTCTCCAAGGACTTGTGGCAGGTTACAATACATCAAAACCAGTAAACCCCCCATAAAACCCCATTAACTATAGCCCCTTGACAAAACAAAACAAGAATGGTGGCATAAATTCCCCCCTAATCCCACAGCAGATAACCCTAGGAGTGGGGTACACAGATATTAATGCAGAGCCTGAGGAGGGGCCCTGTTAATCTTAGCCCTGGCCTCAACCAAAGAACTGGCAAAAGAGTTCCGTCTTGCAGGCCCTGCAGAACTGTGGTAGCTCCCACAGGGGCCTCAGCTCTTCTGGGAGCTCATTACACTCGGTTGAGGCCATTGCTGAAATCCGATAGATGTTTTCCAGGGGCAGAGACTGGGAAAATATGTCACCAATGTTGGGATGTCATTTCTGGCCAAAACCCCAGAAGTGATGTGACATCTACTCCAAAATGCTCAAGGACTATCACAAATCTCTATAGTAAAATACATAGAGACCAGTGGGATTCTTTGAACAGCATAGTAGCCTGTGATATCACTTCCACAGTTTAACCAAGAAATGATGTCCTGGCATAAGTCCCATCCCCCCATCACCACACTGATCTGCAGAGGGCAACTGGGGGTGGTGGCAGGGGACTGCCTGCTGCCTAGAAGCTGACAATCTTACCAACTGCAGAGAATTCTTTGGTTTTGCCAGGGAATTTGGGGAACAACTATTAAATTAGTTCAGATTATAATGCAGATATGCCTTCAGTTTCTTTAAAAGTTTTATAAATGGGAGGAGGAGAACTGGGATAGTTGCAAAGTTCTTATAGTTTTTGGTTTAGCCTAGCTCTGCAGTTCTAAATATTTCTACATCCATCGGATGCTGACAAACTCCTAGCTGAAACAGGGCAGCCAAAGTTTAGTCTTGAAATTGTGGAGTTCTGCCTTACATTCAAGCACTCTAATATAGCAGGATTTTAGATTGGTTTTAATTTAACTGACAGCTCAAAGACATAATTCAGGATTTGATATCATCCTCATAGAAAACAAGAGAATGGACTCAGGATGAAAGCTCATAATCTGTCAATAGACAAAAGCTAAAAAAGATTAAAGTTATACTGTAGTCTCATAAATAATAATAGTAATTTGTTGCAAATGCCATCAAAATTTGAGGTAAGCCTGAGACTACATAAAAGTGAAAGATTGATAAGAAATAGCAATATATAAATAATAGTCACATTAACATCCCAAATATCAACAACTTTCCTGACACATTTCCAGAATTCTATCAGGACAGCAGAACAAGATGAATTCCCTCCTCATCCATCTCCCTTAGAGAAAATGTCCTTATGCATGACAAGTTTTGGTACTTGGTAACATCCTTTTAAAGATTATATACTGAGAGTTGCTCTGCTCTCAAGGAAACAAGTTCACAGAGACTGCAGTTTTATGAATGTTAAGTAGTGTTTCTGGAAGAGAGTTACCTGAACATTAGTATTAATATTTTTAGCAGTTAGGGAACTAATCTTGCGCATTAGATGAATTTTATTATGGCCAACGTTGCAACAGTATTTATTTTAAACATTTCTATGCAGCCTTCCTACCCAAATAAAATCCTCAGGGCAGTGAACATTGAAACACTAAAACACCATTAAACATTAAAATGTATATATAAACTAAGCAATTCAAAATATAGAAATACACATAACAACACAACTAGGGGCAGGACTAATAACAGTTATGTGGGATGAGATAGGTCTCCTCCTAACATTGCAGGGTTGAGATGTGGGGGTCACAGTTTTGTTTGGCACAGTTTTATGCATATTATAAGGTGACCAGATTGTCTCACTTTTGGAGGGAAATCTGGGGGCACCTGGCAAATTGTACTTTTGTTGAAATTAAAAATATATATATATATATATATATATATATATATTACAATACTATTTTTGCGTTCTATGCATTCTATGGAACTTTTTGTTGCTGCATATAGACCACATTTTTAATCAAGACCCCCCCCCCCCGGTCAATGGTGTCCCATTTTACCAATGTTAAAATCTGGTCACCTTAGCATATTATGGAACAAAACAAAACTGTCCAGATCAAGACATTGTGTCAGCATTGCCACTAATGCTTTCAACAAGCCTCAAGGTTGAGCTCAGTTTCTTCTTGAACATTCCCATTTGTCTCAATTCAGAAATAAGGCCCACTATATTAATTGGAGCTTACTCCAATAAGTATGAACACTACTGCAGCCCTGAATCGCTAGACAACTTCAGGTTGGTGTTTGCCCCCTCACCAGATACCCTTTATGGCTACCAGGTAGCATACAAATTATCTCAACATAGCACTGTCCTGTATAATTGCAACTGCAAAGCATAGAAAACTATCATGTAAAATTCCACACAGTGCCTGAGGTGGAAAATATTCTTGCCATTAAAATGAAAGCATAAAATGTAAAGAAACTTAAACCAAGTCAGCTCCACTTTGCATTGCTGGCTTAAAAGAAATGGTTAGGCTGTTCCCTCATGTTCTTTTAACTGAAAACCTGACACTCGCGTATATTTTGGACCCTCTCCCATCCTACCATGATTTCCTGTCTGAGTCTGCTGCCCATGGCAACAGAAGAAAATTGTACAGGCTTCGTGGATGGTTCCAGTCCAATTGAGTCTTGCCAGTTTAGCATCTTCTTCCATAACAAACCTATTACCTAGGTCTTGGCTGTGTCTCAACAGTTAACTTTGTGCTAGTAAAATCAATCTATCTTAATTTCTAAGGTGCTGTTTGCCTGAAGGCAGCACTGACCTTCTGCCACTGCTTGAAGAAAATACCCTAAACACAAAAAAATCTGAAGTAGCTACAATATAAACAGAAGAATTGAAGTTATCATTCCTGGTATCTCTGGCGTGTCATCAGCTACAAGGAATTTTTTTGGGGGGTGGGGAGTCTCTTATTTGGCCCATAAATCATTCTATATAACAATAATCTGTGTAAAAAAAATTGGGTAAGCATACAAACAATGATATCCAAATTATACTCAGGCCAACAGAGCCAGAAATAAATCTAGCAGGCTTCTAAGGGTAGATTTCAGAATGGGAATCACTAGAACTATATGTTGCAACTAAACTGTGTGCTTTATTAAAAAAAATAACTTTAATTTGTCCATATAATGGTGTACTTAAATAACATCACTACTTTCAGGTAGAGTCTGCAGATCTCCAGGTTTCCCAGTTGATCTCCAGACTACAGAGAGCAGTTCCGCAGGTGAAAATGACCACTTTCAAGAGTAGACTCTATGGGGCTATACCCCCTGAGGTTCACCCTCTCCCCAAACCCCATCCTACCCTAGGCTCCAAATCTCCTAGATTTTCCCAACTCAGAGCTGGCAACCCTGTCTACCTACAATATTCAGGACCAAGGGCTTAACTGGATCACTTTGAGTTCTGTAACCCAGAGTAGAATGCAATTCTTTCCAAGGCATATAATGCCCAGACATTTATTGTTATCCATTCTGCTTTGGAGTATGGATGGCAAATCAGTAGGAAGGTGCAACCTCCAAAACCATCTCAGCAATTCCTCAGCATCTTTATTTTTGCCATCACTACATCTTGTTGTACTTGGGGGGGGGGTCCTTATTTCCTGCTCCAATCTGGTTTTCCCTATTTGTACACAAATGTGTAATTTACAAACATATACACACAGAGTTTAAAGGTACTAATTATGCAAAATCTCATGAAAATGCATAAATGATGCCCATAGTGCAAAGAGAAATAATAAAAAAGACAAAGGACTTTGTTACTTTCTATATTATAGTAAAAGTAATATAATATCTTATATTAATTTCCATTGTGGTCTACAGAATTTTATTTTTGCAGCCACTATTGTTATATGGAATTTTTTAATGCAGTAAAAGCTAGGGACACATCATTCCAAAGAATCAGAATGAGGCCTTCAAGAACACCTATGCCTAGGAGAAGGTACTGTGGCTCAGTGGAAGAACTTCTACTTGTGGTCCCAGTACCCAGGGGAGGGGAAAAGGCAAAGAAGGTGAGGGATCTCCTCCATTGGAACCTCAATGAATACTCCTACAACTCAGTTTTTGGGACAAAATTGTCCACAACTTTACTAGTTACAACTTTTTAAAGCTTTGCTACAGCATGGGTCCCTGGATCCTGACACTGATTGACCCATCTGACAGTCGCTGAACTCCAGCCCCACCCCAGTCTGGGTGAGGGGACCATGGGATGATATGATACTGGATCCCACAAGGACTAAATGATCTCCCTTGCCATCTGAGCATGAGGGCAACCTGTGACAGACCCCAGGCTGGGCATGCGCCTGAAAACCCTCACCCCAAGATCCCTGAAGGGGATCCTGTGCTCAGGAAAAACAAACATGGAGGACAATTTTCCTAAAATGCATCTGGCCCCATTTGGTGATGATTAAACTGAAACAAACTTTCTTAATTATAACATCAACCATGAACCCCCACTGACAACATCCTCTAAGTGTGCTGTTTTCTCCCAAAGGCAAGGAAGGAAAGGGTCCAATGAGGAACCACAACTTCACAGTCTTGATAGGGTGCAGCTCCCTGGTGTACAGACCATG
Source organism: Paroedura picta (assembly GCF_049243985.1). Classification (NCBI taxonomy): domain Eukaryota; kingdom Metazoa; phylum Chordata; class Lepidosauria; order Squamata; family Gekkonidae; genus Paroedura; species Paroedura picta. The sequence continues at coordinate 113,509,723 of NC_135370.1, forward strand.
GGCTCCTCCTTAACTACTATGAAAGTAGCACAGCTGGCTTTTTTCCATCTCCGCCAATCCAAACTACTAGTACCCTAACTGGCCCTGGAAAACAAGCCACAGTGATCTACATGACAGTCACCTCCAGACTGGACTTCTGTAACTCACTCTATGCAGGGTCTTCCCTTATCTGGAAATTGCAACTGGTACAAAATGTGGCAGCCCTCACCCTGCACTGGCTACTGATTATATTCCAGGTCAAGTTTAAAGTGCTGGTCTTGACCTCTAAAGCTATACATGGGCTGGCCCCTGTGTACATAAGGGACTGTCTCTGCAAATATGTCTCCAGAAGAGCCTTGTGCTCTACCAATAAAAACAGGCTTGTGATCCTTGGCCCCAAAGAAAATTGGCTGGCTTGCCTGGTGGAAGGAGCTCCCAGAAAACATCAGGAGTTCCACAGGGACTATCAAACTGAACTCTTCCATAGTTGAGGCCAGTAAAATAGTTAACGTCTATATTAATGTCAGATTGGCCTCCCTCCTGTAACACACACCACCCAGGGTTCTGACTTTTAGACTTCTGGCTGTAATTTTAGATTTTTAGATTTTTGAATTTTAGATTGGTTTTACTGTGACTGAACTGTATTACTATGTACATGCTATCCATTGCCCTGAATTTGCCTGGGTGCAGAAGGCAGGTTATAAAATAAAAACACAAAGGGTGGCAGGGGTGGGCAAAAGAGCATGAAGACAAGTGTGATGGCATATGGTACTTTAAATGGTGCTTTAAAAACCCATGGTAGCATGGGTTTTTACATGCTGTTAACTGCCCCGAGACTGTTGCCAAAGAGGAAAGGTCTACAAATCAAATAAATAAGTGTCCATTAACAACAGTATCCCTGATTAACTGAGCTATGCAAATTCAAATATTTGTGTAAGAGGGGGGTGCACATATAATGTTAACTATGGGGAGGATCTGTGGGTAAGTGCTCCGTGCTGCAACTACGGTCCTTAGTCTGACTGCTCACATGCATCAGTGTTACTTTAGACAGAGGTGCCACATCCTGTCATAATATGGACCAACCAACAGAAAAGAATTGTATCAGCCATGTGGACAAACCAAATAAAAGGAAAGTACAAACAAGTATTGCATGCAGATTATAAAGTGTCAAGGAGAATTTCAAGCCAGCCAATCCAGCAACCTGGCTTGAACCTCACAGCCTACACCACCAGCAATCGATTTACTGCCAGCCTAGCTGACAGAAGTCTGGGACGTGGTGTATCACCTGGCTGCAGTAGCAGCTCTTTGTTCATCCCCAGACTGAGGATTTAAAGGAGCCACAGAGGATGCTGTATCTACTCCTCCTGAGCATCTAGTCTCCATAGCCATTCTTCCTGTACCTATAAATGCCCTATAAAGCTTGTTCCTCAATCCAAACAACATTGCTCCTGGTTTCTTTCTCTATGCTGGTGGCTGTTTGGGTCTTTCCTCATTTGACTGAAGCTTTTCTAGTAGCCTCTTAGATCATGCTTGCTGCTTGGACTTGATCCCTGCCTACTTTAATTTTGCTTCAGTCTTTGCAACTGATTCTAGAATCTGGCTGCAGCAGAACATTCTGCACTGGAACCTGACACAAGTTAAAAGTCAAATCACACTTCCTTTCCTGGCCTTGGCTGGCACCACATATCTAAATGCTCCCTTTCTTTGACGTGCTGGCTGATGTGTGTGTGCTTATGTTCCATTGATTTCAGTGACATTTAGGAATGCTTATAATTCTTGAAATTTCTACTTCCAAATAGTGGACTGGTGCCAATAGCATTGGCCACTGAATATTATTAGAGGATGAACAAATGCTAAATAAGCACGCTGGGATTAACCAAGCACAGAAATATTACAATATCATCAATAAATACACATTTTTTAATTGGGAAAAGCAAAATTCTATCACCAAGTTCTCTAATAAGAGCAGCACAAAACAACTGTTCCATTCAAAATAAATAAAACGAAGAGTATAAATAGTTCAAAATTAAGGATTATTTTTGCACTAAACTGGATTAATATAAATATCGGCTCTTCATGAAAGCTAGGGTATATTTAGCAATTCAGTGTCACAACTGTTCAAGTCAAGAGTTTGGCAAGAGCTTGCAAATGATGTCCAGACTAAACAAATACGATAAAGTGCGTAAAGAAGAAAACATAAGAAAACAATTATCCCATAGGTTAGTGTACAAGATGTTATTCAGAAGACACGTAGTGTCCTAATAGTGACTCGATCTCAACTTGCAAGTTTTGGCTATGATCATTGCCTTAGTTAAAAATTATGGGATGAAAATTAACAAAAATATAAACTATTATGGAAGTATATACTTAAGCAAACCATCAAGACCCAGTTCTACAAATAGACAACATACTTAGTAGAGTCTTAGGAATACAAAATGGAAAATTTTATATGATTAATTTGTCATAAGGCTATTTCCCAAGTGTTCGGTGACATACCTCTACAACAGTAAGGAAGGGATATGCTACAGCAACACAGGAGCCCTGAGCAATTTGGACTTCAGGCAAAGCAGCAATTAGGCAGTTGTTGGGCATAAGCCTGACTACACAGGAAGGGAAGTGTGTCTTTGTCCAAGTCTGGCTGGGGTTCATTGGCCAGCAGAGAGGGGATAGAGGCTGTAAGAAGGCAGCCTGGAAAAGCATGAGGGAGCACCATGGAATGATACAGTTCCTTTTATTCTATTTTACTGTTTGTATATTTGTATTTTATATTTTGTAAAGGCCTATGGCTATATACAAATAAATGTATCTATAATGTTATCAACGGTGTTAGCCACACTGAGACTGCAGTCAGAGGGGGTGGCCAATAAATCAAATAAGAAGAAACATAAAGGAAAAGGGGAGTGGAGGAGTAAGAGGAGAGCACAGCAAAAGCAGGAAAAGACACAGAAGTGGAGGAGGAACCAAGACTGGATGCAAGGAGGGCGGGAATAGGTTTGCAAACTCTTGCCTAGGAAATTCCTGGAAATTTGGGAGTGGTGCTTGTGGAGGGGTGTAATTTCAGGAGTGATTTCACATCAAATCTAGACAACAGAGTGTCCTCTGCAGCTGGCATTTTCTTCAGGGGAACTGGAGATTCTGGGAGTAGTTCCTACAGAACTCCACACCCTACCTGGAAGTTGGAAACTCTAGGAGTATAGGGAGGAAATGGCAGCAAAGGGAGAGCTGGAGAGAAGCACTAACCACAGGAAGGAGAAAGAAAAAGATAAGGAAGTGGAAGAATAGTCTATGGCTGTCAAGGGGTAGTCTGAAGATCAAAGAAAGAGCCGTGGCCGATCCCACTATAACATTCCCCCAGGGTAACAATGAAGCAGAAAAGACCCACATCCTTCCATGTACTAGTTTCATGGATGGACATCCATGATTATCCCCTCCCCCCTAGTAGATATTACAAGGGACCTTTTACAAGATCTTTATAAGGTATTCTTGCAAACTGTATGAGACCATTAGAAGTATAGCTAAGATTCTGGTCTAATAATATAATAATATAATATAATATAATAATATAATATAAGTATAAAGAAGCGTGTATGTGTTAGTGTCTTTTCAGTTCTCTTATATAACTTCTCACAATATGAGTATGCAAAAGCAGTCCTGATCCCAAAATGAGATCCAGATCTCAATGCGTGTCCCTACGAAAATGGCCAACTTAGTTGCCTAATTTCCCATTTTTCATTAGTAAGCTCTTATGTGGTAAACCATACTGATATTCCTGTTCCTGAGATGCTATGGAAGACCTCTCTACAATTAATTTCTATGCACTTATCTATTTGAAACTAGTCATGCCACAAATGCCACCATTTAATATAGAACTGCACATCATAACAAAATGATAGTATGTCCTTATCCTCCATGGTTCCTCTATATATTTGTGAAACAGCCTGGGGGGGTGGAACGTGTCCGGCTGTCCAAGTTGCACCCTGTTGGCCCTGCCCCTGCAGCTTCTGCCCTACGTCCCTGTACTCTAGCCTCTTTGCTCTCAGACACGTCTCAGTGTCTGGAGCCAGCAGCAGGTAAGGGGAAAGGGCCTGGGGCAAAGGGTCATATTGGAGGGCCTGCTAATGAGGGCTTCTTGGTCTGCTAGGCTGGGTCTGCTAACAAGCTGGCCAGCCCCCGCCCGCCTCACTTGATCCGGCTGCAAGCTGCAGCCCAAAGCCACGTTAAGCTGCCTGACTGGGGGCCAGGGGAGGGGACCCTTTCAAGGCCTGTTCTTAGGAAGCTAGTATATATATAGTGCAACTACACCTATTAACAGTCAACCCTGTAATACTGGATTTCAAGTTGTGATGTGACACAACATGGTTCACACAGGTTTGGGTTTTGCTACAACTTGGCCACACCTGTTCATTGCTCATCATGCAAAACAGAATTGGAGAAGCAACAGCATAGTTTAGTAGATGATACCCAGGAGTAATCGGGACACTTTCAAAATGCTGTCTTTAAAGCATAGAACATAAGAGCCCTGCTGAATCAGACCAATGGTCCATCTAGTGCAGCATCCTGTCTCATACATTGGCTGACCACGTCCAGCAACAGGGCATAGAAGCCAAAGCTTATTGCTTCTGAATGCGAAGGCTCCCCTCAGTCACCATAGCTAGTAGCCACTGTTAGACTTACCTTCCAGTAATCTATCTAATCCTCCTTTAAGACCAACAAAGATTTATTCAAAGTGTGAGCTTTTGAGTGCAAGCATTCTTCCTCAGCTCACACCTTGAATAAATCCTTGTTGATCTTAAAGGTGCCACTGGACTGTGACTTTATTGTGCTGCTTCCAGCCCAATACTCCGAACCAGCTGGGCAAGAGAGCACATAAAGCTTTTAAAGAGTGTGGGGGGAGAAGACTGCCCGCTGTGGAACTCCATATGGGAGTTGAAAGGGGCATGACAACTCATCCCCCTCAGTGACCCTCTGTTTCTGGTTCCATAGGAAGGTTCCATTGTAGGATCGTCCCACAAATCCTAGTCATGCTGAGGCTGTGGGCCAAAAGCTTCTGGTCATCAAATGTGGCTGACAGATCTAACATTATGAGAATGACTGAACCACCCCTATCCAGCTGGCAATGGCGAGATACAGGTGGGCAAAGGTGGGGATTCCCAGGAAGTGTCCTACCTTAGCAACTTTGCAAGCAGCTCAGCAGAGATGTTATGCCATATATCCACCAGCGGATGTTTAGTCTGATGGATCCCAAGTTGTGAAGCACACAGATTGTTCAAGTAAAATGAGTACCGTGTGGCAGACGTGTGTTTATTCATTCATCTGCCTTGTTCACATATAAAGTTTACACTGGAAGGAAATATATGGGTTGCTTCCATTGGTCTGTCAGTAGACGGTCCTGAAATATATCATAGGAGGCTTTTTCCCTCCAGTTTTCTGAAAGCTCTGAAGGTTATAATTGGAAAAATTGCAACTCCCCCCCCTGGGGAAAAAAAACACATTTCAAAAGAGAAAAAATCCTATCCCCAATTTCTCAATATTTTCCCCAGTATTTATATGTTGGCACTACTAATTATTTAAATAATTTCTAACATGATTTATAATTCACGAAGTAATAGTTAATGAACATGTTTATGAAAATAGGTCTCACTGTTATTCCAAGGACCTGCCAATCAAGGCAAGCATGCTGCCCCTGTGTTGTTTGCCCTGGGTGAGGATTGACTGGCACTCTGCCAGGGATGAGGCACAAGGGGTGGGATCCTGTAGAAAGCTATGTATGTGGCTGTCAAGAGACGCCTATGAAAAACATGACATTTGAAAGCATGATATTCACAAGGATTTATTTAATTTAGAGAGCCAGTTTGGTGTAGTGGTTAGGCTACACGCGGATTTTTAATCTGGTGAGCTGGGCTTGATTCCGCGCTCCACCACATGCAGCCAGCTGGGGGACCTTCACAGTACTGATAAAGCTGTTCTTATTGCACAGTAGCATCAGGGCTCTCTCAGCCTCACCTACCTCACAGGAAAGGAGAGGAAAGGGAAGGCGATTGTAAGATGCTTTGAGACTCCTTCAGATAGAGGAAAGTGGCATATAAGAACCCCCTCCTCCCCACCTCAATAGATTTGTTCGATGTAACTTTGTTTATAAAACTACATTTTATCCTTGTTTGTCTGAATTACTAATCAAAGAAAGATGACAAAGAAATGTCTTTTAACAGATTTCACTCTTGAACGTACTGTAACTAACACTCCAATCACAACTCTCGTCAAACTCCAATCTATTGACCGGACAGCCTTTTGTCATATTAGCATGAGAGAGAGGTATTAGAGTGGCATAAAGACTATGAGGCTGGTTCTCCGCATTTCACTGTAGGTTTTTAGTCATTTTGTCCCTGTACATGCAGTTTACTCAGGATTGCCCAGTGCAACTTATTGGCAGAGCAGCACTTTCCATGTGCAACCTCCTATGTCTGCCCCTGCTCCTTGCAAAATCTGGTGCTGAAGATTGTGATGATAGCCCCCAGGCATGCCCTTTGCTGTGTAAGGAGGGAAAGTGGCTGCAATCCTACATTTTTATTTCTGGTTCATTATAAGCAAGACAGGTCAGGCCAAACATATGGCTTTTCTTAACTCTTTGTATGACAAAAATAGGTCAACTGGCAGGCTCTAGGTAAAGTCAGGTTTCCAGCAAGAAATCTCCAGACTGTCACAAGGGTAATGAAATTACCTGCACAAAGAGGACTGGGAAGGATGTTCTTCCTCACCCAAGCACAACTGGAACAAAGGAACAGGACCAGTGACAGATTTAATTAACTGTCCTGTATTGTTTCACCTTGATCTCTTCCTGGTCAAGTGAATCTTCTAGTAGCTTCCTTCTGTTCTTAATTACTAGCACATCAAAATCCCATTGACACTGAGTCCTCTACAACTGGATTCCCTTCCCAACCAGAATGCAGATGAAGGTCACTCCCAAAGTCTTACCAGCTCCAAAGGTACCCTTTTATCAAAGTCTTGTTCACCCATTAACAAACTTCTGTTTCTTTGACATTGCCTTCGTGTTTTGTTTTAGGGCTTCCATGCTCTGCCCCAGCTCTCAAAATACAAATTTTCTATAAAAAGAAAGCTGAGACAAGCATTCTCTATTTTCATGTTTGGCTCTGCCTTATGTGAGACCAGCTTGCTGGCCAGGCTGCTTCCTCTGGAACCCTCGCTCTCAGCACATCAGATGGTAAATATGACCCAAATTCTCCCTCTTTTACACCAAATCATCCCTTCACTTTCCTCTATATGGCTGATCTAGATTAAATTGTATGTATGTTGGTAGGGACCATTTATATTTGTTTTCAATCAAATTCCTTTTTAATTTTTAGAACTGCCTCTGTCTAAAATTTCTTGCCAGATACTTTCTTTGTGTACATAGGCCGAGTATCTCACTCATTATCACCTCTCACATTGCTTGTCTGTCTCCCAGAATTGCTAATTCCCCCATCATAAATTCAGAAGACAGGTATATTTCCAGTAGCAGTGGGACCCAAATGGACCCCCCCCAACCAAAAATAAAAGACAGATGAGCCAAGGAGCTGCGATGAATAAAGGTAAAAAAGGTAAAGGTATCCCCTGTGCAAGCATCGAGTCATGTCTGACCCTTGGGGTGACGCCCTCCAGCGTTTTCATGGCAGACTCAATACGGGGTGGTTTGCCAGTGCCTTCCCCAGTCATGACCGTTTACCCCCCAGCAAGCTGGGTACTCATTTTACCGACCTCGGAAGGATGGAAGGATGAGTCAACCTTGAGCCGGCTGCTGGGATTGGACTCCCAGCCTCATGGGCAAAGCTTTCAGACGGCTGCCTTACCACTCTGCGCCACAAGAGGCTCATGCTGCAATGAATAAGGGGAGCTAAACAAAATGTCCACTCCTTTCTCTTCCACTAGCAGATTCTCAAAAATTTCATGGGCAGGAGGACCCATGATAGTGAGTGCAGCCCACCCAAATAGTGCAGCTTTTTGTCCACCAAGACCCTCAACATCATGGCCTTCAGCTTTTCAGGGGCCAAAAGGGACTGCTGTGAGGAGGTTAACATGAGTTAAGATCTGTGCTCATCAGCACATTATTCTAGCAGTTAGTATGATACTACTCACAGTATTTACACTAAAATATAAACTGTTTATATGTATAATAGAACAAATAATGCTGATTTCTTGATGCACCAGTTACATCAAAAACTTATAGGAAACTCTGGATGCAGAAGAACAGAAAACGGTAGAAGAAGAGTTGGTTCTTATATGCCGCTTTTCTCTACCTGATGGAGGTTCAAAGTGGCTTACAGTCGCCTTCCCATTCCTCTTCCCTCAACAGACACCCTGTGAGGTGGGTGAGGCTGAGAGAGCCCTGATATCACTGCTCGGTCAGAATAGTTTTATCAGCCCAAGGTCACCCAGCTGGCTGCATGTGGGCGAGTGCAGAATTGAACCCGGCATGCCAGATAAGAATCACAGATTTGATTTACACATGGGAAAAATGAAATATAACCATGGATTTGGGGATCAAAATAGTAAAAGTGAAAAATTATAAATCAGCCCTTTGCCACACATCTCTCATCCACCCCCAGCACTAATGGGACAAATAGACAGGAGTAGTAAACTGCTGTGCCAAGTTAGATCCTCTAATGCAGAGACTATCAAATATCCTAAGATCTGTAGCACATCTGAAAACTAAGCCTCATATTCTAGGTTGTTTCTAAAAGGGAGTCAGAGTAAACTGAAATTGCATTCAATTGCAAAGTAAATGAGTCTGGATTCACTCCCAGCAGCCCCTCCGTGCTCCATTTCTCAGGTGAAAAACAAGTGTCAGTGCAGGATATACTTTGATTTTGATAAGGAAACATCTTGATCTGGTGACAGGTAATGACAGATCTCCTGCCTTCTTACCATTTTTAAATGTCTTTCATCCTATGACAGGAATTGAAAATGATACGATAGATCAAATCTGGAGGTGGGCTACCTTCATTACACCAGTGGGTTTTAAAGACTTGGATAACTTATTATTCTGAATACTGTAAACCGCAATGTCCAATGACCAAGCCTCAGTTCTAGCAGACCACAATATATCATTTCAAGGAACCAATATTATGCTCATTCTAAATTTAGTGCTCATAAAATTGTAGAAACTTGCCATTGTGTGAAGCCAGCGATTGTCTAGACAAACACTCCACCCACACATCTCTGCCAGTAAAGCCCAGCTCTGCTGCAACTGTCCTGTTATTCCTGGTATTAAACTACTCCATGACACCAGCTGTAACCAGTCATGTACATGGACAAATGTTCCTTTGGTATTAAAATGCAATCATTAAATACATCCCTCCCCCTTATTTTTTAATAATACTTTTCAACCTCAGAAGACATTTGAAGTACAAATTCAGGTGTTACTTTAGCCTGCTCATCTCTCTCAAATTTATAGCTTTACCTTGTTTTTCTTCCACGAGCTGGCAGGGCCCTGGTGTGGTGGTCAATAAATGCAAATATAAACATACAAATAAAACTATTTTAACACTGCACCAGAATCAACAACCAAGCCTTAGCTGAAAATGTCATAGAATCATAGAATCGGAAGGGGCCATACAGGCCATCTAGTCCAACCCCCTGCTCAATGCAGGATCAGCCCAAAGCATCCTAAAGCATCCAAGAAAAATGTGTATCCAACCTTTGCTTGAAGACTGCCAGTGAGGGGGAGCTCACCACCTCCTTAGGCAGCTTATTCCACTGCTGAACTACTCTGACTGTGAAAATTTTTTTCCTGATATCTAGCCTATATCGTTGTACTTGAAGTTTAAACCCATAACTGCGTGTCCTCTCCTCTGCAGCCAATGGGAATAGCATCCTGCCCTCCTCCAAATGACAACCTTTCAAATACTTAAAGAGGGCTATCATGTCCCCTTTCAACCTCCTTTTCTCCAGGCTGAACATTCCCAAGTCCTTCAAACCTATCTTCATGGGGCTTGGTCCCTTGGCCTCAGATCATCCTCGTCGCTCTCCTCTGTACCCTTTCAATTTTATCTACGTCCTTCTTGAAGTGAGGCATCCAGAACTGCACACAGTACTCCAAGTGTGGTCTGACCAGTGCTGTATGCAATGGGACTATGTGATTTTGACGTGATGCCTCTGTTGATACAGCCCATTGTCATTGAAATGAAGTAGAAAAGTGATAAATACAGAATATATCTTTGAATCATTCACATTTGTTTCCCAGACCAGATTTGCACTTGGAAATAGATATTTATTTCAATTTGCTAATATTTTACAGAACTAATACACATTACCTTCATTCCACTAATCAAAGTACAGAATACTGTCACAGTTGCTGGATGGGGCGTTAGGTAAAACTCCACAGGTCCAAAGGAGCATTTCCCATGATCCCATCTTTCCTCCATAGAGCTCAGGGCACCATACATAGTTCTCCCCTACTCTGTGGATCATGGACAAGCCAATAAAAGTAGGAGGGGGATCCTGTTGTGTTACCTGCACTCATTAGGGAATACAAAATGCAGTGGGGGATATTATCTGAGAATTTTTGAGTAGGGAGAAATGATATTAATGGCAAACCACAATTTCATGATTACCAGATTAAGAGACGGTTTGAACAGCTACCACAAATAAGTGGGTAACATTCTAGAATACCACACAATATTTTTTAGCACACTGCCATATGGTAAATATTATATCTAAAGCTAGACTGTAATCATAATGACTACAAGAGAGAGAAGTTTCATTAGAGCACCTAACCTGGCTAGACTTGGGTCGGGAATCTTCCCATCTGTTTAAAGCAGTCCACAGGTTGACCTGCTAACCTCATGTAGCAGATACATACTGATGCACAACAATTGCTTGTAGAAAAAATGATAACTCTTGTCTTTGTTGATATGCAAGAGAATATTGACAAAGACAGAGTCATTATTTTTTCTACATGCAGTTGTTGTGCACTTGTTGATTGCTGAATGTGAGAATGTTTTGTGAAGATGTGTTATGTTCTATCAATTAGATCACATTGCACATCATATTTATTTAGGGTGTGCTTAGCCTCCAAAACAAGACTGAAGGTGAGCACGGTAAAATAAATACAATTAAGGATCTATGAAAATTAACAAAAGTTATGTAGTTAAAAATTCAGTGGCAAATCAAACACCTGCCTGAATAATTCCACCTTCCACAGCTTGCAGAGTCTTGACAAAGTGGAAGCGTTTCTAACAGCTTCAGAAAGACTGTTCCATAAATTAAAGGCAGTCATTGAAAAAGCTCTAGTTCAAGCAGTGATTGTCCTAACTACTCTGGAGGAGGAGGAGGAGGAGGAGGAAGAACTATTTTTCTTCATATGCCACTTGTTTCTACCAGAAAGAGTCTCAAAGTGGCTTACAATCGCCTTCCCTTTCCTCTCCCCACAAGAAACACCCTGTGATATAGGTGAGGCTGAGACAGCCCTGATATTACAACTCAGAACAGCTTTATCAGTGCTGTGGTGAGCCCAAGGTCACCCAGCTGGCTGCATGTGGAGAAGGCGCAGGGAATCAAACCCGGCTCGTGGGATTAGAAGCCACCAAGGTGTTGGTCAGAGGAATGGAGCTGTCACATTGGGTAGATATAAGAGAGGACATCCTATATGCTGCAGGTTTGCAGTTTTCAGGACTTTAAAGGTAGCAAACAGCACTTTGAAATGAACTCCAAAATCGGCAACTAGTGCAGAGGTTTAAAAACAGACGTAACAGGCTGCTACATTTCGCACTAGCTGAATTTTCTAAATTATTTTCATGGAAAGCCTTGTATAGACAGTGTTGCGATAGTCTACTTCCAGGTTACTAGCCCATGAAACTTCATGGCAAAATTCCTTGGGTTCAATCAGGATGACTCCTTCCCAACTAGATACAACTGATAAACACAGTTCTTGCTACCCACAATCATTTTTTCAATAGAAAAACAGGTTCTAAAACTACCACCAACTGAAGTCTGATAATGACTTATTTACCCCATCAAGGATAAGCAGCACAAACCACAACAAAGCCCTAGTTTTTCCAATCAGCACACCTCTGTTGTACTCTGGACTAAAGTTCAGCCTGACCCCACTTAGTAATTTGTCAACAGACGACAAGCATTATCATGTCACAGTTAAGTTGTGGCCACACATGTGTAAATAAGTCATAGCTTATTCACAGATTGATTGCTACTGGGTTGCCGAGGGTTAACGGATGTCCTCTTTTTAGAGGTGTCTGTCATCTTTTGGGCTCATTTTTAAAAAACTGATGAAAATGTCCTCCTTTTGGATTGGAAGGTTAGAAATATTACTAGTTAATAGCAAGTCTTACAGCTGAAACAAGAGGGTATTTTAAATGAGATTTTTCATAGTGATCGCTTGTTTGAAGTCATTAGGAAATATGTCCTCTTTTTTGTCTTTTAAAATATGATAACCCTATCCCACTGGGCACTTGGTTGTTTGCATACAGAGCTACTCATGAAATCAGAATTGATGGCAGTCATGCAAGGAACAGTGCTCAGTCTCTGACATACGGCCCTAAAGGCATGGCCCTTCATAAAAAACAGCAACGCATAGTCAAGCAGGTTTACATGATAATATATTGGGCCAGGAGCCTCCACCCCCACCCCCCCAGTGTTTGATGGTTGGTTCTGTAACACAGTGATGTTGCTATTTAGACAACTGCAATGCCCATAACTACTGAATGAGCTTCCACCTTGCTAGTTTACTGATTACATTTGAGGCTATTTCAGCATGTATATATTCTCCCACAGAATGCAGTAGTGACTATAATAGCACATTAAAATTAATGAGTCACTTCATTCAGTCCAGTTTATCAGAAAGCTGTTTGAATACATAACATGTATTAAAAGGTAATTTCTCAGTTATATGCAAGACTCTCAGAAGAGAATTAGAACTGCAGACTTATAATAAAGCATAAACTGATTTCCTAATGTTGATATTAAAATTTAAAAATCAATTAAAATAATAATTGCACGTTCCTACAGATGTGATGAAAATACATTATGGCTGTTATTCTGTGTTTAACTTGCAAATATGGAAAGGGAAACAAATATAAATAGGCATGTCATTAATCAAATGTACCTTTGGAGTTTCCAAGAGGTGTGAATCTTGGGGCTTTTGTATATAATGTGTATTAAACACATCAGCTACATTCCTGCTTTGAATGGATTCAATAAAAGAAGAATATTAAACTGAGGTTAAATGAGCCCATGTTTTCAAGCAATAGCCTTCAACCTCTTCAGGCTGGGAATTCATCTAGCTTAGGACCTACATGTTGAGTCCTGCAACTTCTGTTGGAACCCTCTCTATTTTTTTTACAGAAGCTGCATTCAGATATCACAACAAATATATCCATGATGGGTGTAAATATGGTTTATTCCTATGCTCCTGTCTCCTTCTGAGTTTGTGACTGAAGACTGCGTTATCTAGGAAAAGTCACTCAATACCAGTTTGCTGTTGATGTGGGTATTTGGATCAACTGGAGTCTGTTTTTCTCAAAAACTGGGATTCAACCATGGTTGAGAATCTGGTTTGTGGTGAGAGAAAACATTCTCCAGTAGGTTTAGTGGCTTATATTGGAACATCACAGTAAATGGGAGATCAATATAACCATAAATCCAGGAAGCTCTTAATGTATGAGAACAGAAGAGAGGAGGGTAAGTGTGCTGGACTAAGCAGGGGGTGGGGGTGAATTGGGGACATGGGGTGTATGCTCTCAGTGATATTGCTATTTCACCTCTGGGAAAACCACCAATATGACATATTATTTTCTTGTATCCAGGTGAGATCTGGGAATCCCCTGGTTTTAATCATCTCCAGGTGACAGAGATCAGTACCCCTGCAGAAAATGGCTGCTTTGGAAGGTGGATTCCATAGCATTATATTCCACAGAGGTCCCACTCCACCCCAAATACCACCCACTCCTGTCTCTACCCCCAAAGTCTCCAGGTACTCCCCAACCCAGATTCTAGAAGAGCAGCATGTACAATTTATAGATAAATAAATGCTGAAAAAAGTAAAATTGGAACAGACATTAAGTATGCATCCATGTCAGAAGAACAGAAATTAATGTTGTTAGCCAGTACTGAATTATATTGACATAAACTCTGCACAGAGCACAATTGTGGTGCCAAGCTCTCTTTTGACTTCCTGTTCAAATTCATTTTGAACATATGTATAGAGTTTATGCAGGCACATATATATTCACAGGCTCTGTCCACATAATTGGGAGCCCTCTCATGCAGACCCAGGCCTGTGTACATACATACGCTTGAGTTTCTGTTTGCTCTATTCATATGTTTTAATGAGTCTGCATAGATTGCCAACTGCAGTCCCACTTCCCACCATGAATCTTCATGCTGCTCAGTTAGACCATCTGAAAAGGGATATTGTTGGTGCTTCAAAGTCATTAGAAGGCCCAATAACAGTATGCCTGCTATAAATCTGCTCGTTGTCTAGACACTTAATTCTGAAAGAAAACTCTACATACCCTTTTATCTTCTTTGTCTCTTTTGAGTTCATAAAACAGTATTTGTCTGGCAAACAAGGTAACATTTTATGAAACATCTCAATCCGCCAAGTTTGCAAGATCTATATCAGACCCATAAAGTATTATGTAATGTACAAAGCTCTCACTCCCCCCCACAACTTCAAATTCTACAGCCAGCCTCTAAAAGGTATGTTTCCTAGTGAAAAAGAGTTTTGAAGTCTAATAGTGTAGTGGTGACGTGTGAAATTGTACAGATGCAAGTTGAGCATGTGTGAGCTGGCAAGCACCCAGAAAGGCAGTACATGTCTCTAAGGCAGCATCTACCTTCCCAAGGCAAAGAGGCTGCAGCGACAGCCCACCAAGCTGACCAGCAGCCTTTCCAAACCCAATTCTGTAATGCAGTGGTACTTACTCCATGTTTGCAGAGAGGCTTATAAACGGTTGCCATGACTATTAAGTCATGCAATATGACTACTAAGACAGATCAAGATGGGTAGCTATGTTTGTCTACAGCAGCAGAAAAGAGCAAGATTCCAGGAGTACCTTAAAGGTTAACTAAATCTGTGGCAGGGCTTGAGCTTTCATGAATCTTTAAGGTGCTAGTGGGCTCTTGTTCAACTCATATGGAGAACCAGGGGTTGGGTGGATTCGTAACAGTAATGGTGTTGGGCTTGGGAGCAATGGATTAGGTTGACCTCAACCAAATGCCTGGTGGAGGAGCTCCCTTTTGCAGGCCCTGCAGAAGCATTCAGGTTCCGTCAGGGCCCTGATCTCCTCTGGGAGCTCGTTCCACCAGGTGGGGGCCAGAATGGAGAAAAGCTCTGGCCCTGGTTGAGGTCAAGCAGGCTTCCTTGGGACCACGGACCACCAGGCGGTTGGAGGTGGTAGAGTGCAAGGCTCTTTGAGGGGTGCAGGTGGAGAGGCGATCCTTTGATGTGGTCTAACGAAATCAATTCTGCATAGCACCTTTTGTACTCCATCTTAAGGCAGCTCCCAGTTACAGATTTGGGAGTGTTTCCCTCTCAAGCCCTGCAACTCCCCCCTTCTTTTTAAAAATGGTTTTTAATTCTTTCAAGAGTATCACCTTTGAAGATGCTTGTTGGCAATAACCACCACTAAACATCTAATGATGAATCATGATGGTGCCTATATGATAGGCTAATAGGGAGAAAGTATTCTGATTAACCTTTACGTAATGAAGATATCCTGGCTCAAAGTAAATATCATTTTTATAAATCAATTGATTTTTTCGTCACCTACACGTTTCTATATTACCTCTCCTTCACTGACTTAAATTTAGGTTATCAAAATACAAATCAATCCTTAAGATTGTTAAAACTCTATAACTGCTCGCACACTGATTAGTGTCTATTCAGCAAAGAATTTTGATGAGATCTTCATTCAAAAGATGCTAATTTTTGTGAGATGCCATAGTTCAGTGGCTGAGCATGTCTGCATAAGGTCCCAGGCTCAATTCCTGGCATCTCCTGTTAAAGAATCTTTGGCGTTCAGCTATTAGGAAAGTCTAAAACTCTGAGCCATGGCCAATCAAAGTAGACAATATTTGGCAAGAAAGAGCAGTAGTCTGATTTAGGAAGCCACATTATGTCAATTATACTTCCCTTTAGCTCTCTGGGGCATATAATACAGTTTTTTATTTGAACTATTATAAACATACAAACACACACTGTGTTGTCTTACAACGTATTTGAGCAGAGTCAAACACTACTACAAGAAAGAGAATAAGGGTACAATTTTTAATTGCAGTTTCTCTTATATAATGTTTTAATGATTAATGATTTAAATACATATTTAACAGCAAGGAACGCAGTGTTTTCAAACTTTGCATTACACCCTACAACCTCCTCCCCCTTCTTCTGTGAATACCCCCATAAGGTTCCCTAGAATGGGGGTGAGCTTTGCCTTTAGGAATCTCATGCTGGGGTCCATGATGTCAGTTTATAAGGGGCTACTGGATGGCTATTCTCTTAAAGAGGGATGTCATGTAGTGCCCTTGGAGCTTTCAGGTAGTTCACCTCTTTTGACCAGTTGGAGATAGCTGCAACAGACTGACATGGCTTCATCTCTTACTCACTCATGCACTCTGCTGTCTAAAGCTCACACAGGGAACAGGCTGGTGGATGGTCAGAGGGGGAGATGCATTTGCTTTTTGAAAGTGGGGTAGGTCTCTGAGACTCATACTCCCACACAATTAAGGGGGGAAGCCCCTCCCCACACACACACCCCTTCTTTCAGTTCAGAGTCCCCCACAGGTGATTTTTAAAAAATTCAGGTACAGAGCTCTCACATTGGGTGTAGGTTGGCCATAGCAGTGCCAAATGGTAGTAATATCACATAAATATTTTACAATGTCATCATGTGCCAGTAATGAATGGATATCAGTACCAAAAGAGGGAAATAAAAATATGTTTATTCAATATCCTGAACAATCTAGAATATGTATATTAAATTGAACAGACATCCAGAGTCAATCCAATATAGTAAATCCATTAGGAGTGAGGCTATAGTGCTTCCTAGTGCTTTTCATTCCAGGTACCCCCCCTCCTCCATTCAAGTACCACAAGATCATTTATCTTCCAAAGTACAAGTGAATGGTCATTCACTAGGTCTTGCAGCCCAACCAATCTATTCGTTAACACAACAAACACACTCCTGGAACTAAATTAAATGCACATGTAGGCAAAGGCAAGGAGAATTTAAAACTAGATTAATACCGTGTCATTAAGGCTGTAACCCTAAGAACACTTTCTTGGCAGTAAATGCCACTGAATAAAATGGGATGAGTCAGAATCAGACCTGCTTAGGACTGCTCCAAATACTCCAAATACATATACCAATTTGCCCCATGACAAATCACTGCTTTGCATACAACTCTCAAATGCAACATAATATTTTGATTACTTATAACCATTCTTGTACCTGTCTATTTTTCACGTAACATGAACCTTTGATCTTCAGGAAAGAGCATCTTTCCTCTAGGGGCCTTCCTTTTGTCATGTCAGAAGACACACCCTCACCCCACCCCTTGACATAAAAGGTAGATGGCAAGTAAATATCTCAGCCATCACAGCTGGAGAATATAAGTCCAGCTAATAAGTATAGTTGGAAGGCTGATCTGGGGAAAAGCTTCTGAATCTACAATAGCTGGTGAATATTGACCTCCAAAACAATATGGACTATGGCTTCTTCGTGGCTATCTTAACATATAGCAGCCATAGGAAGAAAGCCTGGCTACTTCCCAGTTCCAGCCTCATCGGCTTGCAGTTATGCCCAAGTCTGTGCCATGTACTGAATTCAGTCCAAATTTTGGTGTGCCACTAAATTTCTGTCATTATGCCAAAATGTGGATCTATGAAGAATCAGGGTGTGACAACACACTGGATGAGCCTGTCCATGGGCTGAACCTCTTCCCACGGCCACCATAGGCTGAGAAAGCTGTGACGACAAGCCCTTAGCAAGATGAATTAAATAACCACGTCCTTCTGCTGACTAGTTTTCTCTTCCCACAAATGCACAGAATAAACAGCAGGGACATAAAATTGACAACGCAGTTTTAAAAAATCAAACAAGGGTAGAAAATCCAAAGGGAAACTAAACTCTTTAAAGCAGCCTTTCTCAACTTTCTTCAGCCTTTTAGAAACCCCAGATGTGGTTGGGAAGAATAGCTCTGTACATGCCCATCTGGGGCTGCTCCTCTCCAAATCCATCACTGGCCATTTTGGGAGGGGGTGGGTGGGTCAACATGACCATATATGGTTATATAACCCAATAAATATTTAATAAATTTGAAAAATATATTTAAGAATTAACTCTCATCCATTCAGGAAACCCTTCCAGGGCTGTCAAGAAACCTGAGGGTTTCCCGAAACCCTGGTTGAGAAATCCCGCTATAGAGCCTTGTGAAGGCAGGCAATGGCAAACTGCTGCGGTTTCCTCTTCCAGATCTTTATATTGCTGGAATAGCCTCTTGGTGGACATGTGCAGTTGAGAACACATCTCCAATAGAAATCTGGTTCAAGAATGCAGGATTGATAGATATCATCTAAGCCATCATAATTCACTCAACAATTACACTTGAAGTGACAACACCAAATTTTCCCAGCCGTTTAGAGAAAAAACTACATAATTTAAGTGTTACTTTATATACCCTCAACCTTTATTCAGGATGTAAATACTTCTTTACTTCACAAGTGATTAAAGCGTGGAATTCACTGCCAGAACATATAGTAATAGCCACAGGTGTGGATAGCTTTAAAAGGGGCTTAGAAAAATTCATGTAAGATAGGTCTCTCAGTGGCTATTAGCCATGGTGACTAAAGGGAGCCTCCACATTCAAAGGCAGTAAACCTCTAAATACTGGTGCCAGGAGGTTAAGGCCTCAGCCTCTTTGCCCTGTTGGACCTCCAGAGGAACTGGTTGGTCAGTGTGGATGCTGGACCAGAGAGGCCACTGGTCTGATCTAGCAGGGCTTTTCCTACATTCTTAATCTTTTTGGTACCTTTTATTGGTACCTTTTGAATTCTGACACAGGATGATTGGTGCAACCACAAAATGACTGCCACAGGAGGTGCAACTAAGGATGCCGAAGTCAGGGGAGAAGAGAGGCAACTGAAAATATGCTGGGGAAGAGGGGTAAGAGATAAGCCATGGTGCCCACAGACTCCACATTGGGGACCCCTGCTTGAGGCATTGCCTTGATCCAGCCAAGATCTCTGCATAAAGAAAACCAGGTGTCATATGGAATGGTTCCAGTCTCCCTGGCACATCAGTTCCCTACATTCAGGGGATTTCTGGGGTGTCAGTTTAGAGGAGCATTTCATTCTGATCCCACACCTTCACTGTGAAGCAGTTATCATCTACAAATAGGTTTACCACATCAGCTGTTCCTGAGAACAAGGTCAGTGAAACAAATGAGGCATTCGTCATCATGACAAGCTTACATCCCATTGTTTTCCATGGCACTTAGTAATACGTAGCTGAATCAGAGTTTTTGTTTTGCTGTAACAAATGAGCAACACTTGTAGTTTCATCAAACAACTGAAAAGAGATAGTGCCTCCTTGAAAACATCCAGGCCCTTACTTAACTACCTAATCAGCAGTTATCAAACAACACAGATTAGTATCCTAATAGGACGTCATCCTAATTACACAAATGCTTTCTTCACCTATTTGGAGAGTTTAAGAGGATTTGTTGTGTTTTGCACGTACACCTCACATAGTATCACCAGCTAGCACTAACTTCCACAGTTCAAAGAATGGTTCTTCAGAACAGTTTTCTGACAGGGGCAAAGTCTCCCAAAGCAGCTTGTAATATACTAATTAGATAAACGGGGGGGATACCACTGCTCACTCACCTAAAGCATTTCATTGGATTCCAAGCTGCTAGTAAACTGGCTATTTCCTAGGGCCCCAAATGGTTGGTGCCACAGAGATTGTTCCACAGAACTCTCAGGACCATGAATTGTGTGACTGTGTAAGTCACTGCTATTGAACCTATTTCTGAATACACCTGCATTGGGGCAAGTTGCATCTTAAGGGGGAGGGGGGTAGTGATTTTCCTGAAGAAAAACCAGTTTGAAAGGCATCTCTTGTCCAGAGTGCAGCAAGTCCATTCATCTACAAGCCAGCACCTTTCAGAGGGCTTAGGCATGAGTAACATTACAGTGTCTGCCCCCCCCCCAGACTGTTGAGGGGGCTTACGATTAAATATTAAAATATTAAAACTACAAGTCACCAACCAGGAAAAAAAAACGAACAATGAACATGGAGGCACTTTGTCAAGTAGAGACCAGCAAGCCAGTCAGCAGAGTCACCGGCCCCCCAGATGCGAGGTGCAGAGGACCCCCCTCCCCAATTCCCGGGCTGGAAGCATCCCCCCGCAGGCGAGCTCGCCCTTACCATTCGCGTTCTTCCCGCAGATGAGGTGCTCGTAGGGCTGCAGTACTCCCCAGAGCTCCGCGTCGTTGTTGATGACCATCTCGAGGACGTCGGCGGAGATCTCCCGCCCTCCCCCGCCGCCGTCGGGGCTCTGACTCGCCAGCACGCGGGCCCCGATCTCCTCCACCAGGTTCTCCATGCAGGCCGTCAGCGAAATGGCCGCGTACTCGTGGATCCGGACGGAGATCCTTGTGTCCACCATCCACCTGAAAAACCTCCCCACGGGGAAGGTGAGGCCGCAGCGGGCCGACTTGCCTTTCCTCAGGCCGTCGCCGGCGCTCATGCTGTAGAGCGAGAGGGCCTTGACGGTGGCCAGGACGCAGCTTTCCGACAGCGCCCAGCTCTGGATCAGCTTGATGGCACTCTGGATCTCGAAGCGCGTGCATTTGGAGTGCATCACGCTCAGGCGCTGCGCCTCCCTGGAAATCCGAATCAACGGCCGCCGGAGCAACACTGACAGCCTCCGCACGGCGTCCGGGCTGAAGTTTCTCTGGCTGCCCCCTTTCCCCTTCCGGAGAATCCTCCCGATGTCTTCCTCGGCCCAAGGAAACTCCTCGAGGTCCGGCAGTTTGGCGCATTTGGCGAAGATGTCCGCGACTTCAGGGTCCTCGGGCAGGACAGTGTTCACCGTATCCCAGCTGTTATTGCGACTGTTCATGGAGCCCGAGTAGTACCACCAGTTGCCTCTGGGCTGGGAGGACGCGAAGGCTTGAGAGTTGGACTTGGACGACGAGAGGCTAAGGGACCGGCAGGAGTCCCCTGCCCCATACCCGGAGTCCAAGGTGAGGTCTTCCAGGGTCTTCAGAGTCGAGCTGTATATCCCAGCCATAGGAAAGCGCGGCGACCCCCCTCCGCGCGAAGGCGATCTGGCCGGGGCCACGGAAGCCAGAGCGAGCAGCGGGCGAAACCAGCCGGTCCACCAGCGACCTACAGCCCAGCGCGGAAGGCCACGGTGAGCTTCCTTCGCTCGCAAGGCGCCTGCAGGTTCTGCCGGGTGCCAGCTGCCTCCATTCCACAGTCAGGGTGAGATCATTTAATTTCCTCCTGGAGCAAGGATGGAAAGAAGGCGCTGGGGCCAGGAGAAGGAGCGGAGCGGGGGACCTGCCGGAGAGTTCTTTCTTCTCCCAGGCAGGCAGGCAGGCAGCGCTGTGCCCCCCAGGAGTCGGCGGAGCCGGGCAGCCGAGAGCGGACGCAGGCCAGTGAGGATGCGGAGGAAGCCGCGGACCCAGCCAGGAGGCACGCAGGGAGACCGGGAGCTGGCTCCGGCAGCGACTGCGCGCCGGCGATTCCCTCCAGGCACTTGCCGAAGCTTTGAGCGAACTTCGCCTCGGCTGCTCGACGGGCAGCCCGACCGCAGGCGGCATGCAAATGACCTGCTGGCAAACGCGCCAATCGGGACGAGGGGCTGGACCTGCCGCTGAAACGCGAGCTCGGCGGCCTCCGTGTGTGTGTGTGGGAGGGGGTGGCGTTGACGCGGCTGGGAGGCGGAGCGAGGAAGCCGTCGGAGGGCGGGACGAGAACCAGCGGCCTGAAGAAGAGGCGAAGGAGACGGGAGAAGGAGCCCTTGCGTCTGGAGACTGGCAGAAGCGGCGCAGTGCAGCCATCATGTCCCACTTGCCCGTTGGGAAGGTAATGGGACGGCTTGCTAGTTCGAGCGCTCAGCAGGCTTGGTCTGAGCCCCGGTGCGGCGTCTGTGGCGTTGGTCTTACAGGCTGGGCCTTCCACTTGCATTCGTCGGGAGGGGAGGGGGGCTCCTTGAAGGGTGCGTCTTTAGCGTTCCAGCGCTGCTCGGTTTCCTGGGAGAGGGGTGTGTGCAGCACTGACTCTGTTGGGCTTTGCTTCGGTGTGGAATCGGGCAGCGTGTCTTTCCCCCTCAGGTGCAGCTTTGTGTTGCTTGGTTCGCGTACCTGTATCTTCGATTGCAGCGGTTGCTCTCGCCGGAATGTATATTTGCCCCTTCATAAGTTCTGTTCTACGGGAATCACGTCCAGCCTGTGTGAACTTTAATTTGGCTGAGGCTGTTTTCTCACGCGAGTGTTTTAATGCTTCTGAAGGTACATTCCTGCCAATGCAAATTTTACAAGTTGGTCTGTGGGAAAAGCCTCGGGTGAAAAAAAAAGGGGGGGGACCTCCTACGTGGGTGCTTCATGGTTTACAATGAATCGCTCACAAATACTGCAGCTGTGTAGACCAGTCGGCAGAAGGCAGCCACTCGGATATGTGAGAAGTAATGGGGGCGGGATTTTGTATAACTCATTGTGTGAAGATCAAGACTAGTTTTGCAGAGCCTCCAGGGAAGGGTGGGGTACAAAGCATAAATAAATGACTAAAATTAGGTACTAAAAGTAAAGATACCACCAGGCTTGGATAGGTTGGGAGAAAATGGACAGATGTGAACAAGATGCAATTTAATAGAGATAAATGTAAGGCTTTGCATCTGAATAGTAAAATGCTATGTGTGCATAATGAAGGGATACTTTGTGAATGGGACCTTGGGGCATTTGGAAATTTGCTTTTTTCTGGTTTCTTTTAGAGGATAGGCTAGGAACTTTCAGAAATGAAACATGAATTTAACGAGATTTTTACTGTTGCTCGTAAAACTGTTTTGGCCACCATACATTTTAAAACATATTTCTCCCCAAAAAGTATATCACCCTGAGATGCCAAGTGAGGGGTAGTATAAAAATCAAACAAATAGACACTACCTCATAAGCAATTATTTTCAAACTGAAATGCGTTCTTAAAGTCCTTGTGCAAAAGTCTGTAATAGTGAGGCTGTTCCTGAATTAGTAAACAATACTATTTTGGTTGAAGAAAATAATAGCACCTGATGTGACAATGACTGAGTGAGGTGCATAAACACTGATGGCAAAATGTCCCTTCTGGGCAAGCAAGGAACAAGGGTTTTTTGTCTCAAGAAGCTATAGTCTTATCCAGAGCAAAATGCTCTTGACATTCGGTCTCAATCCCTTCCCCACCTTCAGTATTTGACACTGAAGCAAATGGCTGAATGAATATTTCCAGTAATGCTAAGACCCATAGGTCTTTGACATTTTCAGGTAGGTAGCCATGTTGGTCTGCTGTAGAAGAGCTAGATTCTAGTCTGGGAGTACCTTAAAGATCAGCATGGTTTTCAGCGCAGAAACTTTCTCAGAGGAATTTCTCAGACCACTTTAGTTTTAATTGGATATTTTTAATGTAGTGGTTTTAATGGTTTAACTATTTACTTGAACTGGATTTTATGATGTTAACCTCCCCAAGTCTGCTAACAGAGAGGGATGATCTACAAATCAGTTAAGTCAATGGTCCCCCCAACCTTTTTATCACTGGGGACCAGTCAATGCTTGACAAATTTACTGAGCCCCGGGGGGGGGGTAGTCTTTTTCCAAGGAACGTGGCCACCATCCGAGCCCCTGCTCCACTTGCTTTCCCTCCAGTACCCCTGACTTCCCACCACCCGCTGGGGGGTGCTTCCAGCAGCAGCTGTGCAGTGCCACACCAAAGGGAAGCCCCAGCCATGGCGGTCACCAGAGAGCACCAAAGGTGAGCTGGCGGCAGAGTGGCTGGGCAGCCCCCGAGGACGAGGAGGATCCGAGGACCGGTACAGACTGATCTACGGAGCGGTACCGGTCTCCGGACCGGGGGTTGGGGACCACTGAGTTAAGTCATAATCAAATCAGTCAAATAAATAAAATAGATGCAAGTCCAATAGTACCTTGAAGATCAAGATTACCAGGATTTTAGGCTTTTGAGAGTTAAAGCTCCCTTTGTCAAGGACTTTGACTGTTATAAGCTTATTCCTTGGAAATCTTGGTTTTTAAGGTGTTTCTGCATGTAAATCTAGCTCCATTGAGTTTCAGTGTAATCCTAAACAGATGTGAACCCTACTTAAGCCTATTGACTTCAAAGGAGTTAAAAGTGGTAACTTGGGGTAGCAATGTACAGTAATAACTTGAAAATGTAAATCATATTGAAATCAATGGAATTTACTTCAGCATGAATATGCATTGGATCAAGCTCATAGTCACTGCCATTTTTAGCTCATTTGATGAGCCTGAAGGAGGCCTTTGAATCAGATGGTATAAAGGAGCGGTCCCCAACCCCTGGGCTGGAGACCAGGACCAGTCCATGGATCAGTCAGTACCGGGCCACAGCTCCTTCTCGTCCTCCTCCCTGGCTGCTGCCTTGGGTGCTGCCCTGCCACTCTGCTGCCGGCTCACCTTTGGTGCTTTCCAGCGGCCACCATGGCTGGGGCTCCCGTTCGGCGAGGCACTGCGCAGATGCTGTTGGCAGCACCCTCCGGCGGGCAGCGGGAAGTCAGGGGCGCCGGGGGGAAAGAAAGTGGAGCAGGGCTCAGGCGGCGGCGACATCCCTCAGCCAAAGACTAACCCCGCCCCCCGGGCATCAGTAAAATTGTCAAGTGTTCACTGATCCCGGTGATAAAAAGATTGGGGACCACTGGTTTAAGGGGTTTCTCACACTCTATAGGCGGTTAGATTTTAGCTTTATCAACTTTTTAAGGAGCACTTTGTTTAGTTTTTCTGGCATGTACTTATCTGGTACAAGATTGCCACCTACTGGTAAGATCAGACTTATATGGGAGTTGAGCAGCGGTCGCTCTATTATTACAAATGATAATATTGTTTGTTTCCTTCCGCTATTGTAGGATACTCTGAATAATTTATAATCCTAACAATAAATGTCACACAGTCTACATTCTTTTGAGAATGCAACTATCATATAAAAGCTATCAAAAGTATTGCAGTTCTCCACAGATCAATTACGTGTTATTGAGACACACAGTTAAAATTGTAGCCTGTCACACATTCCCTGGGTATAATAGTAATTTTAGTTAGCATGTGTGTGACACTCTGGAACATTCAAAGCCTGTTATTGTGCTGTAATCCTTATAATATCACTTTTGTTCATGGCAGAATGAGATTTGAACCAGCAGCCTTTTAACTCATCCTAATCTGAATTATTTTTTAGTTGCTCTAGTACACTACCCTACACTACATCTTCTTTTAAGGCCTAGGTTTGTGCTGACATAACCTTTCCTGTTCCATATGTGCTACTGAATTTGCAGGTGTCCTAACCACTACACCAAGCTGGCTCTGGTCTGACCCTCTGGGGCAACAGAAAACAACTCTGATCCATCTTCTATATAACAACCCTTCAAGTATCTGAAGATGGTTATCATATCACCTCTTAGTCATCTTCTCTTCAGGCTAAACAGACCAAGCTCCCTCAACCATTTCTCATGCGACTTGGTCTCCAAACCCCTCACCATCTTTGTAGTCCTCCTCTGGATACACTCTAGTTTCATTACATCTTTCTTCAGTTGTGGTGCCCAAAACTGAACACAGTACTCCAAATGAGGTCTTACCAGAGTGGAGTGAAGAGGTACCATCACATTGTGTCATCTGGACACTATGCTTTTAATACAAGGCAAAATCCCATTTGCCTTCTTATCCACCAAGTCACACTGCTGGCTAATGTTCAGTGTATAATCTACTAAAAATCCCAGATCCTTTTCACACATACTACTGCCAAACCATTATTTTGCCCATCCTGTATTGATGCATATGATTTTTCCTACCTAAATGAAGAAATTTACATTTATCACTGATGAAATTCATTTTAGCCCTGTTTTCTAGCTTGTCAACCAGTTCTCAATCCACCTAACAGTAATAGGATCCATACAACATTTTACCAATTTATCAGTAAGAATTTCATGTGGAACTTTATCAAAAGCTTTACTGATATCAAGGTAAACTATGTCACAGCATTCCCCTGATCTAACTAGTAACTTTCTCTAAAAGAGATAAGGTTAGTCTGATGTGACTAGTTCATGAGAAAGCCATACTGACTCTTAGTAATTACAACTATCCACTCTAGCTGCTCTAGGACCAACTGATGATTTGTTCTAAAACATTTCCAGCAATAGATGTCAAGCTGATGGGGCAGTAGTTACCCGGATCCTCCTTTTTCCCTTTCTTGAAGATGGGGATAACATTTGCCTACCTCCAGTCTTCTTGGCAGTCTTGTTGCTCTCCAAGAAGTGTCAAAAATATTGGACAGAGGCTCAGAAATTATGTCTGCAAGTTCTTTTAGTACCCTTGGATGCAGTTCTTCTGGCTCAAGAGGATTTGGTTTCATTTAAAAAAACTTGATGTCAATGGACTACCTCTACAATGATCCTAGTTCACAATTCCCATCCATCATATGAAATGATTTTGCCACTTTGAGCACAATTCCCCTTGCAAGACAAGATTGAGGTGAAGTAGGAATTGAGTAGTTCAGCCTGAAGAAGTCTCTCTGCAGAATTGGCTTGAGCTGTGCAGGGGACAGGGTGGCTTGAACAACTCTCCACGGATCCTGCAGGCTGGCAGCCATTCCAGCAGCCTCTTTTACTTCCTTCCCTTTGAAAGGGGAGGGGGGAGAGGAGAGAACAGGACGGTGACTGGTGGGCTGGTCAAACTGCTAAGGGGCAGGGGGAGAGAAAGAGAGAGTAACTGAACTGGTCAAACTGTTAAGTTTAAATGATCAGCAGCCTTCAGGGTATAGTTGCTGAACATTTCTGATATTGGTAGCTGCATTTTAGGGATTAGAGAATCTACATTTGACATGGAAATAGCAAAAGAATACCAATAAGGTATTTTTCTGGTATTTTTGTCAGTTCAGGTGAACCAAATTCATCTGCCTAATGCCAAGTTTTATTGTATTGCATGTGAAAAGAAGGCAAATACTTTCAGATAATATCTCTCCTTATATGAGACTCTTTAGAAAATATAGAATCATAGAGTTGGAAGGCACCTCCAGGATTATTTAGTCTAACCTCCCCCCCCCCCCCCCCCGCAGAATGCAGGAAATTTAATACAAATACACAGAAGTTATGGTTCAATCACCGATTGATAAATGGTAGCTAAAAAGCTTACAGTTACTCTTTGGAAACTAATACAACGTGTAAGGTTCTGTTCTGTTTGCAACACTTTATATATGATGTACAATTTTTTTTGTTATTTCATATATTTTAACTAATGTTCACAGATGAGTCAGAGTAAATTTTTGATAGATTGACCCACAAAGGAGTGCTCTAGGTCTTTATGATCTTGACTGACGTTTTGCATGATTTTTAACCATTTCAATTCAAAACAGCTGCAGTTCAAAGCCACTTTCTGCTTGATTGTTTTGCATAAAATTTGCTCACTCCCTGTGACAGCATCAACTGTATGTAGCCTTTTGGAACTAGGACACTGTCAGGCAGGTAAGCTTTTTTGGACACTCAGCATTTGTCTTTATGCCATTATTATGTTTATGAGTCTTACATATTGTTTTGTTTTCCAGAGAGGAACTGTAAGCTTTTTAACTGTCATTTATCTCTTTCATACTGTGTTTTGTCTTTTCATTGGTAAGTGTACTAAAACTTCCCTCTAATACAACATATAAATTATTCTAAATTGCTCTGTTTGTTAATTATAGTGTGATAGCGACAGAATGCATATAGCCATTCTGTATGGTATGCTTTTTTATGACTGCTCTGTATGTGATTTTTATACACATCACATGTTTGTGATTTTTATAACTTATTTCTCAGACATAATTGGCTTTTTGCTAGCACATATACTTCTCACAGAGTATTGTTTGTCATATTGGTGATTAAATCATAACTTTGATTTTTTTTTAGTCACTTCTATTTATTTATATTAATCTAGTACATTCTTTTTGTATAGTTTTAGTTTATGGTATATATATTGCAGAAATAGAGTAGTGTTTCTTACACACAAGGATTCACCATTAGACCTTATGTTTCTTTATTAGTGAGCATGTACTGTACTTTATTTCTCATTTTTATATTAAAACCTTTCTTTACAATGAATGTACTTATGAAGAGGGTTAATTATGTTTATTGATGGAATTGTTTGATTTGAACTGAGGAAGTTTTTTCCTGAAACATTTTTAATATATTCTACAAGAAAATAAATGTCTCATTGACAGAGAAACATATCTAGACAACAACAGCACCTGAGAATCAGTGAATGGGCCATTGTTGCCGCAGGGTCCAGGAGCACTGAAAAGGACATTGAGAGGGAGAACAGGGACTACAAGTCCCAGCCTTGAAGCAGCAGCAGAGAGGAGAGGGGCAGAGAAAAGTTCCTCCGTTAGAGGGAGCAGAGCCAGACTGCTCTGCCTCTTCTCCCCTTCAGCGTCAAAGTGAACACCCACCCTCACTCAATACTGTTGTGTTTAAAGGGTTGTAACAGTTGTGTTGTATGTTTATGAAAGATAAATAAACAGCAGGAGTTTGTGTAGAGTTATTGTCACAGCTGGTGGTTGGTTGGCTGGAAGTGGACATTTTCCAAGGGGCCAAGCTTGCACATTGGCATCCCTAGTAAAAGGGGGGTCTATTGGGGGGCTGTGTGGATGCGGAGCCTGCTTGGGGAGCTCGCATTTCCGGGTGGCAGGCAAAAGACAACCGGCGGGTTAGCATACAGCTGCCACCTCCCACAAGCTGCAGGTCAGTTGTCCAGGAAAGCAGGCATGTGAGCCAGCATGACCTGTGAATGGAGACCTGTTGAGTAAAAGGGCTGCCTTGTGGTCGGCTGACCACGAGAGGGCATATCCACTTCCACTCTCAATAATAAAATGGCTGTGGCCATCTTCATGCCCCAAAAGAGTATTTGTTGAGTCCTTATTTGGTGCGACTAATTCGACCCCTGCCAAGCAATTGTTTCTTGTTAGTCTTTATTGTACTTTACAAAGTATAATTTCTTCTTTGTTTGAACGTTCTACACTGTGTATTCCTACTTAAGTGGCCTTAAGTGGAGTGGCCTTAAGTGGAGTTGTGGGGGAGAGGGGAAGCTAGAGAGCCCCGAAAGGCGGGATCTGGCAGATCCTCTCCTCTGTGAGGTTAGACCAGCTGTTAGGTGTCAGGTTGGGTTGGGTGGGCTAGGGGGGATTTTTGTAGGGGGCTGTGTAGGGAGGGTGAGGTTAGGGTGGGTTAGGGAGGGAATTGGTAGCAGCTAGGTTAAATTAGATTAGTTTGATTGGTTAGGGCCAGTGAGAGGGAGGAGCTACAGCCGCTCTACCCAAAGTATTGCAGTAATTAGATAAGGTTGGGGCCAATATACAGGGCACTACTGGACGTGGCTAGACATGGCATGGTCTGCCAGACAGGAACGACAGAGTGGGCATGGAAGGGGAGAGAGGGTTATAACCCAACCTGGGAGAATTATTCCAGCACTTCTGGGCCAAGGGAGGTATGGCGGTGGGAGGAGGTTCAATAATAGGGGGAGAGCGGCACACGCAGGTCCAGAAAGGCCCCGACCGTGGAAACACGGTAGGTGGCCTGGTCGATGTGCTCGCTGTCCTTCAAACCTCCGTCCCATCCCCAAATCTGTAGGAGAGAGGGCTAGGGCGGAGCCGGTGCTGATGCTATGCAACACCAGGTCGATCAAGAACAAATCCTCAACCCTGCGGGACTATTTCGCAGGGCATGGGGTAGACCTGGCGTGCATCACCGAGAGCTGGGTGCGCGAAGGTGAAACAGTCGCCCTTAAAGATCTTGCGCCACCCGGCTTCTCGGTCCTCCATCAGCCCCGGCTCCATGGTAGGGGGGGTGGGGTGGCGATCCTAGTCCGGGACAGCTATGCCTTCAGGGCTCTCCCAGCACCATCGATCCCAGGAGTTGAATGTGTCGGCCTGACGTGGGAATCGGTCGAGAACGTGGCCATCTGGGCGGTGTACCGTTCACCCACTGCCCCGCCCGATGCCCTGCTGGGCCTGCTGGAGGCGGCGGCCGCCTGGACATTGCAGTTCCCCAAATTATTAATTTTGGGGGACTTTAATGTCCATGCGGATTCGTCGGCTCCAGGACTTGGCCTGGACCTGGTGTCGGCCATGGCGACACTGGGGTTCTCGCAATTTGTTGCTGGTCCCACTCATCAGGCTGGCCACACCCTGGATCTGATCTTTGGTGCTGGTGTTGAGATCGATCTGGTGGCTAACAACATCGTTCCGTGGTCTGACCACCATACCCTGAAGGCTCGCCTACGGATGCCACCCCTCCCCTGTTTGGGTGACGGACGCATTTTAGTCCGCCCACGGAGACTTATGGAATCCGAAGGATTCCTGAATGCTCTGCGGGACCCGATGCCCTCCGGTGTCTCGTTGGAGGCCTTGGTGGAGGACTGGCAGTCCCGCCTGTTGGCCGCCATTGACGAGATAGCTCCTGAGCGCCCTCTCCGCCCTCGCCTCAAGCAGGCCCCGTGGTTTACCGCGGAGCTTCGGGAGAGGAAGAGGGAGGTGAGACGGCTAGAGCGAGTGTGGCGGAAGACCCGCGACGAAGCTACAAGAACATCTCATCGCACGCTTATGAGGGCGTATGAGATGGCGGTGAAAGCGGCAAAGTGTGACTACTTTGCTGCGGAAATCGCGTCCGCTAGCTCTCGCCCAGCCCAATTATTTAGGATAGTTCGGACCCTTACTGCCCTCGAAGGAGGGCATCAAAATAGTAGTCAATTGGAACTAGGCTGCGAGGCTTTTGCGAGCTATTTTGCGGATAAGATCTTGTCGCTCCGTCGTGACCTTACTGCCACAGTTGATACAGTTCGTGAACTAGAAGCTCCGTGGCCGTTACGGGGGATCAGGTTTGATGGCTTCAGGCGGCTCTCTTTATCCGAAGTGGACAAATTGCTAGGGTCCGTGAGGGCGACCACTTGCCCCCTTGATCCCTGTCCGTCGTGGTTGCTTAAGATCAGCGACCCACGGATAGGTGTTCCCCTGAGGGAGATTATAAACCTCTCCCTTACATCGGGAGAATTCCCTCAGCGGCTCAAGGAGGCAGTGGTTCGCCCTCTTCTGAAAAAACCATCGCTGAATCCGCGGGACCCCGCCAGCTACCGCCCGGTATCGCATCTTGCATTCCTGGGCAAGGTGGTTGAGAGGGCCGCCGCGGACCAGCTCCTAGCATTTTTGGAGGAAACTTCGGCCCTTGATCCATACCAGTCTGGCTTCCGTCCTGGCCATGGGGTGGAGATTGTGCTGGTCGCCCTGACAGATGATCTCCGGCGCCAGCTGGACCGGGGCGGGTCGGCCATTCTCGTGCTATTAGACCTGTCAGCCGCATTTGATGTGGTTGACCACGAGCTCTTGGTTCACCGCCTCGCTGATACTGGGATTGGAAGGGTGGCTCTTAAATGGCTATCCTCCTTTCTAGAGAACAGATCACAGAGGGTCGCTGTGGGGGAGGAGTTATCCGACTCCTTTGCACTCCCATGTGGGGTGCCACAGGGAGCGGTGCTCTCCCCCACGTTATTTAACATCTATATGCGTCCCCTGGCTCAGCTGGTACGGAGTTATGGGCTTGGGTGTCACCAGTACGCTGATGATACCCAGCTCTATCTCTTGATGGATGGCCGGCCAGATCTCCCCCCAGAAAAATTCGCCAGTTGTTTGGAAGCAGTGGCTGGATGGATCAGGAAGAGCCGCCTGAGACTCAACCCCTCTAAGACGGAGGTCCTTTGGCTAGGCCGAAGGGAGCAGGAACAGGAAGCGCGTCTTCCCTGCCTGGACGGGGTACAATTGTCATCTGTGCCCCAAGCCAGGAATTTGGGAGTGATTCTGGATGCCTCACTTTCCATGGAGGCCCAGGTCACTAAGGTAGCCCGGACGGCGTTTCTCCATCTACGCCAAGCTCGGCTACTAGCGCCCTACCTGCCCCCGGAACACCTGGCCACTGTGATCCATGCAACGGTTACTTCTAGATTAGACTTCTGTAACTCGCTCTACGCGGGCCTACCCTTGTCTCTAACCCGGAAGTTACAGCTGGTACAGAATGCAGCTGCACGGGTCCTCACTAAATCATCTTGGAGGTCCCATGTTCAGCCTCTGCTGAAGCAGCTGCACTGGTTGCCAGTTTGTTTCCGGATCAGGTTCAAGGTTTTGGTACTAACCTTTAAGACTATACGCGGCTTGGGTCCTGCATACTTGAGGGACCGCCTATCTCCTTATGCCCCCCGCAGGGCACTTCGCTCTGCGGGTAAGAATCTGCTGATGATCCCAGGACCCCGGGAGGCACGCCTGGCCTCGACAAGGGCCAGGGCCTTTTCGGTCCTGGCCCCTACCTGGTGGAATGAGCTCCCTGAAGAGCTGCGGGCCCTGTCGGAGCTCTCTGAGTTCCGCAGAGCCTGCAAAACGGAGCTCTTCCGCCAGGCGTTTGTCTAAGGCCGGGTGATGGCCCGGGGCTAAGATCGGACCCCTCTCCCCGGAGGGGGGAGGCCAGTACTAAACTGACCTGGTTCCCCAGAGTGTTCCATCCTATGCCCAATTATCCTCCGTTCCCTTCTGCTCATCCAGTGGGCCTGTACGGGAATAGTTTTAATCGCCATCATTGTGACTTAGTCATTGTTTTAATGGGGTTTTAATGGGGTTTTAATGGGGAATTTTAATGGTTAATATATTGTATTTGTATTAAAATGTTGTGAACCGCCGCGAGCCGGTTTCCGAGAGCGGCGGTCATACAAATCAAATAAATAATAATAATAATACTTCTTTTGTTATTTTAGCAGCGAGCCATTTAAGCTCTCTGTTTCCCTTCTCTCCCCAGTTGGGGAGGGAAGGGATATGCTGGGCTGCAAAGGATTGCAGGTATAAGAGCCCAATGAGATGGGCACACCCGCTCTGCGATTGGGCTGTCACATCAGTGCTCCATTTAAGCCCTCAATGACTTGTTGAAGGCTTTTGTTGGTATTTGACTGTTGTGGGTATTCTGGATTGTGTGGCTGTGGCCTGGTATTTCAGTCTCTGGTGTTTCCTCAGTAACTGTGGCTGCCATCTTCATTGTTTACACTGTTATTGTTACAACTACCTGTTATTAATATTATTGTATGGTTATTCATGTGTTATTGATAGTTTTATGTATTGTTCGTATGTTCCATGTAAACCGCCCTTAGCCTCTGGGTAGGCCGGTATATACATTAAATAAATAGAAATAATAAAACATTCCTCCCTCTGAATATGCCAACCACAGTTACTGGTGAAAAATCAGGGGCTAAAACAACCAGATCACAGCCACACAGCACAGAATACCCATAACAGTCATTTAAGCCCTCCCTTTCCCTTCTCTCTTCTTGGGGGGGGGGGGAGGGCTGGAAAGAATTGCAGCCATGAGAGAAGGAAGTGAAAGGGAGGGTTTAAATGGCTTGCTGCTGTGATAGCCAAGTAGCAAGCCAGGTATGCTCGTTCCCTGTCAGGGGCTGTGAACCATCAGATTCATGATAAATTTGGGTTCTTGAACTGGTGACTGAAGGGAGCTTCCATGTTCAGAGTCCCAGTAACAGGAGCAAACATAAAGGGAAGGCCTCAGCCTCTATGTTCTGTTGTTGAATCATGAAGGGCCACTTTGTGAGGCAGGATGCTGGACTAGATGGGCCAGTAGGCTGATGCAGCAAGGCTCTTTTTACGTTAATATTCAGTATTAGTCAACATTTTTTCCTGTGTTTATTCATTATTATTTTATATTGCACTATTGCATTTTAATTTATTATTAGCGCTGTTTCTAAACAACCCAGTATTTTACCTGATGGGCATTAATGGATTGTGAAAAGAAAAGGCAGATGAACATGGCAATGGATTTCCACTGCTCAAGTACATTAGCTTGTGCTTGTTACTCATTCCTCCTACATATGAGCCAATACGATGTAGTTGTTAAGAGTGGTGGCCTCTAATTTGGCAAGCTGGGTTTGATTCCCCGCTACTCTACATGCAGCCAGCTTGGTGATCTTGGGCTCATTACAGGCCAGATAGTGCTGTTCTCACAGAACAGTCCTGTCAGAGCTCTCTAAGCCTCACCTACCTCACAAGGTGTCTATTGTGGAGAGAAGAATTGAAGGCTATCATAAGCCATATTGAGACTCCTTTGAGTAGTGAAAAGTAGGGTATAAAAAACCATTTCTTCTTCTACATAGTTCTCTCTCAATGTTATGGATGACCAGAGATGGACAGCAGCTTTTGAAAGGAAGAGATTGCATTTAGTTTTAATGACAAGGCATGGGTTGTTGTAAGAATAAAGTTTGTGTTCACTCTCCTTTTTCTTCATATGTAGCAATAGAATGAAAGGCTTCCTAGTTTACAACACGACATAGTTTGTCTTTTTGTTCACTTCACAGACTGTGGTGCTGAGGAAAAACGCAATTTGGATAGAGCAATAAATTGATTCGTTGCAAACCAGGGAGTCTTCAGCTCCTGACCTGTGTGTAAAGGGTGGAGGGAGCACAGAAGACCAAGGTGCATTCTCATGATCATAATTTGTCATTCTTTCCAAAGGAAGCTAGAGATGAAAGAGGTGTGACAGAAACTCTGCTTCTCATGACGTACACCTGCTCCCCAGTTCTCTAGCTATTGTTTCCAGAATTAACAGGAATTTCAGGAGAATCTGAACCACTCCCTTAGCTGTTTCCAGTCTCAACTGGAATTTCAGGAGAATAAAGCTGGAGTCCAGTGGCACCTTTAAGACCAACAATGTTTTATTCAAGGTATATGAGCTTTCAAGTGCATGCACATTTTGTCAGATACTGCTTCAGACCAATTTGTGTGGTACACCCACTTGGAATTTCGGGATTTGAAGCAACAGCATCTTTAAAGGAGCATGATAAGTGAGATGTAGTTCCCTACTCAACCATTTATTTGTTTGGATTTTGATACTGCCCATTCTTTACGGCTCTGGAAGCTCAGTGGGTGGCCTTGGTCCTGTAATACTTTCTCAAACTATTCTCCATCATGAAGTTATTGTGCAGTGGAGGAGGGGAGAGATGTTGTAAGCTGCTTCTCCCTAGCAAGTAGACAAAAGTGTGCTATAAATAAGAATCATGGTTTCCTTTTCAAATTGTCTTCTGCTTCATTGACTATGCTAAAGCCTTTGATTGTCTGCAACACAACAAATTGTGGCAAGTTCTTAAATAGATGGGGATACCAGAGCATCTTATCTGTCTCTTGAGAAACCTATATGCAGGTCAAGAAGCAACAGTGAGAACCGGGCATGGAATCACTGATTGGTTCAAAATTGAGAAAGGAATTCGGTAAGGCTGTATATTTTCACCTTGCCTATTTAACTTGTATGTGGAGAACATCATGAGAAAGGTGAGGTTAGATGAGTCACAAATTGGGATCAGGATTGCAGGGAAGAATATCAACAATCTCAGATATGCAGATGATACCACTCTAATGGCAGAAAGTGAAGAGGAACTAAAGAGCCTCTTGATGCGGGTGAAGGAGGAGAGTGGAAAAGTTAGCTTGAACCTCAACATCAAGAAAACGAAGATCATGGCATCCAGCCCTCTCAATTCCTGGAAAATAGATGAGGAAGAAATGGAGGTGATAGCCCAGGGCCTGGTCTGGGTGTTTTGGGATTGTTTGCCTAGTGTGCAGTACCCAAACAGTGACCACTAGACTGGAAAACCTTTTATAACTTTGTTCAACTGCAGAAGAACAAAATGACACAGGGGGGTTGTCCCAGAAAAGCCTGTGTGTCAAACAAAGGATATTCCATTGAAGGCAGGGAAAGATGATGCTTTTCAGGTCAACCAATAACCTGGGGTCTCCACCCCCTTGCACATCCCACAGGGCCACCCATTGCCATTATGCTAAGTCACCGGAAAAAGGTTACAAAAGGCAATTTCCCATTCTTTCTCAATCCTCTGGCAACAAACAATGGCCTGATACAATTGTCTCTGGCCTTGAGAATAGAACATATCAGCCTTGGTAACATTTCAAGTCAAGAACAAGAATAAGTTTCTGGGTTGTCTTTTACGAAACAGTCTGGTACACTAAGTTCTTTTTACAGAGCAATAATTAAAATATTATTTCAGCCCCTTATCCATCAGTGGTATTGACAGATTTTATTTTCCTGGGCTCCAAGATAACTGCAGATGGGGACTGCAGAAAAAAATTAAAAGACGCTTGCTCCTGGGGAGGAAAGCTATGGCAAATCTAGACAGCATCCTAAAAAGCAGAGACATCACCCTGCCAACAAAAGTGCGTTTAGTCAAGGCTATGGTCTTCCCAGTTGCAATGTATGGCTGTGAAAATTGGATCATAAGGAAGGCCGAGCGTCAGAAAATTGAGGCTTTTGGGGCTGGAGAAGACTCTTGTGAGTCCCTTGGACTGCAAGGCGAACAAAACGGTCAGTCCTAGAGGAGATCAGCCCTGACTGCTCCTTAGAAGGCCAGATCCTGAAGATGAAACTCAAATACTTTGGCCACCTCATGAGAAGGAAGGACTCCCTCGAGAAGAGCCTAATGCTGGGAGTGATCGAGGGCAAAAGAAGAAGGGGACGACAGAGAATGAGGTGGCTGGATGGAGTCACTGAAGCAGTTGGTGTGAACTTAAATGGACTCCGGGGAATGGTAGAGGCCTGGAGGATCATTGTCCATGGGGTTACGATGGGTCGGACATGACTTTGCACCTAGCAACATACATGGATAGTATTTGAACTGGTGGTGAAAGACTAGGAAAAAAACTAAAGGGGTGTTAATGGAAGATATCTTGCTAAAAACATCAACACACTGTGTAGTTGCTATTTTCTTTGAAGCACATTCCATGCAACTGATCATCAGGAGGAGGACTGAGAATATAGTCTGTCTAGCAATGCCTTTTTCCAAGTTCCTGGATTTTGAAATACTGTGTACAATTCTGGTGGTTGCCATACCTAAAAATATATTTATTGGTGTCTGGTTTCACTATGGCAGCCCCTCCTTGGGGGGTGGCACGCAACCCAGCTGGACAGACAGTCCCCAGGTCAGCTCCAGCAACGCACCTCAGGATGCAGTGGGTGTACACAAGGCACCAGGACACAGGAAAAGCAACAGTACCCAAGGAGCTGGCCAGAGAGGTGAACATGGAAGTAAGATGGAGCTCACAGACTCAGTAAGCAATGTGATGTAAGGTTGGAGCCTGAAGCAGGATGAGGGCTTATGCAAGAGAAAGACAGGAAAGAACAAATAGGCATCCAAACTGGGAGGAACGGGTGGAGTAACCAGGGGGAGGGGAAATGGAATATTCCTCTTGAAACAAGCTAGGGAGGAAGAGAGTTGGGGGGGGGGGACTTATGATTGCCATGAGTCCTGCCAACAAGGGAGTAAAGAGGAATACCACTTTCTATATTCTGGGGCTTGTGTGCAAGACAGCGGAAGGCAGTGTCAGAGTGTCTCCTTGGCATGGAGATAGGTCTAGGACAGGAAAGGTCAACCTAAAATGGTCTTTTGGGCTGGAGTACCTGTTCTATTAGGCAGAGTTGCAGCATCTGGGGATTTTAGTCCAGAAAAAAAAGGTGGCTGAGACAGATATTTGCAGAATTATGCATGGTATAGAGCAGTGGATCCCATTCTGTGGCAGGCAGAGAGCCACATTTGCAATTGCCTTCCAGTAAGCAAGCCACATGATGGCCATAGGCCATAGACACCACTAGCAATATTAAATGTCACAAAGCTTTTTAATTACTGGAGCACCTTTGAACATGTAGGGTTGTATTTCCCCAGCACTGTTGAACTTTAGCTATCACTTGTGTATCTGGAGCAAGAGGAAGGGCTTTCCTACTCTCTCCTCAGAATGAAGCAAAGCAAGTTGTAAGAGGCTCTGTTACCATCTTGCTGTCTTCCTGACAGCTGACTGGGTGCTGGAAAGAGATTGCAGAGTCAGTGACAAAGGGTGAGATATTCTTGGAAAAGAAATTCCATCTCTGGTACAGGCCAACAAGGCTCAGGGAGAAACTTCCAGCTTACCCCTCCTCCAGTCCCTCTGGGGGTAGCTGTTTTAAAGTGTGAACTAACCTCAAGTCTGACCAGTCAGTGACCCTGTCTACTTTCTTGGAACATGGGATGTACCACATCGGGAAACAATGCACAGAACAGCCACTGTGACTCCAAGGTCTTTGAGTATCACTAGTGTGGAGAAGGGATTGCTAGCTGGCCTGTGGTACTCACTGCAATTAGATGTTTGTCCAACATGAGGTTGGACAAACTAGATAATTCTATCCTTGCCATTAACTATGTTAAGTGGGATCTCCCATTTCAGAGACAAAATGTTTAAGAAGCAGTCAAAAGATGAGGTCTGTTGCCTGCAAACTCTGCTTGAGGGCTTCCCAGAGGCATTTAGCTGGTCACCATGGGAAACCAGAAGCTGGCTCCTCCTAGGTTCTTAGTATGTGCTTATCGGGTAAAACAACTTTTCATGAATCTTTGTTCCATTGTACTTTTAATATGTATTGATATGTGTTAGGTTATTTTTAAAAAATTGCCACTTCAGTTTGTTAGTTACAGTGTAAACAATTGGCTTTGTGTTCAGCAGTTTTCACAGTGCTGAAAACCAACCAGAGGTTTTGTGTTGGTCCACCAGATGGCATTGCTAGTCAGTCTTTTGATGAGAACTGCGTTTGTTCTAATTTTCCAAATGTAGTTTTGCAAGTCATTTTAATCCTTTAAGAAAATAAAATTTTATACATATTACTAGTATCAAAGGCCATTTTAAAAATGGGCTTTGAAGGGGGCAGCAGGCAGGAAGTCCCTTTGGGACCCCCCCCCCTTGGCAGCAACAGGGCTTTGTGGCCTGCAGGGAGGCTGCAAACTCCCCCCACCAGCTCCCTCCCAGCAGGAGTGTATCTTTGGGCTGCAAAGCCCTGTCACTGCCTCTCTCCTTGTGGGTGACAATGGAGGCCGCAGCCAGAAGGCTTCTAGCAGGCAAGGAGGGAGGGTGGGAGCTGGAGGAAGAGGGCCAATCAGGGTGGACCTGGATGGACAGGGCCCTGTATTCCTCCCAGGAGGCTTTCCCAAATATATAAGGGAGCAAAATAGTGTCAAGGATATTACTAAGCCCTTTATAACTCAAAACAAATCATACCAAAGTATGCCAATGTCATCATAGAATGTTCACTTATACAGAGAAACTCTGTAGATTTTTTGTTAATTTCACACAAATGTTAATAAATACATCCTCACAAAACATGTTTTGAAGTCTTGTAACAAGAATTGAAAGGACTAATAAAAGATCGAATCTTGTAACTGCTTTGTTTCCCTTAAATGATGAAATGCAATAAATTGATTTTTAGTTGAGACTTTGATCTCCACTTTTGTTTATATGATCTTTGTATGATTATAAAATCAGAGTCCAGTAGCACCTTTAAGAGCTTTAAGAGCAACAAAGATTTATTCAAGGTGTGAGCTTTTGAGTGGAAGCACTCTTCCTTCACTCAAAAGCTCACACCTTGAATAAATCTTTGTTGGTCTTAAAGGTGCTACTGGACTCTGGTTCTATTGTTACTTCAGACCAACACAGCTACCCATTTGAATCTATTTATAAGATCACAATATTTCTATGTTAACTTTGTCAAAATAGTGAAATGTCATGTCTTGTCCTGGATCTTATTCCGTTGTTTTCTAATCTTATAAATCCACCTTGAGGCTCAGCATGAAAGGCATACAGTAAATAACTAGGAATTCCAAAATTCTGGAAAACCCTCTTGAACAATTAAAAAACAGAGTACCTTATTTGCAACCTAGTAACATTTTAGCTTTATTAAACTTCATATATATCATATTGTGTGTCCCCCAATATCTATTTATAAAAATAATTTTGATGCCAAGTAACTGAAATGTTCTGAGGATCTAGTGTAACCTTCCCTGCATTGGCATACAGAAAAGACCAGAAAATTTTAATGCACACCTGGGACTTGATTGCAAGATTTATTGGCCACACGTCTTGAAATACTGCTGGAAAGGACTGATAAACAACAGTGTCAACAACCATAAAGACTTTGAGGAGGAGCCTGTGAGTTCAGCTTTCCGACGGGCAGCTCTTGCAACTGCTCTGACCCGTTGTAGCAGTGCTGATAATTGTTGCATAACTGTTGGTTTGCTTGATCTTCATGCCCCAGATGTGCCCAGAGTTTATTAGTCTGTGTGTTTGGAAGGGATGGTAAGTTTCATTAGCACCCATTAAATATCAGTTTATTAAAAAGTATAAGGGCATTGCCACTACCTGTAGTACCGGCTTTCTATAGGAAGCATTTGTTTTCCCTGCGTTTATTTTGGATGCTTGCTATATTTAGTGTTTGGTAAATCAGATTATATAATGTACTCTTCTTGTGTTCTTCCCACCTTGGATTCTAAATTGATGATGACAATGGGGCCTTAAATATGTTATGTTAAATAAAATAGGATGGCTTTCCAGCTATATAATTCTAAAGGAAAAAAAGCCAGTATTAGCTTCAAAAAACCCAAACACAAATGAATAAATTTGGCATTTCTGGAAATATAAAATAAATTTGTCTAAGACTGCCAATACTTTTCATGTTTTGCACATTCTTCAATTAAGAGGACAAGTAATGGAATAGAACTAAGGGTTCCATATGGAAGAAAATATATTCGGAAATATTTTCTGGGATTATAGAATAATAAACATGCAGTACCCTAGGTAGTAATATTTAGCCTGGTTAAATAAAAATCTGGAGCTGCCACAGAAATTTACATTAAAGTATATGTGTTTTTGAAGAAAAGATCTTTACTCAAATATGAGTGGGGAAACTATAATTTAAAAGATGTAGTTTCTCTATTAAAGGCAATTCCTGTTTTTAAAAATCTGTGAGCAGAGCTCACAATAAAATGTTAGAATTGCAATATGCACCAAATAGAACATAAGCAATAGAATTTTCAGAACAACCAGCGAAAGAATGTAAGAAAAACGAGGTGAAAAGCTAAAATCTCCCCTAGTAGAACATCTGGTTTATAGCTGGTTTATGTCTCAAACAGCATACTAAAATAGTTCTAGAACTGTTGCCATCCATGTTTCCGGTGAGTTGGGCACTAGACCACAGAAAAAACTGCACACCCGTTTTGTTGGCTAGTGGTAGATTATCCCCGACCAGTTATAATCTGGAAGATTAAACTAGGTGTGAGAAAAAAATAAGATGAAGAGGTGGTCAGATTTGTTTTTTCCAGTTGAAAGCCACATCCTGCCATCTCAAAAATTTCTTAGCCTAAATGATAAATTGATATGGGCACAATTAGATATCAGGGTTGCTAGCTCTCCTGTGTGTTGTGGAACAACACCCCCCCCCCAAAAAAAAATAACCCTAGGAGCCACCAATCCCCAGCTGCCACATTGTGAGGCAGGAGGAAAATGCTAAGAAAATGGCTGTTGCTCCAACAGTGTGACATTGCTTTTTGGTGTGATCCTGAAATGGTATAATTGCATTAGAACTCTACTGAAACTCTGAAGTGCTGCCAATTTGTCTCCATCCTTAAGATTCCTGTGGGTTGCCAGTGCTCATAGTTGCTAGTTTAACACTTACTAGCCATTTTGTGTTGAAGGAGAAAAACACATCATTTTTCAATATATTATACCTTATTTAAGTAACAAGTCTTACAGCTTATTTTTCTAAGTCACCTAAGCCTTTCCTCATGATTTATAATCACTTACAATATTTTTAAAAAGAATTGATTTAAAAGCAAAAATGAAATAGCAAACCCCAAATTTCTTCCCTATCCCATCTCTAAAAGAAGGCTGCATATTCAGAATCCCTCAGAAAGTGCTGACAAACAGGCTGGCTTTACAGCACTTCCTTAAGGTCTCCAAAGATGGCCAACCCCCCTCACCTCTTTAGGGATTCCACCGTGCTAAAGCCACAATGGAAAAGGCCTGAGTTCCGGTCGATGCTACCGGGACCTCACAAAGTGGGGAAAGAGCCAATAGATGGCTG
Source organism: Paroedura picta (assembly GCF_049243985.1). NCBI lineage: Eukaryota > Metazoa > Chordata > Lepidosauria > Squamata > Gekkonidae > Paroedura > Paroedura picta. The sequence continues at coordinate 113,551,930 of NC_135370.1, forward strand.
TCTGATGACCATAGTTGTTGTATAGGGACATACATAAGGTAATTCCAGATATGTCAGTCCCAAGCGATGAAGGGCTTTAAAGGTCATAACCAGCAACTTGAACTTAGCTAAGAAACAGCCTGGCAGCTAATGTAGCCATTTCAAAATGCTTTTGGTTGCTAGCCTCTGGCAATAGTTGAGTTGCTGCATTCTGGACCAGTTGTAGTTTATGGGTTGTCTTTGAGGGTGGACCCATACATAAGAGAATTTTCTAGTCTGGTCCCTGAATTTCTCCATTGTTCTCTGCACAGTTCCTTGATTTACTGCAGGTGCAGGGTACCTCCCACACTGGCAAATATTCAGCAAGGTTGCCCATCCATGCCAGTTAATTATGCTCACTTAGTTCACCAGTGGATCTTATATGGGGGGGGGGGGCTCACTGTCAGCTGGAAGATTTCATAGACTCTGTTCAGTGATTTGTTGAGGTCAGAGCACTATGGCTTGCAGTTTTCTATGAAGTAGTTAGTGAGAAGAGGTGTTACCTATCTTGCTGTCTTCACCTTTTCCTTTCTGTGCCTCTGTTCTGCCAAGAAGACATCTGGGTAATGCTCAAGGACTCTGCTTCCCGAACAAATTATGCTGTGTTAGGACAGTAAAAGGTAGCAAGTTAGCTTGTTTTTCTGTGCATTTTTACTGCCATTGAACTATATGCTTTGTTTTTAAATCTTTTTCTTGAATTTCTTCAATAAAACTCAGTTTTGCTTTACTGGTGCATGTCACTTGGAGAGTTTCTGAGTCTAAACCCAGGCACAGCTTGGTTATGTTACTGCACTAGAGCAGGGTCTCCCCTAATATCTATGTGCAGTGTGCTGCAGTAATCCAATTACATGGTTACAGAAGCATGGATCAGCATGGCCAGACTGGCTGAGCTTAGTTAGATTTCTATACCATCCATTTCTTTGCAGCTCTGGGCGGTTTACATTGAACATTATGAGAGAGTAGGCAAATCAAATGGAGTTAATGATGTTCCTGAGACTGTAAACTGCTACTACCTACTAGGGGCAATTGCATGACTGTGATACTGGATTCTGTGCGAATTGTGCAGGCACTCCTGTGCTCTTTCATAGGTTCATGGTGTCACTTAAGTGGGCCCAGCTTTTACAAAAACCTGTGAGTTGGATCCCATGACTCTCTTCCTCAATGTTGGATCTTATAAGAAGAAGAAGAGTTGGTTTTTATATGCTGCTTTTCTCTACCCTGAGGAGTCTCAAAGTGGCTTACATTCAGCTTCCCTTTCCTTTCCCCACAACAGACACCCTGTGAGGTGGGTGAGGCTGAGAGAGCCTTGATATTACTGCTTGGTCAGAACAGCTTTATCAGTGCTGTGACAAACCCAAGGTCACCCAGCTGGCTGCGTGTGGGGGAGCGGGGAATCAAACTTGGCTCGCCAGATTAGAAGTCCTCACTCCTAACCACTACACCAAGCTTGATGCCCTTTCCATTTTTTCTCCAACAGAAAAATACTTCCTTTGAGAATGGAAGACTTTCCTTCATCCCTGAAGTAATTTGTCATTGGAGGAAGGTGTTGGACTCAGTTACACCTTAACATTTTATATGTGTTTGTGATGGACACAGGCTGCCATAATGTAGCTGCAAGTTCCCTACAGAGCTACATTTAGAAGTACCATAGGGCCCCAGTTTGGATCAGGATTGTGTCAAGGGTAGAGGAAGAGGTCTGACTTTCATATGCACCATTTTCTTGACCCAAAGCAACACCAGAGGATAGTGTTTGTGCCATCAAGGGACTGCCAGCATTTGGTGTATGTGCAGGTTAGGAAAACATCCTGGAGGAAGGCAAGAATCCATCCCCCCTGCCCCATGATCCCAATCTGGATTAGGCCCCTGCAGCATTAACAAATGGAGTTCTACTAGAAATTTACAGATATAGTATGGCTGCTAGCCTTCGTGGTGTGCTAATATAAAATATCTTGTCTAGTTTGACGCTTAGCAGAAGAGAGTCAGAGGATCTCCACACATCTCCATTCTGGCAACTACATTCTCCCTCTTCTTCTATTAGGACTGGCAGGGGATGCGGGTTGGTAGGGTTGCCAAATTTAGATTGAGAAACCCCTGGAGATTTGGGGATGAGAGCTAGGAAAGACCAAGATCTCAGTGGGAAGCTGGCTTCCCTATATCTTGTTGAAATTTCAGGCATTAAGTAACTGAATATCCAGCATTCATGGCCATTTTAGTGATTTCAGTAAGGCTGTAAACCAGTGCCTTCAGCCTTTACCATTTAGAGGCTTCTTGTTTTGGAATACACCTTTGGAATATACATCTAAAGAAATAATGTCTGTTTTTTCATTAATACTCTGGCTTTCTGTCCGAGACTCAAGATGTATTACAAAATAGTTTTAAAAATCAGACAGAATAAAATATCCAATAAACAAGGCAAAAGTCATATGAATACAGAATGCAAAAGAAAACAATGCAAACCAAAAGGTCTTAAGTATATTGTATTTTATTTATGCAAGCCATGGCTAGCCCTGCTTAGTTTCCAAGGTTTGGTGGGATCAGGCTTGCCTGGGGTATCCAGGTCGGGGCCTAGAATTAAGCAAGGCAGAAAGCCAGTGACAAGGTAAAAGACAATGCAATAAACACTGCAATACAGAAATGGAATAATAAACTAATAGAATAATGTATGAACTCCTGTGCTTTATATGAAGCTTATCTGTTACCAAAGGAATCTTACTGTTATTGAGACCGAAGCGAAGACTGTTGAGGATTTACTTTAAAATTGCTTGAGAGAGGAGTTGATAGTGTCCTGTTCCTGAGTCTAACAGATGGTGATTGCAGTTTATCAGCTCTGACACTATGATGATATAGGATTAAATAGAGGCAATGTTGCCCCATCATGTTTTCCAAACGTTGTGACTTTTGCAGAGGTGGAGTGGATCATGCTTAAATATACACAGCTGCTCTAATTTAAAATATATAAAGGATATAATTTTTTGTATCTAGTTAATAGGTCTATAGCCATGCTAACAGAAGCCATCTAGATTTGTCACCCAGAACCATTCAGGATTCCTGTACTGTGTTCTTGTTATTGCCTCTGCAAATATCTCCAAACACCATCGGAGTCCATCTGTAGTTTTTGAATCTGTGTAAGCTTTTAAAGGAATCTTATGCCCTTGGGAGAAGCAGAAACCCTTACCCTGCCTTAGAATTTGAGAAATAGCACCATTCTTAAACTCTGCAGTATTCAGTTGTTTTGATTACAATCATGTAGGAGGGGTAATTATGAATTCTCAGCCATATCCATGTTTCTCTTGTGATGCTTATCTCTCAATGTAAATATCAAATTACTCCCCAATAAGCACCAGTTTTCTTGATCTTTAATAAGCCTGTCCTTACTGTGTGTACTTTGATGTCTGGTTGTCTGTTTATTAAAAGAACAGTTTAATGAGGGGGAAAACAACTTTCATAATGGTAAAACAAAATGGTATTAAAAAGCCCCAAAGATCATGAAAGATGGTGAAGCATCACATGAAAGATTAATATTTTCCAGCAATAATTTTTTAAAAGCAAAAACACTGATCCTTATGGTTTGAGAAGCCTGTGTTCATTTCAAAAAGGCTGGTGCTATACATTTGAACAAATACTTCTCTACAAATTGGTGTAACAAAGAAACTGAACTGTGAGTTGGAAAGCTCCTTGTTTGTAGTTTTCCCTCTGCCATTCCTTCAATAGATGGTTTTCAGCAAGCCACAATAGTCCCACATAGCAAGGAGTGGGAGTATCTGCTTTGGCATTGTCTCCTGTTTCAGCCAAGTAATGCTGACCCCATTCCCCATCTACACATATTTACCTCTCATGAACATAGTGCCTGTGTATATGTAAATTAAGAAATTCCTTCCCCAGGGAAATTTGTCTGTCCCCTGTAGCGTTGTATTCCACCAGCAGATTAAGATTTCTGTTCATTTGATGTTTCCTGATTGACTCTCATTCCTATTCATGCGTTTTGTGTGTGTGTGTTTACCTCTTTGAGCATAAAAATGTCTATATGAATAAACAGAGTTAGGATCCTGTGACTGGGAGTGCTGCTGTATACAACAGTGCAAACTCTTCAGAGTTGGAATAATGCATATAAGTATCCTTGAAATATTCCTTACCAACAATTACCTTTCATAGATAATATACTAGCTTCAAATCCCGTTCCTAAGAATGGGCCTTGAAAGGGCCCCCTCCCCTGGGCCCTGGTCAGGCTGCTTAAGGTGGCTTTGGGACACAGCTCGCAGCCGGATCAAGTGTGGTGGACGGGGACTGGCTAGCTTGTTAGCAGGTCCAGCCTAACAGGCCAGGAGGCACTTGCTAGCAAGCCCAGCCTAGCAGGCCAAGAGGCCCTAGTTAGCAAGCCCTCCACCACAACCCTTTGCCCAGGGCCCTCTTCCCATACCTGCTGCTGGCTTCAGGCCCTGAGGCATGTCTGAGAGCAAAGAGGCTAGAGTCCAGGGACAGAGGGCAAGAGTTGCATGGCCAATGATTGGTCCTATTCCAACTTGGACAACCGGACACGTTCCACCCACCAGGCTGTTTCACATATATAAAGGAACCGTGGATAAGGATGTGTGCATGTTATAGTTTACACCAGAATAGTATCAATAAAATAAAATACAGTATATACCTACCAAGATAAGGATGTCTAAAATCTGTGCAAGAGACATATCCTCAGTGAAAGAGTCCAGGTGATAGGAAATCACTGCTAGTATAGGTTCTCTGTTATAATGTAAACCGCCCTGAGCCTCCGGGGAAGGCGGTATAGAAGTCTGATAAATAAATAAATAAATAAAATAAATAGTATAGTGTCAAAAGAATGTCTAAGGTGTGACAAACACATTAATTCTAGTTTTAATATATTTTCATGAGAGCCAGAGTGATATGTTGGTTAAAGTGTACATTTAGGATTAAGGATCACTGGGCTGTCATGAGGATAAAAAGAAGAGAGAGGTGAACATTGTAAACTGATTTGGGTCCACACCGGGGAGAAAGACAGGTTATAAGTGAAGTAAAATGTTGTTTGTACTGCTGGTTCGAAACTACTTGCAACAACCATCAGCAAGCTGCCTAAATTCCTGTCCAGTAAAATGTTTCAGCAATAGGTGAGTATATTGGTGGCAGGCAGTTGAAACTCTTAATGTGCATTCAGAAAGATAAAGGCTGAGATGAGTTTGTGCAAGAACTTGCATAGCTGGCTGGTATCTGTGTTATAATATTATGGCTGACACACTGATAATTGTATGTGGCGGGAATTAGGGAGAAGATATTTTGATCCACTCTTATTACACTTTAAAGCTATAATTCCACAGACATACCCAGTGAGCCTCCGTGACATTGGTAGCATTAAGATGTCATAATCATGCACCAATTACTCTGTTCATTTTAGTGTAAGCTATAAAAGACCAGTAAATTTTATATGCAATGATGGTACTTATAGGAATATCATGTTCCCTGAATATGACAATGTTATATAAACGCACATAGTATTTCTGTAACAACAAAATATCATGAAAGAGCAGAGCAGACAGTACAATTGTCTTGTGAAAAGAATTAAAATGTTGAATTACAGTTACTGTTTATGCATGTTGCTTTCATTGAGGGAAAAAAACAGTAAAATATTTTATTTAATGTGGGTTTGATGCTAATCCTTAGTCTTCCTTGACAGCAGATTTCCCCTTTCCCAGTTTTAAGAAGGGAGGCATTACCTGCAAACAGAGGTGGATTAATTCACATGGGTAGCCTTGTTGGTCTGAAGCAGCAGAACAAAAGTTGAGTGCAGTGGCACCTTTAAGATCAACAGAGTTTTATTCAAGGTATAAGCTTTTGTGTGCACACTTTATGGCACTTGAGTTTTAAATTGTACAGAGAATCTTCTAATGCAGCCATGGATACATCTCACATTTACTACTACTAGCACTTTCAGGTGTTCAAATTGATTCACATACATTATCTCACTAATCTTTGCCAGCCCATAAAGTAAATCACTATCAGTGCCATCCTACGCAGAGTTACACCCTTTTAAGCCTGTGGCTTCAATGGGCTTAGAAGGGTGTAACAGTCTCTAGGGTTAAACTGATTATCTCTGTGTTGATAGATATGTGTGCTCATTTTGGCTGCCTAAAAAAGCACCCAATGTACAAAGTCCATCTGAGTGCTTGGATGGCTAGGGCATTGTTTCCTTAAGCAAATGTTTACACATTTTTTTTAGCTCAGTTAAAGACTGAGGTGACAGAATTTTAGAATGTACTGATAGTGAAATATTTGGATCCTGAATGAGGGGTTCTTAATCCAGTATTCACACTGAGGCAGTGAAAAATTTCAGAGACAACTTTATTGTGGCATAGCCAAAGCATGGTTTCTAACTGCAAATGCTGCAAAAGGATTCTTCTACCTTCTCCATAATACCTTACATTTATGTTCCAGTTTTTATCCTCTACTTCCATTCCACCAGTAACATAGCATGGCAACTCAGTACATCCAGTCATCTGCAGAAGTTTGTTAGCATAGTTAATAGTGTATTGCACATGTCTATAAATATTTTCCCACATTCTTGCAGTCTTTATCTACTGATAGAACTGTGCCCAGTCAGCTAAATGCACTTCTGAAACTTAGGGCACGGGACTTCTTTCTTAAGCATGCAGAACAAGTTGCATTATAAAATGGCATTAGTCAAGCTAAAGGATAATTTTTCCTTCAGTACCATTTCAGCCAGCCAGAAGGATACTACATTTTTAATTAGTCCCCCAAGTAAAAACCACTCTGATGTGCTAGCGTACATGCAAGATTTTTTACAAATATAACATTTTAAAATTTCCTCATCTGCAGTGTGAAGTTGTACAGGTCAAATCCTGTATAAAATGTATCTTGTTTCAGATTGTTACTACTGTAATGTAGTCTGGAGACATGTACGGTCGATTTCTGTGTCCTGTTCTAAAACTCCCTTCCTAGATAGCTAAATCTGGCATTTTTTTCCAAAAGAAGCACTTGGAGGCCATCGGGACATGTTTAAGGGCATGACAAAGTTTCCCAGTAGCACCTGACAAGAAATGCATGTAGAAGAAGAAGCCTTGGTTTTTATATTCCACTTTTGTAGGAGTTTCAGCGTAGATTATAATTGTATTCCCTTCCTCTTCCCACAATAGATAACCTGTGAGACAGGTGAGGCTGGGAGAGCTCTAAGGGAAACTGCTTTATGAGAACAGTTTGTAGCAGGACTGTGACTAGTGCAAGGTCACACAGCTGTCTGCATGTAGAGGAATGGGGAATCAAATCTGGCTTTGCTGATTACAAGCTGCAGCTCTTAAAGACCACACCGAGCTTTACAAATTGTCATTGCTTTAAAGAGATGCAGCAAGAGCACAGGCAGAAGAAATTGTTGCAGGAGGATGGCGTAAGTCTTTTTTGACTTGCTCATTGACTATTATGGGATCGTTTCCCTTTAAATTTGGACCTTCTGGCCAATGGGAGCTCAGAGCAATCCAAGGAGGGAGACACTCAGGTGTTTCCTACATGGAGAGAGGATTGTGTGGTTAATAAGGTTTGCAGTCTGAGAAGAGATGAATGCTTTTGTCTTCTCTGTGTGTGTATGGGAGGGGGATGGCTTTTTTTAGTGACTTTAAATGCTTTTAAAATATGGTTCTGCTTATGCCTGTATTAATTCGTTCACATCCTTGGTGGGCTTTGCTGGGGCAGAATGGGGATGTACTAAAACTAGGAACAGCAATTGCCACAGAGAATACAAGATTGCCCATAGGGAATAGTGGAAAGCACGCTTGCCATTAAGGAATAATTGAGAGAACATTTCTACCTTGATGCATGGGGAGGACAGCAACCTCAATGCAGTCCTATGTCACAGAGTGCACCCTTCAAGTTCACAGCATCCACTTTCTTGCAGGGAACACACACAAGGGCCTCAACACATGGGGAGGAGGACACACCATTTAGTGGAGTATAACAATATGTGCTCCCCCTTCCAAAGCAGCCAATTACACCACCGGAAGATCCCCAGTCCTTTTATCCAGGGGGATTCACCTCTAGGTACAGATTACCTGTAATTCTAGGGGATTCCCAGGCCCCACCTCGAGACTGACATCCCCACTGCACTGCCTATTCCAAACTCCAGACGTCACTCCACAAAACTCACAAAGGCCCATAAACTAGTGCCTTTTGCCATTCACCCATCCAGCTGTCAGTATCAGCTCTAATGTGGGTTGGTTCCACTGCCTGGAAAGAATTTTAAAATAATCACATGTGAAAATAATGGCAGTAAAGTAGACTTCATTTGTACTCTTAAGAGCCATAATACTAGTAAACGTCTTAGCAACCTTACAAAAATCACTGTAATAAAATATCATTAAAAACAAAAGAACAAAGCGATAGATTTAAAAGTGGAAATTAACTGGTAACTGAACGTCTTAATATCAAATGCTACTGCTGAGTTTAGCATGTCAGCAGTTCTTTCACCATTCAGAGCACAGAACTTACTCATGTATCCTGTTTCCAAGTGCTAATTTGACTGTTTGGAAGATGTTGCAACATAGATAACCTGACTCAAGCAGCCTGTACTCTGGCAACATTAATAACTGTTGTTCTACTAACCGTCTTTTAGGGACTGAATTCTAATCTGTTTTATGGACAGTCCTGACACATTTATGTGTTTGAACATTACAGAAGCCATTTACCATTTGACTAAACAGGATTATGGCTGGATATGTAACAAACCTGTAATTTACACCTTTTAATGCCACAAAAACCTGGTTGGAGTGTAGTGGCTAAGAGAATCAGATTAGTACCTGAAAGGTCAAGGCCAAGGTTTGATCTTCACTTGTGCCATGAAAGCCTCCTGGGTGACCTTGGGCTACTCACACACTCTCAGCTTAACCTACATCCCAGGGTTGTTGTGAGGATAAACTGGAGGAGAGGAGAAGGCTGTAAGCTGCTTTAAGTCCCCTTTGGGGAGAAAGATGGGATACAAATTATAATTGAATAAAACACATGGACTTTTGCAATATTGTAACATTTTGTTCAGTGTTTCTCCAGCTGGGATCCAGGAACTGCTGAGGACCTATGAAGTACAGGATATGTTTCACAGAAATGAAAAAGAGAGAATTTTGACAAGACAATGCATTTGATTTTCCTATCAGACTTTTTTCTACTCCATTATATATAATTAGGTCAAAATTGTGTATAAAGACATAGGTTTGTAGGTGTTGCATATAGTTTGGGCTTAATTGCATTCTCAGTGTTATTGTAAAACAAAGAGGTCTTTGAGAGAGAGATATTAATATGGTTCAAAAATGCACTTTCACAAAATAATAATTGCTATAAATATCTGTTCCTTTGTTGAAACACCGCATAAACTGAAAGGCTCTCTACAGAATGTAGGTCAGCTCTGAAAACAATATGGAGTTCTTGGCTACTCTTGAGAACAACAACACCTATAATTACATTTAGAATTTTCTAAGTATTCTTCAATAGAGAAAACACTTTGTTTTTCTCATGTTCAATATTCTGCATAACTAGGGCTTAAAGGGTAGAGTTTTTTTATACAAGTTACGCAATATTTTGCAGCTTACATGTACAAAAAACAGATTAGTCTCAAAAATGACTCTAATAAAGATGTCCATAATATTTACAATGTATTACTAGTGTGCATGAAAATCTAATAATTATACAGCAACAGGCATTTGAAATGCCATATGATGAGCGATTACTGCTTATCCTGTGCTAGTGTAGGTATTAGGGTGTACTGAATAGACAGGATGGAATTGAAGGCCGGAATAGTTACCTAATTAACTTTTGTCTCCTCTTATTGTTACTGAAATGCTGTCAACCATAATAGTCAGTTGGAACTGATACCACATATCTAAATGTTTTAAATTTGATGCTCATTTAGTTTGAAAATGGGATCTTTAAATTTTCAGTCATTAGTTGCAGATTTAGCAAAAATTGCTGCAACAGGTGAATAAGATTTACGGCCAGTGAGCAGTGAATATTCTACTATAGGGTATATTCTGGTATACGGCTTCTCCTAGGTATGACTGCCCTCTGTGCTTTCAGGAGGATGGTTGGATTCAGAAGTGCTTGCAAACTACCAGTGACGACACCCCCACCCTCCTGTGAACAGCCTACTCTAGCAGTATCATGCCAGCATTTACTAGTATGGAAGACTGACTACTGTCTTTGAGGATTTGTTAGGATAATTCCTGTGGAGGGCAGTCTGCCTTCTGGTATTTCTTTATGAGGTAAGAGTGACCCCCCACCCACCCCATGTTGTGCTTCACATGCTCTGGTTCAAAAAGATTAAGAGCTGCTGAGAGATTCAGAATGAGCACAGTCACTCTCACCCTGTGAAGGAAACTATCCAGGGAATCCAGGGCCGTTTCAGCCCCAAATACCAATTAGAGGCCAAACTGATATACATCACAACCCTTAAGACTTTAATCACAACCAGTTGATAAAGCAGGGCAGGGAAGCCCACATCCTGATTTTGTCATTCTTTTTGACTACTCATTCTGACCATCATGTTTAATTCTCCTAATAAGACAGTAGCTTCAAAAAGAGGTGAAAGGTGGGCAGGCTAAACAGAAATGGGGAAATCGTAAGATCAGTAAGCTATTTGGAATCACTTTGCAAGGCTGATATTGTGGAACAAGGTTCTAAACATCACTGCTTACAATGTAGCATCACTACATTATAGTAGTTATATGTTATTTTGCAAGAGAAGAAGTGACTGGCATGTTATGGGATACAGAGGCCCAGACTAGTTGGGGGAAGTACTTAATACAGATGACAACAGAGTACAGGATTGTTCAAGACAATCTCGTATGTTCAGAGGACTACTGCTGTGTATGTATAAACCAAACACAGATGATTCTTGCCTCTGTCATAATATGGAGAGTTTGTGGTAAATGTATTGGTATCACAGTGAAGTTCTCCAGGAAGGTATAAGGTTGATATACGTGTTATGCTTGAAAGAAAAAAACTCAATGCAGTCTTACCCTCAATTAAAAGCCAGTTGGTTAAAATGCACATTCAGCAATGTGGAATTCCACATGTTTGTAATGTCATTATATCCTCTTATCCTACTTGGTGCTCAAAAATATATATCTGAAGTAAATGACATGAGAAAACATAATTCCTAGGTTTTTTAATTCAGCAAATTAAAACTTCAATGTAGATTACTCAGCATTTTTTATAACAAGTATTTCTTTTTTTTGGAGTGTGACTACAAATGGCAGCTAAGAAGCATAATATGATAGTAAAACTAGCCATTATATAGGAAAATGCATAGTCCTGTCATGCACTTGCCAATATTTTTTCCACAATTATGGGAATATTGGGAATCAAAAGATCATTTGCTTTGATTCTTCCTGGAAAATTCCCCCCCCCCCCCAATTTGTCTACTGTTCTGTCTCCTGCCCCTAACCCAGGGAGGACATCTGTAGGAACAAGTTAAGCGGGTAGGGAGAAGGCTTACCCCCCTACTAATTTATTCAGACCTGCGAATATCCTTCAATGAATTAGGCCATCAAATTGGCAGGCAATTTAGGTTATAGCTCTTACAGTTCCCTTTGCCACATAACATATATAGACAATCTTGTCAAGATTAGCAGTGAGGAGATTCCCAGAAGTCAGGATTTGGTCTCTGTCTGCTCTTGGAAATTCAGTCCAAAGAGCTGGCTTCAAAGCTATGAGCTATGATAGAGCATAACCACGGGATCAATGAAGGAATGGGTATATCCTTCCATCTTTTTACCAGGTTGCAAGATCATCAAGTATGCTCCTGTGACACTTAGTGTGTTATAAGGACTTGCTATAGAAAATATTTCTAAGTGCTAATCTAGCTCCTTAGATCACACCATTAGAGGAAGCTTTCTAAGATTTGCAGGTGCTTCTCCAAACAACTCGTGTCACTAAAGGTGCTTTCAGGACAGGACCTATTCCACAGACACTGGATAATGTACTTTCAATGCTCTTTAGAAGCAGATTTTCCTGTTTGGTATAGGAAAATCCAGCTGCAAAAGCACATTGAAAGTACATTATCCAACATGTGCAGAATGAACCTGGCTGCCTAAATCAGTTTAGCTTCTGATGCCAGACTGAAGATCCCCACTCCCTTATTTCAAACGCTTTAAAGGGCAAGCATCAGTTTCCCTTTTTTAATGAAGGGTTGGGCTTTAAAAAAAATCTTCTGTGTTTTATGGTTAGTACATTTCTGAACCATGGCAGATTATTGTTTGAAATATCTATAGTGCTTTGAAAGTGTCCTTTAATTTTCCCATCTACTTTTCTTGGCAGGTTTCCACTATATTGCAATTCAGCAAGGCAAAGATCAAGAGAGAAAGAAATTGACCCATCAGTTAATGATTTAAAAAGCACCATTTCTATATAGCAGAAAGTGTTTAAAAATGGTGTGTGTGTGTGTTGGGGGGATGTTGTTGGAAAATGTGGTGCAATTTGAAAATGTGGTGCAATTTGCTTTATTTGCTTTTTGAAAGGAAACAATCCCACCATGCTTAGTAAATAATATGGGCAGAAATTGATTTGAATTGAGAATGTCAACTGAGTGAAAGCTCTCTTAAAACAGAACTGTTTCCAAATGCTAATTTAGGTTTCTAGATTGCATTTGCACAAAAACAATATCTTCTTCCCCTTGCAAAGTTTTTGCAAGTGTTATACACACTTTTACTGGTGGATTTATAAAAGTTCTAAGAAGTTCCTAGAGGCCTTAAAACTATAAGAACCATACAGCACACGTATGCAATCATACCTTTATAATCATCTAGCTTTGTATGTTTATTCAAATAATGTAAGAATTAATTCATTAAACTCAGTTCAGAAATGTTGTGTTATTTTTCTTCTCATTTGTTAGCAAGATGGTTATAAGTTACCATGAGATCTGGTGAGAAAGGCAAATTATAAATGACAAAGCCATCATGCTTAGTAATATTACAGTTTCTACTCATCATAATTCCAATGCTAAATTCATTTGGCAGAGCTGAGAAGTAGGAATGCCTGCGGCCAGAAAATTTGTATGGGGGGAGTTACAAATGAGTACAGTGGTGGTATGCACATCATTATTTTCTTTATTATGAATGTGCTGTTATGTAGCACAAAGGGATCATAAATAGAAGGTTAAACAATAATCCATTTTGTTTAAAAACAAATATCTACTTCCTTAATTTACAGATGATGAACAGAATCTTCTAAATGCATGAAGATCTCCACCCCCATATTGTCCCACTTCCATTTTCCTATGTTGCAGTGTGCCAAATGGGAATCTATCCACTAATATATCACCAAAAAGTGTCTGTTTCTTCCTCTGAACATGAAATGAGGTTTTGCTAACAGAGATCACAGAAAAAGAAGGTGTATTTTTGGGGGGTGGATGGCCCCTTTGATTCACACCACCTTCATCTTTCATTGAACACACACACAGACCCAAACCCTGCTCTGGTTTCACGCCACATAACTTCCTATAAGAACTTAAAGATACCAAATAGACAGGCTGGAATGCAAGAGGGTTGCCAATGTTTAGGTAGTGCCTGGATTTCTCCCAGAATTACAAATGACCACCAGCCTAGAGAGGTCATTTCCCCTGGAGAAAATTACTACTTCAGAGGACAGACTCTGATATTATATTTGATTAATGTCCTTCCCCCCCCCACCTCCACCCCCCAAATCTCCAGGAATTTCCCAACATGGAGTTGGCAAACCTAGCATATATTTGCACACACACTTTTCCTTTGCAACTACAGCCTTTCTGGCATGCAAAAGGAGGGCAGCTTTTTTGCTTCAAGCAGATGGGAAGAGAAGATGGGGAAGATTCCCCCTACAGATACAGAGATTGACCCCCCCTCACCCGCCACACACACCCTTATCCCTGTTAAAAGAGAAAGCAGAATTGTTGCCAGCACCAATTCATTATCACCATTTTACAGAGATTTTTAAATGCAGTGATGCTCCAATTCATTGTGGACGTGGTACATAACTCTGTTCCCGCACCCCAAGTGTTTTCAAAATACCTGCATGATCATGAATTTGCTAGTGAAAGGGAAAACACTGTCATTGACTCCCTATGATTCCAGCCACCTTTGGATGCTCGCCACCTGGGGTTAAAATATAGCCCTCCTCAAAGCTTCTACCTTAATGTGCTACAATGCAACAGTTCAGAGGAATCCATGATTGGCAGGAACTAGGAAGCAGAGCCAAGTCAACTACATTGTTCAGGAAGAAGTTCAAAGAAAAAGGCTAGGAAGGAGGCAAGAAGAAGGCATGAGACTTTGTCCCTCATTGGCACAGCTTAAGATGGAGGAAGGAAGAGAGAAGGAGAAACTCTCATTGGCACAGCCTGGGAGGGAAGAAGGAAGGAGAAACTGTCACACATAGGCAAAGCTAGGGAGGGAACCAGGAGGAGGGAATGAAATGCCCTCACAAGAAGATTTGTGCCAGATTTCACAACCCGTAGTTTGGACTGCAGGGGCATAACCAATGATTGATGGGGCCATGCCTCTTTGTGCGCCTCTGTGGCTATGGGCCTGTCTGAAGGTTTCAGTGAAAGAACACATATGGCAGCATGTACTATGATATGTGTAAGGCTATTCTACAGAGATATATTTTCTTTTAGTTATACTTAAGAATAGAAAGTATAGATCATTATTATTCATAATTATTTACTAACTGGCATCAAAGCCCATTGATGGCACAGTGTTCGAGGGCAAAGGGGGAATGGACACCCTGCCCCTGGCATTTGGAGAGGCGGCCTGTGGGCTGTGGAAAGCAACCCCCACCCCTGCCGCCCGTGCCACGGAGAACTGGCCCTTGGCCGGCGAAGGCCTCTTATCTTGATCTTCCTCACGAAAAGAACTGTTGGAGACAGACTGTTTTCACAGGGCAATCGGGGGTGATTTGTCTGTGGTTGCAAGTAATATGATCTTGTGGCTTGGGCATTTGTTTTCTCCCCCATCCAAGACTTGCCCTTTGCTTAGCTTCCCCCCACACACACACACACATACACACCGTTCCAAAGCTTCAGTGGAGTCTATGCAGATTCCACCCGACCTTCAGGGAGGCTACTCTAGAGTAAGTGCTTGGGGTGGGGATGGCTGTGCAGATCAGTTCTCCCACTACCTGTGCAAAAGCGTGCAAGCACACTCCCAAAGAGGAGATAATTGAAATCTTACAAAGCAAGAGAAAGTGTAAAGGATAGTACGGGAGCGGAAGGAAATTAGGATTTGCTTCAAACGTTGTATTCTCTGTGTTCCCAGTTGAGTTAGATGAAGGGACGGTGGACCCCCCCCCCCGGCTGGCTCCTTCCCAGTGCCTTTGCGGGCTGCAGGGAGGTTTAACCTCCCCCTGCTCCCTCAAACCGGGAGCGGCCCTGTGGACCACAAAGCCCTGTCGCTGCATCTCTCCTCCTGGGCGCAAATGGAGGCCGCAGCCACAAGGCTTCTAGCAGGCAAGGAGGGAGGGTGGGAGCTGGAGGGGGATGGCCAATCAGGGTGGACCTGGACGGACAGGGCCCTCGACAGTCTCCTCCCAGGAGGCTGTTTCACAAATATAAGGGAGTAAAATAGTGTTAAGGATGTATTAATGAAATTTTATTTCCATGCCTAAACTCCAGAGAATTACATAAGAATAACAAAAGAAATACTAAGTGTTCTCATTGCCCTAGCATATATTTGGCACCTGCTTTCCGTATCACTGACATGGTTTATGCATTTTAGAAGACTTAATACTGTTTCAGCATCTTCATGTATAAGGTTTACTGGAATAATAAGTTATATATATTAGAGCTCAAAAATTACTTATAATTTGCTAGGAACTTTAGGCCAAACTTCCACAATTTGTGACCCATCAACCTGAATGCAGCCTACCAGCCATGCATGGTGCAGTAATCCATTAAGAGTATCATTTTCACATCTCTTCTTCTTGCATTTTTATTCAGGCAGATGAACTAGGTGGGTTGTTAAATGCTTCTTTAAGCAGGCCTGACTGATAAATATATGATCATGGATAATCTCAGTATCTGAAGGCACCTTGTGCTGTTAGAATGAGAAGGTAGAATGAGAAGGTAGTGTTTAGAAATGTTTTAAATAAACAAGAAGTATATTTACCAACCCTTCTTTCAAGTACCTGGTTATTTATTTCATTTGGGCCCATTATGCACGGCCGCCGAAACAGCAATTTTGGGTCACATGGAAAACGCGGAGGGGTAAGAAGCGAAGCAAATCGCTTATGCATGGGACGAGATGCAACGGCGGCAAAACCCAGAGTAACCAATTATGCATGCAGCGACCCCGGTCATCCGAAAGCTGTGCTTTCTTCCTCGTTTCGCTAACGCGGCTTTTTTGGCGGCCTGCACTGAATCTGCGGCCGGTTGCAGCCAGCTCCGTGCATTATCAGTGATTTTAGTCACCACCATTCGACCTCAAATGTGCGCTATCCCCCCTGTGCATAATGCGCCTTAGTTATTCCAGTTCTCCATAGGAGCTGGTCACTCAAGATTCAGGTATAATTAACAAAGAATTATCAGTTTCCCAGTAGTCCTGCCAATTTACATCAGAGTTCATAGAATTTGTTTTCAAAAGTTGAGAGGATTAGCATACAGTTTCATTTTACATAGATCTTTAGATATCATCAGTGCTTCACAAAGCCAAAAGTAATGCTATAGAATCCCATACATAACCTGTGAAGAAGTAGATTTGCCACTCTTTGGAGAATAGAGCAGGCCTTGGGATATTTGTGCTCTGGATAGCTAAGACCTTTGCAAATAAATTTTTGACTCATACTTTCCCAGGAGCAATATTGGGAAGAGAGAATGTGTACAGACAATGGAAGTATGAAAGCCTGCCCAGGGGGTGGGGATTACACACACTACCTAGTAGTGTTTTACATATTTCAAGTGGCTTAATTTACTACCTATGTTTTGAAATATTAATGTAGTAGCAGGAACAAACCATTGTCTTTTCATAGCAAAAATGATGGACAGAGCTATTTTGGATATTGAATTATGGGGTAAGTACAAATGTCCATAGACCTGCCCAATTCAGACACTGCAGCATACCAGTTTACACTAATCATAGTTTAGGATGTGTGGTTTAAATTTCCAAATGTACTACAGGCAAACAAGTTTAGAACTGCTTGTTGTTTTTCCCTCTCAGCAGGGGAAAGGCAACTTGTGTGTGACATGTATACTGAACTGAAACCTTTTGAAGCAAAACTAAACATTTTTGTGGAACAAGTTAGTGAAGGTAACTTTTCAAACTTCATGCTGCAATTGACTAAATTTGAGAAGGATGGGAATGTACAATTCAATTTTGAAAAGCACATCAAAGCTTTGGACCTAGTGCAGGTGGAATTTCAGAATAGATTCACTGATTGCCATAAGCTTGGAAAGGAAAGAAGAATGCTTCAGAATCCATTTGAAGTAGCACCAGAAGATGCAAGTAACTTTTTTCAGATGGAACTAATTGATTTGCAAACCAGTGATAATCTCGGAGACATTTACAAAAAAAATAGATTTATGTTGTAGTCTACCTGATATATTTATCAACCTAAAGAAATTTGCTGCAGCTATGTTCACAGTCTTAGGTACCACATACATCTGTGTACAAACCTTTTCCAAGATGAAAATTGTGAAATCAAAGTGTAGGTCATGGCTTACAGATGAACATTTACATGACATTTTAAGAGTGTCTGTCACAAACTTTGACTTGGACATTAGTGCCTTGGCTAACAGAAAACAGCCACAGAAATCACACCGACTGGGTAAGCATGTATAGCTAAATAAAAGGTTCCACAGTAAAACATTGTTCCAAAATGGATTGCATTAAAGTTAACATTTCTTCATTTACCCTTGAATGTTTACTTCAGAGCCAGTTTGGTGTAGTGGTTAGGAGTGCGGACTTCTAATCTGGCATGCCGGGTTCGATTCTGCGCTCCCCCACATGCAACCAGCTGGGTGACCTTGGGCTCGCCACGGCACTGATAAAACTGTTCTGACTGTTCTGGGTGTGTGTGGAAGATTAATCCATAAGCAGGACATTGATGGTTTTAAAATTTTAAAACAACAACAACAATTATTATAGGAATTGAGCACTGTGTACATCTTCGGCTTTCCAACTTGGTGTAGTGGTTAGGAGCGTGGACTTCTAATCTGGCTAGCTGGGTTTGATTCCCTGTTCCTACTCAACATGTGACCAGCTGGGTGACCTTAGGCTCGCCACAGCCCTGATAAGGCTGTTCTGACCAAGCAGTAATATCAGGGCTCTCTCAGCCTCACCTACCTCACAGGGTGTCTGTTGTGGGGAGAGGAAAGGGAAGGTGACTGTAAACCGCTTTGAGCCTACTTCGGGTAGGGAAAAGCGGCATATAAGAACCATCTCTTCTTCTTCTTCTTTTGATCTAAATAAGTAAGTTAATAATTTTGTTGATTAAGATGTGGACGTCTTTAGGCACCGAGTATGCTAATGCAGCCCCCATGTGCCAAAAGGTTGGGTACAAAGGTTGTAAACAAATCTGTTCTATTTTTAAATGTTCCAATTAAGAATGAAGTCTTGAACAACAGAGGTAGTTTGAGTAAATACACTCTATTGGACCTTTGATACTGCTGAGCAAAGGGCAATAGGTATTTGAAGGATTATTCTTAGTCATGCAATGTAGTGGGAAGGGACAAAGGTTGGTAATGTCTAACTGCTTGTTATTCCTCAGGAGTTATTCATCCAATTTCTCAGCTACTATTTAAGGGTTATATGAGACTGTCTGAGAGACTACACACAAATCTGAATTAATCCATTATCATTATACTGTTAGCCCTAGATGTATCTTCATTCTGGAAGTTCACTGGTATAGGATCTGTGAGTGTTGAAAGGTTTTCACCCCTTTGCCTCTCAACTTTACAGTCTAGCAGTAGTTTTTTTATCATAGTGGCTAGAAATTTCAGGCTGCTGTGACAATTGTCTCTTGATAAACTTATCACCCTTTAAGTTGCATCTGAAATTATTATAAACTGTTCCAAAATCTTCAGTGGTTAATTACAAACTGCTTCAAGTTATATATTTCTTCCACATAAATTCAACATAGGAAAAGGCTGAAAGCTATAATTTGATTTAGGGGAATGAAGTATGATGATAATGGAGGGCAGAAAGCCCTAGAAGATTTGGCCTTTATTTTTAAGAGGTTTTCTCCTTGTGTTCTTCTGCCTGCCATATCTTTCCGATTTTTCAGGATGTGCCATCCCAAACTGAAACCACACATAATTTGAGCCCAATGGTGTCTTTAAGACCAACAAAGATTTATTCAAGGCGTGAGCAGGCACACGTCCTCAGGGATCATAAGAGTACAAATATAGGGAGAAAATAAATTAGTAGCAAATAAGTTTCTCCTTATATCTGTACTCTTAAGTGTGCATGCCCATGAAAGCTCAGATCTTGAATAAATCTTTGTTGGGCTTAAAGGCACCATTGGACTCAAATTCTGTTGTACTACTTCAGGCCAACAGGGCTATCCACTTGAATGAAACCACATATGGCTGTGATAACAGTATTTTTCTTGAACCTTCTTATGCACCTACTTTAGGGAGTAAGCCCAACTGAAATCCCACTGAAAGGTATGTTTGCTTTTTTAAAAGAACGTTTAAGGAGCCACTTTTGAACTTATACAGTAGCATCAAGTAAGCGCTAAATCGAGAAATATAAAACAAACCTTAAAGCTGGGCTTTGTGCCTATGCCTTACAAACGGAACCCCTGACAGTGCTAGCCTTAAGCAGGTGTATCCACTGGGACTTTGGCTTTCACTGTAAATGCCTGTTTCTTAGTGAAGAAAGGGCTGTTCTTCCGGGCTCGACAAAAGCTGGATAAATTCACATATGAAGTCCTAACGAGTAAGCGCCCCCTAAACTGAAAACGTTAACAGCAAGGGGCGGGGGGGGGGCAGTTAGCTGGCTGGTCCCTTCGTTCCTGCAGCTTCTCCCGCCGCCTCCGATCTTTTCCCGTTAGGCTCTGAGAGCGTCTTGCCGGGCGAAGCTCTTCTTCGCTGGCGGCTGTCCTGTTTCACGCGGCGAAAGTCAGTCGACAGACACGCCTCATAGCCACTAGGCATTGCCGAGGAGCGGGGCGAACGAGCCATTGGCCAGCGAGGAAGGGGCGGGTCCGCGGGGGAGCTTGCCTTATATTCTCCACAGCCCGTCGAAGCCGGGCGGAGGAGCGCAGTTGGCTCGTCGGGAGTTCTGGCCGTTTCTCTCTCGCGGCTGGACTCTTGGGGGGCTCTGCCAAAATGGCCGACGATCAGCTGAAGCGGTGGCAACAGCAGCGGGGCGCACAGGTACCTAGACGCCCCCCGGCCCCGGACTTTGAGTGGCGCTAAGCGTGCCGGAGAGCCGCCGCCGAGCTCGTACTTGTTTTGGTTCCCTCCATCCGCGCGTGAAGAGGTGCCGTTAGAGCGCCTTTCTGCGGCCGCGCCCCTCCTTTCCCTTGGGGCTGACACATGAGCCGTTGACCCCGAGACGGTCTCCTGGCCCTCCAGAGTGATTTTCCATCGTCGCCTTGGGAGAGGGGGATGCTGCTTGTGGGAGCATCGGCGGCCAGCATGCTTGGGGTGGTGGAGGCCATGTCTCTGTGGGTGCCGAGTGCCTGTTGAGGTCGAGTACCCAAACACAAAGGAGGATAATAAGGCTGCTGCAGCCTTGAAAGCTGTGCAGGAGAGAGAACTCTGACAAGCAGTTTTTCCCTGACAAGCAATTGTGCCCTGCAATGCTGAATGTGCTTCTCTTGCTTTTAAAATGCTTTATTTTAATGCAGTTCAGTGGAACTTAATTTTTTTTGTACAGTCCATGACAGACAAGGACTTGTTAATTTCCAAGAAGCTCTTATCTGTCTTGGGCAGTACAAAAAAACAAGGTTCCACTGCCATGGGAGCTCTTGTAATTTTGGCTGTAGAAGATGAACAGAGTTACTTTCTGGAGTATGCTGCAGGTGGATAGCTTTGTTTAAATTGGAGCAAAGTGCAGATGAAAAAAATAGTAGTGGAAATGAGTGGGTAGAGCATCAAGTGGTCTTAGTTTATGCTGTTGATTGTGCTTTCAGAATCACACAGCTGAAAGCATCCAGTCCAACCCCCCACCTTCTAGGGGACTTAAAAATAACACATACCTGACAGGTGCTCATCCAATTTCCTCTTTAAAACTTCCAATGGAGGAGATTCCACCACCCTCCACTTCTAGCTATGGAGCATTTGAGAACTTTGAAAGGAAATGATACTTTCCCCTTCGGAACAGTATTGCATGCCTTTGTTCCTTTTAGGCTGGCAAATCAAGACTTTGCTGACAGATGTGTTTACATGAGTCAAGCATGCAGTAGTCTACCGCAAGGATGTTAAGTAGTGTAGAAATGCTGGAAGATTTGTTCTTAGGAGGAATGCTTTACTGGGTGATATTAATGGGGAGTATATGAAAGTGAGATGAAATGCAGTCTATGGTGCAAAAGGGAAAAGTAGAGCAGTATAAAGTTACTTTAGTAGGAGTTTACTGAAGTAGTAAGGGAAAGCCACTGAGGCAAAGGTTTCTTACCAGTAGAAAAAAAAGATGTGCTACTATTTATAGAATCTACATGGAAGTTAAACTGATGATTTTGAACCTTGAATATTGAAACTAAAATTTGGGACATAAACATTAAATACGACCTCTATTCCAAAATGTTGTTTGGAGAACTGGAAGTAAGATGAAGAATTGTTTGGGTCTCTGTGATACAGTGTAGAAGCCTTTAACATCTGTTTACCGGCCGCAACAATGATGTTAAGGTACATATGCAACAATCCCTCTTTCAAGCTTCTTCCAACTATGAAAAAGGGATGGCAGAAATGCAGTGAAGTTAGTATTTTCCTTAAGTTTAACATATTACAATCAAGGCTTACCAGTAAATCTGACACTTAAATATTAAATTAATATTGTTATGTGACTTGTCCTCATAACTGCATATAGCTAAGCATATTTCCTTTAACTGTTTGGAAAAGCTGAGGACCACAAGTTGACTACCCCTGATCTAACTGGCTGCATTTGGAGAAATCGAGATGCAAATCTGATTCGCCAGGTTTGAGGCTGCTGCTCTTAACCACTACTTCAAGCTGCCTCTATTAGTGAAGGGATGTTTTTTAGGTGGAAAGGATTGTATCCCCCCATATTTCTAGTAAAGGCAAAACTTAACTGATGGGAACATCTGTTAAGGACATACCATTATTATTAATGTATTTTGGTTCTGGTGAGGTGTTCTAATAGAATGTAGAAAACAGTATAACATATTCAAGTCTGTGCTTTTAATTTCTTAACATTGAATCCATGACTATAAGATTGTATTCAGAAGTCTTGAACAATATCTGGTTTGCTAGTAACAAGTTCAGTTTACTCTTGGGCCTGTGTCTCCCTCTTTCATTTCCTCACATGTGGATCCAAAACTGAATATATCCTAAATTATGATATAAATATACATTTCTAAGCATTTCTGCTTGTTGTGATGTTTGGATTTTTAGCGTTTTAATAAATTGAGGGTTGGTTCTTGGCCATAAATTGGGGTACTCTGTAAAAATGGTTTTATTTCCTGCTCTCATAGCAAAGCACAGCAAAATGAAGTATTGTCCAATTGTCTTAGAAAATAGTTAAATTTAACTGTCTTGCTGTTGTGCAATGGGATCAAACACTCTGTTCCTACATTTGGATGTTCACCAAAGTATGTATTCATGCACTGTGATGCATCTTTGGTTGTACCTCCAGATGCACATCATTTTGCTGCATTGTTGCCTTTTTCAACCTTTTGACCGTAGAAGAGCCCCTGAAATAAATTTTCAGGCTTTGAGGACTCCCGAAAGTGATGGCAGCTGGCCACACCTCCATACCATGCCCCCTCCCAAAGTGGCCTGACCTTCACTCCGTCCCCTCACCTTCACTACTACTGTGGTGGCTTTGCTTGTGTAAGCCAGAAAGAAGGGCAGGAGCTGAGAAGACAACCCTGACCCCCCCCCATATCATGCACAACTGACTTCCTCTCTTTGATTTTTACACCTATGGCCCACCTACCAAGCCCTCCAGGTGGAGGCTGCTAGTTCTCCAGCTTGTGGCCAAGTCCATATAGGCAGGAGGGGAAAGGCCATGTATCCCTTGGGAGCTCACATGGACTCCCAGGGGTCCTTGGATCCCTGGTTGGGAATCTCTTGTCTGCCTTCTCCCCAATTTCTTAGTGTGGCAAGATGGAACACTGGCCCAGTTGCCATAGCACCACTGACATATTCCACCTCCACCCAAGCAGCTTTATCCCCTTTCAAAGGTTCATGTCCATCCTCTTATTGCTGAAAATGAGGTGTATCTTTTAAGTGGTGCAGAATGTTCAAAAAGCTTGGCCTCGGCCTTTGCTTCTCTCTCTCTTTTTTTGGCAAGGGTTTACGCGATATTCATCTGCTGTCTCATTTGAACTCGGAGTAATCTTATGAATCATTTTCTTACAATCAATAAGAATCTTGTGACGTACTTCTAAAAAAATCTGGGGCTAAAATGTGTATTATAATCTTTATAAGTGGTAGAGGTCATAATAACCTAATTCTAACTATAAATATACATTGATGGGATCTTAACTGGCGATAACTGACAATGTTTGAGTCCAGTGGCACCTTTAAGATCAACGAAGTTTTATCAAGATATAAACTTTCATGTGCATGCACACTTCTTCATGAGAGAGATCTTGAAATCGTGGCAGTAGGCTTAGAACCATTAAAAGGAAATACTTCTTCACCTAAAGAGCAATTAACATATGGAATTAACTGCCACAGGAAGTGATGGCAGCTGCAAGCATAGACAGCTTCAAAAGGGGAATGGATAAACATATGAAGCAGAGGTCCATCTGTGGCTCTTAGCCACAAGGAATAGAGGGAACACTATGTTTGGGGTCGTTGTCTTGTGGAGCAATAGTGGGGGTGGGGATGGCTTCTGGAGTTCTGGCCCTGTGGTGGACCTCCTGATCGCACCTCGGTTTTGGCTCCTGTGTGACACAGTATGTTGAACTTGATGAGCCACTGGCCTGATCCAACATGGCATCTATTATGTTTACTTATGTTATTACTATAAGCGTGTTTTAAATAAAATAGATATTGGTGTTCTTCAGTAGTAGGCAATGACTTTTTTTTGTTCTGTCTGGAAATACTAGTAGAAAATATAGTTTCTTTGTTGCTACCACTGCCACAGAATAGGCATTAGGTTCTAGCCCGTGCCTTTTTGGATTCATCCAAAGTCTTTCTCTACTGTTGCTCTAGCTGTCTCTCCTGTCCCTTCATTATTGACATTTTCAAATTTTCAACTTTCAACTGCTCTACAACTTTTAACATTTAGGTTGGCTTAATTAATGGGTTTTCTTGTATCTGATCAAGAATCAATGTGCTTTTTAATGTGCCACTTTCATTTGTTTTTGAAGAATCCATAAAGATGTCTGGAAGCTTTTATAATCTGAATGGATCTGTTTCTTGTTATGAGGAATGGAAATACACCTTGTTGTAGTTATTGTAGTGCTACGTTAAATATGATTGTGGCTGTGGCGAGGGACACTTAGGAATTAATGCAATATTACAGCTGTTGGCTTAATGTGTGTAAGTTGATATTATCCATTTAAATGTTATATAAAGGCTTAACAGCTATTTTGTAATCTGACTTCCAGTTGTACAGAAGCAAGGAATGTGCTTCAAGAAAATATGATTTCGTACAGGTGTTTCAGTGCAGGGCAGCATGTTCAAGCCACTTAATAAACTTGTATTTTCAGCAGTAGGCCTACATTTTCCTCGATTACTTACACATGACAAATTCAGATAATTCAATTAAGGTTTATGCTTAAGGTATTATTAACTTCACTGATGCATGAAAACCAAGCATGGCAAGTATGGCTTGCTGAAAGTTTGTTTGACAGTTTGAAAGTAAAACACAAAACACTAAGGAGACTTAATTACAGGACGCTTTTTAAATCTGATTACACTAAAGGCTTGGCAGTACAGCTTGGTAGTATAACTAATTTTATGTCACTGAAAAATTATGTTTATTTATGTTTCTGCTTTTATTCTGCCCTTTCTCAGAAAGACTCAGGGTGGATTAAAATGTTGATAAAATACATAAGTTCTAAAAATGACAAAAATAAAATTTAAAACTTGTTAAATGCAATTAAAACATTTAAAAATACATAACTAATATTACCTTTAATAGTGTTCTTATATGGGAAGGGGGGTTGACAACCTTTCCCTCACTGAGGAGTAGAGCCTGATGGCTACATGCAGAGTAGTAGGCAGCTTGATGTTACTCAACTATAGGCCCGGCAGAACAGCTCTGATTTACAGGCCCTGTGGAACTACCTAAGGTCCTACAGGGCCCTGATTTCTTGTAGCAGAGTGTTCCACCAGGCCAGAGCCAAGAAAGCCCTGTCTTTGGTTGAGGCAAATTCGACCACCATAGGGCCAGTTATCCTAAGTAGGTTCTGATCACTAGATTTCAAATCCCTTTGGGGACATATTGGGAGAGGTGGTCCCAAAGATACAAGGGTCCCAGACCATTCAGGGCTTTAAAGGTAAGAACCAGAACTTTGAATCTGATTCTTCTCTCAACTTGGAGCCAGTGCAGCTGGGAGAGCACAGATTGTATATGTATATGCAGCCGCATTGTGGACCAGTTGAAGGTCTTAGATCTACTTCAAGGATAGCCCTGTGTAGAGCAAGTTACTGTAATCTAGCCTGGAGGTGACCATTGTGTGGCACACTGTGGCTGGGTTGAGTATTGACAGAAAGGGTGCCAGTTGCTGCGCCTAGTGAAGATGTGGTCAATGTTTACAGTCTGGCCTCCATAGATAATGAGGCAGCCAGTGTCATACCTAGTTTATTGACAAAGTGATTAATTGGACTCCATCAAGAGTCAGGCATTGCAGCGGCCCATCTGAAGTATGCTAATCCAGCCAGAGCTGGATTTAACTTCAGCTGACTCTGTTTGAGCCAGTCCGCCACAGCATCCAGGGTGTAAACTGCACGGAGCTTTTATTCCAACCCCAGATCGACTCAGTTCCTGCCCTCTACACAAAATGCAATTTCCGTTTGGATTTTGGGTGATTTAAATTTTCCTTCTGCAACAAGAAGGATTGATCTGGAGTGACCCTACCTTTATTGTGCGATATCTTGGAGTGCTTTTAATGCTCAATATCCAGATTGGGAAAGAAAGCTCCGTGGTAGAGAACCTCTGATAGGTTGCACCTGGTCATATGACACGCTTTCCTTAAAGGAGAAGCCCCTAATTTCTCTCAACTTCTGTTGGTCCTGGATTTTTCCTCCCTCCTCTGCCTTTTTCAATCCTCTCCCCCACCCCTCCAAGAAAAGAAAGAGGCTCCCTGCCTGGCTCCTCTCCCCCCACCCCCTTCAAGAAAAGAAAGAAAGAGGCTTGGCTCCCCCACACACACCTTCTGAACTACCCTAACCACGTGCAGAAGACTTTCCTGTTTCAATGGGGAGGGGGGGGGGAGAAGAAGACCCGAGTTCAAAGCGATCTGAATTCAACAGGATTGACAATGGAATAAAGAAAGTAAGTGCAGACTCTGTCCAGGCATCTGGCCAAAGAATCTGGAGGTGTAGACAGATGACAACTTATCAACAGGTACAGCTGGATGTCACTGGCATATTGATGAAAACCCAGCCCGAAGCTCTGGATCAGCTGGGCAACGGAACAAATATTGATGTTAAACTACATTGGGTAGGGCATAGTTCTCGCAGAACCAAACATATTAGATCATGCAGTGGAGAGATTCTCTCCCCTAATACCACCCTCTGTGTTTGACCTCGGAGGGAAGATGTTAGCCATTTAAGAGCCACACCTTGAACCCCCATGTTGGCTAGGCATCAGATTAACAGCACATGATCAACTGTGAACACTGCTGTTTGATCTGACAATAACAGCAGTGTCAAACCAGCTAGGTTCAGCTGTTCTGGGAGACTGTCCATGTGGCCAGAGATGTTTCCATCCTGTAGCCAGGTCAGAAGTGAGATTGAAAGGGATCAAGAACCAACGTTTCTTCAAGGAAACTCTCTAGCTGTTCTACAACTGCATGTTCAACTACCTTATCTATAAACAGCAGATGTGAAACTGGGCGGCTGGGTCAGATGAATCCAGCAACTGTTTTTCAAAAGTGGCCTAACCACAGCCTCCTTCAAACTTTTCAAGAAGGTCCCAGAAGTTAGAGACAGACTGATAATTTCCTGGAGGGGAACCCAGAACTCCTCACCACCAGTCTTAACTAGCCATGAGGAACATGGGTCTAAGGGGCATGTGGTAGACTGAACAGCTGCCAGTGGTCTGCCCATATTGACTTTCATCAATCCATACTATTCACTAACCACTAAGCACATATATCTTGTATGTGTTTCTTACTGTTGCACTTTTGATTCTTTTCAGAAACCAGATGCCTTGACCACAGGAGCAGGAATTCCAGTGGGAGACAAGTTGAATATCATGACGGTGGGTCCACGAGGCCCTCTCCTGGTTCAGGATGTGATTTTCACTGATGAGATGGCACACTTTGACCGAGAAAGGATTCCTGAGAGAGTTGTGCATGCCAAAGGAGCAGGTTAGTTTTAGAGAATGTACCCTAGTGTTCTTCTGTAAATATGATGCTTAAAGCTGTTGCATAGCTATTGAATTGTTAAACACAGTTCTATGGACAGAAGGGGCAAGAGGCCAACCCTCACCTCACCTCCCAGAAACTTGCACAACTTGAATCTCTCAAAACTTAAAATAAAATTTGAAATTAGGGCAGAGCTCTATTTCATGTAGTTACTTCTTTTCACTACAATTGCAGTACAGCACTAAGTGGGTTGACGAATGTCTTGTCCTAATTCTTTAATTTTTACAATAAATGCATTTCATTTGGCAGCATTCACTCTGAAATTCTTATGTAAGGATTTTTTTTTAAATCATAAATGCAAATGCAGATTTTTGACATGATCTGTGATGTAGTGTAGAGATCTGGTGGTTAAAAGGAAGTAGTAGTTACTGAAGGGAATATAAAGTTCTTGGTTTCCTCACACATACATACATTGTGAAAGTATGCAATGTTCTTCCTAAGACAGAGCTATTTATTTTGAAGAACAGCCAGCAGAAATTAAAAGTTTCATAAAAGAAAGGTATTTTACAAATCACGTTCTTTGTTTACATGCAGCATTCTGCTGAAAATGGGTGTGTGTGGAAGATTAATCCATAAGCAGGACATTGATGGTTTTAAAATTTTAAAACAACAACAACAATTATTATAGGAATTGAGCACTGTGTACATCTTCGGCTTTCCAACTTGGTGTAGTGGTTAGGAGCGTGGACTTCTAATCTGGCTAGCTGGGTTTGATTCCCTGTTCCTACTCAACATGTGACCAGCTGGGTGACCTTAGGCTCGCCACAGCCCTGATAAGGCTGTTCTGACCAAGCAGTAATATCAGGGCTCTCTCAGCCTCACCTACCTCACAGGGTGTCTGTTGTGGGGAGAGGAAAGGGAAGGCAATTGTAAGCCACTTCTGGTAGACTCCTTCTGGTAGAGAAAAGCAGCATATAAGAACCAACTTTTCTTCTTCCTGTTGTCTTCAAATGTTGACAATAAAGAACATGTTCACCACCAAAAACAGGAACTAGCGATTGGACTAAACACCCTGGAAGTGTGACATGATCTAGAAAAGTTAAGTGTCATTTAGATATTTTAATTGTGTGTCTTAACTGATTTCCTCCAAGTTCAGGGGAATATTTAAAGAGCACTGTTTTATGGCATCTAGGCTGCCTCCATTGAAAGCATAATGCATCCGTACAACTTTTTAAATGAGAGATTTTTTAAAAGCCTGCCACTCTTAGTTAAGTTTCCTATTTCTGGTGTGGGTATCTATAATGTCCTTCTAAAGATTTTATTATGGACTCTTGCTGCTTCCTACCTTTACACAGGACCAGTGGCAAGGCTAGCAGACCTCTGTAGCATTAAGGACAGAGCCTGTTTTCTCTTTGCATGCTTTCAGCTTCTGCAGAAGAGAATTGGTATAAAATCCAAGTATAGATATAACAGAACACTGATGTTCTTATTGGTAAAGAACTTTGAACATCAGACATTCTCATTACCATTCCTGCTGTTGTTTGTAAAATTCTGGGCTTATGGACTATTTGTTTCTGCTTCTCTTCAGTTTTGTGTAAATGTAATCTTTTTACTTTTTCAGGAGCATTTGGTTATTTTGAAGTCACTCACGATATCACAAAGTATTGCAAAGCAAAGATATTTGAGCACATAGGAAAAAGAACTCCACTTGCGATCCGATTTTCCACAGTTGGTAAGGTCTCTAAAAAGTGTGTACATATCCTCTAGTTTTCACCCATATAAGATCTTTCTATTTCTAGATGCTCTAATTAGATTTCTTACAAATATTTTAAAACTAACTTGGTATGTTATCTGTTGTTCCATTCACTGATACAGAGTGTCAAGTTGATTGAAGGTATCAAACCCTAAATTTTACAAAACAAATAAGTTTTGCAGAAAGAATGTGATCTTCCACTTCCTAAATGCATCCCTGGATACACAGCCTACTTCTCTCTTGTAACAGTTGTCATTGGGAAACCAAATCTCCTTTAAGAAGATGACCTCTGATTTTGTTGCAGAATTACTGTGCTTTCTGCCTCACGTAATTATTGTTAAAGGAAAGGAGAACCTGTTTAATCAGTTACTCAGCTTCCTAGCTCCTAAAAAGCAAAAGACCACAATCTGTTACACTGTCAGCACAGATTTTCATCTTTTGTAATAAAGGAAGTTTAATGAGGACATCACTACAATTTCAACAGGATAGGAAAGGAAGCTGTGTGTAACTGTGCTGGGCTCTTTCTTTACATCAGATTTCCTTTACAGTGATGCAAAAGATAATATTCAGTGCCAATGGCTGAACTTGAACTCTATTAAGGTAATGTACTTTAGAAAAGATCGGGAGGACAGTTACAACACAGGAAAACCTCTTCATACTGTTTTTTGCAGCAGAATGATATTGCCACATAGTTAGATGGGGAAGGACTTATACATTCCTGACTATTGACAGAGTCCTTCTCCAACCATCATCAAGAATCTGGGTGCGATCTAGAGGTCACTCATGCTTCCTGAGTATTTTCCCATTTATGCCAGGCATGGCAGTTTGAACCTTACCTAGAGATGTCTGAACTAGCCACTGTGATCCATGCAATGGTCACCTCCAGACTAGACTTCTGTACCTCACTCTGTGCAGGGCTACCCTTGAGGTTGCTCTGAAAACTCCCACCGGTCCAGAATGTGGCTGCTCGACTCCTGGCAAGAGCCCCGTGAAGAGCACATATTACACCTGTGCTTTCCCAGTTGTCCTGGTTCCATATTGGAGAGCAAATCAGATTCAAGGTTTTGACTCTTACTTCTGGTCCCTGAATGGTCTGGGACCTACATTTTTGGGGCTGCCCCCTCCCCTATGCCCACCAAAGAACTTTTAAGATCAGGCAGTTTACATCTTAGGGTCCCCAGTTGCAAAGAGGCCCTGAACTTGCCTCAGCTAGGGCCAGATATAACATTCTGCCTGAAGAGATCAGGTCCCTCTGGAATCTTGAATAATTCTGGAGGGCCTGCAAAACTGAGCTGTTCTACCAGGCCTGTGGTGGAGGCCAGGCAATACTAGCCTCTCCACACGAGATATCCACTGGCAGGAATCCCTCCAAACTCTGACTAATCCCCACAGAGAGACAAATAATAGGAAGTCGTTTTTATGAAGGATTTATGAAGGATTGTATTGTTTTATTGCTTACCTTGTATTGTCTTAAAATGTTGTTACCTGACCTGAGCTAACAGAGATAGGGTGGTATACAAATACAATATTTATAACTCAGGATTTTTTTTATAACTCCTGAATGACATCTGTTTCTAGTATTAGAATTTCTAGAAGTGAATAGAAGTGAGACTATATTCACCGAAGGTCTCTTTGTTGTATGTCCCACTTGTGGTTCTGTACAATTTTCATTGTTTCTGCTTTTCATTCTTATTGCCTAGCTGGAGAATCAGGCTCAGCTGATACAGTCCGTGATCCTCGAGGCTTTGCAATGAAATTTTACACAGAAGATGGCAACTGGGATCTTGTTGGGAACAATACTCCCATCTTCTTTATCCGGGATGCAATTCTGGTATGGGAAGGAGTAATGGCTACTTGTGGTTACCAGAAAGAAAGTACAAGTAGTTCCCATGTATAAAGGAAGAGCCTACCATCAAGTGACTCTTTATTAATTTATTAAAAATTATATTTTGTCTTTTAAGCAATATTAATACATATATCAAGGAATTAAATAGTTAAGAACATTAATACTTGATATTTTCAGTGAATATTCATGACACAGAAGTTTATCATAATAACATAGTTTTATAATATCAGGGAATCTGTATCTATTTCTCAAGTGTGCTGCCCCTCCCAACCGCATTTATCTATATCCACAGATCAGGCCACACTTACATTAACAAGATTCATGGTTGCATCAGCTCAGCGGCTTCAGAGCCTGGGCGTCATGGCAGGCCCATGTAATATCCATGGCCAATACTTGTCTTTACTAAATCGGGGAAATAACGGAATATTAAATAGGTTCTGATATATGAATATGAGTTGAAATTTGTTCAAATATTAGGTTCTGAAGTTCACTGTCTTGTGCAGATGAGTTTTCTGTGTCCCGTGAAGGCTGACATAGATTTGATGCATTTAGTTTCCTTTTGAAATTCTGTAATCTTAGAGATGAGCGCATTCAGATCTGCTCTCTAGGGAACCAAAAGGGTACAAGTGGAACTTGGGCTTTCATGTTAGAACTGTTTAAAAAATTATGCTGGAAAAAGCTAAAAAAAGTGGTCCATTAAAAGGACCAAAATAAAAAACTGATTAATAAAAGCATTATGGGTAGTGTTTAAGAAAAATATTAGCCAAATTTTAAATTGCATTTATATCTCACCTTATGGGTTTTCATGCAGTTTAGAAAAATACCATAATAAAATTCCTTAAATTTTTTTTTCGCAGCTTCAGTTTAATGACTTTAGAACCAAGGACCATGCAATAACAGGCAAGAAATGCAGCCTAATTACAATTAGATTGTTTTTGCTCTCAAGGGCTTGCTGGAATATCAAACTCATTTGTTGTTGTTTGTTTTTTAATGCAAGGAGGGCATTAGCTTGACAGGCTGCTCTAGGAAGTCAATTTTTAAGAAGGAGAAGCTATAACTGAGAAGGGCCTGCCTTTGTCTTAAAATAGGGCTTTAAGTGTAATTATTACTGGGATACTAGTTTCATCATTTTGTGGGCTTCCTTGTTTACTAGTTCCGTTTGAGGAGAAGAATTTACATTTCTCTGAAATCAGTTTAGTTTCAGTACAAGTCTAACACCTTTCTGACAGCTCTCAGAATTAAGAGATGGCCACTTCTTTGCAGTAATTGAAGCTTCTGTGGCATCTTCAGAACCCACCTCCATGCAGAAGAAATTGTAGTAGTCCTTCCAGAGGTTACCAAAGCATTGTGTTAGAGCTGAATTGAGATGAAATTGGCAGCTACCACCAACTGCCCCTTCCTGCTGCAGACAACCCCCAATGTAATTTCTCAGGGTCTCCTATCCCTCAAGAGCAGCATTTCATGGAGATCAATGGACCAGAGAAGTTCCATTCAACCATTAGAAAATTTTATCTGTATTCAGCTTTACATCATCTATGACAAACTGTAGTTTGCATATTGCTGATGCTGGTAACATATCTTGGTTACAGTGGTCACTTGAGAATCTATGAGCAGTGCTAGGTGTAGCAGAGCCATCAGGCTATGTACTTTATCCTTCAAATGAGTTTGTCCTCCCCCACAAATCAGGGTTGGAGAGCAGCCAATTGTCAGATTGACTAGTTTCAGTAAACCTTAAAATTCTATGAAAGCACTTCATTCATTACAAATATGTATTTTCATAGTAGATTTCCTGAAAGTGAGGGACAGTATACTAAATCAAATGTTCATGTAAATCTACTAATATTATCTCTCTGTATTTTTGTTTGAACTTAGTTTCCTTCTTTCATTCACTCCCAAAAGAGGAACCCACAAACTCATCTTAAAGATGCAGACATGGTATGGGATTTCTGGAGTCTCCGTCCCGAGTCCCTGCACCAGGTGAGAATGCTTCTTTTTAATTCCCTAATATAGTTTTTGGTTAATTGGCATGATACAATGATGTCTTCATCTGTATATCCACCTCATGGATAGAGATCAGTAACAGGAATCCTAAAGGTGAATAAACTCTTCACATCACTCCACCCTGGACTGCCAGAACTCTCTTTTCCATCTACACTGTGA
The DNA here is from genome assembly GCF_049243985.1 of Paroedura picta. Taxonomy (NCBI): domain Eukaryota; kingdom Metazoa; phylum Chordata; class Lepidosauria; order Squamata; family Gekkonidae; genus Paroedura; species Paroedura picta. The sequence goes on from NC_135370.1 coordinate 113,585,346, forward strand.
TGTATGTTTCATAGGGAAAAGCTGCAATCTGGTCTTGCAGTGAAAATCTGAATTTCTCTTTTCCTTTAAAGAAAGGGAGATCAATATTGGAATGAAACAGAGAGAGACACCAGTCTCTTTAGCATACTCTAATAAGAAGGTAGGTCGAGCATGTCTGGTGGGTCTCCTAGGACTAGTTGGTTTCCGGGGTTAATTTAAAGAATGTTGTATCAGGATGGCATGTGTTCATAAGCAAGAGACATTAGACTAGATCCAGCTAGCTTTTCCACCGTTGAAAAAGGAGGGAGTCATCTGCAGATTATGGGAACAGCACGGACAAATATTGCATGGGACAGAGGCAGTAATAAATGGGTCTTATCCTTTGTTGGGATCACTTGGCAAAGATTAGTTATGCCTTAAGTGTCTATTGAGTTTGCTTTCAAAGTTTAAAAGACATAGGCAAGAATTCTAGGTTTTTAAAAGTCCACAATCCTATTTTATTTATTTATTTGTTACATTTATCGCTTGCCTCTCCCTGGAGGCCTGAGGCAAGTTATAAAATATAAAACCCCACTAAAACCATACAATAAAACATAAAAACACATCACACACCATTCCCCACCTAGTAAAACAAGATGCGGTAAGAACTCAACTCACATCTACATTACCCTCAGTGACCCCACTATAGAGGGGGGGGGGGGAGGATAGAAGGTGACAGATAGACTTTGCTACTGTTGCTGTAAGGGGGCCCCAGCCTCATCCCACAACCTGGTGGAAGAGCTCCATTTTGCAGGCCCTGCGGAATGCTGAGAGCTCCCGCAGGGCTCACAGCTCCTCCTGGAGCTCATTCCACCAGGTCAGGACCAGGACCAAAAAGGCCCTGGCCGAGGCCAGGGGCTCTTCTCTGGGGCTGGGCATGACAAATAAGTTTGTACCCTCAGAGCGCAAGGCTCTATGGGGGGCATAGGGCAACAGGCAGTCCCTCAGATACGCTGGGCCCAGACCGTGTAAGGCCTTAAAGGTCAAAACCAGAACCTTGAACCAGATCCGGAAAATAACTGGCAACCAGTGCAGCTGCCTCAGCACAGGCTGAATATGGGCCCTCCAAGATGTATCTGTGAGAACCCTAGCGGCTGCATTCTGCACCAGTTTAACATCTTGCACCCCCTTGCTCAGCTCGTGCAGAGGTTTGGTCTAGGATGCCATCAATACACAGATGATACCCAGCTCTTCCTCCTGATGGATAGCTGCCCTGATTTTCCCCTTGAATTCGGAGCCATATGCCTGGAAGTGGTGATGAGGTGGCTCAAGAGTCATCTGAAGATGTAGGTCCTGTTGCTTGGCAGGAAATATTCAAACAAGGAAGTACACCTACCCAACCTGGTCAGAGTGCAATTATCGGTAGTTCACTTCGCCAGAAACTTGGGTGTGATCCTTGATGCCTCCCTTTCCATGGAGGCACAGGTCACAAGAGTAGCGTGGCAGGCTTTCTACTGCCTACACCAAACCAAGCTACTAGCTCCCTACTTGGCTCCAGAACATCTAGCCACAATAATCCATGTGACGGTCACCTCTAGACTAGACTTCTGCAACTTGCTCTATGCAGGCCTTCCCTTAACCTTGATCCAGAAACTGCAACTGGTCCAGAATTTTCACTGCCGGAATCCTCACAAATACACTGTGGAGGGCACACATCTGGCCAGCACTCCAACAACACTGGCTCCTGGTTGAATTTTAGACCAGGCTTAATGTTTTGGTAAATCACCTTCAAGGCCATACACAGTCTGGGCACAGTATATCTGAGACACCAACTCCCTGCCTTTACCCCAAAAGAGCCCTACGCTGTGCCACCACCAACTGACTGAGGATCCCTGGCCCCAAAGAAGTGCGTTGGACCTCAACCAGGGCCAGAGCTTTCTCTGTCCTGGCCCCCACCTGGTGGAATGAGCTCCCTGAAAAGATCAAGGCCCTTTCTGAACTCCCACAATTCTGTAAGGCCTGTAAAAGGGATCTCCTTCACCAAGCATTTGGTTGAGGCAGATGGACCAAACAACATCTGCTGGTCCCCAGACACCCCCCACAATGATCTGAATCCAAACCGACCTCCCTATGGGTTTATGTTAGAAGTTATTGATATATTACAAACTATTGTAATGTAAAGTTGTAATATAAAGTTGCTTGGAAAAGGAAAGTGTCTTATGGCTTAAGTGCCACTCAGAGCAGCTGTCCAGTCCCTGAGAGCCTCCTCCTCCAACCAGCTTGCCTGTCAGTCCAGCTGCCAGCCAATTACCTTCTGTCCCCCATCCCTGACCACCTCCTCCTCCTTCCACTTCCCTCTGAGGCTTGGAGGCTGCAGATCCCTGCTGTGTGAGAGCTGCCCCTGCCGGTGAGTTCCCTAACAGCTGCCTGCAGCCTTTCCAGGTCCTGGGGGGAGGCCATCTGCAGAGTTCTTCCACTCCACCCCCTTAATCTAGTGCCCGTTGTACTTCTGAATGCAATGGCCTTGGCCCCTAGTGAAAGTATAAATCTAGAAATTTGAACGTCTATCTCTGACCAAGGCTACCAACACTAGGGGAAGAAAAATCTGGTAGCTGTCCTTGGCAAAGAATTCCTCTTTCATGTACTCATTCAGCTATTGGGATTTTGTGATGTGGCATATTATCATTTGTCCAGGGTTGCCTCTACAGGATAAAAGCATCTACTCAGATCTAGTCCTCAGTGACCAGCTACATCAATTTTATTTTTTTCAGTTCAAAAATAATCCAAGATTTCTCAGAGTTCTGACAGCCTTTCCCTGCCACTTCCTTCTTCATCACCACCTTATCCCTTCTGTGCCTGCCCAATACTTTGATTTTTTTTTAAATGTGTAATTGATGTATACTGGACTGCTGGGAACCTAATGATTGAATACACATGACAACAAACTCCAAACATTTGGAGGTGCTTTGTTGTGCTCCCCCAAAGTAAAGATCTCCTGAAAGGCAGCAAGGGAATAGATATCGGTTGGAGTCTCATCACAGTATCATGCTAACAATAGACTACAGTTGCAGCATATGATTGAACTATACATAGATTATTTTGTATGGTAGATTTATAGGATTTGTATTGTATAAATAATACAGTGAATGAAGATAACCTGTATTGATTTATTGCTGTTTTATATTTAGGTGTCATTCCTGTTCAGTGATCGTGGCATTCCAGATGGATTCCGCCATATGAATGGCTATGGATCGCATACTTTTAAGCTAGTAAATTCCAGTGGCAAAGCAGTGTACTGCAAATTTCATGCAAAGGTAATCCCTTCACTTTCTTGTTCAAAGTTTCCTTCTAAGAATTTAGTAGTTATAAAAGGAATATCAAGATAACAAAAGGAGGGGTTTTTTTTGGTTCTGTGCTTGATTTTGGAAGTGTAGCATTGTATTCCTAGACATTTAGCTTGTTCCTATAAACAGAGCCTCTTGTGGCGCAGAGTGGTAAGGCAGCCGTCTGAAAGCTTTGCCCATGAGGCTGGGAGTTCGATCCCAGCAGCCGGCTCAAGGTTGACTCAGCCTTCCATCCTTCCGAGGTCGGTAAAATAAGTACCCAGCTTTCTGGGGGGTAAACGGTAATGACTGGGGAAGGCACTGGCAAACCACCCGTATTGAGTCTGCCATGAAAACGCTGGAGGGCGTCACCCCAAGGGTCAGACATGACCTGGTGCTTGCACAGGGGATACCTTTACCTTTACCTTATAAACAGAAAGCTTTAAGTTGTTGTCTTTTAGATGTAATAAATTGCTGTTCTAGTTATTTAAAAATGAAAATTGTCCTGTCACTCTGCTTTCTTCAATGGGATGGAATGTCAGAGGTCATGAACACATACATGTAATCGTGCCTGTGATATCACTGGATTTTGTGGGGGGTTGCTTTTATATCTTTGTGCATTTGAAAAGCAAATAAGTCTTCTAAATCCCTGTTTTATAACTTTACTTCATGAATCCTTACAACCTGCAAGGGTCCCCCTCCCACCTCTGCAAGTACATCCCACTAATGGATAATGCTATCCCTGTACTACTTACCTGCTGTCTTTGCAAATAGTTCGTTTTCGCTTCCTTCATCAGTGAATTCTCAATATTGTCACTGCTATGGAAGAATTGCACGTAGTGATGTTAATATTAGTAGACCCCTACAAATTTGAATTCATATGACCAGTTTGGGATTGAATTATATACCCAAGAAATTATAAGAGACTAAGTTATTTCTTACAAACATTATTAGAGAAGATTGAGATTACAATATTGTAATTGTAAATACAATACCTGGGAATCAGTTTTGAAATTATTTTGAATATTTTGATCATTAAATTAGTTTGCCATGACCAGCTTGAGACTTTTTATTGTATCACAACTGACGGGTCTTAACCTGTTGCTCTTTACAAATAGTAACATGTTTATTAGAGTAAGTCATTTTGTAGGAACAGAATATGCTGGTAGTATTACTGGGTTATGATTGGCTGGAGTCTAATATTAAAGTTAAAATTTGATGTCTGTGCCTATATCATTAAATGTAAGCTTCTCTCCAATATGGTAACTTCTTGAGCATGGGTTTCCACTATGGTGCCTGTGGGTGCCACAACACCTGCCAACACTTCCTTGGCACTCAGCAAATATTTTTAGAAAGTGGGTGGAACAGGGGGCTCTTGCCTAACAGCACTTAAGATTGGTTGTGCAGATAATAAAAATATAACATTCCTTCAGTGGCAGCTGTCACCGTTCTTCTTTCCCAGTGTATTTTAATTATCTCTCTTATCCCCCGTAAACACTTTCTGTGTGTGTGTGCATGTGTGCACGAGTGCATATATGACTCTGCTTCCTGTGCCAGCCATTTTGTGATTGTGCAGCAGATTGTCCCTTTAAAACGTCTTCATGTTCCATCTGCAGCAAGCGTGGCCACTAGCGCCCTATCTGCCCTCGGAAAACTTGGCAACAGTGATCCATGCAACTGTCACTTCCAGGCTTGACTACTGTAATTCGCTCTACGCAGGCCTACCCTTAGCTTTGACCCAGAAATTGCAGCTGGTACAGAAAGCGGCTGCAAGGGTCCTCACTGGAACATCTTGGAGGGCCCATACCATCCAGTGCTACGCCATCTGCACTGGTTACCAGTCTGCTTCCGGATTAAGTTTAAGGTTCTAGTTTTAACCTTTAAGGCTATACATGGTATGGGTCTGGCTTATCTGCGGGTCCTACTTATCTGCGGGACCGCTTATCTGCTTATGCCCCCGCAGGGCTCTTTGCTCTGCGGGTATGAATTTACTGGCGGTCCCGAGCCTCCGGGACATAAGCCTGGCCTCAACTAGGGCCAGGGCTTTTTCAGCCCTGGCCCCAACCTGGTGGAACGAGCTCCCGGAAGAGCTGCGGGCCCTGTGGAATTTGTCAGCTTTCCACAGGACCTGCAAGAGGTTGAGGCCAGGGTGACTCTTGGTGCTGTCAGCTGTGGATCTCTATCCAAAACCAACTAAGTCCCTCACTCCCAGATAGAGAGTAATAGACCTTGCTGGACGGGGGGAGGGGAGTGGGCTATTATCCAACATCGAGATATTGTGCTTTAATTATGTATTAATAGGGGGTTTTTATATAATTTTATTTATTTCATGGAAAGGATGGGGGGTGAAGGGTTTGATGTACAGTAATACAGTGCAGGAAAAGAGGGAGAGGGAAATACGTCAGTTTTCAAATACAGTCTCATCTTAACATTATCTACTAGTTGGCTAATTACAATGATCCTGTGTTTTTATGGATAATTATGTCTCTTGATAATCCAGAAAGCATTTCCAATGGTTTTGAAATTTTTCTGGAGGTTCTTTGCGTACCGTGCTAGTCAGTCTTGCCACTGATACAAAGTGTTCCATCTTGTCCAACCATTCTTCAACTTCTGGAACTGATGTTTGCTTCCACTTCGCTGCTACTAGGAACCTAGCTGCAGTGGTTGCATAGAAGAAGAACTCTTTTAGTTGCTTTGGTAAGTTAGTTTAGCATACATAGGAGCATATGTTTAGCATACATAGGAAACATACACTTCATAATTTCCTGCTTGAGCCCGTGTATTTTACACCAAAACTTTTGGAGCTTTTCACATGTCCACCACATATGGTAGAAGGAGCCTATTGCCTTTTTATATCTCCAACACCTGTTATCCCCATTAGATGACATCGTACCTAGAACTTTGGGGGTAACATACCACCCTTCTCTCAAGGATATGTTTTAATGGGTTTTTACGGGATTTTGTTGTTTTTATGAATTTCTGTAAACCGCCGCAAGACTTTGGAGAGCGGCAGTATATAAATATAAATATTAAATAAATAAATGTGTAGACTATGATCAAGGAGTGATTCAGGTTACAATAATTTAACATTTCTTGCTTTTTTACCAGTATCAGCTGAACTTCTTGAATCTGACTGATATAGATTTTATATTTGTAATGTCATTATTTGCCCTTGCACCAAAGAAAATAAGGGCCACAGTGGTGCTGCAGAGAGCAAGTACCTAGAGGAGCTATAGGATAGGTGGGACATATGTAGTCTGGAAATGTTTTTATGATGTTAAGTGATTGCACATTCTCTTATTTGCTTTTTTATTACTGATTTGAATGTTTTAAATCCTTTTATACTTTCCTTTTGTATTGTAATAGCCTATGGCTACGTGCAATAAAATCTGACTTGACTATATTTGTAGACCAATCAGGGAATCAAAAACCTTTCTGTTGAAGAGGCAGCAAGACTGGCTTCAGAAGACCCTGACTATGGTCTGCGTGATCTCTATAATGCTATTGCTAATGGAAACTATCCAGTGTGGAATTTCTACATCCAGGTTATGACATTTGAACAAGCTGAAAGATTTCCATTTAATCCTTTTGATGTAACTAAGGTAAATGCATCTTCTGTTCCTATCTCCTAGATATTGTGCATATCTTTGTCTTCTGCAGATCTGGAAATCTGATCTAAAGATGGTTGTGATAATATCGTGTTTATTGTATTTTCTAGGTTTGGCCTCACAAAGACTATCCTCTCATCCCTGTGGGGAAATTGATCTTAAACAGGAATCCTGTCAATTATTTTGCTGAGGTGGAACAAATGGCTTATGACCCAAGCAATATGCCCCCAGGCATTGAACCAAGCCCTGATAAAATGTTACAGGTGACCAGAACAGGTTCTTGGTTTTTTGGAATACAATTCATGTTGGCCACTTAAAATCACTCTTCTTATAATGAAAATAGTGGTAATGTATGCCTTGCATTTTGTTTGCAATTGTTAACTCACACATTTTACTCTTATATTTGGCTGTTGATTCAGATTTTAAAATACGGAATATCCAAGCACATTGACTGCGAGCAATTTTAAGCAGTAGCTGTGCTTGGCATATTAGCAAAGTAAGTGGTGTTTTCAGGAGGCAGGTGCTTCAAAAATCATAGTTTAATTATATAATTTTGGAAATACTGTTTTCAGTCACTTTGAGAAGTGTTGATATTCTTCTGAAATGAATTAAAATAAAAAGATTTCAAGCACACACCCTTGTCAGCAGCTTCAGCAGTAGTAAGCTGAGCATTAAAATAAAAACTGAATTCTACAGCTGTTTTTAGCATCACAGAGCCAGACCATATGCTCAGAAAAGGAATTCTAGCAAACACATGAGACACACAATTAGATTCACACAGATGAATCAACATAATCTTTCCCGATGCTTTTCCAGTAGCTCTTAGCTTGACCATAAGACTGTAACTATCCTTCCCAGTTATGTTTTAGGAGGAGCAGTAGCAATTAAAAGAAGCCACTATTAAAACTGTTCAAAGTAGGAAGAAGGAAGCAGCAACCTAACCCAAAGAGAGACTTATCTACCTTTATTCTTGCCCCTCTTATCTGTTATTCCAGGGTCGTCTTTTCTCATATCCAGATACTCACAGGCACCGCCTTGGACCCAACTATCTTACAATTCCAGTAAATTGTCCCTACCGAGCTCGTGTGTCCAATTACCAGAGAGATGGATTTATGTGTGTGACTGACAACCAAGGTAATTTTGAGATGCCTTTCTTTTCTTTTTTTTAAATTGCTCTCAGCAGGATTTGCAGGATTCTTTTGCGTGTACAACATAGCAGGAATATTTTTAATATATTTTGGTAATTTTTTTCAAGTTTTGAAGTTCTTAATGGTGTGCATACTTCTCCCAACTTTTGCTGACCAGCAAGCATTCATGCAAACACTAAAATCTGTTCGATGCAACACTAGATGCAATTTCTATGTGACTATACAGTTTCAAAGGATTAATGTAAAATCTCAGATAATCAGAAAATCATTTGGGTCAGAATTGTACAGAAGCAAGAACCAGGGCTGCTTGGACAGACGGGGGAGCAGGAGCCACCAACTAGCTGGGCATGCTGGCAATTGAGCGTGGAGGAATCAGCCCTATATTGTTGGCACTCCAAGCAGGAGCTCCCCTGCCAGTTCTGAGCAGGGGGAAGGTGAGAAGGAGCGTGAGACTCTGGGGGAATTGGCAAGCCTCTGCATGGGACAGACAGGCACAGGCAATGGCTTGGTGGGTTGTCTGGCCATTGAGTAGCCAGCTGAGCAAGCAAGGTAGAGAAGGATGTGATCCCACCTCTGTGCAAGGCTTATGGTCCTCACTTTTCACTGTAGCCTGAAGGAAAGGGTAATGGTACTGTATGCTTTAATAAGACTTGTTTACTGTGGGAAGAGGTAATATGGAATCACGATCAATTATTTGTTTGGAGTTTTGTGAGAAGAATAGATCAGAGAGTTTGGTTACAAATTTCAGAGTATTTAGGAGTGAACCATTTTGAAGAATGCTTATAGCAGCAAACCATTGCATTTTTACGAAGACCAAGAACTATCGATCAGGGCTGAAATGTTTTAGAAGTCCTCTTTCTTGATTTCATTGACTCTGTTCTCTGTTTATATTTGTGAAGTAGTAAGATTATATCTTTTTTCCTAGGTGGGGCTCCAAACTACTATCCAAACAGTTTTACTGGTCCTGAGGAACAGCCTGACTTAAAGGAGACACGTATAGTACTTTCAGGTGATGTGACACGTTTCAATAGTGGAAATGAAGACAACGTGTCTCAGGTAAGCAATGCAGAAATGTCCAGCAGCCAAATTACATATTAGCATTACAAAAGTTCTTTGTGCAAGTTTGAGCATTCACAGTGTACATTTCTGACACCCTTTGGTCATCCCATCCACTTTTAAATCTTTGGATTTTTCTTCTCTGCCAAATGACCTAATGGATTATATCCTGCAGTATTGTTGTGGAAGAAGTTTCCTTGTTTCCTCCCCTCCCCTCACCACCCTGGCTAATTCTGATTCTGGGAAGGTAATCCGTGAGGTTGGAGGGTCTGCAAAGATTAATAGCCGTAGAAGTGAGGAGTGGCGAACTGCAGTGAACCACGGCAAGAGGACTTAATTTGCTCCTGTTCTACCTCTTCTGTTTGTGCAGTTGATCTGATGTAGGAAAGACAATTGTTCCCCTTCATCTTATTCATTACAGACCCACAATTCACATGCCTATTAGTTCATTTGTGCTTTGAGAATCAGAAAATGAGCTTTCCTAGGGTCAGAAGAGAGTGGAAGAAAGGGGAGCATGGCAGGAATTTGCCAGCACATTCTGCTGTCAGATCATCAGATCCACCTCATCCATGAACGTGTCTTCAGTTGTGATTTTAGCACCAGAAGGATGGACCTAATGCAAGTTCCTGCTGATATATTTTTAGCGGCAGGCCCTAAGAAAACACAGTTTTTATTTTAAAACCTTATAAAACTGTTATGCTGTGCAAGATCTAACCAAAAATTGAAATAATGCTTTTCTTTTTTAAAGGTACGAGACTTCTATACCAAAGTACTGAAGGAGGATGAACGCCAGAGACTTTGTGAGAACATTGCTGGCCATCTTAAAGATGCTCATATATTTATCCAGAAGAAAGCTGTAAGTGTTAAATTATTTCATAGGTGATCTCTAAACTACTGCTGTCATGGAAAAAAGTACTTTGGAAAATAAGTTTTTTCAAGTATGCAGGGGAAGCAAAACCAAAAGGTATTAAGATTATAATGATTTATTCATTACATCTTTAAATTGCAAGAACCAAATATTATGGAAAGTCTCAGTGGAAGTAGAGTAATTAGCCCCGATCTTCTTTTCTTTGAAACAACATGTTCAGAGAAGAGAATTTTTAATTTGCTTGTTCCTTCTGAAATTCCAGGTACAAAAATTGATTATCTTTAAGAGTTTGTGCTGGGATGACTGGCAGTTGTGGGTTGCTTAGCTGCTGCATTAAGATAATTCTTTAATCTAAAACATGGTTTCAATATGTTGTATAAAAGCAACACACTATTCCTATTGGAGGTATAGTCTGCACTGTACTACTTCAGCTTTTATTGTGCCAGCTTTCTCTTAGAGATTTTTAGTATAGTTCCATATCAATATCAAATGCCATGTCTCCCCCCCCCCCCCACACACACACACACGCACACACATACATGACTGGGAGTAGGCCCAGGAGCTGAATGAATGAATAATCACCAATTTAAAATTTTTTTGCCATTCTAGGTGAAAAACTTTACTGATGCTCATCCAGATTATGGTGCACGCATTCAAGCCCTCCTGGACAAATACAATGCTAAATGTAGCAAGAAGGTATGACAGCAGTTTCTAAAAATGTAAAAATATAAGAAAAGGCATGTTGACCAAGTGCAATCCCAGCTGACTAAATTACTGGAATAAAAAAATGTTACCATTCTATACCACTGGCAAACACTAAGAACCTACACCCGTCTGGTATCAGATGGATTGTCGCAGTAGACAATTAAGTAAAAGATTTTCTGTTTACAAGCAAATAAGGTTCACAAAAGAATTCTGCCATTTCTTAGAATCACCTCTGATAAAAACGTTAAATATCTGGAAATTTTCCTGAAAAAAGTTACTTATCCCTATTTTTTAATTGTCTTTGTTTCTAGGGCTATATTCATACCTATACTCAAACGTCAGGCCACACTATTGCAAAGGAAAAGGCTCATTTGTGAATGGCATCGTTTGTGAACGACCACAAGTCAGTCCCATTGTCAGACACTTTGTCACATGGGACTCACATCCGTCCAACTGGAAAATAAGCTGTGGAAGATGTTAAAAATGGCAAATGTTTGTCTTGCAGAAGTGTGTCTTGGGCTGGTAGCTGCAACGTAAAAAATAGGCAAGTTTGCAATTGTGATTACAAGTTAATAGAATGATAACCATATGCCTTCTAACATTATCTGCCTGTGGTGGCAATAACCTTTAAGTCATATAACTAAAATGCATTCTAGAATAACTTGGTTGCTTTTTTTGCATATTGGTAATTTTTGCATTTTTTTATTCTTTAACGTCCTGCATCTATATTCTAAACATAATTCTGATGTCTTTTATTGGCAGGATGGTATCAGTATTGCAAATTAGCAAAAATCATTTTATTGGTATTAGAGCCAATTTCAAGAAATACGCATATTCAAACATGCAATTACTTTTTGAAGTACAATATTGATTAAGATAATTTGCATAATGCATTTGAAAACTATATAACTTTTCTGAAAGAACTATACACAAATAAAAGCTTAGCTTGCTGAGGTGCTAAAATTTAATCTTGCTAAAGCTGAATGCAAAATGGATTACCTCAAATATATTTGAAACAGAAGATTTGAAAATTGATTTGGATCTTATTTACAATGTAAACTTTTGAAATAAAATTATAATAAAAATGTTTGGTATTTTATGTGATATTTTTCTATAAATACAATATTAATGCCACTTTCTATAATCCCTGCACCATGCTAAGTCTTAGTAAGAAGCCACATTGAGGCCACGTCTTCATATCATGTAACTTAGCAAGCAGTGGTAGTTTGTAACAAACGTATTGAGTGCTATATCAACCAGGTCTTAGGTGAAACTGAAAATTTCTAATAGAGATCAATTTAATTATCTTGAAGTCCTGTGTAAATGTAAACTATTGTACAACTTCCCATTTCCTTATCAGGAGCCCCTTTAAAAGAGGACCTTCCCTTGTAGGTCAGTTGCAACCTGGATATTATGTGTAAATGTTCTTTTTAGAGTTCATTTTTTTGCTTGCCTTTTTCAAGTGTATCCAAAGCCTGAAAATCTATGAATTAATATTGAGGCAAATCTTCCGATTTGTATCTTAAGCAGATGCCCAGAGGGATTGATGCAAGTCTTCATAAAATATTGGAAGTTATGTCTCAAAATGGGATGTCTCAAAGCATATCTCAAAATGGGAAGGAGGGGGGAGTGATTATATAATTGGTAATATAATATAATAGGTACTCTGTACATCAGCTCTTTTCTTTATACAGTAGAAAAATTATAGCTTGTGGTCATGCCATGGAGGAAAAAGATCCACAGCTGAAGTTTTCAGCTAAGTGGTGCATGCATTAGTTTCATTTACGAAGATTAAACCAAGATTAAACATCAAAGGTCAAGTCACTCTTGAATTGGTATTAAATTGAAGAATTAAACACCAATTTGAGGGTGACTTGACCTTTAATGTTTTCTTTCCAGCAAAAGTGTTTCAGATCTTAGACATGATGTATAATAATACCTTCTAATCAGGCTTCCAACCACAGGCTGTTCCATTACAGCACATTATTTTTAAGGATCATTTATTGACTTAACCTATAACCTACCTGTCTCACAATGACTCAGCACTTTCTTTACAAAATAAAGAAAACAATCCAATCTGAAATCTACATATGAAACAATATGAAAGGATTAGGATTAAGAATAAGAAAACAACGCAGACTAATAAAAAAGAACCTGAAGGCTAGTATGCTGTAATGCCAAAAGTGGTTTACAGAGGTATAAGACAAAGCAGCAAAATGTGTACCTACAATAAACATTGTAATAGACTACAATTCTGACTGACAGTATGCAATGTGTGGCGGTTTCTCAGCTTAATTCAAGCAAACTGTAAATAAGAGTTTCGCAAATCTGTGCTCCTCTGACACATGGTGAAATAGATAGGTTAATCTGGATTTAGATTTATTTACGTATGATTTTTAAGCCTACGTTTGATGGACTGATGGCAGGCTATAATACAACTTGGTTTGTAACAAGTGAAGGAATTCCATGCCAGTTTCAGGATGGTTTTATCTTCGTATTGAACATGGCAGCCATTCCAGTGATTATTGTGGGGAAAGGGAGTCTGGTTGCTGCTGTTGCCCAATGCTTGTATCTGGAGCAGGGACCAACCCACGGCAGGTGGGAAAAAAAGACAACACAAATGTTCTGGGAAGAGATAGCTACAACTTTACTAGTTATAGGATCTTCAGCCTGGCACAGCATAAGCTGGAGACAATGGGTGCAGTTAACAGCCCATCTACTGCCAGCAGCTTCCTCAGCTTGCCTGTTAGAGTGGCAGAGGGTGTGGTATTACGGCAGTAATGGCTATTCCTAGGCATGATGGGGGTAGACTGGTTGATCAGTCCAAAGCCTTGGGTGTCTTCCACCACAACTGCCAGCGCCATTTAAGGGGACTTCTCTTTTGGGCATGCAGGGACCCACACTGCACAACCTGTACTATGTTTTCCAGTCGATGCCTAAACACCAGCTGCTGATTGTGAAAGGTATAAGCTTTTAACCATGCAAACAAGCATACGCAATAAATGTATTCTTTGCTACGGGGAAAGTGCCCATTCATCAATTAACTCTGGGTAAAATTCATTCCCAGCCCTATTAACCAGAGACCCATTCAGTCTTAACAAAAGGATGAGTAGCCACATAGACATAAGCCTAGTAGGCATGAAGTAGGAAGGTGGGTATTTGCTGAGAGTTGCTGAATGCCAAGACTTCTTTAGCCTACTCCTTTTGGTCTGGGCTGCATCGCAGAGAAAAGCCTGCAGGTTTGTGTGCCTCAAATCCTGAGATACACATTGTTGTTAGGGTAGGCTGCGGGAAGCTGCTGGTTGACAGCCTTTGCCTAAAGCCATCCTTGGCCCCACCCCCTTCACTCAGGCACAAATGATGCACCATCTCATGGCTGAAGTTCTAAGGTTACCTGCTGCTCCCCCCATTCCTAAAACCCTAGAAGGAACTCCCCTTTTAGTTGTGCAGAGAGAGCCCACTCTGTTGCCCATCCAATGCCTAAATGCCAAAAGAGGCAAGCCTAGCTCCACTGCCCAACCAAAGAAACATGTAATTCACACATCAATCCAGCTCAGTGATCACCAAGCCATAAATTGTTGCCCGCTGTGGAGTGGTATAAATTGGTAAATACCACCATGGCTGTGGGAAAGTCTTTGGGGCTCAAGTGCCCCATCCATGGAGGGGGTATGCTTCATCCAGCTGCAAAGGTCCCTGGGTGCTCAGTCACTCCTCACTCTATACGCAAAACAGTATTCCATCTAATCTGCAAAAAAACACCTCACGCGTGGGAATACCCAGGTGTTTGATTACTCCAGCAGGGCCACATGCTTTCCAGTGGTGTGCTTCATTTGACCTTTTAAAGGCTACCTATCTGAAGGAAACTCGTGGATGCTCAGTAACTCCTCAATATGGTATCCAAGTCATCTGGTGCTGTTCAATATACGAAAAAATGCCCACATTGTGAAGGACTAGAGTAGGGGTAATCAAACGGCAGCCCTCCAGATGTCCATGGACTACAGTTCCCATGAGCCCCTGCCAGCTCATGGGAATTTTAGTCCATGGACATCTGGAGGGCCGCAGTTTGACTACCCCTAGACTTCTTGTTGTTGTTGTTGTGTGCGAAGTCGTGTCCGACCCATCGCAACCCCATGGACAATGATCCTCCAGGCCTTCCTGTCCTCTACTATTCCCCAGAGTCCATTTAAGTTTGCACCTACTGCTTCAGTGACTCCATCCAGCCACCTCATTCTCTGTCGTCCCCTTCTTCTTTTGCCCTCGATCGCTCCCAGCATTAGGCTCTTCTCCAGGGAGTCCTTCCTTCTCATGAGGTGGCCAAAGTATTTGAGTTTCATCTTCAGGATCTGGCCTTCTAAAGAGCAGTCAGGGCTGATCTCCTCTAGGACTGACTGGATTGTTCGCCTTGCAATCCAAGGGATTCGCAAGAGTCTTCTCCAGCACCAGAGTTCAAAAGCCTCAATTCTTTGACGCTCAGCCTTATGGTCCAACTTTCGCAGCCATACATTGCAGCTGGGAATCCCCCTAGACTAGAGCATCTGAATAGCCATGGTGTGCGGCAAGCTCACTAAGGGCTGGTGTGATGTTTTCACTGTATAAAGTCTATGTGTTTTATTTGTTCAAATGTTTGTTGCTGTGATTTAAAATGTAGGCCTGTAAAGTAGGGGGGGGGCAACACTTTGTCAGAAATTCCTGTCTATATCAGCACCCACCGGTAGTGCAGCCATCCACATCTGAGACTCCTCAGGAGCACCCGTCTGGTGCTCCTTTTTTGGCCTCCATAAAATTGGTTCCAGCCTTTGATTTGACATGGAAACAATTGTGATCCCCAGAGCTGGCCCAACAAAGGACTTCCTCCGAACCGCTGCCCTTAAAAAAGTATTAGTATAAGTCAAAGAAGAGCTGTTTGATTCTGTCTGCTGTGTCAGATCTGAAAGCATCTCCTTCAGTTCTGTCTTCAGATCCACCATTGGAATGGAGGGGCTGGTCAGTTCCAAGGACTCAGTCTCTGAGTCACTCCCCTACCATAACGATATGTGACCTTACTCCATGGATGGGGCACTTGGGCACATAATGGTATGTAACTTTACTGAACAAGATGACTGCCTCCAATCAGAAGTCTCAATCGCCAATGGGTCATCAATAGTCTGTTCTGATCTCTTTGGCAATACCTGATCTCTTTGGCAATACCTTGCTGTGTTCATGGACACATGTCTGCCACCCATGAGTCCTTCAAGACATCATACCGACTTTATGCACCCTCTAGTGTCTGCATCTTGGGCTTCCCAACCTGAACCACCCTATGTCTCCAAGGAAGAAGAGAGAATGTCTAGCTGGTTCCGGAGCCTTGTCTGAGCAACCTCTGGATGATGCTGTAGGTGATCAGGGTCCTGTGTATCCCAATGAGGATTTTTGCCTCATTTCTGAACAGATGCCAAGAATGGTGCAAGCTCTGGAGATACCCGTAATTTCCATCAACAATAAGCACAAGGACAAGATCCTGGGACGTTTATGTCCAGACACACCAAGGCTGGTTGCTTTCCGTTGCTAGAGAGGTTTTGAGACAGAGCAACCTCTATGTGGGCTAAACCCATATCTATGCCTGCGACTTCCAGGATTACCAAAAATATCTACAGGGTTCAGGAGCAGAGATCAGAATTCCTGTTCACTCATCCTCCCCCTTCCTCAATGGTAGCAGAGGAGATGCAGACCCAAAATAAATGGGGAGCCCACACTACTCCCTCTGATAAGGAAGGAAAGATTGACTCTCTCAGCCATAAGGTTTATGCCTGCAGCTCATTGGCACTCAAGGTTTCCAATTATGAGGCAATTATTGCAGTTTATCCCACAAGAAGTGGGAAAGACAGCCCCATTTCTTAATAATTCACCTAAGGAGCAGAGGTCCTTGATGAAAGTGATTCATTCCAGGCTTTGAAGCTCTCAAGGCAACAGATTAATGTGGCAAAACACTCCACAGATGCTTCCACCTGTGCAATGACAGCTGCTATTATTTTGTGGAGACATGCTTGACTTAGGTCAACAGCATTGCCTCCTGAGATTAGAGCTTGTGTTGAGGACTTGCCTTTTGAGGGCAGTACTTTATTTTCTGTTAAAACAGATGATTTTCTCCATGACAGCAGTAAAAACAAGCAGGCAGCTAAGTCTTTTGGAGTGAACCAGCCACAGGGATACAAAGCCACGTTAAACCCCAAGATTGCTGTTATTGTTGTTAGATGCGAAATTGTGTCTGACCCAACGTGACCCCATGGACAATGATCCTCCAGGCCTTCCTGTCCTCTACCGTTCTTTGAAGTCCATTTAAGTTTGCACCTACTGCTTCAGTGACTCCATCCAGCCACCTCATTCTCTGTCGTCCCCTTCTTCTTTTGCCCTCAATCGCTCCCAGCATTAGGCTCATCTCCAGGGAGTCCTTTGTTCTCATGAAGTGGCCAAAGTATTTGAGTTTCAACTCCGAGATATCAATCCACTAACCAGCGTCCATACTAGCCAGCTTACCAATAACCTGCTTATACTCCAGGGTATCCTCAACAAACAAAGGGCAGGGGCACCATTGTCCCAGGGATCCAGACAGTGAGCTACTCCTAGATCAAATTAGGTTTGGCCAATACGTCAGTCAAGGTACACCTGGCTGCTCTCTCAGCCTTCCACCTGCCCGTCGAAGGCATGTCACTTTTTTCTCACTTCTAATTTTTTTTGAAAGGATTAGATAATATGTATCCTTCTGTGACTCCCGTTATTCCCCAGTGGTCCTTGACACTAGTTTTTACACACCTGATACATTTTCCATTTGAGCCACTAGCTTGTTGCTTGCCTTATTTCTGGTTGCTATCACCTCTGATAGACGAGTTGAATTAACCACCCTTAGATGAGATTATCCGTTTCTAAAGTTTTTCCCTACCAGGGTGGTCTTCTGGCCAAGTCTGCAGTTTGTGCCCAAGGTAGTTTCAAGGTTTCACCGTTACAGGATATCAACCTCGTATTTTTCCCAATTTCATCTTCCCCAACAGAAGAATCACTCCACATGTTGGATGTCAAAAGACCTCTGATTTTATTTAAAGATAACCGAACCTTTCAGACATTCCCATACTCTTTTTGTTGCATGCACTGGCACCTCTAAGGGGAAACCCACATCCTCTCAAACCATCTCTAGATGGATAGTGTCTGCTATTAGAGCAGCTTATGAGAAGCTTCAGTCCAGTGTCCCTTAGTTATTTGTACACACTCTCCTAGAACTCAGGTAGCTTCTGCAGCCTTCCACAAGGTCATTCCTTTGCAGGATGTTTGCAGAGCTGCCACCTGGTTGTCTACAGACACTTTTGTGAAGCACTATGCAATGGACATTGATGCCAGGAAGGAGGCTGCTGTGGGCACTGCATTCTGTGACTAGTTGAATGTTCATCCCACTGCTGTATTCTTGGCGTGTATAGCTTTGCAGGCTCCCATGTGGGACTGCATGGGACAATGACTATGAAAAACAGGTTTCCTTACCTGAAACTAGCATTCATCTAGTCCTGTGCAGCTACACATCCCTCCCTCCGCCGTGCTGTGAGCATACGTTCTTCTTGTTTTATGTTATTAAAGCAGAGGTTTGACCTATGGTTGTCTTGATTTTTTTGCTCATTTCAGTGGGAACTGAGGGATTGGGGAGGCTCCTTCCTGAGCACGTGACTGTTTAGCTGGGAAGTGGCTGTGGAGCGCTGCTTGGAGGAGCTGCCCCTGGAAATCTCTAAACTAGTGAGAACTCTTCCAGCAGTTAGGCTGCATGCCTACACAGAACCCATGTTCAGGACAACTAGACAAATACTAATTATAGGTAAGGAAACCTGTTTATCACCTATGATGCCAAAGCACAGCAAGCAGCCGACTCCTAAGTGATTCTCTCAGTGGTGCTGCTGGCTGCCAGGGCCTGCTTGCCTTGGCATACTTTCCCCTTCCACTCTGAAGAGTGAGGAAGGAAGGAAGGAAGGAAGGAAGGAAGGAAGGAAGGAAGGAAGGCCACCATCAGCTCCACCACTTCCAGGCTCTGCACCCATTCAGTTTGAGGAATGACGCGTCCTTTCATGTCTGGAACCACACAGCTGGGCTGCCGCTGCAGTGCACACACACTCATGCTGTAGTGAGAGGGTGGGCACCAGGCTAGTGGGTGGCTTAGGGTGGCCTTAACTGCTTTATCTGTATCTTATACCCCCCTCCCCCCCACTCAGACACAGACACAGACACACACACACGCTTCCGTCTGGCTTCTCCTCTTTCAGCGGCTCACACCCTCTTATTCTTTTTCCTACTGCAAAATTGAATGGCAAGCAATTGTGTGTACGTGTGTTTGTACTGCTTTGTTACTGTAGGCACTTGACTGATTTAATCTCATGTCACCTTCAGCTTAAAGGAGGGTATAGCAAAGTTATGTTTTTACACCTATATCTCTGGATGTGGTTAGATTTTGTTTAAGAAAGAGCAGAATGGAAATACACAATGGACTGAAATGTTTCTCACTGATAGTAGATTCTGAGTAGGGTAGTTTGCATGTAGTTTGCACACTGAGCACAAGGTCCGTTTGAGTTGGAAATCGTGATAGCTTTCATTTCTTTGCCTGACAGCACACATTTGTAGCTTATCAGTTTGTGCCTTGTAATTTCTAGAAGGGTAATTGTATTTGCAGGTTAGGAGGCTAATAAATATATTAGACATAAGCTTTTTAAAGCCAGATCATTTGCAAATCCTTTATGGTGCTGCAAGACCCTGTTTTACTTTGACTTATATGTCAGGCAGAAAAGGCTGGCTAAAGATGATGGTTTTGAGAGACTCTTTATTTGTTCATTTATTTATACTTTGACTTCTAGGCTGCCCCAACTCGCAAGAGTTTAAAAATTGACATCTCTATTTTGTTCCACAGCTCCTCGCTGTCTCATAGAATTGCTCTTCTCACTCCTGGTGAATTTCACAGGAGTGGGGGGACATCAACATGGGGATGGGACAGGCAGAGAGGGCACATGAAATGGATTAGGAAGGGGGGAGCCCTTAGTTGTATGTCAGCTGACTTGGCTTCAACCATGAGCCTCCTGGTGGAAGAGTGCTGCTTTGCAGGCACTGCACAACTTTGTTAGCTCCGTCAGGGCCTGCGTCTCTACTGGCAACTCATTCTGCCAGGCAGGAGCCAAGGCTGAAAAGGTTCTGGTTCTGGCTGAGACCAGTCCTACTTCCCTGGGGCCAGGGATCACCAATGGGCTGATATTCACAGAGCGCAAAGCTCAGGGGATGTCCTATTCAGGCAATTTTTCTGTCTCTAAACATCAGTCAGCCTCAAGAAGAGATGCTGCTGTCTTGCTAAGGATGCAGATCACTTCAGCAGCACAAATTAGTGCAGTCTCGCTTGGAATCAGCTCTTTTTGAAAATGGGTTATTAGCTCTTCTTTCATCACCCATTTAAGCAAAATACAGGGTGTCTCTTTTAAGTTCATTTTCTCTTCAGTGAGCAAAATTACTATCTGCTTTTATGAGCAGAGTAGCATTTGCCTCAAGACTTTTTCATATTATTTCCCTTCGTTAAAACACACACACAGAGACATTAGAAAATAGTCGTACTGAGCTGGTGCAGTTTTTTGTTTATAAGATTCAGAAAGTTAATGAAGTTCAGATACATTGCCAGCTGTTCTTCTTTATCCAATAGATTTTTAGATTAATGCAAGGAATCACAGAATCACAGAATCATAGAGTTGGAAGGGGCCACACAGGCCATCTAGTCCAACCCCCTGCTCAACGCAGGATCAGCCCTAAGCATCCTAAAGCAGGGGTAGTCAAACTGCGGCCCTCCAGATGTCCATGGACTACAATTCCCATGAGCCCCTGCCAGCGTTCACTGCCAGGGGCTCATGGGAATTGTAGTCCATGGACATCTGGAGGGCCGCAGTTTGACTACCCCTGTCCTAAAGAATCCAAGAAAAGTGTGTATCCAGCCTTTGCTTGAAGACTGCCAGTGAGGGGGAGCTCACCACCTCCTTAGGCAGCCTATTCCACTGCTGAACTACTCTGACTGTGAAATTTTTTTTCCTGATATCTAGCCTATATAGTTGTACTTGTAGGACTGATGGTATCTCGAACCCCAGGGCTAACTCTACCCCTGGGATGCAGCTTCTCCCACCTCGGTTACTAACAGGAAAAAAGAACGATGTTTGGAGAGCCTATTTGCTATGGCAGCAGGATTCACTGCCCACTACTGGCAACGATGCAGACTGATAGTGCTCTTGCACTGGCTGTGCACAAAAAAAATGACATCCATGCATGGCAGCAACACAGGGTCCTTAGTGACACGCTTAGTGGCTGATTGATTATCCTAGTAAGCGATGGCATCACATTCACAGACAATCCACAGTCAGAAGGAGCTACTTTGGCAAGTAAACAAAAATGGAATTGAAATAGGTACTGAGAAAAAACACAGTGAAAATTCTAGGGGGGGGGGGCTCACACAGACAATTTTTAGTTTCTCAAATGTTGATCTTGGCTGCTTTCTCCTTCCCTCAGGCAGTTGCCTTCAGCCTTAGGAAAGTCAACTCCTGGGGTCACAGAGCTGCAAAGACTCATAAGCTATAAAGGGCAGGGACAGTCTTTCTCCCTCTTCTATCCTCAAAGCCCTGCTAGGATGGTCCTCAGAGATCCACGTCATGGCTTGCTTTTGCCTTCATGTTAGGCCCTCCTTT
Source organism: Paroedura picta (assembly GCF_049243985.1). Classification (NCBI taxonomy): domain Eukaryota; kingdom Metazoa; phylum Chordata; class Lepidosauria; order Squamata; family Gekkonidae; genus Paroedura; species Paroedura picta. The sequence continues at coordinate 113,606,724 of NC_135370.1, forward strand.
CATAAAAGAATGACAAGCAGCATAACATAATTATCAGTGATGCTAATGTAACTGACCTTCTAGCCAACTAAAAATATAATTTTGGTTACAGCAGGAAAGGCCTCTAATTCATAGTTGGAAGACTTCCTGCAATAAATCTTTTTGAAAGGTTTGGCTTTGCAAAGTGTTCTTTAATTCTTGTGGGAAAAATCATCTTAAACACTTTCAGTTTTTGCAGAAGTGGAATTTCTGGCTTTGGACCCAAGCAACATACACCCAAGCACTGAAGCTAGTCCTCCAGATAAAAATGTTGCAAGCGAGTTTTACCTTATGGACATTTCAGGCACTGAAAAAAATAGTTATGGGTTGGCTCCAGTAGCATTTATGTTCACAGAACCTGACTTTATCCCCTCTCCTCCCACTGCATCTCCAAAGGCCTCTGTTGTCCATCTCCAGCATTGTGGGCACTTAGGATGCAGTGGGAAGGGAGAGGGGAGAAAGTCACGTATCATAGGTCGAGATATTTCTAACCATGGAATATGTTGTTGGAGCTATGTGTCAAAAGGTTTGGCCAGGCTTCTTGTGAGTTAGTTTTTTAATGTTTTTTTATGTTATATACTAGCTTTAAAGCCCGTTCCTAAGAACAGGCCTTGAAAGGGTCCCCTCCCCTGGCCCCTGGCCAGGCAGCTTAAGATGGCTTTGGGCGGCAGCTTGCAGCCAGATCAAGTGGGGTGGGCGGGGGCTGGCCAGCTTGTTAGCAGGGCCGGGACAGAGCTCCTTAGCAGGCAGTCAGCAGGCAGGGAGGCCATTGTTAGCAGGCCCAGCCTAGCAGGCCAAGAGGCCCTCATTAGCAGGCCCTGCTTAGCAGGCCAGGAGGCCCTCGTTAGCAGGCCCAGCCTAGCAGGGCAAGAGGGCCTCGTAAGCGGGCCCTCCACCACGACCCTTTGCCCAAGGCCCTCTCCCCTTACCTGCTGCTGGCTCCAGGCACTGAGGCGCATCTGAGAGCAAAGAAGCTAGAGTCCAGGGACGGAGAACGGGAGCTGCAGGGGCAGGGCCAATCAAGGTCCCTAATAATTTATCCAAGTAAGCTTGGAAACCATTTTGTATAGGGCAACCCTATTATCTGGACAGAAAAGTCCTCTTGAATAGTTCCATTTTTCATAGTTTGTGAAAAGCCAGGAGAGTGGAAGCTTTCCTGATCTCCTTGAGCCATTTATGACGGATCATTCTCTACACCTCCGCCACACGGGGGTGAATTTTCCTTCCAAAAATGAAGCTTACTGTCTCAACCTGTCTCTGTGGGCTTCACTCAGCCCTGGGGGCCTCTGGGAAGGTATAGAGCCACCTTTTCTCCACAACCCTTTGTCAGAATGACACTGAGGCTTTTTCCGCCAAAAAAGTAATAAAAGATTTTATTTATGAAAAAGGAAGGGTGGTTGGAATCAAGCTTCTTCTTTATACAATTCAGTTCTTACTCAGTTAAAAGTACTTATTCAGTTAGAGAGATTTCTTTACATATGTTTTCCCTTAAACACCTTTGTCTTTCTCAGATCTTTATATTCTATAGAGCTACCTGTTAACTCCCTAGCTTCCTAGAAAGTGGTCATTCTCAGCTTGTGCCATAATTTTCTCTCTTCCTTTCTGAGGTGACTGAAACTGCCTCACACAGGAAGTTCTCCCCTGATTTCCCCATACAGAAGTCCTCTTTTTCTTCCTCAGAAGGATTCCCATTCCAAAGTGGATTAATTTGATTGCCCAAATTCTGTGCCAAATCACTGCTGTAGTTGACCAGATACTGTGTGAATTAGCCCTGTCAAACAGAAACCCAGTACTCTCACTGGAGTTAATCCTCAGATGAGTGTTTCTTTGACCAGTCTCAGACTCAGCTCTGCCTGAACTGAATTGCCTCTCTCAGCACATAGCCAGGAATATTCATTCTCATTCAGCTCTGGCTATTTAATCATCAGGCTCAGAGCCTGTTGCCCTGACTCATATAGTTGTGAGGAATTTTAACTTTTCCCTCATTGTTGATGTTGTTACAGCACTCAGAACCTCCTCTTCCAGGTGTTGTCCATCACAGAACAATTCCTCTGCTGATGGAATATTATTCTCTGTATTTCCACTCCCTCCTGTTGGACTAGTTAGTGCATTTGATTTGAACTCCCCTCCTATTAAGAAGAAGAAGAAGAAGAAGAGTTGGTTCTTATATGCCGCTTTTCCCTACCCGAAGGAGGCTCAAAGCGGCTTACAGTCGCCTTCCCATTCCTCTCCCCACAACAGACACCCTGTGGGGTGGGTGAGGCTGAGAGAGCCCTGATATCACTGCTCAGTCAGAACAGTTTTATCAGTGCCGTGGCGAGCCTAAGGTCACCCAGCTGGCTGCATGTGGGGGAGCGCAGAATCTTACCCGGCATGCCAGATTAGAAGTCCGCACTCCTAACCACTACACCAAACTGGCTCTCTTAAAAGATCTTGAGCTTGTGCAATTACACCCATATAAACCCAGATTAATTTAATTGAGTTTGCTAGAAGTAATACTGGTAAAGGAAGCACCAGCTTTAGCAACTGCTGAAAGAGGCTAGCAGAGAAATGGATTTTTAAAAAAATGCATGGCAAGAAAAAGAACAAGGAGGAGAAATCTAGCTTTTTAAAATAGTGCAGTGCTCTGAGTCTCCGGGCAATTAATTTGGTTTAATTAATATTAGGAGAGAGACATCCTTTGTTGAAGCACATGAGGTTAAAGATTTTCCCTGGCAAAACGCTTTAGGCTTTAATCAGCCGTTGTTGTGGTGAAATATTACAACATCATTGCTCAGTGATTGCAGGGTCCTTTAGATTTCCACTCCAGACCTTTGTACAGCTCTTTATCAGCCAAATAAGATGTGGCAACTCTCAGCTGTTCAGACCAACAACCCTGCCATTTTCTCCAGTTAAATGCTAACTTGACAAAGTCTGGTGTTGTGAAAGGTATAGGGTTTCTGTGCACTGCAGTTGTAGCTGCTGATTCAGCTGATAAAAACTGGAAGGGGAAAAGTGACATTTGAACTTGTACTTCTGTTTGCATAGTGGATAGTTTAAGATGGAGAGGGAGGAGGGAGCAGACATGGTAGCAGTGTTGTTAGCAGGAATTCGCGACTGTACAGGTAGCATTCTCAGTAACACTTTTTAAAAAGGCACTTCCAGGCTGGAATAGGTCTGGGTGGTTTCCCTCTTGCTGCTGATAAAACCTAGGGTCAACAAGGCTTCCACACAGCAGTTTCCCTGCCCCAGTCCCTGTGTAGTGGCCATCTCCCCCCTCCTCTAAGCTACCACAGCTTTTCCAAAGGTTTTAAAATTAGCAATTGCTCATTACATCACTGGCAGTCTTCAAGCAAAGGTTTTCTTGGATGCTTTAGGGTGGTTAGGGCTGATCCTGTGTTAAGCAGGGGGTTGGACTAGATGGCCTGTATGGCCCCTTCCAACTCTATGATTCTATGATTCTATGATCACTACACCCTGAAAAAATGCATGTCACAGATTTTCTGAATTCCCAGCCTCTGTTTTATCTCAGGGCCCCCAATCTTTTTGAGCCTGCTATGCACCTTTGGAATTCTGGTGAGAACACAACTTCAGCTTGGCTGCTGCAGGAGGTAGAACCAATTACAAAATGACATGGAGTGATGTTTTGTGTAATAAGCGGCGCCTCAACATTTCAGGCAGAAAAAGTGTATATATTTTGCAGTTTCCCATTGCATGACCTCCATTTGTGAAACTGGAATGTGTCTATTGGCTTACTAACACCTTTCCATTCCTCACCCCACAACAAACATCCTGTACAGTAGGTGGGACTGAGAGAGCTCTAACAGAAGTGCTCTGTTGTAAGAACAGCTCTAAGAAACTTGTGACTAGCCCAAGGTCATTCAGCAGGCTTCATGCTGAAGAGTGGGGAATTAAACCCAGTTCTCCAGATTACAGTCTACCACTCTTAACCACTACACCAAGCTCACCATCCTTGTTATCTCAGGTGCATTCTATTTGGCTCCAAGCAACAGAATGAAAGAACAGAACATTTAAACTCCTAGGACTCTCTCTCTCTCTCTCTCTCTCTCTCTCTCTCTCTCTTTCTTCCCCCCCCCAAAAAAAAAAAGTTGTTAAAGGCCAGCCTATAGGACAGAAATGGCTCTGGTGGTTTTAGTTGATGACCTCCATCTGAATGTAGACAAAAGCCATGTCTCCTTGCTGTTCCTACTGGATTTATCTGTTCCTTTGATACAGTATAGCATACTGTCTTGCTAAAATGTTTGGAAGCATTTTGATGTATCAGTTTGTATTAATCCCTTTATGAACATCATTAAACATTTTTTTTGCTTCATCTAGATTCAGAAATTCACCATTTATAAGAGGCCAGGAGCCTTGCTTGTCAAGCTTCATGATATTCCAAACATTATTGAAACCTACAAGATAAAATTGATGTTTCCATGAAACATTAAGTAGGCATTTTGCCAGTGAAGCTGATTGTTTGTAAGATAGTCATGGTGCTATGATGCTAGGCATTGTGCCAGCAAGGAAAAGTATTTTCTAGAATAAAATAAACTTGTTAGTTTAATCTGCACATTTTTTTTGTAAATTGAACTTGTATGCAAACACATTGAATATGAATTGACGGATTAATAGTCATTGTTTCAAAAACTTTGACATTGATACTGTTAGCGTTTTTTTGTTTTGTTTTTAATTTTGCATTTTGAATAATGTGTAAATATATTCAACAGAAGAATTCCTGGTGGGATTAAAAGTGGCAGTGGTTCTTCCACTACTCAAAAAACCTTTCCTGGACCCACAACAGCCATCCAACTCCCGCCCCATCTCACATTTAGTGTTTTGGGGGGAAATGCTTGAAAAATCTGTCATGGACCAACTATTAGCATATTTGGAAGAAGCTTCAGTCCTAGACCCATCCCAGTCAGGTTTCTGGCCTGGTCAGGGGGTGGAGACAGTGCTAGTTTCCCTGATGGACGACCTCCATCACCAGCTGGATCAGGGCGGGTCAGTACTGCTTATTATATATCTCAGCAGCGTTCAACATAGTCGATCATGAGTGTTTAGCTCATCACCTCACCAATACTGGGATCAGAAGGACAGCTCTTCAGTGGCTGATCTCCTTTTTCCAGAATGCATGTCACAGATTTTCTGAATTCCCAGCTTCTGTTTTATTTCAGGGCCCCCAAATCGCAGACAGAGGAGAGAGCTCATCAAGCCATCACTAACTGGCTTGCGGAGTCCTCCAGGGGGCAGTTCAAAATCTTTATGCACCCCCTTGCCCAACTGTTGCAGGAGCTTTGGGCTGGGTTGCCACCAATATGCTGATGATGCCCAGCTCTTCCTCCTTATGGATTACTGCCCTGACTCTCCCCCAGAAACATTAGCCAGCTGCCTGGAAGCAGTGACAGAGTGGCTTAAGCAGAGTTGTCTGAAGCTCAGCCCTTCAAAGACGGAGGTCCTGTGGCTGAGCAGGAAAGGTCCAAGCAAGGAAGTGCTCCTACCCAACCTGGATGGAGTGCAGCTATCAGTGGCCCACTCCACCAGGAACCTGGGAGTGATTCTTGATGCCTCCCTCTCAATGGAGGCTCAGATCACGACAGCAGCATGGCTAGCATTTTACCACTAGCCACTAGCTAAACTACTAGCGCCCTACTTGGCCCCAGAACACCTAGCCACAGTGATCCACGTGATGGTCACCTCTAGACTGGACTTCTGCAATTCGCTGCATGCTGGCCTGCCCTTATCCTTGATCCGGAGACAACAACTGGTCCAGAATGCAGCTGTCAGGGTCCTCACAGCAACACCTCAGAGATCCCACATCCAGCCCATTCTCCAGCAGCTGCACTGGCTTCTGATTGAATTCTGGATCAGGCTTAAAGTTTTGTTTATCACCTTTAAGGCCACACACGGTCTGGGCCCAGTATACCTGAGGGATCACTTCTCCACCTACACCCCTCAAAGAGCCTTACACTCTACCACCTCCAACCTCCTGGTAGTCCCTGGCCTCAAGGAAGCCCACTTGACCTCAACCAGGGCCAGAGCTTTCTCCATTCTGGCCCCCACCTGGTGGAATGAACTCCAAGAGATGATCAGGGCCCTGATGGAACTTAAACAGTTCCACAGGGCCTGCAAAAGGGAGCTCCTCCGCCAGGCATTTGGTTGAGGTCGACCTAAACCAACGCTTCCCATTGGCCCCCTATGACAACCACTACAATTAGGGTTGTGCGTGGCGGCGTTCAGATCAGCCGTTCCAGGCTGACGCAGCCAGCGCTGGGGGATGGGCGAGGGGAGGCACGGGTGCCGGTGCGTAACCAGCAGAAGAGTGTATAGAAGGTGTTGGTAGATCAGGTCTTTCCCCATGTTATCCTTCTCTATGCAGCTTGCCATTTGTCCCAGGAAAATATGTCAAGAGATGTGAAATGAAGAAATGAAGTGAAATCAGACAGAATTCACCCCTTTCTTCCTCTTTCACTCTTGCATTAATGGAGAAGAAGGAAGAGGTGATTTTACCTGATCAATGGCTCTGTTTTGGTTGTGAGGTTCTTCTGATCCTCAGAAAGGAGTCGTGGGACAAACAGTTAGCTCCTTGGGGAAAGGAAATATCTGCTTCAGGAACATCTCTGGCCATGTTCAGTGACATTTGTATATAATTTTAGTTGGTCTTCAAATGATTCTGAAGTTTCCAAGTGAATAAAATAATGCACACAGTCACTCAGTTGATTCAGTTATTAACCATTCCCCCCCCCCTATAACTTACATTTAAGGGGGGGGAGTCCACTGTTGCAACATGGCTGGTTAAGGCTTCTCACACACAGCATGTTCTGTTACATGAAGTAAATTTGTATTCCAGATACAGGCTCTGCATGGCATGAAAAGTAATTGCAAGGGTATATTTTCTGGCATTATAAGTAAACATTTGATCAACGCTACAAAAATATAATGGCTGTCCAGCAAATTGCCAATCTAAAACTTAAAATATTAATGTGATGTATTAAATATTGTATACACACTTTTTACAAGCTACAGTGTGATGAAAAACATACAAATCCAACAGATATTTTACAGGAATGCATATTATTTTTTAAAGGCACATTAAAACTTCACACCAGAGCTTCATTCACTAACATGTATAATTTTTCTTTTGCTGCTACTTGGAAGAAAATTAATTTCATATAGCACAAAAGAAAGATTCTGTTCAACATGTTAGTTACAACAATACTAGTGCAGTTTCTGTCATCTCTAATGGGTGGAAGGTTCTTTATTTAAAGGACAAAGTCAACATTGAGTACAATAAAATCAGAGTCCAGTAGCACCTTTAAGACCAAGCACTCTTTGTCAGACTAAGAAGAGTACAGTATGGGAGCACTGCTCATACCTTGTAAATTCAGATATAAGAATGGGGCCAGAAATGCAAGAGATTTGGTTTTCGTTTGTAGGGTCCCTGAGATTTCCCCGAATTACACAGATCTCCAGGCTACAGTGTATGGAGGGTGGGGTGTTTCCATTCTGCTGAGGTATTTCCCTTCTGCAAGCCTGTTCTCCACAAGATCTCCCCTCAGATCTCTATGAATTTCCCAGCCTGGAGATGAGACCCCTGTTTTCTGGCTAAACAACTGACGATGTTTGAAAGCTTTCACTTGCTGTGCAAGAAAGGAGCACTGGGCACTGATGTAAAACAAACTTTGAACCCCTGCTTAATTAGCAGAGATGGTTACCCTATTCACATGACCAACAAGGACCTGTGAAGAAAGAGCTTGGAGATTCAGTACGTGCACACAGCACCAGGCCTGTTCCCCACTTAAATGCATGCATCCCCATATTATATTCCGGCCCCCTCATGTGACAACAAAAGGAGGTTTTTGGCAACTCAAAGCCGACTCCTGTGCATAGCAACATTGCCTGGACTTCAGCTGGGACCTGGCATGTTCAGTTTCTCTGAGTGTGAAGCAAAATAAAATGAAAGATAATGAAATTCTAAGAGGCCAAGCCACAAACACCTGACAAGAGGGTGTGGGAAATGCTTAACTAGACTAAAGTTATATAGCATTTTTGCCACTGGGTAACTATTGCATAAACAGAGTCCAGCTATAATTTGGCAATGAATCGAAACATTCCTGATCATGCAAACTCAGTACAAGCCTGAGAACTGGCATCTCCCAAGTTTCAGATGTGTTAAACCAAATTCTAGAAAAGCCTCCTGAGCAGCTTTCTCGAGTGTGACACAGCCTCTGTCTCTCAGCTGACTCAAAAATGACATGTTTTTAAAATAAAATAAAATCTATGTTAATAAACTCTAACAAAGGTTTACAGGGATATGCATGCTCTAAAAAAAAGAGGCATGTGTCTTTTGTAGCTTGATCTTTTGCTGTTGTGCTTTGAGTAATTTGAGGATGGGCTTCCATAGAGTGCATTTACCAGCTTCCATTGAGACTTGTCAAAAATATGTCCAGTCAGTAAGTATTAAGAAGGATCAAAGGGTAGGCTTGGTATATGGGGCCAAGGCTAATTTGTGTGTGTGTGATCAAATTGCTTCTGACTTATGGCGATTAATAACCTCCAAAACATTGTCATTAACAGCCCTGCTCAGGTTTTACAAACTGAGGATCATGGTTTGCTTGATTGACTCAATCCGCTTCATTTTAGGTCTTCCTCTTTTCTTGCTGCTTCTACTTTTCCTAGCATTATTGTCTTTTCCAGTTGCCCTTGTCTTTTCATGATGTGACTGAATTATGATACCCTCAGTTTGGCCATTTTAGCTTCTAGGGAGAATTCAGGCTTGATACTTATTTGTCTTTTTGGTATCCATAAAACATTCCTCCAACTCCACATTTCAAATGAATCAACTTTCTTCCTGTCAGCTTTCTTTATTGTCTACCTTTCACACCCACACATAGTAAAGCGGAATGCTCTCATATGAATTGGTCTTCTGCCACATCTTTACAATTGAGGATCTTTTCTAGCTCTTTCATGGTTGCCCTCTCAGTCTCCTCCACATTTCCTGGTAGCAGTCTCCCTTTGGGTTGATGATGGAGCTGAGGAATAAGAAGCCTTTAACGATATCAATTTCTCCATTGTCATACCTTGAATAAATCTTCGTTGGTCTTAAAGGTGCCATTGGAGTCAAATGTTGTTGTGCTACTTCAGGCTACCCACTTGAATCAACTTTAGCTGTATAAAGTTGTCAATCTTCTTGATGTTCAGTTGTGATGCTATTTTGGCAGTTTATGCTTTCACCTTTTTCTAGTCATTTCAAGTTTTTGCTACTTTCTGCCAGTAATGTGGTATCATTGACATATCTCAAATTGTTAATGTCCTTTCCATGAATTTTCACCTAAAACTAATCCAACTTCCCGTATTATATAGTCTACAAATGTGTATAAACAAGGTGAGCTGTACATCTTGCCCACTCCAAAAGAGAATTCTCATTGCTGAGAACAGAAGCATGCTGAACACAGTCCCACCCAGCTGTGTCAGAGTCATGGCAGAGCTAGCTGTAGTCAAGTGATGATGCAGAAGTGTACAAAGAAAGGTATCATTTACCAAATCAGACCACTGTTATATACTGTGACTGACAGTAGCTCTCTAGGCAGAAAAAGGGTCTTTCACAACATCCACTCTTTAAGATGCTTTAACTGGAAACTCACTCTGAGACTTTCTGTATTATTACTGCCAAGATGCAGCCCTTTTCATGTGACATGAGTCAAAGAAGAAAATGCCAGAAGGCCAGAAATGCAATGGACAGTTTGTAGTCCGCAGTGGGAGCAGAATACCTGAACTGTTCAGAGCAGTGACCAAACTTGTCCTAGAGCTCTACAAGAAAAGAGGAGTGCCATTTGATCTGTATTGCTCTTTCATGCTGGTTTGACTGATATCCTTGTATTTATTTATTTAATGTTTCAATTTCTATACTGCCCCTCCCTAAAATGGCTTGTCAGGGTTAACAACATCTCAATAATAAAACCCCATGAAACAATCATTAACCCCCCCAATTACAAATCCCCCTTGATTGCAAATCCTCACCCCCCCCCCCCGCTCAACAGACCTTCTGCCTCAGAGGGGAACTTCCCAGGGGGAGTCAGATCAGTGTAGAGTTACAGAAATCAAATATGGAGGTGACCGCTACATGAATGACTGTGGCCAAGCAATTTGGGAACAGGTAGGGCGCTAACAGCCTGGCATAGATGGAAAAATGTCATACGTGCTACTCCCATGACCTGGGCCTCCATAGATAGGGAGGCATCTAGGACCACTCCCAAATTCCTAGCCAAGGGTAAGATCATAAGTTGCACTCAAGCTAAGGTGGGAAGGTACGCTTCCTGATCTGTCACTTTCCTGCCCAGCCACAGAACCTCTGTTGTAGAGGGCGACTCTAACCATCCAGCTATGGATATATTTCCTTCTTTGGCCAGAGCCTGGTGATAACTATTGCACTGGCTGACAGTTCCCTGGTCCCATGTTCATGTCTTACTGAAAGCACAAGTCCTGACTATCATCTTGCCAGGAAGGCCTCATGCTTTGCCAATTCCTTCTATGAAGTAGATTCAAGCATCCTGACATTGCCATGTAAAGTGCATCACACTGGCATGACAGTAAATAGGAAACAAACTAATATTACTAAATTCCAAAACAGGCTCAAACACAGGAAGTTCACAGTTGTCCTCCTGCTTTAATCACCCAAAAGCCCCCTATCAAACCTGCCAAGCTACATCTGAGGTAGAATGCAAAATGCACAATTGCTGTTGAGATACAGCTAAAATATAATACTTATAAAATTATCAATCTACTGCTCACAGATTTTCAACTTCATTATGTGGAAGAATTTACAAAAGGCTTAATTCTCCCATCTTAGTCATCTGAGGCCAGTCTACACTATACCAATAAATCCGTTTCTAATAGATTGAACTGTGTTCTTTCCTAAGCACCAATTTGGGCAGTTTTGTAAAAGGCATGGAAAGACTCAGTCATGATGTGTCAGCATCTGCATGCAACTTTTCAAGCCACTCGAGGAGAAAACGTGAGAGTTTTAACTGTATGCCACAGATGTGCCCTAAAGTTGCTAGCCCCATAGAAGTCAGTGGTGAGAAAGAAATTTAGTTTCAGATGGATTTCATGGCAGATATGCAGCTTAATCCATAACACTTTTATATAGGTCATTACTGCATAGTTATCTGCCCTGGGTTCAATGCTGTTGGGAAGAGGGTCCCCCCCCCCGTTGTTCCATAGCTTTGTGGGACATCTGTGTATTTCCTGGAATTTTCCCCAGCTTTTCTCCAGGCTTTCTCAGATCTGCTTTGCCCCTAAGTTTTCAGAACGATTGTGGGGAAGCCTGGATGGCTGCCTGAGTGGGAAAATTTAAGGGCCATTCCGTACAACTTAAATGTAGCAGAAGTCTTACCTTTGGTAAACATTACAAATTCAACATCCCGCATGACATCACACACAATCTGCAACACTCTTGCAACACTCCCGCAAAAAGCGCTTTGTTGTAGTGCTTTTTGGGGAATCGGGAAAAGCGAATTCCCCCTGAAAAAAATGCTACACTTCTGCGCACAAGCTGCAACATACCAGCAAAAGACATTTGCGTTCTCAATGTAGTGGTAGAAAGAAAGTCCCTCCCCCGCTCTTGCCCTGAACTTCTGGAGAAGCGATCACCATTTTTCCCCCTTAGACCTGAGAAAGCAATGAACGAGCGAGGCTTCACTGGCTAAAGTCCCTCCACAGAAGTGATTTAAATTAAAACAAAGCTCCCTAAGTTCCCAAGCACAACACAGCCCCCTGTTCGGCACTGCCCGTAATTTCGGCCACAAATCGCGCCCGTGCGGGGGGATTCTTTTTTCTACTTGAGGAGCGTGTAAACGATTAATCGCCTGCTCCTACGCCAGCAAAAATGCAACAATTGAACGCATATTCGTTGCAACGGGTGTGTTTGGTTTTTTAAAAAACAGTTCTTAAAGGGAAAGGGGCTTTTCGGGGGCATGAACACAACAGCCCATTGGCTGTTCCATTTGATTGACCGCCAGGGGCGGGAAGAAGCGCAGAAAAAAATTGCTTCCTTTGTTGCGATTCCAGCGAGACCAGAAACCTGTGGGGAATGAATGAAACACTACTGGGACTTCTATATTCCACTAGAAATAAAGGTATGCGGAATGACGAAATTCCATTATTTAATATAGTGTTTCTGCATTCTGTGAAGATTTGGCAACATTGGTTCTTGTGCCGAATGGCCCTAAGGTTACTTCCCACTTAAGGAGCCATTTCCTTCAATCATTTCCTTCCCTCACCACTAGGGGGCCCCTTTAAGACAGTCTGCACTGTACAGTATTATAAGGCTGATGATGATGTACAATTGTAACAATGTGAGTAACAGGTTTTCTGAATCCCCAGCTTTCATTTCTTACAAAGTAAGTCTCTATCCCTTTCCTCTTTCAGAGATAAAAAGGGGCAAAGCATATGTTCACAATAGAAGGGGAACAGCAGCCTACTTAAAAAAAAAGAAAGCTGTGAATTCAGAGAATTTTTATAACAGTACAGTTAAATAATGCTGTTCATTTGCTAGATCTGGAACAACTGGAAAAGCACCATCAGTTCAGAGGGGGGGGCACTACTGCTGGGGGACAGGGGTGGGAAAACTTGAGGGGAAACTTTCATGGAGCCCCATTGTGACTGAATTTTGCCCGCAGCTGCACCAGCAACAGGAAACCACAGAAGCCACTTTCCTATGTGAAAATCACAAACATATTTCATGCACCAACCAAAACAGAACCCAACATTTTGCTTCTATAAAAACATTCGGAATGTTAAGTTCTAACTTGTTTAGGCGTGTGTTTGTAAAACAAATCCTTGCATTAATGCTCATTTAATTTATTTAAAATATTTATGTACCACCTTTCCTGGGCTCAGGGAAATAAGTTATATACTCCGCTCCTTTACGCTGAATGCAGGACAGGATTGATGTCATCTGACTTACTATAATCAACCAGCAGCGTACAAACAAGTAACAAAGACTTGCACTAAAGTGCATCAAGTGAAAAAACATTTCCTTGAAAGAAAGAAAAAGTTGATTATAGAACGCTTAAAAATGAAGGGCCTGATTTGAAACATTTGTATCTTTGAATCTTAACAGGATTTTTCCATGTATGTACTTGGAATTGGATACTAGGAGAGGGAATATCCTCACAGCAAAGATTTTTCTACTTCTTTGTTGGGTTGCATTAAAAGATGTTAGGTGTGAATTGATTAACGGGGCTGCTCATGAGTCAGTCATGGTGTTATCTTATTTTCTCCATCATAAAATGTGTAAAGTGTGAGAAGCAGTTGGGAGTGCTAAATAGTTGGGGACATGTGCTGAGCAGCCCCAAATTGGCTGTGTACCTTTGGAGCATGTCTGCTGTATCTCCCCATTGCAATAAGTACACTGTGTGATACACTGGTACATCACCAGTGAAACTTTGGGCAAACACAGTTGCTACACAAAGTGTAAAACAACTTTTAATTGCCATGCTAGAGATAAAAAAATTAGAAATGTGAAAAGAGACACTAAAGATACTCCGTGATTCTTCCAGTATTTTCTGTAGGGCAATGCTGTGTTATAACAACGGTGTTATACATTCATTCCCAAGGGTACAATGTACCTGGCTCTGGTGATCAAGAACTTGCTTTTCCAAATGGAAAACTGCCCCTCTTCTTGCCATTTGGAGGAATGCTACGGATATAATATGAAACTCGGGAAGGTCTGTGGAGCGGGTGACAGGGATTGTTTTCATAATAATAAGTGCTATGCAGGTGATGATGCCAGTCCAAAGCCATGGATAACACCGAACCCTCTGTGTTCAGGAAGTCTATCATGGTTACTTTATCCTGTTTTTCAGAGCAGATGGACTCATCTTTTTCTGTGGAAGGGCTGCGGTGAACTTCCTTTACTGTGGAGACTTCATGTTGCTTATGAGATAATGTCAGTCTGAAACACTGAGTCTTTCATAACTTGCTCTCTTGCCAGCCGTGTGCATTCCTCCCAAATTTGTACACTAGCCTCCTGTCCACTCGTTCCAAAATCCCGGTTTTATAATAGTACCTGCAACAATAGCATTGAAATGGAACTTAAATTTTAATGTACGCCATGCAATGAGTAAAGAAAAAGCAAAAAGCAAACATCATTGTGACATTTACTGTTCTTTCTGGCAAAGGGCGTGCTTGTGCAGCTCCAGTTCAAATTACTTTTCAGAGTTATCTTAAAGTCTGTCTCACCTTCTCACCCTTCCTCAGACACCTTAAATAATATTTTGTTGATCTTAAAGGTCTCAGATATTGTTCTATTGTATCAAGTGTTGTATTAATGAATCTGGCAAATTATTTGTTGATGAATATGCTGCAATGACCATTTATTCCACCCCCAGATCATTTCCATGATGCCAAGTCTAACCAAAGTAGCCATGGCTGAGTTTCATTATGACCTTTGCATGATGTAGCTCAAACCTTTGTAACCAGAAAAACTGTGTAAAATTAGCTACCTTACATATCACTGCTTAAGGTTTAAGCTTACCTAAGTGCTCTGCTTAGTTTTTCATACGTCATTCTGTCATTTTTCTTTCTCTGTCCCCACATCTTTGCCAGAGCATCGGATTTAACAACTCGAAAGATGCCTTTGTCCCTGTCTTCCCATTCAAGGATGCCACAGTTCTCCTCAGGAGACAGGAGGAGGTCTCTTACGAATTCCCACAAGTGAGAGCTCTGTAGGCCTTCATGAACAGAAGGAAACATGTTAATAGACTTTCCTGGTGACAGAAAACCATGTTATCAGGGTCCAAGATCCTTGTCCATTCCACTGAAGAATGGGCACAATCCAGACAATCTTAAAATGTTCATTGATTTTACTAGGAGCGAGAGAGAGACAACAACCTTGAAAACAAACTGATTTGAAACACTCCTCTTTTTAGTATTTGGTGGACAAGCTCACATATTCATCAATGAGTTTAGTGTGAAGTTTGGGTTTTATTTTTTTTTAAAGGTAAATACTTCTTTTTGGCATTTGGAGAATGCTTTTTCACTGTAATTTTAGGGTCCATGAATACTACTACTTTTAAAAAATAATATGTACTGTAGATCAGTGATCCCCAACCTTTTTATCACCGGGGACAGGTCAACACTTGACAATTTTACTAAGGCCCGGGGGGGGGGTAGTCTTTTGCTGAGGGATGTCGCCGCCACCTGAGCCCCTGCTCCACTTGCTTTCTCACCAGCACCCCTGACTTCCTGCCGCCCGATGGGGGATGCTGCCAGCAGCAGCTGCACAGTGACACACCGAGGGGGAGCCCCAGCCATGGCAGCCACTGGTGAGCACCAAAGGTGAGCCGGCGGCAGAGTGGCAGGGCAGCCCCCGAGGCAGCGGCCGGGGAGGAGGATGAGGAGGAACCGCGACCCGGTACCAACTGATCTATGAACCGGTACCAGGCTCCGGACCAGGGATTGGGGACCATTGCTGTAAATGCTCTGGGATCAAAGTTTACTGAAATTGTTCCTATGCAGATACTGGAAGCCATTGGATGTTAAAGAGAGCGTTCAGCAGCAATGTAAATGTCTACCCTTCTCTCAGGTGAAATTCCTCCTTTTGCTCTACTGATACTGGGGAAAAACTTTGGAGCGTCAGATGCCATCTGATACTACATCATCACGGAGAGAAAAAATTAAATCCTAACTTAACAATGAAGTTTGAAAACCAATTTGGGGCATTAGCTTGTATATACAGTATACAGGTCTATTTAATTCTTCATAACAATAGTCACCTAGCATATATAACCTGTGAATTTGCTTATAATTCTATGTTCCTGAGGAATAATGTCAGGGCCTGTTATTTAGGTTTCTTTTACTATAGAAATTGGAACTGGCATTTGTCTTGGACACCAGGAGCGCCATCTGGTGGCCATGCATTACTGCAGTGACAGCCATTAGGAAATCTTCAGTTATGTCCCATAATAATAAAATAATGAGGGCTGTGGAAAGTGAATTTTAAAATTAATAGGTAATGAAGGTAATGTACACCGATCAAGACAGCATGTTTATGACATATCTAAGTGCTGTCTTTAGTTGGCAGAGATATACCTACTTGTTCTACTGTGATTCTGAAATTCTTGACTCTTGATGCTACCAGTTCTCAAACATGCCTTATCATCATCTGGAAAAGGACATTAAAAAATAAACATATTGACACAAGTGAATATGACTCAATTTCAGGCTATGACGATAATGTGATTTAACAAGGTCGAAGTGTTCACCTAATGAAATTTCATGCAACACTAAAAAAGGTGAGTCTGTGATTTATCTTGGACTAAAAAACCACTTTATCAACAAATAAAGCACAGTGAATGATTAGCCAGCAGTTTGATTGTTTGATGGCACCTGGAGCAAAATAAGTTCACATAAGGAATAATCAGTAACTGTACTTAAATCCGTACAGTTGGATGACCACCCTGATTCTCTCCCAGAAGCATTAGCCATCTTTCTGGAAGCAGTGACAAGGTGGCTTAAGCAGAGTTGTCTGAAGCTCAGCCCTTCAAAGATGGAAGTCCTGTGGCTAGGCAGGAAGGGTCCAAGCAAGGAAACATGCCTACCCAACCTGGATGGAGTACAACTATCAGTGGCTCACTTCACCAGAAACCTGGGCATAATCCTGGATGCTTCTCTTTCCATGGAGGCACAGGTCACAAGAGTAGGACAGCTAGCCTTCTACCACCTCTGCCAAGCCAAACTACTAGTGCCCTACTTGGCCCCAGAACACCTAGCCACAGTGATCCACGTGACGGTCACCTCCAGGCTAGACTTCTGCAACTCGCTCTACACAGACCTACCCTTAACTTTGATCCAGAAACTGCAACTGGTCGAGATTACATCAGCAAGGGTTCTCAAAGCAACACCATGGAGATCCCACATCCAGCCCATCCTCCAACAACTGTGCTGGCTACCAGTTGAATTCCGGATTAGGCTTAAGGTCTTTGTAATTACCTTTAGGGCCATTTGTGGTCTGGGCCCAGTGTACCTCAAGGACCACCTCTCTGCCTATGCCCCTTAACGATCTCTGCGCTCTGCCACTTCCAACTGGCCTGTGATCCCTGGCCCCAAGGAAGTCCTCTTGACCTCAACCAGAGTTAGAGCCCTTTCTGTTCTGGCCCCTGCCTGGTGAAATGAGCTCCCAGAGAAGATCAGGGCCCTAATGGAACTAGAACAGTTCTGCAGGGCCTGCAAAACGGAGCTCCTTCACTGGGCATTTGGTCAAGGCCGACCAAAAGTAAATAACACCTACTGGGCCCCCAAACTTCTCTCTCTTAAACCCATCTGACAGATCTGACCAACCATGGGCCTGTTAGATTGCTCACTGTTTGAATGTTATTCTCTGTTTGTTATTATTACTGTTACCTTCCATTCATTATGATCAGTCAGTTTAATGTATTATTCTGATATAGTCTATATGAACCTTAGGGGAGGGCGGTATACAAATAAATAAATAAAACAAACAAATAAAATAATGTTGTTTGTTTTGGACAGGACCACTCTGTGTCACACAATAAACCAGTATCAAACAAAGGAAATCTCCCAAAGTTGTCTGCAGTATGGCTCAGAAGACTATCACAGAATCACAGATTTGGAAGGGGCCATACAGGCCATCTAGTCCAACCCCCTGCTCAATGCAGGATCAGCCAAAAGCATCCTAATGGTTCGACTGGGTACGTACAAACCCTTGGGCATAGCTACAGAAGTTTAGTAATAATCTTGGGGCACTGTAAAGAGTTTTGCAGAACTCTGGATCATGTCTAGTGCAAGTTCCTATTAATGACGTCTGAGTGACCCAGTTTTTCTGCTGAGAGCATAAGAATAGCCCTGCTGGACCATCAGACTAGATATTTGCCTAGTTCAACGTTCTGTTTCATACACTGAACAACAAAGAAGGCCAAGGCCTCTGTTTAGAACTCTCCCAAAATACAGGCAGAACAAATGAAAAGAATAACTCTAGAAATTCAGCTTATCCTTGTATCTCTATAAGAATATATGTGAACTGCTGTGATTGCTTTTTTCCTAACTATGGACACTTGTTTACTTACAAAGTTTGTCGGACGACTTTGTTTCTTCATTATCATGAAAGAAGGCGATACCTAGGGGGGAAGGATTCATAAAACTCAGTGTTAATAGTCTTGTGCATGTACAGGCACTGCCCTAGAAATAAAACCTTAGTCTTTGATCTAGAGAGGACTTTTGGCACTGCCTATCTAAGCTACTTTTCTAGACATTTAAATTCCGCTCATTCTAGTTGCCGTCAAGATCTAAACAGTTTTAAATGAGCCTTTCCTGTCCCCCATTTTGGTTTCATTGCTCCCTAAGCAACAGACTAAATGTTATAGCCTCTGGATGCCAAAATCCTTTTCACCATTTAAGTACCCAACAGGGATGTTTTTAAGTGATGGAATAGGTGAACAGTTTTATAGAGACTAATTTTTAGGATTTTATCGTTTTACTCTATGAAATTTATGCCCCTGTTATAAGCAGCCCCAAGACCTTCCTGGAGAGGGGCAGCCTAGAAATTTAAGAAAGAAAATAAACAAATTAAATACTATAAATAAATAAATTGCTGTAGCGGTGGACTTTTTTGGCACTTGAAAAGACATACTGGTGGTGGTGGTGGTGGGGGCTCAGACTCCTGGTCCCAGCACATACCCTATCAGGATCTGGTACTCACTGCATTTTTAAATGGCAATTTTTTTCTCTCTAAAATCGTGTTGGCATCCATGAGTCTAAGCCACAAATGCCATGAGATTTATTTTGGCCCTAATTCATAAAAACAGAAACTCTTAGGAGGCTTCACATAGAGTATGTGGGCCATCTGCTAGTGGCTGACAGGAGATTCTATTGCTAGCTTTGTATTCACCTTCTTTTTGTCCTGCATCCTCTATATACGTTGACATGCCTGCTCTGAAACCTCCCCTATCCAGTATTCCTGATCTCAATGTCATGCCTTTCCTTTCCCATATCACTGTGCACTCTTGTACACCAGTTTTGTTGATGTTGTGAGATGCGAAGTCGTGTCCGGCCCATCGCGACCCCATGGGCAATGATCCTCCAGGCCTTCCTGTCCTCTGCCATTCCCCGGAGTCCATTTAAGTTTGCACCAACTGCTTCAGGTTTGCCAGTTTACTATACAATATTTGATTTTGTATTTGGACTGGTGTAACTGCATTTCCACTTTATTTTTTTTAATTCTGTTCTTACCTTGCCATTTGTGGAGCAACCTGAGCTTATTCCCAAAGCTGGTCCCTGCCTGCTAGTCCCTGCCAATATTTTATAACTCTCATGCTTTCAGTTACTAAAATGGAAGACATTGAGACTCACCTGAAAAGCTTATTAGACTAATGAAAGTAAAGGTCATTGCAAAATGCTATCAGTATTAATAATAACCATTTAAACAACATTAACACAGAAACAGGCTCTATTTCTTCTAGAACTGAAATATGAAGAAGCCTTGTTGCACACGTGTATGCTAGGTGTCCATTGTGATCCTTCTTAGTGTATTCTGCCTGAACAGTGCTCATTGCCAGATTTAAGTCTCTGGGGCTATCAGTTCAGCATTGTGCACACACATATCAACCACACACGGAACGAAACAGTCTGAGGCCAATTGAATCTATGGCACACTGACCATGTGACTTGATGTTCTGTAGGATAAAATATAGATATTCGCCACAAATGCCTGCTGCGTTTAAAAACTCCTCTTGAGTCATGCTGCAAAGCTGTTGGCCATTTATGTTAAAGTGGGAAAAGGAAATGCAGTTAGCGTCCAGTTTGTATTGATCACAGCAAAACTGCAGCCATTCGCAGACATTGTGCCTTGTCCAGTACTCCGGGTGGGTGGATGTCCAGGGAGAGTCGCAGCCTGCCAAAATATAAGGAGATAAAAAAGGATGCAGTTGAACTCTGAGTGGTTCATCGTATGAGCTGTTTACCATTTTCAGCAACAAAATCTTCTGTCACTTACAGCTCAATCTATCCAACTACTGTGCAAACAAAAGGGCACTGAATGGATGGGCAAACCAGACAGAGAGCAGGGCTGAGATAGAAAAGGACTGAGCTCTGAACATAATCCTTAAGGCATTTTAGTGACCATGTTCTCCTGGGTTCACATCTGAAAGGTAGAACAGATCAAGCCGTGGATAGTCATTGTGATGATTAATGACTGAGTGGGTCTGACTGGACAAAACAAGCAACAGTAGATGACGATAGCATGCTCTTCTGTGAACCTCCGTGGGAAACTCAAGCCACATTTGACAAAATGCGTGGATAATAAATGTGTGGCAGGGAATAGGTTTTTGTGCTGAATTGTGCAGAAGTTCCAGTGTGTGATCCTACTTCCCACTCTTTATCAATTTATTCATACTTTTCATGTTACTTAAATACAGCTGCAGCTGGTCTGTGGTGGCAATGAAATATTCAACTAGGCAGTTCTGTACCCTGGCCTTTATGCCCCCTCCTTATCAAAATGGACATTTTAGTGGGCAATTTAGACATGATTTCTTTCTTTAGAACTCAATTTTCTGACACATAACCAGTGAGCATCATGGTTGCTGCTTCACAGTTGGATGCATGGACTTGTTCCTCTGCAACAGCTATATCTCCATCTTAACTGCAGAACCATGAAATAAAATTAACTGCTTTTCTGATATTCTAGTTAGGAATGTACAGTAAGTAAACTTGATGTGCTTTAACATTCACTAGAAGAAGATAGATATCAACTTTGCCGGCAATAAAATTTCTAAGGCCGGTTCCCTGATTGCAGAGAACAATTCCTGTCAGACCTAATTTAGTCTCCTTTACTTTTGCTTCTAAAAAGAATACAGATTATTTTTGAAAGTCAGAAGAAATCCCTGTTAAATATCCAACAAAATATGAGTCCAACATCAGCTTTAAGAATAAAAAAATTTATTCAAAGCATGAGCTTCTGAGTGCATGCACTCTTCCTCTGACAGCACACAATGTAAGTACAGATATAAGAAAAAAGTAAATGAGTATCAAATTAGTAAGCTGTGTCATGATATCCAAATTATGCAATATAATAATCCTTTGCTTAAAAAGCTACTCAGTCATCTGGGTTCAATTGTAGTTCATCAAAGCACTGGAGAAATAAAAATGTCAAGGTTAGTAATTGATGGCAGACATTTTCCCAGTTGTAAAAAGAAATAATTAAACGAGACTAGCATCCCCATAGAAGAGCCTCTTGTGGTGCAGAGTGAGAAGGCAGCAGAAATGCTGTCTGAAGCTGTCTGCTCATGAGGCTGGGAGTTCAATCCCAGCAGCCCGCTCAAGGTTGACTCAGCCTTCCATCCTTCCAAGGTTGGTAAAATGAGTACCCAGCTTGCTGCTGGGGGGTAAATGGTAATGACTGGGGAAGGCACTGGCAAACCACCCCGTATTGAGTCTGCCATGAAAACGCTAGAGGGCGTCACCCCAAGGGTCAGACATGATCTGGTGCTTGCACAGGGGATACCTTTACCTTTAGCAACCCCACAAGTGACAGGTTATCTAGTCCTGAGACCAGATTCTAAATTACATACACACTACTTACATCACATTACAGTTTTGTTATGTGAGGAGGAGTGCATGCACTCAAAAGCTCACACTTTGAATAAATCTTTGTTTGTATTAAAGGTGATATTGGACTCAACTTTTGTTGTGTTGCTTCAGTCCAACACTGCGACCCACTTGAATCCTGCTAAATGTAATTATGTACATAACTGTTTTTTATAATTATTTTAACATGATGCCAGGTAGTTCAGTTCATTTTACTTTATTTTAGAACTGAGAGATTACTGTTTTGAAGAGGGGGGGGGGACCACCTCTCTCTCTCTCTCTGTCTCTCTCTGTGTCCATATACATGGCTTCCTGGAAGCAGCTTTAGATTGTCATTTCTGAGAAAGTAGATTGAGTTTTATTGCATTAATGGAGCAAAGTTGGCAATAACAAAAAGAGATTAATTACAAGAAAATCATTAAGAACTAGTTGAGTGGGGAGAGGCTTGATGTACAGTCAGCACTAATTACAGAGTATCAGAAAACCTGAGAGTTCTGGGGATTCACCTCTTTTTTGATGGTAGAAATGTAAATAAAAACGCTAGCTACATGTGTTAGTACAAAAGGCAAAACTACATATGAAAACAACATAGAAATATATTGGTAGGGGTGAAGGGATGGAAGACTTTGCTAAAAGACAGACCGATCAATAAGATGAATAAGAGCATCAACCTGTTGCTCATTGGGCTGGAAAGCCTTAGGCCAGCTTGTTCCATACAGCACCGGTCTACACCTACTACTTTTCTTGTATTAGTATTTTTAATTTCATTGATTAATGGAGATTATATGAATCCAAGCCACCTTATACAGTATCTGGAAATGTAGGGTATACATACTTTCAAACGCAAACTATAGAGAGACAGTTTGTGAATTTAATAGAATTAATTTTATAATCATCATTGGTCATAAGCGACTTCCTAAGCATCAGCTATTTTTAAATATACAAATGAACACACCAGTCCTGGCAGACAACAACTCCCATTCAGGCTGAAATAGGCTCTTGCAGCTGCCTGGAGGACAGAAAAGAAAAAGATAAGTATTGTGACTCAAAGTTGTTTGTTGCTGCTACCGTCTATCCAGTTCAAAAGTGGAAAATGATTAACTTGTTTGTGTTTGTAAATGTTTTCAGGTCACATCTGACATGGCAACCCCATGTGGATTTCAAAGCAAGAGACTAACAGAGATGGGTTGCCACTCCCTTCCTCTGCATAGTGACCCTACAATGCCTTTGAGATCTCCCTTCTAATTACTAAACAGGGCTGATCTTGCTTAGCTTCTGGGATATGACAAGATCAAGCTGACCTGGGCAATCCAAGTCAGAGGCAAACATTACTCTAAATCAACATACCTAATTCTCAACATGACCAAATCTGTGGATACTTAAATCCAGAGATTCTTTCTACAAACCTGAAAAAGTCCCAGATTTTGAGAAAAATCTGAAATCTAAAAAAGGTCACATACTAATAAAGGGAGGGGTGAAACTCCCTAAAACAATAGCAGCAGCAACTACAGCTTTAAGAATCTGGCTCTGATTGGACAAACACACAGTATTGGCAGCCTTCAAGCTTTGGTTTCTCTCAATAAAAGGCAGGGGATGGGAGTAGGGACCTTTCTAGGATTGTTTTGGCTTTTGAAGAATGACATAGTGAGGCCTTTGAGAACTCTGGCAGCAGCCACATGGCAACTTGATACCATGCAACTTGCATGACTTGTCCAGGTTTGAATGTTTTCAGTTAGCAGCCTACCATGGCAGTCATTGTATGCAATAGTCAGATTAGGACCTGAGACACCCAGGTTTAAATCCCCACTCTGCTACAATTGGATGACCTTGGGCTAGTCATGTACTTCAGGCCTCCCCAATTTTACTGCATTGTTGTGAGCATAATGTGGAGGAGAATAAAAAGATGTAAGCTGCTTTGAGTCCTGATTGTGGAGAAAGGCAGCCTATAAATGAAATACTAAATATAGCTGAACATGGAAGGCAGATAAACATAGATGGGTGGGTGAGTGGGAAAGAGACAGGCTATGGGGGGCTTTGGGGAAAGAGAAACAAAATATAGTGTGAAGGGGGAAATGTGGTGCCCACTGCAAGTCCTTGTGGTTGTCCCACTTGCCCACTTCCATTGCAAAGGAAACAGTGATGAGCTTCTTGTTCTATGTACCAGTTGTGTTTGTTTGGATACTTTGATCTCTCTCATAGCAAAATTATACATGTGAAATTCAAATCTACATCCTTAAACACTTGTGAATATTCCAGACATCTTATTGTGCTTACTCCTCAGTGTTGTCCCACATAATAACAAGGAGATCCATTTGCAACTTACATATTTGATATAGAAAACATTTATATAACCACTGTGAGCACAGCTATGATTGCCATTTCAAGTGATCAGCTTCTCTGAATTTTCATTCACAAATAAATTTCTGCCACTGTAAAATTACAAGCAAGGACAGAGTTAAAATCTAAATGTTCTAATTTAAAGCTATCCAAATTACATTATTTACTTAAAGGTTTATATTTTGATTCTCAGCCTAAAATGGGTTGGCATCTTTACTAACAAAGCATCTCCTTTTTGTCTAGACTGAACTTTGATTTATGAATGGCAAATATACCACTGTGAAGGGTGGGGGAAAGCACGTGGGATGTGAATGAATTCTGTTGGTGTAAGTTTCCTCATAGGACAATTTTAAAACATTTTGTTGTTCAGGTTTGCGTTCTAATGTTACATGCCAAAACTGAACCTTTCTATTTCCAGCAACACCCATTAAGAAATAAACAGTGAGCCAATAAAAATAGATATAAAGACAAATTAAAATTATAAGTACCCTTCAGTATAGTCACAGAAAAAGTAACACAAAGCCATAATGCCCACTTAACAGTCATTAACCTGTTAGAAGAGGCAGCTTTTCAATCTTCTCTATAAATCTACAGGAACAGGGAATCAATGAACCTTGATTGGGTGGTAATTCCCTAGTCATGGGCCTATTACACATGCACTGCTTTCCTCCACAGTCAACTTGCTGACCCTTATATATTGTCCTTTTAAAAAACATTTTTAAAACATTCCTGTTTATGCATGTGCTCTGTTTCTGTGCTTTTTAAAGATTGATTATGCATTCTAAACTGTTCTGACTGTATCTGTGGGAGGGGAAACTTCCTCTGTTGTGCTGCAAAGTCACCTGACAGCCACTCTGGCACACGCTGCTGGCAGGGCCTTATGGGAATTGTTGTTCATGGACATGGAGAGTTTTCTGTGGGGATACACAAGCTTCTGAATGCCAAAACTACCATCTTTCCCCCTCTGAGGTATACTGTTCCTTGTAGAGAGTGGGCAGGATGGACCACAGCAGGCTCCCATGCACGCTTAAAGCCCCATCATATTATCCCTTCCCCTGTGAAGGTTTTTGAAAATAACTGGCAAGTCCAAAATGGGAGCTTCTGCCCATAGTCTGAAGCAGCAATGCGTCCTCATTCTCCTGCAACCTGGAACTGGCATTTCACACCCCTCCGCTTCACCAGCCTGGTAAATATTCAAACAAGCCCCCCCCTCCCCATGGTCACTTATCAGAGATTGCTTTGTAGTCTCAGGAGTGTTCACAGAAGGATGTGGAGGAAATGCCATGCATACCACAGAGTAATTTCTACTAATTTACATACCAATACAGTTGGCTGGGTTGCCAGGGCAAATGGCATGTTCACGTGATCACTGTGAGGGACTATGAGCAGAAAAGGGAGGAGACCAAAAACACGCTAACATTTATGCATTAAAAAAGACCATCCTAAGTACCATCACACAAGAAAAGTCACTGTAAAACTAGTTTCAGAAGTGCTGTGAAAATGGTGCCACATTAAGAATTAAAAAACAAGATGTTGTTTTTGGCACTTTTTGAAAGTTTTCTGTGCTGCATAATGCACCTTGTAATCATTGATGGCTTAGCTCCTTGCCACAGATCTCTTCAACTCATGGATGTGGACATACAGGGGATAGACTGGTCTGTGGAATGCAATGTTAATTGGCTTGGGAAGCTAACAGTCAGAACAGCTGCCA
Organism: Paroedura picta; assembly: GCF_049243985.1. Lineage (NCBI taxonomy): Eukaryota > Metazoa > Chordata > Lepidosauria > Squamata > Gekkonidae > Paroedura > Paroedura picta. The sequence continues at coordinate 113,632,372 of NC_135370.1, forward strand.
AAGATCAGACTGAGTAGTACATTCGTGGCTCCCATCATGTATTAAGAGGCAGATATCAGTATTATTAGAAGCTTTAAAATCATCTTCAGGGGCAGCCTCACATAGAGCCACATAGAGATTGCCAATGGTTGAACATATGGAGAGTGTCTTATATCAGCCAGGTTTTTGATCCATCTACATCGGATTTCCAGGGTATCAGGTGTAGAAAGTAACTCCTGCTACCTGAGATCATTTAACTAGACATGGCAGGGATTGAACCTTGGACCTTAAAAAAAGTTACATAACAATACAAAGTTGATAAAAGACCCTCCAACAATGGACATTCTATCTGGCCATTATATAACTTTGATGTTCCTGTTGGAGCTTGTTTTCCTGTCCTCCCTCTCATCTCTTCTTTCTTTTGTAACATACTATATATTGCCTTAGAGCCTCTTGTGGCACAGAGTGGTAAGGCAGCAACATGCAGTCTGAAAGCTCTGCCCATGAGGCTGGGAGTTCGATCCCAGCAGTTGACTCAGCCTTCCATCCTTCCGATGTCGATAAAATGAGTACTCAGCTTGCTGGGGGGTAAACGGTAATGACTGGGGAAGGCACTGGCAAATCACCCCGTATTGAGTCTGCCATGAAAACACTAGAGGGCGTCACCCCAAAGGTCAGACATGACCCGGTGCTTGCACAGGGGATACCTTTACCTTTAAAAGTTGTACCTTTTGAAATACATTGGTCTTTAAGCCACTCAATGATCAGCAACCCTACCATCTTTAGCATCTGCTCACCATGAGGAATGCTGTAGTATGTGCAAAAGTCAAGCAGGGGTGTAGTCATTTTCAGCAGTATGTTGCATAATGCTATTTTGAGCTCACTGGTATAAGGGGAAGTGATCTAGCTTTTCTCAGAATGTGCTAATTTACATATGTCTTTGTGACATGATTTATGCATGCAAGCAGCCAAACCCATGCTACTGCATGTTGATAGACTGGCATAACATGAATCATCTCAACTGCATTACACTTCAAGAATCTGTCCAATGCTCATTTCTTTATGAAGTAAGAAATTAGTCTATATTAGTTCTTAATTGTGATCCAGAGAAGGATATATTGGTTTGCTTTATCATGTTACATACAGCAGGGAGAAAATGAAACTGGACATATTAGTGTTTCATTAAACTTGTAGTCTGCTTTTGGCCATATTGGACAGCGACATACAAGATTACATGTAGCATGAACATAGTTTCATGACTACTTAGTGCATATTTACTTCAGCTGTTCCTAATAGGGCTTGCAATCCTAGTACCAATTCCACATGGGTGGCAAAGGCTGGCTTGGTGCCTGTATGGCAGTGGAGTTAATCACCGCTGCCACACAACATTGGTGCAGGCCTGGACCCATCTTGGGCCTGGCCTGCTTTACGGCTTCTGTTGCCCCACAGGAAGGAAACACAGAAATATCCACATTCCATTTTCCCCTGCAGGCTCCCTCAGCAGAAATGTCAGGCCAGGCCCATGTGGATGGGCAAGAGCTGCCTATGGTGTCCCAGAAGGGATATGAAATGTCCCATTCAATTCTGTGGTGTTTTGCGGTGCCATGGGGCCTAATGGGGCATTTTTTTTTCTTTGCATGAAGGTGGGATTGCACCCCGTCTAGGTTGGGTAGGCATGTTTCCTTGCTTGGATCCTTTCTTCCCAGCCACAGGACCTCTGTCTTTGAAGGGCTGAGCTTCAGACAACTCTGATTAAGCCAACTTGTCACTGCTTACAGGCATCTGGCTAAGGATTCAGGGTGAGAATTAGGGCGGCCATCCATCAGGAGGAAGAGCTTGGTGTCATCTGCATATTGATGACATCCTAGACCAAACTTCTGTACTTGCTGAGCAAGAGGGTACATTCATAGTACCATAGAGTTGGAAGGGACCATACAGGCCATCTAGTCCAACCCCCTGCTCAGCGCAGGATAAGCCCAAAGCATCCTAAAGTATCCAAGAAAAGTGTGTATCCAACCTTTGCTTGAAGACTGCCAGTGAGGGGGAGCTCATCACCTCCTTAGGCAGCCTATTCCACTGCTGAACTACTCTGACTATGAATTTTTTTTTCCTGATATCTAGCCTATATCGTTGTACTTGTAGTTTAAACCCATTACTGTGTGTCCTTTTCTCTGCAGCCAACAGGAACAGCTTCCTGCCCTCCTCCAAGTGACAACCTTTCAAATACTTAAAGAGGGCTAAAATGTTAAATAAAATTGGAGAGAGGGCTGCTTCCTGTCTGCGACCCTGGAGAAAGGAGATCAACCATTTGAGGGCTGTTCCCCATACCCTGGTATCAGTGAGGTGGTGAGCTAAAATCTCATGGTCAACTGTGTCAAACACTGCTGAAAGGTCTAATAGTACAAGCAGCACTGACCTGCCTCGGTCTAGCTGGTGATGGAGGCCGTCCGTCAGGGTGACTAGTGCTGTTTCTACCCCATGGCTAGGCTGGAAACCTGACTCGAATGGCTCAAAGGCTGAAGTTTCCTCCAGGGATGTTGATATTTGGTCTGCAGTGGCCCTTTCGATCAGCTGGATCGGAGCAGTTTGGCTATCCTCATGCTTTTAGATTAGTCGACCACATTTGATGTGGGCGATCACAAGTTGTTAGCTCACCGCTTCACCAGGATGGGGATTAGGTGGAGAGCCTTACAGTGGCTAGTCTCCTTCCTTCAGAACTGGACACACAGGGTGGCAGTGGGGAAGGAATTATCACATCACTTTGTGCTCCCTTATAGGGTGCTGCAGGGGGCAATACTCTCCCCTACATTATTTAACTTCTACATGCGCCTGCTGGCACAGCTAGTCCAGAGCTTTGGGCTGGGATTTCACCAGTATGTGGATGACACTCAGCTTTATCAACTGATGGACAACTGGCCAGACCCCCCCCCCCCCGAAACATTTGCCAAAAGTTTGGAAGCAATATCTGGATGGTTCAGCCCCTCTAAGATAGAGGTCCTGTGGCTGGGTAGAAAGGTGCAAGATCAGGAAGTGTGTTTACCCTCCTTGGATGGGGTGTAGATTACAGCTGTACCTACTGCCAGGAATTTGGGGGTGATCTTTGGCGCCTCTCTGTCTATGGACGCTCAGGTAACAAGAGTAGCCCAATTGCATTTTATCATCTGTGCCAAGTGAGGCTACTAGCTGTCCCCAGACTGCTTGGCTACTGTGATCCATGCAATGGTCACTTCCAGATTAGAATCATGTAACTCACTCTACATGGGCCTTCCCTTATCTCGGATCCAGAAATTGCAACTGGTCGAAAATGCAGCTGCTAGGGTCCTCACAAGGTCATCCTGGAGGGCCCATATTTTTCTTCTTCTCTAGATGATCTATTCACTAATGTCCCTTTATCATAATTAGTTAAGTCTTTAGCAGAAAAGGCCATCAACATAGCTGCTAACCAGAAAATGAAGAAATGTAAGAATAAATGAATCAAAACAAAACCCCCAAATTAAAAAAAGTTAGGTTTTAATAACATTCTTGGGTATATTATCCAAGAAGAGAGCTACACACATGGAAGTCATGGATGTGTAATATGACTGCTGTTTGATGGAGGACTTGAGGGAGCAAGGAAGGAAATAGAGGGAAAGGTGCCCCGGAGAGAGGTTTCAACTTGACATTGGACAATGGTGGAAGTCAGTTTAAACAAACAAACAAACAAAAAAGGCAGCTGGCCTGAGAGATGAAACCTAGGAGATTGCTGTTGGGAATGTGACTGCTTTTTCCCCTTTTCCTATACTGCTAAATAACTGGGGAATATGGGATGATGGTGATCCAGTAGACATTATATATCTGGATTTTCAAAAGGCTTTTGACAAGATACCTTACCAACATCTCCTGAGTAAATGTAGTAGTTGTGGGATAAAAGGATTGGTTCTTTTATGGATTAAAACCTGGCTAAATGACAGGAAGGAAATAAATGGACCATTCTCACAGTGGAGTGAAGTAAGCAGTGGGGTCCACATGGATTGGTATTGGGGTCAGTAATATTTAATTCATTCATCAATGATCTGGAACTGGGAGTGAATAGTACAGTGGCCAAGTCTGTAGATGACACATTATTCAGGATGGTTATAGGGTTGAGAATAAAACAGTTGATATAGTAACGCCCTGTATAGATATATGTTGATGTTTCATTTGGAATACTGGGTACAGTTTTGATCACTGTTACCTTCAAGTGATATTACAGAACTGGAAAAAGGATAGAGAAGGGCAACCAAGATGATTAGAAGTACCTTCCCTATGAGGAAAGGCTAATGAGTCTGGGAGTTTTCAGCCTGGCCCTTCCCCTGACATACGGTGTTCCTGCAGGGACACTATATGCCTCTGTCAGCTTTGCGGAGCTGCCCGGGGATTTCTCCCCACCCCCACCTTGGTGGGAGAGTGGCATGCCATTCTTCACCATTGTGTAGTGGGGCTCCTATTTCCCCCACTCCCCACCCCGATACTGCTGCCTTCAGGCAGCATGCTGGGCTTTTCAGCCCCAACATTTTGTGTGTGCGTGCGCATGCTACGCTGGGGCAGCCATATATGCTGGGGGATTCCCCCCTTCTGTGCATACATGGGAAGCGCTGGGGCATGTCTCCCCAGCTCAGTGCCTAGCAGTAGCCCAGCCTGGCTGCTGCTGTGCATAATGGGTCATTGTGAGACAGAATACTGGATTAAATGTACTATTGGCCTAATGTAGCAGGGCTTTTCTTATGGTTTTATGCAGTAATCCAAAGGAAAATATAGCAGCACAAGAATTAAAAATAAAAGATGGAAAATATAATAGAAATATCAGAAAACCCAATGGAACATAAGGGGAAAAATTAATCAGTTTCTCCTCTTTCTTATAATATCAGCTATAACTCAATGATTTATATATTGTCATTTTGTTATGCGTCTCATCATCTCCATCATCTAGTGCAGTGGTCCCCAACCTTTTTATCACTGGGGACCAGTCAACGGTTGACAATTTTACTGAGGCCCGGCAGGGGGGGTAGTCTTTTGCCGAGATACGTCGCCAAAGCTGCCTGAGCCTCTGCTCCACTTGCTTTCTCTCCGGCGCCCCTGACTTCCCGCAACCCGCAGGGCAGTGCTGCTAGCAGCAGCTGCACAGTGACATGCTGAGGGGGAGCCCCAGCCAAGACAGCCACCAAAGAGCACCAAAGGTGAGCTGGCAGCAGAGTGGCAAGAAGCCCCCGAGGCAGCAGCCAGGAAGGAGGAAGAGGAGGAGCCGCGGCCCGGTACCGACTGATCTACGGACTTGGGGTTGTGGACCACTGATCTAGTGTACTGGGGCAAGATGGGTAATTGTTTATGGACAATTGCCTCTGATGAGTTAGGCATTACAAGGAAAATGAATTCATTGAAGGGTTTCAGCTTTGTATTTCTTACAAGCTTTGTTCATGTTGGAACATGCAAGATCTGAAAAGTACATGACTGAACAGTATATGAAAAGTGTCCTTCTGGGAGCATCAGAGGAGATGTATATATAGCAAAGTCAGGATAGGAACCTCCTAATGATTTTCAAATAATGTCCTCTAGTCCTCATTGGCTCAAATGGAGACTTCCTACTCTTTTGAGCAAACGTTTTCCCTACTTGCCTCCAGAACAGAAGTTGAACAGAAGAATGAGTGCAGACAACAGAACAGTTAGGTCTGTTTTCTCCTTTATCTACACTTGTTTCTCTTCTGAATAAAAAACTATTTTATTCTTTAAGCAGCCTGGTGCTCTACTCCAGTGGTTCGCAACCTTTTTCAGGTTGCCGACCAGTGGGGGAGGAGGGCGATCCGGGTGCCGTGCATGTGCAGCAGCCTATGCGCAAATGTGCATGCGCGGCAGATCCGCACATGGCACAAACGCGAAACTGCCATACATGCACGTTTGCGGCTGCACATGGTGTAAACACGCATGCGTGGACCTGCCACATATGTACGTTTGCGCCAGCGGCCATGCTTCCCTCTCCCCCCTCCCGCAGAAAGAAGCTTGCTGGGCCGCAAGCTAATCGGCCTCCTTGGCAGCTGATTTGTTTACGGCCTGGGAAGTTTCTCACTGTGGGGGGGAGGCGGGGAGAGGGAGCTGCGGTCCGGTGCTGAGGCCTTCACGGCCCGGCACCGGGCCATGGCCCGGTGGTTGGGGACCACTGCTCTACTCCTTGAAATATTGAAATTCTGCCAACAGTTCAGTGAATTACAGTGAATGCACAGTGAATGTTACAGTGAATGCACACATATCTGCATTCACATACATTCAGCCGTTTGCAAGAAACAGCTAATGTGCGTTCAACTTTACAAATGAAAGCATAGATCTGTACCTGGATAAATGTAGGGCTCAAATCACATGTTCAACTGTATATTCAGTGAATGTATATTAGAATTATTCGACACACGTATAAAGAAAAAAATCAAGTGAATATTCTACATATATTATATATATATTCAGTGTAACTTGTGAGCAGGTATGCTGAGTTTGGTGCTAAAATATCTGAGTTAATTGCAGATTCTGTTGCTTTTGAGATTTTTAAGGAAAGGCTGGCAGGCTCCCCCCAAGGATAGGTTCATCTTTTTTGGGAAAGAAGGTGATGATTAGTTATCTTGAAATTCTTTGATATGAATAGAACAATTACCTTTCCATGTGATATCTTATGTATTAAGTATAAACTTACCATGTTCCTTGTGTATGGGAATATGAATGTGCATTACAAACAAAAAACAGGTACATTCATCAAGAAGCTAGGAATTCTCACAACACATTACTGTATAGTACCATACTACACCATGGACCAAACTTGATGGAATGCTGTCCCTGGTTTCCTGGCATCAATGCAGGCATATCTTCTGGCTATAGAGCCATCATGGTGTAGTGGTTAAGAGTTATGAACTCTAATCTGGAGATGTGGGTTTGATTTCCCCTTCCTCCACATGAAGTCTGCTGGGTGATCTTGAGCCAGTTGCAAAGAACTTTCTCAGCCCTACCTGTCTCATAGAGCACCTATTGAGAGGTGGGGAAAGGATAGCCACTTTGAGACTACTTAAGGAAGAGGAAAGCAGGGTATAAAAATCAGGCTGCCTATTCTTCTGTATAGACCTGTCATGTCTTTTAAGAGCACTTTGGTGGTCCAATTTTATTTCTGTCCAGGCAGTTCTGTTGTGCTTATGGAGCGACTCAGATTCTTAAAAAGAAACTACAGACAACACTAACTGTGTGGAGAACCCATCAGCATAAGGCACAAACAGCTTTTGTACCTACCTGTTTGTTGATCAAATGGGAGGTAGTTTTCTTCAGTTGGTCCAAATAGTTCTGACCAAGACGTCAGGGATTCACATAGCATTGGATTCGGTAGAAAAGTATTGTGGCTTACTGAGTCCAGCATCATCCTAAAATGTTATATCATTATTAGCATCAGTTATACACTACACTTGCATTTCACATGAAGAAACACTACAGATATATATATATATATATAACAAAACATAATTAAAAACAATATGGTACAAATACGAATAAAACAATATTTCTCCAATATTGCGTACATAAAATTGTAGACGAGGGCTACTGAGTTACAATTAAAAAAACACGGTGTATCAAGGTCGGGACACCTGTAAAAAAGCTTTGGCTCAGAACTTCCTGGCGGCAAGAGCGAAAAGTGCCACCCTATATGAAATATAGGGGTCGACATCTGATAACAGATAGGTGACTTTATCAAAATCAGAAGTGGGGTGTGAGTTTGGTAGTAACTTGGCAAGGAATTTGCCCCTGGGTTCGGAATACAGGGGACAAGCCAAAACATAGGGCAGGTCCTCCACAGATGAATTTCCACATATACACATGAGTTGGGCTGTGGGTATTTGGAGATGTCGTCCAAAGAGCATGGCTGATGGCATCATTTCAAACCCCAAAGATGTTAGGGCCATTCTAAGATTGCGTATTGTTATGTTTACTAAGTATGATGCTCTAGAGTGGTCTTTTTAAATTGTTTTATACCATGGGGCTGATTGTGATAGCAGAATTGAAGAGTGATCAATCAATGAATCAGCTTTGAGCACCCAATCATGTACATCAGAGATATTGGCTGATGTATGCAGTAAGTCGTCTGGTATGGTATAGCATGAAAGAATGGAGCTAAAAAAGTCAGACCAAGTCCTGTCTTTGCTCAATAAGAGCTTAAAACTTTGAAGGCTTAAAGAATTTGATTTGGTTGTTGTGTCTTTCTTCCAAGATTTCAGAATAGCTAAGTGAGCATGGGCTTTGAGTGAGGGGAAACCAAGCTCTTCCCTCATCAGGGTTGCGGGAGACCCTTTTGGAAGAGCCAGGATACGTCTGAAAAAAAAGTTTTGAATGGGCTCCAAGCTGTTGGTTATTTGTTCTTTCCATCCCCAGATGTCGATGCCATATAGTAGGTGAGGAATGACCTTGGCTGCCAAGAGCTTTAGAGCTGGGTCAACTAGAAACCCTCCCCTGGTGTAGTAAAATCTCAGAATGGCTCCAATGATTTTTAGACCAGAGGCCTTTATAGTTGCAAGGTGCGCATTCCAGTTTAGGATCTCACTGTAAGTGATTCCAAGATATTTAAATGTACTGCACTGTTCTATAGGAATATTGTGTATACTCCAAATATTTCTTTGGTCTTTTCCTAAAAAACATAACTTTTGTTTTTGCATAGTTGATGGAGAGGGACTCTTCCTTACAATAAGTAACCAAGTTGTTAAGTAGCTTTTTCAGACCAACTTTTATAAGGGAAACCACAACCATGTCATCTGCATAAAGTAGAATAGAAACCTTTTGCTGACCAACAGAAGGGGGTACAAATTCTGGGCCCAATAATATTTGCACTATATCATTGATACAAATATTGAAAAGCACAGGGTGGTCAGTACTAGTAGATAAATGTATGTTTGAGATATTAGATTTATACTGGAAAATGCATTCAAGTCACAGTCAATTTATGACAACACCAAAGGATTTTCAAGGCTAGAGGCACCCAGAGATGCTTTGCCATGCTCTTCTGTTGTGCAGTAGCCCTTGTCTTTCTTGGTAGTCTCGCATCCAAATACGTACCAGAGTTAACCCTCCTTAGCTTGTGAGTTCTGATGAAATTAAGCTAGACTATATCATTTAGATCAGGCAGGGTTAGACTAATGGTCATTTAATTGGACTATACTCAATCACAGAAAAAGTGTTTCAGTTGTTGCAGAGACCAACAATATTTGCAACCCTGGGAAAAACTTTTTTTTTACCAGACTTCACCTGAAACCAGCAACAAATTTAATACTTCCTTGGGACAGCAGTGAAGAATTACTGCTAAATAATTTAAATGGTTATTAAAATAGCTGATAATTAATTAAGATGGAGCAGCATGACCATATGATCAGGAGGACAATGTTGTGACAGTGCACGAATATCATGCACCAGGCATATAATGTATTAATTCTTCTTCCCCAAACTGTTGGGATATCATATGCAGGCTGTTGTGCCTTATATTAAACAATTCTGCCTCAGCATAGAAGTAAAAAAAAAGACCTAATCTAACCTCACCCAACCCAGATATTTCTTGGACAGACCAGCAAGAATAGTGATGACAAGGAGATATGCAGTTTTCTCTCTGCTATATATGTATGCCAATGACAACTTGATCAAATTAATTCCCAGTGTGTTAATGCTTGTGGCACTTGAATACGGCATGTTAGAAATAAGCACATTTTCTATTGACAGAAGGCACTTCCATCACTGGAAAGGATCTGTATGTTTTTGCCAATTTTTGCCTCTTCTACTACATGCCCCCATTTTGCTCCAATGGCATTCCTTGGAGTCATGATTTTGAATCAATTAAAAACCATGTTCAAAAGCATGGCTCCAGGAACAGCATTTGAACAATATTAATTAATTAACTAATTAACATTATTTGTAGCTCATCTTTCTCTCAGGAACTCAAGACAGATTACACATAGTGAATCAGCAAAGTCAACAAAATGGAACAGTCAATAACCATTGCTCTAGCATTTTGGAAGTCTGGAACCCCCAGAAATACAGAAATAAATAGGATCCTACTCGATTTTTAATTCTTAAATAAAGGTCTAAACAGAAGTTCATGTAATGCAACACAAACAGGCTTTTAAAAAGTGTATCCAAGTCCATTGCTTTTAGTGTGTACCTGGAAGCATTATAATCATAAGGATGAAAAGATCTGTTGTATTCTGTACTGGCTTGTGACCAAGAAAGCAACTGAAAATAAGGCTTTGATATCAGAAACCTTAATAAAAGGCACCGGAAAGTTCATTCCACATATCCTTAACAAATGTAGGTACCTCTTACTCTTTGGATGTTTAGCTGTATTACTCTTAAATTCAAGAACAACCCTGATACTTCCAAAATTTTGTTTTGTTTTTTGCCGTTAAGCTGTTGCCAACTTATGGTGACCGCACAGGGCTTTCAAGGCAAAAGAGGTTGAGAGGTGGTTTGTTGTGGCCTGTGCAGTGACCCTGATATTCCTTGGTGTCTCCCATCCAAGGAATGTTTAGCTTCTAAGGTCTGATGAGATCAGCCTAGCCCAGCTATCTGGATCAGTGTATGGTCATCAAGGACTGCGCAAAATCTTTTCCACTTTCAATTTAGGGGTCAAAATTACTAATTATAGTGGAATAGTAATATGTTATGACAAATAATTAGATTGTGCAACTATCCAGACCCAATCTTGTGGCTGCTCCTGTCTTCCTGTAGTATATGGGCCTCTTCAAAAAGCTGCTTACGAGGGTCAGTCCTCAGGAATGGTCTGTGATGTGTCATAAGGGCCTGTGCTGGAATCAGTAGGCTTTGTCCCTCTGCCTTTTGACACTATGGTTTGCCTGAAGCTGCTTTTATGGTGTCATTCTCTCCCTCTGGCGGTTACTGCTTTTTGCCTCATTATGATTTAGTCAAATAGGTCATTCCATCTAGTTAGGGAATATGTAAGGGATGGTATTACATGGCTAGTCAGATTTGCCCGTATGATATTGCTAAGGGCCAAAAACAGATGAGTTGAATTTATTTCCCCAGGTTTTTGAAAAGGAAAAAGCAGAGATCAGATTAAATACCCACCCAGCCACACATGGACATTGTTCTCATCCCAGCTGAGTCCCCGAATGGCTATTATGCTGCCTGGGAGGGTTTGTTTGTTATCCTTTCCATATTTTATCCAGATTGCTACTAACCAAAAGCAGATGCAACCGACAGTGAAGGCAAATAATGGCAAAGTAAACACATATTTTTGCAAGGATCTCCAAAAATAATAGGAAAAAAGAGACTTTTTGTTCATGCTTGAAAAGGCACATCCCAGCTCTGTCAATTATCATGTTTAGGATGCAGGCATGGCTTTCTGATCAGAAAACACAAAGGATCTAATAGAATGAATCTCATTTATTCTTTTTCAGCAAGTAAAAACCATAGCAAATATAAGGGTGAAACAAGGAGAGAAACACAATACAAAACATGTCACATATTTTCTTTCCCCATTTTATTGCTAGTATGTGAAACCGCTTATATAATGTTAATTACCATGGATTTAAGTTTTCAAAGGATGATAGACCCTAGGGATGGGCACAAGCCACCTCATGAACTAAAGTTCCTGACGAATATTGGCCAGTTCATGCTTTGCAAAGTGAAGATTGTGGTAAGTCAACTGGTGCAAACTTTCCACATGCACTCAAGCTGGGCCTAGCCCAGCTATCTGGATCAGGGCATTGTTATCAAGGACTGTGCAAATTTTTCTCCACCTTCAATTTATGGGTCAGAATTGCAGTGGAATAGAAATACATCATGACAGATATTTAGACAGTCTCCACTCAGTCTTAATGTTTACTTAATTCCAAAGCAATATAACTTGAAGAGCATCCAGAGAAGGATCTGGGGGAGGCCTCCTGTGAATTTTATGTTTCCAACTTGCACAGGATCTGTTCTATACACTCCTGAACCTCTGAACCTGCACCTATCAAAATGACTGCCTGTCAATGTCATTTTGGCAGACGCAGGTTCAAGAGATTCACGAGTATACATCTCAGAGCCTGTGCAAGCTAGAGACACCAAACTTACTTTGGAGCTCTAGCTGACTCTCCTCTACCTCCTCTCCAGGTTTGGCAAGGATTGAATTTATGGGATCTGAGTCACACCTCCCCAAGAAAGTGTCCCCATAAAAGTGTGTTCTGAGGAAATGACAGGAAGTTATTTCCCCAGAAAGCACTTTCCTGGGGGCACCATTCGTATGTGTGAGGGGGTAACTTAGACCTTATAAATGCAATAATTGGGCAGGTAGAGAAGAGTCAGCCTGAGATGCACTGCAAGTTTGGAACCTCTAGCTTGCGCAGGATCCATTCTACCTGGTCACAAACGTCGTAAACTAAACTGGTTTGTTTGGCTGCTAAAAGTTTGTGATGTTTCATGGTTCGCAAACTAGGTGTGGCATGAACCCCAAATCAAACCACATTTTCCTGGTTCATGCTTATCCTAAATAGAGTCCTAAAGGATACAAGGTTGGGTCCAAAATAAGTTGGACCCAACATCAACAACTCCCCCATTGCGTGCATCTTTCTATCTGTTTTGATCTATCCATGCTTCCTCCCACGAGCCTAGAGCACTGTAAATGGTTCTCCCATTCTTGTATTATATGAGTGGAAGACAAGAGAAAACCACATAGGTAGCAATTATTTAACAACATGAACAGAACCAAGCAATCCCAAAAAAGTAAATGCCAATGGATAAATACACATATCTGTGAGCAAATGTATACAGGCTGTGGGGAAACACTGAACAACTACTTAATTTATAAACAAAGCATGAAGATCAGTTAATACACACTGAGCCTGGAAGAAAAACATTGTGCTTCTTAGGAATTGTTACTTTGACATTTGGCACCTACATCAATTTTCCAAATGCATTATCAATGCCTCAGAGGGGAAAAAAATAAAAGAAACAAAATTGTTCTTGGAAAAGCTTTACTCATTGCATAATGAACCTAATTAAAAAACTAAATTAAAAAGTCAAAGCAACTGAAACTGTGTATCTCCACCCACCCCGAATGCTAACTTCTCACATGGGAACACCAAATGACTCTGTGTACAAAAAAGGAAGTGATGAATGTATGAAGGTTCAGCCATGTCACACTAAAGTGCAAATTGTAAATTGAATTGATACATTTGCTTTCCTAGCTGTTCCAAGGTACCTGAGTAGTTTCTGGATTCCTGTTGCCTTTGAAAACTACTAGCAATCCAGAATCACTATTTGCGAGTACATCTTTCGTATAAGGAAATGAAGCCAAAAGGGATATCTGAGCTCACTGAATCAAACCAAATTCGTACATAGTCTAAACAAACTGAATGCCATGCTAATAGAAAAAACAGTTCACTTCCTATACTGAAGGACTTGGAAGGTTGTTGACATTACATGTTTTTCTTTTTCCCAATGACTTTTAAAGTCATTGGTATGTATGTATGTATGTATGTATGTATGTATGTATGTATGTATGTATGTATGTATGTATACTACAGTCTGCTTTTCTCACTGAGACTTAAGGTATTTCAGAGAAATGAAAACAACACTAAAACTACTACCCTTTTTTGTTTTTAAATAATGCCCTCCTAAACTCTATTTTATACATTCTGCAGAATAATAAAAAGGGGAGCCTTCCTGAATTTTACTGCCATAAGGATGTGATTTAAAGGAGATGATGGGCTATTTAATTATTTCTTATGCCATTTTCTTACCCAAAATTCAACCACTCAAGCTGGCAAAAACTGACAAGTTTGTATAATTTTTCCCTAAAGTAAAGAAAAGTGCCTTGTGGGTATTCAATAGGAAAATGGTGCAAAAGGGGGAAGTTATTCTTCTGTCTTCGACAGATCATTGTAGTCTTGGCTGAATTGTGTTAGAAATGTCAGAAAAAATACTAGAACTACTTGTAATGTACAGTTCTTTCCTCAAGATGGAGCTACTTTTATGAAAGTTATTACACCCAGTGACAGACTATCTCTGAACAAGAAAGGTTATCTCTTTACAATGTTATTATTTTATAATAGGACACTTATATTGTACTTGATGTTATGTCATTCCTAATTTTTCTGCTGAGTGTCCTGCCAAAAACTACAATGTGGAGATACCTGCATGTTAACAATTTCACTATGGCAATTTCAAGATGGCAGTCCAAATTAACTGACAGATCGGGTTAATGGATATGGATATAACTTAATCCAAAAGGCGCTTTTTCATGCCAAATGGATCGTCTCAAATATAGGAGTCACAACAAGCCCATTTTCAGGCCCTGTATAATCACTAAAATGAGGTGATTTAAATCAGTCTATGATAGTATGAGGATGCTGCTGGTGGCATTCCTTATGGAGATCTGCAGGGAGAATTGCACTCTGCCGCCATTATTGACATACAGTTTTATGTATGGATTTAACAATGTGTTGGAAAATACCCATCCTTGTGTTCAGTCAGTATGGGCAGGAATTGGCTCAGAGAAATAGCCTTGCCAAGGAAACAGTAGCTGGAACAGGAAGAACCAAGATACATCATCTAGAACTACTACATTTGTAAATAAATCTACCAATTATTCCTGGCTGTTATTTTACACTAAGGGGATTGTTTCTTCCTATCCTCCTCACAAATTCTGGACTACTGTGTTCAACGGAAGCACTTCTTAATATCATTTTTTAAAATTTTCTCTTGATAGTGAACATCCTTTTGTAAAAACAAATATCAGTTCAGCCAGTGCAGGAGTCAAAATTCTTCTAGTTCACAAGGCTGTCACTTGTGCAGGCATTGTAATAGAGGAAAGGCATTTGGGATCAAACTATATGACAGAAATATGACAAATGCAGAATCCTTTAGCCACAATTTAGGGTTTTGTTAAAGATGCTGTTAAGGTATATAAGAAAACTAAACAGTAGAAAACCAACTAGTTGCAGCTATTGAACTTGAACCTGAAAGTAAAATGATCTTTAGATGAAATGCTGATTAGAATGAGGAGGATATTGGGATATTATACAGTTAATAAAACTGACATGTACTGACAGACAGAGAAAAAGGGAATCTGCTTTAAGACCAGTGAACGGTGTATGGAATCTGAGATCTGGACAAACTATAATCTCAGATATAATATTGTATTTCTTTCTTTTATAAAATAGATGTTTCAGTCTTCTCTTTTAAAAACTAATGAGGATTACATTAGTAACTTACAGACAGCTGTAACATTGGTAAGAGTAAAATTATTATTGTACATAATTTATTGCCACCCACTGACAATTAAATGCACTTTATGAAAAATTAAAAATTTGATATATACAAGTCCAGGCAGTCAGAGAAGATGGTAACCGGCTGTATGATCTGCAAACAATTTCAACAAAATCAATACTGATTTGATATATATAAACTAGAAAGAAAAAACTCCTTATTTGTATTTCTGTATATTTGTTTGAAAATAAAATAAAATTTAATTTTAATTCTAATTTTGTTGTAACTAGGATTTGCAATACAATTGCAATGTGATCAGAAAATAAGCAGACCTATTATTTCTGCCAGAACATTTTCCAGCCATTCCACACATTGAATCTAAATGCGGCATTTGACAGCCCGTCCCATAGAAGTCAATACATCAAATTGCTTTAGGATGCTTAGGGCTGATCCTGCATTGAGCAGGGGGTTGGACTAGCTGGCCAGTATGGCCCCTTCCAACTCGATGATTCTGTGAAATTAATGAGCAATTACAATGTGTGAAATACACATAAAAAGGAAAGTGATGGTGGTAAAAGGAAGAGAAAATGAATTTGCTACACTCGCAGTACCATCCTAAGCAGAGTTGCATGTTTTAAATCCATTGGATTTAAAATGCTATACTTCTGCTAGGAATGGCACTGTACATTTAAACACTATATTTGAGTGATCTAGGCTGATTTTGAAATTATTTAGTATATAAAAGAAAATTAGAACTATGTAAGATTTATACAGTCCACTTTAGCATTAATTTCAGTGGGACAATGAAGCATGAGCTCCAGTCTGTCCATTAAAATCCAAGGGAATTATAAATTCATAAATCTGGCAAGACTAGTATTTAAAAAATTATTACAACTGGCAGAATTTCACCTACTCAGTGCCATGGAATCATTTTGGCAACAAACAGCTCGATACGTGCGTATTGAAACTTAAGGCAGAAGTTCATTTGCACTGCTTTGGTTAGCAAGCGTTCACTTACTTATTGCTGAAGGCACAGATCCAGATTCTTCAGATCTGAATATGTCTGTTTTATAAACTTCAGAAAATTCAAGTAATGATATTTTGAGCTATTGATTTGCATTTTTCTTTAGAGTCTCTGTGTGTTCAAGATAGAATCTGTGCATATTCACGGCAGATTTGTCATCGGTAGCAACCACCAGAGGTCTCAGCAACACAAAGGATAACACATTTACTCAGTATACTTTAAATTGATAATTGATTTAGAACATTGATTCTGGAGAAAAATACACATCTGTGTACACCTGATTATTTTATGATACCCTAGGCCATGATAACATGCATTAAATACTGCGTTAAACAAGTTTTCATTATTTGTTGCTATTACTTCCATAAATATGTAACAAATTGTATTCTCAGGGGCCAGTGGCAAGGGAAATCCTTTAAAAGCAACGCATGTCCTTTGTATGGTCTTTTAGAATCTAAAGATCTGTAAAAGTTAGTTTGGAATGTCATACTAGCAATTACATGCCAAGTTTCTTACACAACCAGAATACAAATTGTTTTCATTCATGAAAACATATTGAATAGAAGTTCAGCTGAGAAACGCACATATATATTTTCAAAATTTATTTCATCAAGTTCCAGAGTGTGGCAGTGATCACAGAAACTCCACAGAGAGGTAAGGTACCACATCAATTAATGCTGCTAACATTAAGACTAGATTGGAACTGGCACCTTCTAAGACTCTCTATTTGAATAAATAAACTAAGCTTACTTGTAGCTGGAACTGCTTAGCCTTCTCCCAAGGGTTTGTTAGATCCAAGCGTAGGTCTTCTAATCCAAGAGACTTTCAAGCTGTGAGAAGTAAACTCTAGATTGGAAGGAGGGCCACCTGCAGTTCTACGATATATGGAACACTCCGCAGACAGGTCTGTTTGGTTTTTCAGGTTCCTATACACACCCCCTTTGATGACAGTGATAATATACTGTGTGACACAGCTGAAAGGGGAAGGAGAGGGAAATGGTTCTTAAATTCAGGAATGTTTAGTTTTATTCTTGATATCTGAGGGGCCATACAAGGTAGACAAGGTGGGTGAACTTTTCTCTGTGATTTGCTTGGTGAAGACAAAATATTGATTCGCTGTTCAAATTAGACACACAACAAAATAGTGAGCCAAGAATTATCAATATGTTGCTTATAAAGATGATCCCACATGTGAAGTGTTGAGAGCATCAGGGAACAAAACCCACAAGAGATGTACATATTTTTCATGGCAAAGTAATAAGAAGAGGTGAGATCCTCCCACAAAGAAAACAACGTTTCTTCATTGCTTTAGTAAAACCCTGTGGAATGTCCAGACTAGGGAAACAGATACATTTGAACCACAAAGTACATCTTTTCAGCTCTGCCAGGCAAATGCTAATTGATGCAGATGTGCCTTTTTTGCAGTAAATTACTAATTATTACAAAAGTAAAATATCCTTTTCAGATTGTTGCAGCTGACTGAAAGAAGTCTGGAAACTATAAAGGAGCACACATATAAAGAGAAAGGTTGAGCTCACGTAAAACACTAATACCATCATCCTATGTGATATTATTTGAAAGGACTATTGGGCTCAGTTGGGTTTATTGTCAAACAAATGCACAGCCTTAGTGGCACTTTTATTAGTGTCTTTAGAGCAAATTCCATAAAAATATTTTAATGCTTGAGAAAGCAATCTTGTCAGCACTTTCTTCCCTTTTTGTACTACAGAGGCATGGCCTCTGATACACACATTGACCATTTATGCACTGGGAGCTTCACAGCCCCAGCTTCCATGCAGGAGAAAAAATGAGGAGCACCGGGCCAAATGCTACCCTGTGTGGGTGCAGAAAGAGGTGGGGCTACCTGCCACGACTAAAACTCCAGCCTGCAGCCCAGCATGAAACCTCCAGTGCATAAATGGTCATCACTGCGCATCTCTGCTTTCACTCAACAACTCTTGCTCGAGTTGGTGGCGGCGGCTTTGGGTGGTAGTTTTGTACAGCAAAATTCAACATTATGGTGGTTTTGTATAGCAAAATAATTTTGTCTATACCCTACCAGACAGTTGGAAAACCCTTCTTATTATTTTGTTTCTGTATTTCTGTCTTGATGTTTCTTGCCTTTCACTCTTATTTACCCCTTCTTTCTCATTTTCTATTTTACATGCCAATCACTATGTGGAAGTTATTTAATCTTCTTGGCTGCATTTTCTTCTTGTGCTCGTTATCGTCTTTTCTTCTGTCACCTCATTCCTCTTTTTATTTTTCCCTTTTTAGGTTCTTAAATCTTAGAGGCTCAGCTATTTTGAACAGAATTTTTTAAATGTGCTTGACAGTTAAAGGGAAGGAGTAAGCTACATTGAATAATGTGGGACATATTTCTGAGCAGACTGGCTTTGCTTGGCTCAACTTGTGACTCTTTTAAAGCAGCATTTTCAGCAAGATAACTTACAATGTCGACTGCCAGTGCTAGTGCCTTAAAAACCTCATCTGGTATGATGAGAGCCAGTTTGGTGTAGTGGTTAGGAGTGCTGACTTCTAATCTGGCATGCCTGGTTCGATTCTGCGCTCCCCCACATGCAACCAACTGGGTGACCTTGGGCTCGTCACGGCACTGATAAAACTGTTCTGACCGGGCAGTAATGTCAGGGCTCTCTCAGACTCACCCACCCCACAGGGTGTCCGTTGTGGGGAGACGAATGGGAAGGCGACTGTAAGCCGCTTTGAGCCTCCTTCGGGTAGGGAAAAGCGGCATATAAGAACCAACTCTTCTTCATCTGGTATGATCAAACCAAAGTTGAGCAGGTTTACATTCAAATTAATGTGATAGAGTTCAGCACCGACTTAACTTTGCCACTAACAAGATTTGAATATGCTTCACTTGTCTGGATCATGCCCACACTGGACAGATATTTATTCAAGTGTGTTACACAATTGTGGAATTTTGTTGACCTCACTGTTTGCCAAGTATGAACCTCCTTGAGAAAATCCTGCGAGAGGCAATAAAAGGGAAAATGTTGATTGTAAGAATATTAATTCTGACAAAAAGGCCTTTACAAATATAACTTTTTGTCAACTTTGTTTTTGTAAAGGCCTTTGTGTCAGAATAAATTTTGTTACAATCAACACTTTCCCCCTATTTTGCCTCTCATTTTCTCAAGTTCTGTCATTGTGTGACCAATATCTTTTGGGAAGTATGAACCTGAGCACATTGGGGAAGGTCTGACAGATTGCTTTTAATGGCTGGATTTAGCAAATATCGGACCGATTCTGCACAGCCTCCATTGCTCATGGGTTTTAGTGCTGCTCCCTCATGACATCGGCAGCAACCGTGGCTGTGCAGATGTTGGCAGAAGTTTTCGTTTAGTTTGCTCTGTGATGAAGGAAATCACAACATCCCACTTCCCCTTTCTTGTCACACTGCAAATCGGGGCACAACTGGGGCAAACCTGTCTGAAAGGAGAAACGCACAACAGTTTTGCTAGCGTTTTGCCCGCCTTTGCACCTGCCCTCCCCTATCCATTTCCAGATCACATTTTTTGTAATGGCATGGTCTGTGTTGCTATGGGACCACAAAGCAACATGCCTTCTGTTCAAATAAAATGTTCTCTTCAGTGTTCACAGTAGTATTGGGATCGGGCAGCAACCCAATCTAAAACACACCCTTGTTTGTGTTTTCTGGTGGTGGAGTATGAATGGGGAAAGAGGGTGTGTGTGTGACGAAGCAGCCCTTAGCTTAGCACCCATGCTCTGTGTTTTAAATCATTATTGTGAATACACAACCATCAAGGTCCAATTACCATGGGCAACCTATCACAAATCTACCTGAACACAAAGAAAGACCATTATACAAAGAATCCCCAAAAGAGATCGAATTAAATGCTTTATTGTTGTGGTGTGTCCCCATGGCAATGTGGAGGTGTGTATATATTTTTTAAATTAATTTTGGGACTCAGGGGGGATGGAAGTTTGAGTCCCTCAAACCACTGCTCTGAAGGGTTTGATGGCTTGCGTTGATTGACAACCCAAGGAGCTTGGGGGATATTTCAGGTTGTCCATGCTTCCGTCTTCTCACTGGTCAGACCACACCTGGAGTACTGTGTGCAGTTCTAGAGGCCTCACTTCAAGAAGGACATAGATAAAATTGAAAGGGTACAGAGGAGAGCGACGAAGATGATCTGGGGCCAAGGGACCAAGCCCTATGAAGATAGGTTGAGGGACTTGGGAATGTTCAGCCTGGAGAAAAGGAGGTTGAGAGGGGACATGATAGCCCTCTTTAAGTATTTGAAAGGTTGTCACTTGGAGGAGGGCAGGATGCTGTTTCCATTGGCTGCAGAGGAAAGGACGCGCAGTAATGGGTTTAAACTACAAGTACAACGATATAGGCTAGATATCAGGAAAAAAATTTTCACAGTCAAGAGTTGTTCAGCAGTGGAACAGGCTGCTTAAGGAGGTGGTGAGCTCCCCCTCACTGGCAGTCTTCAAGCAAAGGTTGAATAAACACTTTTCTTGGATGCTTTGGGCTTATCCTGCGTTGAGCAGGGGGTTGGACTAGATGGCCTGTATGGTCCCTTCCAACTCTATGATTCTGTAATTCTGTGATTCTCCATCTCGAGGCAAAAAGCCGTGATGACATGTGGGATAATGCAGGTGGGATGGTCTCCTAGTATGAAGTGTGCAAATGCGCAGTTTACTATCGCATGTTTGCAGGTAGGATGCAGTGTGCATGTTGCGCCTCTGTGTGGAAATGCTCTAGGTAAACTTTTCATATGTATGATAGGGACAATCCAATCTAAATCAAGGACAGGTTCCTCAATTATGATTTGCCAGCGTGTTTTTATCACATTGAATTCTAAATGTAGACTCTAAATATGCACCTGGCATTCTGCATCTGTGGTTTTCTCCCATCACCAGTAGAGACTCCATATGTTTTGCATTTTTGGTGAGAGAGTGGGTGGTCCTGCCTCTCATCATGCTTTCCCCGTTTTTTTTTTTTTTTTGGTCTGAGCATGCACAATACTGCACTCACCATAAGCCAATCAAAAATAATTTTTAAAATCACATCCCCTACCTCATACAAATCACAAAGCAAGGAGGAGGGGGGGTGTTCTTGTGTTGATGTGTGCTCAGTCACTATGAATGCATGAAGACAAAGCATGTTGGCCACCATTACACAACTGCTTTTCTGCACAAAAATTATGAAGTACTCCATTGCACCTTAAATCATAAAAGTAAAGTGTGTTTAGTTGCTGGAGAGGGAGACAAGGGGGGGGGAAGGTTGAGTCCTCGTTTTTGACTTTTAACTTTCTGCAGCATGCTCAGAAAGTGGGCATTATTGTTGCTGCAAATTCATGTTATAAAATGATCATGTTCAAAAAAATTTAAATAATTCAGAAGGGAAGGGGGAGGTGAAGGAGATAGTAGGAAGAGTTGATACGTCATTGCTTGAGATGAGAATGGAGTAAGAAGCAGGCTCGAATCCCAAGCTCCCTCATTGGATAAATGTGAATTCAGTCCCAGGGGAGTTTTAATGATTTTACTTGTTATTATATCTATTAATGTTGTAAACCACTCCAAGATGGCAGGCTGATGGGGGTGGTCTTGAAATCTGATGATAGATAGAAATCATGTTTTCTTATGGTTCTCAAACGATGTGACAAAGAGTGATTGTATTCAGAACTGCACCGCCTACATCCAGAGGCTGCCCAGCAGCCAGCTTGTGATTTCACTATTTTAACTTGTGATGCACTAAATCCAGAAATGTTTATTTATCACCATAAAATGCGCAAGCCACCAGGGAAAAGGCACAATAGATTCAGCAGCTTTGTCCCACCCTCGCTCTCACACTCCCCCTTCATTTCCTGCCCAGCGAGGGAATAGGATTACCCCCCCCCATCAGATCAACCTCCATTAAGTATCTCTGTAGTGGTTTTTTACTGCCCCCTTTGCTTCCTCCTCTCCATTAAGAGAGACTTAGTGGAGGTTGAATCATGGGGGGGGGGGGGATCTGCCTCCCTTGCTGTGCTCTCATTGGTCGGCCATGTTTGGCTTTTTGGGAGGGGGGCTTTACCTTACGTAGCAATATGAATGCATAACAACAAATTTGCATGGCTACATTTAAGTTTCAATTTTTTAAAAAAGCTAGACCAAAACATTTCTGATTGGTTGCCTCCATTGATTGACAAGCCGAGGAGCAGCGAGTGAAAGAGCGTGTTGCTCTCTCTTTTGCTTTTTGCGCAGCATGTAAGGAGGGTAAAAGGCGAGATGCCGTGACAGGAAGGTTTTTAAGTGTGGAGGGGGAAAATAGTGTGGTTTAATATCCTGCTGTTGTGGATGGGAGGCATCATGCGATTCACCCCTCTGTACGGCTATGGGTATGGTCTTCTGGCTCACTGAAAACAATGATGCTTAACTGTGCTCCACATTGGCTGGATATTTAAGGGGTGTTTTAATTTGTTAATTTTGTTGAATTGTTGCGTTAATGTTATACACTATAGCAAAAGCCCTCAGGATAAGGTGGATAATATATTCTAAATAAAATAAATAGTATTTGCATAAACGTTTTAGTCATATTGCACTTGTTTTGTTCTGTGACTCTATTTCTGCTGTTTCAAGCAAAAGTCTGAAACTGGCAGCACTTAAAATTTAACAGCAGGTAATTGAGATCTCAATTTGCACATATGAAGATTCAGCAAATTATCTACTTATAGATGTATATGCTGTCACAGGCAGACAATCTAACTCCACATAGATATTGATATGGTTCTCTAAATTAGCTGTGACTAGCCAACATAAAGAATGTCAGGCTAGTACTCTATATCTATGAATAAAGCAATTTCCATTTTAGGAAATTTACAAGTGGGAATTGGCAAGGACTTTGGGGAGATATCTAACCCCCATCCCCTAGGGTTGCTAGCCCAGTGTTGGGACATACCTAGAGATTTTGGAGGTGGAGCTGGGAGTTGGTGGGATTTGATGTGGGGAGGGACCTCAGTGCAATGCAATGCTAAGGAGTCCACTCTCCAAAGTAGCTACTTTCTCCAGGGGAATGGCCTGGAGATAAGCTATAATTACAGGGGATCCCTAAGTCCCACCTGGATACTGGCATCCCTCCCCCTCCCCCATTATTTCCTCTTTCCCTTTCCTGAAACCCCCCAAAGCATATCCATTTTGTCACTTTCTTCTCTCCTACTATAATTGCCAACATCCTGGTGGGGCCTGGAGATTTTTTGGAGCCTTGGGAAGGCAAGGTTTGGCAAGGGAAGTGACCAGCAGGGTATAACGCCACAAAGTCCACCTCCCATTTCCTTCAGAGGAACTGGTCTCTGTAGTATGGAGAGCAGTTGTAATTCTGGGCAGTCTCTGGCTCTCAACTGGAGGCTGTCAATCTTAGTTCCCCTGGAAGAAGTAGCTGTTTTGGAGGTGGAGTCTATGACATCATACCCTCTGAAACTATTCCATTTTACTAAACTCTGAAGATCAAACTGTTCAGCTGCACCACACCGGTTTTGACAGGATGGCTATCATTGCAAGCAGCCAGGTCTAGTTGCAACTGTTTCTGCACTAGCAATATCATTAGGATTTGCATTTTTAAGGGTCAACTTTCTTGTCCATTTCCTCACTGAAATCCATTTCTTCAGGCACAGAACCTGATTGCCCCATCATTTGCAAAGGAATCCTCAGGAAACCAGTTTAACTCAGGGCTGCTCAGTGCAGAAATGAGTACATTTGGGTTTTTGCTGCACCCACCATTTTGAGTGTTTGGGCATGCCCCTTTCTTTGTTGCTGTCCTCCCTTCCCCCTCCCTTCCTCCCCTTCCCATGGAAAAGGTGCCCTAGTGTTCCCCTCTTCAATACGCTGTGGGTCTAAATCTCCCCCCACTCCAATAGCAACCCTTCATTTCATGTGTCCTCGATCACCTCTCCCCTTTCCCTAGAAGTATATATATACGTGTGTGTGTGTGTGTGTGTGTGTGTGTGTATGTATGTATGTATGTATGTATTTATATATTTATTTTAAAACTTCTTGTCATGTTACAATGCTGCTCCATTGCAGAAAGTTGGCACAAGGAACTCCATGCCTTCCCTCCCTATGCAATCTGGCAGCCAGCCTTCCCCGATGCTGCAGGAGGTGGCTGTGAGCTCAGATCGGGGAGGGGAGGCATGAATTTCTCTGCATGTGCCTCCTTCCCATCCTGCAGAAGCTGGCTGCAGGCTCAGACAGGGGAAAAGTGGTGTGGGGAACTCTGCCTGCCTTCCTCAATCCTTGTAAGTAGTAAGAAAAAACAATCCTGCAGTTACAATGCAGCAATGTTCTAATGCAATAATCTTAAAAAAATAACACCTTGGGAGGAGAAGGGAGAGATGACTGAGGGCATGGAATCCTAAAAGGAAGGGACACAATTAAAAGAACAGTGTAAGCAGGCATCCTTTTGTGCAAAAAAAGCCAACAACATTTGGAACCGGAGAAGGGAGCAAAACATCATGGGAGGCAACCTCCTTCTCACCCCAATGTAGAAAACATATGGTGAATTACAACCTGGGAGAGGAGGGAAGGAAAGTCTAAATGCAGAAAGCAAAATGCCAACTTGCAGCATCCAATCAAAATCGAAAGCAAGTCTAAAACAAGGTATGTCTCCTAATGCAGAAATAGCCTGAGTAATGCAAGTCAGGCAGTATTAAAGTTCATACAATTCAGGTGGTAGCAAAGGTTGCCTCTAGGCTTAGGGTTGCATATCTCCAGGTGGGATCTGGAAATCTCCAAGAAGTCCAGCTGAACTCCCCCCACCCATTCCTTTGTATCTACAGAAACCCAGCCTGGAATCCCAGCCACTGAGGGAATCCATTGCTTAAAGCTACAGGAGCTCCTTTTATCATTTGGGTGTTTAAAAAAATGCCTCAGCTTTTTTTTAGATTTCATATTTTCCTGCAAATCTGCAGCAATGTTATCTCTAGTTCCCCACCCCCTACTGAGTGAAGCAGTTGACATCCTGAGCAGAATATAACAGCTGCAATCTTAAAATTGTAGAAAAGTGTAGAAAAAGAGGCATCCCAATTACAGCAAGTCTGAGTTTTCAAAAACTGTGATGATGTAGGGAGAAGAAAATTCATATACTCTGGATCACTTGATGAAGCTGGTCTATAGTAGGTTCAGGACTGGCTACACAAAGGTGCTTCTATACCTGAGTTTCCTGTTAGGTAAACAGGTTGCAGATGTTGCAGAATGTCTTTTGCTGGCTTCTTATGGTGATTCATCTACATCTTGCCCTGAGTAGGAAAGATATTGCCATTGTATGTGCCCGGGTTATATCTAGATTAGATGACTGCTATGCACTCTGAAGACTGTCAGGAAGATACAATTGGTACAGAATGCTGTGGCCAGAATGTTGACTGGAGTGGAACACAGGGACCGTTTCACTCCAGTCTTGTTCCATCTACACTGGCTCCTCATTTGTTTCTGTATCCAATTCAATGTGACGGTATTATGCTCTAAAGCCCTATATGGCTTAGGGACAACATACCTGAAGGGGTTGCTTTCTTTCATATGAATCTCCCTATCCAATTTGGTCATCTTCAAATGCCCTGATTTGGGTGTTCCTGCCATTTCTGCTAAACTAGTGGCAACCCAAGAAAGGGTTTTCTCATTTGTTGTGCAAAGCTTTGGAACTTTCTTCCCAGGGGAAGGGAAGGAGAAAGTTCCAAAGTTTGGTCTCTGTCTGTCTGCCCCTCTCTCAAACATATTCTTTTCCAGCAGTGACTTTTAGGGGAGATGAACATTACTTTCATGGCCTTCTTGTGAGCTTCTAGAAGCAGTTGGCTGGCAGTGACCACTGTTGAAAAAAAAAAAAACCTAAACAAACACAAAAACCCCAGCCTGATCCAGCTAGGTATATATTATATTTTTTGTTATGTTTATACTAGCAAGACAGCCCATTGCAAGCAGGAATGCAATGGGCGCTAGGACCCGGGGGACATCGGGAGATGCAGATCTCTCTCTCTCTCTCTGTCTTTCTCCCTCTCCCCCTGTATCTCAGTGTACCTCGCAGCAGGAGGCATAGCAGGTAATTAGGGCTCGTTCTTTGAAGGGAAGGAGGGCTGGTGTGTAGTTTGGGGCAGCTCTCTCTGTCTCTCTCAGCCTCCATCGCAGCAGGGGTGGCTCTGTGTCTCTGTCAGCAGCTTGGGGCAGCTCTCTCTGCCTCCCTTGCAGCAGGAGCAATAGGAGTGAATGATGGCTTGTGTTTTCGGTCTGGCAGGGCTCTGTGTGTCTCTCTCTGTCCCTGGCATGTCTGAGAGGAATGTGGCTAGTGTCCAAGGAGGGAGGGTGGGAGCACTGCTGGCTGCACCCTGATTGGCCCTATTCCAACTTGGACAGCTGGACACGTCCCACCCCCCAGGCTGTTTCACAAATATATAGAGGAACCATGGCTAAGGATTGCTATTTATTTGTTTAATTAGAAAATGTGTATGTCACTTATCCAGACATGCTAAAAGAAGCTCATAACTTAAGCAATGAAATGGAATGATTGAATATCAGCAAAAAGAATTAAAAATATATCATACCAATGAGAACAAATAAACAAAAAATCAATAAAATCACTATCAATGAGAACATATGAATAAAAATTACCCAAGTCATATAAGCACTTAAAACAAAGCAGTCTAAAATAATACTGATAAAACAATCTTCAGCCCAGGAGCCAATCATAAAACAGTTCAAACAGACAAGCAAGCACGCAAACAAACAAAACCTATGTGTTGAATCTTTGGGTCAAGAGAAATGGACCACCACTCTGTAAAGATAATAAAGATAAAAGTCTACTATTCAAAAATTAAAAGGTAAAAATGCCCATATTTCCTCTTTACAGAGTTGTGGTCCTAGACAAATATCTTAGTAAGTGGGCTCCAAAAAGAAACACTATAGAAGTGTTGGGGCTACACCAAACAGTTAGTAACCACATGTTTTTGAACAGCAAACATACAAAATATATTAGACTTTCCTTTTAAAAATATTTGCTCATTCTAATATGGTTTTTACTTTCATTTTTCCGGGATTTCCCTTGACTACCCAGCTAAACTTCAGAATTGGTTTTTGATAGGAATGCATTGCATAATAATATTGTTTTTAACATTATATTGGTGCACTTTAACCAATATTCATTATAATTTTTATATTGTTTTATAGCTCAACTTTTGAGCCCCATACTCTGGTGTCAGCAGGGGATCCCACTGCATAAATGCAACAAGACTGAATAGCAGTCTCCCATCACCACTTTCTGGAATTAGGTGGTCAAGTAAGAGCAGAACTACTGAAGCATGATGCCCCTACTTCTAGCTACAAGGTTTGAATTCCTGCTCTGATGTGGAAGTTAGGACCAATCATAGACATCTCGTCCAGCCTACCTCAAAGGGTTGTTATGAAGTTAAAATGAAGGTATAGAAAATGATGTAAGGCAATTTGGATTGTCATTGGGAAGATAGGTGTACTAATGAAGGAATTAAACAAGGTACTGAGAGTTGCAGGAGAATCAACAGGGATGCATGTCTCCTGTCACTCTCTCAGCAAAGACTATCAATCAGGGAAAGCAAGGCCATTTCCATTCTCAAATGAAACTGGAATGCAGACTGAAATGGGTGGCGATAATCTCCAGGATTCCCCGAAGCTGCATACCCACTACCTACTCTAGACCATAACTAATGATGAAATGAAGGCACTGAAGTATTTATTTTACCAAAGCCCAGCTCACAGCCTCATGGATAAAGCAAAACAGCTAGAACATTGTGCTGCCAAACAATCGTAGGATCTCCTGGCTACACTACACACAAGAAATCTATCAGTCTTTCTCAGAACTACTTGGCTAGAGATGGTATCTGAATCTGCCAAATGAATATTGAGGGTATAAGCAAGTCTAAATGCCAATACCCGTCACAAATCCTAGATTAAATAGATTTAACTCTTGCTCAAGAAACTCACCTTGATAACTAAATCAAGCCTGTCACAAAGCAAAATTTATAGGATATGATGTTATTGGTACCAAATACCATCATGTCTACTGCATAGTGACACATGCTTTAAGCAACACTGAAAATATGCAAATGGTATTGTCCAGTGTCCACAATGACATCCACACAATCATAGTAAAAGTTGTGGATGTACTTGTTTTCAATGATTACAAACCTCCGGCAGATTCATGGCCAGCACATGTACACGGTACACATGGTATATGCTGGTGACTTTAACAACCACTATGGAAACTGTGTATGTTAATGATAAGAATGGTGAGGTGCTCGTTGACTGGGCTGAAGAACATGGCTTGCATCTAATTTTCAACACTACAATCAGAGGCATCTTCAGATCAGTGGCATGGAATACAGAGTCCAACCCTAATTTAACATTTGTCTTGTCTGACTAGAAAAGTCAGCCCTTGCACATATCTAGTTGTGTTTTTGAGGCTTTCCCACTCAGTTTGACCTGTAATCCTCAAGCTAGGAATTCAAAGACCAGTTATCCATTATCAGACTTATTCCTCAGACTCAAGCAGTCTTGTCAATGACCAACATAAACTCAGTTGTAAAGGGGCCAGAGCTCCAGTATAGTGGTATCCCTCATGGACTGCCCTGATTCTTCATGGGGAGAACATGGCTCGCAAGACCAAGATGCACAATAAAATCAGAGTCCAGTAGCACCTTTAAGACCAACAAAGATTTATTCAGGGCGTGAGTTTTTGAGTGCAAGCACTCTTCGTCAGACTAACTATGCTTGCACTCAAAAGCTCATGCCCTGAATAAATCTTTGTTGGTCTTAAAGGTGCTACTGGACTCTGATTTTATCGTGCTACTTCAGACCAACATGGCTACCCTTTTGAATCACGACCAAGATGGTAAGCTAGAAGGGTTTCAGTGAAGATCTGGATAGGTCTCTTGGATGGGTCCTTCCAACACATAATAACTACTGCTGATTTGTTGGGGCTGTTATATCTACAGGCAAAGGGCATATTCCTCAAGGACAACAGAAAGAAAGACCCAGAAGTAGCAGATGAACTACTTCATTAACTCAGTGGTATGTACAGACAAAAATGGATCGAAGAAATTGTAGATTTGGAATTCAGGCATTCAATTCCACGTTTCCACTACTTGAACTCCAGCTTTCAGGCCATCTGCTTCATTGCCCTAAGCTCCTTGGTAAACAAAGGGTTGTGTAGGAGGGAAGAGAGGAACAATTATTATCCATTGCCCTGGTCATATTAATACTACTTTGTCAAGCAGGGCTGTGACAGGGCTGTGCTGTGACAACCTTGCTGGCTGGAACAAGAGATCTAGCAGCTTCCTGGGATAGACCATTTTAACTCGTCATCATTCTAATTCTGGGAGCCAATGTGTTGTAGTGAACCAGAGTGGTGTAGTGGTTAAGGACAGACTCTAATCTGGAGAATTGAATATGAGTCAACACTCTTCCACATGCAGTTAGCTGGATGACCATAGTCTAGTCACAGTTTTTATAGCTGTTCTCGCAGAGCAGTTCTCTTAAACTTCTCTCAGCCTCACCTACCTCACAGGGTGTCTGTGGAGGAGATTGGAAGGGAGAGGTGTTTGTAAGGCACTCAGGAACTCCTTCAGGTAGTGAAAAGCAGGGTATATATATAAAAAGCTCTTCTCCTTCTGCTTCTTCTTCCTAAGGACTCTAAATCTATACATCACCAGGTAAGCGTTAGTCATGACAAGAGCACAGTGGAAAATTCCCCCATGTATCTTATTCCAAGCCAACATTAGCCCAATTACATTTGTAGAGACTGGAAAGTTTTTGGCATCCATTAAGTTCTGAGCTGCTCCCATCATAGCAGCTTCAACATATACTTTCAAATCCCCAAGAACTATAAGCCTCAAGGTTCTCAATTGCAAATTAAAGACTTACTCCATGAGTAAGGCATGGAGACCACTTTGCAAAGGGCTACAATTCTGTCCTGCCCCAAATCCACTGCATCAGGTACATTCCCTCAAAATGGAGGGTTCTGAGGAACAAACTACTCAGTAAATGACACAGAAGATTACAGGCATCAAGAACAAGGCTTTTGGGGAGCACAAAGTAACCAGCTGTCTCTTCTAATTCATAAGAATGAGTTAGAAAATACTAGTTGTAAGTACTTTGCATGTTTATTAGCCTTTGGAATTCATTCTCAGTGCACACCCTTGCAGCTATAAACACATGTTTGTTTGTTTTTTAAAAGCTGAGAAGCTCAGTATTGTAAGAATATACGACAAGATGTGAGACAATAAACTCCTGCTTTTAAAACTCACAAAGCCAAAATATTTTCCACTTATATTGTCAGAACTTGTTTCTTTTTCAGAAAAAAACAAGAAGAAAGCAGGCCACAACATTAACATCGACATTTTCTTGGAACAAGTACTCTACGTAGGCTTTGATGAGATCCTTTCATGAGATATGTGATCTACACACATTCAGAAGAATAATTCCAAACTTGTCCACAAGTGAATTACATATTATATTGTACAACAGGCTCTTCCTGTACCTCAACAGTCTGGGTGACTGTAATATCAATTTCACATTAATAAAGTCACATAGCCTTAGGAAGAGATTATTCTAATAGGAAAATTTACTATGTTCACAAATTTAAATATTCCTATACATAATAAGTGGCTGATGGTTTTCCAGATAACATAAGGAATTTGACTTGGGTGGTTATTTAAAGGCAAAAAGACACATGCATGGGAAATCCTTGATTTGATCTCCCAATATTTTCCTCAGCATTAGAAACTAGACACCCAAATTTAGATTTAGGCAAAAGCCCTAGGACAGCGGGGATCATATCTCCTTTCCTGTGCCATTTTCAGATGAAAATCAATACATCCTAAGTTGCTATTAGATGCTGTAAGGAAAGAAGATCTGGAGGGAAAATAGGTATTGTTTTCCTATCATGCCTTTTTTCTGTATTATGCCTACAATGCATGTCAGATGGTGGTAGTGTTTTGTTTGTAAAACAGCATGGAGGAAAGGGTTAAACTCCTTTCTCCCTCCTATACCATGGCCCTGTGTCAAGGGCAGACAGACTAACAACAATACTTCCGGATTAATAGAAAGCTTTATTGCTAGCAGATCAAGACACCTCAACTTTCATAGTCGATTCTGATCAATACACAGACAAGCAAACACTTTTACTAGTTCTCTTTCCCACCCAAAGCTGTGCATTTTCCCAGAGAGCAAAAGCCCCCCTCCCGCAGCCTGGGCTCACATCCAGGATGGTAACTGGGTTGTCTTGGCCTTGGGTGTTAGACAGTTCCTCTCTTGCAAAAACATTTGCAAACCTAAATCACAGCGCAAAGCAGGGTTATACAGAGACTCTGACAATAACACACATTTATTCAAGATGGAATCACTCAGGTCAACCACAAGTCATGGCAGAGATCAGACCTCCTGATCCTGACACCCTGATAGCAATCAACTCATTTTTCCCCGAAGAAGGGCAATGATACATAACTTTGCAGAAATATTTATATACCGTAGGGTCAGAAACAGATCATATTCTCCATCATGGTTTTTGTTGTTGTTATTATGTGCGAAGTCGTGTCTGACCCATCACGACCCCATGGACAATGATCCTCCAGGCCTTTCTGTCTTCTACCATTCCCCGGAGTCCATTTAAGTTTGCACCGACTGCTTCAGTGACTCCATCCATCCACCTCATTCTCTGTCGTCCCCTTCTTCTTTTGCCCTCGATCGCTCCCAGCATCAGGCTCTTCTCCAGGGAGTCCTTCCTTCTCATGAGGTGGCCAAAGTATCTGAGTTTCATCTTCAGGATCTGGCCTTCTAAGGAGCAGTCAGGGCTGATCTCCTCTAGAATTGACCGGTTTGTTCGCCTTGCAGTCCAAGGGACTCGCAAGAGTCTTCTTTAGCACCAGAGTTCAAAAGCCTCAATTCTTTGACGCTCGGCCTTCCTTATGGTCCAACTTTCGCAGCCATGGTTTAATCTGTTTATTTCATGGTTTAATCATGGTTTAATCTGTTTATTTAGTAGATTTTTAATCAACGGACACTTTAGATGATTCATCATTTTCACCAATTTGAACCATTCTTTTTGGCAGTTAAAGGCACAGCTGTTTAGTTTTTGAGGCTTTTTGATTCATGGTAAACCATATACCTGTCCAATTTCATCAGAACCTGGAAGCCAAGCAGGATCAGTACTTGGATTATTTATTTATTTATTTATTTATTTATTTATTTATTTATTATAAATAGGGCCACTAGGGAGGAGGACTGAGAAAGACTGAGGCAGAGGAAAGCAATGGCAAACCACCTTTGCCTGGAAAACACTGTCAGGTGGAACATTGTGGGGCTGCCATCAGTTGGTAGCATCTTGACAGTGTAGTTTACCACAGTTCCTGGTGAAATAGGGTATGAAATGGAAAATTTGAAAGATGCTTTTCCTTCTAACAATGTAGTAGCTTTTGTTTATAAAATGGCAAGCTCATATTTGGCCTCAGCACCTTCAAAGTACCTGGAGTGAGGTTTCAGTCCTATGCACATTTATTTCTATTTGATACAGTAGATAAATCAGCTAAAAGGCAGATTACTGATAAACTCCTGATACTTAAATTTATTGGCAACCTGTGACACTTATAAGGAAGAGATAGTTGTATTAGCATTTCTGAGGAAAACATTTCAGTCATTATTGGGACAAATGCTAAAGTAATTTTGTCTTGAGGTTATTGGCAAAGGCAGTTACATTTCATTCCCCAAATTTCTCTTGCAACTTCCTATGGTTTTCTGATCTTTCCTGTATTTGCATATAGAAAAAAGGTACTCAGCCCAATGCTCAATGAAAAAACCAAACAAAAAACAAAATTGGATACAAAATTAACTTTTCTTCTTTTTACAGTACAATGGACTAGAATGCATAACTCTGCTTAGGACTACATGTTTAATGAAGACAAGTATTGTAAACTCAGAAACAGTTCTTTGACAAAAGAACAAATTATGGCCAATTTATTGCAGAGGGTTTTCATGAACAGTGGGAAGAGGCAAAATCTTAATTATACTGGTTTCTCATATCACCAGCAGATTGTTAGTGGATACAAGTGAGAATCCACAAGGACACATGGGGTGAATTTCCCTCTCCACTTCTACTTTCTTCTTTCTTGAAAGCCCCCAGAACTTCTCCTGCCTCCTCTCCTCCCTATCCATCAGCCTTTATCTTTCACCCATCTTCAGTTTTTTATCTTTGACACCCTCTATTTAGTAAAACTATGGCTCACTTGGAACTGTCCATAGAGTTTTCAGTTCCAAGTGAGCCATAGTTCCAAGTGAGCCATAGTGAGCCACTTGCTGTTGCTGGTTGCTGGTGCGGACCCAGTTCCATAGTGTGGAACCTGCAAAGACTAGCATAGGGCACCCATTCCCCTGTCTCAACTTCCCCACACTGTTTTAGATCCTCACCCTTCTCTGTTTCCTACTATCATTCCTACATATCCACCAACTTTTTAGCTACCCCTCCAATTTCAATGATGCTTATTATTTATTCATTTATAGCCCTCTTTCCTCCACAATGGAGACTTCAAGCTTCTTGCTTCATTCTCCTCAACCTTTACTGCACAGGGAATTAGTCCCAAGTTGGCATTCATTTGGTTGTGGGGGTAATCTCTGCTTCCAGATGACAGTGGTACAGTCCTGGGCCTGTTCTGGGCCTCTCCCAATTCAGGCCCTCTGTTTCCCTATGGCAACGGAACACAAAGATATCTGCATTCCCTTTTGTGCCCCAAATGCCAATGGTGTCTAGATCAGAGCAAGGCCATGTGGAAGGGGGAGAGTCAGGCTATTGAGGCCTGGCTCCTCCCACAATTATGGCATCCTGTAAAGAACAAAAATGCATTTTTTAATTTTATGTAACCAAGTACCCCATGCTGCTGTGGAGTGTAGCGGAAACGCGCCACTCCAGCTGCTTTGTCCAGAGGCAGAAATTCGGGGGCAGATGGGTGTACTGATGAAATCAGTTCCCCATGAGGACACAAGAAGCAGTGGGGCAAACTGTCCCATTGCAAACACCCAGTTGGCAGCCCACCACAGCACCACTGGAGCAGAATAGGCCCTCTTATATTTTGTCCTCAGAATAATCCCATGAGTATTGGTGCACTAGAAGTGAAAAACCCTTCGAAAGCGTCCTTCTTTCAGCCTGCCCTAAAAGAGAGAGAGGAGAGAAAGATATGGTCTGTCTGACCCTTCCTCCCCAAAAAGGGAACTAAAAGAAAGGAAGAGGAGGAGTCTGCCTAACCAACTGGCAGGTTGCTGCTTTCCTTACTTGGGTAGGCCAGGTGCTGCTTTCCTTGTCTTGCTCAAACTAGGCACTGCCTCCCTCACCTGGGCCAGGCTGTCTGGGGACCTCATTTACCTCAGGTGGTGCTCAGCTGGATTGAGCCAGGAAGCACCTCCTTGCCTTACACACAGTCAGTTGGACTATCCTCGCTGCCCCGTCTCAGTGCCCTCTGCTTTGTCTTGTGTGGGGCTCAGCCTGTCGCAATCTTACCCCTTGCGTTGCCTTGTAGAGGGCTCAGATGGGCACCACCCTCTCCTTGGTGTAAACTGCACAGAGCTTTTATTCCAATCCCAGGTCGATTCAGTCCCTGGCCTCTACACAGAATGCGATTTCCGTTTGGATTTGGGGCGATTTAAATTTTCCTTCTGCAGCAAGAAGGATTGATCCAGTGAACCTACCTTTATTGTGCAATATCTTAGAGTGCTTTTAACGCTCAATATTTTTCAAATCTGGATTGGGAAACCAAGCTCTGTGGTAGAGAACCTCTGATAGGCCACACCTGGTCATGTGACAAGCTTGCCTTAAAGGAGAAGCTCCTAATTTCTCTCAACTTCTGTCGATCCTGGATTTTTTCTCCCTTCTTTGCCTTTTTCGATCATCTCCCCCGCCCCCTTCAAGAAAAGAAAGAAAGAGGCTTGGCTCCCCCCCCCTTCTGAACTACCCTAACCATGTGCATAAGACTTTCCTGTTTCAATGGGGGGGGGGAAGACCCGAGTTCAAAGCGATCTGAATTCAACAGGATTGACAATGGAATAAAGAAAGTAAGTGCAGACTCTGCCCTTGTCTCACGTGGGGCTTGGCTGGGAGTCACCCTCTGCCTCACCTTGTGCAAAGCTCAACTGGGCTGGTTGCCACTGCGCTGCATGTGAGATCTGGCTGGGCCAGTTGCACCATTTGCAGGGCTCAGCCAGACAGCTGACCCTGGCTGCCTCTCTTCACACAGGCTGGGTCACCACCTCTCCTGTCCTACCTCTTGTGTGGGGCTCTGTTGAGCCAGGTTCTTTCTCCCCTGGCTGACTGGATGACTTCTGCAAGGTGAGTGGTTTGGCCTCAGCCCTTCTGTCAGAAAACTGGCTGGCCCAGTTGTGGGGAGAGGACATCAATGCACCAGCAGGTGTTCAGGTGTTCTTAATAGTCAATCTTTGCCCTGCCTGTGAGGTAAATTAGGCTGACAGTGGCTAACTAGGCCAAGGTTGCCCAGTGAGTTCCCAGGGCAAATGGGGATTCTAGGTTCTAGTCTGAAACTCTGATTATTGTACCATGCTGGTTTTCCTGGGGTGGCTGCTGTGAACCTTAGTAAGCAGTCATACTTTGGTGAGTCATCCAGGTCATGTGATATCAAGTCCCCCAATGTGTCCTCCTCAAAGGTCAGAACAGTCCTGTCCTCTCTCCCTTGCCTTTTACTGACAGAAATTACTGTTGCCTAACAATGGTCACTGAAGGTATACAGTTTTTTAAGCTGCAGGCATTTTATCATTCTGGCATTTTAGAACCTTTTCATTTCATTTTTTCACTTATTTTACACTTCAGTTTTTCCTGCACATTTGGGGCACTTTTCAGTTTTGTTGAAAGATCCATCTTAGCCCTCCATGTGTCAAATCTCCAGATTTAAGTAACTTCAGATATGGACAAATTTGCTATTAAAATGTACAAGCAAGAACCTGCAAGAAATCCTGAGAGTCCCTATTGCATGCCTTCTGCTTTTGCTTCCTTTCCTCTTCCCCAGTCCTCCTCTCATTTTTTTGTCATTTTCTCTCTCTTAGACTGATTCTGCACTGAGGTGTAAAACACACGCACCTCCTGCTTGCAAATGTGCAGTTGTAAGCCACACATTTGCAAACTTCCTGAGGGGAGACCCCTCCCATGTTTTCCTCCACCTCATAACTTATTGCCACCCAGAGAGGTGGCAAGGGAAAACAACCAGAACTCCTCCCCCTATTCCTTGGCTTGTCAATCATAACAGGCCACCAATCCCATCACAGTGGTTGTTTCGGGACTCATCTTATTACCTTCTCTCTCCCTTCCCATTCACTGGACCACCCATTCCCTGGCTTCCACTGTTTCTGCTTTTGCAGCAGAGAGGGGAAGAAGGCAGTAGTTCCCATTCCTCCTCCTTTACCCATCCACTTGCTCACCATGAGTACAGCTACTGTCATGTCTCCTCCCTTTCTCTTCCCTTCCCGTCTACATACAGTCTTCACCTGCCTAGCTCAAGTAGTGGTAACAGTCACTACTCCAACTCCCCTCCAACAACTGCCTCCACTGCAAGGAAGGGAATGAGCCCAGCTGGCGGAATTCTGTTCCATGCCCAGAGACAGTCAGCTTTACTGTGCTTTTGGTGAATGTAACTCCCCTCCATTTTAGTTTGAAGTTCTCAGAGTTTTCTGCAAATCAATGGGAGGGGCAGTTCCCCCAAGTTTGTTGAAAAAATGTTTCTCTGTGAATGGACCTGATGCATGGATTTAAGGGTCCACAGATTTCACTTTCACTATTAGATATGTAGATGATTATTTTAAAGTGAGCATTGGACACTTATGGATGCTATAGTGACATATGGTTCTTTTTTCACACTCCCCTCTTATAGTGAATGAGTTGTAATTTACCAATTAGGTATGAAGCATTTATCCAGGCAAGAAGCCTTCCTCCAGTGGAAGAGACCCTTCCTCTAGACGAAGGCTCTTTGTATTGGAGGGAGGCTCTATACTTAGCTAAAAGGAATAGTAGATTACAGCCCACAGACATTATGCAGATGATTGCTTCAGGCTAAAATACTACTTTTCATTCAAGATATACATTGCTAACTGCCCCACTCCCAGTATTTTATGCATGTTTATTTTAGGTCATTTCCATATGAATTCGGCATAATTGACTCCAAATCAAAAAGAAGTATAGAACAAAGAGAGTGTTGAATCTTACTTAATTTCTACTTGACATGATCATCTCTGAGAAAGAAGCTCTATTTTGTTGAATGAGGAAGTTCCACGTAGTGCTAGTCTATATTACTCCTTTGACTCCCAGTTAAGAGCCAGCTAAGACTACCGCAGCTACAAGCCTTTGTGGCAACTCATGTGTTAAAACCACATGCCCAGGTCTGATAATGACAGCAACCCATGAGTCTGGCCTGGATACTATTGTTCTGCAACTTACATGTTTACCAGAAATGCAAATCAGCTTCAGAAATAAACACTGAGCGATCACTCAGGTAGTTTTTCCATACAGCAACAGACGAAGCAATCAAGTGTGTCCTGAGCATGATTGGCTCACTGCATAATGGGATGAACAATAAATACCATTGACCGCAAAGATTCATAAACCACCCATACACTTGAAGTATGTCTCATTTTAAATTGCAAATAGATTAATACTTTCAGAGTATGGTGTGTGTCATTTTTTTAAATGGTTATTATAAGTAGGGGGAAGTTGCAGTTAGCTGCTAGTTACATAGCATTTCTGGGTTTTATGAGTTTACTGGTATATACTGACTTCAGGTATATTAGACACAATCCAATTAGAATTTATACACTCGGGGGTTTTACCTTCAAGACCATTTGTGGTCTGAGCCTGACATATCTATCTTCTTGTGTTCCTTGCAGAGTCCTTTGCATGAAGTACACCTGGCCTTGTCCAGGGTCAGGGCCTTTTTGGTCCTGGCTCCTACCTGCTAGAATGAGCTCCTGGAGGAGCTGAAGTCCCTGTTGGATCTAAGACAGTTCCACAGGGCCTGGAAGATGGAACTGTTCCACCAAGCATTTGGCCGAGGATAGGTCAGAAAGACCCCGGCTCCCACCCTCTATTCAGATATCTTTAATATCCAGACACCGTTACATCTTTAACTACTCACCTCAAAGCATCGTGTTAGGTAGTGGCAGGATTCATTGAGCATTGGATTAATTGTTGGGGAGGTGAATTGTTAAATGCTTATAGGGTTTCATTGTGTTTTTTATTATACTGTTATGTTTTATGGTTTTAACTTATAACCTGCCTGGTCAAGAGCAGTGAGTAATAAATCAAAAACTAAATGAGGAAACAAACAAAGTACCCCCTTTGGTTTTATTCTCTTATCACTGGGATTTGATAGTGCTTAACTGTTCTATCATGCCCATTATCACTTACGCATCACTTACAAGGTGTGGTGGGTTACAAACTAGGGAAAATGTTATTACTGCTCTGCAGTTTTATTTCCTGATTATAATGCTTCTTAGATTTCAACTGACAGGCTCATGCATCACTTTCTCAGTTTATGTATGACCCCCTGTTATTTTTAATCTCTTCAAATCATCTAAGTGGCTCCGAAGATATACATTCTATAGGCTGGAAAGTGAAGTGGTAAAGGAACAGTAAAACCAGAAATGGCACCTGGGTTCTATGACACCTGTAGGAATGAAAGCCCAATGTTTAATTATGATTGTCATCACATTACAATATGTATTCATATTATCCTTTCTTCATGCATCAAATGAAGTAATCTGTTGCCAGTGGACATTTATGCCACAATCAACCAGTTGTGGTCTGATCCAACAGCAGAGATCTTATGCAGAGACTGGTTCCTTTTGCAGTTGCACTCATCTATGGTAGCAACAAACCAAAAGATCATTATTTGGAAAATCCATAATTTTCTCTGGAAAATCCACTAATTACAAAATCAGCCTAAGTATTTTCCAGTGTGAGCTAATTTTGAATATCCAACTGACACCCCTTAAACTGATTATGGGTAGGTTATGAGTACTGGTATGTTTTCACTCAACAAAATAGTGACAGCTTGAGGATGGCAACCATAAGTGCATGGGCAAAAAATTAAATAGTTTTTCTCCTGCATTAGTGTCCCCTTTTAAAGTGTATCCCACATAGCAGCCATCTGTTAAAATTTATTATGTATAACTCATCACAAAACTATATGCAGTTTTACCCCCCCCCCCCACACACACACACACTCCACCCCTCACCCCCCATAGCATAGCAGCCATATTTTGTTTTGTTCTATAGTGGTCAGATATGAATTCATTCTCAAAATGTATAAATACAATTATAAAACAATAAGAAATGTCCTTAAATCTTTGCATGCCATACCCTAGCATGGCAGCACATGCTTTGTGGCTCATCCACTCATCTTGTGGCCCGATCCTGTCTCCTGACCTTCCCCGTCCCTGTTCTATAGGCCACTGCCTGAGCTGTTCTCAGTTCTTCTCCCTATCCCCCTCCCTGTCCTCCCTTTCTGGCTTACATTCCAGCTGTTTAGTCTTGTTTGGGCAGTGAAACAAATCAAGGAAGTCGAGGAGTAAAACAACAAATGATCTAATATACAACTTTTTTGTTTATCTGCTTTTGAGGTTGGTTTTAGGTCCATTTGCTACATTATATGAATCATCAGGGAAAACCTAAACAATGTAACAATTTGGGCTGAATAAAAAACAGGAAGTATGTTCATATCCAAATAATCTTTGCAATAATAAAGGCTAGATTAAAAAAACACACGAATGTTCTGTGGAATCAGGTAATTTGGATGTGAACATATGGCATTTGGTTACATTAGCATAAACCCATGAATAATATATCATTTAACTCACTGTATTTAATTGGGTGGCAAGATTGAAGGATGGTTAAGATATCTCCATAATGCTTGTATAGCAGGGAACTTTGGGAGATCTGTCATTTTGAAGCCATATGCCCGTGAGCAATTGTCTCCTCAGTTTGGGCATGGCTGAATGCTGAAGAGAGTTCTCATATTCTCATATGTTAGCAGCAAAATCTGTTTTGTAACTCAAATGATAGACAGTGCCTAACTGATATCAGATTGGCCCCCAAGCTATGTGTGATAGAGTGCTTCCGCAGCAGCCTTGGTTTTTTTCCATTCTAGATATACTTTGAGGAGAGATACTGCTATATGAATACAACTTAAATGAACAGGAGGATCTGAAACTTCCTATGTATCTGTGTGCCATCAAGTTTCCACTGACTTATGGTGACCCCAGCAAGGCAAGTGAGAAGCAGAGGTGGTTTACCATTGCCTTTCTCTTCAGAACCCCATGCAAGAACAGACCCTGATTAGCTTCCAAATTTTGACTACATTATGCTGTACCATGCCACTCCACTCCTATTCTGTAAAGCAGCATAATCAAAAACCGAAAACCAAGCCAGAGATTCCATAACAAAAAATGGCACTATAACATTATGAGGAAGTCTTAATCTGTATGACAAATTTATGTCCAGGTTGGATCCAGTCCAAAATCTCCCCTTGTTCTAGAGCTCATGCACAGGCAGGAATTCAAGAAAAATAACTTAATAGCCATTTGTGTTCAGTCAAAATTATTATACCTCCATTTGTGCTTTCCGCTGAACAAAATTTTCTGTCATCTTTCAATATTAAGAAGTCATCAGTGCAGGACTGCTTAGCAAGGTTAGAAGGAAAACAATGAATGATCTCTTGCTCATTTCTTTCCCATAATCAGAGAAATAAATACTGACAAATTAGGCACAGTCTTAATTTCTAGAGATCTCCAGCTATCTTACAGCAGTTATCAATGCACTGGAGTTTCTTTCACTCAATATTATCCTTCAACTAGTTCAAAGTCGATTGGCATTTAAATGACTAAAAAAGGACCCAGGAAAAACCCAAATATCCAAACAGATATCCAAACAGCAAACCTAGCAGCAGATCAAAATAGAAGGAAAACTGTTCCTTAAAAATAGGTACCAATTAAGATTACAAACTAAAATAAACAGAACAACTAAACATGTCTGCTGGTCTAGGGCCATCCTGGGGAGGACTGCCTAGTCAATATTCAACAACCAAAAGTTCACACTGCCATTATTTAAAGAGCAGATTTGACAAATTTGTATGACAGCTAAAGTATGAATTCAGTTTACCAGTTTCTGGGCATTTCGTTTCGTGTCAGTTCTGCCCCCTTCCCCAAATGCTTCAGTGTTGCCACTGGCTTCCGTACATTCTCCTCAGCCATTAGTTTTCATTTCACATTTTTTCTTGGTCCCCCCCCCCCGCCCGGTTCATTCCTTCCCTGGTTCTATTATTATTATTATTATTATTATTATTATTATTATTATTATTATTATTAGATTTATTTCCCGCCTCTCCCGACAGACTCGAGGTGGGTCACAACAACTAACCCCATTAAAATTCCCATTAAAACATCAATCTACTAACATGATGGCTAAAAATCCCATCCCTCCCCCAATTATCAAAGAGGTGAAGAGGAAAGGATAGGGGAGTAGCGTACACTCCAACTCCTAGGGGGGGAGCGATGTCCCTGATTCGCTGACCCTAGCCTCAACCATAGACCTGGTGGAAGAGCTCCGTTTTACAGGCCCTGCGGAAAGCTGACAAATCCCGCAGAGCCCGCAGATCACCAGGGAGCTCATTCCACCAGGTAGGGGCCAGGACTGAAAAAGCCCTGGCCCTGGTCGAGGCTAAGCGTGCGTCCTTCGGGCCGGGGACAACCAACAGGTTCTCACCTGCAGAGCGTAAGGCCCTGTGGGGGGCATAGAGCGGTAGGCGGTCCCTCAGGTATGTGGGTCCCAACCCGCGTATGGCCTTGAAGGTTAAAACCAAAACCTTGAACCAGATCCGGGCAGCAATTGGCAGCCAATGCAGCTGCCTCAGCACCGGCTGGATGTGGGCCCTCCAAGATGTTCCAGTGAGGACCTTGGCAGCTGCATTTTGCACCAGCTGTAGTTTCTGGGTCAGGGACAAGGGTAGGCCTGCGTAGAGTGAGTTACAGAAATTTATTCTGGAGGTGACTGTCACATGGATCACTGTGGCCAAGTGGTCAGGGGACAGGTAGGGCGCTAGTAGCCGGGCCTGGTGAAGATAGAAAAATGCCTGGCCCGCTACTCTCTTGACCTGAGCCTCTATAGTCAGGGAGGCATCAATGGTCACACCCAAATTCCTAGCTTGGGGCACAATGGTAAGTTGCACCCCTGCTAGGGTGGGTAAATGCGCTGCCTGTTCCCGCCCCCTTCCCCCCAGCCACAGGACCTCCGTCTTGGAGGGGTTGAGTTTCAGGCGACTCTGCTCAAACCATTCAGACACTGCTTCCAAACATCTGGCAAATGGTTCCGGGGGGGAGTTCGGGAGACCGTCCATGAGGAGATAGAGCTGGGTGTCATCAGCGTACTGATGGCA
The DNA here is from genome assembly GCF_049243985.1 of Paroedura picta. NCBI lineage: Eukaryota > Metazoa > Chordata > Lepidosauria > Squamata > Gekkonidae > Paroedura > Paroedura picta. The sequence continues at coordinate 113,675,056 of NC_135370.1, forward strand.
ACCCAGCCCAAAGCTCCATACCAGCTGGGCCAGAGGGCGCATAAAGATGTTAAACAATGTGGGGGAGATGACCGCACCCTGAGGGACCCCGCAAGGGAGTCTATAGGGCCGCGAGAGCTCTTCCCCCACAGCAACCCTCTGGGACCGGTTCTGGAGGAAGGAGTGTATCCAGCACAAGGCTGTGCCCCGTTATTCCCGTACTGGCCAGGCGATGGACCAACAGTTTGTGGTCCACGATGTCAAAGGCCGCCAATAGGTCTAAAAGGACCAACACGTCTGACCCGCCTCTATCCAGCTGGCAATGGAGGTCATTCAGCAGGGCGACCAAAACCGTCTCCACCCCGTGGCCAGGGTGGAAGCCAGACTGATATGGATCGAGTGCTGGTTTCCTCCAAGAATGCCAGGAGCTGGTCCACTGCAGCCCTCTCCACCACCTTGCCCAGGAACGCTAAATGCGACACTGGGCGGTAGTTAGCAGGGTCCAGCGGGTCCAGCGATGGTTTCTTCAGGAGAGGGCTGACCACCGCCTCCTTGAGCCACTCAGGAAACTCTCCCGTACTCAGGGAGGAGTTGATGATGTCTCTGAGCTGGCCTCCTATCTTCTGGCCACCTCCCTTGAGAAGCCAAGAAGGACAGGGGTCGAGGGGGCAGGTGGTCGCCCTGACTAAACCTAGCAACTTGTCCACTTCAGAAGAAGAGAGCCGCCTGAAGCCATCAAACCTCCCAACCAATGGCGGCCAACAGGTCTTCAGTTCATTCACTGTATTAATTGTGGTGGGAAGGTCGCGGCGGAGTGACAAGACTTTATCCGCAAAATAGCTCGCAAATGCCTCGCAGCCGATTTCCAATTGTCTAGTTTTTTGGCGCCCCTCAAGGGCGGTGAGTGATCTAACTACCCTGAATAATTGGGCCGGGCAAGAGCTTGCGGATGCGATTTCTGTGGTAAAAAAACTCACGTTTAGCCACTTTCACCGCCAGCTCATACGCCCTCATAAGCGTGCTGGCATTGTGCTACATCCTGAGCGTAATATTTCTTGAGCTCCCACTTCCAGCTGACTGTACAGTGACTATAGGACAACCCAAACCTGTGCTCTCTCCCCCCTCCAGTTCTAACAAATTTTTATCCCTTGTCTCAACAATGTTTCCAGTATTATTTAAAAAAAAAACCCACCAATGAGAGCAATATGTCTATCACTAAACCACTGGTGGACCACTGGTTTTCCTGCATACTTGCAGCAATTGGTTCCTTTTTCTTTTTCTGCCCATGCTCCAATTTTCAGTTTATTATGTTTTTTTTTTGCTGTGGCTGCTTTCATGCCCTTTTGGATTTCCTTCAATAGACATGAAAACCAAAATGAGAGCGAGCGAGCGAGCGAGAGAGAGAGAGAGAGAGAGAGAGAGAGAGAGAGAGAGAGCTCACTGCTCTGTTTGGCCACTCAGCCTTTGTTCTTTGCCTTGGTGCTTGGCTTATCTGATATGTCCCATTTGTTTCCCCTTGCATAGACAAATATTTAGTATTTTGGGGGGAAACCTTCCTGATAGAGATATCTGTTCCACTTAATATTTCTGGTAAGGGCTAGGAGGAGGAACTGGTCTCATGGCTTAAGTGCCACTCAGCGCTTAACACCCTCTCAGGGTGGCTGTCCCGCCTCTGAGTGCCTCCTTCTGCACCTGGCTTGCCTGTATGTCCAGTGGCCAGCCAATCGCCTTCAGTCCCCCATCCCTGACCACCCCCTCCTCCTTTCACTTCCCTCTGAGGCTCAGAGGTTGCAGATCCCTGCTGCGTGAGAGCTGCGCCAGCTGGTGAGTTCCCTTCTCAGAGGCCTCCAGCCTGCAGCCTTCCAGGTCCTGGGGGGAGGGAGAGCCATCTGGAGAGTTCTTCCACCCCCTCCTCCCCCGCCCATGCCCATTGTATTCCTGAATGCAGTGGGCTTTGTCCCTAGTATTACCATATGTGTGTGCCTTGACATCCAGCCTTTTGCTATGTTTCTTCCATGAGGGGGATATTGGGGGATGGTATTTGTTATGGCTTTGATTGTGGTGGGGACTGTTACAGAGTAGCCCTGCTTGTTCTAAGTCTGCGACGTATGTTTACATAATATTTTTTAACAATCAGCTTCCTGAACACAACTGATGGGTGAGCAACTGACTCTTCTCCTGCCATTTAGAGACTGGAAAATCGTTAAAAATTAACCAATTTGCAGCCCCATATGTCCAGGGGCAAGATGGGGATTCCCTTCACAAAGCAGGAGAGCAGAGTCTAGCTCCTTTTCTAGTGATAGGTCAATATATCAATACAATGCATGTGATGATGATGTTATCTGTTCAGCTGTGTCCAACACTCAGTGATTCTATAGGAAAGTCTTTGCCACACGTCTCTGTCAATGACTGCCTCTTTCAGTTGGTTCATGGTCATCCCTGTATCGGCTTTGATTGTGTCGAGCCAGTGGATCCTTTGGTGACTACGTTTCCTTTTGTTGCTGACCATGCTGAGCATTAATGATTTCTCCAACGAGTTTGATCGCATGATGTGTCCAAAGTAAGTGAGCTTTAGCCGTAATATCTTCCCTTCTAATGACATAGTTGTTTTGCTCCTTTCTAAAACTATCTTGTTGGTAACTTTGGCTGTCCATGGTACTCGCAGCATTCGTCTCCAACACCATAATTCGCAACCATCTATTCCCCTCCTGTCTTGTTTCTTCAGGGTCCAGCTTTCACATCCATAGCTTGTTATGGGGAAGACAATGGTGTTGACTAGCTGGCACTTTGTATTAAGGCTGATATCCTTATCTTTCCATATTCGGTTCATGGTTAACATTGTGTTCTGGCCCAGTGTTATTTGCTGTTTGATTTCACAGCTGCATCCACAGTCACAATGCATGTAGTGATAAGTCAATATATCAATACAGCATGGTATAGTTGTTAAGAGTGACGGCTTCTAATCTGGAGGGCCAGGTTTGATTCCCCACTCCTCCACATACAGCCAGCAGGGTGACCTTGGGCTAGCTACAGCCCTGATAGTGCTGTTCTTATGGAGCAATCTGGCCAGGGCTCTCCTCAGCCTCACCTACCTCACAGGGTGCCTGTTGTGGGGAAAGGAAGGGAAGGCCGCTTTGAGACTCCTTTGGGCAGAGAAAAGTGGGGTATAAAAACCAAGTCCTCCTCCTCTTCTAATAGAGGGGGGAGTGGAGTGCTATTTCAACACCTGTGATGGCAGGACCCTCAGTCAGAAAGCCAGACTGAACTGTGACATATCTGTAAGAAAATAAACCAACTTGACAGCTGGAATATTGTGGATGGAGGGAAGATGTGTGGAAGCTCAGTGCTCAACCGTCTTCAGCTGCTATTAGACTGATGGCTAAGAAACACAGAATAAAGCCCCTTGCATGGAAAAGCCTTCTGTGTTCTTTTCTTAAACTCATGGCACAGATACGGAGACAATTGTCTGATCCTGATTCCTATCTGATGTGTGCCTTAAAACATGGGGTTGAATCCAAAGCACTGCTGGCTGAGCGGGACTTCTTTTTCTCTCTCCTGCTTCAGCCACTGAGCTCCCTAGAAGTCTGTCCTGTGTGTCAAGGATCCCTCAGAACATCAAACAGAGGATCAAGTGTGGAGGAAGAAAGAAAGAAACAAATAAAATTGCCCTCCCATCCTCTTCCAGAAAATGCTGCTGAATGCCATTGTCCCAGTGGAATGGCAGGCACCTTTGGATCAAAACTATGATATCAGTTTGGAAATACTATTGAAGGCACGATTTGATACAACACACAAAAGTAAATTTAAGTTCAGCTTTTAAGCATGTTTAAAGTTTTTATATACATATATCAGAAAAATGGTTACAATGAAATATGAAATAGAGCTTTCATATCAAACCGGCCATAAATGAGAGATGCAGAATTCATGTCTATCCAACCCACTGAAAACTAATTCACACAGGAAAATATGTAGCTAATCCCATGGAGGCTGCAAAAACCTCAACTGGTGCTTGGAGTCAGTTTTAGAGTGGATGTGCATTAATAAACTGAAGCTTAATCAAGATAAGTTGGAAATGCACTCTCTAGGGCTGCCCTTGAAATGTGTTTGGAAATTTCAGTGGGTACAGAATCTTGAAGCCAGAATGTTGCCTGGAATGGATCATAGCAGGGACCCCAACCTTTCTGAACCTGTGGCCACCTTTGGAATTTTAGCACAGTGTGGTGGTCACACATACAAAATGGCTGCCAGATAATGGCTGCCATAGGAGGCAGAGCCAGCCACAGAATGGCTGCTTTTTTGTGCAATAAAATCAGAGTCCAGTAGCACCTTTAAGACCAACAAAGATTTATTCAAGGCGTGAGCTTTTGAGTGCAAGCATTCTTCCTCAGACTAAGAACTGACCATCATAACAGTAGGAATACCATCATAACAGTAGGAATACCATCATAACAGTAGGAATATATAAGCAAAAGTTAATCCTGTTACATTATTAAACTGTGCCACAGCATCCACGCACAGCTTTTTTGTGATTGATTGTGATTGATAGACTGTTGGAGAACACAAATTTTTGCATGTGGCAAGTAGCAGATAAGATTACAATGACAACCATTTTGATTTCGCGGGTGGGGGGCACAACACTTCCCTGCATGGTTATTGGGCTTGCCAATGACAAGCAAAAGCAAACCAGAGAATTGCTATGTCAAGGACCCTCCTCTATTTAGCAGCTGGAATTCACTCCACCACCAATCACAGGCTCAGGAATGTTGTCAGAAAAGTTTAAGCAAAAAATCTTCAGCATAGTAAATCTTCTAGTAAATCACCATGGCTGTTTTGCTTTGCTGCTTTGTGGCAGTGTCTGTTCCTGACTTTTGATCTAAAATGGCAGTATCTGTAAAGAGCAATGGGGTGTGTGGCATTTTCTGGCATGAGTGGAAACACTGGATCTTCTAACCCTCTTGGCAGAAAGTATATTGTCCATCCATTGGCAGTTTTTCTGTAATGCAACAGAGTGCCCATTCCAGGGGGGGGGGATGTTATATCAGAAAACAATGATACATGAGTAAAACTTGTGAAATACAGAGTCCAGTAGCACCTTTAAGACCAACAGAGATTTATTCAGGGTGTGAGCTTTCGAGTGCAAGCACTCTTCGTCAGACTATGATCTTCTTACATGACAGGGAATATATAGCAAAAATCACTTCTGTTACATCAGTAGACTGTGTCACAACCAAATACAGCCAATGATAATCCTTTGTCAAAACAGCCAAACAATCCCCCAGAATTCAGTGTACTTTACACAGGGAGAACCTGTATAAGAGGTGCTCGAAGAGTGCTTGCACTTGAAAGCTCACACCCTGAATAAATCTTTGTTGGTCTTAAATGTGCTACTGGACTCTGATTTTATTGTGCTACTTCAGACCAACACGGCTACCCATTTGAATCTATCCTTGTGAAATATAGCAACTGTATTGTGTAGATTGTATATTGATGGCCAATAGTTTAATATTTAGTATTTAGTCAATGCTGTGGAGGTCCCTTGGCCATCTTTGGGGGTGGTTTTTGAAAGCTTCAGGGGACTCACTCAAACTGATGTGGAGTGAAACCAATCACTTGCTCCCTAGACATCTGCCTCTTGTGGCTTCTGAGAGTGGGTGACAAGAGGATTAGAGAACCTCTCTGGGAAATCATAAATCTGTCCCTAATCACAGAATCATAGAATTGGAAGGTACCTCCTGGGTCATCTAGTCCAACCCCCAAGTGACAGGGCCATTCCCAGTGAGCTTGAGGGAGGCAGTGGTGCAACCACTATTAAATAAAATCTTTAGATCCATGTGTTCCTGTCAACTACAAGCCAGTTTTACCTAGGCACAGTGGTTGAACGGGTGGGCATGGATCAACTGCAGACATTCCTAGAGAAAGCATCAGTCCTGATACCATTCCAGTCCAGTTTCTGACCAGGCCATGGTGTGGAAATGACTCTGGTCATTCTTTTCAGGTAGTTGGACCAGGGAGGATCAACACTGCTGGTGTTTTTAGATCGCACAGCAGCTTGACATGGTAGATCTCAGAGTTTGACATGGTAGATCATGAGCTGTTGTCTCACTGCCTTGCTGATGCGGGGATATGGGGGTCAGCCTTGTGATGGCTGGTCTCCCTTCACCAAGGTCGGAGACAGAGGGTAGCAATTGAGAATATTGTTTTTATAATACTGAACTGATTCTTCAGTGAAGATTTTAGCCCCTTTGTGGGTATTTTATAGGATTATATTTAGCCATGTATGCCCTGAATTAGAAGGAAACAGTATTGAGTCTGCTGTTTCCATTACCCACCTCTGTACATTTAATGGAACCCTTTATGAAGACGCTAGTATGAAGCCCTCTGTGTGTACAAAGGTTCTTCTGCTTGATTTGGGTCCTGCAAAAAAGGTTTTTGATGGGGACTTGATGGCATGCAAGAGCCTAAGCAAGTACAGTGATAAAAAGCCCCCAAGACTTATCTAAGGGGGCCATTGCTGCTGCGGGGGAGGAATGCCGACAGAGACCTGGCTGATTGGAGAGATTGCCCAGCCCTGGCATCCTCTGAGCCGTGTGTGTGTTGGCATGGCAACAGGGTGTGTGGCCAAACTGGGCGTCTGTTAAACGGATGGCCTGACATTGCTTGGCCTCTTTCCCCCCCTTCAGGGCGCCCGAAGATGCAAAAACCACCCTCCCTGTTCATGAATTGTTGGACTTTTTTGTTAGATGTTGGATTATATTATTGATTAATTGTCACAGCCTGAAGAAGTGGAGCATGGGAAGGATCAATTTTGGGGAGGCCAAGTTTGTGCGCTGGCCTCCCCTAGATTTGGGGCCCCCCTTAAGGGGTTGTGTTGATGCAGAGCCTGATTGAAGGCTAGCATTTCCGGGGGGGGGCAGGAGAACCCAACAGAGGCTGGTGCCCAGAGGGGTCCCTCCATGGTGCCTCCCTCCTGTTTCAGCTTGCCATTATGTCCAGGTTTTGGGGCTGGATAGCCAAGGCAACCCGTTGAGAGGCAGGCTGTGGTGGGCTTCCTTTTGGTAGGGTAACCACAAGATGGCATGATTCTCTTCCCATGCTTGCCATGCTCAATGTTGAATAAAGGCCGTGGCCAAATATTTTATGCCAAATTATGGTTGTCAGTGTCCTCATTAGGCGGTCAATATCCCCCTGCAAGGCAATGTGGATCTCACATTTCCTCAGATTAGAGGGAGGTGAGCAGTGGGGTGCCACAGATCTGGTACTTTTCAACATTTTTACCAATGCTCTGGATGAAGGGGTAAAGGTTCTACTAATTGAATTTGTAGATGACATCAAATTGGAAGGAGGAGCGAATACCCCAGAAGTCAGAGTTCAACAAAATCTGAACATGCTGGAAAAGCAGGCAAATGAGAACAAGACGCAATTCAATAAGGATAACTGCAGAGTTCTACATCTGGGTCACAAAAATTAGTAACATGCATACTGAATGAGGACTACTTTGGACTGTAAGCTAAACAAGAGAAGACAGTGTGATGTAATGGTAAAGAAGGCAGATGCAGTCTTAGGCTGTATCAACAGAGGCATCACATCAAAATCACAGAGTGTCACAGTCCCACTGTATACCACAATGGTCAGACTGCACTTGGAGTACTGTGTGCAGTTTTGGAGACCTCACTTCAAAAAGTATATGGGTAAAATTGAGAAGGTACAGAGGAGGATGATCTGGGGCTTGGGGACCAAGCCCTGTGAAAAAAAAGCTGAGGGACTTGAGAATGTACAGCCTGGAGAAGAGCAGATTGAGAGGGGGCATAATTTCTTTAAGTATTTGAAATGTTTATTTATTTATGAGGTTTTTAGTCTCTCCAACAATAGTTTCGGGGTGGCTAACATCATTAAAATCAAATACAAATATTCCTAAAAATATTTTAAAAATGATTGGAAATTACTTAAAAATCTTAAGAGAAACCATTCCGTCACATTTCCCATCATGAAGACATTCACAGAAAAAGGTAATGATTGTTGTCTATGAGCTGGCCCATGGATGAGTGGTAAGCTGAGAAGCATAGCTTTGTTATCTCACCTAAAATTACAACAAGATTTCAGTCCACCAAGTAACAATGCTCTTGATGTTCTGATTCTGATACACATTCAAAAAGACAACTGAATCATTAATTCTAGATGGATTTATACAGCCTTGAAAGCATCCATGTACCGCTTCTTGTGTCTTCTTATCCCAGCTGGAGATGACTCCTCCTACCACAGAGGGATTCCAGCCTCCAGGTGGGACCCAGAGAACCCCCAGAATGAAAACTCCTCTCCAGATTGCAGAGATGCAGTTCCACTGAATGAAAGGGCTGCTTGGAAGGGGGGCAGGGGGCTATGTAGCATGCCCCTGTACACACACACACACTCCTACCTCCATGTCCTCTGAGATGAAAGCGTCCAGGACAACTTACAGGCAGCAGAGCATGCTCAAAGGCTGCCTCTTCTTCCAGCTAGCAAACCTCCAGCTAGCAAACCAGCAGAAAATTGGAGGTGGAGAGCTGACTCCTTATTAGCCCTTGCTGGCCAAAGGCTCCCTCCTGATTGGAGTGACACTACTAGGGTGGGCCATAACTGTCTGAGGGCCATTTCCTATTGGGGGACTATTTCCGGGAGGACAATCAGGTAGGGAGTGAGTTGTCTGTATACATTTTGAGCTGATTAGCCCTCACTGGAAAAGTGCAATTTGAACTGATTGGCCCTCATTGGCAGAGTGCTCCTGCCCTATTAGCAGCACAATCAGGGAGGGCCTATCAGGTAGGGAGTAAATTGTCTGCATGCAATTTGAACTGATTGGAAGAGTGCTCTCTCTTTATTGGCTGCACCTCCCCCCCCCTGAGAGGGCCAATCAAGTAGGGAGTGAGTTGTCAACTTGAGCTTTATTATGTTTAGTGATAGTGATTATTTGTGTGTGGAGGGGGGGGTTGTAGTAATGGTGTTTATTGTGTTGTTGCTCTTTAAATTTTGTAATCTATCCTGGTTCTCTATGGGAAAGGTAAAAGATATATATATATATTCTTTGTTGGACTAATTTTTCTTGTGACAGCTCAGCATCTGTAGTAAGTTGAAAACACAGTACAACGCTCAGCTATCTGTTTCTAAGCAAAAGGATTTAGGCTTTTGGCATGCATTCATTTGTATATGATAATAGTTACTCAGAGTGTTAAACCAGTGTCTGGTCAACAATATGGATAATACTGCAGAGTAATCACACGGGGCATGAAACAGGATGTATAGCCACATGTGGTGCTACAGTACACATGTGTACCTCCTTCTGAGTCAGGAGTCCTTCTGAGTCAGGATCTTTCCATTCACAACAGGAATATACACAAAACTGTCTGTGCTAATATGAATGGGGAGTCCTTGTATGGGATCACAATATGTGTTCACTGAGGTTGAGGTTCAGTTGTATGAAAATGTTTTGATTTTAGAATTAGGTTTGGTCTTAACAAAAGAGTATCTTACCGGGATTATTGCTTATATAAAATGTTTCAAAGTTTATCAGCTATATTTATGTAAAAACCATCTGCTTCACTGCATAAAGGGAAAGCAAAATTCACCAGGAACTGAGCATTTTCATGTACTGAGATGAGCCATAACACCATCAATATATACATTACAGATAATTTTTTTCAAAAAAGAGACTTCCTTCAGCATTATGAATGTCAAAGTAAATTGTTCAAGTTAGAGAAAGGGGATTTAGGAACATATAAATATTTTTAAAGGTGACCTATAAAATTATTGCAAAATTCCGCCATGGAATTGATTTCTAAGGGAAGAAAAAAATAGCAATTTTTGTACAACTTATGCTTGTCCAACTGAATGTGATCTGGTAAGAATGTGATCTGGTAAGATAAACATGCATGAAGAGGTATCTGAAGTCACATGTGATAACCTCATCTTGTGCTTCCCATAGGTGAGACCCTATAGATCTTCAGGGAAGTAGTAGAGCTCAGAAGTGTACAATAGTGGTGGTGGTGGGGGGGGGGGTTTGCAAGTTACATTATATGAGAAGAGTGATTTTAGTTGGAACATTCCTGGAAGAATTCCTGTTGGGATGGAATTGAAAGGTATTCCTTAGGACTTCCTCAGCACTCCTTAGAGCAAGTCTATAAAGCAGCCCAGTATTATTAGACTACCACATTTCGCACTTGTGAATTGACACAGAGCTTACTGCAGCGATGAGATATAAACCAGGAACTTCCATGTTCACAGGGCAGTTGCTTAACCAGTACACTATAGTAGCTCTATATTATACCCACAGTAATGGCCTTTAAACTACATGTAGAACAGTACCGGATGGATATCAGGGGGAAAAAATTGACAGAGTAGTTCAGCAGTAGAACTGGCTGCCTAAGGAGGTGGTGAGCTCCCCCTCACTGGTGGTCTTTGAGCAGCAGCTGGACAGATATTTATCATGGATGGATGCTTTAGGGCAATCCTGCATTGTGAAGGGGGTTGGACTTGATGGTCTGTATGGCCCCTTCCAACTCTATGAGTATATGCATCTCTCTCTTTTAATGTACAAATATCATTGGATGTGTTAATCTGAAGCCAACAAGCATTAATTTTAGATGTACTCCTGTGTCTCAGAGAAACATTATATAAATATAGTGTAATAATTAAGCCAAATTTGAATTGAATAAAGATAATAATTGGCCTAGATTTAGCTACCCAGAGATACACCCACATACTGAACCAGGCCCTACAACAATTAAATGACTTCCTCCATCCAGGAAATCAGAGTGGCAATGTTATCACCTCACATCGCAATCCCTGTTGAGTAACTGCTCAGTTTGAGAAGATAAAATTATCTAGGCCCTGCAAGGTTCAAGTGATGACAGCAGTTTCTGTTATCAAATGACAACAATCTGAATTATCTAACACATAAGAGCAACAACATCACAGGTAAGATAAAGGGTACCAACTAGAATGAGGTCCATTCTGCACAACTTTAATGTAGCAGAAGGCTTTCTTATTGTAAACGCTACTAATTTGCAGTTCCGCAAGGCGTCGCACACAATTTGCAACACTCCTGCAACAGTTCCATGAAAAGCGATTTGTTGTAGCACTTCTAGGGAAATTGGGAAAAGTGGATTCACCCTCCGAAAAGCGCTACACTCTTGCAAACAATCTGCAACACTAGCGAAAAAGACCTGTGCATTCCCATGTGGCAGTTCCAACAAAGTCCCTCCCCCTGGCTCTCTCCTCTGAACTTCTGTCAAAGTGATCGCCATTTTTTTTCCTTGGAGCGAGCAGGGAAAGCAACGAACCAGCGAGGTTTGATTCATCCAGCGAGGCTTCTCCGGCTACAGTCCCTCCACAGAAGTGCTTTAAAGCTCCCCTAAGTCCCCAAGCACAACACAGCTCCGTTTGCAAGTTCCATTTATTTTCGGCCAAAAATCACGCCCGTGCGGGGGGGGGGATATTTTTTCACTCGGGGGAGCATGGTAACGATGACTCGCCAGCTCACATGCCAGCTAGATGGGTCTCTACATTAGGAAGAATCAAGGCATATTTGTTGCAACATGTGTGTGTTTGTGTGTTTTTTAAACCTGTGCTTAAAGGGAAAGGAGCTTTTCCAGAGCATGATAACAACCGCCCATTGGCTGTTTGTTTGATTGACGGCCAGGGGCGGGACCAAGCACAGAAAAAATCGCTTCCTTTCTAGCGATTTTTGCGAGACCAGAAACCTGTGGGAAATGAATGAAACACTACTGGATTCCACTACAAAAGCAGGTATGCATAACGCCGAGATTGCACTTTTAAAAATAGTGTTTCCGCTTTGTGGAACCAATTGGCAACATTGGTCCTTGTGTGGAAACACCCTGAGAGTTAGTTTTTACACAGAGCAATTTTTTTTTACTGTTATTTTATGTTGGTGAACAGATTTCAGTAGAGATTGCTGAAAGAGCTGCTGCTTCAAGGAAGCCAGTGTCATGTGAGAGTGTTGGCTAGATTCTGGAAGACCCAGGCTGGATGGATGCTTGCATCGTGACCTTGGGACAGTCTCTCACTCTCAGCCTCACTTACCTCCTAGTGTTGTAAGTATACAATGGAGGGAAGAACCATGATGCAAGATGCTTTGGGTTCCTGCTATAAAACAAGGCAGGGTATAAATGGAAAAAAAATAAATACATTGAATGGCCACATGGAAATGGGTAAGTTGAATTACGCATTTCTTTCCTGTATCAAACACGAGACCAATTACACTGACCAAATACGTAATGTTCACATCAAGATGCAGCTCGAATGTGAAGGCAAGTCATGTGGGCAACTTATCAGCCTGCATCCAAGCGTTCATTTCTGGAAACACTGCGTAGTCCTTTTGTACAGATTCCTTCCATCATGGGTACCATGCCTTATTAGTTTGTCTCTGTACAAAATACAGGTTTTTAAAATATATATATTATTGTAAATATGGTACTCAGAACTAGACTGTGGATTCTTTCTAGGAAAATATTATCATCCTATTGTATAAATGGAGACATAAAAAGTTTATGTGGGTGCAGCTGTGATTCCATTTTTGTCTGATGGTGCACCTAGCACAGCACCCCTGAGGCTTTTGAGAATGGGAAACTCCCAAGAAGGCACCTTGTAAATTATGAAATGCTGTTTAGAGGAGGGGAAAAAATCTCTTCTTGCCTTGCTTCAGGCAATCGGGTGAAGAGTGACATTTGATAACCCATGTCATTAGCTTAGGTTGCATAACTACAAAGGTTATTGTTTGTGCTGGTCCATTCTTTAAAGCTTTATTTATCTTTGCGATAACCTCTTGTGGCAGCAAATTCCACAGCTAGACCCTACATACAGAAATATTTCCTTTTAAGGATGGGCTCACCTGAATAGCTCACAATCACTATGGAGACTTTAAAAAGAAGAAAGAAAGAAAACAGCATCAGCATCAACTTTCTCTTCTCCCACCCAGAGTATTTATGATACGGAAGTCATTGCTTTTCTTTTCTTTTTCCTTTTTTCCTTTTAAAATTGATTTTTGTTTATTGATTTCCTCTTGACTTTGTAATGCGGTTGGATGTAAAGCACTGGGTGGGACATAACACATAATGAGGACTCATGAAATACATGAGGAAAATATGCATGGGAAAAACATAGTAATTATGAAGATCTTGTTTTATGATGATGATGTCCTTGTATTTAGAATGCCACATAGGAATACAGTATGCTTCTTGTGTTTAGCTGCTGGGAATTATTGGGATTATTGCATATTTTCTCTTCCTTTCTCTACCAACTGTACTCAAATACCAAACATGTATATATCAAGCAATCATAGGATTCATTAAAAGAGAAATCCACAGAACACTTTCCTAGGATTAAGTCTTCTGAGTAGCCCTGATTAGGATTGCTATCCAAAACTCTGGGCCAATGTAGAAGACAAAATGGTTGTCATGACTAATCTAGAAGTGTGACTCAGCATGACTAGAAATACCATTTTAGCAGCTGGTTTTGGATTATGAGATTTCCAAAGGTGATTGTATTCCAGGCATTTAAACCTATTTGTAGTTTCCAACTGTTCTATAAAATAAAATGGAAGATTAAGCAAAGGAAAGAATTGATTTATAATAGCAAGACCCAGAAAGATAGAAAAGAATGGCAGTGCTTTTTTGTGTGTCCTCTCAAATATAAGACTATGCTGATTTCCAGCAATTTCCCTGGTACACTTGGAAGAACCCTGAAAAAAGTTACAGGTATTCTGGTGAGTACATTCACACACACCAAAAAAAGCCATGTACTTAGCCTATTTAGTTAGGCACAAGATGGGCATTGCCCTAATATCTACAGAATTTTCAGAAGTCATTTGTACCCTCTCACTTCAGTTGCACGTTTGTGTTTATAGCACTGAGTTGCCCAACTGGAGACATGGTATAGTAATTTTTCCAGCAGATTTGGGGTTCCATAAGCCCTGTCTTCATATACAGTAAAAAAATCATATCCTTTCTTCCATTTTATATACTAATACTAATACTAATACTAATACTAATACTATACTGCCTTTCCTGTTTGAGAATTATGTAAGGTGCATTACACATTTTATAATATCACTGAATGGGTAAAATCAGAAAGACAAGAGATTAAAAACCAATAACAATAAATCCACAATTTTAAACCATGCTGGAATAAGATTTAAGAGAGTTTGGTGTCCGGACCAGAGTGGGATTTTTTTGGGTAAAGCATCTATAGGGTTTTGTCCCCTCTGAACAGCTCTGCAGGCAGTGATAGTGGCTCAGAGCAAACCACGGCAAAAAGCCTGGAAGAGAAGGAAGAGGAGAAGGAAAAGGTGGGCACTTGCGAGAGAGCTCTCTCCGCATCCTCACACAGCCTCAAGACAAGGGGCAACGTCTGCTCTGTGCCGCCTTTCCTTCCCCTTAATTGAAGGGCAGTAGCGGGGAGACACTCAGGCTCAGGGGTGCCTTTACCTGCAGCCAGGTAAGCATGCTGTCACCATCCGTCCACACAGGGCAGCTGAGGGGGAAGCGAGGGACTGCGGACCTCCCTATTTAACTTCAGTGCTCCCCCTGTAGCCAGCAGCAACCAGCGCTCCCGCTCTCTGGGGGGGGGGGAGGGTTGCCTACACCATACTGTAGCTACCCTTGATGACTTCAGCCTCTAAGGAAATGGTCCGAGTCAAGTCTACTCAGAAGCAAGACCCAAAAGGGGTGGCAGTAAAAAAAAAAAAAAAGGACTATGCATTATGATTAGATGCATAGGCATCTCAATGGAGAAGTTTTACTTTAAAAAAAAGCTTGCATCACAGCCTTCTGTGTTCCTCTCCTCCACCATTTCACAGGGATGCAGAGTTCCAAGAAGTGCAAAAAGGCAGCAGAATACATCAAGAGACCCAGGAGTTGAGGAATGGCTGGAGGTGCGATTTTTTATAGCGTTACACCATTGTGCTGACCTCAGAAGGATGGAGGGCTGAGTCAACCCTGAGCCAGCTGCTGGGACTGAACTCCCAGCCTCATGGACAGACAGCTTCAGACAGCATTTCTGCCGCTTACCACTCTGCTCCGCAAGAGGCTCATAGAAAAGCCCCTAGTTCCCCCCAAAGTCTCCCTGTCTACTTTCCTTTACACCCTTTTTATGTAAACTTCCAAGCAAAGTCCACTTGAAATTCTGGGCCCTTTATGCCTTTTATTTCATAAGACCTTCATGGCAAATTCTGATTTTTATTTACCAGGCCAGGCTTGAGAAAAGTCACTTCATCCCCTGTGTCTCTCCAGCCCGTTGTGTGTTCATCATTTACAGTTACAGGGTCTAAATATTCCTTATTTAGATCTTCCTGCACTTTCCAGACTTGCAGGACCCTTGCAGGTCTGTTTGTGCAAAAAAATAAAAACTGATGCTGGTAAGGGATGCCTCTACCATTGTCTCTACTATTGCTACTCATCTCTAGCCTCTTATGATCACCTCTGCAAGCAAAAAATCCTCCTCTACAGAAAGGTAGGACTCTGAGGCATTATATCATTTTTGAGGCCACACCTGCAAACTTCAAGGAATATTTCCAGCCTTGAGGTAGCCAATCTCCAGGTGGGGCTTGGAGATCTCTGGAATTAAAGCTCATCTTCAGACTCTAAAGATCAGCTCCCCAGGCAGAAATGGCTGATTTGGAGGGTGAACAGCGCTGTTGTGCAAAAGAAACGTTTGAGCCTCCCATACACATGGTTGTGGAGATAAAACAGGAGGCAAAAGAATCCCCGCCACAGTATCCAGTTTAATCTGCACAACCACCTTGCACGATAGGCCTCAAATGTTCAGAGAATGGTGGGGAAGAGACACACATAGCTTGGCTGTGTCTTTCCTCCAGCAGTGAGGCTGGCCACAGCAGTATTTTAAGAGGGATGGGCCTTTGCTGTGGCCTCCATGTCAGCCAACTGTTAGGCAGAAGGGGAAATTCCCCCCCCCCCCTCAATAGGAAAGCACACAAATGGCCACAGACTTCCCTGCATTTCTGTTGGAAACACATCCCTCCCCTCAGTCAGGGGCTGCTAGAGGCTCCCTTCACAGCATGCCTGAAGGTGCAGAATCCTGTGAAAGAGCAGCAATTGGCCCTGGGAGAGGGGAGATTCCGCCAATAGGAGTCTTTGGAACCTTCAGTATGTTGTCAGAAGTATGATCACATATTATTTTTAAGATGCTATTGTGATATGTCAATTGCAGATTTTTTAAAAAGGCCTCCAGTGGTGGGGGATAATGGTGGCTGTGGAGAGTCGAGGCTAGGAAAGTGCAGGGAAAACTGCTGTGTGGATACTCCACTGACAGTGCACCCCTCCAACATTTCCTATAGTCTTTCTCCTGGCAGATCTTATTAGCAGGCAATGGGAAAGGTAAATATGTGGTAAGTCTCAGACCTTCCAGCATTCTGCTCATATCCTCTGATAACTTGCTGAAAAGCACCCAAATAATTCTCAGGGATGTCCAAGACTTCTACAGCTAATGCGGGGTCCAAGTTATTTAATTAATTAATTTATTTTCTTGAATTTCTATACTGCCCTCCCAAAAGGTTCAGGGCAGTTTACATAAAACATCAAGGGCATACATCACAATCAAAATACAAACACATCAACAGCAATCACAACAGTGGTTCCAAAATTAACAGACTATTACAACAGATTCATTTGAACAACAACAAGAACCCCTAGGGAGGTCAATTTGATTCAGGTCATGAAGGGGGTGTCTGGAAGAGGGGACCAGCAGATATTATTGGGTCATTCAGCTTCAACCACATGCCTGGTGGAGGAGCTTACTTTTGCAGGCCCTGCGGAATTGTGGGAGTTCAGGCAGGGTCCTGATCTCTTCAGAGAGCTCGTTCCACCAGGATGGAGAAGACTCTGGCCCTTGTTCATGTCCAACGTGCTTCTTTGGGGCTAGGGATCACCAGCCAGTTGGTGGTGGAGGAGCTCTTTTTGGGGGATAGGCAGAGAAACGGTCTCTAATATACCCTGTGCCCAGTCCGTGTATGGCCTTGAAGGTGATTACCAAAACCTTAAGCTTGATTCAGAATTCAATTGCGAGCCAGTTGACTTGTAGAAGTACAGGGCAGTTGTGGGATCTCCATGGTGTATTTATAAGGATACTGGCCATGGCATTTTGAACCAGTTGTAGTTTCTGGATCAAGGATAAGGGTGGGCCTGCATAGAGCAAGTTGCAGAAGTCTAGTTTGGAGGTGACTGTTGTATGGATCACTGTGTAGTAGAAGGCTTGCCATGCTATTCTTATGACCTGTGCCTCCATGAGGCATCAAGGATCACACCCAGGTTTCTGGTGGAGTGAGCTACTGATAGTTGTACTCCATCCAAGCTGGGTAAGTGCACTTTCTCACTTGCTCCTTTCCTACCCAGCCACAGGACCTCTGTCTTTGAAGGGTTGACCTTCAGATGACTCTGCTTGAGCTATCTTGTCACTGCTTCCAGGTATCTGGCTAAGGATTCTGGGGGAGAATCAGGCAGTAAATTGGCCACAGCATATTTCTAAAACATTCATTGCTTGCTCTCTGAGGTAGAAATATCTTACGAACCAGGGTAACATCATTGGATGACAGTATGGGGATATAATGATGGCAGATAAATACATTTTCTTTACTATTGTACGAGCTACAGAATAGGCTGTGAGATGGGCTCCCACTAATGTTCAGATGAATTCAGATCATCCTCCACTGTCACTCTTACCACTATTCTTGGCACTTCATATCCCCATGTTCTTTAGAGAAACCTGATGTCTCTGAACATGAAGGAAAGGGCATTTAGGAAAACACTTTCAAGTCCTC
Organism: Paroedura picta; assembly: GCF_049243985.1. Lineage (NCBI taxonomy): Eukaryota > Metazoa > Chordata > Lepidosauria > Squamata > Gekkonidae > Paroedura > Paroedura picta. Next base: position 113,692,856 of record NC_135370.1, read on the forward strand.
CTGTTCCAGTGTAGTTTGCAGTCATATCAGATGGAAAATACCCCAGAGCTGTCAGAAAACCATTTGGATCTAGGGCCAGATCTTTCTAATTAGATCCTTACCCCACACAGGTCATGCACTTTAGCCTAAAGCTGACCAGGTAATGATATGTTGAGGTAAGCTGCCTTTACCCTCAGTTGAGACATCAAAGTGTGTACTGTCGTATTCTCTTCCACACATTAGAAGAAATGGAGAAAGTTCTTCAGTCATTATTCCCAAGTGTTAACTATCTCAGGCTCAATTCCTTATTTATCTTCCAAAATTCACTCTGTGAGTCATTGTGAGCTAATTTAGATAGTGCTACCAAATAGGGTTCCCCCAAAAAAGACTTCCCATCTTTAGTACCCCAAAAAGATAAAAGGCAGTTCTCATTTTTGCTTGGTATCCCTTTCATATATTTGCCCTGAATCTTTTGCCTAGAATTGTTGTCTGGTGAATGGTTTACTCTATGCTTTTGTTCTTTGTCTCAGACAATATTTTAGCAACAGACAATATTCTCAAAGAAGAAATGCTTTGCTCTTTTAATGACTTGGAACTTGATCAGTTGACCACTCTCAGCAAAAACTGCAGGAAGGAGCTGCCTGTGAACTGGTATTAACTCAAAACATACCTGGCATTGCTTCAAGTTATTTTTGTCCCTCCCAAGTTTAATCAGTTCAGATATTAAATTTGGTTTGTGAGAATCAGCTGTACCCTTTCACTGGAAGTTACTGGTAAGGTGGTGAAGCTACTGAAGACAGGTGGAGCTGTAGAAGTTTTAGCATTCTCATTTAGAGTGATTAATCCAAAAGATTAAAGAGGGTGTTGAAAGAAATGTGCCATGAGCTTAGCTGCTGTGCTTTTCTAGGGAAGGGAATAAGGCATGGCACTTATTAACAATGGTTCTATGGAAGATCCTTGTAGGACAGAATGAACAATCCTATAGATCCAAATTGTTGCTCAATGTTTTCTTGTGATCATATGAGTGGATATTCTAAGCATTATTACATGAACTAAGTGAAGTATAATGCTGTGGTATTTCTAAAAAGTGCATTTATGGTTCTTTTGATTGAAATGATAGGTATTCTATGAAGTTATGTAGGTATTCTATGAGGTACTCAGCTCTGAGTTATAGCTGAGTACTGATGATAATCCAGTTGTGAAGATTCTAACAGACATATTTGGACAGAGTGGATAAAGCCCATATAAGATCTTTTGGTCTGGAACTGAGTTAATATCTAGTCCATGACTAGTGCATCAGGATGGATGAGAAAAACAAGCGAAGGTGACCCAGGGATCCAAATAAAAGTGTTTATTACAAATCCATACGAGAGCCTATGGATGTTATGTCAAAGACAAAGAACAAGGGCATTATACTATCTTTTATACCATAGGAAGCTCCACCTAGGAGCAGGGTCAATTGACCAGAGATCATGTCAGAATTACCTCAAGAGTTGTTGTTGTTGTTGTTGTTGTTATGTGCGAAGTCGTGTCCGACCCATCGCGACCCCATGGACAATGATCCTCCAGGCCTTTCTGTCCTCTACCATTCCCCGGAGTCCATTTAAGTTTGCACCTACTGCTTCAATGACTCCATCCAGCCACCTCATTCTCTGTCGTCCCCTTCTTCTTTTGCCCTTGATCGCTCCCAGCATTAGGCTCTTCTCCAGGGAGTCCTTCCTTCTCATGAGGTGGCCAAAGTATTTGAGTTTCATCTTCAGGATCTGGCCTTCTAAAGAGTAGTCATGGTTGATCTCCTCTAGGACTGACTGGTTTGTTCGCCTTGCAGTCCAAGGGACTCGCAAGAGTCTTCTCCAGCACCAGAGTTCAAAAGCCTCAATTCTTTGACGCTCGGCCTTCCTTATGGTCCACCTTTCACAGCCAAACATTGCAACTGGGAATACCATAGCCTTGACTAAACGCACTTTTGTTGGCAGGGTGATGTCTCTGCTTTTTACGTTGCTGTCTAGATTTGCCATAGCTTTCCTCCCCAGGAGCAAGCGTCTTTTAATTTCTTTGCTGCAGTCCCCATCTGCAGTGATCTTGGAGCCCAGGAAAATAAAATCTGTCACTATCTCCATTTCTTCCCCATCTATTTGCCAGGAATTGAGAGGGCCGGATGCCATGATCTTTGTTTTCTTGATGTTGAGTTTCAAGCCAACCTTTGCACTCTCCTCCTTCACCCGCTCTTTAGTTCCTCTTCACTTTCTGCCATTAGAGTGGTATCATCTGCATATCTGAGGTTGTTGATATTTCTCCCTGCAATCTTGATCCCAATTTGTGACTCCTCTAATCCCGCCTTTCTCATGATGTGCTCTGCATACAAGTTAAATAGGCAAGGCGATAGTATACAGCCTTGCCGAACTCCTTTCTCAATTTTGAACCAGTCAGTGATTCCATGTTCAGTTCTCACTGTTGCTTCTTGACCTGCATATAAATTTCTCAAGAGACAAATAAGATGCTCTGGTATTCCCATCTCTTTAAGAACTTGCCACAATTTGTTGTGCTCCACACAATCAAAGGCTTTAGCATAGTCAATGAAGCAGAAGTAGACCTTCTTCTGGTACTCCCTAGCTTTCTCCATGATCCAGCGTATGTTGGCAATTTGATCTCTAGTTTCTCTGCCTCTTCGAAATCCTGCCTGTACTTCTGGAAGTTCTCGGTCCACGTATTGCTGGAGCCTAGCTTGTAGGATTTTGAGCATAACTTTGCTAGCATGAGAAATTAGTGCAATGGTGTGGTAGTTTGAACATTCTTTGGCATTGCCCTTCTTTGGGATTGGAATGTAAACTGACCTTTTCCAATCCTGTGGCCACTGCTGAGTTTTCCAAATTTGCTGGCATATTGAGTGTAGCACTTTTACTGCATCGTCCTTTAAGATTTTGAATAGTTCAACTGGAATGCTGTCACCACCACTAGCTTTATTATTGCTCAGACTTCCTAAGGCCCATTTGACTTCACATTCCAGGATGTCTGGCTCCAGGTCAGTAACTACCCCACTGTGGTCATCAGGGATGTTAAGCTCGCTCTTGTATAGTTGTTCTGTATAATTTTGCCACCTTTGTTTAATCTCTTCTGCTTCTGTGAGGTCCCTACCATTTTGGTCCCTTATCATACCCAACTTTGCATGAAACGTTCTCTTCATATCTCCAATTTTCTTGAAAAGATCTCTGGTCCTCCCCATTCTATTGTTTTCTTCTATTTGTTTGCACTGTTCATTTAAGAAGGCATTCTTATCTCTTCTAGCTTTTCTCTGGAATTCTGCATTCAGTTGGGTGTATCTTTTTCTTTCTCCCTTGCCTTTCACTTCCCTTCTCTCCTTAGCTATTTGTAAAGCTTCCTCAGACAGCCATTTTGATTTCTTGCATTTCTTTTTCTTTGGGATGGTTTTAGTTGCTACCTCTTGTACAATGTTGCGAACCTCCGTCCATAGTTCTTCAGGCACTCTGTCTATCAGATCTAATTCCTTAAATCTATTTGTCACCTCTACTGTGTATTCGTCGGGGATATGATTTAGTTCATACCTGAGTGGCCTAGTGCTTTTCCCTACTTTCTTCAATTTAAGCCTAAATTTTGCAACAAGAAGCTCATGATCTGAACCACAATCAGCTCCTGGTCTTGTTTTTATTGACTGGATAGAACTTTTCCATCTTTGGCTGCAGAGCACATAGTCAATCTGATTTCTGTGTTGACCGTCTGGTGATATCCATGTGTAGAGTCGTCTCTTGGGTTGTTGGAAAAGAGTGTTTGCTATGACCATTGTATTCTCTTGACAAAATTCTACCAGCCTGTGCTCTGCTTCATTTTGTACTCCAAGGCCAAACTTGCCTGTTATCCCGGTTATCTTTTGGCTTCCTACTTTAGCATTCCAATCCCCCATGATGATAAGCACATCATTTTTTGGCGTTGCTTCTAGAAGGTGTTGTAGGGCTTCATAGAACTGATCAACTTCATCCTCTTCAGCAGCAGTGGTTGGGGCATAGACCTGGATCACTGTGATGTTGAATGGTTTGCCTTGGATTCGAACTGAGATCATTCTGTCATTTTGGGGATTGTATCCCAAGACTGCTTTTCCTACTCTCTTATTGATTATGAAGGCTACTCCATTTCTTCTGCGAGATTCTTGTCCACAGTAGTATACCTGATGGTTATCTGAATTAAATTCACCCATTCCTGTCCATTTTAGTTCACTGATTCCTAAAATGTCGATGTTCAGTCTTGTCATTTCTTGTTTGACCACGTCCAGCTTACCTTGATTCATGGATTTGACGTTCCAGGTTCCTATGGAATAAAAATCTTTACAGCATCGGACTGTCTTTTCGCCACCAGTTACTTCCACAACTGAGCGTCCTTTCGGCTTTGGCCCAGTCGCTTCATTCATTCTGGCGCTACTCGTACTCGCCGTCTGCTCATCCCCAGTAGCATATTGGACACCTTCCGACCTGAGGGGCTCATCTTCCGGCGTCATATCATTATGCCTATTGGAACTGTCCATAGAGTTTTCATGGCAAAGATACTGGAGTGGTTTGCCATTGCCTTCTCCAGTGGATCACCTTTTGTCAGAGCTCTCAGCTATGACCTGTCCGTCTTGGGTGGCCCTGCACGGTATAGCTCATAGCTTCACTGAACTACGTAAGCCCCCTTGCCACAACAAGGCAGCGATCCTTGAAGGGGGACCTCAAGAGTAAGGCTCAGCAAAAGGTCTTCATGGCAAATATGCAGATGAGTATGGCCAGAGCATTCTGGCATCAAAGCTCAGTATGAGGCAGCTTCATGTAAATATCATATCATAGTAAGAAGTATGATAGTTCAGTGGAAAGCTCAGAACTGATGCCATAGCCTCAGGGTATACAGGAGTATTACGGCAGAGCAACCCTATGAAAGCATAGCTCAAGATTTTATCACTAAATAAAGAAGGATGAGGTAAATTAAACAGAATTGTGCGTACCATCTTATGTCATGAAAGAGGATGTTTTTGACTCAGTTGTTTTTTACAAGATATGGTTCAAATGTGAAACTTATTTCAGAGCCATTCTTATCACATTCTAAAAACTTTAAGGCAACTACTGCAAAGGCAGTAGTTCAGATTTAATTAAAAGATGAGGAATCTTATGCAACAATAATTTGGAATGAAGGATCCACTGGCTTATTGAGGAGCCAGACTGGGGAATTCTGCAAACCTTTGAATTGTTAGTGTTTCCCTATACTGTTCCCTTTTGCTTGTTGCTGGTATTGGGGAAGAAAGGTATCACAGTCTAGACTACATAATCTTATTGTATCTCAGAAACTCAGCAGAGTTTGTACTTGGAAAGGAGATCTCCAAGGAAGAATCTGTGGAGGAAGGCAATGACAAACCACCTGTATGTCCCACTTGCCTTGAAAGCCTCTTGCTGGAGTTGCCCTAAGTTGTCTGAGAGTTGACTGTACATCACACACACACAAGTCTTCAGGCTTCCTGCTTCGTTCTTGCTGGTCAGAAAGACAAAGTTAGAACTTGTCTATTTCCCCCCAATCGTACACCTAGGTAGAAACTTCATGTTCTATTTTTGTGCTTTGCATTCTTGTTGCATAATTTAGCTTCTAAGAGCAGCTCTGTGTATGTGTGCACATGATCATGGGGAAATTTCAATTTGGATCAGGTTGTAATGTTGGGGTGGGAAGAGTTCCCTCCCCCAACATTTTGTATTTAAAATCAGCTACTTGAAGTTACTGTTAGCTAGGGGGAAAAGAAAAGTCCAATAGGATTGCCTGTTCCTTCTCATTCCAGGGTTAATAGCAGGTGATTTTGGTAGGGATATCTAAGAAGTAGTGAGGAAGGGAAGTCCCCTATGCTGTTGACTTAATTCATATCCCTTCGATTCCTTTTTTTCTGATTGATAAATCGTAATTATTTTAGCACAGATTACAAAAATAAAGAAGACAGAAAAGCTACAGAATACAGGACAAAGAACAGGCATCCTACATCCCTTATATTACATTACAAGATTATAATATTTTACTATTGTTATTAATTTTATTTTTCTTTAGCTTCTCCATCCCACCATATTGTAAATCATAGACCATAAACTAAGCATTCCATCATATATATCTTCCATCATATTCAAATTATAGGTAAATTACAGTTACTTTCTTTAATCTTCAGAACCACAGATAATCCCATCATTTCTTTCTATTTCCTATAAGAAGTCAATAAAGGGCTTCCATTGTATCATAAACAAAGCTGTTGCTTCTTCTCTAACCATTGTTGTGAGTTTGGCCACTTTCTCATTCTTTTTTTTTTTTTTAAATGTTAAAATCTACTAACAGAACTAATCACAAATATTCAATGTAACACGTAGTTTGTGAATTTTACAACATGAAAAGCTTTCAGTGCTATGGTTAGGGCAATGGCATGGGCAACAGAATGCTGCCCATTCATTAGAACTGCATTCCAGAAGGAAAATGGTCTCATTTTTATAACCTAAGCTTTTGTTCTTCTCTGTGCTGCTTTCAAACATACACACAGTCTTTGAAACTATAACTAATAAAGTCACCTATTTCTAGTAACTCCAAAGACTTCTAATGCCTATTGTGGTGAAATTATGCAAACACCCAATTCCTAGAAACAATAGCATACTGTTCCTTTTTGTCCTAAGACTTTATAGAAGTTCAAGTCTGCTGTGATTCCTGCCGCTTGCCTAGAGATCTGCAGACATTTCCATGCAAAAGAAATAAAAGTTTCATAATTATTTTGTCCTTCGGTAAAGTGCACATTCGGCGGTGTCTCCATATTGCATTGTATTAACTCCTTAATATGTAGCTATTTATGGTGATACATGCCTGAGACCAATCCTAGTGATCAAACCTCCCCTACTTAGGGAAGTATCTGCAAGTCTGATCCCTTCAATCCATTTGCCGGTAATTTTCCATTCTATCCATCTTCTCAATCAGATGCATGTTTCCCCCTTCTGCACAGAAACCCAGTTTAACTATACATGACAAAATGAATGCATATTCTTTCCCTGCCTATTCCATAACTGTCTCTCCCTTTCTTCTGTAGTCTTCCTTATCTAAATCATAAACTATTGGCTCAGTGGGACGGTAACCCTATCTTCTTGTGGTTTGTAAAGTGCATGCAGATGGACTGATGGATTAATAACTGAATGAGTGAATGATTGACTGACTGAAATGATTGGGCAAGTCCTCAGATTAAAACAGATACACTGGCTTACAAGTAGGGTTGCCAACTGCAAACTGGCATCTGGAGACCTCCCACTATTACAATTGACCTCCAGATTAGTTCCATTAATCAGTTCCACTGGAGAAAATGGCTGTTTTGGGGGATGGATTCTGCTAAGGTCTCTCCCCTCCCCAAACCCCACCTTCCTGAGACTCCACCCTCAAAATCTCTAGGTATTTTCCATCCCAGAGCTGGTTGGACTTACCAGTCATTCCCATATAAAATGTAGCCCTCTGGACTGCACCTGGTTTGGGAGCCTATATCTGCAACTCTTGGGGTCTACCTTACAATAATCTAGTAAAGCTTTCAGGGGACACGCATGGGATCAAGAAATCTACAAAGGATTGTTTCTCACCCATGGCTCCAGATTGCATCTAATTTCACTCTAGCTCCTTCAGTTCAACTTTTCTTCCTCTACTTGTTCTTCCACAGAGTGATGAATTCTGTTTCCTCACCCATGGATGCTGTCTCCAGCTCCAGCATGTTCTTTTACAGGTTCTTCTCCATTCTTGGGTCTTATCACTGCAATCAGGCTTGCTGCACAAAGTTTGCTCATTCTCAGTAACTGAAATCAACACTTTACAGTCCAAGCCTTGTGGTTACTCTGCCATATAGATCTCTTCAGCCACTAAAAGTAGATGCTGTTCACCATAGCCTTCTATTGTAAAGTACTCCAATTTCTGTTTTCAGAAATGCTGTTTCTTCTGCTCTCTCTCTCAGTTCATACCAATTAATAGTTTATTTTCAAGAAAATAATATCCCACAGCTGGTACTAATATTACATGCTTCCCACTTCTTTGGATCTGAGAATTCCAGGGGCCATTCTGCACAAGGACCAATGTTGCCAATTGTTCATAGAATGCAGAAACGCTATATTAAATAGTGAAATTTTGTCATTCCGCATACCTTTTTTTTAGTGGAATATAGAAGTCCCAGTAGCGTTTCATTCATTCCCCACAGGTTTTTAATCTCGCTGGAATTGCAACAAAGGAAGCAATTTTTTTCTGCGCTTCTTCCTGCCCCTGGCTGTCAATCAAACGGAACAGCCAATGGGCTGTTGTGTTCATGCTCCCGAAAAGCCCCTTTCCCTTTAAGAACTGTTTTTTTAAAAAAACAAACAAACCCGTTGCAATGAATCTGTGTTCAATTGTTGCATCAGAAATACCTTTTTGCTGGTGTAGAAGCTGGCGATTAATCGTTTACACACTCTTCAAGTAGAAAAAAAATCCCCCCCATGGGCTGGAATTACAGGCAGTGCTGAACAGGGGGCTGTGTTGTGCTTGGGAAATTGAAAGACACTTGCAGTAGGGAGCTTTGTTTTACTTTAGCCAGAGAAGCCTCTGAGAAGCTTTTTGCGGGAGTGTTGCAGGAGTGTTGCAGATTGTGTACGATGTCATGCGGAACCTTGAATTTGTAGCGTTTACCAAAGGTAAGACTGCTGCTCTATTTAAGTCGTGCGGAATGACCCCAGGAGTAACACAACATTTGATTTGGTATCTCCATAATATTTGCTTTATTGAAAAAAATAAAAGCAGAGCTCAGTGAAGACAACTACAATCCTATAAACATGGCCTGTGGCCAAATCTGGAGAGCTACTTGAGTAGATTTCCAAGGTTGAACTCATGTTTCCAGCAAAATTCATCTAGATGCTTTCATTCCAGTCTCTTTGACTTTCTTCTGTTACAAAAACTGCAATTTTTGGCTGTCCCTTTTTCTCCATCAACTGGAGAAGTGCCATCTCTGATGATACCTTATTCAAAGCATTCCAGAGAGGTCCTGAAATATCAGCAAACTTTCTTCTACCATTAACAAATGTATCCAGCAAAGGATTTATGGCCAGGAGTTGAAATTGTACTGAATGTATACTGCAGCCAGATTTACCTACTGAAAGAGTAGTTGGACACAGCAAGGAAGAGAAATCACTACTCCAAAGAGCAGTTCTTGACATCACTACTTGTTGGAGAGACTAGTAAATGCAAAGCAAATAAATCACAAGGAAAGATATAGTTTGCATTTTTTTGCGAGCTTAGACCAGAGCCGTTCATATTCAATACTTAGATCAAGGTACAAAGAATTTACTGTTAACACCAAGCAGGTTTGTTGCTAAATGTGGATTATGAAAAGTTGCATAGTCTGATAATTTTGAGCTTTAAAAAGAGAAAAAAAATATTAACAATATTCAGTTGTAGATGGACAGGAAACAAAGACAGGATTTTATTATAGAAACAGAAGGATGCCAGATTTGATTTTGTTTTACCAGGTGGTGAGCGGAAGATTTTATTCCATGCCTATCAAAATGGCAATATGGACTGTGGAAATATTAATCTACTTCTGCTCTCGTTCAGCCTCACTACAAGTATTGTGTTCAGTTTTGGGCACCACAGTTGAAGAGGGATGTAGACAAACTGGAGCATGTCCAGAGGAGGGCAACAAAGATGGTGATTGGTTTGGAGACCAAGATGTATGTGGAAAGGTTGGGGGAGCTTGGTCTGTTTAGCCTGGAGAGGAGACGACTGAGGGGGGATTTGATAACCATCAAGTATTTAAAAGGCTGCCAGATAGAGTATGGAGCAGAGTTGTTCTCTCTTGTCCTGGAGGGACTGACCAGATCCAATATGATGAAATTAATTCAAAAGAAATTCCATCTCAACATCCGGAAGAAGTTCCTGACAGTTAGAGCAGTTTATCAGAACAGTCTTCCTCAGGAGATGGTGGGTTCTCCATCTTTGGAAATTTTTAAACAGAGGCTGGATAGCCATCTTACATAGAGGCTGATTCTGTGAAGGCTTAAGGGAGTGGCAGGTTACAGTGGATGAGCGATAGGGTTGTGAGTGTCCTGCATAGGGCAGGGGGTTGGACTAGGTGAACCAGGAGGTCCCTTTCAACTCTATGATTCTATGATTCTAGGGAAGTTTTTGCATGGTTACACAGGGAATACTGAAAAGCAAAACATCAGGGGAGAAAGATACACATGAAACTGCGTTAAACTGAGTCAGATTATTAGTTTTTCCAGATCAGTGTTGCCTGCTTTGACTGGTAGCTGCTCAGGGTCTGATCTAGTTTTATTGGAGATGCCAAGGCTTTGGACCTGGGACTTTTGGTATGCAAAGAAGAAGACTTGGTTTTTATACTCCACTTTTCTCTACTGTAAGGAGTCTCACAGTGGCTTATAATCACCTTCCTCTCAACAGGCACCTTGTGAGGCAGGTGGGACAAAGCCCGAGCCTCACTCTTACATGTTACCCTGCTTCCTTTTTGGCATTTGTTACATTGGAGGTCTTCATTGTAGTAATCATGACTAATGGCTGTAAATAAAGCAACCTGAATTTAAAAAACAATTTTGAGTAATCACTTCTGAAGCCACATTTCTGGGACCTCAGGCTGCTACAATGCTTCCCCCCGCCATGCGTGCTCATGCACACAAACACTTGGAGAGTTCTGTTCTGAGGCTGTGGGAAGCAGCCTGACAATCTGTAATCAGAACTCCTGTGCTAATGGATCAAATGTCACTTACTCAAGTTATAGTTAAAGGTCAATGCGATTGTCAGGTGAGAAACTCTAGATCAAAAGTATGAAGAAAATAGGTGAGAAATGGTGCCAGAATGAGGAGGGATTAAAGGATTTGGTGAAATATGAGACTTGAAATGAGCTGGAGTCTCATTTTCTTAATCTCCAACATTCAAAGGAAAAGGTAAGTAACCTACTCTCTGCTGTGCACCTGTGAACACCTTGTGTCTCCTTTTGCTCAGGGATTTGTCCTCCACAAACAGAGAGTAGAAAGAAACCCAGATTTGTTGGCTGCCCAGATTTTGATTAAATCGCTTCTACAACCCTCAAAGACTGATTCAGAGTAAAGTACTGCTAATGAAGATCTTTTTCATGTTGGCTTGATTTGAAGACAGGAGTTAGTTAACCTCAGACTTGTAGTGCCAACTGATATATTTTCAGGTCAGAAGGACATATTTGACTTTGCGTATGAGGGTGGCATTGGTTAAGCCACAGTGCATAAATCCTAGAAACTCAAAGGCCTATGAAATATGAAGAACTGCTTTCCATTTACAGATCAGAAACAAGGGATGTCTATGATGCTGTGATATTTTACAGCCAACATGACATTTCCAAGGATTGCTTCACAGATTTTTAGGTATATACATTAAGCTATCACCTGGATCCCAAGGAAGATTTCTCTGAATAAAAGGAAGGTTGATTTTTTTGCCAATTTCTCCTTGCTGCTGAAGGCTGCCTCTTCTCTAACACAAAAGTAGCATTTGGAGTACTCTTCTACAAGAGTAGCATTTGGAGTGGCATTCTGGGCTGCCACAAGAGTCAGGATGTGAAGAAGGTTACTTCTCTGACAGAAATCTCCTCTGTAAGCAGGTATATCCTGTGGGTTAGTGTACTGAATGTTCCAAAGCATCCTGGCATGGACGGAGCTCTGTCTGGAGGCTTGTTGCTGGAAGTATGCACACTCCTTTATATGTTATCTGTAAACTGCTCCCGCAGGAGCGGTAGAAATAAAGCAGTAAGGGCTAACTGGGTGGAGAAAGGGGTGGGACAAGTCCAGGATAAAAACTTGAAGGGACCAATCAGGATCCGCGAAGCGGCTTCCGATTGGCCCCTCCAAGTATCAGACCACAGCAACGCGTGGTTCCTGATTGGCCTCTTGGCCCTAACGGACTTGGAGGTAAGAGGGCCGTGGCGAGGGAGCAGGGCCGCCATGTCAAAGGCCTGGCGGCCCTGCTCCTTTCCCCTTGCTGAAGCCAGGGTCTCAGGTGGGTGAGGGAGCGGGGGAGAGGCTTCGGAGCGGGGAAAGGAGCAGGCCTGCTGCATCAGAGATGCGGCGTGCCTGCTCCTTTCGCCGCACTGAAGCCGGGACCTAGGGGAGGGGTAGGGAAAAGGCTTCAGCGCGGCGAAAGGAGCAGGTATGCTGCATCGGAGACGCACCGGTCCTGCTCCTTACTCCATGCCACAGCTGGGATCTCGGGGGGCCGGATGGCTTCGGGGACTGGCCTTGGTCCGCTTTCAAAGCGAACCAGCGCTCCCTGAGGCTTGCGTGCGGCTCCTGCTTTAGGGCGACGCTCGCTCACTCTGGGGTTGCCTCACCGCAAGCCTTCCCACTCTGCCTTCCCAGCATGCCACAGCTCCAAGCAGATGTTGGAAGAGCAGGAGCTCCGAGGGAATGCAGAGCTGCTGCTGCCGCTGCCCCCACCGCCAGCCACAGACCTTCGCCCTCCATCCTGCGTGGTGCCCTGCAGAAGCTGCAACTCCGGGGATGAGGCAGAGTGAGCAGCTGCAAGACTGGTAAGGGGGCTCGGCCACGCCGCTGCGATGGGTGGGTGGGGGCGCGGAGGCCCACACCTGCAGGCTTTACACCCTCTTCCGTGAACCATCCCACCACTTGGCAGCCGAGTGGCTCCCTTATTCAAAACTCGAAAGTATTTCATGTGGTTGCAAATGTAAAATTCAACAACCCTTCATGAACAGCCTCTCAAGATCACCAAGAAAAATGGCTGAAATTTTCCAGAGATGAGGGGGAGAAATCCCAACTCTAATGATGTGTATGACCAGTGAATGGTTAAGAAATTTCATTCACTCTACACTCAATATATAAACAAGAGGGGGAAAGTTTATAAACTCTCTTAAATAGGATAATTTATACATCAAATCCTTTAAATTTATTGCTCACAGTCTACACATGGAAGATGGATAGAAATTTCAGTATGTGTACATACCATCTTAACAGAATAAGCAAACAATTTCAGTAGCAGCTCATCAATGAATTCAAGATATATTTTGTATTTTGGACTTGATTCCTGGTTTCTTGGTTTTCTGCTTTAGACCTTCATTTATCATCTCAGAACAAAAATTATCTCCTGTCTGCTTTCAACACACCTTTGGAATTGTGTGAATGCACCAGAATTTCATTTTGTACTTACTGTATAAAGAAATGCTGAGACCTACTATGCATCCTCCTTTAATGTGTGCAGAAAAATAGTCCCTTAATATTTATCACAGTTTCTGACAGTCTTAGTGCCATCACCCATTGGCAGCGAGTGGAATTTGGTGATTTCAGTTTAGGATAAAATATTGCTTGGGAAAATCAACCATGGAGATCTGTTTTCCAGGATGCTTCTTGACACAAACTCAGTGTATCAATGGAAGAACAATCTACAGCCTGTGTTTATTTTGAAAAGTCTTAACTTTTGTTGTGTATTCTCTCTCGGCTCCAACTGACATGTAGAAACAATATGACATGTTTCCCACCAATCCTGAATTCCATAGCTGCTCAATGTGTTGTTTAAAACCATCATTTTGTCATCCCATGACTTTACTTGTTCAAGTGCTTGAGAAACAGAAAACTGATAAATGCTAACTCCATCAAGACCTTGTGTGGAACATTTCCATTCACTTCAAAGGAACTTGCCCATAAATCTGCCAGTCTAGATAATGGAATTTTATTTATTTACAATGAATTGTAACAAGTACAAACTGGAAAGCCTTCACATGAGGACAATAGAAACACATCTTGGAGTCTGATTTAAAATAAAAGTTAAATAAAGCATAGACAGTATTTCTCTGTACTTTCATATATTTTTGTGAATGTTTATTTCTACCTTTTGAAGAGAAGAATTTGTTGCTGAAATCTAATTTAAACCTATTATGAATGGAGATCTGTCAAAAATGTCATAGCTCACACATTCATTTCTTTTAGGAACTCAGAATGTATTCTGGTGGTATAATCGTTTGATAGGACTATGCCATGTTTTTATGGACTTGAAGACTAACTAAAGATATTTTGAGTGAAAAGATGATGGTGATAGTTTCTTTACTTCATCTACGTATTGCCTTTCTCCTCAATGAGGACCCAAAGCAATTTACATAATTCGCTTATCCACACAACAATCTTGTGTGGGAGATTAGTCTGAGAGTGTGTGACTGACCCATGATCATTCAGTAAGTTTTCATGGCAGATCTAGTCCACCCCAGGCTAATCTTAATGTAGTACCAAAAGAAAATTTTATGCAGTTGAAGAGAAGCTGATAAATATTTTTCCACAACAAAAAAATCACATATACTAGAGCCACTGGAACACGGTTCCTTACAATGAGGATCTTCCTATCAATCCTTGCTCTCTGACTTTGCCTTTAGACGTGTGGTGAGGACAACCAGATACAGGGCTTTTTCAGCAGTGAAATCACAGAATCATAGAGTTGGAAGGGGCCATACAGGCCATCTAGTCCAACCCCCTGCTCAACACAGGACCAGCCCTAAGCATCCAAGAAAAGTGTGTATCCAACCTTTGCTTGAAGACTGCCAGTGAGGGGGAGCTCACCACCTCCTTAGGCAGCCTATTCCACTGCTGAACTACTCTGACTGTGAAATTTTTTTTACTGATATCTAACCTATATCATTGTACTTGTAGTTTAAACCCATTACTGCATGTCCTTTCCTCTGCAGCCAATGGAAACAGCATCCTGCCCTCCTCCAAGTGACTACCTTTCAAATACTTAAAGAGGGCTATCATGTCCCCTCTCAACCTCCTTTTCTCCAGGCTGAACATTCCCAAGTCCCTCAACCTACCTTCATAGGACTTGGTCCCTTGGCCCCCAGATCATCTTCGTCACTCTCCTCTGTACCCTTTCAATTTTATCTATGTCCTTCTTGAAGTGAGGCCTCCAGAACTGCACACAGTACTCCAGGTGTAGTCTGACCAGTGCCGTATACAATGGGACTATGATATCTTGTGATTTTAATGTGATGCCCCTGTTGATAAAGCCCAAAATGGCATTTGACTTTTTTACCGCAGCATTTTTTAAATTTTTCTGACCCAGATGCAGAATTTTACACTTATCTTTATTAAATTACATCTTGTTCTCATTTGCCCATTTTCTGTCTCTATCTTCTGAATTCTGAATTCTGTCTCTATCTTCTGCAGTATTTGCCAGTCCTCCCAATTTGGTGTCATCTGCAAACTTGATGAGTAGTCCCTCCACCCCCTCATCTAGATCATTAATAAATATGTTAAAAAGTACCGGACCGAACCCTGAGGTACCCCACTACTCACCTCCCTCCAGTCTGATGAAACACCATTGACAACAACTCTTTGAGTACGGTTCTCTAACCAATTCCGTATCCACCTATTTGAAAATCCAGATTGCAGTCCTTCAGTTTATCCATCAGAACATCATGGGGAACCTTATCAAAAGCTTTACTAAAATCCAAGTAAATGACATCAACCGAATTTTGACCTGTTACTTGGTCAAAAAAGGAAACCAGGTTGGTCTGACAGGACCTGTTGGAGACAAACCCATGCTGACTACCTTGGATCACCAAATTGTCTTCCAGATGTTTGCAGATCGCTCCCTTTAATATCTGCTCCATTATCTTCCCCACAACAGAAGTCAGACTCACTGATCTGTAGTTTCCTGGGTCATCCTTCCTCCCTTTTTTGAAGATCGGAATAACATTTGCTTTCTTCCAGTCCCCTGGGACATCTCCAGTCCTTAAAGAGGTCCCGAAGATGATGGACAAGGGTTCTGCAAGTTCTCTGGAAATATCCTTTCCTTTTAGGATAATCCAATACCATGCTCTCTTTTAGATATTAGGCCAAAACATTTATTTTTGCTCTTCAATTGTGTTTTTATAATGTGCTTGTAGTATGATAGTGTAAGAACTGTTTCAACAGAGTTGTTTGAGACTGCTCGATGTTTTATACTGCTTTTATGCTCTTGCTTGGTTTGTTCAAAACGGTTTACAATTTTTATAGTTTAAAACATCTGTGGTGTTTTATCTTGTTATTGTGTTTCACTTTGTTAGCTGCCTTGAGCAGCTTTTCTTGAGAGGTGACATAAAATTAATTAATAAAGGCAGGAGGAAGAAATCATGGACAGGACAGTCCTTTTACAGGGACACAAAAATATCTCTTTCATTGACTATAAAAGCATCCATTGTTTCCTTTTCATATATTTGGGTTTCCTTAATAATATGAAAAGAGTCCTTTCCTTCATGTGCAGGAAGCATTTAGAAGCTGTCTTTTTGTTTAAAAAGTAATATGTTGTAACAATAAATAAATTCACTGTCACCTGTATATTTTTCTTCACAAGGCTGATTTGTTCCTTAAGTAAATAGTTTAACTATTTCTTAAGTGGAATATTCCCCATTCAAGGGAACACAATGGGCTCCATTCACAAGCATTCTCCAGCAAACAGACAATCAGCTAATGCCAGAAAAACCTGCCGTGTAATTTAAAAAAAACAAACTCTTACCATATAAGTTTTAAAAATACATACATAAATGAAGACATTAAGAATAATAACCACTTGTCACTTCAATAATCTTTCCTTCCCAATATTTTCTAGATTTATTCTTGAAACCTTCACCAGCTGACTTTCTAGAAATATGATTCACAGTTGGGTGAAACGTAAGAGAGACGAGCAGTACAATTTCATGTCTCCCTACTAGCTGTATAGTGACTTTATATCTAACCATGAGAAGATTCATGTTGAATTCCAGCCTGTGAAGGCATCCAGACTAAAAACCCATTCCTTGCTAAAAGTGACTGCAGGATGACTACTGAATCAGTGACATGTTGTCACGCAGGGCTAACATTCCATTAGTAACTTGCTTGACCATGTGGAGGTGATGAGAGGTAGATACTAACAGAATACTAAAATGACACTAGGATGAAAATTAAGACATAATAAAACAACTTCATGTAACTAAAGATATCTGCATGTATATTCGACATCACTTGCTTTCAACATCCCTTCCTGTTTTTTGCTCTGTACATTCAGACTGCAAAACCAATGCCTTTAGTTCATTCCCAAAGCTTTGTCATATGTTGACAGGC
Source organism: Paroedura picta (assembly GCF_049243985.1). Lineage (NCBI taxonomy): Eukaryota > Metazoa > Chordata > Lepidosauria > Squamata > Gekkonidae > Paroedura > Paroedura picta. Next base: position 113,709,943 of record NC_135370.1, read on the forward strand.
ATTAACATGCTCATACTGTTCCAGAGACCATGCCAGACAGCTATCAGTTGTCAAGGTCTAAGAACTCTTCTATTTATATTTATGGTTCTTTTTCATGTCTGAGAGGGAGTGGTATACTCTTAATTTCACTCAAGGTTCCCAGGAGTGTTTTACTTCTTTCGGGTGGGGTAGGGCAGGGATGGAGGGAAAATGGATTGCCTGCCTTTGATTCAAATGCCTATAAAACAAGATGCTAACTGTAAGTTCCTGATTTTTTTCCTTAGCCTTCATTTCCCCCCACTACAGAGAAGCAGCCATATTAGGTGGTTACAGCGAAAATAACTAAGGCCCCTGCAACACCTTGAAGACCTCAGATTGGTCCTTGAGATCAAGCTAAAGCTGTGGAAGTTCAGAGCTCAATCTGAAACAAAGCTCAGCCTTGTTTCACACATTTGCACTGACATTTTTTTAAAATGAAAATTATACTATTAATGTAATACCCGCTCCCAAGGTAGGATTTTAATTTTGTTTTTATTTATTTATTTGGGTAATTTAATGCTATTTTCCAGCTCCATTTAGGGCCAGTACTATGATATATGGATGTGTATACACCTAGAGGTAGTTTCTGCTTCTCCCTCCAGGCCTGTATGGGACGGAGACATATTTGGTCTTGTGGTTTGGTGCTGAGGTTGTAGTTTCTCTGTTTGTATTGGTGTTCTCTATTTTGTAAGTGCTCTGTCCCAGTTGGAAGCAAAAGTGACATTTTTTTTGAAACTATCAGAGCCTCCTGTGTGTGGTCTATGGTGCAGCACTGAATGTTGTGGTTTACAAATGCCCTGTTATTTAGTTATTAATCTAAGTTATTTAGTAGGGTCAGGGGGGGGGGGTGGGAGAAGATGCTTGAGATTATGTGTGGATAGCATTTGTGCACCAGCTTCCACCCAGCCTGCAGTGGCATGGGAGCGGGTGACAGGTGAGCAATGGGCATCGGCCCATTGGTGTTCCTGGCTAACTACTGCTTTGTTTGGCCTTGAGCCTTTTAAATCTTCCAAATCTCCCTTGACCTACCATTAGATTATTTGTGTAAACTCTAGGGTTGTGCACTCTGGTGCACTTCAGCTGCTTCGGGGAGCACCAAAGCCCAAGGCGGACAGCGCTGCTGTGCGGTGCGGAGGGGAGGGGTGGCGTGTCAGCCAGTGCCCGCATGCAGGCACAGAGCTCTGAGTCTGTGTGCAAGTGCCTGCTGGCGTGCCACCAGTGCCCCTCTTCTCCGCCCCATGGTGCTGGCTGCCTTGGGCTTTGGTGCTCGCCAAAGTGGCCAAAGCGCACTGGAGTGTGCAACCTTGGTAAGCACCTTCTGTATTTCTCCACAGTCTAGTGCGTGTGCATAGGTGCAATTATTATGAATGAGGGGGTTCCCCTAGATTATAAAGCTCCCTACAGTAGGAGGCTGACTTGCTTCCTTCTCTGACTGGGATTAGATAGCAAATTAAGACCCTATTTCAAAAAGGACATTTGTTCAGGAGCCAACTAGTTAATGTCATCATGTAGCTCTTTTAGACCATGTTTTACCTAGCTTTTCCCTGCAGAATAAAGTCCCATTGAGAAAATGGGAATTGTTTTATTTTAGTGCTGAAGAGGTATAGTTGGCTCGTATACTGCTGGGATTAAAGAGAGCAGTTTACTGTTCCAGGCAGTAAGAACTTAAGCCCTTTCAGTCAAGGCAGACATGGAGAGGGTCAGCTTTGCACTTCCTGTCCCTTCAGTTAGGTGTTTATCCTGTGTTTATACTGGAGCGGAGTTATTTGTTTTCCTCTCAGGATTATATCCAAACTATAGAGATCCTGCATTTATTGTGTGGCTGTTAGAGACCAGCATGAGTGGAAATAGTCAGTGCAGCTTGAAGTATTCAAACCAGGCTTCAAATGCCCACTATAAGATCCATCTGGAAAAATAATTAATGAAGAGCCTCAGTATCATTTAATGAAGTTCTAAACCCCTCTTACCACACACTACGAGCTTTTCCCCTGAGGTTTATCTGGTGTTCTGCCCAGTGACAGGCAAACCTCATGCACAATGCTGAACATTATGCAATATTTGAAATTACTGCACTACTGATCAGAGACAGAACCTCTGACATACTTCTTGTTTCCCAAATAGGATATGACATACTAAGGGAGTATCTAGTGTATTGCACAACAGGGTGGCTGGCTAACATTGAGACTTCTTGCTAAAATTGAGAACCTTGTTTTTTGTTTTTAAATATTGTTCTTTCAAGAATTTCCTTCTTTAAAAAGAAAGTGGGGAGAGTTTTAAATTAAACTAGCAGTAAAGTAAACCATTGCAAGCCCGCCACCTCAACAACACAAATGGGCTCTGGGCACCCTTTGATTACTCCCTTCCCACAGCCTGGAAAGTTAGAGATCACTTTAAATTCTCCTTCCTAGCTGTTTGAATGGTTCAGTACCTTGTATGTTACATTCTTTTCTGAGAATCAGCTGTAATACAGGGAGGAGGGTTCCTTTAAACAAGGCAGACAAGGCCTGGAGCAAGTATTTGAATGGATCAGGGCCCAGGGTGCACTGCAGCCAAGGTTTAGGATCAGCTGCACTGAGTGGGTTTCCCCCCCTTTAAATAGTTCCTCCCAGTCTGGTAAGGCAGGGCAGGAATGTTTGAACTGAGTGGGATTTCCTCTCTTTAGAACTAAGGTGACTGCACAGCTGGTTGTCTTGGTCAGCTGTAAGGTGGGTGGCCCAAGTCCCTTTAAAGGCTCTGCCGCCTGCCAAGGCAAGGAAGGGAGGGGAGCTTTTTAAGGCAGCGGGGGTGCTCATCGTAGAGCTGAGTTGACAGCGCAACTGGGGTGTCAGAGTCAACTGTAAGGTGGGTGTCCCTGGTCAGCAGTCCCTGCCTCCCTCTCTCCTGCTGGGAGTCCTGAATGTTCTAAAGTCTTGGTGGTCAAGGCTCATTCTTGGAGGGTTTTAACATTCAGCACGTCTTCAGGGTGCATGGTCATGATTGTATAGATTATGATGCTTTACTAAGTATGGGAATCAGTGTATAAAACACAGACTCTAAATCAAAAGAAGCATATTTCTGCTTCTGTGTCTGTCAAAAGGAGTAAAGCTGATTTTTTTGTATAAACATTAGCTTATAAAAGGTAGGCCTATCAACAGTTACTGTCAGTGAGAAATAAATAGAATTTCAAAGTGTAGTGTACCACTGAACATGATTCTGGAATCACAGAAGACACAAATGCAATGTTTGTTTTAAAATCCTGTTTAATTTTTTTCACTACTATTCCTTTTCACCAGTAGAAGCTGGGAGGCAGGGGTGGAGAGTGGCATAAATGTACAGTGTTGTGACGTCATTTCTGTTTGAAGGCCTAGAAGTGATTTCATCATGTTGCTCGACACTGTATGAATTTACTATAAAGATTTGGGATATTCCGAAAGCATCACACAACACTGTAATGTCACTCTTGAGTTTTCAGCTGGAAACATTCCTCTTCCCTTTTTGCTCTCGCTGCTCATGCAAGCAGTAGCAGATATGTGGGACAAAGGGTGGAAGGTTGCCCACCAAAACAAGCAACTTTGCATCTCTATTTCGATCCTCCACTGATACTTCAGGAACTGACAGTTCAACCCTAAGAATGTTTTCCTGGAAGCCATTCCCACTGAGTACTAGTCAATAGGATTTTCAGTAGACCTCAGGATTGTACTGCATGGAAAATATGTTTAAGGGCTGTAGTCAATTAATCTGTAGTGCAGAACACCATATGCTGCTTGCACAGGATACAGATGGACTTTGGCCTGATTAAGTGATGCAGTTTGAGGAAGGGGACGAGAAAAAAAAAGGGACAAGCTGGCTTTTGATAGTGCTGCATCTGTTTTACCTGGTTTTGTAAATCTAAACGATTCCACTCCAAGCTTTTAGTGCTTTACTGTCAGAGTTTGGCACCAAGGATATTCACAAGCTGCAGCAGTACCAAAGAACACATTATATGCAAAAACCTGAAAAGCTAAAATGGAACAAACATACATTTGAAACCACTCAGGAAAAAAAGTGGCTTGGGGTGTGACTGAGAGTAGGAAAACAATCCCTCTCCCCTGCAGTTTTTCTGTTCTCTAGCGTGTTTTCACAAAACAGCTTTTAGCCTCTGAATGTAACATATAATTTGGCTCACAAATAGTGGTTGCACAATGAGAATTCCAGAGGTGCAACCCTGTTATTCTGTTGTGGGAAAATAAAACAGAGGTCCAGTGTTACATTAAAAGACTAGCAACATTTATCCCAGTATGAGCTGTTGCAACTCTTCTTCAGATGCAATGGAAGGAATGTAAATATTTTCTTCTATTTTATTTTGCACAATGAAGAACCATTATTAGCAATCTGTGACCACCAGGTGGTGATATTTCCTTGACCCTCTGAACATCTTCATTTTTGAGGGAGCACAAGAAATCTGTTCCCATGGATATCCAGAAACTTTACAAGGCAGTACAAAACCAAGTCACTGTGAATATAGGATATTTGCAGAATGAAACTGTTGCAGCTTCCAGCTTGAAGTACCTTGGGGTACTTTCCACCGCCTGACTGGCTTAACAGTACTGATGTAATTTTATGCCATTTGTACTAAGTATGCATGTGTCAAACTCGTGGTTGGGTAGGCAGAAGAAGGCTTTTCCAAAGTTACTATTTTGCTGCACATTTGCCATATTGCTGGAAAGTTGTTATGAGGCAATTATGCAGTGGCAGATTTGCCAAAGACCATTGTAGAACTCCTTTTCTCAGAAGAAGTCAATTTGTCGTAGAACCAATGATATCTCTGAGAGTAAGAGACATTAGCAGTTATTGTTTTTCCATGGTGATTTTTTTTGTTCTACTTTTCACTTCTGTTGTGGGGACAATTCACAGTTCCCTTAGTCAGTTGTGCAGGCAGTCCTTCACTGCAGAGCACACTTCCTGTAGCACTTGGCACTTCCAGTTGTATAAGACCAATGTCTTTCAGGAAGCCAAAATGTCCTACAATGAGAAGAACATGATGCTCAGCAGAGGACCGCTTCCACAACAGATAATGATAACTGGAATAAAGATATAGATTACATAAACATGTGTCAATGTACAACATTTTATAGTTGAAATATAATATCTCTCTCAGACCCATTATGTACAGAATGCCCGAAATGGCGGTGACGGGTTCGGGGGAAATCCCTGATTATGCCCAATGTCACCGCCATCTGGGGCCTGTCCCGACCCAGGCCCTTGGAAAACCCACATTAACGAAATGCGGATTCTCCTGGAGTGCTGCGTCCCCCGAGGGCACAGGCGAGGGCTAGGTCAGTCTAGCCCTGTGCATAATTGGAGGAGCCGGGCTTTCAGCCCAGCTCCTTCCCTAACCTATGGTGTCCCTGCAAGGACGCCTCTTGCCCCTACCAGCTCCACGGCTCCGCAGAGCCAACAGGAGTGACCCCTGCCCACACCATGGTGGGAGAGCAGCATGCTGCTCCCCACCATCCTGCAATGGGGGCCCCCTGCCTCCAATCCCCCCGCTGCTGCTGCTGCTTCACGGCACTCCCGGCACTTCCGGACCCGTGTTGCGTGCGCGGGGCTGTTGTGCCGGTGCAGTCAGTGGAGCTCCTCCCTCATGCATATACAGGGGATGGTGGGGCTTTTGGCCCTACCGCAATGGCATGGTGGCAGTGTAGTGTAGCTGCCACCATGCATAATGGGTCAGTGAGGGCACATTCATTGCTTTCCCACTTCCTTTACAATATCTGGTTTCAGAAGTGACATAGACACTTTCTGAATAGTTACTCATAATATTAAACTCCAAATTTCCCTTTACCCTCCATGGCTATATCATTTTGCATTCATTTTGTGAGATGGGTTTAAACAATTAATTATTCAGTTGCTGTCTGGTTTCCCACTGAGTTAGAAAACTAACTTAAAATCAGTTAAAGATGGTAGGGGAAAAACTAAAACTCTCCATCTATGGCCTATTATCTCTTCACTGATCTTCCATTTTGGTGAGTTTGGGTTAAAATATATTAAAAATCCTTTGGAAGCCATTTTAACTCCCGTACTCTTATGCAGTTGGGACTGGTGAGTTTGAGAGAATGGCACAGCCAATTCATCTTCCATCCATTGCTGAGAGAAGAATCACCATACTATTGTTTCTGAGTAAAGATTAGCAGGATTAACAACATTTTTATTATCCATCAATTGGCAACCAGGGGTTGTCAATGCAAGAGGTGTTCTGATGTGATTTGCCATTGCCTGCTTCTGTGTTGTGCTTGGTTGTCTGCCACAAAAATATTGGCCAAGGCCAACCCTGCTTAAATTCCAGTATGTGATGGCCTAACAACATGCGCAAGATAGAATGAAGTAGGGGCCCTTTTGCCTGGTTGTACAGAAAATCACTGTCACAATATATATTTAAAATGTTGCAAGTACAATGAGTCAATTGCCAACTAAGTCTGAGTCAACAAGTTGTTTGTACTCAGTGTTGTGACAAACATTTGCCATGTCACTGGTAGACCGAAGCACTTCCCTGCACCTAAAATTCTGGTCTCATGATTCAGGGGAAATGTTGGTTGCAAAAATAGTTTGCAACAGGATTTCAGAGCACATAAAATGGCAGTAGGAGGTATTGCTGCCTCATGGAATTTCAAGCATTGGAAGCTAGAAGACAGCTTCACTTAAGATGCATTAAACTGACCTTTTAGCAGTTGTAGCACACAAACACATGTAACTATCATGATACAGACTGTCTAAACCAGACATTTTCATGACTGTTGTAAAAGAAAAGTTGTTTTAAAGCTTGTTTTAAATACTGCACTGAAAAGACACAGTAACTTCTATAAGGGGGGAATGCCATGCATAATCAGAAATACAATGGTGGCTTTTCCATGCAAAATCAGCTCCACATGCAGAAATAAAAAACAACAACATTTTTGAACATACTTTTTGTATTCTGACATGCATAATACACCCTGGTTATATTTGAGAAGTCTGAGGAAATCAGAAGAAATTTTTCCTCAGGAGAAATCACCAAAATTTAAAATGTCTCAAAATATTAAATAAAAAGATGGCATTCAATGTGTTGCTGCAAAATTGATTCAGGTGGATAGCTTTGTTGGTTTTAATCTGCAAAACAAAGTATGAGTTCAGTAGAACTTTTAAAACCAAGGTGAAAGCTTTATTCCGTTGCTGCAAATTGGTTTGTATTTTTCACCATATGTTGATAAACTGATCTTGCTACAGCTAATCACCTATTTCCATATGCTACCTCTAAGACAGACCTGGGCATTCAAGGGTTTGCCACAAAAATAACAAAATGAAAAGGAACTGTAAGTATGCCTAATATTCTAAATAGCAGTTCTTTCTACGTGACTTCATATTTCTCCAGTAACATACAATATTCCATGGACTGATTTTCAAAGTAGATGTGTGAACAACAGAAAGCTGGATCAAGAAGTAAACAGTGTGTGTTTATTTTGTCAGCTTGCATGATTTGATATAAGCTAACTGTCAAAGAATATATAAATACTGGGCTGCTGGTATCAGGCAGGTATCATTGACTTCAGTATTTTCTGTTGGAGCTACTATCTCCTTCTTTTCAGAAGACCAAAAATACAATCTAATACTGACTCCATACACTACCATTCTAGATCTTCACACCTGCTTTTTGTTCTGTTTGCAGACAAGAAGTTTAACATAAAAACCTGAGACATCTTTCCCCCCTTCCAGTGCTTTTAAAAAACATTTATCCAAATAAAAAATCCATCTTGAGCAGGTTCTCTGAAGAGGTGGCATGGACATTTAATTTTTCAATTTATTGATTGATTGATTTCCCACCACTCTCAACATGTAGCTCATGGTGAACCCACCATGCAGCTCATGGTGAACCCACAAGATTGATACCCAACTACAATACCCCAAATAAAATCCCATTTAAACAACATACAACAATATATAAATCATAGCATTAAAAAAAAAAGTCAACCCTTGTCCCACCATGGCAGACTGCCAGCTGGACATCAAGGGGGACAGCATCTGCTGGTCACAAATATGGTGGTAGATCTTCCTTAGATCATAAGAGTTAGATAATAAATTCATAAGTGTTCTGGAAAAGCTTGCATGCTGTTTTGTGTAATTTTTTTCAGTCTTAAGAAAAGGAATGAGCCTTTTTTTTGCTGTTGGAAATTGCTTTAGACCACCTTGGTCCTTGTAGCCCATGACAAAATTGTATATGAAGAAAAACAAACAGGATGCTTCAGTTGTGTGTGTGTGATATGTAAAGAGGTTAGAACATTTTTATTAATATAGCATCAGTATGTTGGTGGTTTCTATTAATTCATTTCTGGTATGATTGTTACAGCTCAAATATATTGTGCAAAATCCAGATAATATTTTCTATCCCTTCTTTTATGAAAAATAAAATATAGATATGCCATCTTGATAACACTGATAAAATGTGTTAAAGAAGGGATGCCACTTAGTTATATTTTCAACAATAAATGGAATACTTTTGATTAATGGCAAAATAATGCACAAACACAGTTCTTATAGCTGATAGAAACTTACAAAAAGTATGTAAAATATTCTTCAGTTTATGTTTGGTCATTTCTTGTCGTAAATCTTTCCATTTTGATAATATTATTTTTAAAGCATTCTGTGTACTACGTTCAATAAATATGTGTCAGAACTTGCTGTGGCTTTATGACTCGTCTGCTATCTCAATTGTATCATTGAATCTGCCTGCAAGCGTATCTTGGTGTGAGTTGCACAGAGATAAAACTCTATCCCCTTTCTAGGGTTTGGCTTTCATTTAATTTTTATTGGTAAGCTGGAACAACTGCCAAAAATTTTAGAATCTAAGTAAGAGCTACATGTTGTGAATGAAAGACCTGGGAATAGGAATGTTATTCTAGTTCCTTATGCTAAAAGGCAGCTACAGGAATTCTAAAATTAAAAAAATTATTTACTAGACTATTGTACCAAAATCTTTATTTACTAGACTTTTGTGTGGTCTATTTTAAATCAATCTGTTGTCAAATATTCCCCACTTGATTCACTGGAGAGAAATCTAGAAATTTGAATGAAAGAAAGCATTACCAGGGAGTTGTTTGTATCACCTCATATCCTAATAGTCAAGTATCAGCACATCTGCCGATACTTAAATCCATGGATCTGGACCACACTGACAGAAAACAGATAGTTCTGCAACCCTTGAGGATCCCTTCCCCAAGATCTGCAGAAAAATCAGAGAGCTAAAATATTTAAAAATATTGAAAAATTAAAACACTGGATAGTAATTTAATTTAATTTAATTAATAAATTTAATAATCATTACAGTGGGTGGAAACAAGAAAATGCAGTGGTAAAAGGGGAGAAACTATTAGCTATGCTGTGGGAGGGAAGAAAAAATAATGGGGAAGAATATATAGGGGGAAATGTGACCCCTCCCCCCCTGATCTGGTGGATCCCCTATTTATACATGCCTATCCGGGTCAACTAACTAATTAATATTTGACTATAGACCATTTGACTTTCATATCAATTGAACTAAAACCATAGCTAAAATATATTCAAAATTATAAAAAACTTTAAACACTGGGCAGTAATTTAGAGGTCACCAGGTCATACATTACATTGGATAGAAACAAGGAAGCAATAAAAGCAGCAAAAAGTAGTTTATTAATTTCTGTTTAACTATTATATGATGTCTTTGCATATATTTTCTAACATTGTCTAACATACTTCTAATATATAGCTAAATCCTTGATTATTCTTTATCCAGTTTTTTTTATTACAAAGAACAAAGTTGTATCCAAAAGTCTACCTATTCTCACACATGCTAGCAAGCCTCCAAAAGCAGGGGTGGGGGCAGTGAAAGCTAAGTAATGGTCATTTGTTGGTCATGTGTTGAGTTTCCCCAAAGCAAAAAGACTAAAATAAGATAGCAGGTTGCATCAATACCTCTGCTAGTATATCTAGTTCCAACATTGTATAAATAGCAAAATAGTTTTTCTTCTTTTATATTAACTAAAAGGAAATGTAATTTGGTTCCTTCAAGTGCCTTGCAAAATAAGGTCACAGGTTTGTTCTTTCCAGTATTCTGCTTTCAGCAATAGATAGTTAAAACAACTTAGTAAAAAAATAACCAGGAAGGTCAGACTGGTTCAGGTCATGGAGAAGGTGTCTGAGGGGAACCTGTAGATGTTATTGGGTTGTTCGGTCTCAGGGAAATGCCTGGTAGAGGAGCTCCCTTTTGCAGGCCCTGCGGAAGTGTGGGAGTTCAGGAAGGGCCCTGATCTCTTCAGGGAGCTTTTCCCACCAGGTGGGGGCCAGGACAGAAAATGCTTTGGCCTTTGTTGAGGTCTGAAGTGCTTCTTTGGGGCCAAGGATCACCAGGCAGTTGGCAGTGTCAGAGTGTAATGCTCATTTGGGGATACAGGCAGAGAGACGGTCTCTCAGGTACATTGGGCCCAGACTGCGTATGGCCTTGAAAGTAAGAACTAAAACCTCAAGCCTGATCTGGAATCCAATTGGGACTCAGCTGAGTTGTTGAAGAATAGGCCGGATGTGGGATCTCCATGGTGTATTGGTGAGAATCCTTCTTTGCTTGTTCCCTTCCTACCCAGCCACAGGACCTCTGTCTTTGAAGGGTTGAACTATGTGTTGAGTTTCCACAAAGCACTTACTACTCTGCTTAAGCCACTTTGTCACCGCTTCCAGGCATCTAGCTAAAGTTTCTGGGGGTGAATCGGGGCAATCATCCATCAGGAAGAAGAGCTGGGTGTCATCTGCAGATTGATGGCAACCCATCCCAAGCCTCTGCACCAGCTGAGCAAGAGGGCGCATGAAGTTGTTAAATAAAATAGGAGAGAAGACTGCTCCCTGTGAGACTCATAGAATCATAGAGTTGGAAGGTACCTCATGGGTCATCTAGTCCAACCCCCTGCACTATGCAGGACACTCACAACCCTATTGCTCATCCACTGTAACCTGCCTCCCCCTTAAGCCTTCACAGAATCAGCTTCTCTGTCAGATGGCTATTCAGCCTCTGTTTAAAAATTTCCAAAGATGGAGAACCCACCACCTCCCCAGGAAGCCTGTTCCACTGAGAAACTGCTCTAACTGTCAGGAACTTCTTCCGGATGTTGAGACGGAATTTCTTTTGAATTAATTTCATCCCACTGATTCTGGTCCATCCCTCCGGGGCAAGAGAGAACAACTCTGCTCCATCCTCTATATGGCAGCCTTTTAAATACTTGAAGATGGTTATCAAATCCCCTCTCAGCCGTCTCCTCTCCAGACCAAGCTCCCCCTACCTGTCTTCATACATCTTGGTCTCCAAACCCCTCACCATCTTTGTTGCCCTCCTCTGGACACGCTCCAGTTTGTCTACATCCCTCTTCAACTGGTGTGCCTAAAACTGAACCCAGTACTCCAAGTGAGGCCGAACCAGGGCAGAAATGCTAAACCAAAAAGTATATTAATATCACCTCTTAGTCATTTTCTCTCCAGGCTAAACAGACCAAGCTCCCCCAACCTTTCTTCATATGACTTGGTCTCTAAACCCCTCACCATCTTTGTTGCCCTCCTTTGGACATGCTCCAGTTTGTCTACATCTCTCTTCAACTGGGGTGCCCAAAACTGAACACAGTACTCCAAGTAAGGCCAAACCAGAGCAGAGTAAAGCGGTACCATCACCTCCCGTGATCTGGACACGATACTCCGTTTGATACAGCCCAAAATCCCATTTGCCTTTTTAGCCACTGAGTCAAACTGTTGACTCATGTTCAATGTGTGGTCTACTACTAGATCTTTTTCACACTTGCTACTGCCAAGACAAGTCTCCTCCATCCTATATTGGTGTCTTTGGTTTTTCCTACCTAAATGCAGAACTTTACATTTGTCCCTATTGAACTTCATTTTATTCAGTTTAGCCCAATTCTCGAGCCTATCAAGATCATCCTGTATTCTGATTCTGTCTTCAGTTGTGTTTGCTACCCCTCCCATGTTAGTATCGTTTGCAAATTTAATAAGTATCCTTTCTAATCCCTCATCCAAATAATTTATAAATATGTTGAACAACACAGGCCCCAGGACAAATCCCTGGGGAACTCCACTTGTCACTCTTCTCCAAGAAGATGCTGAACCGTTAACAAGTACCCTTTGGTTATGATCTGTCAACCAATTATTGATCCACCTGACAGAATAAGGATCCATACCACATTTTACCAACTTGTCAAGAAGAATATCATGTGGAACCTTATCAAACGCTTTACTGAAATCCAGATAAATTATGTCCACAGCATTCCCCTGATCCAGCAAAGTAGTCACTTTCTCGAAAAAAATAGATAAGGTTGATCTGACATGATTTGTTCTTGCAAAACCCATGCTGAGTCTTAGAAATCACAGTTCTCTGTTCCAGCTGCTCAAGGACTGACTGTTTGATGATTTGTTCCAAAATTTTGCCAGCTACAGATGTCAAGCTGACAGGTTGATAGTTACCTGGATCCTCTTTTTTCCCTTTCTTGAAGATGGGAACAACATTTGCCCGTCTCCAATCATCTGGCACCTCTCCTGTTCTCCAAGAAGTGTCAAGAGATGACATCTCAGTTCAGAGATGACATCTGCAAGTTCTTTTAGTACTCTTGGATACAATTCATCTGACCCAGAAGACTTTGTTACATTTAAAGAAACTAGGTGTTTGTGGACTGCTCCAACAGTGATCCTAGGCCACCATTCCCATCTCCTTTGTTGTGTTACATTTTTTACACATTGAGCACTATTTCCCTCACACATGTGAGCTGATGATGGTTGGATACTCTCTCTCCTCTTGCTACCCTTTGTCATTTGGGTGATTGTGATCCAAGCCACTTAGGATCTATATGGTTAAAACCACCACTTTTGAGTACAGAAACAATATAAAACAGCTGGAACAAACCTGCCTGCTTGTAGCTTGGTTAGTGTCTAGGGTTGCCAATGAGCATGCATAAAAATGTCTTGTTTGGGGATGGGCATGAACCAGGAGACTGGTTTGCAAACCAGTTCATAGGTATGTGGAGCCATTTAACCCCTGCTTTTGGCTTTTTATGAACAGCTACAAATTGCCTTCAGATTCACGGAGGTTCATGATGAAGTTCAGTTCATGAACTTTGGTTCACAAATAATGAACTGGCCAAAATTTGTTCACAAACTTACATTCATGAGCTTGAGTTTTCCTGGTAGCCCACTATGATAGACACCCAAAAAGTTTTCCACTCTGAGGTAAAAAAATTCTCTCCAAAATAAAATGTTGTTCCCTAACAGACTGAGCTGCCCTTGTTGTGTGTGGGTTTTTCCACCTTGCCACTGACAGCTCTTATGGCTTTATGGTGTCCAGGAACTTTAGGGGAAGTTGTAAGAGCCCACATTTCTTAAAGCACCTGTCAGAATGGCATGGAGGCATTGTTAACAACAAACAAGCAAAATATTTTATTTTATGTAGAAGCGAAAGTAGAAGAAGGGGTGGTCTTTATATGCTGCTTTTCTCTACCAGAAGTCTCAATCACCTTTGCTTTCCTCTCCTAACAACAGACACCCTGTGAGTTAGGTGAGGCTGATTCCAATTTCGCACAGGTGGAAAAGGCTGGGCCAGTGCCTGTATGGCACTGCCACTAACTGGATTTCTACAGCAGATTATCTTGAAACTATAGGTTCTAATTGTCCAGACAACTCACTCCCTACTTATTGGCCCTCCCTGGGGTTTTTCTGTCAATAGGGGGAGAGCACTCTGCCAAAGAAGGCCAATCAATTCAAATTGCATGCAGCCAACTCACTTCCTACCTGTTTGGCCTTCCCTGGGGGTGTGCTTCCAACATGGAGATAGCATTCTGCCAGTTCGAATTACACTCTGCTCATAAGGACCAATCAGTTCAAATCCCCTCTGAGCCTCCGGGGAAGGCGGTATATAAATATAATAAACAAACAAACGAACGAACGAACGAACGAACGAACGAATGAATAAATAAATTGCAAGCAGTCAACGCACTGCCTACTTGATCGGCCCTGCCTGGGGCTGTATTGCCAACAGGGAGAGAGCACTCAGACAATGAGGTCCAATCAGTTCAGACTGCATGCAGGCAACTGACTCCCTACCTGATTTGCCCTCCCTCGGAGTCTGTTGCCAATAGGGAGAGAGCACTCAGACAATGTAGGAAAATCATGAGGCTTATCTGTCCTCTTTTTCCTTTTCCTGCTGCTTTCCCAGTAGAAGAGGTACTGGCCTCTCTGCTGGTAAATTGCTCCATCCTCAGCCTCTTCCCACACTCCATCTCCCCCAGGCAAGGGAGAGAAGCTAGCTGCTTCCTTTGCCTTCTGTGTTGGTCTCAGATTTCAGCTCTTTGCTGGAAGGAAGCCCAGATCAGTATTTCAAAAACAGAGACAGACAGAATACAATGAATGTCTTAACTCAGTCCAGTGAGTCAAGGGTTCCTTCAGGCAGTCCAAGGGCATCAGCAAAAGGAGCACGTCACAGGCTGTGTCCACAATCTAGCTTCATGTTAATATAGGCTGTCGGCAGCCTCTCAGCCCTCACTTTGTGATGACTCATTGTCTTCTGCAGTCAACAATTGTCTTGCTAACATGGTGTGGTGCCTTTTAGACTAGAGGTCTCTTCTAGCTTATAGCTGGCATTGCTTAATTGGCTCAGGTGAGGCTGGGCAGAGGGATGAGGAGACCCTGCAACAACTTTGGAATCTAAGCCCTGGTTTTTCTGCAATTCCATTTCATCCTCCTAGTCAGTGATTTCTGCCTGTTGAATATCTGGCTTGGCTAAGCTCTCATCCAGCTAAGGCCCAGTTGAAGCTGGGATCTCCTGGCAAGGCTTTTCCTCTGAGGAATCCTCGCTAGCAGGTGGCCATCGGGGCATTCTTTGCTTTCCTTTACCCTTCTTCTCCTCAGAGTGTCTGGGGGGATCCAGCAGCCTTCCCCACCCTGCCTGGACCTTGGGAGATGTGGGGGATGGGAAGACGGCAGCTTCCCCCACAGCCTTACCTGTCACTATGTCCTTTCTGAGATGTGGGAGGTGGGAAGGGGCAGCCCCACAGCTTTCCCTGCCTAGCCTTTAGGAGAAGTGGAAAGGGGAGGAAGGATGCAGCCCACCCCCATGGCCTTCCCTACGCAGCCTGGCTCAATCGTTGGTATATATGGAGGCAGGAAGGAGGCAGACTACTCCTACATGGTCTTGCCTGCCCAGCCTGCCCTTTGGGATATGGGGGTAGGTGAGAAGGAGGCAGTCCATCCCCCATGGTCTTCCTCAAGCAGCCTGGCCTTTGGGAGATGTGGGGGTTGGTTGGGGAAAAGGCAGCCCCCTATGGCCTTCCTCACCATGATTGGGCTTTGGGAGATGTGGGGGAGCAGCCTTTGGAAGATGTGAGGTGGGTGGGAAGGAGGCAGCTCCTCCCCAGCTTTACCTGCCTGGTCTGCCCTTTGGGGGATGGGAATGGGTAGGAAAGGGGAAGCCCAGCCTGTATAGTCTTCTCTGAGCATCCTGGCCTTTGGGACAGGTGAGTGCAGGTGGGAAAGAGGTACCCCCCCCCCCCATGTCCTTCTCTGCCTGGCCTAGCCTTTGGGAAATATGGGATGGGCAGGAAGGTGGCAGCCCACTCCCTTGCAGTCTTCTGAGACCAGCCTTTGGAAGATGTGGGGGGTAGGAAGGTTGCAGCCCACCCATCCACAGCCTGCCCAGCCTGGCTTTTGAAAGATGTGGGGTTTGAGGGGAAGGTGGGGACAGTGATGATAGAAGTAGACAATCTTGTATGGGGGTGGGGTTAGGAGGACCAGTGCCACTTCAAAACAACTGTTTTCTCCAGGAGAACTGATGCCCCCTTCCCTCCTCCCACCCTCCCTCTTTCTTTCTCTGTCTTTCTTTCATCCTGTGTTTCTCTCTTTCATCTTCCTGAAGGTTTCCAGGCCTCCACCTGGTAGTTGGCAACCCAGCTGGCTGCACATGAAAGAGGAGACAGGAATCAAACACAGCTCTTGAGATTAGAGTCTGCTGCTCTTTAAACACTTCACTACATTGGATCTCAAGATCGAGTTGGGGAGGGGGGGAGACCAGAACCCTGGAAGGTCACAGTGCAGGTGTATGTGCAAGCACTCGTATTCTTGGGTGTAATAGCTTTGCCTCTAGTAAATAAATACTATTCTGACAGCTCCCACACCATTCATGTTTCTGGTTGTGAATTCTGGGAACTGCTCTGTTTCTAAAACAACTAGCAGCAACAGGACAATGGATGGAATCTCTGATTGTTTTAAATCAATACAATCCCTTGCTTCTCTGTGTCACCTTTCCCAGTCAGCGCATGCTACATAGCTCTGATGCTGCTCCAGGATCTTGACACAAAACTTCACACATCACAATCTATTGCAATCTGCATACTGTCTCACTTACCATTCATGATTAATATACTAACTACTTGGCCATATATAGGATTTTGTATCATACATTTATTTATTTATAATATTTCTATCCCACATTATTTCCTTGGACAGCAAACAAGGTAGCAACCAATTTATACAAAAAAGAGTATAAGTAACCACAAGTAGGCATTATAAATTTAGGGCTTTAATAAAGGTTTCTGAATGATGCTGATATCCAGGAAGGCCTGACACTTCTCATTTCAGGAATCACAACTTGGAGTGACTTCCAGATTTGTTTTAATTAAAAAATATTGCTTCTCTTGGACTACGCCAGTTGGTGTAGTGGTTAGGAGTGCGAACTTCTAATCTGGCGAGCCGGGTTTGATTCTACACTCCCCCACATGCAGCCAGCTTGGTGAGCTTGGACTCGCCACAGCACTTGATAAAGCTGTTCTGACCGGGCAGTGATATCAGGGCTCTCTCAGCCTCACCCACCCCACAGGGTGTCTGTTGTGGGGAGAGGAATGTGAAGGTGACTGTAAGCCGCTTTGAGCCTTCTTCAGGTAGAGAAAAGCGGCATATAAGAACCAACTCTTCTTCTTCTTCTTCTTCGCAAAGTCTCATCTACTCACACCTCCCAATTGCTCAGCCCGGTAAGGCTTGAAGAACATGTTATCCGATCCAGAATAATGATAAATAAGTCTCAGAATTGTGTGTGAAGGTCCAAATTAAATGTCTTCATAAGGAAACCAAATTCTAAAAAATGGTTTCTAATGAGATAGTTTATTAGTTTGGATGAAAGGGTGATAGGCATGATGGAGCAACACGGAATGAATGTTCTCATAATTGTTTGAACATGCCCTTGCCCCCCCCACCCCCCACACCGACACCAAACATGCACGTTCAGTTGGGCTGGAATAGAAGGAACTGCTTTCTATGTCTGCTATTACTAAAACAGAACATGTGATGCAACTATCCCAGAAATTAATTGGAAAATCATTTTGTCTAAATCATTTGACCTATATTTTTGGTACTTGGGAAACAGTATTTTTAGTAAATATGGATGATATACAAAATTGAGGTACTTTCTTTCAAGAACAGTCACTGATAGAGAAGTGATTCCTCTCTGTAAAGTATATCCTGCCTGAAAACTGGCATGTTCTATACTGCTTGCTGTTCTAGAAGTTGTTCTGTTGCTTTAAACACACAAGTTGCAAATATAGCAGATGGCTGAAGGAAACTTCAGACAAATTAGTGCTGCTATAGGTAGAAATGCACAAACTGCAATTTTCACTCACATGCAACACTGATGTGTTTGTTTGACTGATAACCTGCCACTCCCAGAGTCTCTGGCTCATGGTGGGCAACATCATAAAATCCCCAGAATAAAATCCCAATAAAACATAAAAACAGTTACCCTATCCTGGCTGCAAAAGAGTTCCACCTCCTTCCCACACCACTCAATGGATTACCAATGACCAATAGCTTCATGCCTTGGGGGGACAGCAGGGAAGGTGGTAGGCAGTTGTCTTTGCCCTTTGTGTGTGTGTGTGGGGGGGGGGGTGTGGGCTCAACTGGAAAAACTCCAACAGGGCCCTCAGCTCTCCTGGGAGCTCATTCCACCAAGACAGAGCCAGGACTATAAAGGCCATGGCCCAGGTCAAGTCCAGGCATACTCCCTACAGGCCAGGAATTACCAACAAGTTCACACACATAGCAAAGGGATGTGCTGGCGGGCATATGGAGACAGGCGATCCTGCAGGTATGTGGGGCCTAGACTATGAATAGCCTTAAACGTCAATACCAAACCCTTGTACTTGATACAGACTATAATTGGTAGTCAATGCAAGGACAAGGGAAGGCCCACATAGAGAGAGTTGCAGTAAGCAATCCTGGAGGTGACTGTCGCATGGATCACTGTGACCAGGTGATTTGAGGTGAGATAGGGTGCTAGTAGCCATGCCTGATGCAGGTGGGAAAATGCCAAGCGGGCTACCTTGGTGACCTGGGTCTTTTATGGATCATCTTTTTAATAGATCATCTACAGGGTACTGAAGGAAAGCAATTATCCCAATTTCCCTGCATGTTTATAAGCCTTCTAGGAGTTTGTTAAAGAAGCCAATAGAAAATAAATTGAGAAGGATAGCTGGGTTTCTTGTGGCACAAAAAGACAAGCAAATCTAATGTGGCATCAGCTTTTGTGAGCCAAAGTCGTTCAGATACATGCTTTGCAAGGTTTATACTCTGTTCAGGTTCCTCCCCTACATAAATTCTGCCTTTCTGGGACTCCACTCCCAAATCTCTGGGAATTCACAACCCAGAACTGGCAACCCCATGTGATTTTGTTGCTTTGTTTGTTTGCTTATACAGTTATCTAAGTAATTGTATGCTGCTTTTCACCCCAATGGGGGTCTAAAGGAACAGGCAATGTTATTCTCCTCTAATCCATTGACAGGAATGCAGAGGAAGCACAAATAGCTTTCGGTCAAAGCACGTTTTGCTGATGTAAAATGCAGATGCTGTGCCCCTACAGAAAGTAGCCAGTTGCATCATTGGTTTTCATGGGAAACCAAGGCTTGAGCTGGAATCCAAATGGAAGCCAAAGTACGAGTTACACAGGAAGGACAAAATGGGCACACAGCAATAAAAGGTGTCAAACAGAATGTCATAATCACAATATTAATAATAAAACTGCCTCCCATATGCAATCTGTGAAAAGAGCCAGTAATGAGAGCACAATTGCTTTGCAGCCAGAAGTTTGAGACAGTTCATATAAGTCTTTGATCTTTGGAGTCAGTATTCCACAAATGAAAAGCTCTTGGCTTTCAGCCCATATCTAACAGTATTATCAGTGTCTCTGGCCTCAAACAGCTTTTTATTTCAACAGATGCTCTTTCATTTCCCCTGCACTACAAAACTCACCAGGGTCACCCATTTATTATCCTAGCTTACCTGAGATTCCTTATCTGGGTAGTTCTCCTTCAAGGACTCTAATGTTGATAAAGCTGTCATCTAGAACTACATAGCAGTCTTGACATCAAGTAGATAATCAGCCTTTTATTCTGGGGCCTCTGCCATAGCAAAAATTAAAATTCAGAAAGTTTTGAAACAGTATCCACATGACCCTGGGCACTGAAAACCATCAAGAAGACCTGGGTGCCAGATCTCAAGCCCTGGAATGCCAGCTGAGTGTGGTGTAGGAGTTAAAATGTTAGGCTAGGACCTTAATAACCCACTCAGTTATTCAGCTTAGTAACGCCAAATGACAAAATATGTGACGTGAATTGAGTTAGGGGTCCCCCATGACAAACATAAAGTCACAAATGTATTCAGGGAACTTATCTTCCAAAGCACTCTGTTATTCAATGTGTCTCACATTGAATAATAGAGAACCAGCATCTTCTAGGGACTCAATTCACTCCTCTATTCCTACACTTGACTCTCTCTGTCTCCCATAGAAAGATTATCAATTTACTAGGAAAAACAAAGGACTGTGGAAAGAAATGAAGGTAAGTATGGGAGCTTGTATGTGTTTGTCCATATGACCCATTATGCATGGGCCAGAATGCCCGCACTGTCGGCGGTAGGGCATCGGGGAAAATCCCCAATTATTCAATCCCCTGCCACCAGCGCATGCATGGCCAAGCACAGGGCCACGGAATGCCCGCTTTATAGAAACGCGGGAACTTCCACAGCTTCCTGGATGCTGCGGGCTCCTGCAGGGGCTGCAGTGGGCCAGCGCTGTGCATAATTGCCAGCATGGGGCTTTTGGCCCATCCGGCCCCGATCCATGGTGTCCCTGAAGAGACACCGCAAGCCCCTGCATGCTCTGTGGAGCCATGGAGACGGCAGGAGCATCTCCCTGACCCCACCAAAGTGTGTGGAGGGGGCCCCTCCCCATCTCCCCCCCTGGCTGCTGCTGCTTACCCTGCTGACCCCGGCGCAAAGCGCGTGTGTGCGCACTATTCTGGAGCAGCCTTGCATGCCCCGCCCCCATGCGTTCACGGGGAATGGCACTGCAGCAGCGCAAAGTAGCTGCCTCTGTGCATGAAAGGTCTATGTATGAGAGAATGAGTGGGGGGGGGAGAAGGGAGAAGGGAGGATATTTGTGTGTGTTTTCTTTCCCAGGCATCAAATGTTCTGTTGTCGCCAGGTGTGCCTGGAATGTGTCATAGAGTGTACATTGGCATCAAAATTCCAGAGTATCTGCACATTAATTAGAACAATAAATGGCATCTTACATGGTGGAATGTTTCTTTATTTGGGAGAGGCTGTCTCCCCATTTCTGCAAATGTCCTATTAAAACATCATCCAGAATATAACCTACCTGATCTCATAAATCATGTTTGATGGTGGTTCATAGGCCGTCTTGTTTTCACCCACCTTTCATCAAAGGAGTTGGTACAAGCATAACCTAGGAATACAGGTTCCAATTGTTCTCTCCTCTGAATCATTATGATTCTAGGTCTGATATTTAACAGTTGTTATTTAATAGCTTATAGAACAACATGATTGTATAGATATAGCTAATCCCATATTTTTGAGTGAATATGTGAAACTACATAATTCTCGTGGAGATTGTAAAATAAATGAAAAGTATAAATGGTTAGGAGAAGATTGATTCACTTACCACTTGACGTTATACATGCCAATAGATTTGGTTAATTATAGAAATAGATGAGTTCCGAAGGGCACTCTTCCACCAGGCATTTGGTTGAGGGCCAAGCTAACACTTTTGGACATCTGAATTGGGGACCCCTGCTCCGTCCCCCTCCCCCATCTAGCCTGGGATGTATATTTTCTCCTTCCAAATTTGTTCCCCAGGTTTTATTGGTGGAGCATGTTTCTTTTAATCAACTGTTTAAAAGCTAATTAGTTACATATTTTATGCACTGAATTTTCAGTGTGGTTAGCTACCGCAAGACTATTGCTAGAGAGGGGTGACCTAAAATATAATAAATAAAGAAAACAAATTATTAATGATAAAATAGTGCTTATGGCACTTTTAACTATCAGCTGATATTTTACTATCACCTTGGAATCCAGCTTCAAGATGTGCCTTAATTATCTGAACAAAAGGCTGAGTGATATCCTCATTTTGAGTGAACTGATATGACAGGCATAGGCTTCTGACAAAGAATCATGGCTGATGATAAGAAGGAGAAGCACTGACGGCTGGGTGACCAAGAAGGAGAATGAAAAGGAGAAGATTGCAACTGCTACTACTATTGCTATTACTACTACCTTGCAATTGGCTCTTTCTCTCCAAAAAGCTCTGTTGGCACCATTTACAGGGAAAGCATGCTGACCTGTGGATGTCTCAACATCATGAGTGAGATGTAGAGAACCAGGCAAATGGAATAATCTAGGGCCCTTTCACATATTGGGCTCCAGTTTATTTAAACTCTGGAAACCTACATACAGCTATAGTAGGGAAAGTGAAAGATAGGCAGGCAAGCTGCATTCTAGGAGTAGCAGTAAAATCCAGGAAAACAGACTTTCAATAGAATGCTGATGGGCCTTAGGGAGAAATGTCTTTGAACTTGTGAGGTAATCCATGAATTCTGAGGTTTATTTATTGAATGGCTTCTGTATTTGGTTTTAGGTATCTAAATGTGGTTGTACCTCAAAAATGTTGGAAGTGAAAGGCTTTATGTTATCTCTTAGACTTTAGAGGGGGACTATATCGCCCTATGCCCCCCGTAGAGCTTTACGTTCTGCGGGAGAAAATCTATTGGTCATCCCCGGCCCTAGGGAAGCATGCCTGGCCTCAACCAGGGCCAGGGCCTTCTCGGTCCTGGCCCCTGCCTGGTGGAATGAGCTCCCGGGAGAGCTGCGGGCCCTGCGGGACCTTCCATCGTTCCGCAGGGCCTGCAAGACGGAGCTCTTCCGCCAGGTTTACGGTTGAGACCAGGCTTAACATCTACGCCCCCCCAGGACCTGAGGATTGGGATTAGACACGAGTACCATCAGTATCCCCTCTCCACTTGCTAGGGGGGGAATGGGTAGTTGATTAGCCGCTCTTGCCAGGTAGTCATTAACTATTGACATGTTAATTGGTTTTAATGTATTTTATGGGGTTTTTATACTGTTGTAACCCGCCACGAGCCGCAAGGGAGTGGCGGGAAATAAATTCAATAATAATAATAATAATAATAATAATATAACAAGTCAGTGTAATAGATAGGCCAGAATCCATACATCCCTTTTTTCCTACTGCTCTAATGCTATCCCTTTGATGTCTACATTGCTGCTCTTAGGGAATCTTCCGTCCAGCTGACACCTCCTCTCACACACTCTCTGTCTTCCTGCCAGCAGGGCATGCTTTCTTGCATCTCCATCCAGCCTAGCTAGTTACACTAGGTTAGAGTCCTATCACTACTACATCCTGCCTAAAATGTTCATTACAAAAAAAGACACATATCAGAATCATAGAGTTGGAATGGATCTCCAGGATCATCTAGTCCAATGGTCCCCAAAGTGCGGTCCGCGGCCCGGTGCCAGGCCGCGAAGGCCTTGGCGCCGGGCAGCAACTTCTACTTCCCTCCCCCGCCCGAAGCGAGAAGCTCGCCAGGCCGCGAGCAAATCGGCCGTCGAAGCGGCCGATTAGCTTGCGGCCCGGCAAGCTTCTTGTTTCGGGAGGGGGGGGAAGAGAAGCTTGCCGAGCCGCAAGCTAATCGGCCGCTTTGGCGGCCGATTTGCTGGCAGCCCGGAGGGGCCTGGAGGTGAAGCCGCGGCCACCGGCATGGCGGCGGCGCAAATGCGCATGCGCGGACTATCGCACACGCGTGTTTGCGCCCCTACCGGGCGCAAACTCGCGTGCGCACCAGTCCGCACACGCGCGTTTGTGCTGGCTCTGCCACACGTGCGCGGGCCCCTGGGCCGCCCTCTCCCCCCTCTCTGGAGCAGTGGTCCGTGGCAGCCGAAAGGTTGCGGACCGCTGATCTAGTCCAATACCCTGCAGAAATTCACAACTACCTGCCTACCTACAGTGACCCCAATTTCATGCCCAGATGATGCCCCCTCCAAAAAAACAGAATCTTGAGCCAGTCTGACATGGAGGAAACTCACCTCTCAACCCCAAAATGGCAATTGGCATTTCCCTGGGCATGCAAGAAAGGGCCACAAGACCCAAGCATGGGCATAATCCCTTCTGCCCCACTACTTACAATCTGAGGAGCTGCTTTAACTGTCAGGAACATCTTATGGGTGTTTAAGTGAAAATTCTTTTAAATTAATTTCATCACCTTGGTTCTGGTCTGACCCTCTGGGGCAACAAAAAGCAACTCTGTTCCATCCTCTATGTGACATACCTTCAAGTACTTGAAGATGGCTATCATATCACTTCTTAGTCACCTTCTCTCCAGGCTAAATAGACCAAGCTTGTTAAGATAAAGGTTCCATATGTAACTTTATTTTCTATACCAGCTAGGGCTGCCAACCTTCAGGTGAAAGCTGGAGATCTCATGGGATTTCAACTGATCTCCAGGCAACCTAGATCCATTTAGCTGGAGAAAATGTCTGTTTTGAGGGTAAACTGTATGACATTATACCTTACTGAAGTTTCTCCTCTCCCTAAACTCCACCCTCCACATTGGGTTGCCAGTTCTGGGTTGGGAAATACTTGGATACTTTGGAGGTGGAGCCATGAGTGGACAGAATTTAGAGTGGGGAAGGACCTCAATGGAGTATAATGTGATGGAGTCCACTTTCCAAAGCAGCCATTTTCTCTAGGGTTCTGATTCTGATCTCTGTCATCTAGAGAAGAGCTGTAGAATTAGGGGATCCGCAGGACCCACCTGGGGACTGGCATCCCTATCTCCAAGTATTTCCCAGCCCAGAGCTGACAATCCTAACAGCAGCATGTGCATACCATTTGCATCCTCTACCTCCCTCCCCCTCTAAGATGATATTGGGGTATTGTTAGAGCTGAGGTGAGTTTGTTGCCATGTCTTATGGTTTTTTTATGTATGTAATCTGATTTTATGTCTGTTTTAAGGGGATTTTATTGGTTTTTAAAATTCAGATGACTATAACTCGCTGCGAGCCTTTGGAAAGCGATGGGCAATAAATTGAAAAATAAATTAAAAAATAATGTGCCTTGAGCACTCTGCTCATCTAAAGGCATTTCTGCACTCTTTAAATGTAGTGAAATACTTACCTTACGTAATGATTATATTCCGGCCCCTCCATATGATGTCACTAACATCCAGTGTCTGGGAAGTAACTGGCCGGCTACATCCTCCATTTTAAAGTGCTAATTGGGGAATCCCCAAAAGAGGATTCACCCATGTATGTAATGCTAGTTACAGGAAGCAACCAGCAGAGGGAAGGTATGGAGGTTCAAACGCGCTAAAGGAGCCTGCCTCTTCCCTCCCTCGCACCCACCTCTCTCTCCCTTGTTCAGCCAATCCAGGCTGCTCTGTGATTTTACCGACCCCTGTGAATTGAGCTTGCCTAAGTAAACAGTACCGAGGTGCTAATCATAGGGTCTGAAACAAAACAACAAGATTAATCCTCCTCCAGCTCGTCATCCCATAAGGGGTAGTGCTCAAAAAGCTCAATGCATCTATGATTAGGTGCATAGGCATGGCAATTGAGAAGTACTGAATTTAAGAAAATCGTGGGCCTTTCAAAACATGGAGAAAAGGGACTGGCTGCCTGGATTGATTGACAGGTGGAAGAGAGTCGCATATAAAGCGCATTGGTCTCTTCTACCATTTCCAGCAGCAGTTGTGGAGGGAGAAAAGTGTGATAAGGAGGCAGAGAAGAGCAAGACAGCAAAAAGGTGAGGAGGGGCCAGTAGGCATGATATTATTCGGTGCTACACCATTCAGCTGGTGTAATGCTATTTTTACTTATGTGTGGAAATTTCCTAATAATCCATCAAAGAGGTTATCCAGCTGTTCCAAGTGCCATTTTGTGAGGGGGACTTGAACCAGAACAGAGTTAACTGAGAAAAGTTGCCGCTTGTAACTTAAATCCAGACCTTCATTCTTCACAAGGGATAAACATCTAATTGGAGCTATGTTTACAGAGGATAGCCTAGCTGGCCAAGACAGCTGGAAGTTTAGCATCTACATTGTCTGTGGACACCTTATGTTTTTCTGCAGAGGGAGGGTAGCGCACTGACCATTTCCATTAGACGGATTACAATTTAAATTGCTCAAGCTGGAAGCTAGCACAATTTTATTTTCCCAGGACCGAATCTTGTCCTTTTTGCTTTAGAAATTGTTAATTCCACACGTTAGATCATTTTTGAAGATTGGCTACTGCTGTTAATATTGCCTGTGTGGAGGCCAAATACTTGTTGCTGAATGAGTAATGAGTATTCACTGACCCTTGCCCCATAATGATGTTCATTTGATAACAATGCAAAGTGATTCAGTGAACTCGGATCAGAGCAGTTTTCCTTTTTGCACCCTCTTGTTGCTTTTGACTCTTTTTGTTCAACACCACAAAACATACACACACACACACACACTATATTAGATCTGCAAACAAAGTGTGGCAGGACTATAAACTTGCATTTAGCTTTCTAAAGTTTTAGCTTCAACCTTGACAGAAAAGCAACTTAAGCCAGTTTAGACGTTACAGTGAACTCTCATAGAATTTATGTACAATGTCCACTTGAATTTTCTTTGTATATGCATCGTGGAACTTAATGTTATATTCTAGCATGTACAGCTTGATGTATGATTCAAACTCTGTTTGAATCCCATAATTTCCTTTCTAAAGTGAACTGGGGAGAAATAAAATAGAGAATATTGGAGAAGGGACTAATTATAGAATCGATAAAGAGGTTGTACAGAAATCTTTGGCTATTTTAAATGAAATTAAATCTCCAGGGCCTGTGGAATTACCTTTAAGAGTTTTGAAAGAACTGGCAGAGGAAAATCTTCAAGTATTTAGCAATTATCTTTGAGAAGTCCTGGAGAGCAGAGAAAATTCCAGTGGACTGGAGGAGGGAAAATGTGGTACCCATTTTTAAAAAGGGGGGGGGAGTTCCTAATGAAGGCAGCCCAGTCAGTTTAATATTGGTACCAGGACATTTTTTAGAACAGATAATTAAATAGGCAGCATGTGAATACTTGGGGGATAATGTTGTGCTTAATAAAAATCAACATGGATTACTCAGGGATAAGACCTTCTTGACTAATCTTATTATTTTTTTTGATGCAGTGTCTAGTTTAGTAGATGCAGGTAATGCAGTGGATATTGTATATCTTGATTTTAACAAGGCCTTTGATAAGGTCCTCCATGATATTCTTTATTTTTTATTTATTATATTGATGATATTTCAAAGACTTGTGAAAAAGTCATTGAAAACTGGGATGGATAAGGTCACAATCAATTTGTAATTCGCTGTCTGCTAGAGCCCAAAGGGTACTCATCAATGTTTCATCTTCTTGCAGGGAGCTGACCAATGGTGTACTGGGTCTGGTATGGTTTAATGTTTAGTTAAGGATTTGGACAAGGCAGTAGAGGATATGTTGATCAAATGTGCAGATGACACTTATTTGGGAGGGTTGGCATTTTCCTACAAATATACAGGCATTCACTGTAACGTGAACAGAGCCTTACTGTTTCCATTGTAGGCAATCTTACAGCAAAGGAAAGGAGTGGTGCTAGGAAAAGATTTTAAATAATTATTTGCATCTCGCACTGCTTATACCCCGAAGAAGACATGAAAGTAAAAGCCAAAAATAAAATACTTCGTTAAGATGAGAAAGTGGACACGGGTACTGTTTACAAATGTCTAATGTGGAAGAAAGGAGGTTACACGCAGTTAAAAACTGGCATGCTGATACCGGTTTCTGTACTGAAAGTAACGTATACTGGATGTATCATATATGGGGAGGCTATAAAATAGAGCAAGTGGGGGCAATGACAGATTTTGGAGGGGTTGGCCTATCTTACTAGCCCTGCCCTGTCCTCATTACTTCCTTTGATCTGAATAAGAACAGCTAAGACTTTTCTCCTTCCCACACAGGGCATTGTATTGCACATGCCAAGTTGGACTTCTTTGAGATGTTGGGAAGTTCTAATGGGCATCTGTAGCATGTCATGCTGGTGGGTGAGGAAGAAAGGAACACTAGTTGCTGTGTGCAGAGGCAGTGCTCAGAGAGTTATTAAATGGCAGGTGATAGTTTCAGGCAGGCAGCCATGGCAAGCTGACACTGGATAATGAAACAAATGATCTGGGGAAGTAGCACAGACTTCCTGGTTTTTATGCTCTGGGTAGTATAAAGACTTGTTTTCTTCAGTACTTCAACATATGTGGTTTCTATGAAAGCCACTCCATTACAGTATGGTCATTGGGCAGGTAGTTCAGAATCACTTTTTCCTGCAGCTGCCTTTCCCTGAAAGAGCATTAGAATGGTTTCATAGTGGGAGGGAAAATCCAGCCATTGCAAGAAATTATCAAAAAAGAAATAAAACTGTGAGTTTTACTCCAAACACAAGTAAAATAAAATTATATACAAGATACCTATATAAAATATTCTGCTCTTTTTGGTTAATAAATTGGTAAATCAATTAGAAGTGAACCTGCAACTGTGCAAACAGTCTAACACCAAAGGAGATGAGTCTTCCATGATTTTAAAAATATTGGCACTTACCATTTGTTCTAATTATGCAGGACGATGAGCTCTCTCATACAGTCACAGAAAACATATGCATTGTTTCCTGGAGTTAAGAAATTGATCTTGGAAGATATGAGTATTTTCTCCTCCACTACCTGAGATGAATCAGGCTCTTCTGCCACATGTTGAAATGCATCTTGGAGGACGTGAGAATTCCTTGACAGTGCATCATAGCTGAGACTGTGTTTCCATTGGTGCAGCTTTCCAGGATAAAACAAGTGCATAATTAAGGCAAATTGAAATTCACCTCTTGGCACTTGTTGAAGAAACATGGAAACATGTAAGAGCTTGTACATAATTGGTCTGCCTTTCTGTCATTTCATTTAAAAGGACATAGCCCATATTCAGTGTGTATTGCGAAGCTGTAAAGGTGGCAAAAAGTAATTGTTTGCAGACTGTTGCCCTTTTCTTTGTTGGTCTCTCTGATCAGGTCTCCAAGGATAAATTATGTGTATACCAGTCGGAGCTCATGTGGAAGAAGAGTGATATAGAAATGTATAAAAAGAAGACAATTTCAGAGCTGCAGTTTCCTTGTTATAACTGCAAAGGCTTGCCGTTTAGATAGCTATGCTTTCTTGACCTTTATATGAATCAAGAGCAAACCCACAAGGACATGCTGGAGACATCTAATTTCCTCCCCCTACTATTTACTATTTAACTTTCCCGAAAGCCCCTATAGTCTCTCTCCCTATCCTTCTTCCTCCCCTTTTTCTAAAGTTGCCAGTTTCCAGGCTTGGTCTGGAAATCTCCTGGGATCAAAACAGAGCTCCCAACTATAAAGCTCAGTTCTCCCTTACAGTTGCCAGCTCCAAATGTAGATTTGGGAGTGGAACCTTAGGAGGATGAACTTTCAGGAGGGAAGCAACCTCAGCAGGGTACAATACCATATCCCCTCATTCCTCCATGTAACAGTCCTCATGGTCATCCTTGCATCCTTGTTCTGCAGTGTGCTGGGGGAAAGCTAGAGCAGTCTTTCTCAACTTTTTTTTATCATTAACAAATTGCCTTAAAGGTTAATACCAGAACCTTGACTTGATCCAGGTTACAACCGGTAACCAATGTAGCTGCCTCAGGACAGGCTGGATATGGGTCCTCCAAGATGTTCCCATGAGGACTTTAGCAGCTGCATTCTGCACCAGCTGCAATTTCCGGGTCTAGGACAAGGATAGGTACGCAAAGAGCGAGTTACAGAAATTTAATCTGGAGGTGACCATTGCATGGATGATTGTGGACAAGCAGTCCGAGGCTAGAGAGGGTGCTAGTAGCTTCACCTGGTGCAGCTAAAAAAAAGCCAAGCATGCTACTCCAGTGACCTGGGCCTCCATAGAAAGGGAGGCATCCAAGATATTCCCCAAATTCCTGGTAGAGGGCATGATGTTAAGCTGCACCCCAGCCAAGGTGGGTCAGCATGCCTTCCAGGACCACTACAGGATCTCCGTCTTGGAGGGGTTCAGGTGAATCTGCTCTAACCATCCAGCTATAGCTTTAAACTTCTAGCAAACATATTTGGGGGAATCTGGGTGGTCACCATTAGGTCATCAAAATGTCATCCACATATTGATGACAACCCAGCCCATAACTCCAAACCAGCTGGACCAGAGGGCACATAAAGATGTTAAACAAAGTGGGGAAAAGTTCCTGAGGAACCCCACAAAAGACTTGATAGGGACGTGATAACTCTTCCCCCACTGCTACCCTCTGTGCCTGATTTTGGATAAAGGAGTACAGCCGCTGTAATGCTGTCCCGTGTATCCCTGCCCTGGTGAGACAGACAGCCAACAACCCATGATCAACCATGTCAATCATGATTGACAAATCTAACATCATAACACTGCCCTGATACAGCTGGCAGTGGAGTTCATCTGTCAAGGCAACCAGCACCGTCTCTACCCCATGGCCAGGATGGAAGCTCAACTGGTATGGACCAAACACTCACTGTAGTCATCTCCCAGCCCTCTTCCTCTCCTGCAGCTCTGCTGTATATCATGGAGCAAGTTTGAGGCAAGGTCAGAGAGGATGTTGAGGAGCAATCTCATCAATGGCAGTCACTAGATGGGACTGCCAGTCCTCCACCAGTGCCACCAATGAGTTGCCAGGAGGCATTGGGTCCTGCAGACCATTCAAGAATCCAGTTGGATCCATAAGTCTCTGTGGGCAGGCTAAAATATGCCTGCCACCCAAGCGAGGAGGGGGTGGCACACTCAGCCAGGCTTTCAGGACATAGTGGTCTGAACATGGGATGAAATCAGTCAACACCGGATCCACCCCCAGCACCAAAAATCTAGTCAGGGGTGTGGCCAGCCTGATGGGTGGGGCTGGTAACAAATTTGGAGAACCTTAGTGTCACCATGGCTGACACCAGGTCTGCACCAGACGCAGAGGATGGTGAATCGGTGTGGACAGTGAAGTTCCCCAAGGTTATCAGTCTTGTTTACTGCAATGCCCAGGACATCACCCACCTCCAAGAGGCATGAAAGGGCAGCTGGAGGCATGCTGGGCAGTCAGTACACCAACCAGATGACCAAGTTCTCCACCAAACCTCACTCTATACAACACATTCCACTCCTGAGTTCGATAGCACTGGGAGAGCCCTGTAGGAGAAAACCTCCAGGATGAGGGGAAAAAACCCTCACCTACCATGGAGCCGAGACTGACATAGGAGCAAAAATCTGGATGGAGCACGATCTTTCAGGGTGACAGTCTCACCCTCTCATGCCCAGGTTTTGGTCACACATGCAAGGTCAACCTCCTGCCCTGCAAAATATTTAGCCATTACACTGAAGGACTACAGTTTGCATCATGACACTATATCACATTTAAGAAACATTCACAGTGGGAAGAGCTACTCTGTAACTTTCTGCAATGGGCTGAATCTGTATCAACCCTTCCTTTATTCTTTAGAAACCATTCATACCCAAGTTCCCCCAAACACAATTATGATTTAGCTGGTCTTGTCTATAACACAAATACACTGGGGGAGCATTTGAATAGTGATGTAGTAATGAATTGTTACTGAATTGTCCACACCAGTTACACTTTATTTCTATAGTACCATGTTAAATAAGGACTACACTACAGGTTGATAGATTCAGGAGGGTAATCGTGTTAGTTGTAAGCAGGAGAACAAAGTTTGAGTACTGGTGCTTTTAAGTCCAACAAAGTTTTATTCAAGGTATAAGTGGTCTTAAAGGTGCTGCTGGACTCAAATTTCGTTCTACACTACAGGTTGTGTTTGCAGTATTAAACACTAGTGTTAGCTGTTGTTTACCACTCAATAATATGCAGTGTTATAAAAATAACACAAGTTATTACATGAGAAAATGCCTTTAAATATGGTCATCAGTATTGTAGTTGCCCATTTATATAAAATGGATATAATTGTGTAGCTGAAAAAGGGGATAGAAAGTGTCTAGTTATTGAATCAAATTTACCGTCTAGTAATCTGTCCTGTTTCTAGTCCAAGAAGAAACTCTGTGACTGTCCTTTTGGATGGCTCCTTGCTGCATTTGGATTGCACCACTGATGTGGTGCAATCTAGTGGAATAGGCTGCCTAAGGAGGTGGTGATCTCCCCCTGACTTGGATACACACTTTTCTTGGATGCTTTAGGATGCTTAGGGCTGATCCTGCGTTGAGCAGGGGGTTGGACTAGAAGGCCTGTATGGCCCCTTCCAACTCTATGATTCTATGATTCTATGTTGGTGGCCTATGTCAATGAAATTAGTTCTGCTTCTAGAAATAGGTCAAGAATACATGAGATTTCTTCATGTGTGTATATCACACTGTGCAGCAATAATGTTCTGACTCCCTTATGCTAATAAATATGTTTAGGTAAAGACCAATATGAAGAAAAGCATATATCTTATATCTTAGAGAGCTGAGCTTCAGCACTCCGAATGAATATACATTCTCAAAGGCCAGATGGCTCATTAGGATCCAGGGCAAGCACAAAAAAAAAAAAGTATGGAGGCAGGAAGGATGTAAGGAAGGAATGTTTGGGCAAAAACTTGGAATAAGTGGCATGTATTGTGCCCTAGCCTGGAGGAAGTTCTTGCTTAAGTATTTCTTCTTTTAAAGGAATCATCACTTAAGTTGCAGGGTGGCTTCTTAGCCAAGAGGAAAGCTTACATTTTTTCTCCGTTTAGTGATAGGATAGACTCATAATCTGTAACATTATTATATATATATATATATATATATCTGTAACCGCTCCACAGGATAAATAATAAATAATAAATAAAGTGTTAAGGGCAAGTTAGGAGGAGAAAGGGGCGAGTGCTGTCTGGGATAAAAACTTGGAGGGGCAAGTGTCACTCACTCTGGGACCAAGCGCGCCTCCCCATTGCCTGATTCCCCATTGTGGACTGTGCCTCGCTGCCGAGAAAGGAGCAGAGACACCACATCGAAGATGCAGCGGCCCTGCTCCTTTCTAGCCACATACCCTTCCAACTTGGCCGGGGAGCAGGGAAGGAATCCCCCACGTCCCACTACACCTTCCCGTGCCCACTGCAGTGGTGCTGGACTCCTGGACCTGACAGCCGCTGGCCCCGCCACATGGAAAGGGGCACCATGCGCCCCTCCACTGCTGACCTCCGCTCCAGACCCACCCAGGTAAGCTGCCAGCCACCACTAAACACCCCCCACCCCCAAAAAACTTCCTCCCCCTAACCACCCCCCAACATCTCCCTCTCTGCTCCTCCTTCTCCCCACCTGCCACCCTCCACAGTCGACATGCCATCCCACTGATCGCCCCCTTCTCCCTCGCTGACCACCCCAAAACCCCCCCACCAAGGCCCAGTGACTCCGCTACACTTCCCCCCCAAAAACCCTGCTACCAACCTTTGCCCCACCACCCACCCATCCATCCTTCCCCCCACCCCTACTTACCATTTCCAAGGTTGCCCCCTTCTCCCCCAGGCCACTCCGCGGCCGAACCATGCCGCAATGGCTACCAACTAAACCAAGCATATGCGGGCTTCCACACATGCGTCGATTCCTTCCCCCATGCTTGCCCCGCCCCCCCCACGACACACCACACATCTGCCAAGTCCCGTGAACGGGTGGCTTCCCTCCCCCAACCAGTCCTGTGCCCTCTGCTGCCCACCGCCAACCCGAGCCGTTGGGTCCGCCGCTGACCCGCTGCCCACCGCCGCTGCTGCCAACCCGCTGCCCACCGCCGACCCAAGCCGTCTCCACCCAGCAAACTCCCACCATCCCTCCCTAGCGCCACCGAGCACCCTCGCCACCCCTCGCCGCCCCTTGCCCATTTTTATAAATGTGCTTTATATCTAGTATATATATAATGCAAAATATTATATATATATATGTGTGTGTGTGTATGTATATATGTATATATAAAATATTTTGCATTATGTTGCACAACCTTTGTGTGCTTGGATTATTATTTGTTTTGCTTCTTTGTACAAATACTATCCATGATGGTATTTGGTTCATGGTAAGTTTTGGGTCAGCACTGCTTTATTTATTTTTAATATTTTATTTATTTACATTATTTATAATCTAACTTTTTACTGGGAATCAAGATAGGTTATATAGAATAAGTCAATACAATCAACATGATAGGACATCTAATAGAAAATGCAATAAGATTTGACTTGTAGAGGAAATTGGTGGGATTGATAAGGAGAAATCAGTAAGGGGTAGTCGAAGATTGACAGAAGGTTAGGGGTTATAGGTAAATAGCAGACAGACAGACAGATATGTTTATTACTCTTCAGCATCCAGTACTAAATAGATAGTAGAAGATTAAGGACAGTAGACAGATTTGGGCCAACAAACTGAATGTTTGAGGACTAAAACTAGTAAATACCCTGCACAAGATAGGCATACAGACCCAAAGTAGGATTGGGAAAACTAATATTGTGCAGAGGGGAAATGGGATGAGGATAGAGGGAGCCCCAGAAGAGCCAGTTAACCCAAGCATCTAGGCAGATGGCAGATATGGCAGTGGGAAGAGATTGGACAATAGAAAGAAAGCAAGATATATACATCCTAACAGCAGATGCTTCTGGGCTTCCCAGACCCACCCAGAAGCTCACTGTCTATCTCATCTCCATCCCATCCCTAGAAATGCAGTGGGAGAGGCCAAAGGTTCAAATCCACCTCCAGCATGGATGTTGTGTAATGCCAGATCCATCAATAACAAAACCTCAACTCTGTAATCATATATTGACAAATAGCTTTGGATTTGTCTGACTTCAAGCCAGGGAAGGGTGCTTCAGATCCAGGCTGAATCCAAAACAGTCTGAATCAATTCAGGCCAAATGCAGAACAGTTTGACATTTTTTTTTTGCACATGCCTAATAGAGCCATCCTTAGAGAGGTAGTGTGGAAAAATAAGAAATATAGCAGCACTTGAAAACTCTCAAATAAATTTACACTAATTCTGAGGTGAAAAAAGAAAGACGATTTTATGATAATTTGAAGTGGTTTTATAAAGAATCTGATGGAATTTCTAGAATATGTCTCATTTAAGAATGTTCTTTAATTGGATGGAGACCTTTTGTTGTTGTTTTATATTGGATTAAGGTGCTGTATATAATATTGTTTGGAATTAGATTCAGTAATTCTATGTAGAAAGAATGCCAACTTGGATGGACATCCTCCCCTTTAGATCCCTTTGTTTTTTGTTTGGTGTTCTTTTTTGTCTTATATTTTTTATGCGTTTGGTGTCTTTCTTTATTGAATGAAACAATAATGTATTTTGATGGTTTATTTCCATATGTATAATCAGATGGTTTTGTTGTATTGTATTTTTTTGGTGTAATTTTTGTTTATATGTCTATTTTTTTTTAATGAAAAGAAAAGGATTTTGGAAACCTGGAATTGACTACATTAGTTTTCTGTAGGGATAGTGGGTTTTTTTTTTTAGTAGAAGACAAATAAGTACTGCTTTGAGTGGCTGACAGAAGCTGCCCTGGGCAAGTGATTGATTCATAACAGGCACTATTAGTTCATTGATGTTATGCTCACATGATTTTAGCAGGCAGGATGTGCAAATATCCAAGGCCCAGTTAGTAGTCTTCAGGGATCACTGGATCTTGTCAACATTCATTACAGACTGGGTCAAAGTGGTTCATAAATAGACCAGACAGTTTATTAGGCATTTCCTCTGGTGTAGCTATGTTACAAGTGCTATCTAGATTAGAAGATATTCTTAATATTTTATCAGCAAAAAGCTTTGTAAAAGTGTCACAACTAATTGTCTGTCCCTGAGATGATAAAGGCTCAGATTCAGGAGTCAGCAGATACCATTGGGGTTTTCGTGAACAACCTGGTGCAATAGTAGCAGAGAAGTCATATTTCTTTGTTGCATTTATTGCTGTCTTAATGGTCTTGTATTCTAAGCTGACTCTTGTTTTAAAAGGCTCGAGAAATATAGGATGGAATAAAAGAACAGTAGAAGAAAAAATAGTCACAACAGTCACTAACTGCATTCACTTTCTGTATGGCTGCACTTTTATTATAATGCAAATAAAAACTTGTAAATTCAAATGAATGTATTTGCAAATGTTGAAACTGCAAATGAAAAAAGCACCTGCAAATTAAAAGTCCCCTCCTTTGTAATTAGCAAAGACATACAGGCCTGTTTCTCTCCTGTCTTTGGACTCTGAATGTTCAGCTTTTGCCACAGTTGTGAACACACCTTTATCTACAGCTATCACAAGCAAATACTTTGGAACCAGTTCATCCTATCTCTAATATCAACACAAAGTACAGTGGTATTAATATGCAAATATCAGGTTTATGATTAACGGCTCTGTAATTCTAAGGAACAGAGAGGACTTTAAAATAAAATGGCTTACAGTGGAGTTCAAACAGTGCACCCTTTGATTACTGCATTTGAAACTTAAGCAACAGTAAAAAGTATGCAAAAGCCTAAAAGCAAATCTTCTCAGGAGCTAAGAAATACAGGGCAGGTAAACATGCTCCTTGCAGAGTATTATGGCTATTAACCTTGTCAACTACCAACAAATATACACACAACACATGTATTCATGCATACTTCAGCCATTCCAAAACCACTTTTCTTTCACTTGTATAATCTTACAGCTGGACCTTGTAGCGCAGCCTCCTATCAGGGCAGGCGTCGAGTCAGTTGTAAGAATCTTATTATTGCTAATTTATTATATCAATATCTTTTTTAAAATGAATGAATGCATATGCACTTCGTTATTACATTCTCATTTAAAATTCTTGCAGTTGGATCATACCAATACATTCTGCTAATGGTGGCATTTTTCTTTTGCACATGGAGCTTTTGGCTGATGCAAACATTTCTTCTGCATTGGAAGAATGTTTTGGTCCATATACTAACATTTTTGCTAAACTAAAAACATATGGTGACCTAGAGTTTTTCTGAATTTCCACCATTGTGGCTGAAGAAGAAGAATTGGTTTTTATATTATGCGTTTCACTATCTGAAAGAGTTCCAAAGTGACGTACAATCACCTTCCTTTCCTCTCCCCACAACAGACATCCTGACCATTTCCGCATGAGGAATCTCTTCCTGGACAGCCTTCGAATGTTGGTGG
This sequence comes from Paroedura picta, assembly GCF_049243985.1. NCBI lineage: Eukaryota > Metazoa > Chordata > Lepidosauria > Squamata > Gekkonidae > Paroedura > Paroedura picta. The sequence continues at coordinate 113,746,534 of NC_135370.1, forward strand.
GTTGTAGAGTCCCCTCCACATGAAGTCACCTGCATCCTAAAGCTGTGCAGTAACTGGGTTGAGTTTTGGCCATTTTTAACTCACAATTTTGGGAATAGCCAAAACTGGATTTACATCCCTAAATTGTGCATTCCATCAGTGAGCAACCAGAGATTAGACCATATGTGTCAGGAATCAGGCTGAGCCCAGCCTGTGGAGTCCTAGGTAAATGCGCATCCGAAATCCAACAGTCAGTTGCAGATTTCAAAGAGAGCTTTATTAGGCAAAGTCCACAGATCGCTAAAGCAGGCCAAGATCTTCCTAAGCAAAGATCTTGATAATAACAAAGTACAAAGGCACCATGAAGGGTAGATATAGGGTCCGGTGAATAAGGGAGGGGGGACCGAAAGGTTTCGGCGGGAGAGCGAGCATAGGTGACAAAAGGAAAGCATTCCCAGGCTGGCCAGATGGCCCGGAGCCTTATCGGGAGGTTGGCACATTGTTGAGACTTTGCTGTCTCCGCAAGGACACTTACAGTAAGATTGATACATTCATTGAGGTTGTCCCCCCGCTGGGAAAGGAAGGGAGTGAGGTTCTCAAGAAACACATTTATGGCTATATGGCCTTGGCCAGAGAAGTCAGGGAAGTGTGAGAATATGCAGGCACCAACATGGCAGGAACCTAGGGGGGTTCATGACAATATGGAAGGGGAAATGCATTATAGTTTTGGCAGCTTTGTCCCATCCTTGCACCCGTCCTTCCCTCTCCATTTCCTGCTCAGAGTAATTTTTTTTTAATGGTGTAGTCCACATTGCAGAGCAAAGGTAAAATAAAATCTTCTTTAAAGTGTCCATGGTCTTTTTGGGATCAGGCAGGCGAAAAGAGCCCCATTTCTGTTTTCTGGAGGTTGGAAATGAGCTGGGAAAGGGGGGGTGATCAAGCATCCTTCTCCCAATAATACGGGGGGCTGAATGCTGTGTTTTTAAGCCAACCATTAACATAAAATGTCTTTTTGGGCACCAGAGACCATGTTCAGTATCTCAGAAATCCGCCCAGACAGAAATAAAATCCCAAAGAATAGGAATCCCCCACAAAAAAGGGAGGGGAATGCTGTATCATTCTGACATTTCTCCATAGCAACATGACAGTGTTGATTTTTTATTAAAAATGCATCTGTGTTGTGGCATTAACACACAGCAATGTGGAAGTGCCTTAAAAATTAATATCAGGACTTGGAGGGGGAGAAAGTTTCAGTCCATGAGAGAACTGTGCTGTGCCATGATTGCTGTGATTGACAAGCCAAGGAGCAGAGGGAGATGTTTGGCTTTCCCCCCCTTGTAGCCTCGTAAGGAGACAAAAAATGTGAGAGGGGTCTCCCTCTGAGGAGGGCTGCAAGCATGAGATTTACCATTTGCAAGCAGGAAGCTACTCACATTTTACCCCTCTGTGAAGAAATTGTCCCTGTGAGGTAGGTGGGGCTGAGAGAGCCCTGACAGGACTGTTTCGTGAGAACAGCACTGTCAGGTTTATGATGAACCCAAAGTCACCCAGCTGGCTGCATGTGGAAGAGTAGGGAAACAAACCCAGCTTGCCAGATGAGAAGCTGCCGCTCTTAACCACTATATTAGGTTGTTCAGATGAACAGATAACAATACTCTAGAAGGCTGGTTAATTTATATGAGGTAACCAAACAACCAACTTCATTCTCAGAAAGTAGGGTTATGCAATCATATGTAAAGATGCTGCAGCACTCAGATTGGAGCAGATTACTTGATCTGTTTTGTTTGTGTTGAGTAGCCATGAATGCCTGCCACAGGTTCCCAAAACAGTACAGGCATAAACAATTCAAACTGATCAGCAGCCATTAGTGTCACTAGGGACTATTTAGACCAGCCTTTCTCAACCTTTTGACCATTGAGAACCCCCTGAAACATTCTTCAGGCTTCAACAACAACAAACAGAAGTGATGTCAGTAGGCCACACCTTCCTGCCACACTCCCAGAGGTCACATGCCACCAGAAGTGCCATCACCCAGACACTCCCACCAGATTAAGTTCTTTGTAAAAGTAATTTGTAAAAACTACTTTGGGGCCTCCTTGGAAATTGAGAAAGAGAAGCAAGCACTGTAAAATTCCTGGAGATCTGGGGTGGAGCCTGGGAAGGATAGAGTCTGAGGAGGGGAAGGAGCTCAGCAAGAGTATGATCCCACTCTTATATGCCGTTAAAGGTTTTGAATTTTTTGATCCCATCCAGCCCAACTTCTGAAGCTGTTGTTTTCTTCAGGAAGCTAAGCAGGGTTGGCCCTGGACAGCACTGGGATGGGAAACCACCAAGGTAGTCCAGGGTTGCTACTACCCAGAAGTGGGCAATGGAAAGTCACCTTGGAACATGTCTCACTAGGAAAACACAGCTACAGTAGGAGGAGTCAGACTGCTGCCCTCATTGTCCCAAATTTCCTCAGTGACTTCTATTGCCCCCCAAATCCTCCCCACCACCCTGGATCCTTCCATTGCCCCTAATTTAAACAATGGTCAGCTGAGCAGAGCAGTTATGCAGCAAGGTGGGGATAGTGGATCTTCACTGGGCTGTGTGAGAATGTGTATGCATGAAAAGCCAATTGTGGTAAAGAATACAGTGAAACAACCTGCCAGACACCCCCAAACAAATAGATTGTTTTTGTGAAATGTAAGAGCACAGAGTGATTTCAAAGAAGAAGAATGAATTTTTCCATAGTCCTGACTGCCAAATATTTGGCACACAAATTCCCACTACATCCTGAATATATGTTGCTGAGTATAATCCAGGACATTTTCCCATGCAAAACAGGTGACTTCTTTTACCACAGCGGCGAGGATGGTGTTAGAAAGAAGATGGAGACAAGAAGACATTCCAGAAATGACAGGCTGGATTGAAAAATTGGAAGAACTGGCAAAAGTGGTGAAGCTTACTAAGTTAGTGAATGGTAGACTAGCAGAAGAATATGAAGAACATTGGGGGTACTTTACAAAGTACTAAGCCAGATAGTTAACTGTATTAGTAAGATATTAGGATAATTGCTATATTCTAATTGTATAATCTTTTATTTCTGTTTCTTTTCTTCTTCTTATAAACTTAATAATAGCTGGTAAAATCCAGCAATTAAAAAATATATGAATTCTGTGCTAGAGATTTTTGAAAATAGGACTGAAAATAAAAAGCTAGTATTGTAATGCCCTTTCAGCAGTATGTACTTTGGAATAGTATGTATAGCTTCATTTACTATGTCTCAAAGAATCTGGAAAAGGAGCTGAAAGGGTCAACTAAAACAATGAGGTGGCTGGAGAAACATCCCTAAATTTCAATAGGAAAGAAAAATTGAGAATTTTTGTTTAGAAAGATTGGTAATACAGAATTACGTGAAAGTGTGGAGACCTATTCCACACGAAGGACTATGCACTGTGCTGCCACGCGGTTCTTAGACCTGGGCAGATTGCCCTACTGTTTCCTGGCTCCACACAGGGGGGCGTTTTGGCCAATGTGCCTTATTGACCATGGATTTGTGTCTCCAGATGAGGCAGCCAGGGCAGTGAGATTCTGTTGCCGGGGGCATTCCTTTTTATTTTTAAAAAGGTGGGATTGCATTACAATGCAATCCCATCTTCTTAAAAACAAAAAAGCCCCAGGCAGCTCCAAGGCACTGTGCAGCACCACAAAGCCACCTGCAGCATGTTTTCTTCCTTCTGGGACACAGTAGGTTGGGTGAGGGCAAAGAGGACTTGAGCCAGGACGGCCTGACTCTTCCCTCCCAGATGGCCTTGGCCTGACATAGGCCTTGATGGAGACTGCGGCAAGGAAGGGAATGCAGAAGAATCAGTGTTCCCTTGCCATGGGGCAAATGGAGGGCCTGAGTCGGGCCAGCACCAAGTTTTGGCCTGGGCCAAATTCCCATGCAAATAAGATCAGAGAGAAGAAAAAGAAAATCTGGGTTTTATACCCAGTTTCAAAGCAACATACAATCACCTTCTTTTTCTCTTCCCACAGCAGACACCCTGTGAGGTAGGTGAGGCTGAAACAGCTTCAACAGAACTATGATTGGCCCAAGGTTATCCAGCTGGGTGCACGTAGAGGAGTGGGGAATCAAACAGCTCTGCAGATTAGGAGCCTCTTCTTTTAACCTCTACACCAAACTGACCCTCGATTACCATTTTGAATGTGGTATCACCATTGAAATTGATGGAGTGCCAATTCAGATCATTCAGAATGAAGTCCTTCTTCACACATAATTAACCACAGGATGTACCAATGGCCACTAGCATAGAATAGTCAAGCATGTGGACAGGCCTATCAACGTCTGTTGCCATAATGGCTAAATGAATCTTCCCATGCTCAAAGGCAGCAAACCTTTGAACACCAGGTATTTGGAGGCAACAGCAAGGGAAGCTGTTCATGTTCTTTTAATGAGCTTCCCAGAGGCAGTTGGCTGGCCACTGTGCCTTGGAAACAGGATGCTGAACTAGATAAGAATTCTTATGTTCTCTCTCTCACACACAAACAGAGATTTCTTTGCTGTATATGTGTAAGAGACCTTGTAGGGTTTTCAAGGCAAGAGAGGCATTGCTTTCCTCTGTGTAGCAACCCTTAACTTCCTTGAATGGTCTCCCATCCAAACACCATTCAGGGCCAACCCTGCTTAGCTTCTGAGATCTGATGAGACTGGGCTAACTTAAGCCATCCATGTCAGGTTCCTTGCTGTTTGGGAAAGTGATATTGATCTAACTTGTAGGGTAGTGTAAAGATTACAATATATGTTCAGCCTGGAGAAAAGGAGGTTGAGAGGGGACATGATAGCCCTCTTTAAATATTTGAAAGTATTTGTCACTTGAAGGAGGGCAGGATGCTATTTCCGTTGGCTGCAGAGGAAAGGACACGCAGTAATGGGTTTAAACTACAAGTACAATGATATAGGCTAGATATCAGGAAAAAGATTTTCACAGTCAGAGTAGTTCAGCAGTGGAATAGGCTGCCTAAGGAGGTGGTGAGCATCCCTCACTGGCAGTCTTCAAGCAAAGGTTAGAAGCACACTTTTCTTGGATGCTTTAGAATGTTTTGGGCTGATCCTGCGTTGAGCAGGGGGTTGAACTAGATGGCCTGTATGGCCCCTTCCAACTCTATGGGGCTTTTCGCACACCTTCAAAATCGCACAATGGTTGCCAATTGAAAACGCTACTGATTTGCCATTATGCACAACGTCGTTGACAATCTGCCACACACCTGAAACCGATCCGCAAAAAGCGCTTCCTTGTAGCACTTTCAGGGAAATCCCCAAAAGTGGATTCACCCTCCGGAAAGCGCTACACTCCTGCAACCAATCTGCAACACTAGTGGGAAAGTTCTGTGCGTTACCATTGTTGTGGTTTCTACAAAGTCCCTCCCCCTGGCTCTCTCCTCTGATCTTCCGGCGAAGCGATCGCCATTTTTTTTTTCTCCGAGCGAGCGAAGTTCAACCCACTAGCAAGCCTGTTTAGAGGCTTCCCCGGCTTCAGTCCCTCCCCAGAGCTGTTTATTCACTAAGCACAAACAACAGACAAGCCCGTTTGCTGATGTGTTTTCCCTTTATTTTTTACACTGTTTTCGGCCGAAAATCGGGCCCGTGAGGGGGGGGGATTTTTTTTTTTACTTGGGGGGAGCGTGGCAACGATGAAACGACAGCTCAAACACACCTGCCAGCTGATGGGTCTCTCCGTTGCAACGAATCAACACATATTCGTTGCAATGGGTTTGTTTTTTTAAAAAAAAAACCTTTCTTAAAGGGAAAGGGGCTGTTTGGGAGCATGCTAACGGCTGCCCATTGGCTGCTTGACGGCCAGGGGCAAGACGAGCTTGGCAATAGCGCTTCCTGTCTAGCGATTTTTGCTGAGACCAGAAGCTTGTGGGAAACGATAGATACGCAACTGGATTACACTACAAAGTCTGGTATGCATAATGACGAATTGCACTATTTTAAATGGCGATTTTTCGTTCAGCAAACAATTTGCTACAAGGATCCCGGTGCGGAAAGCCCCTATGATTCTGTGATTCTCTCTCTCTCTCTCTCTCTCTCTCTCTCTCTCTCTCTCTCTCTCTCTCTCTCTCCATGGGAGAGCAATCCTCAGGGCCTCTGAGGTGGACAGCCATTGGTGCAATTGTGGCAGTCCTGGTCTGTTCTCTATGGATTTTCCACAGGGGATAATAACAGCATGTGTCCCTTTGCAAAGCACAGTAATCAATCACCAGCTGCTGATCTGATCAGCACCCCCCCCCCCATAGGGTTGCCAGACTCAGGGGGTAGAGCTGGTAGTGGGTTGAATTTGGGACTGGGAGGGACCTCAGTGGAGTTTAATGCTGTGGTGCCCACCCTCCAAAGCAGCCATTTTCTCCAGGGAAAATCATCTCTTTAGTCTGCAAATGCGCTATAATTCCAGGGGATCGTCAGGTCCTACCTGGGGACTGGCATCCTTACCCTCCCCCCAGGAACCAGCAGACAGGGGAATAGTGTGGCCTAAGCAGCCCCTTCCCCAATCAACAGCACCCAGTACCCACATGCAACCATCCCAGCTTCAAGTCACAAATTCCCTTTCCCCTCAAGTAATTAAAAATAGGAAGATCAGTAACAATAACAAACATGGAGGCTGGCCTTGAAACCACAGGCCCCCCCCCCCACTAGTATTGTCATCACTGAACCAAGAGGGGTCATTCAAGGGGGGCATGCTAACAGGTACTGGGCACTCTACTGCAGCCCTGACATAAGTAGCGTCTTATTGAAGAAGTGTTGGTACTTATATGCCAAAGCAGTCTCAAATCGGCTTACAATCACCTTCCCTTTCCTCTCCCCACAACAGACACCCTGTGAGGTAGGTGAGGCTGAAAGAGCCCTGATATCACTGCTCAGTCCGAACAGCTTTATCAGTGCTGGGGAATCAAACCCAGCTCGCCAGATTAGAAGCTGGCACTCCTAACCACTACACCAAGCTGTTTCAGCTGTTGTCAGGAATTGTTATTTATAATTCAGTTGAGTAAATACAAGAATGGCAAGTAGATTAAATATTTACGTGGGGAACAGTGGGGCTTCTTGCCCCATCACAACAGAATGGCGGCAGCCTGGCATGGCTGCCGCCGTACATAATAGGTCTCAGAGTGCTTTTGCAGCTGGATTTTCTGGAAAATCTATTTCTAAGGTGTATCGAAAGTGCATTATACAACTTGTGCGGCATGTCTTCAGGAGTTAGTGGCATACCATGTTTGTTTGTTTAAATTATATGTGTTTCTTTGTAAGTTGATTTGAGCCACTGGTGTCCAGCAGATCAGGTTAGAAATGGACAAAATAAGTTTTACATAAATAGATATCGTGATGGAGCTTTTTCTCTCTGAAAATTTCACCTGCTGTTGTAGATATTCTTCAGCTAAATAGGCATTGGTGGCATAAACCTGTATCTGCATGTGTGTATTTAAAAAGACACTAACTACACTATGCTGGACCATTATCTAAATATGCCTTGTTTGTGAATGTGTGGTCCCCTTCATATGTCCAGAGCACTCCTTTAATGACATAGAGGACTGAGTTAGAGTTTCCTGGCATATGACTTTCCTCCAGCTTCCTTTAGCATAGTCAGAGCCATTGGTGTGCAGCACCTAGATCTCTCGCTTTGGTTGGCAGACAAAATCACACTTTGTGTGGTCATCTTCTGTGATCACAGTTAGGGAAACTGGTGTGGGACCATGCAGTCCTCAGCCGAGTGACACTCTTCTAAATCAGTTGAAGTCGCTGAGCTTACAATGGTGTAACCCTGCTCAGGATTACACCGCTAGGGTCGTTTCGTGGGCTATATGGATAGATCCTGCAGTATCCTGAATTATCAGCATGCACTTGCTGGAAACAGAAAGGCAGTGTGGTTAACAAGGTGAGCCAAGTTCATACATTCTGTTGGTTCTTTGTGAAATAACCATGGTCACTCCTTGTGGAGGTATGCCACCTTCCATTTGTGCCAAGTTTTTGTACTGCTCTGTTTTGTGATACAAGTAGGAAGGGATGCATATAGGCACAAATTATCTGACAAGTGCACCAACTGATTTTGTCCGGTGATGGCAAATGAAAACTTGGAAGGAGAAAAATAATCTTTTAGCTCTGGGATGTTTGCTCCGGCTTTCTGCCAGTGTAAACTGTTCCATGCAGTTTGTTTTCTGGTTTTATCTCCCCCCCCCCCAGCTTATTTCAGTTGTCTCATTTGAAATGAGCTGACAGCCTCATTTTTTCAGTCTATTTCTCTCCTAATTATATTTTACCAACTACCTGAAATAACCTGCCTTTAGTTAAAAAAACCCCAACAACCCACTATCTGAGAAACCAATGCCTCATCCATTAACAAGGCTTTTTTCTCTTTTGTTCTTGGGACACAAGTGTAACCTGGTTAGACTTGTTTTGTTTGTGCGCGAAGGTGTGAGTTGGCTGTATGCAAATGTTTGCCATCCCTGTGGGGTTTTTTGAAGTTTAATTTTAGCAGATCCAATCAGAATAACAGGAAGTGACCTAAGAATTCCCACAATTGGCTAGCTAAACATTCTAAGAAATGTTTTAAAATTAATATCACATCCATTTATATCTTCATTGCTCAGAGGTTTTTTGAAGCGATAGCCTGCCACCTACGTTTACCTAACATCTGGCAGAGTCTGTTTAGACTTTTCACTGCTTCTACGAAAGGATTTTCCCAACAGAACCAGCAGCTTAATGAGGTAAGGGCTTTTTACAAATCTCTATTTGTTTTTAAGCTCTTAAGAGGGAAAAAGCAGAGAGCACAAGTATGAACTAGGTTTGGAAGTAATGTTGAAATCTCAGCCTGGTTTTGAAAAGGCAATCTTTTGATCCAAAGCTTTTGAGAAGCTCTCATTAAAGTCTTCAGAGGCAATCCTGTACACTGGCAGCTCAAATCCCACTTGAAAAGAGTGTTTTAACTTTCCCAACTATGTGCAGGACTGCAGTGCTTTTAGTAGGAAACTGTAACAGCTATCTTTTTTAAAAAATAAAATAAACGATGGTATGTATTTACGCCTTCTGTATAAAGATACTATCTGCTCTTTGTGTTTACTGATCAATGTGCAGTTAGCCTTCGCAACAAGGCAAAGTATGATACTGATGAGGGACATAAAAATGCCAAATGCTCAGTGTTGGTTTTACACATCTTTTAATCCAGGATTGGGCATCCTATTCTTTTTTCTTGCTACTTCAACAATTTATTTCAAGCAGCTACTGATTCCTAAAAACTTTTAAAGAATAGCTCCAGGCTAATGCCAAAGGTTCTAGTATTTTGGTTGGTTCTAGTAACGAAAGAGACTTTTCTCACATTATTACACTACCATTTGGTAGTCCTGGATTGGGCTCCTGGTTTTGACGTTTAGGCTTTTCTACAGTGAACTTTCCTTCCTCTGCATCATCAAGAGTTACTAATATCTACGTATCATTAATGACTCTCGAGGTTCTCCTCATGGATTTGATATCTAGACACCGGTCACTACAAGGCTGAAGAACTTTAAGGAATGGACAAGACAAAGAGGTTTCAGAATCTGAATCTGGAGATGCTAGGGTACCCATTTCTACTGGCTTTTAGTTAGAATAACTCTAGAACAAGTGATCATAAATTGATCAAGATTTTACATATTAAAAAATAACAGTATTTTCTATCGTTCCTTATGATTTACAATAGAAAATTGCATTAATTAAATCAATAGTCTATACATGCAATTAAATCATAATAGGCATTGGTCTTATGGTTTAAACTTTAAACTATGTGTTCTTACATGTACAGTTTTGTTTTGTTTTTTGCTTTTATGTTTGAGAACATTAGACTTGTGGTGCTGAATAAATTGGAGACATGGCCTGTAACGTGTATAATTGGTGTAGAGAACTGATCAGTATTTTAACCTTTCATTTTAACTAGCCCTTTTCAGTCTGTTTGCATACGTTGATGTTTAAGAATTAGCTTGCATAGAATCCTTTCATAGAATCCTTTTTTCACTTCAAAAAGGATGTGGACAAAATTGAGAGGGTTCAGAGGAGAGCAATAAGAATATTTGGGGCCTGGGAACAAAGCTCTTATTAGGAAAGGCTGAGGGACTTGGAAATGTTCAGCCTGGAGAAGAGGATATTGAGAGGGGACACATGATTGCTGTCTTTAAGTATTTGAAAAGTTGTCACTTGGAGGAGGGCAGGGAGTAGTTCCTGTTGACAGCAGAGGATAGGACCTATACCCACAGTAATGGGCTTAAGCTACATGAAGAACAATATCGACCAGATATCAGGGGGGGGGGGAAACATTTCACAGTCAGAGTACATCAGCAGGAGAATTGACTGCCTAAGGAGTTCCCCCTCACTGGTGGTCTTCAAGCAGCAGCTGGACAAATACTTATCCTGGATGGTTTAGGTTGATCCTGCATTGAGTGGGGGGCTGGACTAGATGGCCTGAATGGCCCCGTCCAACTTTCTGATTCTATACACACTAGATAATGCATTTACAATCCACATTCAAAGCACTTTGCAATTAGATTTTTACTGTGTGAAATTGCAACGTGCACTTGCAAACGGTTGTAGAAGTAGATTGAAACTGCATTATTTAGTATATGTAAAAGCAGCACCTCACTAAAGAATGTTTGTTGATCATAGAAGTTAAGGGGAACACAATGACTTAAACTATAATTCAGACTGATAGTAATCTGTTTTCTAAAGGAATAGAGCTTATTATTGTTTTGAGGAATTCTGAATATCAAATTCCTTGAGGATTTATGTTTGCATTTGGAAATACTGTACTTCTTTCCGTCTCACAGCGTACATGCCTCTTTTTGCCCCATTGTATCCTCACAAGGAATTGAAAGGTTTAGAGAAAGAAAAAATATTTTCAGTATGAAAAACCATTCACAGTATATATGCAATAGTGCCACAGAGAGTATGGTCTACTATGATCACTTAGTAGAACATTTATCAGACAGGTGTTGGCCTTGCTGTAGTTAAGATCATGATATGTGACTATAATCTTAAAGTCATTGTTGATCTTTTGCAAGAGTCTATGTGCAAGTGACAGAAATCAACTGACAAATATAAGAGGGTCAAACTTACAGGTATAAATAGTAAAAGTTATATTAGCGCTTGTCATTTCCAGAGAATATCAAAATTAATATCCATGCTTTTACTTTGCTAAGTCAGCCTTGTGGTTGTTTGCCGTCATCCAAGGTGCTTACTTTATGTATGCCCCTTTCACAGTCTTTCACACACCAACACAGATGTGAATTGCTCCCTTAAGTTGTATCCCCCATACCACTGGGCAGTGAGTGTGAATATATGAATATTACCACCAAATGAGGGTTATATGTATATTCTAATCATGTATATATGATTGGCCCTGATGTTTTCACAAAGAGATAGATTCAGGTGGGTAGCCATGTTGGTCTGAAGTAGCAGAACACAGTTCAAATCCAGTGGCGTCTTTAAGACCAAGTATGTTTAATTCTGGGTACAAGCTTTCTTGTTTACACAAGCTTTCTTGTTTACAAGCTTTCTTGTTTACACACACTTCTTCAGTTACAATGAAACAGAAGCTGACAGTCCATATATATAGGTAGAGGGTGAGCAGTAAATTAGAATACAGCATAATAAAGATGTTTAACAGATTCAAGGACCAAACAGCTTAATTTGCAATTTGTTTGAGTTTAATTCTGGGGAGGGGGGAACATATCTATCTATATCAATTAAAATAAGAAGAGTTGATTCTTATATACTGCTTGTCTCTACCTGATGGAGTCTCAAAGCGGCTTACAGTCGCCTTCCATTTCCTCTCCCCACAACAGACCACAAAATATATCAATCTCCAATTGTGATATATTGTATGCTACTTTACTGCTCACGTGTATGGACTGGTAATTTCCATTTCATTGTCTGAAGAAATGTGTGTGCACAAAAAAACTTATACCTTAGATAAAACTTAAAGCTGTCATTGGACTTATTTTCACACACAGTCATTCATTTGCTGGGATTTTACTACAGGGAAGTGGGTCCCACTTTGCTATGTATGTGTCGAGGGGACCAATGAGGGGAAGAGTCTCAGCAGCTGCCCCAACCTTGGAACCCTTTTCTTCCAAGGACCAACAATAGCTAGAATGCAGCATTTAGTGGCCAGTGATGAGCATGACTGTCTTTATTTACAAGCAGGGGGAACGGCAAGTACTTGCAGGGAACTTCTCGTCCCCCCCCATCCTCTACCCCACTATCTTCTCTTTCCTTTCCCTGACAGCCCATATAGCCTCTAAAGTTTTCTATCCTTCCCACCAACCAGCCAACATATCTTTATCCAGTCTTCATCAATCCCTCTGGCCACTGTGTCCATGGGAGAAGTCTGGCCTGGTTACAAAAGTTACCCAGGCAAATTGTGTGGGTTATTAGTTGCTTCTGGGTAGAATTGCCAGGTTTCCTTTGGCCACTGGTGGGGGTTCAGGTGGGATTGGGTTGCTAGAACCAGGTTAGGAAACTCCTGGAGATTTGGGGATGGAACCTAGGAAGGACAGAGAACTCAGTGAGGTAACTTGGAGAGTCCACTTCTCAAAACATCCATTTTGTCCAGATGACCAGATCTCTATATTTGGAGATGAGGTATGTAATGCTGCAAGATTTCCAGGTACCACCTGGGAACTGGCACCCCTACATGCTAGAGATGGTCTCAGCAAGTCTTCCTTTATCAAGGGAAATTATGGGGTAAGGGGAGGTCCTTTTTCAGGGCTGTTTTGGCCTCCCCTGCTCCTTTCCCCCATAACTTTGCTTTTCAGAAGCCAAGGATTAGAAATATTGTGGGTGTCAATCCTCCACCCAAATGGCCACTGAACACTCAGCAGACATTCTTTTCTTAAAGCTATAGGTGTTTTCATTATTTTGAGAAGTTTTAATTAGCATTTTTTCAGAGTTTTGTGCAAGCCTGGGACTTCTTTTAAGGTTGTATAAATATCTCCCTCTGTTTATCCCTGCTTCCATTCTGCAGATTTTCTTGATCCATGCTCAATAGCCTGATTCAGAATGAGCTTTAATGAACAGGGCCCCCAAAAGGAGCCCATGGTTGTTTCTGAGGGACTTAGAATGTTCAGTTTGGAGAAGAGGAGGTTGAGAGGGGAAAGGTTGTCAGTGGTTCCTGTTGGCAGCAGAGGATAGGATCTACAGTAATGGATTTAAACTACATATACAAGAGTACTGGCTAGATATCAGGAAAAGTATTTTACAGTCAGAGTAGTTCAGCAGTGAAATAGCCTGCCTAAGGAGGTGGTGAGCTCTCCTCATTTGCAGTCTTTAAGCAACAGTTGGATAATGAAAAATGAAAAGCATGCCTACTGGATGGGGGATACGCTTCTAGGTAACACTGTGTGTGAACGAGACCTTGGAGTAATTGTGGATTGTAAACTAAACATGAGCAGGCAGTGTGATGTAGCGGTAAAAAAGACGAATGCCACTTTGGGCAGTATCAACAGGGGCATCACATCAAAATCACAAGATATTATAGTCCCATTGTATACGGCACTAGTCAGACCACACCTGGAGTACTGTGTGCAGTTCTGGAGGCCTCACTTCAAGAAGGACGTAGATAAAATTGAAAGGGTACAGAGAGGGACGAAGATGGTCTTGGGCCAAGGGACAAAGCCCTATGAAGATAGGTTGAGGGACTTGGGAATGTTCAGCCTGGAGAAAAGGAGGTTGAGAGGGGCCATGATAGCCCTCTTTAAGTATTTGAAAGGTTGTCACTTGGAGGAGGGCAGGATGCTGTTTCTGTTGGCTGCAGAGGAGAGGACACACAGTAATGGGTTTAAACTACAGGTACAACAATATAGGCTAGATATCAGGGAAAAAAATTCACAGTCAGAGTAGTTCAGCAGTGGAATAGGCTGCCTAAGGAGGTGGTGAACTCCCGCTCACTGTCAGTCTTCAAGCAAAGGCTAGATACACACTTTTCTTGGATGCTTTAGGATGGTTAGGGCTGATCCTGCATTGAGCAGGGGGTTGGACTAGATGGCCTGTATGGCCCCTTACAACTCTATGATTCTATGATTCTAGAGCAACAGATAATTTTCCTCCTTTCTTTTCCGTGTTTTTTTCCCTTCCAAGCAGCTAATCCACTGTTATCTTTCTCCCATCCTCAGTTTTTCCTCCTTCTCTTTCCTTGGCAGCCTTTATCTGAAAAAGTGTGGGCCAGTTACGAGATGGTAGGCTTGCTGCTAGTCTTCACCCAGTTGCACAGTGAGGAAGTTGCAATAACTTGTGGGAAACACCTTCCCTTCCCCTGTATCCCCCTACCTGTATTATTTCACTGTCCATGACAGCCCCCCTATTCCCCCTTTATTTGCTTTCTACTGTCCTTCCCACCCACTCACCCACTAACAAACCTAGCTTTTATCTGCATCCCATGTTCAGCTATATGTATTTACTTCATTTATACCCGCCTTTCTCCCCAAGAGAACCCAAAGCAGTTACAATATTCTCCTGGAAGCAGCTTGGCCTGATTAAGTCATACAGGTCATGTGGTATGAAGTTGCCTGGTGGTTGCTGCTGGCCCTGGCAAATCTTCCCTTAAAGTCCAAATTCCAGTCTTTTATTCACAGAAACCAAAGTATGAAAGCTAGCAACACCACTGATGTTGTCTAGCAATGGCCACTGGGGGATTTCATTTCTTAAAGCTGCAGATGCAACTTCTATCATTTTGATGGGTTTAATTTCCCAACATTTGTTTGTTTTTTAATTTTAGGTTTTTTTTGTTTACCCACTGCTTTTCTCAGGTTGTAGAAAGACCTGTCTTGTCTGCCAATGGCCTGGATATAAGTTTCTACACATGTTGAAAATCTGTTTTTTATTATTCTGATGATTATTATATTTTTATATGAATCTTCTTCCTGAGTGCTTTATAGATGGGAAGGAGACGAACAGTTCAAAGCTGCTTTGTGATCTATAGATAGGCAAGGATTTCAGCCTGGGCTTTTCACGTCGAAATCTTTACCCATTGAAATACATTGACATATGTAGGTTCAGTATTTGAGTTCAAGACAAACTAAAAAGGATTAAGTTGCAATTTTGGAAACACTGAGGGCCTTTCCACACAAGGACCAATGTTGCCAATTGGTCCCACAAAGCAGAAATGCTATTTTTAAAAGTGCAATCTTGGCGTTACACATACCTGCTTTTTTAATGGAATTCAGTAGCGTTTCATTCGTTTCCCACAGGTTTCTGGTCTCGCAAAAATTGCTAGACAGGAAGCGATTTTTTCTGTGCTTTGTTCTGTCCCTGGCCGTCAATCAAATGTACAGCCAATGGGTGGTTGTTATCATGCCCCTAGGGCCTCTTGTGGCGCAGAGTGGTAAGGCAGCCGTCTGAAAGCTTTGCCCATAAGGCTGGGAGTTCAATCCCAGCAGCCGGCTCAAGGTTGACTCAGCCTTCCATCCTTCCGAGGTCGGTAAAATGAGTACCCAGCTTGCTGGGGGGTAAACGGTC
The DNA here is from genome assembly GCF_049243985.1 of Paroedura picta. Taxonomy (NCBI): domain Eukaryota; kingdom Metazoa; phylum Chordata; class Lepidosauria; order Squamata; family Gekkonidae; genus Paroedura; species Paroedura picta. Next base: position 113,762,030 of record NC_135370.1, read on the forward strand.
ATGACTGGGGAAGGCACTGGCAAACCACCCCGTATTGAGTCTGCCATGAAAACGCTAGAGGGCGTCACCCCAAGGGTCAGACATGACTCGGTGCTTGCACAGGGGATACCTTTACCTTTACCTTTATCATGCCCCGGGAAAGCCCCTTTCCCTTTAAGAACAGGTTTAAAAAAAAGCACGTTGCAACGATTATGCCTTGATTCGTTACAACGGAGAGACCCATCTAGCTGGCAGCTGGCATGTGAGCTGGTGATTCATCGTTACCATGCTCCCCCCAAGTGAAAAGAAAAATCCCCCCCCCGAATGGGTGCAAATGGGGCTGTGTTGTGCTTGGGAACTTAGGGGAGTTTTAAAGCACTTCTGTGGAGGGACTGTAGCCAGAGAAGCCTCGCTGGGTGAATGAAGGCTCGCTGGTTCGTTGCTTTCTGCTTGCTCTGAGAAAAAAAATGGCGACCGCTTCTCTGGAAGTTCGGAGGAGAGAGCCAGGGGGAGGGACTTTGTTGGAACCGCAACAATGGGAATGCACAGGTCTTTTTTGCTACTGTTGCAGATTGTTGGCAAGAGTGTAGCACTTTTCGGAGGGTGAATCCACTTTTCCCGATTTCCCTTTAAGTGCTACAACGAATCGCTTCTTGCGGGACTGTTTCAGGAGTGTGGCAGATTGTGTGGGACATTTTGCGGAACTGCAAATTAGTAGCGTTTACAATTTGCAAGCCTTCTGCTACATTAAAGTCATGCGGAATGGCCCTGAGCTCAGTTACTTTGCTTCTGAGCAGGCACACTGAGGACAGTTCTGAAAGCTCCATTCCTTCACCTGGACAGTTTCCATAATAGGAATATTGTTCAGATTTGCATTTTTGAAGGATCAAGTTTTTCATCCATTTCTGCACTGAAATTCACCTCCTCGGGCGCAGACCCAAATTGCCCCCTTACTTGTCCCATAGCAAAGGAATCCACAGAAAACCAGTTTAAAGTGGGATCTAATGGGATCTAATTTGGGGCTGCCAAATGAGGAAATTAATACAATAAGATTTTTCCCAACACCCACCATTTTGAGTTGTTTGGGAACACCCCTTTGCTCATCGCTGTCCTCCTTCCCCCTCCCTCCCCCTCCCTCCCTCTCCCCATCCATTCTAAAAAAATCTGCCTTTTAAAAAAAGGCAGTGATCAAAATATAACACTATTTTAGGCTTTTAAAAAAGCAGTCTTCCAGCCTTATACAACAATGTTATCATGTTATAACATTATAACTCAGTTTTAAAAAATTGCATTCCCCCCATTTTGGGGGGAAGGGAAGAGGTGATCAAGGGTACAGAATGGTGAGATTAAGGGGCACAATGAAAACAAAGGTGCAAGCAAGCACAATTTTTCAAAGGACACATATTTGGAAAAGGGGAAGGAAGCATTGTGTGATGGGGGGCTGCCTCAGTTGGACTCAATACAGAGGGCAAGTGCAAAAAAAAATTCAGACTGGGAAATAAGGGGAGGAAAGCCCAAATGTGGAAAGGTTAGAATTGACTTTTAGCATCCAAAAGAAATCCAAAGCAAAGCTAAAACAAGGCATATCTCCTAATATGGAAATGGTCCTGGTTTTGCAAGTTTATTTATTTATTTATTGCATTTGTCACTGCCCTCCCCTGGACCAGCTGTACTTTCTGAGGGCCATTCCGCCCAGCGTTAATGTTGCTGAAGTGTTACCATTGTGTAACGCTATTTATTTTTTGTTATTCACGACATCGTACACAATCTGCAACACTCCTGCAATACTCCCACAAAAATCATTTCATTGTAGCGCTTTTCGGGGAACCCACAAAAGTGGATTCCCCCTAAAAAAAACCCCACTAGACTCTTGAGAACAACCTGCAACACATCCAAAAAAGACATGTGCATTCTCAGTATAGCGGTAGCAAGCATGTCCCTCCCTAAGCTCTCGCACCCGAGCTTCCGGCATCGCGATCACCATTTCCCCCCCTTAAACCGACAAAAGCAATGAATAAGCGATGCGTCTTTGGCTGAAATCCCTTCACAAGCAATTGTCTGTAAAGTTTCCAAGCACAATACAGCCCCCCATTCGACACTGCCTGTAATTTCAGCCAGAAATAGCACGGGGGGGGGGGGTTACTTTAAGAGTGTGTAAACTATTAAGCGCCAGCTCCCACCCCAGCGAAAAAGGTCTTTTCTGATACATCAAATTAACGAATATGTGTTGCTAATGGTGTTTTGGGGTTTTTAAAAGTTTCTAAAGGGAAGCATGAACACAACAGTTAATTGGCTGTTCTGTTTGATTGATGGCCAGGGGCGGGAGGAGAGCCTTTTTTTCGATAGAAATGGCTGTGTGCACTACTGAGACCTGCCGCTTTTGATCACAGCACTTTTCAATAGCGCTCAGATTTAGCAAGATTGCCCATTGTGCAGAATGGCCCTGCATCAAGGCTAAGGGCAGGCCTGTATAGAGCAAGTAGCCGAAGTCCAGTCTAGAAGTGACTGTTGCATGGATCACTATGGCTAGGTGTTCCGGGGCCAAGAAGGGCACTAGTAGTTTGGCTTGGTGAAAGGGAGAGGGAGACAGGTGCAAGGGCGGAACAAGCCAGGTGGCTTTAGCGTGTTTGAGCCTTCATACCTTTCCTCTGCTGGTTGCCTGCTAGTTGCTCTCCGGTAGCTCGCACTATAGGTTGGTGAATCCAGTTTATGTGATTCCCAAATTCGCGCTTTAAAATGGAGGATGTAGCAAGCTGATTACTGCCCAGATGCTGGATGTTAGCGACATCATAGGAATATAGTGGCTGGAATATAGAGACTTCTTTTGGCAAACATTACACTACATTTAATGTGTGCAGAAATGCCCAGGGCCATTCCACACCTGATAAATATAGTGAAATGCTTACTTTCTGCAGGTGTTTTGCACAATGTCGCCAACATACAGCATCCAAGCAGCAAACCGGTAGCTACACCATCTATTTTAAAGCGCTAGCTGGGGAATCACATAAAGTGGATTCCCTAAACTATGTAATACTAGCCAGAGGAGAGCAACCAGCAAGCCACATGCCAAGGAAATGTGTAGAACCGAAGTAGCACTATTTCCACCTCCAGTGCCTGTCCTTGCACCCGCCTCCCTATCCCTTCTTGCAGGGATGTTTTTTTTTTTTAAGCAAAGTTCCTGGAGCAATGAATAGGTTAATTTAAATTGTGTTAAATTGTGCAGGAAAAACAAAAAACAATTCCTCTCCCCCAATTAAAACACAAAGCATGCCTCTCTAAAGTCCCCCCCCCCAAAAAAAATCAGGCTTGAGATTAATTTTTAAAAGATTCAAGGCTCATGATGCCAAAAGGGGTGGCATTAAAAAAAGGCACTATGCATCTCTGATTAGCTGCATAGACATCTCAATGGCTATGTCTGTAGGCCTACAACCTCTGCAGTCTTCGAAGAGCTCATTCTTCCATTGCAAGAGTTCTGCATTCCAGAATGCAATGCTGCCTTTTATCTAGGGATCACAGCTATACAGGACAGCTTGTATTCCCCTTTCTTGCAGGAAGGATGCAATGGTGGTGATGTCCACATGCAACTTCTCTGCCAAGGCCCTGGTCTGTAGGAGAACAGCTGGCTCCAGTGCAGAGGCCAGTGTCCAATCCAGCCCTTGAATATGACTTGCCCCAGGCTGACTGTATGAGTGCACACCACATTAGTGGTGCCCTGAAAGGTCTTGAGACACACACCATTTGGGAGAGGGTCAGCCAGTCATTGGAGCTGATGCTGAACTCTTCCTCATGCAGGATGGTCATGGAGGAGATGATGTCCTGCTTCATGCTCTCCTGCTCCACCAGATGCACAATAATGGTGTAGGTGGAGATTGTCTTCCCCCTCCCCATGCCTCTCATGCAGAAGACAGGAAGGCTTGATTCAGTACAAGACGTTTGAAGCAAGGCCTACATCTCAAAGGAAGATTCCTCTCATATCTGCATTTCTCTCCTTCCAGATTTGCCTTTGGAGAATTATGGGTGGCCCAGCCAGCCCAAAACCAACAGGTATTTCTTTTCCTCTGTGGAGCAGAAGAATTCACAGCAGATTGTGTCAACCCTTGGGGGGCTGAGTGCACTGGTGTTGGAGAATTGTGTGCGCTGGTCATACTTCCCTTGCTTGTCTGATGGGGTGCCTGCAAAGCTATCATCAAGGGGTAATTTTGGGGAGTTCCTGTCAGAAGTCTCTTGTCATGTTTGCTTTTCTGTCCTTCCAAATTTGCCTTTGGAGAATTGTGGGTGGCCCAGCCAGGCTGACATGGCAGGTGTTTCTTTTCCTCCACAGAGTAGAAGAATTTGCTGTGGGTTGTGGTAGCCCTTGGGGATTGGGGCTGTGAGAATTGTGAACACTGGGCATACTTCCAATGCTAATCTGGTGGAGCTGGGGTGCCCACCAAGCTGTAATCATGGGGTCACAGAAAGCTCATGACAACCAATTGTTTTCAATGGATTTGGTATTGGACAGTAAATTGACTGCTAGTTCATATATACTTTCTGAGTTGGGAATTCTATGAGCTTGTTCATCGGTCTTCTCTGTCTTCTTACTACAACATTAATAGTTGCCAGTGAAAACATGCAGTGCAATCCTCTAAATAGTCTAAAATAGTGGTCCCCAACCTTTTTGAGGCTGGGGACCGGTGGCAGAAAGCAGGGCGATTGCTCGGCCACGCATGCAGTGCATTTTTGCCAGTCCCGCCACCCAGAAAAATGCTCCCTAGGCCCCGGGAAGGCGCTCCGCGGCTCGCAGAGCCATGGAGCGCCCTCCCTTGGGCCTGGGGAGCATTTTTTCACATCCAGCTGCCCAGACTAAAGCTCCCCAGGCCCCGGGGAAGGCGCTCCGCCCTCCCCGGGGCCTGGGGAGCATTTTTGCAAGTCAGGGGGGAGAGGGAAAATGCTCCCTGGCCCCGGGGATGGCGTCTTCTCCGGGGCCCAGGGAGCGTTTTTGCAGCGCTGGAAGCTCCGGACCCGGCCTGCAGCCTGCCGGCCCCGTCACCCTTCCTGCGCTGCACCCGCCCCTACTGCCTTCTCCCCAACCCTCAACATGCCCATTTTAAAAAATGGGCTTTGTCCCTAGTATAGCATATAAAGCTGGGACAATATTAATCACAAAATCCCTGTGTCAAAATCATTGATACCTGTAGCTTCTAGTTCCCCTTATTTTCTGTACTGTGAATCATTATACTAATTACTCATATTCAGTGTGATAAGTACCATAGTAGTAGACTTTGTAAATTGTTTTAATTTTCTTGCATGTGTGATTAGCAAAATATTTAAGACAAAATGCAAAGTGTTTTAATTGAAAATCTAAAATTCAACAACAGCACAATTACATCATTTCCCCCTTTAACCAGTACATGTAATATGCATTCAGATACTCTATAAACAAGTGTGCAATTATGGATATATCCACTTTGCATTGTGTTAAAGCAATTTGGACAATGCCTTTAACACTGTATCAATTAAAGATATGAGGGAAACACTGCTGTAGCTGCAAAAAATTTATAAAATATTGGTTTTGCGGTAGAGGAGGGAGGGCAAGGTGTTTCTGTTAAGGCCACATGGAATAAAAGTGACGACAATACATAAAAGGAACTGCAATTTACACAAATTTGAACTTTAGCTTGTTACTTCATTAATCAGGTTAGTGTATAATTATCCAGGTTTTATGTGGAATATAGAACACGTGAGTTACACATATCTCTGGTAATACACAGGAAAAACTTTACTGAAAATAATGTTGATTAATTAGTGGCATAACTAAGTTCTCTAATAATTTCTGTTTTATCAGATTTTCCATTCCTTCTAGATTTTCAGTCATCATCAGGATGATTTTGAGGTCCCCTCCTTTTTATGGATTAATTTACAAAGTCTTATTTTTCTGCGTTCTTGGGGGTGCCCTCAACAATGCAAAAACATTGGGAGTATTTGTGGTCTGCCTTGGTTAGGAGTTTTCATCACCCTCTTAGGACAAACAGATTATGATTAGGTAATGGTGATTATGACATTATTGCTGTTTGCCTTGTGAAATCTTACAACATAACTTGCTTGTATTTTAATTATTATCCATTATTACTTTGTTCATTTCTACCCCATCTTTCTCTCAAGCACAAAGTGTCTTTCCTCATTCTCTGCTTCCAGTAAACTTACATGGAAGAAGGCTAAAGCTGATGGTGCAAAATAAAGTAAAATATAATTCTCTTATTTTCTCCTTGAAACTAGGAATTTGAACTAGGGTTGTTTGGAGGTTAAAATGGAGTATGAGTAATTGGACCCTGATTGTGTGTTCACAATAAAGATTTACATTAAAGGGCATGGATGCTAAGCTAATAGGGAAATGGCTGCTTCATCACATGCCCTCCCTTCCCCATTCAAAGCCCACTGCCAGAAAACACAAACAGGAATGTGAGTTGCTGCCCACTCCCAATATTACTATGCACACTGAAGAGAACATTTTATTTAAACTGAGGGCATGTTGGTTTGCTGTCCCATAGCAATGCGAACTGTGCCATTAAAAAAAAATCAATCTGGAAATGAAGAGCGGAGGGCAAAACACAGCAGAAATTGTTGCGTGTTTCTCCTTCCCGACAGGCTTGCCCGTTTGAACAGTAAAGAGAAGCATCCAATGACATTGTGCTCAACCTGAAAATGACTTGCCTGACTTTTGAAATGAACAGTCAAAGGATGTTTGTGCTTATTCAATTTATTCATGGTTTATTTATTATTCATATATTATCTGTATTCAATTCTTCTATTATTACTTTTCTTAATCAGTTTTAAAAAATGACTGAAGGGTTCCATGTGCCATTCTCTAATATTCTGTAAAACATATTTTTTCTTCCTTTAAATCTTCCGTGTGAGAAATATGGGAAGCAAACACAAAAGTCATGGTTTCAAACAACTTCACAAGGGCAATTTGTATTTGTATGTAGCTTGTTAGTTCCTGTTGCTGACCTGGGAGTAAAACTCTTCCTTTTGCATGGGTGGCATTCTTTGTTGGTACTTGCTGTTAGCCACCTAGTGATTCCTAGACAAGACTCTTAGTTGTGACTGTCTGGTGCTTTTTGTGCCATTGTTTGCAAAACCTTGTGACAGCCTGTGCTTAAATTATAGAATGCCTTGAAAGAGGTACAACTACTGTCTCTTCCAGCACTTTCTTTCAAGAGACTTCACTATATTATTGTTCAGAGGCATCAGAACAAAGAAGAGGGGGTATATGTGTCTTCTTCCTTTCACAAGTGTGGTACTGCTTGTGACTACACATTTGCCATACTATATTCTGTTACCCTTCCTTACACTCTTTCACACTTCAAGTACAGCACTGCTTCTAATTATTTATCAAACAATATTCTCATACCTAGATGTGCTGCTTCACTTGTGGGTTAAACAAAAGTTCAGCCTCAAATATCAACTGTTGGGACTCATTTTAAGTAAACTGTTGCACAATGATTCTTTGTAAAAAGCAGTGGCTATTCATGCTGACAAGTTAAACCCTCTATTTCTCAAGAAAAGTAAGTAGAAACACTCTTAACTTCTAACTAGCTCAGGCTGTTGAGACAGATGCATTCTTTGCTAATATTTCAGCATACTAAAGCTTGGCTTGAGCGGGTTTGAACAGCAGGTGCAATAAAAAATAACAAAAATAATCATGCTGCCAACTCAAAGGAAAAGGTAGGGCTAATACCCTCTGGAAGGTATTGAGAAGATAACAGAAAGTCATGCCAGCAACTGAATTAATGGCTCTATTATGGTATGTTCTACCTTGACAACCTGCTTCCGGTGCTTTGACATATAAATGGTCCATTGTATTTTGGGGCAGCAGTTCCATTTACAGTATTCGCAGGCAGGAGGGGGAGCCATTCCCTGTAGCAGCAATGGAGGAGAATCGTTTTAGAGTGGGGGACGCTTTCTTGTTGAGCTGATGAGGAGGCAAATCTTCTTCCACTGCAGAAATGCACCGCTGGTTTCATGTTGAGATAATAGGCTAGATATCAGGAAAAAAAATTTCCCAGTCAGAGTAGTTCAGCAGTGGAATAGGCTGCCTCAGGAGGTGGTGAGCTCCCCCTCACTGGCAGTCTTCAAGCAAAGGTTGGATACACACTTTTCTTGGATGCTTTAGGATGCTTTGGGCTGATCCTGCGTTGAGCAGGGGGTTGGACTAGATGGCCTGTATGGCCCCTTCCGACTCTATGATTCTAGGAAGTCAGCATCCAAGGAAGTCAGCATGGATTTGTCTCCAACAGGTCCTGTCAGACCAACCTGGTTTCCTTTTTTGACCAAGTAACAGGTTTGCTGAATCGGGGAAATTCAGTTGATGTCATTTACTTGGATTTTAGTAAAGCTTTTGACAAGGTTTCCCATGATGTTCTGATGGATAAATTGAAGGACTGCAATCTGGATTTTCAGATAGTCAGGTGGATAGGGAATTGGTTAGAGAACCGCACTCAAAGAGTTGTTGTCAATGGTGTATCATCAGACTGGAGAGAGGTGAGTAGCGGGGTACCTCAGGGCTCGGTGCTTGGCGCGGTACTTTTTAACATATTTATTAATGATCTAGATGAGGGGGTGGAGGGACTACTCATCAAGTTTGCAGATGACACCAAATTGGGAGGACTGGCAAATAGAGACAGAGTTCAACGAGATCTGAACACAATGGAAAAATGGGCAAATGAGAACAAGATGCAATTTAATAAAGATAAGTGTAAAGTTCTGCATCTGGGTCAGAAAAATGAAAAGCATGCCTACTGGATGGGGGATACGCTTCTAGGTAACACTGTGTGTGAACGAGACCTTGGGGTACTTGTGGATTGTAAACTAAACATGAGCAGGCAGTGTGATGCAGCGGTAAAAAAGGCAAATGCCATTTTGGGCTGTATCAACAGAGGCATCACATCAAAATCACAAGATGTCATAGTCCCATTGTATACGGCACTGGTCAGACCACACTTGGAGTACTGTGTGCAGTTCTGGAGGCCTCACTTCAAGAAGGACGTTGATAAAATTGAAAGGGTACAGAGGAGAGCGACGAAGATGATCTGGGGCCAAGGGACCAAGCCCTATGAAGATAGGTTGAGGGATTTGGGAATGTTCAGCCTGGAGAAAAGGAGGTTGAGAGGGGACATGATAGCCCTCTTTAAGTATTTGAAAGGTTGTCACTTGGAGGAGGGCAGGATGCTGTTTTTGTTGGCTGCAGAGGAGAGGACACGCAGTAATGGGTTTAAACTTCAAGTACAACGATACAGGCTAGATATCAGGAAAAAAATTTTCACAGTCAGAGTAGTTCAGCAGTGGAATAGGCTGCCTAAGGAGGTGGTGAGCTCCCCCTCACTGGCAGTCTTCAAGCAGAGGTTGGATACACACTTTTCTTGGATGCTTTAGGATGCTTAGGGCTGATCCTGCGTTGAGCAGGGGGTTGGACTAGAAGGCCTGTATGGCCCCTTCCAACTCTATGATTCTATGATTCTAATCTCTGTTCTTTTGTTTATGGGGCTTTTTTTACAGAGAAAAATGCAAAAGACCCTTGTCACAGCTTAAATTCTAATAAAGTTATTGTTCCATACATTTATATGAGCCAAAGTTTAAAATGTGATGTTACACTCAGTGGGAAGAAATTATTTACCCATGGTTGTGGCTAGACATGTGAAGGAATTTCACTTCCACTGCATACTTCCATTATCATGACTGAAAACTGCACTCTTCATAAAATCTAGACAAATGTTCCCAATCAGTCCATGATACGACACTTAGGAAGTACACATAAACTTGCCAATTTTTTGTCATATTTGCTGCTGAAGCTCTGGAGTTACAGCAGTTTAAAAACAAAGTAAAATAGATGTCTTTTTAGTACAGAGAAGCCATGCTTTTCACATTTTTTTTTACATTGTCTTACACATTCAGCCTTACTGCAGCAGTTGTTCCTCCCCCCCCCCCCATACACACACCATTAGCCAAGGACAAAAGTTCAACAGAAGGGGGAGAAAAAAGCTAGGCATCTTGTTTCCTCGGGTTGTGGAATCTTGTTTTCCTCCTGAGCTGTGGAACTGCTGGGTCTGCAATCAGGATACCAGTGAGGATTAAGAAATGGAGCTAGAGCCCAACCACTTAAATAACACATACAGACTTTGGATTAATCCAAATACATGCGTACTAGGCTAGTGTTCTCTCAGTTGGTAGTATCTGGAGTGTCTCTTGGTAGTATCTGGTGTGGGATGAGACTGCGTGTGTAGACAACTGTATTCTCTCTCTTTCCTCTTTCCAGTAGTATGCTGATTGGAATGGGGAGTGAAAACAAAGTGTTTGTGGGTGGGGTTCGCTATGCTGTTTGTTCTGTTTTTAAAGATCTCTTTAGTTAGCTTCGCCTTGACCAAAACATGCAGAGCCAGGTATAATGGAAAGTATTCTAACATCATAGCAGTGCATGTGCATGAGAAGTATGATGGCAGGATGCAATATTATGACAGACCTTTTCAACCAACTGAGGGAATTTACACTTTTATTTTGGAGGACTAAGTATATTTTAAGCTATAAAGTTTGCACTCAGTTACCAGGTATTCTTAACCCAGCAAGTGTATCCGAAGAGGTTCACTGTGATGAGATAAGTTTTGTGGTGATTACTGAGACAGAATTGTATATAAACAAGTTTTTTTTTTTAAAAAAATACAGGTCGTTATAAAAGAACAATAGCAGCACATGTCTCCAGTTAGTCAAAGGACAAACCTGCCTGAGAAATACAAATTTGAGCTAGTTGCTCAGAGATTGGTTTGAATTTTCTTTTAATGCTTTCAGGTTTTCACTGACTAGCCTCTAGGTTGGATCCTCTCTCACACATAGAATTCCATCTATACCACCCTGCCCTTTCCCAAGAAATGCTACAAGGTCTGCTCATTACAAGTGACAAGCCTCATAATTGGATTATTCTCTCCTCGGGGTAGAGCTAAACAACTCTGCTGCACTACCAAGCAATGCTACCCACTCTGTCTGCTTTTTAGCTGAGACAGGCTTGAGCTATGACTGCTTTCTCCTTTCAGCAGATCTGAACTCTCTCCTCTGTCTTTCCCTCCAACATTCCATCCACATTCTGAAAGGTGATTGGATGCTGAAGCAGCACTCTTATAGGCTCAGTTGAATGGCTGTTTTCCCCTTCTGGAGCAGGACAGTTTCCTCTCTGCCTTAAACAGGTATTAAGAGATTGATCCATTTGATTTCTTGATAGAGTTGCCAAGCCCTGGTGCATATCCCCCCCCCCCCACGTTCCTAATGCTTGCCACCATTCCAAGTTGTGGGGAGTAGCAGGGGAGGTGGGAAAGTAGCACTGCTCATATGAAGTCATTTCTCAGGGAAAGGCTGGATATGATGGCACGTAGCTCCAGGACTTGCAGGAAACTATGGTTTTCATAGAGTTTCCCTCCAGTGGTTCCTAAAGATGCACCGACATTACTTGTGAGTTTTGCCCAATAGTGTCCCACAATGTCTCTGTCACCAGTAGTGCCCATTGTGTCTCTGTCCTCTTGGTTGCCAGGCTAAGTGGTTGCTGGTCATATGTTGATGACATCTGTGATCCCCAACATTTTTCAGCCTGTATGCACCTTGAAATTCTGACACAGGATGGTGAGTGCAACCACAAAATAGTTGCTGCAAGAGATGGAGCCAATGACATAATGGCTACTGCAATATTTGGGGCCATAAACACACATGAGAGCACAAGTACAGAGGAGAAGAGAGTAATTTTTAAAATATATAGCTAGAAAGAGGAGTGTGTGAGAGAATACAACCAACACTGTAATGACAGCTGATTCTGAAACATCATTTTAACCTGCACAGAGAATCACATCTCCAATGGTCAATCCAATAGCCAATCTTGTTTGCCAGGCAAAAGCCCTGCCAGGCACCAATAGGGTGGAATGGCTAGGCGACCAGTGGGAATCAAGGTGGGTCATGTGGGGAGGGGGACCACAGCATTCCAGAGATTCCTAGTGTGAACTGGCATCACTTCTGGATTTTCCCTGAAAGTGACATCATGCCAATGGTGTTTTTAACATTGTTTTATTTTTGCAAGCCACACAAAGTGGCAGCGAGGAACAAAAGTTGGGGTAGGCAGTCCTTTGCCCCTGGTGGGAATCCAGGAATCCTAGATCCTACCCACTTTTTAAAAACTCTTGGTGGGCATCAGGAAAGATTTCATATTGGGGACTGTTGTAATAAGGAATTAGAAATTGTGAGAAGCACTCTGGTACATTTTCTACAAATAGATTGTATGGGTAGGATTCTAGGAGGGCTGAAGGTGTCAATTATAGGCTTATCTCTTCCCTCTGGGCAAGATGATTGAGGGAATGATTTGGCTTTACTTGATTCTTTTCAGTCTGATTTCAGATGTTGTTTGGAACTGGCCAATTGTGCATGGGCAGAAAACACCAAGAAGGCAATCATATGGAAGCGGGGAAAATTCCTGCTTCCATATGACATTACCACCAGGCCACTGCCCTTCCGGACCTGGCATGAATCAGATCCCAGAATCCCCAGGCTAAGGTAACATGGAATCTTTTGAGTACCCTTAGCCTACTATGGGGGACAACAGTGCCTGTGCCACAGCAGGCCCATGAGGAGACCCAGATCCTTCCTGTCTTACATAGGCCCAGAGGGGGGGGGAAATGCCCCAGTCAGCCTTGGAGCACTTTGCCGTGCTGCGGGGTAGACCAGATCATTTATTTCCATTTTTCAGGAACATTTATTTCCATTGCAAAATAAATCCACCCAAAGCCCTCCCCCCGTGTGGTAGAACTAATCTACTGCTGCATTGTGTCCCCCATGGTGAAACAAAAAAACGGAGAGCTTTTTGCTCCACAGTAACACACTGTTGGTGGCCTGGCACAGTTACTGTCGTGCAGAATCGGCCACTGAAACAACAAAAGATGGAACAAAATAACCCAACATAAACTTGTATACACAAACTAGGAACCTGAAAGGTTGAGCAGCAGCAGAATATATTAAATATTAAAATGCAAATATTTATTTCAATATAGGCGCAAATATAAAATTTTAAAACAACAACATATGTCACATACTACTGAACAAATCCAAAACATTTTGACATATGGATAAATGACAAAAACCCAGAAAACCAAATGCATTTCAACCCCTCTTGGGGTCCTCTTCAGTGGTCTAATATTTAAATACATTTATGTGATAATAGGGGACTATAAGTTGGTAAACTACATGAACGAAGCCGTCATGTTAGTAATTTGATGTTTTAATGGGAATTTTAATGGGGTTAGTTGTTGTGACCCGCCTCGAGCCTGTCGGGAGAGGTGGGAAATAAATATAATAATAATAATAATAATAATAATAATAATAATAATAATAATAATAATAATAATAATAATAGATTTTATTGCTTTAGCAATGTGTTGATTGACATATTTGTGACATTTTAAAGGATAAATATAAAATGTTTTCTACAAACAAACCTGTAAATTCTACTACTAAAGTTAGAAAGAGTTGTAACCTGCTGCGGCCTAAAGAGATTTCACTCATTTGGAGCTCCCCAAAACATTTTAATGCTTCCAGTGAAAAGCAGAGTCCACAGACTTTTTCATGCATTACATTCTGTGAGAATAAAACCTTACCTTAAAAATACTGCCTGTTCTCTAAAAATCCATTCATTTTTTCACTGTTCCCATAATTTGCTGATTTTTGTCCATCTGAAAAATATGGGGGGGGGGGCTAAATTTTTATGTGTTGTTGATTGAAGAAAGATTGTCTTTAAAAAGCCACTGAATAATTCCAAAAGAAAAAAAATGTATAGCACTCCATAAATGTTCGGGGGGGGGGAATTTCTCATTCTTTTATATGCTATACTAGGAGCAAAGCCCCTAGAGCTTGTCAGTTGGAAGAGGAAGGGGAGGAGTTGTCCAGTCTGTAAGGGCAGGGGGTTGAATGTGTGTGTTGTGTGGGAGGTTGTGGTGGTGTGGTGGCAAATGAGGGCATGGGTATGGAGATACGGATGTCAAGAACCTGTGGTTTGGAATGTTCATTGAGTATGGGAGAGGACTGACCTTTGGAAATTGTGGCATAGTGGTTACAGATTAGCTTTCCAGAGCCATGTCTTCAGATATGGGAAAATCAGACTGAAGATTCTTCTTAGGGGAAGAATACATGGCAACCAATTCCCTCCCAGTTCTGTGTCATTTCCCTTCTTGTGTGAATTAGGCCACAGACACCGAAATGCCCCTCTGACCCAACACATGGGGTAGTCACAGTACACAGGTGTCCACCCTGTTCCTTCTTTTCAATTTTTTCACTGTTGATAAAATGTTATGTGCCCACATGCTTCTTTCATGGTTGCTCCTTAGAAGAAGAACGGATTTTTGTATCCTGTTGTTTAGTACCCAAAGGAGTCTCAAAGCAGTTTACAAACACCTTTTCTGTTTGTCTCCCTACAATAGTCAACCTGTGAGTTATGTGGGGCTGTGAGAAATCTAAGAGAACTGGGAATGGGCCGCAGTGACCCAGCAGGCCTCAGGTGTCTCAAAGCATTTTCCAATAGTCTTCCTTTCCTCTCCCCATAGTAGACTCCCGATTAGGGAGTTGGGGTAGAGAGCCTCACAGGGAAGCTGGCAACCCTAAGAGGAAGACTCTCTGTGCACAGCAGTCTTGACCTTAGTAAGGTTTTTTTTATACTGTTTTTTTATTTGCCAGGCCAAGGCTGGAAAAAGTCAAGTCAGTTCCCATGTGTCTCCAGCCATTTATTTGTTCACTATTTACAATATCAGGCTGTAAATATTTATTTAGATCTTCCTGCACTTTCCAGACTCACAGAACTGATGCTGGTCTGCCTGTCTGCACCCCAGAATACAAACAGTTGCTGGTAAGGGCTGGCCATAGCCCATAGCCCAGGAGGGTCACTCCCTCCCAACTGTACCACTCCCTCCCAACTGCAAGCAAAAATGGCTTCCTAGAAGGCTGGACTCTGAGGCATTGTACGATTTTGAAGTCCCACCTCCAAACCTCCAGGAATATTTTCAACCCAGGGGTAGCCAACCTCCATGTGGGGCCTGGAGAGCTCCTGGAATTATACCTCACCTGCAGAGTATAAAGATCAGCTCCCCAGGCAGAAAGGGTTTGGACAGGGTTGTGGAAGAGAAGAAACATTTAAGGCCTCCCACACAGGTTGTTGTTGAATTGAAAGACTTGAGGCCTACTGCACAGGATTGGTGTACAGATGAAAGAGGAGACAAAAGAACCAGTTTCATCTGCAGAATAATGCTGAGCAGTGGCCTCAAATCTGCAGAGAGTTGCAAAGAAGAAAGAAACATGGCTTGGCTGTGTCTAACCCCCCGGCCAGAGCAGTATTTTAAGTGAGAAGGGGCTTTTCTGTGGCCTCCCTGTCAGCCAACTGTTTGGCAGAAGGGGATAGTCCCCCCCCTCAAAAGGAAGGCCCTCAGTCTCCCCTCCGTTGCTCTTGGAAACGCCTCTCTCCCCTCAGTCAGGGCCTGTCAGAGGCTCCTTCCCAGAAGGCCTGAAGGGAGGGAGTGCACTCTCCAGCCTCCTGCCAGCTCTGTCAGGGTTCTGAGGCAAAGTTACAGTTGAACATGACAGTTAGGACAGTCTTGGGGTGAAAAGGGCTGGCGCAGCCTCTGTTCTCATTCCCCTTGGCAGCCCTGCTGACCTCCTCTCTCTGTGGTGGTCAGGAGCAGACTGGCAGCCATGTTTCCAGATTGCCCTGGAACTTTCGTCTGTCCTGGTGAGGGCCCAATCAGAAGGCACTTCGCGCCTTCCAGGTCGCCCCTCTGTTTGTCAGTCCGGGGCCAAGGGGCCAATCCGGGAGTTTTGATCACTGACACAGCCCATCCCAATACCCCTTACTGTTTTTTTAGGAGGGAACAGATATCTTGAGTAAGTAAAACTTCATCATTAAAAACATTTTACCTATTTCAAGGGGAAAATATTTTGTAGAATTTCCCTTTTCCCCCCTTATTGGACACATTGAAAAATTTTGAGGGGAAATTTTTTCACTGATATCTCCAGTTAAAGGATCTCAGGTTTTGGGAAAGATTTTATGTGCCTGGGATTCTGCTGGTGGTGTAAACAATACTGATCTGGACAGGCCAGTAGGTCATATATATATGGTATATATATAATGGTATAAGCCATTTTCCTATATTCATAAGCAAGTGGTTTCATAAGGGCAGGCAGCCAGGCAAGTAGAAGCACTACCATTTTTCATTCATCGGCTTATTTTTTTAAATTTCATCCCCACCAGAATGAAAATCCCAGAATATTGCCCTTATAGCCCCAATATTGTCAATATATAAGTTGTATGGAAACTGAAGATATTTGAGTTACTGTGCTCTCAGGATCTTTTCGAAGCATAGAAAGCAAAGGTCCAGTATGCCTTCTGGCACTGAATTGCATCATCAAATATTTTTTAAGAACCTGTTCAGATGGCCTACCACCCCAACTGTGCAAAAACCTGCTTATTTTGAACTGTGTGATAGCTGATAAGTTGCTCATAGTTACAACTTCCTTGACAGGGTGAACTGGGGATTTTGAAATGCATCCTCACAGACATCTGTGTGAATCCTTATCTGATGCTACACTGTTTATGTGAGAAGACCACTTGCATGAACAGGTTTTGTGCAACTCAGTCGATACTTCCACCATCTGACCAATTCTTTTAATTTGGTTCCAGCAGAGACACTTACAGGAGAAAGCAAATATTTTATTCCAGTTTAATTCATCTCTGTGAATAGAAAGGAATGTTTTTGTGGTAGGCACATGATTAGATAGACCCACATCTTGGTCCATCGGTTTTCATGAATGCCCATTCCTACATAAATCTTTTAAATCCTTTCTAAGGCTGTCTAAAGCAGTGAAGACGCGGTGGTCCTGCTTGGAGGCCCCAGGGGAAGCCGGGAGCCAGGCGGGGAGGAGGGCAAACAGGGATGCCTTCCCCTGGGGCCTCCCAGCAGGCCCGCCGCATCACACATGCAGCAGCCCTCCTGGGAGGTCCCTGGGGAAGCCGGGAGCCAGGCGGGGGCGGGGGGTGCCCGGGGATCGCTTCCCCTCAGCTCTCCAAGCAGCGAGGCTCCCGGGGACCCCGGGAGAGCGGGGGGAGGGTGCTTGTGCCCAGCAGAGCTCTTCAAAGCCTGTCCTTAGGGATGGGCTTTGATCTAGTTTTCCTGATATTTTGTTAATGCTCTCCCATTACAATATATCCTGTTTCATTGACTGGCTGCCTCTGACTGTGCCCTCCATTCAAAAAGGACTCAATACTCCAGAATATACCTATCTGAACACTACTGTCTTCAGGGGCCCTGTTTTGGGTGCACTTGTCATCTGAGGCCAGATAGGTGTACAGTCTGACAAAAGGCACCTAAGATATGAAATTATTTTATCTGTATCTATCATTGCCTTAGAGCCTCTTGTGGCGCAGAGTGATAAGGCAGCTGTCTGACAGCTTTGCCCATGAGGCTGGGAGTTCGATCCCAGCAGCCGGCTCAAGATTGACTCAGCCTTCCATTCTTCCGAGGATGGTAAAATGAGTACCCAGCTTGCTGGGGGGTAAATGGTAATGACTGGGGAAGGCACTGGCAAACCACCCCGTATTGAGTCTACCAAGAAAACGCTGGAGGGCGTCACCCCGAGGGTCAGACATGACTCGGTGCATGCACAGGGGATACCTTTACCTTTACCTTTATAATTGCCTTCTGCCAATGGGTGAAAACGTTTCTGTTGTGTTGACATTCTCTCACTGACCCTCTTTCCAGTTCATGTGTATGTGTTTTGTAAACTCCAGGAAATTATGTTGAGCTTAGGTTTCTTGACCAAGCAGAGAGCTGAGGTCAATATGGGACATGCACAGGCTTCCCATATCTGCTTGGGGTAGAGGGGATAGCCATGCATGAGACGTGATGGTATTAATGAAGCAGAATCAACATATTTCGTCTTTTCCTCTGAACATGCTTTCTGTCAGCCATTCCCTTTGTGTATTGGATATATAGTTCTACAGTTAGAGTTGCCATGTTTGATTCAGGATATTCCTGCAGACTACTAGGGTGATTTCTTAGTAGAGTGGAGTCTGGGAAGAGAAGTACTCAGGGAGGATGTGATGTCACATGCAAGTCAAGGGATACCATATTCTATAAAATCACTTCTGTGTCAAAGGATGATATTCACTTAGAAAAGACAAGCAATATTTCTTACAAGTGGCCTTTATATGAATTAAGATGTTTCCCCACTGGCTCCATGTACAGGTTGTTAGCACTAGCATATCTATTGGGGAGCATTAAACAGATAGAAAAAATAACCCTCTGCATAACTTCATCTACTGAGAAGTAATTGAAATATTTCTCCCATCAAAAATATAAATCCTAACACAGAGAAAACTATGCAGTTTTACAAATGAAGGGTTCTCTTTAGTTTGACTCAGTCCACCTGTATTCCTTTGACATGCAGGCAGGTGTTTTGGCTTAAAGGATGCTTACACCATGTGAATTGGCAAAACAGTTTTTATTTTGAACTTTTACAAGGTGTTGGCCGGCAAGGGGAGAGGGAGCCCATAACCTCTTTGGGCCATCCAACCCTTATGCCGAAAACCTTAGCGGTGCCCTGGGGAGTCGGTCCCAGACCCGTACTAAGCCACTGGTCTCCTTGCCATTGGGCATCCAGCCTTGTAGTTTACCTGGGCACTTCAGGAGGTCTGTACCTCCCTTGCCCCTTCCAGGCACACCTAGCCTGTGAGTATCTTCTTTGAGTCTTCCCAACTGAGTAGGCCCACTCACAAATCTAGCCTCTCCATGAGGCCACTCCAACTGAGGAGTCATTTGTCCCTTTCCTTGACTCTCCCCTTTAAATGGGCTCCATCCCCTTGCCCCTGCACCAGCTGACGGTATATAGATAATATAAAACCACACTACACATTTCACATCAAATCCCACAGAAAAACTGGAACAATGACCACTATCCTTAAACCATAATACAGGGAGAGAGGGTGGGAATCGCCTCCTTGGCTGCTGTGGGAGAAAAGGCCACTAAAGAGTAGAAGCCTCTGCCCCCCAACGGCAGAGGCTTCTACGCGCCCAGGAACAGCGCAGGGCGGCTCAGCCGCCCTGCGCTGTCTCCGGGCGCCCAGAAGCCGTTCTCCTTTCCCACCCCCCCAACGGCAGAGGCTTCTGCGTGCCCGGGAACGGCGCAGGGCGGCTCAGCCGCCCTGCGACATCTACGGGCGCGCAGAAGCCGTTCTCCCCTCCCACCTCCCCAATGGCAGAGGCTTCTGCGCGCCCGGGAACAGCGCAAGGAGAACGGCTTCTGGGCGCCCGGAGACGGTGCTGTGCGTAGCTGCTGATTGACAGTTTGGGGCTGGACTGACAAGCAGAGGGCCCAATTGGGAGGCGCAAAGCGCCTCCCGATTGGGCCCTCCGCTTGTCAGTCCAGCGGAAGGGGCCTATCGGCACCCTTCCTCATCCCGGACAGGGCCCGCCCTCGGGGCCCTTACTGTTTTATTTCTTCCGCTCCGCTAGGAGCGGTTAACGATTCTTCATTATTCCAACAATTTGAAGTTTTTTTGGGAGGGGGGCAGACATAATGCCTTTCTCCTTAGTGGATTATTTAGCAGATTCTCAGATAATCCAATTGAACGGACAGTCTGCCCATGTGGAAATGTGAAGATGAAACACCCTCTTTCTATTCTTCTAAAAGGTCTTTTATTTCTCCATTGAATTTACAGATTCCAGCATGTTTAACTGATTTAATAATATATTTATTATATTTGCTATCTTGCAAACATAAGGCTGTTACTTTATCAGCAGTGTGCTATTTAACTGCTGCCTTGAAGATTCATCCAGAGGTATAATTAATTCATGGCTAAATGCTTATTTGCATACAGGTGTTCTTTTTGCACCAATCTGGAACTGGATTGCCGTACTAGTAAAAAATGTCATTAAGTATATATTATACTACCTCATTCAAAGGCTTCAATCACACACAGCAATGTAGATTCACTCTTAAGGCCATTGTAAAGTAGCTATAAAATCAGTGAATGTTAAGTACATTTATCCAATATGTTTATGTGCTAGCAGTAAAAAGAACTGGTCTTTAGGAAATCCTGAAGTGGCAGCACTCCAAAATAAGCAGACATTGCTTTCTGCTGATCTTTGATTTAAAGAGAAACAAGAATGATTATCCCTTTTGATGTTATTACAATTCAGCACTGGAGAAATTTCTCTTCAGCAAGAATGTGAAATTGCAGAAAGATGCTCCTTTGGGTATAGCCAGCCCAAGATTTTTCATGTTCCAACCAAAATATGTTTGGGATCCCCTCTCCTCCATTCAACAGAGAGAAAAATGAGAAGTCTAGAATTAACTTTCACTTTTATTTACTTTAAAATGAAGTTGAATGAGGCGTGAGTAACAAAGACAGCAGAGCTACAAAGATTTTACTATGTCTATGTAAATACACGTTATATAGAACTGAGGTAATGTTATTAATAAAATGAATGTAATTTTTGTAGCTCATTAAAACCTGATTAGTTTTTATTCTAGCATAGCCTGTTTCACAAAATTGCTAGCAAAAACCTGTTAGATTTTCAGGTGCCACATAATTTATGGTCATCATATTGGTTTTAGTTACAAAGAGGGAAGATAGATCTTTGGCATAGGATTGGTTCTCTTTGGAAGAAATGGAATGGATGAACAAGCATCTGACAGGAACCTGGTTTACTCTGTCACCAAATTAACCTCAGACAGACTAACTCCTCCCTCATCCCATGTGTGTGTGTGTGTGTGTGTGTATGGGGGATTTGGGGAAGGTTCTGCTTGAGTTACTTAGTTTCTGGAGTTGTTTCTGGATAGCATGCACTTGGAGACATCTAACAAAGGAAATTTCTCTAGCAGTCCTAGAGTTCAATGGTAGCAGGTTTTGTTAGGGAGGGGGGGGGTGTTTGGGAGGCACTATATATAATCTGAGAAAAAATGCTTCTTCAAACATACCTGTTAAAAATAAAATCTAAGGATTCAGGTGATCAAAAGGTAAGTTGACCCGGCTTTCCTCTTGAGACCACAACAACTTAGCACTGAGTCCGTTTTATCGAGCTTCAGGTTCAATGAGACAGAAAGAAGCCTGAAACTCAATGTTCAAGAAAGTAAAGTTGCAGGTTTATTGAATAATGCAATGCCAGTCATGTGACCCAGAGCTTTGCCAATTTAGGAGTAAGACTGACTGGTCTGGAGAAATCTAACAAAGGAAATTTCTGTCTCACTTCTAGCAGTCCTGACCTTTATACCTTTTCTCTCTGGGTCTTGTGGCTACATCATAACTCCATGGGGCAGGTATGGGGGCATGATAGAGTGATCTCATCCCCCATTTTTTTAGTATATGCAGCACTATTGCTTCCTGGGAACAGTGCTGACATTCAGGCTCCTATGCCCTGCTTTCTGCATCTTCTTCTATCCTGGGAGGGAAGGATCAAACCTCTTACCCAGTCTGTAGATGACAGTCTCTCTTATCCTCACCTACTTGGTGGTGGTCAACTATTTCTGAGCCTTATGTCCTCTATCCAAGTCCTTTTCTCTAGAAGGCTGGGAAACACAATTACTTGATTTATCAGTTACAAATTTGCTAATGCAACAATAATTGCTTGTGACATATTTTTCCCAGTCATAGTTTGGCAGGAGCCCCAGATCTTATGGTTTAGCCTTCCTGCCCCCAGCTGACCTGTCCATTGTTCTGGCTTCTCAGATGGCAGATCTGGTTTGAATTTGCATTTGCTCCAAGAGAGAAGTATCTGATTTACAGGTTAAACGTCTCTCATTTAAATCCCAAGGGGGGGAAAATCTAGATTTCCTGTCTATCACACCACAACCAGCCTATGCAAGAAAAAAGTCATTGCCTTGTCCATAATCAATACCAACATAAGAGAGGGATGATGGTACTGTTATTCCCTCTCCCTCATATTTGCCAAGTCAGAGCACACTTCTTTTAACTGGTAAGTAAAGGTGCCTTCCCAAGAGGCTGCAAGGTTGCAGAAGGAAGAGAAGAAGGCAATAGGGGCAGAGATAGATAAAGTGGTATCTTCACAGAAATTGCAGACAGCTGTCCCTCTAGCCCAGTGGTTCTCAACCTTCCTAATGCCACGACCCTTTAATATAGCTCTTCACGTTGTGGTGACCCCCAACCATAAAATTATGCAACTGTTCTTTCACAGAATTTAAACCAGAACTGACCAATGGCGTGAGGATCCATTGTTCATGATTGTATATAAATTGTATATAAATTGGTGGGTGCCTTCAGGAGGAGCAGCAAGAGTTGTGGTGCCCCCAGCCAAGCTTGGTGTTTTTACCATCTTATAATTGTAAGCAGCCTCAAGCAGGTTTCTTGAAGAGGTATCATAGAAATGTCCTAAATAAAGAAATAAAATATATAAATGAAGATACAAACACATAACATGGATTAGTTATTCCATAACAACCTTTAATCATCATGCTATATTCCCCAGAAAGTAAAAGCTGGACTGTTCCTTCTTTTCAAAAGCATTTTCATGGATGAAGCTGAGATTATAATCAACTGTGGTGATTATGTCTGGAACACAGTGTCTAGATTTATTGCAGGTTTTGTAAAACACTACGCCATATACATCATGTTTTGTTTCTTAACTGCCATTTGTGATATCTGTTATTGTGGTACGAATTAAAATTTTGGGAAGCGTTGTAGCAAAGAGAGCTTATTCAGATTGATCGCTTTAGTTATTCATTAACGTTTTGCTCAGAGAATATATTCATAGTTAAATTACAGAGACTTGGATACAAACTCTTGCTTCTACTGGTGCTGTGCTCCAGCCTGTTCTTTCTGTTAGAGATCATGTCCCCTTGCTTTTTGGCTTACTAAAAGAAACTGCACGTATGTGTGCAGAAGCCCCTAGCTATGAAGGAACACACTTTGCATCAGAAGACTGACTCCTCAATGGAAAAAGGGACAAGTGCTAGCAAGGATAAGACTTCAAGTCACAATGTTATTCAGATGGAGAGAAAGGGAAAGGCTATAGGAGCTATCAGAATAAAGCAAGGAAAGCTGAAGACTGTATAAGGCATCAGAAAAGTGTAGGTGGATGGGTGGGTGAGTGGGTCAGAGAGGGAAAAGAGGAGGAATCAGAGAAACGTTAAAGGGAATGGCAGGGGAAAGAAAAGGGAAGAACAGAAATGGTGTATGGAGTGGGGAAAGGATGATTCCACCTATCCGTGGAGTCCTTTGCCTGTTTAGTTCCCTCAGAATTTGTACAGATGCAAAACATGCACAATGCTAAGACAGAAATCCTCACAGAAATATTGGCAGGTAGGAGGCCAGTATTGGAAGTGAAGACGCGACACATGCTATGGCTTAAATATGGCCACAGCTTTATTTAACAGCCTCCCAAAACATGGGTTGGTGCAACATGAAATGGAGCCTGGCCTACACAGCCCGCTGGCTGAACCCAAGAGCGTTCAGGATCCATTGCCCTTCCCTGCTGGGAAACACGGCCTCCTGTGCTCTTGGACTCTATACCATGGGAGATGGTCCATATAGCAGGGGCCAAAGGGCACAAATCTCCGTAGTTGCCCCGCCTAGGGCCATCTGGTCGCCATGAGCAAGTATGCCCCCCACCGCCGGGTGGGCCTCTTGCTCAAACACCACCTTCTTAAGAAGGCCCCACTCCCATGGGAGTCCGATCGCACACTGGCTCCCATAAACAGGCTCTGTTCATGTTAGAATCTGATGTGATGAAGAAACATCATTAACAAAATTTTAAAAACAACAGGGAGGGATCCGCTGTCTGGCGGGCAGGCGAATAGGCTGGGGCCCAGCACGTGGCGCTATTTATAGTAGCGCCGCTGAAACCCCGCCTCCTGCACGCCGTGCACACCACTTCCTTGGCACGCCCGGCAATCGCCGCAGCCAGCGGCTCGAGCCGCGCCTTCCCTACCCGCCCTCCACACCACCAAAAGGCAGCCAAGGTAAGTCTCTGCTGCCCATTCCTGCACTATTCCTTTCAGCAGATTTCAGGGTTATTCTATAGGTTTCTCAGTTATTACCAGTTATTTGTTCATGTTGAAATACTATCATCATTAAAACTACAATGATATTTTATGTTACATGTATGTTCATCAATAAACATAACTACGTGGGTGTGTATACATTGCAAATGCATATCGCACACTATAAAAACAAATTAGAGCCCACAGTCCCTCCTGATTATCATTTTGTGACACAATGTTAAATATTTATAAGGGCGTCAAATATATAGCATAGCTTATTAAAATAAAATCATGCAAGACACTTTCCCACCAAGCTAGCATATCACATGGCATTCACCTTTTTGAGAACACTGTGCAGAAATCTGTTCTCATTTCTTTGTGAGTTGCTGTGATGATTTAAATGAGGGATAATATAAAATATGTAAATGCATACCTTTCCTGGTAGTCTAGGGGAGTCAGAGGCTTACAGACTGATTCTGCAGATGTTACACACTCAAAACAGGATCTAAATATAATGGAAGAGTAATTTAACCAAGGACTCAGATGATGAATCTGAGGAAAGAATAAACATGAAATAATCTCAACAGCCCACGCCCACATCTGTCACAAATGAGAGCTTTACCTGCTCTTGGTGTAGACCATCTTTCTCAGCAGATACAGGTAGGTGATAACATAGCCTGGGATTCAAAGGACCACACAATTAGTTCCATATCCTTTAGGTTGCTTTCTACATGTTTGTCTTGAACAGCAATTTTCCATGCCACATGGTAAACCAGCTCTGAAATAGATGACACATTCCCAAGCAGGTTTCTCTGTGATAATGAGGTCTGTTGATCAAAAATGAAGAGTCAGCATGGTACTTGGTTCAGTCAAGCTTTGGGGCTTCATAAAGTAAATCTGTGGGGCCTTCAGAGAAAGGGTGGTTGACCAACAAATGGCTATAATTCCCTCATTACACATGAGGTTACCTAGTTAACAGTTGGCCATTTTCAAACTGCCTTTATGTTCTGTTTAGTATCTGGTTGCTAACAGATTCAGGCGGATAGCCGTGCTGGTCTGAAATAGCACAGCAAAAGACCGTGCTGGTCTGAAATAGCACAGTAGCACCTTTAGTAAGACGCTGCTAGTGGTTTTTGTTTACCTGTTCATATAAACCTGCTTGGACTGGGTTAGCAAACCATGGCTGAGCTGCTTTTGAAGGGAACTTCTTTCCATTTTCTGCTTGTTCATTGCACTTTTGAATCACTGTGGTGTGCTGTTTAAAATGTTCATAGCACTTCCTACAATGCAGCTTTTTCCTGCCATTTTTTGGCACATAATTTTCTGTGGACTTTTTAAAAAATGCTCTAAGTTGGGTGCTGTAGTGCTAAACCAAGATAGCACTTCAGAGCTATGCCAACACCACTGAGATGCCTTGACTCCATTGACTCAGTGGAGTCAAGGTATCATAATGGTGCTGCTATAGCACTGAAGCACTCTTAGCTTACCTCTATAAACTTAGCTTACCTCTATAAACTTAAAATCCCCCCCCCAAAAAAAAACCCTCTGAGGAACATTGTATGACAATGTATTGACAATGTTCCATGTATTGTTCTTATGTTATTATGTAAACCGCCCTGAGCCCCCTGGGAGGGCGGTAAATAAATAAATAAATAAATAAATAAATAAATAAATAAATAAATAAATAAATAAATAAATAGGTGGTGTGGGGGAAAGCAGCACCATTTGAAATGACCATAGCATTTCAAAGAGGGCTCATCAACTAAAATAAATCCCCTGTATGAAACCCCACTCCTGTATCACTTTACTTGAAATCAGACCAACAACAAATAATATCCAGTTTAGAACAGTAATGTGAAAACTTATATTGTGTGGAACAAGTAGAGAAGGACTCTGTAGGACAGAGATTACTGATTTTGATGCTTCAAAGCAGTGGCAGCTTAATAGAAGATACCTTCAGCTACCTTTCCTACTCATCACCCCTACTTGTCACTGCCTGTGCAATACTTCACCAACTCTCATTGCTGACTTACTCCACCACCACCACCACCACCCACCCCTGCCCAGGAGCTCGAGCAACTACCATGCCTTCCTTCCTCATTCTCCATCCATCTTTAAAGACAGGGATGCAAATTGCAGGTGCCCATTTAAGCTTCCTAAATTCTTGCATTTGTTGAGATAACTTCTTGTGTTGATTTAAAGACACCTGCAAAACAAGCTTGGGAGCTGCATTAGCTCCTCTGGGATGTGGGTGTGGGTGGCCAGCTAATTGGCAGAGCAAAATGGTAGAGCCAAGGATGAGGGAGAGGCAATACTGGTGAATCCACATGCTGAAGTGGCCACCTCAGTTCAATTTAGAACATGATGAAAGACAAAAACTGGCAAAATTATTCTGATTAAACTGCTGTTATGGCTTGCTTCTGACTTGTCCATTTACTGCCAATGATAAGATGGTTAGCTCCCTTCACTTATTTTCCTGTGCATAGGTATCAGGAATACTGTGCACATTTTCTGATGGTCCTTTTTCATCTCCTTATGAAAATCCATGAAGTTTTCAAATGGAGTTGACACATAAGAATAATGAAAATTCTTTCAATCCATTTAAGGGTAGGCATCAGCACTAATCCACATGACATTAGTCATAGCTAAGCCCATCTGAAACCAGTAGAACCAGTTAGTCATGACTTACTCAAATGCTATTGTTTCTTTGGAAGAAGCATGACTAAATTTTGCTGGATCAAACTTATCATCTGTAGAACAATTTAGTTATGCTTTGTGCACTCATGCCTAATGATCTGAAGCATTAAGACCATCCACGAATATTTCTGGATCAGGTACTTGTACTATATTTCTTCCTCAAAACACTACGTATGTTTTATTCTCCCTGTCAACCAATTCAATTAATAATATATAAAATATTGAAAACAAATGTAGAACTACTGCTAGACTCTCTGTAGTGAACTGTAAGAACAATGGCTTTTGGTTTGACAATTTAAAAAATTGAAAGGGAGCCTTGAAATGTGTTTTATAATCTTTGAC
This sequence comes from Paroedura picta, assembly GCF_049243985.1. NCBI lineage: Eukaryota > Metazoa > Chordata > Lepidosauria > Squamata > Gekkonidae > Paroedura > Paroedura picta. Next base: position 113,789,084 of record NC_135370.1, read on the forward strand.
CGCTCCTGGGGAACGGAAGAAATAAAAGAGTAAGGGCAATGTGGGAGGAGATAGGGCGGGCTCTGTCCGGGATAAAAACTCAGGGGGTCCAATCAGGAGCCGCAAAGCTCCCCAAGTGTCCATCCAAGGCCAAGCGCCTACTCCAAGGCCAAGCACCTACTCACACATAAATCCCACTATGTTCAATGAGGGTTACTTCCAGGTAAAAACATGATTTGATAAAGTTCAGAAAGCAGTTTGACATTGTAGTGCTTTTCTCTGCCTCCTCTCGTCTGAGTTCCTCCTTGCTTCCTTTTTGTTCATTGTTAATCTTTAACCATTTTTGGAAGCCTGAATTGTTGTATGTTGACAAAATACCACTACTGTTTACCATAGTTTTATATTTCAAAAGATAATAAAATATTTAAGTGACTGTATAACACTTGAGAACTTTCCTTAATGGCCAATTATTCCAATGTTGTAGTGTTTTTTGTGTACCCCCCCAGAGGATTCCATGGTAATATAATGTGAATTAACAGTATTGCAGGTGCCATATTAATTTTAAAAAGAGATGGTTCTAAGGATTTTTTCAAATAATACAGAAAACAAATGAAGTAGCATTTTCATTTATAAGACTAATCCAAAGAAGTAATAAGAAAATACACTTTAAAAACACCAAAAAACTTTCACACTCTAGACATTCCGGAAGCAAGCATTTTTATTCCACTTCATTCTCAACCACAGATTATTCTTTTATGGATGAGTGATGTTAATACTTGCCTTGTGCTGATGAAAATCAAGCATGGTAATGTGTGCAGCAAGGCGATTTTATTTCAACCCAAAAGGGGATGTGGTGATGTGTTCTTAATCTGGCTTGTGTCTTCTCATTTTGTATTGTTTGCTTCAGTATTAATGAAACATTACATGGATTTTCTGGAAAAAGAAGTGCCTGCTAAGGAAGCTCTTTGATTTATTTCCAGATCATGATTTTAGAAGGAACTGGCAGAATGAGTCTTAATTCCGTCACAAGTCTTCTCCATGAACAGCCGTCCTGGACAGATGGATATCCCACATGTAATGGTAGGAAGAATTTACCAACAGTGATCTCTAAACTGGGACTACATTTAGGAGTCATAGGTTTCTCTCTTGCTAACCCCCATTCGGCAAAACATTCAATCAGTTTTATACTTTGTTGGTAGAATAATTAAGAATGTAGTGACACTTTGAAAAAAAATTAAATTTCATTCCAGCAAAAAGTTTAATGGGGTGGATTCAACACGTTAGTCTAAAATGTTTATGCTAGAATAAAACTGTAAATATTTATTGTGCCACTAGACTTCTGATTGTTTTTGTTGTAACAGAATAATGTTGTTGATTGTCATTGAGTTAAAAATAAGGATTTTACTTATTGCCAGAAGTAATTTTGGATGAGGTAGAAATGTCTTCATTTGGCACTTGAATGAAGTATCCACTGGACTGTCAAGTCATTGAAACTTCATCATAGACCATCTCCCTAGTAAAGAATAAGCAATAAAATTCAGTCTCAATAATTTCTCCATCTAGAAGGCTGATTGTATGAAGGCTATATATGGACTTATAAATATATTCAAGCTATAATTCTACCCCGCAACTTTAAAGACTTTTACAAAATTGAGTTAAAATTTGGCAACATAACTATATGATGTCAATAATGATCAGTTTTCCCCTACAATTTACTATATGGTGCTATTTCTCCCAAATTCAACATTATTTAGACTTAAAGAACTCCTGATTATTATTTTAGAAAATCAAAACTCTTTTCCTTAGATACCCATGCCAAGTATTTGTGGTGAACTTTGTTTTTACTAGTAAATTCTATGTAAGCTGTGATGTTTCACCAAAAACAGTTGTTTATGTTTGTATGAGGTGCAGTTGCCACTTTCCGGGTGTGGCCTGGCATTCTCCCAGAATTACAACTGACCACCAGACTACAGAATTCAGTTCCCTTGGAGGAACTGGCTCTCTTGGAGGCCAGGCAGTAGCATCACATCTATGCTGAGCTCCCTCTCCATCTGAAACTCCACACCCGCCCCCCAGCTCTGCCTCCAAATCTCCAGGAATTTTCCAAGCTGGAGTTGGCAACCATAGCTGTGTGCCAAAAGAAGAAGGAAGAGTTGTTTGGGAGGATCACTTGCAGCTTTGAATAGAAATGGACCCAGAATTCCAAATCAGATCATCCAACAAGGCTTTGGTACTAACATTTAAAGTTCCTCTGTATTTACAAAACTGCCTCTTCATTAATAACCCCCAAGAAGCACTAAGATCCAGTGTGGAGCACTAAGATCAGCATTTGCTCAGGATTCCTGGCCCAAAAGAAATAAAACTGACTTTGACTAGGGCCAGGGCTTTTTGAGCCCTGGCTCCAACCTGCAGGAATGAGATTAGGACTATCTGGGACCTTCAACAGTTCTGCAAGACAGAGCTGTTCTACCAGGCCTATAGTTGAAGCCTGGAAATTAACACTGAGAAAACATGGCTTCCCTACTTACAAAACAACAATGTGCCATCCACAACATTCCGGCTGTCCAACAGAAATGGAGCTCCCCTTATAAGGCTTAGTGGGGGTGGTTTAATAATATAATATAATTTATTTTAATTTAAAATATTTAATTAATGCTTATCAATGTAACTTTATGACTGAACCAACTGGGAAGGGCAGGCTATAAAAAGAAAGTTATTATTATTGTTATTATAAAATCATATAGACCAAGGGCAAAAAAGTTTTTTTGAAGGAATACATTGGTTGCCTTCAATTTTCAAAAAAAATAACTTATTTCTAAATTCTCTTGTAGTGGATTCTGTAGGACTTTAGTGTTACTACTAACTATAATATCATATACCCTGAGTGTGTGCAGAAAAGATGCATTGCCAACTGAATTACTATGCTTTTGTCAGGTAAAACATGAAGGCTTGGATTCTAAGGTGCTGTTTTGTTGGAATGGAATGTCTTTTTTCTTTTGATTTTGCTTGATTCTTCCTTGCTGCTGCAGTCTCCTGATTTGCTCCCCACACTGTTCTTACAGGAGCACAATTATACTGCTTGGTCAGAACAGATTTATCAGTGCTGTGGTGAGCCCAAGGTCACCCAGCTGGTTGTATGTGGCAGAGCACGGAATCAGACCCAGCTCACCAGATTAGAAGTCCGCACTCCTAACCACTACACCAAGCTAGCTCTAAATAGTTTTAGCATCCTACTACACCAAGCTGGCTCTTATCAAGGTAGGAAAGGCTGCACTAGATTATGTTCCCTACACTGAAATAAACAACACAGAGTAGAGTGTACATTGTTATTTCTGTTGAGGTTTAAACACTTGGACTAATAAAACATATAACACTAAGTATTTTAGGAAGGCATACTTAGAAGATTAATTACAATTAACTGGAGTTACTGCCAAGTATACAGAAGTAGTTTTTTTGCTCAAAAGTACTTTTTAAAATGGAGGAATGAATAACTAATAATGCCCATTCTTGCACTGATGATTACAAGCTATTTCATTAGAATACTTCTCTATTTTAGCAGGATAGGCAGAAAATATATGACCAGAAAAAACAACCTGGAGCTTAAAAATTCACTTTAAAAAACCTAAATCCCAGCATAAATGTTCATGGAGTGGGCCCTGTTAATCAGATGCATGGTGTGCAGTGCACTAGTCCATGAAACTTTTTGCTAGTATAAAAGTGTATTAGACTTTAAAACCTCACAAGACTCCAATTTATATTTTCCATAATAAATTAACATGGCTTCTCATCAGAGTTTAGGAATGCCAGACTTCAAGTGGGATCTGGGAATCCCCTGCAATTACAGCTGATCGCTAGACTACAGTGATCAATTTCCCAGAAGAAAATGGATGCTTGGGAGGGTGGACTGCATGGCATGTTATGCTGCTGATGTACCTGCCCTCCCTAGGATCCTTTTCCAAATGCCCAAGAGTATCCTAATCTGGATCTAGCTACTATAGTCATAGAATAATAGAGTTGGAAGGGACCTCATGGGTCTTCTAGTCCAACCCCCTGCGCTATGCAGAACACTCACATCCCTATCACTCATCTACTGTAATCTGCCACCCCTTTGCCTTTACAGAATCTGCCTCTCTGTTAGATGGCTATCCAGCCTCTGTTTAACAATTTCCAAAGATGGAGAACCTACCACCTCCCAAGGAAGCCTGTTCCACTGAGAAACCACTCTAACTCTTAGGAACCTCTTCCAGATGTTTAGACGGAATTTCTTTTGAATTAATTTCATCCCATTGGTTCTGGTCCATCCCTCCAGGGCAAGAGAGAACAACTCTGCTCCATCATCTATATGGCAGCCTTTTAAATACTTGAAGATGGCTAACAGATCCCCTCTTAGTCATCTCCTCTCCAGGCTAAACAGACCAAGCTCCCCCAACCTTTCTTCATACATGTTGGTCTCCAAACCCCTCGCCATCTTTGTTGTCCTCCTCTGGACACATTCTACGTTGTCTACATCCCTCTTCAACTGTGGTGCCCCAAACTGAACACAGTACTACAAGTGATGCCAAACCAGAACAGAATAAAGCGATACCATCACCTCCCGTGATCTGGACATGATACTCTGCTTGATACATCCCAAAATCCCATTTGCCTTTTTAGCCACCAAGTCACACTGCTGACTCATGTTCAATTTATGGTCTACTATGCCTCCTATATCCTTTTCGTACTTACTACTTCCAATACAAGTCTCACCCATCTATATTGGTGCATATGGTTTTTCCCAGCTAAATGCAGAACTTTACATTTGTCCCTATTGAATTTAATTTTATTCAGTTTAGCCCACTTCTTGAGCCTATCAAGATCATCCTGTATTCTGATTCTGCCTTCTGCATGTTTGCTCCCCCTCCCAGTTAACTATCATCTGCAATTTTAATAAGTACCCCCTATAATCCCTCATTCAAATCATTTATAAATATGTTGAACATCACAGGCCCCAGGACAGATCTCTGGGGCACTCCACTTGTCACTCTTCTCCAAGTGAATGCTGAACGATTAACAAGCATCCATTGGATATAATCTGTCAACTAGTTATCGATCCACCTGACAGAATTAGGGTCCATACCCCATTTTACCAACTTATCAACAAGAATATCATCCCTTACTGGTTATGTAGATTTGAAGGAAAAGTCACCTGTGCACAGTGCTGATTGGCTGTCCCATAATGATGTTACCCAGAAATGCCCAAAACTTTCAATGTAAGGTAATGAATGAATGGATAAATGCCTAAACACCTCTGCACTTGTTTTTATTTTTAAAAAAACAAAGAAGATGGGCAACCAGCTGGTATAAGAAAGGGAAAGACAAGTCTAATGCTGAGTCAATGGTCAGTTCATTGTTGTGCACACATGTCATTCCAGTTACAGAGTCACTGTAGAAGCTGAGGTTATCCCATGGCTCAGAGCACACTGAGAAGTCTTTTTATATCCCACCAGAATTGACCAAGAGATGGATTGTATTTGAATGTGAAAATGTTCTTACAATATAACAAACCTTTGGTATTCCTTAAAGAGAATCTATCTCTGTAGATTTTGTATATTTATATGACTGGTTTGTCACTGTCAGGAAGGGAGACATAAAGTTCAGAAAGCCATGACCACCCTACACTACAGATTCATTTCTTGGCATGGACTTCAGATGTCATTTTACCACATTATTTGGGGGGAAATAACCTATTTTGTTTGGTGACAAGTGGTGGTAAAAATATGATCCCCAAGTTTTTTTCTTACAGTATCCGGCAGTTTTTTTGGAACTCAGTGGCATGAAATACATCCTCAGTACTGGACAAAATATCAGGTCTGGGAATGGCTCCAGCATCTCTTGGACACCAACCAAATGGATGCATCCTGTATCCCCTTCCAGGAGTTTGATATCAATGGAGAACACTTGTGCAATATGAGTTTGCAAGATTTCACTCGGGCAGCTGGCACAGCCGGACAGCTTCTTTACAGCAGCCTTCAACATCTGAAGTGGAATGGTAAATGCATCCTAATATACCAAGAGCTTGGACAGGATGTACTACTGTGTAAATGCCAGGTTGCTCACACTAACCAAAGTGCTACAACTAAGACATTTGGAATTAGTAAGGGGAAACAGAATTTCATGATTAAATAAACTCCTCATATCTTAAAAGCAGTCATGGAGAACACCAAATTATCCGACGAATTATGGACAGATTTAATAATATTGCTTCTCACAGCCTGGTCTTCAAAGCTGCTGAAATAGCAGCTGCGTATGTGATGGCACTGATTTCAGGTGGCAAGCAGAGATATTACCTGTTTTATATGATGTCATTTGTATTGACAGGGATTGCCATTTAATCAAGTATAGTAAAATAAATTTAGACCTCCACACTGGTCTCATGCTAGTCTCAACAGGAAAGGGCACACAATTTACTGAAAATGGGAGGGGCACTTACCAAATTCCCTGGGAGAGGCCCTTGGCCAGAATCCTGCCCCCCCCCCCAGCTTCATCTATATCTAGAAATACGATTGATTGGGAGGACATACTATTTCAGTTTTATTGACCTGTAACTTTGCAAAAAAAAATTTGCATAACCTAGTGAAACTGAAATTTTCTTCTCAGTGAAAATGATGATGACTTGGCATGCTTGATAATAAATAATTTTATTGAAAAAAACTTCTACATGAAAAACTGCATTGCTCTTCTGAGCGATGTTTTAACACGTTAAGTTATACTTGTATTTGCAAGATAAATATAAGTATGCTGAGCAGCCAAGAACTACAACAATATGGAAAGATGTTTTTTTATTAGAAACTGTACTCCATACAATTGGTGTTCTGTTTCATTCTGCTACAACTCTATTAGTGCTGGCATTGATTTGAATATGATTTGTCAACATTTATTCATTAGTTTGGTTAGGTAAGTATTTGCTAAGAATCCCTCCTTTCTGTATATACTGAACTACACATCACATATTCTCTTGCAGGTCAATGTGGAAGTGAAATATACCCATCACATAATGTCATTATTAAGACAGAGCAAGCAGGTGGGTGATTTAAAAAATTATAGTGTGACTAGCCATAGCAATGAGCAAAGGGAATGTTCATCTGTAACAAAACTGAGAAGCTTTGTAGTGGAGAAGAAAATCTCATTTACATCAACATCTAAATATAACATAAAAGTTAGATCGTAACCCATGAAACTAGTAAAAAAGGTAAAGGTATCCCCTGTGCAAGCACCGAGTCATGTCTGACCCTTGGGGTGACGCCCTCTAGCGTTTTCATGGCAGACTCAATACGGGGTGGTTTGCCAGTGCCTTCCCCAGTCATGACCGTTTACCCCCCAGCAAGCTGGGTACTCATTTTCGGAAGGATGGAAGGCTGAGTCAACCTTGAGCCGGCTGCTGGGATTGAACTCCCAACCTAATGGGCAAAGCTTTCAGGCGGCTGCCTTACCACTCTGCGCCACAAGAGGCTCATTATGAAACTAGTATTTCAGCCAAAAAATATAATATCAAATACCTGCCATCCCCATACAAAGTCTATACTGATTTTAGCATATCTTTAAAAATTAAAATTAAACTATTTTATATATCTTATAGCCCTGTTCTGACCTGCAGGCCTTACTGCACTGTGCCTCTCAATGTGTTCCCAACATGTGGAGGAGCTTTTCTTTTTCTCTCTCTCTTTTCAACTCTTGCTTCTTCCTGGCTTTTAATAGAAATTGCCCACTGTAAGGGCCACATCCCCCCCCAGCTTCCCATCTCAGTTTTGGGGCCTTGCCTCTAATGTCTCCTATTATCTAATTTCTAGTTATTTTTAGTTATCACAGAGTCAGTTACCCCCTTGTGTACCATGGGAGAATAGCTACTTGCCAACTAACTTCCTCTCCCCTTCCTACAGATGCTCTTTTTATAATAGGATGTCCAAGATGGTAGAGGTCTATATGATACAAAGAACCACTACCAGCACCAAAAGTTCTAAAGCATCTATTTAAAAGAAAATATCCACACACATACCTTCAGCATAAAATCAGATTAAGCAAGGGATTCAAAAGAAAAGAGTAAGAAAAGAGTAAGAAAAGTCTTCTGTTGAGGCTGCAGTGAAAACATGAAACGTGAAGCTCCTGGAAGCTATTGTGACAAGGTTACCCCACATCAAGCTCTCTCACCCACGGGATAAAACCCAGCCTCCTGTTATAACACAATGCTGGATGATCTGAATATGTTTGGGAGATGTCTAGAATGGTGCTGGTAGAGAACTCATACTAAATCTGACAGATCATGCCATGGAGTTTATTGTAAAACCTAAGAAGTGGTGGTAAATGTGACAAAGAATAATTACTTCTGTACTCTTAGAGCACCAGCTAATTCACATTGATCCCAATTGTTCAAAATAGCCCAGCATTTGCTGCTGCCTAAATCTGAACCTTTGATGAGCCAGGAACAGACAATTAGCTATTATTACTTATGCTAATGTTTTGCTGATAAAATATTGAGAATATGCTCTGAATATGACTTATTATAGAGATACACCAGGATAAAGGCCTAATGCACTGCTTGGGCTATGCATTTTGAACCTGTTTCCACAACGGATGTGGACAAGATTCTGGGATGTGAGAAGGCCACTATTTGTACCCTGGATCTTTGCCAATCCTGGCTGCTAAAATCATGTAACAAACCACATCATACAACCCTTAGCATGTATTATATATAAGTCACCACTCCAGCCATTCAAAGAGGTGGTTATTTGTCTGCTACTTAAAAGAATCCCTACAGAAAGAGGATGTGGTCAACTATTGCCTGGTCTACAGCCTACACTTTCTGGGTAATTTAATTGCCGTTCTTGTGGGATCAACCTTGTGGGGTTAAACAGAGTGCATCACTCATGCCTTTTAATTTCTATGTAAAGCCCTTAGAGCAAATTGTTTGTAGCTTTGGGGTTAATTGTCATTAATATGCAAATGGTACCCAGCTCTAGAGATAGGCATGAACCAGTTCATGATTAATTTTGGACAGTTCATGGTTTACAAAGTGGAATTTATGGCAGGTCAACTGGCATGAACTTTCCACAAACTTTCAAGCCATTAGTGAAGGTTCATGTCAGTTTTTGGATCCATTTCTAGGCAGACTTTCCCTGCTCAATCTAAATATTGACCAAACTTCAAAGCAACAAGGGGGGATAGAATGGAGTGCATGTAGAGAAGTATCTGGAGTAAGTCCCCTTTGATATCTCTTATTTGCACAGGATTCATTTTATATACGCTTGGACCTCCTGGACCTGCACCTGTTAAAATGACTGCCTGTCAATCCTCACCAAACTTAGAGGTCATTTAGGAGAGTGTCAGCCAGACATCCTGTGCAAGTTTGTTGTCGTTATAATGGGGGGGGGGGTTTAGTGAACCATGAACCTCACAAACTGAACCATTTGACCAATAAAAGTTCAGGATAGTTCATGCCATCTCTACTCTAGATATCTTTATCAAAATGTCCTGGTGAGTGACTCAAAATCACTGTCTGCATGCTATAATAAATTGACTAAGAGTGAATAAACTGAAATTAAACCCTGAAAAGACAGATCTAATGGTAACAGGGAACGCAAAGATCTTGAAAGATATTGTGCTCTCCACTTTTGATCGAATTCAGCTGACTCAACTTACTCTATGAGCCTTGGGGTTGTAGTGGACAACTCCAACAATCTAGATGATCTCATTCAAGTGAGTGGGATAAATATCAAACAGACACTGGTAAGAGCATGAAGGCTTAAGAAACTCAATTAATTATTATTATTTCTTTAAAAATATTAATTCTATAGCCACATTTAGGAAGCATTATGTCTCAGTGAAAATCACTGAGTGAAAATCACTGAGAGGTCATTGTGGTCAAGTTCTGTTTTTTTCTATTTTTAGATATTTTTTATTTTGACATATAAAGCTGATCAAGTACAAAATGTTTCTTTGACAAAGACATAAAAATCTATTATTATATCGCAGTTACTCCAGTCTAAGTCCACTGATTCGAGTGACCATAAACTAGAGTAAACTCTGCAAAGGGATCCCACCGTTAGGTTTGTGACTTTTGTAACCAGCTTTCTACCAGCTTTGATATAGCAATGCCATTTAAAGTGAAGAAGATAGCACTTTTGAAAATCTAGACAGAAACCATTACATAGTGGGAGCTTCAAGCTGTCTTTCTGATTTATATGCCTTGAAATCATCCCAGGTGGCTGACTGATTTCAGGAATATTTGGATTGCATGATATTACTCTTTGCAAAGCCTAGAACAGAATATATTAACCTGAATTTGTGGAACTCATAAATTCTGCTCTGCTAAGCAAGCTTGCTATAGGATTACATACTGTGTAGAAATTCAAAACCAAAAACTATTCCATACCCTACTTGGGTGAGGCTTGTTTTTAGAAAAAGCAATAAGTAGATCAGGTGTCTAAACAATAAGTGGGTGTGTAAGGACATCAGTTTGGATGCCCAAACACGTAGCTACTAAGTAGATCAACTAAAATGTTCTAATTCATAAACTAGCCAAGCATGGTGAGTTAGGTGAGTCACTTTCAGCCACAAGCACATTCATTACTAAGAAGGAGAAATAATAATAACAGATTCCCAAATCAACCTTGGATTTTGAAAAAGGAACCAAAACCAAATTAACAGTTGCCTAAAAAATAGGAGTCATTGATTCTCTGTTTATGGTACTAACCCATATGAAAATCAGATCTATTACTACATTTGCTGTGATTCCAAATAACACACTGTTCAGTATCTTTTTATTTTTCACAATACCATGGAAGGCTGGCAGAGCAATATTTAATAAATAAAAGGGCAAAATTCAAAGTTAATAACTTTATGCAGCATTCAAGAGAATGGTAGGTGCCTAATTCTTCTATCACAATGTTTTTGCCTTGTTGCTACATAGAACAAAGGCACAGGCATTCAGATGTATTAAAAAAAAACCAAAATTGACTTGAGAAATAGTCATTGTTGCAGTAGTGCAAAAGATGCTTTGAGCTCAGCAACTAATGCTTTATGGAACCTGTAAATAATTACTGATGATTTCACATCAAAGCTAAATAGTCCAGCCTCTCCATTGCTGGCTGTGACACTAAAAAAGATTGGTTAAGGGGTTCCTACCATTTATCCAATATGTTACCCCAACTCTCAAGGAGAGCAGGAATGTCTCAGTTTACCTTACAGATCCATCAGTTTAGTTATTGATTCATCACTGACCTCCTAAGAAGACTTGCTTATAGGTTAGTCCCTTGAATAACAAGGGATGTGCTTCTAAATAGATCTGCTTATGATTGCCCCTAAATTGCTTTGTCCCTTAACTGATGCCAGCGTAGATTTGCACTATTTATCCCAAGAAACTATAGGTAGCTAAAATGTTCCCAAAGACATAATGTGCATTATCTCATCTTACTGGAACTATATATTTTATTTTTTAATCAAAATTGATGTTTGTTTCCCCCCTTTTTTTAAGATCCATCTGTAATGGCATCATGGAAAGGAGAAAGTTATTTCTATGACAGTGGATATGGTGGCTCAGTAGGTAACTAACTTAAAATTTAATTAATTAAATTGAATTTGAAACATTTGACATAATTTTGGAGTCTGTTTAAAGTAGATATTTCATTACATTCTTTCTTTTTGAATAATCAGAATTACTGGACAGCAAGGCCTACTGTCGAACACAGATCTCAATCAATACTTCTACTCACCAATCTTCTGGTAAGGATTTCTCTCAAGATATGGGGTAAATGTCTCTGAATCATTCTGGGCTTTTATTGTAATCAACTTGGATCTTTTGTGAGTCACAGGATATAATAATTTGGAGCTGCTTAAGCAAATCATGTAATTTCCCCTTTCAAATTGCTGCATTATTTTGATCCATTCCATTTCTGTGAATGGTTCTATATGTATGGATTTCAGAATATGGATATTGATGGGACTGTTCCATGGTTCCATGTTTATTCTCTTTTATCAGCTTCAAGATTTCAGATATCAAGGCTCTGACTAGGGATGGACACAAACATCAAAACAAAATTCATCCCAAATTTTGCCCTTTTCATAACAGGTCTACCACCACAAACTTCCATGATTTTTTAAAAGAGTCTGTGGCAGTTCATGAATAGAACCTAAAGCAAAAGTTTACAAAAACTCTGAGTCCTTTTCAACCTCAGCTTTCTATTCCCCACAAAACTGCAAAAACATGAATCAGCCGATATATGGGGGCAAGAACTTTTATTGTCATTATTGAGATTAGATAAATTCTGCATTTTGTTACATCTTTGATGTTAATATTCTGCAGCAAACTGGAGTTGATGGCAAGTTTTAGCCTTGTTTCATCTCTATTCTGCATTGTGGCTGCTGCTTGTTAGTTTCAAGTTTGCATTATACAGATTCTTCAGGCTGCCATACAACATTTCCTGTTAGCATTTTGCAGAAACAAAAACCAAAAGGGTGAGGAAAACTGGAACTGGAACCATAAAAACCCAACTGGTGATAGTTAGAACCTTCAAGGGTTGACTGTCTGTATAAATGTTAAAATTATATTACCTTTATTGTGCACATTTTTTAAAAAACCTTTAGGAATTAAAAACATAGATACAGTTCATAGGCTATTGCAAAACAGTGTGCTATGCTCTATTTGAACCACTAGACCAATGTGTTTTGGCCCTTACAGTTTAGCAGCCAATAAAAGCTCTTGAGTAAGAGCTGTAAAGTATTAGAGTCACTTAATGAAAGAAGATATCTAGTTTTCAGTCATTAGATCTCTTCTATAGGATGCTAAAATTTTCAATGGTGCATTCACTTATTAGTGCATGTATTGCAATGAGTGAAGTGGTCAGCAATTACATATGGACCAACTGCACACATAATTCAGACTGAAAGGCCCCAGTTGATTCCTCTTTGACCCATTATGCACGGGGGTTTTAGCGCACATTCGGGGTGGAATGGCGGCGACTAAAATCACGGATAACGCACGGAGCCGGCTGCAACCGGCTGCAGCTTCGGTGCATGCCGCCGAAAAAGCCGCGTCAGTGAAACGCGGAAGAAAGCGCAGCTTCCGGGTGAGCGGGGCGCAACCAGAAGTGGCGCCCGGATCGGCACGTGCATAATCGGTTACTCTGGGTTTTGCCGCCGTCGCGCCCCGCCCCGTGTATAACCGGTATGCGTCGCGTCTTCCCCCTCCGCGTTTTCCATGTGACCCGAAATCGCCGTTTCGGCGGCCATGCATAATGGGCCTTTGTGACAATAGGGAAAGTCAGAAAACGAATTTCCTGCTTAGGCCAGACTGACACGTTTTCCCTCTTAAAAATATTTTGAAGCAGTCTCACTAATTTAATAAACAGATTAATCCAAAATAAATTAAGAACAAGAATATGATGCTGTTGGGAAAAAATAGGCCAGTTTTCAGGATTTGACATGCATAAATGGTTTGTTTTTGTTAATTTGCTGTTATATTATGGAATTTCCCATGCGGCCATTTGTGATCTAAAAGATGGTGTCATTTATATAAGAAAGTTCAGTAGTTCTTAAGACTCCTTATTACATCTGGAGTAGTTGTGGTTAATTTAATATAAAAGTTGGGACCTTGTTTTATCTGTTGACAATGGTATGAAGTATTGGCTTGGATCCCATGGTAAATCTCCAACAGAAGGGGCTGCATCCCACTGCAGCTCAAAATGTCCTCCAAAGTCCTACTCCTTGGGCACAGTGGATCCTCAGAATCAAAAAGAGTGGGAAGTCAGAGGTCAGCAGTGGAAATGAGGAACTGATTAAAAATTCATCCTATCAGTGGAAATGTACTGGTATCCAAGTCATTATGGATCAATGATAAAGGAAATGAATAGAGAAGTTGTAGTAAAATGGATTGCAAAAAGTTAACTGGAGCCTGATTAGGAGTGGAGAGAAACTCCACCCCCTGAATTTGCTCTTTTCCCTTCACATTCATTTCTTAAGTTAGTTGGAGTTGGGGTGCGATAAAGAAGGCGTGTGTGCTGCCCTAGCTGGATGTACCTGACAAAAGTCCCGAAAAGTACAGGCTTGGCCAATAAGCCAAGACCTAATTGCCAAGTGCCAACCTAATTACAAAGTCAAAGTCCAGTCTGGGTCATTTCTGACTTATTGAGTCCCTATGAATTGATTACTTCCATATGTCCTATTGTTAACAGCCTTGCTCAAGTGTTGCAAAATGAGAATCATGACTTCCTTGACTGAATCAATCCATCTTATTGTCTTCCTCTTTTTCTGCTGACTTCTACTTTTCCTTAGCATTATTCCTAGTATTATTGTCTTTCCAGAAAGTCATGTATTTTCACAATGTGACCAAAGTGCAATAGCCTCATTTTGGTTATTTTAGCTTCAAGGGAGACTTTGGTCCTGAGCTGACCTTGAATCCATTTACTTTTCTTTTTGACAGTCCATGACATCTGTAAAACTATTCTCCGACACCACTCCAAAACTCTCCTCCAATGCAACTCAACTTTCTTCCTGTCAACTTTTCTCTTTCACACCCAAACATATTTATTTTATTTATTTATTATTTGGATTTATTGCCCACCACTCTCATGACTGACTTGTGGCGGGTTACTGTTTGTCCATATTAATAGTCATGGGGAATACTTTAGTATAAATTATCATGATCATCACAAGCAGTGACATATCCTTACACTTTAGGATCTTTTCTAGGTTCATGGCTGCCATTCCCAGTTTCAATTTCCTTCTGATTTCTTGGTTGCAGTCTTCCTTTTGGTTGATGACAGAACCAAGGAATGGAAAATTTTAACAAAAGGCAATGTTATTCTTAAAGAGGCTGATATAGTCCCCAAAGTGTGTATTAATTCACTTGCTGTCTGCATAATTTTCATAACATGACTGTCAAGTCTTCAAATCATCCTGACAGTATTGAGGCTCAATCAAACTATGTATTGTAATGTGTTCATTTTCTTACTTATGGGGCCTGGAGGGAGGGTAGCATGCTTAAGGGCACAGTCTGCTGTACAAACTAAAATTTTATATTCTGTAAAATGAAGTGGCTTATTCCTGAATCATATGCAAATATTATTTTTCCCTCCTAAGTTTTACAAGAAACATATATTGATAAACAGGTGATTTTTTTATTGTTTGTCAAAGCCCTGTCTTCATTTTCCTCATGAGCAAAACTTTGGATTCCTGGGATTCTCATTCTCAAATATTTTGAGGTTTTAAAGGCAAATTTGTTTCGATAAGGACAAGAGTTTCAAGCCTTAATTGGTTTTCTTAGCTTTCCCACAAACTCAGCAAATGATGCAGGAGGATAGTGCTCTGCTCTCGGAATGTGGCAATACAAGTTAAGGGTACAAGGGGAATGAGATGATCCCCCCCCCAGATGTGAGTGTAGTATACAGTCCACGTGCTTTCACCCCCAGCAGAACCTAATGGAAGCCTGCTCCTGTTTATATCTGTTTCCAGGACTGCTTATGGAAGTTAAAAGAAAATAAAAGAAAAACACCTCAGGCAAGTTTGTACACAGTCTGGCATTTACTGTAAGCCATTTGAACATGCAAATAAGTAATTTGCATGGAAAGCTAGCTGTGGTGACTGTTTATTCATGTATGTAGGTGGAAAAATGTGTGTGGGCTTTAAGCTTCCCTGGCATTCAATATCCTGTAGGGCAGACACAACACAGGTTCCTGGAAACTGGATGTCCCACAGATAAATGAAAACTGATTGCCAGCTACAGATTAAGCAGAAGGGTCTTTTGCTTGTTGTAAAGGAATGAGAATCAGCATAGGAGATAAGCAATGATGGGAGGACATTTTCAATTTCTCTTTGGCTTAGAATTACCAGCTCTCTGAAACAGGATATTTTTTTTCAAGGCATTTGCTTCAGGTGAAAAGAAGTAGCTTGTCCCTAACAATGCAATCCTAAACAGAGTTACACCCTTCTGAGTCAATTTAATTAAATGGGTTTAGAAGTGTGTGACTCTTTAAAGGATTGAACTGTATAAGTCTGGCAAGAAAACAGATAGTCCTAACTGCCAAGATTTTATAATAACATTGGCTCCCCCCCGAAGTCCTTGACATTTTCATTTTCTCAGAAACAGTGCTTGCCAGATCATTATGTGTTCTGACAGGTGGGTATACGTTACCCTAATACCACTACATAGAGTGTGCATTATATCTGTTCCAAGATAATAACAAGAGGGTGGGGAGTCTTCAAAGGTTATATGCTGTAGAAGGTTTTTGGAAAATAAAGGACCGGTACAAGCGTTTGTATTAGGTATGGCGGTCCTTGCACTTTTTTCTTTGAAGGGAAAATCTTTCCACTTTTCTTATAAATATATATCTAATTCTCAGCATGGCCCTATCTGTGTATATTTAAATGCAGAGACTGGGGGTACGAAAAGAACAAATTTGCAGAATAATCATCCCTTAAAAAAAGCACCCCCCCTAAAATACTAAAAGCAACACTGAAGCCTGATTCTGTGAGGGCTTAAGGGGGTGTCAGGTTACGGTGGATGAGCGATAGAGTTGTGAGTGTCCTGCATAGTGCAGGCGGTTGGACTAGATGACCCATGAGGTTCCTTCCAACTCTATGATTCTATGAAGCTTTAAGAAAAGAATGGCCTCATTGGCTGTTGCTAGACTCAATAGTGTTGCTAGCCTTGAAGCATTTGTAAAAGGCAGGAACCTTTCCAGGACTGTTTTGACTATTCAGGGAGGACACATTGGGGCTAGAATCAATCAGTGGCTTGCTACCACAAGATTTGCATCATTTAGGACCAGCTTCTCAGTACTGTTCAACTGCAGGCACTGCAGAAAAGCCAGTGAGATATAGCTGTTAGAGTGCTGGACAAGGAAGTAGGACATCTAGGTTCAAATCCCATGCCATGAAAGCTGGGTAACCTTAGGCTAGTCATAACTTTCATCCTAACCTCCCTCACAAGTAGTTGTGATGGCAAAATCGAGGAGAGCAGCATTTCACTTTAGGTTCCATGTGGAGAAATACCTGAAGATCTAGGGCAGTTAAAATGTAGGTTGGCCATTTGGGAGGAGGTCAACTTCACCATATATGGATGTTGTTATTGTTAGGTGCGAAGTCATGTCTGACCCATCGCAACCCAATGGACAATGATCCTCCAAGTTTTCCTGTCCTCTACCATTCTCCGGAGTCCATTTAAGCTCGCACCAACTGCTTCAGTGACTCCATCCAGCCACCTCATTCTCTGTCATCCCCTTCTTCTTTCACCCTCAATCTCTCCCAGCATTAGGCTCTTCTCCAGGGAGTCCTTCCTTCTCATGAGGTGGCCAAAGTATCTGAGTTTCATCTTCAGGATATGGCCATCTAAGGAGCAGTCAGGGCTGATCTCCTCTAGAACTGACCGGTTTGTTCTCCTTGCAGTCCAAGGGATATGGTTATATCATCTGATAAATGTTTTAACAAATTTTAAAAATATATTCAATATTAAGTAACCTCCAGCCATTTAAGAAACCCTTCCAGGGCTGTCAAGAAACCTGATGGTTTCATGAAACCCTGGTTGAGAAAGCCTATTCTAATGTATTTGTAGCTGTTTTTGAATACTAAAGGAACTACAGGTATTGTTGAGCTCTGTTGACTGGTTATCTGTGCATATTGTTTTTAACTCTGCTATGTTGTTTTATTTTGTATTGAGACTGGTGTCATGTATGAGACATGTATGAGCTGTCTTGAGTCTCAGAGGAAAGATGGGGTCTAAATATTTTAAATAATTATCTGGCATCCAAAATTGTTGTTTTGTTTTTCTTTGTCATTATGCAAACACAGTGCCACCCACAAGGCATTTTAAAATGTATATTTTTCAAGAATTGCTAATTCAGAGAAGATAATTGCTTCAACTGAGTAGTTACTTGCTACCTGTATAAAATTATGCATGGGATACAAGAGTTGACTAAGAGAACTTTTTCCCCCCTCTCCCAAAATACTAGAACTCAAGGATATCCTATGAAGCTAATGGACAGTGCTCTAGACTTGCCCTAAGCTCTATGGAAACTATAGAGCTTCTTATATTAATAATAAAGGCGGTGACTGGCTTGCCAGCAGACCGCTAACTACTACCACGGTTGAAACCAACCGAAAAAGAGGTGGTATGGCCAGGTTCAACCCCCCTCCCCTGCCCCTGAGCTCCTGCAGCTAATGCTTGACTCACCTGGCTGTGTGGGAGGACTCAAGGCGAGTGGAGTGGGGTGAGGCAGGGCTGGGAGCCTTTAAATGGCACCACACCAGAGCCTTCTCTTTGTCTCATGGTCCCAGCTCACCGATCGTTTCCCACCCTCCCTCTAATTTATGTTTGAAGGGATGTTGTGTCTGTGTTCCGGTTTTATTGATGTTTTCAATTGCCACAGCTAGTGGCTTTGGGAAGGGTCAGATCCTTGTCTTTATGAGGCCGCCCCTGCGTTTTAGGGGCCTCCATACAAGGCTGGGTACATGCTGAACAGTAGGGAAGGAGCTGCCTCACTGTGTGGGTGATGGTGGGAGCCCTAATAGAGGCTGACATCTGTAGGGCCTCCACCAATACCACTCTTCCATGTGGCCCAGCAGGCCCAGGAGTTGGGGGCGAGCTTGACCAAGGGTGTTGCTCGGTCACAAAATAAGCAGCCTGCTGGTGCGGTGGGGCTTTGTCTGGTCTGCTGGACACTCATAAGCTGGATCTGCCCCTTTGTTGCGCTGATGCTTAAGTTAACAATAAAACTATGGCTGTTAACTATGCCAGAAAGAAGTACAGTTCTCCATGTCCTCTATGTCTGTGTCCTCTGTGCGGCCTGGGACATGACAGCCTGCCAGGTTATCATCATCATCATCATCATCATCATCATCATCATCATCTCTATAGTGATAGAGCTTTGCTAAGTAGAGCTATAATAATAATAATAATTTTTATAACCCGCCCTTCTTAGTTGGCCCATGGCAGGTAACAATAAAGTGTATACAAGTAATTTACACTGATAAACAATTATTAAATATTTATAATATATTGATTAAATTATATTATTAATCTGCTTTCTTAAAAATCTTATAAAGAGGAACCAATATCTGTTGGGTGAATTGGTGTTCTGTGGATGGTACATTGCTGTTTTGTGAGCAGGGAAGCCAGCCTTTGCTTGGGCAGTTTCCATACCCGCTCCAAACAGAGCAATGGCTGCCTTAATGTTCCACAGATATCATACCACATTTTCAATAAGTCTTTGATTGCTTAAAGAGTAGCAGAGATGTTTATTG
This sequence comes from Paroedura picta, assembly GCF_049243985.1. Taxonomy (NCBI): domain Eukaryota; kingdom Metazoa; phylum Chordata; class Lepidosauria; order Squamata; family Gekkonidae; genus Paroedura; species Paroedura picta. Next base: position 113,808,329 of record NC_135370.1, read on the forward strand.
AGCAAAGTTGACAGGAGGCAATGCCAAAATGACAGCCTCAACTGTCGGCTTGGCAGAACAGTTCTATCTTGCAGGCCCTCTGGAACTGCTGGAGATGGATGTTAGAGAATTGCTACCAGAAACTGCCTCATCATGTGGGGATGATGGTTCCCTCCCCCTTCCCCCATTTCACTGACCAGTTTCCTCTTGCTGCCCAATGGGGTAGCAGTGGGCATCAGGAGATCTTCTGCCAGAAGCAGACATACAGTAATTCTGCCCATGAATATCAGTCTTTTTAGGTACGTTTATATATGTTTGTAACAGAGATTTACAAGAATCTGTCTACTTGATCTGTATCATCAATTTGTTCATCAGTTTTCAGTTATCTCTTTTTTGTAGCCTGATAAAATACTATTTTGCATGCAGAATTTCCCTTCATACAAATCACCTCTGAGATGGTGAGAAGAACATGAGTGCAAGAATTAATGCAAGGTGACCTCTTTTTCCATTACAGAAGAATCTTCAGATGTAAAAAAAGCACAAGATCACCTTCCAAAATCCCACAGCAAGAAACACAGTAAGTTGTCACTGTATGTGGGGGCTGATTATGCACTGTGAAGGGAAAAGTGAATAAAAAACAAAGGCAGCAGCAGAAAAGAAATCCAACATAAAAATGATGCCCCCATTACACTTTGCTCCTGTTCAGGCATTGTATTCCAGGAAGAATTGTGTTAGTCCTGGGCATGCACATGTTCATTCTCTTCACAGTGCTAAGAAAGTAACTAATGAACTTGATTGGTACATAGTTACCTGAATACAGAAACACTCTGGTCAGCTAATTTTAGCACCCTTGACTCCTGGGTTAGATAATCTATATTCAAAAGTGTTTTTTTTAATGTATCTTGTTTTTTTCCCCCCTGAAATTTTATTGTTTATTGTTATATAAAGCATTTACAGAAAAGTAAAGGGGAGAAAAAGAAAAACGACCAGCTAATAAGTAATTATTAATACACAGTCTATACATCGTCTATGCGTGTATACCATACATAATATAATCTGATATTAACTCAAGAAATATGTAGTCAGTTCCCATTGCATATTAATCCTAACCTAACAGTTACTGCTGTCTTTCTTAAGTTTACAGAAAAATAGAGGGGGGGGGGGGAAGGGAAACAGCCAGCTGGCAGAGTTATCATTAATCTATATAAAAACGCAATCCATTCTTATCTCAATTTCCATCGCTTAAGTTATAAAGAAAAAGAGACAATCAACTAACCAAATAATTATTGATACATATGAAAGTATAGTTTGCCATCCTCTTTTAACATTCATCTTCAGTTCCCATCACATATTAGTCCTAATCTAGAAGTTATTACCATCTTTCTTAGCAAAGTAATTGTTGATACATATGTGAGTATAATCTGTTATGAGAGTATATTCTATTATTGTCTTAGGTAATATAAAGTCAGTTCCCTTCATATATTGGCCCTGACCTAAGAATTACTGCTGCCGTCTTTCCCACAGGAAGCCAAGTAAATGCTCCACAGTTCATCACATTCTTCAGCTGGTCGCAGAAAATGAAATTGTGTTCTTTTCCATGATGTTCTTTTCCATGATTCCATGCTTGCGGGTCTTGAAGTATTTATGTTTCTTGATCCACCCAACTCAGCGGTGTCACCTGATGGTTCCTGTATAGAATATTTCTAGCCGCCTTACTGTCAGGGCCAAAAATGTCTCTTGGTTGATTCTTGCATGCAGTCGCCTTTGAGTAGGCTCTGTATACTTTATCAATCCAGATCTTTTCCTCCTGTATGTAGTGTTCTGGGCTTTTTGTGATTTCCTTCCTTAGATCTGTTTTCCCAAGTTCTTCTGGGACGTCTTTAATTTTAATGCTCCTAGTTGTGGTTCTGCTTCCAATGTTCTCTCCCACTTCTGTTGTCTGACTTCTGGACTTCGGTATGTTGCCAACTGATTTGTGTTTTCATCAGCTGTTTTCTTCAAACCGTCGATTCTATCTGAGAGCTCTTTCCTGGCATCTTGAATTTCATTTTCAATCTTTTTAACTGCTTTCAGTATCTCTAAGTTGCTTTTGTTTAACAAATAAAACATCTGTGCGTTTGTTAGATTTTCCATTTCTGTGCGCAGTATGCAATAACAGCATCTCATCTTGCGAGAGTTTGGGTGCTCAGACATTATCAGTTAGCAAAATCTCCGTATTCTGTCAAAAACTTCCCCTGAGCTCTCATTAACAAATTCTCAAGCTCTTTCGTTGTCCGTTTTAGCGAGTGTATTTATCTGGCTTGCCTCCTGTCTGAAGAAAGAATTCTCTTGTAAATTAGTTCGGGTAAAAGGAGGGGTGTTGGAATTCCTAGCTTTAAAGGAGTGAAGATCAAACAAAGAACTCACAGTTTTGCTTTCCTCAGACTTCTGCTCTCTTCAAGCTGGAGAAAAAAAAGAGATGCTCTGGGAAAAATGCAGGCTTTTATCAGCTGGTTGTTCCAGGCTTAAAAGATTATTTACGACAGGGTCGCCATTATGACTCCCAGCACAAGAAGCAGTGATCCGGAGAACTTAGTCTCCATGGATCTGTAGGACCCTCAGGATGCTGTTCCCGGTTCCTGGGGTGATCTGCAAGCAAGATTTGCGTATCTTGCTTTTGATCAGCCAGGTGCTCCTGGCCCTCTGCCTGGCTGGGAAGCCCGATACAGATCGGGCTAGCACGGCGCCATCTTCAGTCATTTCTAAATGTATCTTGTTGACTGGCCTGTGGTCACCCAGCAAGGTTTATGGTGATTTAGGGATTAGAACATACTCCAACAGACTAACCATTAAAATCAGACTAATGTGGTACATTTGTTAGTTATTTTCTCATTAAAAGGAAATCCTAACATTCACAGAGTTATTCCTATTCTCACAGGGAATAACTTTGAATAATCTCCCTGTTTTATACTTTTTTTCTTAATTCAAAGCAGAAAATCACAAGTTATTGGCCCACCGCCTTCCCGGGACCGGAATTAGGGAATGGCTGGTCTTTCTCCGGAACTGAATGCTGTGGGGGGATGAGTTGTCAGACCCTTGCAGGCTCCAATGTGGGGTACCACAGGGGGCGAAACTCTCCCCCACACTTTTTAACATCTATATACACCCTCTAGCCCAGCTGGTCCAGGGCTATGGGCTGGGCTGTCACCCAGCCTACATCTATATCCATATCTATAGATATAGATAAACTAGTTACCCCACCCTACATATCTTGGAAATGCTTGCTACATTCATGCATGACTTTTTGTTATGAGGATGAATCTTGCAAGTTTGTTGGTTAATGGCTATTTCTCCTTTCCAGAGTTGTCAGACTCCCACTGGGATGGGAATTTATGAAGAGGTTTACCTGGCCTTGACCAAGGCCAGGTAGAATTAGCTCCAGAAAAGCTACGAGTCATGGAGGGACTAATTCAGTTCTGCAGGGCCTGTAAGATGCAGCTCTTCTGCCAGGCTTTTTGTTAAGGCTAGTCTGAGGGGACATTATGTTCCCTTCCTCCTTAATTGTTTCCCATTACCCCCCATCAGGGTAACATTTTCTTTCTTGAGTATTGGCAGCTGGGGGGATAAGGTGTGGGAGGGAGGGTTTGATCATTTTATTGTATTATTTTTTTCTGAATTTGATGTTAACTGCCGAGAGCCAGCTGGCTGGGTGCGGCAGCCTACAAGTCTAATGAAATTAAAATAAAAAATAAAGAAGAAGAAGAGTTGGTTCTTATATGCCGCTTTTCTCTACCTAAGGAGGCTCAAAGCGGCTTACAGTCACCTTCCCTTTTCTCTCCCCACAATAGACACCCTGTGAGGTTGAGAGAGCCCTGATATCACTGCTCGGTCAGAACAGTTTTATCAGTGTCGTGGCGAGCCCAAGGCCACCCAGCTGGCTGCATGTGGGGGAGTGCAGAATCGAACCCGGCATGCCAGATTAGAAGTCCACACTCCTAACCACTGCACCACTAGCTGGCTTTGGTGATTTAAGGACATGTCACTTTCTGTATGTCCACATATACATGCCTTTTCATAAGGAAGTTGTGGTTTATGTTGCTAGGGTAAACTGAATATTAAAGTAAGAACAATTTCTGCTCTTCAGCTAAAATAATATACTATTTAGGAATTAATAATATAATATGAAATAAATCTATCTGGATTCTTTACCTAGTGTTGAATGTATGCTACGTGATAAGCTGGGAAAATCATTAGCTTCCAGACTTTATAGAGATATCAATCTATATAGTTGTGCAGATACTATGCTCCTTTTTAAACAGAAAAAAATCCCTTCATATGTTTTTACTCCAAATAAATTTTGCTTTTAACACTATTTTATATTAGCTCCTCGAGGAACTCACTTGTGGGAATTCATCCGAGACATTCTCCTACATCCTGAGAAGAACCCAGGATTAATAAAATGGGAGGATCGGGCTGAGGGTATCTTCAGATTCCTGAAATCAGAAGCAGTGGCCCAACTATGGGGAAAGAAGAAAAACAATAACAGCATGACTTATGAGAAACTCAGCCGTGCCATGAGGTAACAAAAGAAAATATTATTTGCTTCATTTAGACATATTCAGTCTGTTCTGTATTCTGATATATTAAAAAAGACCACTGATCTATAATAACCACAGAACTTTCAAATATTGTAAACTCAAATATTATGAGGGAAAAGTTACTTCCATGTGGCACATCTCTCTGAAGTTTTTCTGCCTCATGTGAAAGACACAAGTGGCATAACATTGTGTGTGTAAAGTGCCATCGAGTCACCACTGATTCATGGCAAGCGATATTCAGAGGTAGTTAGCCATTACCTGCCTCTGCATGCCAACCCTTGACTTTCTTGGTGGTCTCTCATCCAAGTAATAACTAGTGATGAGCCTTAGATCTGACAAGCGCTGAATCTGCATGGAACTTTAATTCCAATCCCAGGTCAATTCTGTCCCTGCCATATATACTAAATGTGATTTTCAGTTTGATTTTAGGCAATTTAAATTTTCCCTCTGCAACAAGCAGGATTGAATCTGAGTGGCCCTACCTTTCCCCTGCAATATCCTGGAGTGGAAATAACCCTCAATATTTGAAAAATCGCCACGAGTAAAGGTGCAGCTCTCTGCTTGTCCCCAACTAACTAGCTTCCTCAATCCTCCAATGCTGTAGAAAAGACCTGATTGGCCAGGGCATCAGTTCAAAGGCTTCCTCATTCCCAAGCTGCAAGGTTTCTCTTAAAGGGGAAGCCCTAATTTCTCTTAGCAGAGTCTCCAGAAACCCTAACTTCTCTCAGCAGAGATTTGCCTCTTGTTTTTTCCCCCCTCCTCTGCTGTCCCCAATCCTTTCTCCCTGTTTCAAGAAAAGAAAGAGGCTCCTGCTGTGCTTGGCTCCGACCCGCTTCTGAGCTTCCCTAATCATGTGTAGAACACTTTTCTGTTTCAATGGGGGAGAGGGGATAGAGGAAGACCAGAGTTCAAATCGATCTGAATTCAGCAGGATCCATAACAGAATGAACAAAGTAAGTGCAGAATCAGCCAGGGTCAGGTTAGCAAGAAGGTTAGAAGAAAAATAGAAGGGCTAACTGAAGCATGTATGTGGATGGAAGGCTATCCATCTGCTTTCTTATCTCCTTCCGTACCCAAAAATGTGTCCTCCTAAACGATATTCTTTGATATCCCCCATAACTTTTTGATACAGGAGTTTAATGAAGCACCTGTGTAGGGAGCTGTGATGCTCCATTCTATATTACACTGTGAAATGTTACTAGGAAATTGGTTTTGTGGCTATTAGAATTTTAGATAAATGTGTGCAACCCCAAGAATATGATTTATTATTTATTTAATTCATTTATAACCTGGTCCCCCACCCTTGGGAACCCAAAGTGGCTTGCATTGTTCTCATATTCTCCATTTTATCCTCATAATACCCCTGTGAGGTGAGTTAGGCTTAGAGAATGTGACTTTTATCTAAAACCAATTATGAAGGATAGCTGGGTGGTCAAGGGACATCTGTTAGATGTAGCCCCAAAAAATACTGGAATAGTGATTATTTTTGGAGCCCCACCTTCTAAGATATGTAATATCTAGGAAAACCACTCTCAGCTATTGTTTTACCCTGCATAGAGAGTGCATCTCATGTGTGTCAGAAAAGCTTTTTTCATAATTGGTTTTAGATAAGAGTGCATTAGTTAATATTATTGACCACTGAGGAATACCAAGTAGGGTCAAAACGAATTTGGTCTGTTCATGTACATTTAGATCTGTATAGTTTTAATACAGTTTTTACTTTGTTTTTAACCTAATATTGGTGCACTTTAATAAATAATTGTTAAAAAATTATATTGTTTTATAGCTCAACTTTTGAGTTCCTGACTTTTAACAGGTTGAACCCTCAGGAGGTTGGGCTAGATGGCCTTTATGGTCCCTTCCAACTCTACGATTCTACAGTACACTGGCTCTCCATGTGGTATATTAGGAGTCTCTATTAGGGATATATAAAGATCATTTAAATCAGCAGAATCATTCTTATACATCTGACACAATGGTTTCTGTTTAACAGATATTATTACAAAAGAGAAATTCTAGAGCGAGTTGATGGTCGAAGACTGGTATATAAATTTGGAAAGAATGCCCGTGGATGGAGAGAAAATGAGAACTAGAGACACCTTAAAAAAATAAAAAAAACTATCCACATTATTATCAACAGGATTTTTTTTTTTTGTGGATGTAAATATTTCAAAGACTCTTTTCTTTTATTTATGTACAAAATGGAGGGGATCTTCTTCTAGACCGTTTATGCACTGGAGGTTTCATGCCAGGCTACAGGCTGGAGTTTTAGTCGTGGCAGGTTGTTCTACCTCTTCCTGCACCCACAAGGGGGAGTATTTGGCCTGGTGCAACTCATCCAGCCCCGATTTGTGCTCCTGCATGGGAGCTGGGGCAGTAAAGTTCCCAGTGCATAATCGGTCCTAGAGGGAAAAAGGAACACTATTGTTTATTGGTTTTAAAATTATTTTATTTGAAGTATGTCCTTCTGTGGGGAAAAGCGTACACAGTTTTCTGTGACCTATGAAAGTGCTGCATGATTGTGTTTTTTGTGCTTTCCTTGTGAAGACTTTATATTCCAGGAGAAATGTGATTTATAACAATGCTGTGAGAGATGCATGTAATGGGAGGAAATAGTAGGGCATTACTTTTTACTTAGGATCTTACTAATAAGGCCTATTGTTTTCAGCATATGAAAGAAATGAGGAATTAAAAAAAATTGTTTGCAAGGCTGGCTTGAAGAGATTGGCTTAGCTCAGAGGATGTGTCTGTTTTCAGGGATAGGAAGGAAAAAAGTGAAATCTTTGACTTTCGTTGTCCATGTAGTCCTATACTGTTTCTTATAACACACAATCACCCCAATTTTGGCATGAACAGAAGAAGCTTTTGATGCTTGAAAGGAAGACACAGAGATACCATATACCTGTAATAATTCATGAAAGGGACTTGGGGGGGTGCTTTTTTACATCATACTTCACTAAAGCTTTGGCTCCAATTACAGTTTTGCAACCTGTGGCCACTGTCAATGTGTTTATTTATTATTTTACTATTTATAATTGCATTTCTAGACAGCCACTCCTGGACCAGCCATCTTGCAGTGGTTAACAAGAGTATATATTAAAAATACAACAAACAAATCAACTAAAAACAACCCCACCCACCTCAAAGTCCCCTTCTACAGCCGTATTTCTCAGGGTTGGTGCTTAGAGGGAGATTTGAAGAGCAGTGACTGTCATGGTGCCAAAAATCTCAGTGAAGGTCAATTGTATGGTGAAATCAATGGTGCAACTATTATATCAGGGGAGCCAATGAGGACTTAGATGTGGGAAACCCTGCTTTAAATCCTCATTGAGTTACTAAGATCAGTACACTGTCTCATAGCCTGACAACTATGTGATGGTTGTGAAACTAAAATGCAACTCTGAGCCCATTGAACAAAGGGCAGAAGATAAATATGACAAACAAGATATTAACAAAAAAAAATCAGCACATGAAATAATCTTAAACAAAGCACAAGCCATATTAGCACCGGATTAGTTTCCACTGATGTAGTCACCAACCGTCTAAAGTCCAGGGGTAGTCAAACTACGGCCCTCCAGATGTCCATGGACTACAATTCCCATGAGCCCCTGCCAAACAATTCCCATGAGCCCCTGCCATGGACATCTGGAGGGCTGCATTTCGACTACCCCTGGACTGTACCACTTCATACAAAACAATGATAATTAAATGCTGCTCAAAATATGAAGGGAAAAATAATCTGTTTAGAAATCCAGCATATCATAAAGAAAGCTATGCAAGAATACCAATATTTTTGAAAGAATGATTATGTGAACTCTGACTAGCAATTTACCATGGTAAAGCAACCTCTGCTCACCTGGCAAAAAAATACACATGGAGGCAACACCTCCTCTTGTACAGTTCCAGAACTGTCACCATCCATTATAGTTATGTGACATTTTTAAACTTTGCAGTAGGTGGGTGGAGGCAGGTTCATCTTATGTACTGATGAAGTCATAAGGCTCCAATGTTCCAAGCAAGTCACTTCTTGTACTGTTTTCAAGATTGGACATTTCTTTTTATCTCTAAATATGCCTTTTCCCCACATTGATTTATATCCTGCCTTCCATCTATAGCTTTCTGAATCACACGGCATCTAATTGATTATCTAACTCCATATCAGTGATAAATAATGGACAGTTCATCACTGCCTTGTGCCTAGGATGTAACCAGTATGGAAATACTGAAAAAGAATTGTTACTCTGTATGTCATTTATTCAATATAAATGTATCCAATTTCATTCCAACAAATAAAATGCACTCTGTGAGTAAGCAATTTCTTTTAATGAGTCAGCTCCTGAGGATCAGATAATGCAGTTTGATAGGGCTCTCTTCAGGTAGTGTGAGAAGATAATTAAAATGGCATTACAATATAGAAAACGAAGACTGTCTGCTGTGTTAGTATTTAAGGATCCACCCATTCTCCCAGTAGCCTTCTTCCCTCCTAAGGGACCTTCATCCAGTTTAAGGAGCTTTTCCACCAATGGAAGAGCCATTTAAGTTTGAGTAAGGATTCTTAAACTGAAGGATGGCTTCAATCTTAGCTCATTAGAGTGGGAAAATAGGATTAGGATATACCCCAGTGGATGGATTAGCTGTAGCCCTTCCTCTTTTTTGACCCATATATATTTTTGTTTTAGAGAGTACAAATGTAGTCCACTCCATATTGACTGATGCTGCTATTTCACTTACTGTCAGACAAGGTCACCCAGATCATGTGATAACTACTCATTACCACTATGCAAAAGCTGCTTTTTGTGGAACCCCTGGAGAAATGGCAATATTTCAGCACTTAGACTACTACCAGTAACTCCTTTATTTTGAAGGACAGGACCTAGGAATTCTCTGCACTTTCATCATACTGTATTTGTTTGGGGGAAGCCGTAGCAGTTGAACTGGTGTAAATCCAATATAAGTGTGCAGCATAGCATACAGAGTATAGACAGAATGGTTTTAGAATGTATATGCTTAGTATTTGGGAAACAATTTCCATTTTACAGTCAGTTTCAACCTTTCATGGATTATTTGTTAATCAAGGACCAAGAATTGTAGAGTCAGATATTTCCAATTAAAGTAAGCACTTCAGATAGAGAGTTTGTGATTTGATTTCATAATTCCACAGGTTTGGAAACAGAAGCCAGGTAGCATTTACTTTACCTTAAACAGAGACAGTAGATTTATTAACTGCTGTTGATCTTGCCAAGCACATTAGAGTCCCAGCCAAAGTCTTACCAATTCTAACCAACAGGTTATAACGAAGAAATGAATGTTTGTAACAGATCACTGTTATGATGTAAAGGCATTTCTGAGACTGTTCTTTTAATATGCTTGGAAAATGGAAGGTCTTTTTTTTACACTGTTAGGATTGTAAAGATTTTTACTGTAGTATACTTTTTCATATGTATAGCTCCCTATATAAAACTTTCCTGTATTTATATGGTTATACAAATCAAGGTGTCAAAAATGTCTCAACATATTCTGCCCTTTTTTTAAACATGTGCAGTACAAGCCAAGCCTATGCATGTATACTCAGAAGTTAGTCACATTGATTTCAATTGACTTCCTCCCTGGTAAGTATTCATAGGTATGCACCCTTAATGAGTTTTTCTTTGGAACTTACTGCTTATATGTCAGCTTTATTGATGTTGGGGAATGGATAATGTCAGTTATTTTGTACTGCACTAAATAAATAAATATTTCAAATAAATATTTGAAGAGGTGCCACTGGATTCTAAATACTGGTTCTGTCTATTTCTGTTTCATAAATGTCAGTTAAAACAATTGTTTATTTTAGTGTGCTTTTTAAATAATCTGAATCCTCTCCCAAGCAATTGCTCAAGAATGAAATAATAAAGACACCACAAGGTATAATGGGTAAGAAATAAGATATTGTATATTGAGCAAACTCTCTGAAGGAGATTTTGAAAGGTTCGCTAAAAATCTGACTGTATGTGAGAAACAGAATCCTATCTGAGCAACCCAACACATGCTAAACTAATGCAGGGCCAAATTGGTCAAGGAACGGGGGCTGCATGGGATGGTCTGACAGATCTGGTGGACATGACATTTGGAGTGAATGGCAATACCATAACCCCCCCCCCCCCGGGCAGGAAAGGGGAATAATCACTACTTCCTGCCCACCAGCCAGACGGAATGGCTACCAGGGGAAATGTACGCCCAGCCTGAAACTCTAGAGAACTTCGGGAAACTAGCTCTGGCTTCGTATAAATGGCTGCTCAGATGATGCAGCATTGGGGAGATACACATGGATTTTCTGTGCCTGCCTCTCCCCCTTCAGAATCCCACTGCCTTCTCCAATCCTCCAAGACCAAAAAACCCCAGTCTTGCTAGTTACAATACAGCAGCATTGTAACATGATCTAGATGAGGGGGTGGAGGGACTACTCATCAAGTTTGCAGATGACACCAAATTAGGAGGACTGGCAAATACTCCGGAAGATAGAGACAGAGTTCAACGAGATCTGAACACAATGGGAAAATGGGCAAATGAGAACAAGATGCAATTTAATAAAGATAAGTGTAAAGTTCTGCATCTGGGTCAGAAAAATGAAAAGCATGCCTACTGGATGGGGGATATGCTTCTAGGTAACACTGTATGTGAACGATACCTTGGGTTACTTGTGGATTATAAGCTAAACATGAGCAGGCAGTGTGATGCAGCAGTAAAAAAGGCAAATGCCATTTTGGGCTATATCAACAGGGGCATCACATCAAAATCACAAGATGTCATAGTCCCATTGTATACGGCACTGGTCAGACCACACCTGGATTACTATGTGCAGTTCTGGAGGCCTCACTTCAAGAAGGACGTAGATAAAATTGAAAGGGTACAGAGGAGAGCGACGAAGATGATCTGGGGCCAAGGGACCAAGCCCTATGAAGATAGGTTGAGGGACTTGGGAATGTTCAGCCTGGAGAAAAGGAGGTTGAGAGGAAACATGATAGCCCTCTTTAAGTATTTGAAAGGTTGTCTTTTGGAGGAGGGCAGGATGCTGTTTTTGTTGGCTGCAGAGGAAAGGACACACAGTAATGACTTTAAACTACAAGGACAACAATATAGGCTAGATATCAGGAAAAAAAATTCACAGTCAGAGTAGTTCAGTAGTGGAATAGGCTGCCTAAGGAGGTGGTGAGCTCCCCCTCACTGGCAGTCTTCAAGCAAAGGTTGGATACACACTTTTCTTTGATGCTTTAGGATACATTGGGCTGATCCTGTGTTGAGGAGGGGATTGGACTAGATGGCCTGTATGGACCCTTCCAACTCTATGATTCTATGATTCTATGATTCATTTAAAAAAAACCCTTGGAGGAAGAGGGCGAGGTGAGGGAACCTGGAATGAAGGGGAGCTATTGAGGGAAAAAGAGATACTGGGAATATCAAAGAGGGGAGAGCTGGGGGAAGAAGGGAGGTGGAAGAGGATGGTGACAAGGGGCGAGCTCAAACACTCAAAGTGGCAGGTGCTATGAAAAACTGAATGCATGCAATTCTGCACTGAACAGACCCAAAATAGCCCTCTTAGGCCCCCACTTTAAAAAGTGACAATTGGATTTCTGAGGATTCCTTTGCTACAGGGCAAGTGAGGGGGCAATTCGGGTTAGAAAAGGTGAATTTCAATGCAGAAATGAGCAAAAAATGCAAGTCTTTAAAAATGCAAATCCAAACTATATCCCTAGTGCAGAAATGGTCCTGGCCCCACCTATTTCACAGGGTATCTGTTGTAGGGAGACGAAAGAAAAGTTGTTTGTAAGCTACTTTATTATTATTATTATTATTATTATTATTATTATTATTATTATTATTATTATTATTATTATTATTATTATTATTATTATTATTATATTTATTTCCCGCCTCTCCCGATAGGCTCAAGGCGGGTCACAACAACTAATCCCATTAAAATTCCCATTAAAACATCACTCTACTAACATGGCGGCTAAAAATCCCATCCCTCCCCCAATTATTAAGAGGTGAAGAGGAAAGGATAGGGGAGTAGCGTACACTCCAACTCCTAGGGGGGGAGCGATGTTCCTGATTTGCTGACCCCAGCCTCAACCATAGACCTGGTGGAAGAGCTCCGTTTTACAAGCCCTGCGGAAAGCGGACAAATCCCGCAGGGCCCGCAGATCACCCGGGAGCTCATTCCACCAGGTAGGGGCCAGGACTGAAAAAGCCCTGGGCCTGGTCGAGGCTAGGCGCGCTTCCTTCGGGCCGGGGACGACCAACAGGTTCTCACCCACAGAGCGTAAGGCCCTGCGGGGGGCATAGAGCGGTAGGCGGTCCCTCAGGTATGTGGGTCCCAACCCGCGTATGGCCTTGAAGGTTAAAACCAAAACCTTGAACCGGATCCGGGCAGCAATTGGCAGCCAATGCAGCTGCCTCAGCACCGGCTGGATGTGGGCCCTCCAGGATGTTCCAGTGAGGACCCTGGCAGCTGCATTTTGTACCAGCTGTAGTTTCCGGATCAGGGACAGGGTAGGCCTGCGTAGAGCGAGTTACAGAAATCTATTCTGGAGGTGACTGTCGCATGGATCACTGTGGCCAAGTGGTCAGGGGACAGGTAGGGCGCTAGTAGCCGAGCCTGGCGAAGGTAGAAAAATGCCTGGCCCGCTGCTCTCTTGACCTGAGCCTCCATAGTCAGGGAGGCATCAATGGTCACACCCAAATTCCTAGCTTGGGGCACGATGGTAAGTTGCACCCCTGCTAGGGTGGGTAAACGCGCTATCTGTTCCCGCCCCCTTCCCCCCAGCCACAGGACTTCTTCAGGTAGTGAAAGGCAGGGTTTAGGACTTCTTCAGGTAGTGAAAGGCAGGGTATATAAAAAAACAGCTCTTCTTCTGTCTTCACTTGGCGCTATTGGGGACCCAAACCCTGCCAGTTCTCAGAACTGCTTTTCCCAACAACCTTTGCCTTTTCCAACAGCCTCTTCCTCCACAAAACATCTTAGGTGTTTCTTGATAACTGTTAATCATTTTTATGTAAAATGTGATTTTAATATTATTGCATTTTATACACTGATGGTATCCACCCTGAGCCTCGTGGGAAGGGAGGGATAGAAAACTAAAGTCTGATTGATTTTTATGCTTCCAGTTCAAGCACAGCTGGCTCAAGATAGCTCACAACAAATAAGATTTACAAAATGAAACAATGAAACAAAAAAAGCCCTATCCCACCCTCCCAAGCCCCATCAGTCCTGACCACCTCGACCATTTTTCTGGATCCAGGGAGATAATCAATGGCACACCAGAGAAGGGGAAGATCTTCCAATTCCACTTGGCCTCAACCAAATGCCTGACAGAAGGGCTCCAACTTACAGGCCCTGTGGAATTTTATAAACTCCCGCAGGGCCCTCAACTCATCCAGGAGCTCATTCCATGAAGCTGGTGCCAGGACCGAAAAGGTTCTGTCCCTGGTTGAGACTAGGCAGACTTCACACAGCTTGGGGATCTCCAGACTCTTTGTTGTCACAGAGCACAAGGCCCTGAATAGGGCACAGGGAGTTAGATGGTCCCTGAGGTATACTGGGCCCAGGCCACAAAAGGCTTTGAAGGTCAAAAACAGAACCTTGAACCTGATCCAGTACTCATCCAGTAGCCAATGCAGCTGCCTCAGCACAGATTGGATGTGAGTCCTCCATGGTGTCCTAGCGAGGACTCTATTAGCTGCAGTTTTGCACCAGCTGTACATTCCAGATCAGGGACAAGGGAAGGGCCACATACAGCGAGTTACAAAAATCCAACCTGGAGATGACTGCTGTATGGATCACTGTAGCAAGGTGCTCCTGGGACTGACAGGGCACTAATAGCATTGCCTGGCATAGGTGGAAGAATGCCAGTTAGGCTACTCAAAATTCTTGGTGATGTGTGAGAACTTAAGTTGCACACTGTCCAGACAGGGTAGATGCGCTTCCTGGTCTGTCCCTTTCCTATCAAACCACAGATCTTTGATCTTGTCAGGGTTGAGTTTCAGCCAGCTTTGCTTAAGCCAGACTGTCACTGGCAAAGGACTTGGGGAGGGCAGGGGAGTTGGGGCAACCACCTATCAGGAGATACAACTTGGTGTCATCTGCATACTTATGACAACCCAGTCCGAAACTCTGCACCAGCTGGGCCAGAGGGCAGAAGAAGATGTTAAACAATGTGGGGGACTTCACAAGTGACTTGGTAAATTATAAGTGGCCCAAAGAATGGGAGGAAAGAAGTGAGGCATAGTCTATTTAGGAAGTAGAAAAGATATCATTAAATTAACATGAAATGTGTAAAATAGGCAAGTTGAACTGCAAGCTGACCTGTGCTAGAGAAAGCATGTCCTGAACAGGAAAACCCCTGCAGAGAGAGAAAAGGAAAGCCATCTTTTGCCATATTTCAAGGCCCCAAACATAGCATCTTCAAAACAAATGTTATCAACTCCCACACACATAAGCACACAAACATTTCTTAACACACTATGGTACTCATGTGCCATTTACCCATGCACAAAGGTTATCTTTGGATACAAGAAATGGGAATTGTGAAGCAGCCCTGTATGAATCATGTTTGGGATCATACCTGCAGGGGAGTCTGCAGACTTTCCATAAAATTATATCCAATATTGAAAAGGACTGGTTCAAACAGCATCCTTAGCGAGTAGATTCCACATGCCTGGGGGCAAGTTCCAATTTTACATTTGCTTTCCATTGTGTGTAGAATGCCATTTATGACTGCCCTGCCCTTATATCTGTCTGCTGCACTAAATGGGGCTGTTTATTACAGATACGGTATATGCAAGTAAGGCCGAAAATTACACATTAAATCTATATGGAAGTGTTAAAGAGAGCCAGAGATCCACTGAGATTGGCTACATAATACGTAAAAGGGACAGATCACCAAACCTTTAGTAATCACATCATACAACAGTCCTGAGAGGATAAATTGAGAAATCCCCATTTTTCTAGGTATACTGTTTTTTCTTTGATATTGATTTCACTGTCTAATTGTTTGACTTCCCCTGGTGAAAAATGGATGTCTTGGAGGGTGGACTCTATGGCTTCGTATTGCACTATCTCAGTCCTCCTCAGGCTCTGTTAGTAACTGAGAACGTGCATCACTCATTGAGCATGCATGCAGACTACAAGCCATATAAGTGTGAAGATCCCCTTAGATATTGGGACACTGAGTTTACATGTCCCACCAAGATTCAAGAAATGTTTTCAGCAGTGTAGGAACTTTGCTTTCAAAGTTCCACTTTTACTCATGCAGCACAAATAACAGTGCTAGTTGTGCTCTGCTAGGGCCTATTGCATGGCAGGGAGACATATTCCTGGCCATAAAGAGGACACTATCAAGTTTGGCATAAATTTAGGCCACAGCTTTATTTTTATGTAAATGTGTGCCAGCAAACCACAGGTAGATCCTACTCCCTTGTGGCCAGCCAACCACATAGAAGCCCATCACACTAGCAGGTCATGCCATGGAGACCAAGCAACATGCGGGTGAAGCTCCCCCTAATCACAAGGTCTGCTGAGGAAAAGGAAGGGTGGTATGTAGTAGGAGCCCTCTGGGTATAAGCATCTATTAGGACTCCCACAACCACCAACAATGTGAGGCAGCTGCCTCCCCATCCAGATAGGTGCTGCAGCTTAAAATGGACTGATCCTCTTAAGGAGGCCCCCAATACTGGTCGATCCTGACATGCAGGCATAGGGTCTCCCCTGAAGAATTTACCTGAGGAGCATAACCACCACTGATTGCGGGAGGCTCCTCCAAACCACACCCCTGCTCCCACCAACACTCATTTGTCAATGCAACTCAACAGTGCATAACAAACATCATCCAGCCACAAGTGAACCCCATCATCTCTGTATAGAGCAGGCTGCCCAAAACTGATGCCCAGGTACCAAATGAAAGAACAACATTCTTGACTGCAGTACTTGGCTACCAGCTTGCACAGCCTATAAATCACCAAGTCCACATTCTGAAGCACAATAGCATCCATTCAAGACCACCACTTCACCATTGGCCACAAAATTATGTTATCAGGTAGACACTTCCTAATGATAGGCAGGTCCCTCATCATAGGTGCAGAGAAATCAAAAAAGGGAATCAGCTGTTGGATTACCTCTGAGTTGTATGATAAGCATTGAAGGAGGGCCCTCTTCACAGACTATGGCCAACAACAATAACCAATGCATACCCCAACACCCATACCAGCAAATATTCAAAGTTGTCCTGATCTCTAAATTGTGTTCCCACCCAGATCCAGGAACATAATTTTCAGCCCAGTAAACAATATGCCCAATGATATAGACTTCCTTCAGGCCACCCACCAAACCTCAAAGAACCTCAAAATCAGGCCAGCCATATAATTCAAAAGACTTGTGCTAGTACCCCATGCTAGTACCCCATGGACATGATTTGCTTTGGCTCTAACCTACTGACAGCCACATGTGTGGCTGCTCCAATGCAAAACAAATATGTGCTGTAGTACTTGGGCAGAAAAGCCATCTCCCTCATGCATTGGCACAAGACTGTGGTAAAACACATACCATCTGCGCGTAGGGGCATTGCACCTGGGACACTGACACAGATAGGAAGAGGTATATCGAACTGGGCAAGGAAAAGATCAGTCAGAGGCGCCCAAGAAAATGTGAATTCCCCTCCTCAACTGATCCATCTCACACTTGGCAAGCCTGATGTGAAGGTGGGAACCTATAACATGCATGTCCTGCCCAGCCTGAGCCTTGCCCCCAGGATCATTCTGTGATACCAAGAGCAGCTTCCTGCTGCAAAAGGCATCAAAACAGGCCTGCATGAAGATTGCCTTAAACAAGGTAACCTCAGATGCAGATTTGTAAATTTACAATAGGTGATGTAAAAGATCCTGCAACAAAGATAAGAATGGGTCTTCTGGAGTCAGATCTTTGAGGGGCCAATTGTCTTCAACCATCCTAAGTCCTCCAAATGACATAAGAGGTGTGAAAGTTCCACCAATTGCAAATCTTGCAAATCTTGCAGTCGCATGATAAGCTCATTAGGTGAATGTTGAGAGTCATGGTAATGAAAACTCCAGCATGCGGATAGGCCATGTAACGCAAAACAAAGTCCTCAGTGGGTAGAAGCAGCAGCAGGCAACTCCAGTCCTTTGAAAACATCATGTAGTAGGAGATGGCTCCTTGGTATGTGTGAAGTTGCTGAGCCAATGATCCGGTCAGATCTTGTTGGATGTGTCAACACCAAGTCTCCAGAGCACTACCAGGAATTCCTCTGGGGACAGACTTGCTGCTGGTACTGTAGACTAAACTTCTCATCTTGAAAATGTGATAAGGCATCCACAATGTCGTTGCTCGATCCTGCAATATGCTTTGTGGTAAACGAGATGCTGGACTCAAGGCAGGTGAGGACCAGTCTACAGATTAAGTGCATGACCCAGTCAGAGTGAGAAGACTACCTGTTCATTACAAGCACCTCTGCCTGGCTATCTCACAAGAAAAGCAACTTTCACCAAATGACAACTGCCACCAATATTGGAAGTCAAATCACAAAGCAAACCCCAGCTTCCCAACTCAGATGACACTAGTGGGCCCACCATTGATTATCATAAAACACACTGAAGCTCAAGCTTCCTGAACATCAGAATGCATCTGAAGGTAGTTGTTAGGTGGCAGTAGGGTCTGCCATATGACCACCCCTTTGAAATTATGCAGAAAATCATACCAAATTGTGAGATATTCCTTTAAGGACCTAGTAAGCTAGATGTGGCGATGAGGCACAGGCGCAGCAGAACAAACCAACCTGATGCAGAAGGCTTTCCCCAGAGCCACAGCTTTACAAGCAAAGTTAAGATGCCCCAGCATAACTGCATGTCCCTAAGAGTTCAGTTACTCCTGGACAACAAGCTATTGAGGTGCTCTGACAAAGCCCAAAGCTTTTCCTGCAGCATTCCTGACAACCCCATGACTGAATCAACAGAGATACCTGGTAGGTAAGGCAAACAATTGGTCCCTGTCTTCTCCCACAACAAGGCAACTCCCAGTTTTGCTGCCAGTGCCTGAAATGTGGCCAGCCTGTCCAGGCATGCCTGAGACTCAACAGGACCCATCAAAAGAAAAGCATCTACAAATGATGATTTGTGGGCATATGGTCCTGTCCTTTGCTACCTATTCCAAGAATGTAGGAAAATCTTTCAAGGCCATGCATGCCACTGAACAACCCATAGGCATGGCCTTGTCTACATATCACCCACTCTGAAATTTAAACCCCAAGAGACAAAAATCTTTCAGATGCACTGGCAGTAAGTGACCAATTTAATATCACATTTGGCCACAATGGTCCCCTTCCCACATGCCCTAACAATCATCAAGACATAGTCCAGGGAAGCATACTTTACAGAACAGAGCTCCAGTACAATAGAATTGTTCACCAACAAGCCTTTGGAGTATGAAAGGTGATGAATCAGATGGTACTGTCCTGGGGCTTTCTTAGGCATGATATCTAAAAGAGATGCCCTGAGATTTTTCAAAGGGGGGGGGGGACAGGAAATGGGCCCAACATCTAGACATTCTCTTCTTCCTTGGCCAGTTCAGCTGTAACAACCTCAGGCAGCACAGCAGCTGACCTCAGATTACCACAGTCAGTAGCCAACAACAGCCCAATGAAAAGAATATGTATCCCAGAGGAAAACCCTACCCTCAGGTATTTGGCAGCTTCCTTGTTGAGGTATGCTCTGATGAGAGGAAGCATAGTAGACAATTTTATGAGGGTTGGGGCCAACAGAAACAATGCATGATTTGTGGGTTCAATTTGCTTTTCTGTGACCCGATGTGCCTACAGCTCCCAACTTGCCCTCCTTTCTGAAGATGGTTTGGTCCTTATGAAAGGGTGCCTGATGCCCTGCAGGCTGGGTGCAATCTGCCCTGGAGGCTTTGCAGCAATGATCATAGTGACATTTATGCTGCTTGCACCCCCCCCCCCCATGATTAGAGTACTAACAAACCCTGTGAGGTTCCCTCTGAAAGGAAAAGTGATGCCTGTCTTGCTCAGCACCAGCCCTCATGTGAGAGTCCACCTTTACCATCCACACATCAACTTTCCTCAAATATAACAGTCTCTGTTGTCTTGAGGAAGGTTGAAACATAGCCATCCTATTTCCCCCACTAACATCACAGGCTGACCTGGCTGCACCCTTGGGACTTGTAAAAAGGACCTGGCAAGCTGCAAACCCATTACAGGGCCATACTGGGGACTCACATAAAGGAAGGAATTGCCATAAAGGAAGGAATTGCCATAATAGTAAGGAGTTGGCAGCCAGTAAGGGCCATGTTGCAAGGGAGCTGTGGGCAGCAAAGGGGCAGGAAGTTGAAAAGATCTGGCAGTGTGAGCCTGCACATCAGGAGGTTCAGTCCCATGCCCAGTCCTAGTTCCTTTGGGATCTCCCCCCTCTGGTTTGCACTCGGGGCTGAAGCCACTGGGCATGGGGCCTTATAGTTCACCAAGTAGACCGTTGCATGCCATAATGGCACCCCCTACAAACTATGGTCAGCTGGCTATCACTCCTGGCTGGTACTCCCAACCCTTTTGACATTGCCTGGGCATAACACACACCTGCCCTTGCCTTCTTCCCTACTTCCTGTTCTTAAATGGAGCCATGTTAAAACTCACCCCAAATACCAGCAAATAACGCTGAAATGTTCCATCTCCTGGCCACCCCTCTGCCCCCATCACCCATGCAGGCTACTTATGTTAAATAAAAATACACAAGAGATATATGTGGGTTCCACTGCTTTTGCTTTTTAAAAATATATAAGCAACTAAAATAATATGCTGACCAAATACCAAAAACAGTCCAAATCCATTCCCCCCCAGGAAGGAAGGGAGGGGGACACCAAATCATGCATCTTACCTGACTGCTCAAATCCTTATCCCCAAACCAAGAACCCCCCTCATCACAGTACCTGAACCCACTGATCATAAGTGTACACCACTCCCAGACTGGTGCCTCAAAGCTTGAGGATTCATACCCAATAGCAGCTAGCAAGCCTACAACAAAATGACACGTGAAATGCAGCCAATGACCAAGCTGTAGACAAATCAGTTAAGCTCAGGTGAGAAGGAGCAATCAAGCCATGCACCCCGGAGCCCTTCCTAATATGGGCATCCTGGATCGTCTCCCCCCACTTACAACCACACCTCACTGAGCCACACCACCAGAAGTGACTGTGGCCCACAAAGCCTGGTGAGTTAACCGGGCCTCATCAGAGGAAGCCAAGCCATCTCCTCTTCTGAGCCAGAGTCTCCCACCACTACAATCAGCGGTCTGCAGGGTGATGCTGGCAGCTGCACTTATGGGAGAGAGGCAGTATAAAAATCCAGTAAATATTTAAAAAATAAATAGGTTCCTGCGAATCCTTAAGCTGGTACTGGTGTTACGAGCCTTGTGAATCCTTAAACTGGGCTTGAATTTAAGACAATGACTCTCTTACTATTCATATCATGGAGACTTCTATAACAGTTCTTAAGTGCTCTAGTAACTGAAGTTGGAGGTATTTTCCCAAAACAGGAGCAACAACTGTCTTCAGGATACACAGGTACAACTCTGAATGACAGAAAGGACATTTTAAAAACCCTACTTCCTTTGTTCTGCTGTTGAATAATCACTTAATTGGAAAGGGCACATTATAGTATCCGAGGGCTCTAATATCTCTATATTATCCCCCCCCCCAAAAAAAACTGGAGCACTGGGAAAGTAAGCAGAGAATATTATGAGTCTGATTAAAGGATGCTGATTCAATGGAAAGCCAACTAGCAATCCATTTTTGAGTGGTTGTCTGAAATATTTTATCTAGAATGCTCCATTTGCCGTTTGAACTCCTACGTCATGTATTCCAATCTATTCTCAATGATACTTTGTAAAACCAATGACCTCATTTAGCCCCTAGAAATGGTTAGTGATTAAAGAGATACTACAGACTACAAACTACACAAGACAGCAGTCAGCTGTCATAGTTGTTAAGAGCAATGGTGTCTAATATGGTGAGCTGGGTTTAATTCCCCACTCCTCCACATACAGCTAGCTGGGCTAGAGACAGGACCTTAGGCTAGTGACAATCTTATTAGGCCTTATTAGGCCTTATTAGGGCAGTTCTATGTCAGATAACATTTCTGCATGGGGAATGAGGCCTGGGCCAGCACTCGTCTGGTTGCGATGCTAATGTCCACTTCCAATGGACATCAATGCCAGTCGAGGGCCATCCTAGGGCTGGCCTGACTCAGGCCCTCGGTTGCCCCATGGCAAGGGAATTTGAATTCTTCCACATTCCCTTCCTTGCCACAGGTGCCATTGGGGCCTAGGTCAGGCCAGGACCATTTGCCAGGGAAGAGTCAGGTCATCCAGGCCTAGCCACTCCCCTGATCTATGGCGTACTGGAAGGGACAAAAAATGCCATGGGTGGCTCCACGGTGAGCCACCTGGGGCTTTTCCGCCAATTTTTAAGAACAGGGTATTGCATTGCAGTACAATACCCCATTCTTAAAAAATGAAAATCGGGTCTCTTCCACCCCACAGGAAGGCACAAATAACTGGAGGCACAAATCCAGACTGGGTCTGGCAGGGAAAGTGCTCCCCAACAAGGACTCAGGAAGAGGCGGGCAAACTGCACTATCCCAGACACCCAGAGGCAACCTGGTACAGCAGCGCTGGTGTGGAATAGGTCAGAGGTCTCTCAGCTCCACCTACCTAACAGGGTGTCTGTTATGGAGAGAAGAAGGAAAGGCAATTGTAAGCTGCTTTGAGACTCCTTTGGTAGTAAAAAGCAGAGTATAAAAACCAAGTCTTCGGTTACTTGTCACACTGGAATCAATCATACAGTGATAAGATAGTTTGATTCAGTTTGCAGTTCTTGATTGATGGTAAGGTGACCAGATTGTCCCACTTTGGGAGGGAGATCTGGGGGCACCTGGCAAATTGTACTTATGTTGAAATTAAATATATATATATTACAATACTATTTTTGTGTTGTATGCATTCTACGAAAATTTTTGTTGCTCCATATAGACCAGATTTTTAATCAAGAACCTGGTCAATGGTGTCCCGCTTTATCAATATTAAAATCTGGTCACCTTATTGATGGGGCCTAATTTACCATAGTGTTCGCATGTATCTCTAAACTCTGATCTGTAACAACCTTATGGAGAGGTCTATCAGTGGCTACAAGCTATAGTGGTTAAAGAGAACCTCCACATTGGGAAGTAGTATACCTCTGAATATTAGTGCCAGGAGGCAACCTCAGGAGAAAATTTTGTTCTCTTTGCCCAGAAGTTGGCTCTCCAGAGTAACAAGTTGACCACTGTGTAATAAGGCAGGATGCTGGACTAGATGGACTGCAGTATGATCACAAACAGTCTCCTTAAATTGCCACCCACTTCCCAAACCTTTAGTCCCCTTCCTTCCTTCCTTCCTTCCTTCCTTCCTGCCTGCCTGCCTGCCTGCCTGCCTGCCTGCCTAGTTTCTGAATAATCCATGTGACTTCTGTAGCCTTTGTAGTAGACATGTAGTCTCTGCTCTTCAATTTCCCAGCCAGCTTTTCAATCCTTCCTATGTCTGACTGGTGCTATCTGATGAACTGAATTAACATCATGCTGACACAGATAGCTGGATCATGGGACCAAAAAAACAACCAAACACTAGACCTTTAGAATGAAGTTGGCAGGCTTTGTCTAGCATGCTGTAATTGTACAAACTGAACACCCTTGGAGAAAATAGAAAGCATAACCTATGTTGTACACCAAACATAGTCATAGCAATTACTATTGACTATGGAAGGGAATGTTTGATTCACACACCTGGCCCTATGATTCCATGTCCAAGGCTAGTTAAGGTTTATATTTTCCCACAGTAATTAATGTACCTCATTAGAACTGCTAAACCCAGGTAACATGTCTGAAAAACCATATGTGTGAGGCTTCCATCTCTGAATATTTCATCTGATTCTGAAATCAAATAAAGTTAAAGTGAATTGAAATTTGCCTTTTGAAATCAATGGGAAAAGGTTAAAAAAAGAAGGTAAAATGAAATGACTACCCACCTCAGGCACAAACCCAAGCACAATGTTGAAATGAACCAACAAAATGGATCAAGCCAGCAAATAAAACATGAAATAAGTACAGCACAAAATTAATAAAACACATATGTATATATAGAGAGAGCAGAGCTTCTGATGAAGATCACAACCACTGAGCAGGTTCATATGAGGTCTCACAGTGTTTTAGGTAACCTGGTTTCCAATCGTATAGGGTTTTAAAGGTACAAATCAGCACACTGAATTGTGCAGCAAGGCAAGTTTTTTAAGCGCTGTGGTACAATACAGATATCCAGAAAGTTGTGAATGATGGAAGTGGTTGAAACTTGGGGCCGTTCCGCATTCGTCCAAAATAGCACAATGGTTACTAATTGAAATCGCTACAGTTTTGCCGTTATGCACAACGTCGTTGACAATCTGCAACACTCCTGAAACCTATCCACAAAAAGCGCTTCGTTGTAGCGCTTTCAGGGAAATCCCAAAAAGTGGATTCACCCTCTGGAAAGCGCTACACTCCTGCAACCAATCTGCAACACTAGTGGGAAAGTTCTGTGCGTTACCATTGTTGCGGTTTCTGCAAAGTCCCTCCCCCTGGCTCTCTCCTCTGATCTTCCGGCGAAGCGATCGCCATTTTTTTTCTCTGAGTGAGCGGAGATCAACACACCGGCAAGCCTTTGTTTACCCAGTGAGGCTTCCCCGGCTGCAGTCCCTCTTTTTAAAGTCACCAAGCACAAGCATCGCAGAGGCCCGTTTGCTGGTTTATTTTCACTTTATTTTTCACACTGTTTTCGGCCGAAAATCGTGCCCGTGGGGGGGGGGTTCACTCGGGGGGGGGGAGCGTGGCAACGATGAAATGGCAGCTCAAACATCACCTGCTAGCTGGATGGGTCTCTCCGTTGCAATGAATCAACGCATATTTGTTGCAACGGGTGTGTGTGTGTTTTTTTTAAACCTTCCTTAAAGGGAAGGGGGCTGTTTGGGAGCATGATAACGGCTGCCCACTGGCTGCTTGATGGCCAGGGGCGGGACACAGCTCAGCAATAGCGTTTCCTTTCTAGCGATTTTTGCCGAGACCGGAACCCTGTGGGAAATGATAGAAACGCAACTGGATTCCACTACAAAGGCAGGTATACATAACGACGAATTCCACTATTTAAAATGGCGATTTTTCATTTAGCAAACAATTTGCTACATGGATCCCGGTGTGGAATGGCCCTTGGTTATTTCAAACTGTGAAGAAATGAAGATGCATTGTTCAGGGATGGGAACCAGTAACAGAATTTCTCAAATAGATTCTGCCTTGATTGACAGGAATGTAGTTGAGATTACAATCAGACTGAGATAAATTTTGTAAATCTTCATGACAACTTCATGTGGAAGTTTGATATGCAATTCATCCCTTGCTATTCTATTACAGAGAACATTTATTAAATGATTTACTGTTGGCATCTTACTCCTATTAAGTTACCAAAATGAAATAAAAAATATGCGACAAATGTTGGAAATGTAAACAGGAGAGGGATGACTTTTTCCACATGTGGTGAGAATGTAAGAAGGCAAGACAATATTGGGAGAATATATATACTTGCATATAAGCTGACCCACATATAAACCGAGGCACCTAATTACACCAAAAAAGCTGGAAAAATTTATTGACTCATATATAAACCAAAGGGGGTGTTTGGATAGTGGTTTTTACTACTTTCCTCCCCTCCCCCCTGTTTTGGGCAGGATTTTTTCCCCTTTTCTTCCCACCCTCCTCCTCCCTCCTCTTTCCCTCTGACTCCACTTGCCTTTATTCCTTTCTCTGGGGGCGTTTCTTCCTTCTTCTCTCTGTTCTGAGTCAGAGGCTTCAGAGCTTCCTGCAAAGCTTCCTGCTACACGTGCTAGCCTTGTGCTAGCCTCATTAAGACAGTGAGGGGGGGAGGCGGAGACTGCTCTTTCCCTCCCAGGCTGTTCCTGCCTTTGCTTGTTCAGGCAAGTATACTTGTCTCCCACCCCCACCCTCCTGTCTTGTCTGGAAGTTGTTTTTTTTAATACCCACATATAAGCCGAGGGAAAATTTTTCAGCTTAAAAAAAGGGCTGAAAAGCTCGGCTTATAGGCAAGTATATACGGTACTTGAGGAATTTAAAAAATGTTAAAATTTAATTTTGAAAAAAAATAGAATTATTTCTGTTCATTTTTTTGGAGGGCAGGGTCCATAAGGATCTTAGAATTTTATTTATGTATGTGATTTCTGCAGCTAGAATTGTTTTTGTTGCTTGATATTCCCTCTACTGAAGAGTGGTTAAGGAAGTTGTTGGACTATGCTGAAGTCACCAAATTGTCTGCAATCTACAAAGATCTGTATCTTGGAAAATATGTAAAGCAATAGACATTGTTTTCGAACTATATGAAAAAAATCTATCCAGATGTGAAGATATGTAAAATTTAACATAGTAACAGCAAGTTTTAAGTATAATGTTATGTCACAGATTTAGGCTTTACTATTTCATTTGTTAGGGTTAGGAGAGAAGTCTTGAATATATATTTGTATTTATTTGTGATTGAATGTTAGGTTAGTGAATTGATGAATTAGTAATGGGTATGGATATATTGTTTAATATCACAATAAAGTATTTGAATTGCAAAAAAAATCATGGAGTCATTCTAGAAATCATGAAATTGACAACTTCCTATCATAATCAATAAATCATGCAAACAAATATAGTCAATCAAATGACTATAATGAATGAAATATATAATTTATTCTGTTTTTGACTTTTTACAGTACATTAAGTGCTGGCTCTTTTGTTTATGGCATAATATATTTGATTTGTGCACAGGTAGGAGTGGAGTTAAGCCTCTCAAAAATATAAGCAAAAGATTATATGGTTTGAGGTTAATGATCTGTGAAACTACTCACCCTAGGTCACCTGTTAAATCTGGAACAAGTTGGTAATGAAAAATATTAATATCTTATATAAGGCTTCAGTACTTGGCTTCCCCTTAAAAGTACTCTTATAGAATCATAGAATCATAGAGTTGGAAGGGGCCGTACAGGCCATCTAGTCCAACCCCCTGCTCAACGCAGGATCAGCCATATATCTTGCCATATATCTAAAAAATATCAATTCAAGAAAGGAGTTTGACTATTCTTTTATACCTGGCATTCTAACTTTCAACAAGCAGAGAATTTCATTTAGTATTTCTAATCTGTCTAGATCTAAGATACTGGTTATTACCTTCAAAATTCTTAATGGCCTTGTCTCATAATAAATTATATATATATATATATATATATATATATATATATATATATATATATATATATATATATATATATATATATATATATATATATATATATATATATATATATATATATATATATATATATATATATATATGAGCAACCATCTCTTTCACTGTGCTCTGCCAGGACAACTTTACTCATCTGAGCAATTACTTCTAAGGGTATCACCCTGCAAACAGGTAAGTTTGGCAGTTACCCTTACACAATGAAAAAGCTGTTGAAGAGAACTCTTGAAAATTCACCCTCCACACACACATAATCTTTTTAGTCTCTAAAGTGACACTGGAGTCTAGCTGTCTGCACACAATCATTCTCTGTTGTGGTTCCTACTTTGTGGAACAATTTACCCAAGAAGATCAGGAAGAAACTGGACCTAGCATTCTGCAGAATGTGCAAAACAGAAATGTTAAATAGGATTTTTAAATAAAAGGATCAGAATTACAGTATAATTGAGCAGTCCGAGAGTGAGTTTTCAAGAAGAAATAGATTTATAGTCTATTGCAGTATTTATTGTATCTATCATTTTGCTTTTATGGCCCTGTCTTCCTAATCCATTATTTACATTGTTAATCATATGTCATTCTCTAAACCAGCCTTTCTCAACTTTTTTACCACTGGGAAACCCTTGAAACATTCTTTTGGCTTTGAGAAACCCCATAGCATAGCTGTGTACATGCCCATTCAGGGTCCCTCCCCTTTCCACCTCCTCCAGGCCCATCATTGGCCATTTTGGGGAGAGCAGGTTAACATGACCATATATGGTCATAACATCCAATAAATGTTTAACAAATTAAAAAAATATATTCAAAATTAATTAACTCCCATTCCTTTGGGAAACCCTTCAGGGCGGTCAAGAAATCACAGGGTTTCATGAAACTCCAGTTGAGAAAGCTTGCTCTAGACATACTCTCATGTCTATTCATATTGTTTACTGATTTCTGTAATCTTACCCTTATTGCACTATTTCTGAATGTCTTGTGCTGTCTGATCAAATGGTTTTCTATATTTCATAATCCATCCTGAGTCAGTGAGAAAGGAAGGTTATAAATGAAGCTCAGATTCTGCAAATCAGAAATTTGCTCATTTGGCCCACAAGCCTTTGATCTCCAAAACCCATTAACAACTGGAATAGTATATAACTGGCTATCTAATTTAAGAAGGACCACAGCTAAATCCTGAGACCATTCAAACCAAGTGCTGTAGCCTAAGTTATAGATTCAACATCCTACAGGACTCCAAAAGAACTTGAATAGAAAATCTTATCGGCTTCTCCCATATGAATGAACCAAACCCACATAACCAGTTTGATTAAGGTGCTTTGATTTACTTTCTCCAGCTTGACATAGCAATTAAACAGGTCAATGCTTTTAAGCAGAAGCATTTGGAACTGTAAATAATACTAATGTCTTAAGAAGTGGAAGGCATATTCTCTGGAAGCCTAGCCTCATAAACTCCTCCAGCCATTTCCATGAAATGCTTACTACCTAAAACCAAAACTCAAAAAAGACTTGTTAATATGTGGCTCAGGTTATGTAATACTAGCTGGTTTGGGAATGCTGCAAATTGAGCCAAATGAAACTGCAATATATTCACGCACATTTAGCATCCCCCACTCTGGCTCAGTAGCCCTACTGAAATAGACGGGCCTTACTGCATGCATGTCTCTTTCCTTTAGCACAGCCAGAGCCATATGTCTGTTATGCTACATATTGGCTTAGACAATTAGGCTGGATCTAGTGAAAATCTATTCATCTTTGAACAACAGGAACAACAAGCAAACAGCATACTGGGCTGAAGAGACTCCTTTGTGGTGTGCTCAGCCTTTTACCCGAACAAATATTAATGCTTATTTAGAGAGAAGCTCAAATAGATGAGGAATAGAGGAAAATTTGAAAGCAGGCACTATATTCCTGGGGTTCTTACAAGGTGAAACAATTCAGATGATGGATGCTGTTGGGCCTTGGGGAACCCATGTGTGAGATAAAGTACCATCAAGTCACAGCTAGCTTATGGTGACCCCAGTAAGGGACTTCGAAGCAAGTGAAAAGCAGAGGTGGTTTGCCAGTGCCTTCCTCTACTGTCTTTTTGTGGTCTCCCATCCAAGTACTAACCTGGGCTGAACCTACTTAGCTTCTAAGATCTGATGAGAACAAGCTGTACCATGCCATATTCCCTCTCTATGTATCCCATAGGCATGGAGTATTTCCAGGACTATTTCACAAGTGTCATTGTGATGATGCACAGCTAGAACCCTGCCGATAACACATGAAGATCCAGTGAATTAAGCCTTCTTTCAAAAATCCCTTCCAACACACTTGTAAGGTTCAGTCTAAAGGTATGAGGAGTGGGTTGATGCTTGTAGAAATGTCCTTCCCTTCTTTTTGCAACCTACTGAACCTTTTCTAATTTTGCTCTTAGGAGCCCAAGAATCTATAAAAATAGAAGGGGAAACAAAGTCAGAGTTTGCAAGGGAAGAGAGAATCAGTGAATTGCCCTTCTTCTGCCAATGACAGTGATGCTCCACAGTCATAAAAACATTACACAAGCAGAAGAGCAGCTTTGGATCCAACCCAAAATGAACAGTCATACATGAAGTTATTTCAACATGTAAACGGTTGGGAAGGGCAAGCTCCATGCTATCAGTTGGAATTTTATATGTATGTTTACTCTCTCAATTGTGGTGAACCCTTGTTTCCCAAGATACCTTGTTCTGTAGAATCAGCACTACACATCTTCTCTTGGTCCTTGCTGTCCTTTGTTTTATGCCCTGACACAGCACCTGTGTAGGTCCCACTGATATTCTCACCCTCTGCAGTTTTTTGGGCTTTGTAAGTTCTGATGGGAATACTTTCAGAGCACAGCCCAAGAAACCATTATCATGTGAATGCAGAAGGCATTTCTATAAGTTATTTTCTAGTTCTTACCAGATTATGACTGAAGCAGAATTTCTAGGCAAATGCCTAAATATTTGCTGCATGATATTTTGCTTGTGATGTATACTTAATTTAAAATATTGCCATGAGCTGATCACTCCTTTTTATTATTGTTGTTGTTTGACACTCAAGTAAGTAGTGGAGAAAAATGTCCGGTAGGTCACCAAGACCTGGTTTACAAAACAGATAATGTTCTTCTATTTGCTGTGTTTCAGTCACTATTTGCATAGGCTGAGTTTAGATCTGTAGTCTTTCCCATACAGCCTATTCCATTAATATTCATGCAGTGTGCTCCTCAGTTTGTAATTAAAGCATACATATTACAACATAATCAGAATGAATGTCACATTTGCATATTTTCTCTGATAAAAACTGGAACACCTTTGCATTCATTTGGAAATTGATTTTAGTGTTAGTCTGAAGCCCTCAGATCTTTGAAGTTAAAGCATCCACTCCAGGTCAACAGTGTTTGCAGAACAGTAAGGGGAGAGTGGACAGAGAAAGGGGGGGGGGGAGCAAACCACACCTTCAATCAAAGCTGAATTTGCAGTTTATGTACTAATAGGATTAATTCTTGTGCTGCCAGAGAATTCCACTGAACTATACACTTGTGCACAAATGTTCTGTGAAGAAAGAAACTGGAGCTGTCCCTCCACTACCCTCTTCTCAAGCTCTCCTTTTCATTGCACAGGAGTATTATGCTAAAATCCACAGTGAAAGGCTTATTGAATTAATGTTAGGCTTATATCAGAGGCTTCTAATAAATGATGAGGGTAGAGCAAGCCAGCTGAGTGCATTTCGACTGGTGGACAAAAAACAAACCATGAAAAATGAAGTAGGACCAATAATAAAACCTTTTAAAAAACCCTTTTTGGATGATGGTTGAGTTTGATTTCATATGGCAGGCCTGAGATCAGCTGGGGCCCCAGCACAAGGAATGGATTTTGTGTCCCTTCTATTTGTTCAGTTTTTGAATATCTTTTGGTTTATTGCACAAGTTAGTCCTGACTGGGATCACAGATCAATCAATCAAACTTGATTACAGTCGTTCAGACCAAATTATATGAAGTCAATACATCAGAGACCAAAAGAATATGGTTATTTAATGTAATACAATTTAAAACAGATCATAAAATAGAACTTAAAATTATGCTACTTTAGAGCATCGGATTTTTATGGCAGCGGCACAAAACTTAGCCAGCTGAGTTGTCACCTGGGGGGATTCATCACTTAGCATCCTCTTTGCTTGATCTACATCATGATGTTCTGGAAACTTTTTGAGGAGTGGTTCAATCAAGTTGCTACGAATGTCTACATAAGCAGGGCAGTGAAACAATATATGCTGTCTTGTATCAGTTTCACCACTCCCACAAAAACATTGTCTCAGTGTAAGGGGAATGTTCTTATAGCGACCCTCTACAAGAGTTGAAGGCAAAACGAAGTATCTTGCAAGGGTAAATGCCCTTCTTTGTTTACTTATTACCAGCTGAGACAGATAAGTGGCAGGGGACAGAACATATCTTGTTTTAAATGGGGCCAAAAAAGTTGGAGCTTTACTCAGGTCCAGTTGACGTCGACTGCCCCGTATCCGCTGCTTAACTAATGATCATGAGCTAATTTGGATAATAAGTGTATGGAGTAGCCCAGACTCTGGATTCCTCTGAGGACAGCCTTAGTCCAAGATGATTGGAATCATAGAATAGAATCATAGAATCATAGAGTTGGAAGGGGCCATACAGGCCATCTAGTCCAACCCCCTGCTCAACGCAGGATCAGCCCTAAGCATCCTAAAGCATCCAAGAAAAGTGTGTATACAACCTTTGCATGACTGCCAGTTGTCATCCAGGGTTAAAGAAACTATATCCTATGGATTATGTATTAATTTCAGCCACATTCCTATTGCTGACAGGCAGATTTTGTCTTGGACCATTAACATTCCTGTTTCCAGATGCACCATGGAGCATGGAAGTTGGAGCATGGAAGTTGGAGGAGTGCCCGAAGGAATTTAGACTTGATCCTTTCAAGCTTGATAGTATCTGATATCAGAGCACCCCAAAAAAATAAGTGAGTTGGGCTAGAGATGTAGTGGAGTATAGTTTCAGGGCTGCTGGTATAAAGAATCTGCCCTTTGTTTGATAGAATTTCAATATGTTATTTGCTGATCTTTGCCCTAGTTCTGTTGTACATGAATAATGGATGTGTTTGCTCCAGGGGCTTGAATATATACACCTAAATATTTAAATTTGGTTACTTGTTCAATTTTGTGCCCATTTAGCATCCATGTTCTAGATTTTGGATGTTTGCCAAATGCTATGGCCTTGGTCTTCTGGTAGTTAATTTCAAGATGTACTTTTTTGCAATGTAGGGCAAGTTTTTAAAGCATTCACCTAATCCCTATGGGAGTTCTTGAAAGAAGAACTACATAATCGGCATAATGCAGTATTGGGATTGGGCAACCAGCTAATATTGGGGGATGCAAGTCTGAATCTTGAAACACTTGGATCAAATCATTTATATAGAAGTTAAAAAGTGCAGGGGCTAAGACACAGCCTTGCTTGACCCCTTTGAAGATTTTAATTGGGTCAGTTAAATGTCCTTGTTTGCTACATCTTACCCTAAGAGCTGTGTTCTGGTATAAAGATCTAATAAGAATCAGAAGCCTTTGATCTATTGAAGTGGACTCTAGCTTTTCCCAGAGACGAGCTCTGGAAATGGAGTCAAATGCTGCTTTGAAGTCTACAAAGACAGCATATATTGAGGCGGGATTAGTAGAGGTATATTTCTCTATTAGATGCTGGATAGTTAAACAGTGATCCAAGGTGGATGCCCCTTCCCTAAATCCAGCTTGCTCCCTCCCATACTCTGGAATCACAGAAGTTAAGCGGAGTCAAGCTTGGTTTCATGTAGTTCCATACTACATGCCATGGATTCAGGTAAAAAGTGAACCAAAATCCTAGGAGCCATCAGGCTCAACTCTTGTTTTCCTGTTTTCCTCTGTCCCTTCTCATATGGCTCTCAGCACACATTGTAGTTTGTTCACAGGGGTTAGAGAGTGTTACTCTGCATGTTATGGCTCTAGTGAGTAGATGTGGCTGCTCTTTGGGTACTAGGTGTAAAAACATAGCTTTTGCTTTGTTCTGCCTGTCTTTTGAAGATAAATGACCTTCTGCCCTGGAAGTAGCAAATGGCAGGAAAGTAATGCATTGGCGGGGGCATGGAGTTTCTATATGTATCCTAAGATTGATTAAACCAGTTGTTTTTAGCAATAGACTTTAATTAATTGGATTTATTATTTCTTACTTGGATTTATTATTTACTAGGGGCAAAGCCCATTGTATGTCTAAATACAATGGGCGCTAGTCTTTCCCCACAGGGAGTCCCTGGCAGCCGCCTGGAGCGCGGCTGGCGGGGGCTCCCTCGGGCGGCGGCTCGCAGTTGCTCCCTTGTTGGCAGGGTGGGAATCAGCCGGGCCAATTGGCAGGCACTTTGCGCCTGCCGATTGGCCCGGCCGATGGTCTGTCCAGAGGAAGGGGCCAATCGGCACCCTTCCTCATCCCGGACAGAGCCCGCCCTAAGTCCTCCCACAAAGCCCTTATGGCTTTATTTAGTCCGCGGTGCCCGCGGCGCTGCGGGCCGTGTTAAGATTATTTGGATCTCCCCTCCCAGCAAGTTTGCTTGGGGCATTTAACATCATAGTTGTTAGCCAGCTCGGGGTAGTTAACAACTTTCTATCATGATGCTTCCAGATGTACCCTCTTGGATGTAATAAATAATTCTGAACTCAGTTGTCACCTATGAGAGAATAGCCTTGGTTCATGACACCTTGCTAGTATTTGGATGAGAAACCTCTAAGGAACACAAGGGTCATAGGAGTTCTGAAGGGGGTCTGTAGGAGCTTGGAAGTGATGTGGTAAGGGTGGGGGGCTGGGTTGTCTTCTCAGTTCCTGCTCTTCTTTGTGACTTACATGAGGCAGAGCCGGCATAGTAGTAGTAAATATTGGGGGAGGGAGCAAAACGAAGGCTAAGGGTGTGGGTGGTGATGTCACTTCTGGGGGCATGGCAGCTGACATCACTTCCAGGACTCCTCAAAGTCTGAAAGTCCATGGTCAAAAGGTTGAAAAAAGCTGAATTAATGCAAGGCAGCAATGAAGTTTTAATCAGTGGATACTATATGAACAAACACAAGCACAGAATGATAAACAGGAAAATGTCACTGATACTTTCCCCCAAGACAATTAAAGGCCGGGCCAGTGCTTATCTGGTAGCAGGGCTAATCCCCACTTCCAGATAACATTGGCATTGGCCCAGCCCTGGTAAGGGCCTGGCCCGAATCAGATTCTCTGATGCCCCATAGCAAGGAAACGCGGATATCTCTGTGTTGCCTCTTTTGCAAAGAACTGGCAGTGGCCCAGAGCTGCGACTCTGGTGCAAAAAGAGTCTGCGCATGTATTCTGCAAGAATAATTTTTTGTCATGGGATTGAGAAAGTGATGTCTTTTTGGTCAGTGCCCTTAGAAAATTACCAAGGAATGGGAGGGGGGAAATTGGGGATAGGGCTCAGGTTGCAGGACTAGCAGATTTGATCAATAATGAGCTTCCTCTCACCCTGTAATTCAAGCAGTTACACCCCACAAGAAGTGCAATATTTCATGACCTGTGATCTTTTGATGGATAGGTAAGCATCAAAAGATCATAGGTCATGAAATGTTACATTTCTTGTGGGAATGATGTAGGGGTGTCACTGCTTGAATTACAGGGAGAGAGGTAGTTCCTTGGAAGGAAATGGGGGTTAGAGATTTTAGCCAATATTTTCAGAAATACAGTACTAACTCAGCCATAATCAAAACTGCACTGCATGTATTAGGTAATATAGCCTTGACTATTTTGAAAGTTCCAGGTAAATCACAGTTGATATTATTATGTCATATAATGCAACAATGTGCAATTTGGATAATAATCAATATCTGATCCATCACATCCATTTTTAATGTTACTGGTCTGGCTGAAATAATTTCTAACATTGTATAACAGCCAGTATCATTATTCTGGTATCTTGCTGTCTGTCTTCAATTTTGGAGGCAGTGTGAGACAAATTCAGTGGAGATTTGGGTGTTGGCCTGGAGCAGGAGAACAAAGTTAAACATGATGCACCTGAAGAAGTGTGCATGCACATAAAAGCTTATACCTTGAATAAAACTTAGTTGGTCTTAAAGGTGGCACTGGACTCAAGACGTCAAGGGAGAAGATGACTTAGGAGTAATGTCCAACTGTTGGAGTTTTCTGATATTCTTCCCAAGTAAGATGTCCAAATAGACATTTCTGTGAACAGTGTTCCAATTTTATGCTAGTCATTGCAACTTTTTATGGCTTTGAGGGACTTTTATCATTCTATGTAAGAATACATATTGTTGGCATGAGGGACTTTGATATTCAGGGGGACAGAGCAGAGGTTAAGGTTTATAGGTGATTTTAATCATAACTCTACAAATTCTGCCTTCTTTCAGGTCTAGCTGCATCTAATCAGAAATTATATTCTAAAGAAATATCCAGAAATTGAACCCTTAGATCTTAAAGATGGCTCAAAATAAACTTTTCCTCTCCAGAAGAAGAAAATCCTGTCAAATGGACCAAGACTTTAGTAGGGACACAAAGTAGAACAGCTAGGCCTTTTAGGAAGACTCATTGTACCTGATAATTGTCCTCTATATTGCCTTTATCATGTTGAAATCTGAAAGGTCTGTTATATTTGCGAGGGACTTGTGTGCATTGTTATGCTGTTTGGTTTTGATAAAATGTAGTATTGTACTTGGTGTTCTTTAGCTACGTCAAACCTTGCTTCACAGCTAATACATGGCACTGGTCCATACCACAAGTTGTGCAACTTTCTCCAGCAAAAATACTGCTGCTTCTTGGGGATTAAGATCCTTATTTCAATTTGAACTTTGTAAAACAGAGAAGGGCAGAGGTAAACAGCAGATTTTCCCCACTGTACATTGAAAAGTAAGGATGGGCACCATCATTTGAAAGAAATATTAACACATTCATCCAACATTTTTTTTTCCTTTTGCTTCCTAAATTTAATGTTAACTTCATTTTCTCCTTCCTCAAACTAGGAGAAAAAGAATGGAATCTTCCCAGCCCAGTCCTGCTCTTCAGAATGCAGATGGGGCTGGGAAGAGGGGAGCTGCAGCTGGTGCTAGCAGAGCTCCAAGGCCCAGCTGAGAGCCTTGTTCAGTGCTCTGTCACACTGCCAGCAGAGGGCCACAGAACTCCTGCTGCCACAGGTAAGGAGATGGAAGGGAAGGGTGGTGAGAGAAAAAGAGAGGGGGAGGTACCAGGAAGGAGAGGTAGGTAAGAAAGGCAAGGGGGGAGGGGGAGGGGGGAGGTGCGTATGTGTCTGCAAGAGAGGGAGGGGAAGGGACCAGGATGGAGCGGTAGGTGGGAGAGGTCAGGGAGAATGGGGAGAAGGAGTTTTTGTGTGTCTGTGACAGAGAGAAAGGGGACCAGGACCAAGGAGTTCCAGAGCAGGTATATGTTTCATATATCCTGTGATCGTTGGACTCTCACTAGATTTTTTGTTACCCTCATGTGCTTGATATATGTGCAATTCAAAGAGACTGTAGAAGGCAAACATATATTTGCATTAATTTGGAGCGTGTCCAGAGGAGAGCAACAAAGATGGTGAGGGGGTTGGAGACCAAGGCATATGAGGAAAGGTTGGGGAGTTTAGTCTGTTTAGCCTGGAGAGGAGACAACTGAGAGGGGATCTGATAACCATCTTCAAGTATTTAAAAGGCTGCCATATGGAGGATGGAGCAGAATTGTTCTCTCTTGCCCCGGAGAGACAGACCAGAACCAATGGGATGAAATTAATTCAAAAGAAATTCTGTCTAAACATCAAGAAGAAGTTCCTGATAGTTAGAGCGGTTTCTCAGTGGAACAGACTTCCTTGGGAAGTGATAGGTTCTCCATCTTTGGAAATTTTTAAACAGAGGCTGGATAGCCATCTAACGTAGAGGCTGATTCTGTGTAAGCTCAGGGGGGTGGCAGGTTACAGTAGATGAGTGATAGGGATGTGAGTGTCCTGCATAATGCAGGGGGTTGCACCAGATGACCCAGGAGGTCCCTTCCAACTCTATTATTCTATTATTCATATTACATTTTAAGGCACACTATTCACTTGAAGTTGAGCTATGCAGGTGAAGCCGAAAGGATCAGCAAGTAAGGCACAGGACCTATAGCAGTAAGGTAAGGGGGATTCTGCATGGTTCATTTTTGATACTAAACAGACTACAACCCCATTGCAGGATGCTGGAATACAAAGGAAAAGTTCTGTAATGTACAGATTGACCAACACAGGATTGGGAAATGTTTAATAAACATTGAAGTACATTTTAATAAAGTTATACCTTTCCTTTTTGTTCAGGGCAGCTTACAATAACTATTAAAACATCCCCAGCTAAAACCAAATACAAAATAACATTCCAAATCTCCCCCCCCCCCCAATTATTGGAGATTGAAGAGCAGTTTGGATAAGGGAGGGACTCCAGTGGGGGTATAATGCCATGGGGTCCACTCTTTGTAGATGCCATTTTCTTCAGAGGACCTGATATCTGTAGTTTGGAGATGAGTTATATTTTATTTATTTATATCTGTTCTTATTGACTGCCACTCCTGGACCCTGCCTGCTCATGGTGGTTTACAGTAAAATCATGAAACCCACATAAAAACTCACATAAAGTACAGATACAATATTAGCAGCAAAAATCCAGTCTACATCTTCCCCCTCCACCTGTTCATTCCTGATAGCAACTCCACACCACTGCCCCGTGATGGGGGTAACTTCTGCCCAGATGTCCTGCAGATAAGCCCGTATAGGCAGGGAACCAAACTTCCTGGCATGGCCTCAACCAAATGCTTGGCAAAAGAGTTTCATCTTGCAGGGCCTGCAGAACTGTGACAGCTTCATCAGGGCCCTCAGCTCTTCTGGGAGCTCATTCCACCAGGTTGGGGCCAGGACTGAAAAGGCTCTGGCCCTGGTCGAGGCCAGGTGTACCTCCTGGGAGTCAGAGACAACCAACAGATTCAAGCCATGGGTGGTCTTAAAGGTTAATACCAAAACCCTGAATCTGATCCAGGTCACAACTAGCAACCAATGCAGCTGCCTCAGCACAGGCTGCATATGGGCCCTCCAAGAGGACCCTAGCAGCTTCATTTTGGACTATTTGTAATGTCTGTGTCAGGGATAAGGGAAGGCCTGGGTAGAGTGAATTACAGAAGTCTATCGTGGAAGTGATCGTTGCCGTGGATCATGATTGGGCACTAGTAACCATGTTTAGTGCAGATGGTAAAATCCCACTTGAGCTACTCTTATGATCTGAGCTTCCTTACACATGAAGGCATCAAAGATCACCCCCAAATTCCTGGTGGTAGGGAGAGCTGTAAGCTGTACCCCATCCAGGGAGGGTAGGCATGCTTCCTGATCCTGCCCTGTTCTACCCAGCCACAGGACCTCCATCTTGGAGGAGTTGAGTTTGGGAGGCCTCACCTGGGTACGGACAACCCTGCATCTAAAATGGGAACATTTTGCAGGGAGAAAATCTCAGGTGATGGAAACAATCCCTGTCAAATTTGTCACAATTAGATTATGGGGAAGTTATATGTTTTCTATTGAAAACTGTGAGAGTAACTATCAGGTACATTTCCAAGCATGTCAACGTCCCCCCCCCCCCCCCCCCGGATAAGGAATCTGAGTCAAGTTTATAAAAACATACTGCCAGCTTCAAAATTTGGCATTTTCATTTACTCACACCCTATTCTTACATATTAATACAGCACAACAAGTTCCAGTAGCTATCTAACCACTTCCTAATAAACGATGGCCAGCAGTTTCCAAGTTTGTGCAAGTATGCGTGATGAACCTCTCTTGTTGTGGTGGTTTAATGATCCCAAACAATCAAGCAATTAGAAATCAATGAGCTTTGCTACTTTGGTACTAAAATAATTATATTTTATAAGGGTACTAATTAGTCACAATTCATGGATTAGTCCTAGCTAATAATTGAGGTCAGAATGACTTCCTGCTATTTTATGGAGCATTGCACCAGTCGTCTTTCATGTAGTAGCAGATAATTCAAGGGGAGTTTGGACTTTGTATGGTGAATGTCTCATTAACATGTTAAATATGAGCATTTATTTATTAATCCATTGTCTTTATTAGAAAAATGACAGGTAAATGTATTTCAATTTGCCTATATGATTATTTGGCTAGATTTTATCATGGCTCAGTATTTGCTACATATTTTATGCATTATTTGATATTATAATATACACTAGCTTCAAAGCCCATTCCTAAGAATGGGCCTTGAAAGGGCTCCCTCTCCTGGCCAGGCAGCTTAAGGTGTCCTTGGGCAGCAGCTTGCAGCCAGATCAAGTGGGGCGGGTGGGGACTGGGCAGCTCGTTATCAGGGCCAGGACAGAGCTCCTTAGCAGTCAGCTAGTCAGCTCCTTAGCAGTCCTTAACGAGCAATCAGCGGAGGCCCTTGTCAGCAGACCCAGCCTAGTAGGCCAAGGAGGCCAAGGAGGCCCTCCACCATGACCCTTTGCCCAGGGCCCTCTCCCATTACCTGCTCCCCTTACCTGCTGCTGGCTCCAGGCACTGAGGCATCTGAGAGCAAAGAGGCTAGAGTCCAGGGACGGAGGGCGGGAGCTGCAGGGGCAGGGCCAATCAGGGCAAAGCTGGCTGCACCCTGATTGGCCCTATTCCAACTTGGACAGCCAGACACGTCCCACCCCCTAGGCTGTTTCATAAATATATATAGGAACAACAATGTATAAGGATATGTATTGGGATGGATGTCAATCTATGTTAATAACTATATAATTGGCCTTTCTCATGGATACCTTGCTCCATGTTTTAGTCCTATAAAACATGAGGAGTTGAATTAATTCATGAATCAGTTCTTTCTTTCTCCCATAGCTTTCTGGACCACCAAAAGCTGACCCTGAAGGTTCAGGAACCTTCAAGAAGAATTTGCAGAAATCAGCGATCATACCCCTCTCCTCTTGCATGAATTCTTCTTCAAAGGGAGGGGGTGTGTTGTTACATTAAACTCATTCCATTCATTTTTTATTGGATCCCATCCAATGGCATGAATATGAATTCCGATGAAATCAATAATATCAGTTGACTTCCAAGTTAATATATTGAGGCTTGGGACCAGTTTTGACAGAATGCATGCTTAAGTTCAGTTGCATATAATATACAGATCATCATTAACACAGAAGCAACCTGTGAGAATTAAAATGAAAAACAAGGAAGGAAAAAGATTGTAGATTTTTAAAATGATACTAATCATTTTAATACTATGATACAATAGTGCATATTTTAATACGTCTAACAAAACAAACATGGAGGAAGTTATCTTGAATTGCAGAGAGCCCCCCCCCCCCACACACACACACTCTTCTTTGCCGATTATAAAGGGTGTAATTATGTAAATCTGCTTTGGATATTCTCTTGTGTTTCCTGGATATAAACTTCAATGAGGTAAGAATAATTCTAATATATAACATAGTTTGTATATACTGCAAAATATTTAAATTTTAGTTACATTTTGATTCTGATTTCCAGGTATTTCTTTATTCATAAATTATAGAAGTTGGGCACCTGCAAGAACTTGTAGGGTGCATCTCATTTCCTGGCAGCCCCCATAGCCTTTCCCTTTTTGTGCTTTCTTCTTTCCTTCCCACCCATCAGCCAACCTGCCTTCATATGCTCCCCTATCTTCAGCTGTCCCTCCTTCTCTCCCCCTAGTAGCCTCTCACCATGCAAAGTCTGGCCAAGTGGTATGAGCAGTTTTTACAGTGGCTGCTGATGTGAGGCTGAGTTGCATGGTGCTCCCCACTGTCAGACCCTGTTGACAGGACAAGTAATATGTTTGTAGTAGCTACTGGATCGTGCTCTTGGATGTCACCACTGCTGCCACCAGGCCAGCTTGAGTTGTGTGATAATGAGTCTCCAGGGATCTCTAGAGGTGTGTGCCAAGAAAAGTTTGAGAAGGGGTTAGGATTCCCCTCCCCCATACCTGTAAATGTATACAGCATTGATGGCTCAAGATTCAATTCCAGAATTTGGGGACCATTATTTTCAGTGGGGAATTTATTGGAGGGTCTAGGGCAGCTGTATAAACAGCACTCAGTTTAGTTATTTATTTATATTATTTATAGTCCGCATTTCTCACGGCCTAGGTAGGTTACAGAGTCAATACAATTGACAGATGGGACAGTCAATAAACAATGTGATATGATTAGGGTTATAGAACCAACTAGAGCCAACTAGAAGTCTAACAGATCTGAAATACGGTATAAATATTAATATGATATACTAAAGTATGCAAAACTCCATAGTAGGATCCAAATTTCAACAAACTATACACAGTAATATAGGCCACTTTGTGAATCATTTTGTACAGTGCAAATCTATTGCCTGCATATAAAAGCCCCTCTTGAATTATTCAGTTCTGCAGAAAACCATGAGAGTGGGAGTCTTCCTGACACCCTCAGCCAAGAAGATCTACATAGTCAAGAACACAAAAGAAAAGGCATATGTATAAGATTTGGCCCATATGCAGGTTGGTACCTGTAGAAGACCTGGCTCCACTTAGCAAAGCTGTTGTGCTGGAACATATGGGAAAAGGCAGTCTTGTAGATATGATGGTCTAAGGCAGTGGTCCGCAACCTTTTTTAAGGCTGCAGACCAGTGGTGGTGGGGAGGGCGATCTCGCGGCTGCGCATGCATGTTTGCAGCCACGCATGGCGCAAACACACATGCATGGATCAGCCATGCATGCGCATTGCGCATGTACGGCCTTGCTTCCCTCTCCTCCCCTTCCACAAAAAGAAACTTGTTGGGCCGCAAGCGAATCGGCTGCTTTTGCGGCCAATTTGCTTGCGGCCTGGGAAGTTTCTTACTGTGGGGGGGGGGGCGGGGAGAGGGAGCTGCGGCCCGGTGGTTGGGGACTGCCTGACTGACTACACCCCTCGATGGGTATTACACGTAACCAATTCCAAAAGGCTTGTGATCCCTGGTCTTCAAGAGGTATATTGGTTTGTTTGTTTATTATTTGATTTATATCTCATCCCTCACTTGTATCCCAGGCAGATAACAACATTTTAAGAATACAATATGATAAACCACCATGATTAATAAAACAGTTTCATTAAAAATATAGGCAGTAAACAATAAATATCCAACAGCTAATAGAGACAGGATTCCATCCTCTTTGGACTCAGGGATAGGAATACTTGGTTTCCTGGGAGCAGTTTATGATGTTGTCATGGAAAAATGGGGGGCTGTATATAGGGGAAAGCCCATCAATCTGCCACGATGTAGCAGGTATGCTAGCCTCAACCAAAGGCTTGGTATCTCTGTTTTACAGGCCCTGAGGAACTGCTGGTGTTCAGCCAGGGCCCTGATCTCACTAGGGAGCTCATTTCACCAAGCTGGGGACGGGGCAGAAAAGGCCC
Source organism: Paroedura picta (assembly GCF_049243985.1). NCBI lineage: Eukaryota > Metazoa > Chordata > Lepidosauria > Squamata > Gekkonidae > Paroedura > Paroedura picta. The sequence goes on from NC_135370.1 coordinate 113,850,750, forward strand.
TGGCCCTGGTCAAGGCCAGATGCATCTCTTTGGGGCCAGGGATCACTAGCTTGTTGCGATTGGCTGAGCATAATGCTCATCAGGGTGTATAATCAGGTAGGCGGTCCCTTAGATACCGGAATTAGCTCAGTTTCAGAGTGCCAGCAAGATGGAGCTCTTCTGCCTGGCATTTGGTTAGGTCCTATAACTAGTAACATAATTGAGTTGTTCGCCTCCTGTGACTGACCCTTCCCCTGGAATGAGGAATATTATTGGAGCTCTTCCACCAGGCATTTGGCTGAAGCCAGGGTGTAGAAGACCTGGGTCCCTCCTCCAATAGCCTCTAATGACCTTTATGGCCTTAAATGCCACATTCATCTTGGGCAACTTCCCAAGGCTGGTGGGCGGTACATACTGAGACTGGGTGTGGGGAATTGGGGAGGGTTGTGTCTAGTTTAGGCCACTGGGAAATGTGCGTGGTTCTTGTTTTATTGTGCTTTTGTAAACCGCCATGATACAGCATGGTCCGGGAGTGGCAGTCAATAAATTTAAATATGGTATTGTGTGTATTTTTGTGCTATGCTATGAACATAATAAATCATTCCTTCATTCAAGCTGCTTTCAGTTCCCACTTGAGAAGAAAGCTGTGGCCAATTTAGATAAAAGTTATGTTGGTAGGTGAATGAGAAGGGGAAAGGAAAGATGAGGATGTAAGGGTTGCCAGGAGAAGAGAAGGAAGAAATAGTGGAGAGGGGATAGAGGGGAAAGTGAGGTGCCCTCTGCAAGTTCCTGTGTGTTCCTCACTGTGCCACTGGGCCCAACATTATGCAACTGAGCTTGGCCCAATGGCTGGAAGAAGGCAACTCTGTAGCGTTTTCCTGGGAAGAGGCTGCAAGGGGGCAGGAAGGAGAGAAAGCTGGATATGAGAGGACTGATGAAGGAGATGAGAAAGCATGAAAAGGAAAGAAACCATATGCCTTTTAAGGGAAAGGAAAGAGTGATGAAGGAGAAAATGAAATGATCCCTGCAAATCCTTGTGGGTAGAGACGTTTTACACTGGATTCAATTACAACTCCTTTTCAACACTGTAGATTGATTAATAGGCAATAAATATTGATTGAAACTATGCATGCTTCCAGTTTTTGCTAGTTATATCAGACATAAACTATTCTAGAAATTAGATACAAATACCATAATTAGCTACAGAATAAAGCTTGAGGCTACCTTTTAGCCAGGGATGCATTGTCTTGATCATATAAGGCACAAGTATTCAAATGCACCTTCTGTGCTGCTTTTCCTCAGATGTTTACATATTTAACAACAATTGGCTTCATAAAGGAAAACATTGTATGGGATGATGAGAATCTCATGTCTTTTGGGACCTGTGACTCACCAACCGGTTGTACCAGTTTTGAACTGAGTAACATTGTGTTAGAAGCATAACAAGAGACAGGCCATGCTCCACCATCTCCTCATAATAAATGACACTTTGAGTTAATTATTACTTCGTAATTCTTTATTTAAACTTTGTACCAAAATTCATTTGCAGTATATCCTTTCATGCAGAACATGAAAGGCATTATTGTGTGCAGTTTGGGTGCGGTAACATCTCAGGTCAAGAATGGACTCATTTTGTTTACATGCCTGAATTATGCACTCACTATTGTACACGTTGCACAGATAGTCTCTTGATTTATAAGACTAATTATTTACATTAGCTTGTTTGCACAAAAAGACTTTTAATATTGCTGGACTCTCTAAGCCTACTCTGTTCTCAAGGGACTATTCTTTCTGATGCTTACATTGTCACATTTAGGACAAGGACTTATGGTCATAAAATACTAACAGATACCTTTATTCAAAACATTTATGTTGAAACACTAGACTAACTAAGTTGCGATACAGTGTCCATGGTAAAAGATATGCTCTACATTCACGGGTTCGAAGTCCAGTTCTTAGCATCTATAGGATCCAGGCTTTCTGGCAGCAGGATTGGGAAAGATCATTAGAGCACTGTTGGAGCATACAAGCATTCCATCTACTCTAGCATTGTGTTTTCAACACTGACCAGCCAGATTCCTCTGTAAAGCTTCAGAAGGAGGACATGATGACAGTAACTTTGTTATTTTTTCTTAACACTTGATATTTACAATTCTGAAACCTTGGAACAAGAAGGTTCCATTTTGCTATCTTTGCTAATAGCTACAGAGATAGACTCACAGTTTACATCTAATCCTCCTTAAAGGAAACTCCTGGTCATTTCCATATCTTATGGTACTGACTCCTTATTTGTGTAATCATGTGAAGAATTATTTTTCACATGTGAAGAAATATTTTAATTCCTCTGTCCTGGATTTACTTTCACTGAGGATTTACTTTTACTATCAAACAGGGAGAAACAATCTTTCTCTATAACCTTCCAAACACTATCCAAAATTTTACAAATTCCTATGGCTTCTTCCAGAAATTTAACCCCAAAGTTCTGATGGTATTTAGAGACAGTCACCATGACTGAAGAATGATTGACAGCTCTAGACTAGATAGACCACTATTCTAACTTACAATAACACAGGAGCCCCAGGGGTCCAACTTGTTTGGCCTGTGGATATTTTTAGAATTTTAAGAACATTGTAGGGTGCCACCAAAAAATGGCTGAGGTTATAAGTTAGCATCCTCCCATGATGGAGAAGACTGTTTCTGTTCCTGCTGACACAAAGGTGATGCCACCTTGACTCTGCTGAAACATTTTCTGCTTCAATTAGGTAGATAAAAGCCCAGATTGGCTCTTTTCTTTAGGGAAGGTACAAGTGGATTCTCATATGATAAATAATAACAAAAAGGAATTTGTTTTTTTTTTAAGTCCTGTTATTTTGCATACAAACATATAGTATACATAACTCATAGAACATATAGATTCAGATGGGTAGCTGTATTGGTGTAAAGCAGCAGAACAAAATTTGAGTCCAATGGCACCCTTATGAGAGCCAGTTTGGTGTAGTGGTTAGGAGTGCAGACTTCTAATCTGGCATGCCAAGTTCTATCTTGCAGGCCCTCTGGAACTGCTGGAGGTGGATGTTAGAGAATTGCTACCAGAAACTGCCTCATCATGTGGGGATGATGGTTCCCTCCCCCTTCCCCCATTTCACTGACCAGTTTCCTCTTGCTGCCCAATGGGGTAGCAGTGGGCATCAGGAGATCTTCGGCCAGAAGCAGACATACAGTAATTCTGCCCATGAATATCAGTCTTTTTAGGTACGTTTATATATGTTTGTAACAGAGATTTACAAGAATCTGTCTACTTGATCTGTATCATCAATTTGTTCATCAGTTTTCAGTTATCTCTTTTTTGTAGCCTGATAAAATACTATTTTGCATGCAGAATTTCCCTTCATTGGGAAGGTACAAGTGGATTCTCATATGATAAATGATAACAAAAAGGAATTTGTTTTTTTTTAAGTCCTGTTATTTTGCATACAAACATATAGTATACATAACTCATAGAACATATAGATTCAGATGGGTAGCTGTATTGGTGTAAAGCAGCAGAACAAAATTTGAGTCCAATGGCACCCTTATGAGAGCCAGTTTGGTGTAGTGGTTAGGAGTGCAGACTTCTAATCTGGCATGCCAGGTTCGATTCTGCGCTCCCCCACATGCAACCAGCTGGGTGACCTTGGGCTCGCCACGGCACTGATAAAATTGTTCTGACCGGGCAGTGATATCAGGGTTCTCTCAGCCTCACCCACCCCACAGGGTGTCTGTTGTGGGGAGAGGAAAAGGAAGGCGACTGTAAGCCGCTTTGAGCCTCCTTCGGGTAGGGAAAAGCGGCATATAAGAACCAACTCTTCTTCTTCTTCTTAAGACTTACAAAGATTTATTCAAGGCATGAGCTTTGTGTGCATGCACACAAAAGCTTACACCTTGAATAAATCTTTTTTGAACATATGGTACTGTAACCCCAGTTTCTCCCACCAACATTAGTTGAGAGATGAAATTATGGGTCCTGGTTTTTTAATGGAGTGGGGGTGACAAAAAAGAAAGCAGTGGTGCCTCCACTAACCTTTATATAACTGGAGAAATGGCCAGTAGGAAAGAAATTCAAAGACAACTCCGAGACCCTTCAAATCACCATACACAAATACATAAAATATTCATACAGAAATAGAACATAAAACAGAAATAGATTTTAATTCAACAAAGAATGGGGAATCAAAGCAGAACAGACATATACAAAACTCATTAGATAATACTACTTAAAGATGGAACCAAAGAGGTAGGTCAGGTGATATAGCCATATTATGTGTGTGTGTGTGTGTATGTGTGCGTGTGTGTGTGTGTGTATGTATGTATGTATGTATGTATATATATATATAACACACACAAACATATATACACATATATACACATATAGTTGTGTGTTTGTGAGGAGGGGCCACAGTCATGCAAATCCTTGCTGGTTGAGGTTAATTGCCCATGGTACTGACTGGAGTCCAGAAAGGCATGTACTCTCATTTTAACTTAACTGCATTGGGGGGTGGCAGGAGGCAACAGAGTAGTGGGTGCCTGCCCCAGCCCTGTTCTCACCCTAGCAGAATGAGCCAGCCTGGCTGAGCCTTGAAACTGCAGCAGCCAACCAAGCCATGTGTGAGAGTCACTTTTCCTGCTGGCATGCCTGTGGGACTCCATGGCCCATTATGCACGGCCGTCGAAACAGCGATTTCGGGTCATATGGAAAACGCGGAGGTGGAAGACGCGAAGCACACCGGTTATGCATGGGATGGGGCGCAACGGCGGCAAAACCCAGAGTAACCGATTATGCACGCGGCAATCCCGGTGCCGCTTCTGGTTGCGCCCCGGTCACCTGGAAGCTGCGCTTTCTTCCGCGTTTCACTAACGCGTTTTTTTCGGCGGCACGCACCGAAGCTGCGGCCGGTTGTAGCCGGCACCGTACGTTATCAGTGATTTTAGTTGCCGCCATTCCACCCCGAATGTGCGTTATTCTCCCCGTGCATAATGGGTCCATGGGAGTCCAACATGGAGATGATCCATTCTGTCCCCCTCTCTCTACTGAAAGCTGATTTGATGCCCAGAGCAGGAGGTAGTTGAGGAATGGATAGATGTGTATTCCCTCATGTTGCAAGCATGCCACCAAGAAGGCTACCATAACCTTGATGAATACCCACGGTGCTGCCGAAAGACCAAAGGGCTGGGCATTGTATTGGTAATGGCAGCCCAGAGAGGAAAAACACAAGTACTTGCAGGAAACCAGATGGATAGGAACATGTGGGTAAGCTTCCGTAAGATCCAGTGACATTAAGAAGTCCCTTTGCAGAAGAGTGCTGAGAATGCGTCAAAGGTATTCCATAAGAAAGTTCCACTGCTTCACCCAGAGGGTCAGATCCTTCAGGTTCAGTATAGGACTCCAGTCACCCGATTTCTTTGGAACCACAAACAGGGTGGAATACATGTCATGGAACTGCTGGTCTTCCGGCACCGGTTCTATTGCTCCAATGCTTAAGAGATATTTTATTGCTTGTTGCAGGATGGCCTTCCTATGATCTTGTGACAGAACTGGAGAGGGGATAAAATAGTTGGGTGGCAGTGAGGAGAACTCAATCCTGTACCCCTTGGCAATGTTGGAGAGAACCCATCTGTTAGAGGTGGTGGCAGCCCAGTTCTCCACAAAAAACTGCAGCCAACCCCCAATCTGGGAGTCAGGTGGATATCTTCTTAGGTGGAGGCCACCTGTCCTGATGGTGAGTGAAGGGTTGTTTCTGGTGCTGCACAGGCCTAGGCTGGAATTTAGCTTGTGCTGATGTTATATAATCTCTGGCTTGTCTGGTAGAGAAGGAACTATATGGCCAAAAGGAATATGAACTTCACTTTGACTTTCCTGTCCTGGTGGTGGACATTTTTTTTAACCTTCGTCTCCATGAGGACTTTCTCCAGGTTTGACTCTCTGAAAAGCAAATGGCCCAAAAACTTCTCCATGGTCTTAGAGGAGGAGCCCACTTTCCAATGTTTCAGCCAGATATTCATCCGATTAATTATGATGGCTGCTTGCACTCTGGCTCTGAAATGAATCGTATCCTGTCCAGCATCTGCTATGAACTCTGCAGCTCTCTTGATTTTAAGGTAAGAAGTCTGTACAAGGCTGGCTGGTTCTGGCATCTTCATTAAATTATCCACCCAGATCATGATTGCTCATGCAAAATTTGAGATTATGGATCCAGATTGAATCAGTTGCATTACTCAAAAAGGAGAGAGGCAAGCCTGAAATGGGAATAGGCAAGTCAAACTAGCTAGCTAGTCTGGTATCATTACTAAAACAGGCCCATGAGATGACCTAGTGGAAACCTGACCATTTACACAAGTTGCACATTTGGATTTGAATCAAGTCAGCTGACTTTTTATCTCACCCATTTCTTGTCCTCACCAAAAATCCCATTCTACATGGTTTTTATGGGTGGTGAAAGGGAATCCTTTCATTTTTCACCAGCAGAAAAAGTGGTTGGATCTAACACAAGATTTCTTTCAAGGACATAGAACTGAATGACACCATTGAACAGCAATTCATTTAAGGTGATGTGCTAAATGTGGTATGTCCTTCCATACATACAAATCATGATGATGATGCAGACATTAAATAATGAACATGCATATATGAATCAGCTCTAAAAATGTACCTCATGTAGGCATAACCCAGTTTGTTGGATGACTTAATACTTCCTAGAAGCCATTAGGTATCATTAATGTGCAGTCAGATCCATCTGGAAAAAACACTCAGTAAGAAAAGGGACTTTGCAACAATTTGGAGGGTTAGAGGACAGCGCAGAAGGAAGGCTAGGGAAGGAGGTGCTCTGACCTTTTGTGTGAAGAAAAAGCCATCAGTAACTTCCATTATGTCTGGCATTGTATCTATCGGTTGTCAGGGAAATATTAAAATAATACCTGTTATGTCATGATATGAGACATTAATCATTTCCCATATTATGACATGCCAGGTATTCTCACTGAGGCTTCCTGGTCAATGCAGTGGCACTCCTGTAATAACTAGTAAGTTGTACAGCAGCATCCTTTAGACAAGTTCCTGCAGATACTCTTATTTGTCAAGGAAAGGGATTATCCATGCAAATTTCAGGGAGTAACTAGTTTGAAACAATAAGGGATCTGCCAAAATAAACAATTGAGGAATTCATCTGTCATCTCAGAAAGAAAATAGATGTAGATCATTTCTGAACAAAGATGAAAACTTGCCATATATCTGAAAGCTAAATGTTTATTCTTAGAGTGCCTTTTCACTCTGCTTCAAATAATCAGAGGGTTAAAGGTAGGTCCAAATTCTGGAAATACTGAAGATTTCTGATATACAGTATTGTATAGTCGTTAGGAGCATGAAATGGAAGTCCCTGGTTCCACTCTGACCTCCACTATAAATTCACTATGTGATCTTTGGCGAGTCATAACTGTGTTGGTCTCAGACTCCTTCTGAAATCGAGGAATGATGTCTGGTTACATGATTATTGTGAACCTATTGAGGAGCCCTGAATGCTTAAAATTCTTTTATTATTTCCCGGCCCATGCATAATCGGTCATAGTATGCTTTATGTTACTTAGTAGGAATCTTAAATCGCTATGTTCAGTAAACTGAAGCCTTTGCTTGGAGAAAAATTAGATGACAGCACTAAAAACAACGTTCAGCCAACTATGATGTTGGAATGCAACAAGGAGCTTTTAAACTGTCCATAGTGCTGGATAAGATCAGAAATTTTCTTCTGTGATCAAAACTCTTGGTATAATTTCTTAAACAATTAAACTGAAAGATGAAATATATGACATCCATACAGTGGATTAAGAGACAGATTGACCAATTAAGAGAAAGGAAACAATGCACTGCAAGTGGATTAAGAGACAGATTGACGAATTAAGAGAAAGGAAAACAATGCACTGCAAGATTTTAACAGTGATTTTACAATTGGATGTATATGAAATGTACAGTATGATGTGAACTACCCTGAGTCTGCTTGTGAGGAGGAGTGGTCTATAAAACCAATAAATAAAATAAATAATTAAACTTTAGCTTCAATTCAATGTCATTTTGTAGTTCACTACTCCAACTTCCTCAATATTTGAAAATGGATTGATTGAAAGAAGATTCTCAAATCGCTCATACATATATTCATACAGAATATCCAAATGATTGCAAAAATATTGCAGATCATCATTTTGTATCTCATCTTTATCTTCTAGCTCATACCAGTTCAGAAATTGGTATAGCTCACAACAGCTTATAATGCATTTGTACAGTTAACCTTGAAATAAATGTAGCAACAATAGATTTGGCCTTAATAAGACTGACCAAATTTCCTAGCAGCTGCAAATTCATTTCACTGAACTTTTCATGTAGTTCCCAAAAATCAGCTTGTGATATCTTTATAAGATTAATCAATGTATCCAATAATTTTTTGAAATTAAGGATATAGTAAAAAACTATAAATGCAAAAAGTTAATCTTTATGAAAACCTTTATGATGTGATATGCAATTATAAAAATATTGCCAAAGGTAAAACTGCATCCATCCATTATGGACATTTAAAATGGAAGATATTTTGCCATGGATTAATACAGTAACTTTTGGGGAAAGTAAAAGGTCCTGGAACATTGAAAAAAGAAAAGAAAAATAATGATGTGAATGTTATGCATTCTTCAGGGGGTTGGACTTGATGACCCTGGAGGTCCCTTCCAACTCTATGATTCTAAGGAAATGTCCTTCGTGAACCTCATCTCTTTGAATTCACTCTCCAGTGGCTGACACTCACTTTGGGGATCAGTGGCAACTGTTTTGCATAGTTTTCAATGTTTCTACCCTGTGCTTAGCTTTTCTTGCCATCCTTATACTGCTGGGCTTTCCATCTGTTCCTCAGTCTCTGCTATTCTGGGGAAGGAAAAAAACATATCACTAAAATAGAGCTAGGACAAGACCATCATCCACATTTTCTCCTCCAGCAAAAATATGTCATACACAGGCTGTTTGTAGCTTTCAGGGGTAATATGTCATCATAGATTTTTTCTTTTATATTCTTTTGGTTTGGGAATTCATATTGATTCAAAACATAGTTCAATCTCTATCCTACAGCCAATGATTAAGGTTTTTAATGGGTTCACATGGATTTATGTGAAGTTATTAATTACTAATGTACTTTCTCCTGAGTCTTGTTTTATTATACTCCTACATCGGCACTCCTCTATTTACAGTCAAACTGAGCAAAACACACCTAACCATGTTGTGAAATTTTATTGTCTCCTTTTTGGCTAGATCATTCCTAGGTGTAGACTGGATTTTTTATTTTTGTAGCATGATAGGCATATCAAAAGTCATTGTAACCTGCTGGCTGGTGCACATAATAGAGCTTTGACCCAACTAAATATTGCAGCACATTTTTTGGCATTTGAGATGGAATTTTATTGAGTGACTTAAAATGCAGTCATTGTGAAAGCAAATTTATAGTAATCCTTTGAGAAGGTTTTGTGGGTAGTGTCTGTTCTGTGAGAAGCATGACCCTGTGGCTGTGGAGCAGACTCCTGGGTAATTTAAGACTGAGACACTGAATAACAAAAAGCTTTTAGACAGTTTGGGCTTGGCAACCAAATAATCTTTCAGATTTTCCCTAGAATTTCCCAGATCGTGATTACACAAGTTGTGACAGGAAATTACAGTCATGGTTATGAATGTATTCATGCAAACTACCAGATTGTGTCTACAAAACCCTAAATTACATGTTTGATGTCTAAAGAACACATTTTTACTCTAGATATTTGAAGAAGTGTATGATGCTTGGCCCTGCTAGCCAAAAACTAATTGAAAATGAAAAGGTTATAAGTATAGTAGATCTGGACTCCTCCCCTACCACCTCATTTCCAAAGCTCCTACTCCCTTCACACACCAGTTTTACCTCAGAGTTAAAAATTGTTACTCCTAAGGTTTAATTTCTCCCTATAGCCCTTCTTGCTGAAGATCTCTCCAAAGATCTCTCATGCTATTCCTAAGAGTCCTGTCCCTTGGAAGTGGTATTTCAATGAGATCGATGTGCTGTAACAGGACAGAGAGAAGGAAAGCTCCATTCCATTGACAAAATTGCCTTCTGCAGCATGTGAAAGGTTATCAGCCATGCTGTACAGTCCCTTATGGTCCATTCCTGTATGGCTGGGCCAACAAGATTGGGTTTAAGCATGTTGTACAACATTCTCCGAGCCTTTTGTACCAATGGAGACCAGGAAAGTAGTGACCAGACTTATCATTTAGGTCTGATAAAGGGGAAACCATTACCTGATCAGGGCTCATTTGTGAATTAAGAGCTTTGAAATAGAAAATCCTATTTTTTCCAATTGGCAGATAAAATACTGTTGTTCTTAAAGGCTTTTGTACAGTGAAAGTGACCTTTGAAAGATGCTATCTATTTCCATAGACTGCTTTAATTCCAGTTTTCCATTCCCTAACAAATTCTTTTCAGCACAATTCTCTTACAATCAGCATTGTGTATTTGACACACACATTTTAGAATCATCAAGGAAAACAATGCATGGGGAAATGTATTTCAATTTATTCAATTGAAGAGGGCAGTAAAAAGATCATTACTTTTATACTTTTCAAATGTTTTAGCATGGCACTCCAATATTTTCAGATTTAAAGCTGATTAGAACATTTGCTTAGCAATCAACAGGTTACCTGTTCATAAAGAAATACAGCTTTTTATTTTTAAAAAACCACAGCAAAACAAAACCATCACATTTTGATAAAGTTGTACTGCCTAAAAGATTCTAGAATATGGATTATAAGAACAACCCCAAGACAAAATTACCATCAGTTGTTCTGTGGAGTATGCCAGATCCTATGCACCTCAATATGGAGGTGAAAGTTCAGGTTGACAAGCCTTCAAGGATAAAATGACACATAATCAAAATCAAAGTGGCTCTGAAGTGGTAATGAATACGTTTTATAAAATGCTGACATTTAGACACTGATGCCTAAAAAACTCCTTGATCAACTGCATTGACACGTGAGAAGTGTCTTGGAACAAAGTGTCAAAGTATTAAATAATCCCATTTTCTTCTTTAGGAACTATAGCAGGATCAAGGCCATGTTGCTTCATTTGTACCGCGATATCAAATAGGTAGTCGTAACACTCACACCTTAAACATAAAACAGAACAAACATATTTGAGTTTAGCATCTAGATGATTTTTTAAAAATCATTTAATTTAAGCAACCTTTGACTGTAGGAAGAATGACATGTTGGTGCCCCCCTCCCCATTTGTGCAATGGTAATCCTGTAACTTCTTTCCCTCTATTAAAACCATTATTCCAGCCAGTGTGATACTAGTAGGTGTTATTTGGAAAACAGGATATAATTTCTTTAAGTTTGTGCTCCAATTTCTAAGGCTACCATGAAATGAGGGTTTACATCACCAGGAGTGTTTGTGAAAGGATTATGAAAGAACAATATGTCTGGCTATATAGGCCATCGGTGTGCATGAGGGTCATCTATATCTGATTAGAAGGAAAGAGAAGGATAGGTTGCCATCTATGGTGGTCCTAAAATCTCCATGCAATCTTTAGCTATACCTGAACGTAACATGGATCAGTACTTGTAGGTAGTTACCATTACGACAGCTTTCTTTCTAGATGCACTCACATTGTCTTGGCTTTTTCCCAAGTTTCTCCCCAAACATAAACTCCATGACGCCTGACCAATACAGCACAGGAATCTGGATAATCATTCATTGCTTGCGCCATTCTCTGCTTTAAGTCCTTCTCCTCAGGTGTGTTCTCAACAATGGGAACAACTAAGGTATCATCATATCTGGAAAAAACAGTGTGGTTGTTGCTATTATATTCCCAATGGAAGACCTGTTCTTTTTTAGGTCCTTATCAAATTGCTTCCTTCTAGTAACCGTTAAAAAAAGAAGAATTCTGCTACATAATTCTCACATGACAGAGCACTAAAATAATTTCTATATAAAGCACAGATATAGTAATTTCAATTTTATCAAATTTGATAAAATTTGATAAAAATTATCAAAGAGATACAAAATACTAAACCACATTACAGAATTTTGAAAAAAGAACCTGTCTGACATCATCTTTATCCTACCTATTATAACCATCTTCAAATAGAAGATGGAGCAGAGTTCTTTTCTGTTGCCCCAGAGGGTTGGACCAGAATCAAGGAGTTGAAATTAATTCAAAAGAATTTTCAACTAAACATCTGGAAGACATTCTTGACAGTTAGAGCGGTTCCTCAGTGGAACAGGCTTCCTCAGAAAGTGGTAAGTTCTCCTTATTTGGAAGTTTTTAGGCAGAGGCTCTCCAATTCATAGAATGGAGAGATCGGGGCACCCTCTTTTAGGACCCCTGGAAGAGGACCCCATGGTCCAATCGTTGTGAAATTCAGGGGAGAGTCAGGGGAGAGTCCCCTAGAGCTACCCTAAAAGTGTGAAGGCTGTGACTGAAACCCCTACCCCCCCCCAGGCCCCAGGAAAGGTGGAAATGCCAGAATTTACCATTGATATTAATGGGTGCCAAAGCCAAATCGGTCCAGATCAGGCCTCTGGTGGATAAAACAGGTTGTGAGTTCCTGCATTGTGCAGGGGATTGGACTAGATGACCCTGGAGGCATTTGTGGGTGCCGGCGCCTCCCCCTGTGCAGCGCAATGCTCGCTGCGCCGGGAAGCAGCCGATTGCTCCCAGTGCAGCGAGTGTTGCGCCGTGGGGGGGGGGAAAGAGAGGCACGCCTGCTGGTTTGTGGGCGCCGGTGCCTCCCTCTCCCCCCCAGTCCGAAAAAGGTTGGGGACCATTGGTCTAGACTAGAGCACTGAGTAGGACTATTCAGGAGCATAATAATAATGGGCACAATTCAGGTAAATTTAAGTACTTTAAGTCTAATGAGATTTAATGGAAGTTTAAAATGATTAATTTTGGATGGCTAATGACATTTACATAGGTTTTTGGCTTAGCAGAAGCAAAAGAACTTGTTTAGCATTCTGGGCTAAATACAAAGTACTGCAAACAGCTCGACTCACAAAACAGAACTTTCTTGCTCCCCTCCCCCCACTCAAAGCAATCTACTGTGCCCATCAGATGTTGCTTGGGGCTTTGGGAACCCCTAGGCTGAGGGGAACCTCCTCCCTTCCCCACTTTGTTGGCAGAAAGCGAGCACTGGATCATACTCTGTTTGCAAACAGTGGCCAGTCAAAAGTTACAGGAAAACACAAACAGAGCATATTAATCCCTTGTTATTTTTCACTTGGCATATAGTAATCAATCATAAGAATGAGGTGAGGACAGAAAAAGCTAGGACTGCAAGTAGCTCCAACAGATATGAAACATTAATTTAATATGTTTCTAAACTATTTATACCAGGGGACACCATCATTATGCACTGTGACAGTGAATTCCAAATTATACATTGTACAACCATTTCCTTGGCTGTTCTTGAATACTTGTATTTTGAATGGAAGTTAACAAAAATACGATCTGACTTTCATTAAACTGATGTTATGCCACCAGTCATAATTGCCTGCTAGCAGAGTACTTATAGCATTTCCAGAATTCACTCTGTGAACCAAGATGTACCATGTGGAGTTCACATAATGAATACCAAAGTGGGATTAAGTTTACCTGGATCTTAAAAAACGATTCATTAAAATTAGCAGAATACTGCCTATACAGATTCTGGAAACATTCCTGAAATTATAAATAAATCATGACATGATTTTAAACATAACAAAATTATAAAACACAGACAAGTGTTTGAGCTTCATGTTTTAAAGTAGCAGATAATTAGGAGATAACATATCATCATTATATAAAGATATATGGCTTTAGTTACAGAAATGTCAATAATGCTAGAATATTTTCATATAACCTAGAATAAATGCCTTTAGTACATACATAAGAACACTGCTGTATTTGTGATGTTCCTGCAGGCATATTACATGTTCTTGTTCAGGGTTTTTCCCACACTGCCTGTTTATTGCTAACATGCCAATTAAAGTATGCAGGAATAAAAAAATGAGAGGTTATTAGGAACTGCTGCTGTGGCTGTAACTGCACTTGTTAACCAAGATTTCTAAAGCTCAGTAGATGTAATTTGTGCCATATTTTCTGAGAAATCACCAAGTATTGTTCTTTCATTTTGTATTCTGCCAACAGGAAAACGTTGGTATACATTTTCTTTCATGAAAATAAAAAAAAATCTTATTGATTTACTAAAAAGGATAAAACATCATTCATTTTATTCTTATACCCAATTTGATGAACATGCAAAGATGAAATAAATTAATTGAAAGATAATTCTGAAATCAGTGGTAGGTAGGTAGTAAGTAGGTAGGTATGAAAATGCACAGCAAACCTTATCTGCAGAAAATTACCTGAAATATCCTCCAGTGGTGGATTTTCTGATTCCTTTGATCATCTCCTGATGAGTAATCCTGAACTCGCTTCCTGTATAGAGGAGAGTGGCCATAACAGCAGCTTTGGAGTGAGTATGGATCACGGCCCCTGCTCCTAAAAGCACAAAATAAAGAAAATTCTCTATATTTTAAATAGTTTTTTAAAAGTTGCCACTGAGCATTGATTTCAAATCCCTTATATCCTGCCCCCTCTTCCTAGAAATGCTAGATGGATCCTGTGATATTATGAATGCAAAGCAAGCTCACTACCACTGAGCAGCATTGAACACTAGTATGAAGGTCCGTTATAACAACGGGTTCTAGAAAGCCGAATCAATGTCCCCCTTGGGAAGGCTGGCATGCAGAAGGGAAGGCAAATCAGTGGACTTGTGGAGGCAGCTGGCTCTAGAGCTGTCCCCACACTAGCCAAGGCTTGGTCAGGGGGCAGTCTATACTTCTGGGCCTCCAGAGCCCTGACTTGACTGCATCACACCAATGGGCCACCCAGGCTCAAGACCTGTCCAGAGAGCAACTCCCTTGGAAAAAATGTCTGCTTAGGAAGGAGGACTCTGGGACATGGCATCCTTCTAAGGATCCACTTCCACTCTCTCTCTCTCTGAATCATGTCTTCGCTGTTCCTTGAGAGGAGGGGAGAGGAATCCTACAATGGGAATGGGGAGGAAAGATCCCTTGTGAAGGTGTAAAGTGCAGGCAACATGTTTGTTCCTGCATGCACACACACATACACAAACACAGTCATATTGGATTTCCATGTAGGATTTCTGCTGAGGGGTCCTGCTGCCCACCACCTGTTTCCAGAGAGGCTGCCTGTGGCCTGGCTAGGATGGCACCGCTGCTGCCCTAGCCTTCTTCATGCGGCAGCAGCAGCAGCAGCTCCAGGGGGAAGCTGTCCTTCCCCTCAAGGCTCCCAAAACAAGGCTGGCCCGATGGTGGTGTTGCTGTCCCTGGTGGGCCATGGATAGCCACTCTAAGGACAAGCTGCAGCCAGCTCAGCTGCTCTGAGATGCTGTCCTGGCCAGCCTCCCTTGGTGCTCCCTCCACCCTTGAAAGGTGGAGGACTCCTGGGAGCAAAATTGGATCGATGCAGTGACAGCTTGATAACAATTGGGCAGAAATCACCTCCCCCAAACATAAACTTTTATGTGAATGAACAATTTGCCCTTCTTACTCTATTCTACTGCCTCAGCTTTGTTGCTGAGGGTCCTCCAAGCCTGAGGAGTAGTATTTCCAGGTGTGTGCATTTGTGTCTATGCATAGATGGTGGTGGACAGAGGAAAGGGAGAAGGTATAATTCTGTTTCATTCATATCTCATTGAATGTACTGATTTTTTCATTAACACTGATTGCTGAATACCTCTCATTGTATAAGCATTCATGAAGAGTGGAGTACACTGACTCTTCTTTAATTTCTTGTGTGGAGGGGGCCCACTGATGTCCCATTCTTCTATGTCACAGACAAACATATCTTCCGGCTATAAAAAAACAAACAAAACCCGTGAAAGCACTCAATACATATATTTTGCCTGTGATCACACATCAACTTTTATTTAGGCATTCTAACATAATTTTTTATATATTTTTTATAATTTATAATTTATAGACACATACACACATCTAGAATGAAACAACGTACATCCAAAAATTCACAAACCTGTTTGAGAAATACAACAACAGCCAAGGGCTCCCCCTCACTGGCAGTCTTCAAGCAAAGTTTGGATACACACTTTTCTTAGATGCTTTAGGATGCTTTGGGCTGATCCTATGTTGAGCAGGGGGTTGGACTAGATGGCCTGTATGGCCCCTTCCAACTCTATGATTCTGTGATTCTAACACTTGTTATGTTATTTGATGTCCTTTATAAAAAGGTACCTTTTAAAAAAGATGGTAGGCACTTTGGTTGCACTCCAATTTAGCACTGAAAATGAGATGCAAGCCATATTCTTCAGCCCAGCCACACAGTACAGACACTACAGTTTCAAGTTTTCATTGATTAACCATGTTTCATTTTATATATTTGTAGACAGAATTCAGGGATGAAATGGTATGGTTTAGTATAATCTCGACAGAGTTCAGAAACTGAGCAGGGTTGCTACTTGATGGGAGACTGCTAAAGAAGTCTGTGCACAGGAAAGCAATGGCAAACTACCTCTGCTTCTCACTTACCTTGAAAGACCCTTGCTGGGACCTCCATATGTCAATTGTAACTTGATAGTATACACATATGTAAACTTCACTGTATGGACTTGCTTCTACGTATGGATAAGGTTGCAGATGAATTTCCAAGGATGAGATTTGAGATTTTTTTTAAAAGTTACCTACCTGAATTCTTTCTTTTTGGACACCAGATGGAGCAATGTAGATCTCATGACTGGGGGGAAAGTAAATAATGTAAGTCAAGAGAAATTCTGATATTTTTTACAGACACTATAAACCAAGGGGAAGATGTCCATACCATTTTATGATCCTCATCTGAGCAGTGGATTTAATCTGCTCCTTTATGCTTAGTTCTGGTTCATCCACTATTACTGTGACTCAGATGTTATTGCTAGATGTCTTTAGTGCCATGTGACTGAATCTTGCAAGCTTTGAAACTTAAGCAACATAGCCTTAGCTCTAATTGCAACAGGCAGAGATCCCATGTTCCAATCAGGCTGAAGTAGAAATAAAGGTTGCTGAAACCAAGCAGCCATGTATCAAAATAAGTATGTCTGGGAGCGAGGGGGTAAGACACCAGAGTCTACAACCTGCGGGGAAAGAAGGATATAAACTCAGAGAAGTGTGTTTTAATCATAAAGAAACAACACTGGGCTTTGGCGCTCTTACTTTGAATTTTGCACAGCAGAGTCACCTAGTGGAGAATCAGCCACACTGATATTTCAAGACAAAGGCTGATTCCATGCAGTGGGTTTTTTTTCCCATGGATCCTCATGTTGTCAGTGTGAGTGTTGCTCAATTTGCACTTCTAACAAAGATTCAATACAGCACAAGATAATCTGTGGTTTCCTTTTCACAGAAGATGTGGATTACATATCCTCCCCCCCCCCCCCCGTCGCTCTTGTTATCTCACCATCCAGAATCTCTGCCCATCTTTAAAAAACATTTGCTCAAGAATATAATACTATACTGAATAGCATTTACATAGCACCCCTCCAGAATAATGCAACACTTGAATCCTTTGGTAATTCTAATTACTGGAAGTTACTGAGTGTTCCACTGGTGTCTACAGTGAAGAATAATTGGCTCCCTATTGCTTGGGGGAAGAGGTAATCAGACTTCAGAACTTTCCAGGTGCTATCCAGAGAGCAAAGAAAAACACTTGCCACTTATATTGTTGCAATATCATAATGTTGCCCTGATCATCTAGTCTTCAAAAATTCTCACTTTTGTTGATATCTGCATGGACAGCAAGGTAATCACTGTGAAAATGCAAAGGAAGGGGCCATTTCTTTCATTCAAACAGAAAGTATACTTTCCAGTCCAGCCATGTAAGAAAGATCATTACAACAATGACATGCTGGAAAAGAATGTTTTTAAAGAGCAGTTTTTATCAAAGGGGGGAAGGGATCGGCTATTAATTTGAGCAGGAATAGAGTACAGTGTATCATAGAAACAAATAAAAAGGTACAGGAGTAGAGTTGCTGAAATAGAGAAAAACCTTTGTGTGGAATCAACCTAAAAGAACATCACTTTCCTAATTTTTTTTTAAAGCAATGCATTTGTTTCCGAGTTGATTTTGAAGGGAGTCCAATGTACAGTGCATTACAGTAGTCTTGGCAATCTTATGGGCTAAGCTGAGTTGGTAGAAAGTACTTTTTGTGGCTGTATTAACTTGCTTCTCCAATAATAAGATTGGATCTGGGATAACCCCAAAGCTTTTAAAACGGAGTTAGCAATGGTCAGTTGAACTCCATCAAAAGTGGGGAGAGCAATGTCTTTCCAAGACCTTCACATTCCAGCATTATCTCTGCCTTTTCTTGGAAGCTACCTCCTGGGGGGGGGGGGCAACAATTGTGCCTGAAAGGGGAGGGCGGGTGTGGAAATGAAGGAGTATCCTATAGATAGTGTTTTTCCACCATCTGGGTTTCTTAGACTTGGTTGGGTATTGTTTTATATGGGGATTTAAATCTATGTAAACTGCCACGAGCCGGCTGTGCTGGGAGTAGTGGTCAAGAAATATAAGTAACTAGAAGAACAGCCCATTAATAAAAATGGGCTATTCTAGGCGGGCAGCGAAGGCAGGGTAGGGCCCTGCACTCATGGGCAGCTGTGCTTTGCGAAGGGTGCGGCTGCGGCTGGGAGCACAGGCCGCTGCTGCACTTGCCGGCAAGGCGGCCGTGGTGGGCAAAGAGCAAGGACGCCGCGTGGACGCAGCAGCCATGCTTGCGTGCGGGCAGGCCCATCCCCAGGCAAGGCAGCTTGCTCGGTGCACGGAAAGAAGCAGGGCCGCTGCGTCTTCGACGCGGTGGTCCTGCTTCTTTTCCGGGGCACGGCCCTGTGCCGCCACCCCCTCCCCGGGCGGCACCCCCCTCCCAGGGCAAGGTCCGTAGGTGGGGGCGGTGGGAAAGGAGCAGGGCCGCTGCGTATGCTCCTTTCCCGGCGGGGAGGACTTACCTGAGGGGGAGCGCAGAGGTGAGGACGGCCACCTAGCTGGATGGGCGACTCGCCGGAGCGCTCAGCCGAGGACGGGCCAAATAGCCAATGGGGAGCCATGCGAATTGGCCACTTGGCCCCCGAGTGCCCCGAGTTTTTATCACAGACTCGGCCCACCCTCTCACCTCCCCTGTAACCCTTAGCCTTTTATTAATACCGCTCCACAGGAGCGGTTACAGATAAATAAATGATAAATAAACCTCTCATGACTCTTGTCTTTAAAAATACAACACCCCCCTAGGAATATATTAGTTCTTATAACTGGGGAGAGATTAGTAGACATCTCCTGTTCTCATAGAAGCATTAGAGTACAGGCAGGGTCATGATGAGGATTACAATGGACTATAAAGCAGGTATTTTAAACTCTATCCTTTGCCATGAACCCAGCCACCTTCCGGTAGTAATATTACTAGCCCCACCCCTCCTTCTCTTGATTGCAAAATATGGTGATGAACATGGAATAACAAAGTGAGTTACCTAATTATACATGGGACAGTGTCTCAGAGAATCTGTAACCACTTCTGACTGAAGCAGGCATTTAATAAATGAAATCCCTGCATGCTGTATAATTTGGTACAGACTTGCAGAATTTGGTATCCTGGTTACAAAATGTTGGTTTAGGATTCTGCACTATATTAATACCTCAACATGGAGTACTTGCTTTTAAAAAAAATACTTCAAAAAGTGCTTTTAAAAAAGTGAGTCAAGGGACTTTTCAAGGATAGACTGCCCCACTGTCAAGATGTGTAATCTTTCCAAAATAAAAGGCAAGCTAATAAAATAATCACATACAACTGCCTCTCAAGTGACAGAATACAGAGCAGATATAAAACAAATAACCTCAGTATATTTCCTGAATCTGTAACATGAAGTG
Organism: Paroedura picta; assembly: GCF_049243985.1. Classification (NCBI taxonomy): domain Eukaryota; kingdom Metazoa; phylum Chordata; class Lepidosauria; order Squamata; family Gekkonidae; genus Paroedura; species Paroedura picta. Next base: position 113,870,724 of record NC_135370.1, read on the forward strand.
GCTCCAACTACAAAAAAGATGAGAGAAACCAACAACTCATTTTTGCATAACTTAGTACCTCCACTTTAATACTTGAACCTGTGTGCAATTTAATTCAATAAAAATTATTTCCACCATATGCCTTCACTTAGAGAAACCTTGCAGAGGAAAGTTCCTTCTGCAGACAACCCATTTCCCTTCCATCACCACTAAGAGGAGCTATATATCCATTACTACCAGGATGCAACAATGTTAAATACAGGTAGATATTTCATTTTAGATCCATTTAAAGTAATGCACCTGCATTAAATTGTGTGTGTGTGTGTGTACAAACACACACACACACACTGTTTTAACAGATGTTGGAAATTATTTATATTCTGCTAACAGCTTTTTAAAAGTTACTTGCTTTTTAAAAGTTATTCCTTATCTGGGATTAGAAATAAATGTGAATTACCTTTTCCTGAGCTAGTGTACTGCCGCTGAGGCTTTCTCTTTTAAAATGCCTGCCAGCTTTAATGTCCACAGTGTTTTTACCAGTCACTTTCCCATCACTTTGCTGAACTATTCATCTGGCCAGCAGTCTGGAAAACAAAAGAAACTAACCACTCACCCATGCTTTATACTGATTCCTCCACCAGTCCCTGTAACCCATCCTAAGTGATAAAACTGCCGACAAAGTTCTGGGATAAGATTCCTTGGATGAAGCTTGTCCTGTAGAAGAGAGGAAAATGTAACTGTTCACATTGGTTCCTTTAAAATTAGAGCTCTGTGATTTAATTGAATGGTCCTTATTAAGCAGGCAAGAATTTTTATGTAAGATAGATGTGTGTGTGTGTGTGAGAGAGAGAGAGAGAGATCTTTACCCCAATATTCTCTAGAGCAGTGGTCCCCAACCCCTGGTCCAGGGACTGGTCCCGGTCCGTGGATCAGTCAGTACCGGGCCACGGCTCCTCCTCCTTGTCCTCCTCCCCAGCTGCTGCCTTGGGGGCTGCTCTGCCAATTTGCAACTGGCTAACCTTTGCTGGTCTCTGGCAGCTGCCATGGCTGGGGCTCCCCCTCGGCATGGCACTGCGCAGCTGCTGCTGGCAGCACCTCCCAGTGGGCGGTGGGAAGTCAGGGGCGCCGGTGGGAAAGCAAACGGAGCAGGGGCTTAAGCGGCAGCGACGTCCCTTGGCAAAAGACTACCCCCCCCGGGCCTCAGTAAAATTGTCAAGCGTTGACCGGTCCCCGGTGATAAAAAGGTTGGGGACCACTGCCCTAGAGGGCTCAAGCTGGCTTTTAAAGTACTTTCAAAAACTGCAAATGGCCAGTGTTGTTTTAGAAGCATTATTCCCCCCTCTGTAAGAGTATGCAAAAACTGACCCAAATAAATAAAAATAAATAAAGATAATAAACATAAGGTGTCAGTACACAAGTGTCTGAGAATCAGAATCACCATCAAATCTATTAGGTTTCCTGGCCACGGAATCACAAGGAGTCCCCATTTAGTCTAGAGTGGTTCTGTGCCAGCTTTTAGGTCAAATGTATCACAGAAAAGGGTTGCACAAAAGGCATTTACTAATGTCAATGGATTGCAGCAGTGCTTCTTCTGTTACCTCTACCTCCTTGGATAGGCAAAAAGGTCACAATACTAATGTATTTCATTTTTAGAAAAAAATAAATTGGCTGCACTTTGATGCAGAACTCTAAGAAGTATTTTTTTTAATATGGGCATAAGATTCACAGTTGACTTCATTTTAAATATTTCATTAGAAATGAACTGATTAATATTTTCCCCAAGAAGAACCATTTACAAGATTCCTAAATATTTAAATTTAAATCGGAGAAAAATAAATTAGACTTCTGAAACTCATTCAGTTCGATAGGGTAGAGCTGTCATCAGTAACAGTGTTAAAGGATAACTTTCAAATGCAGTTTTGCTGAAATTAACATTAACAACTGCAATGTCATTCTTCATTTACCACATTTTAGTAGATGCCAAGTAAACACTCTGGGGCAGCTTCTGAGTTAATATAAATAGCTATATCATTATTGAACAGAATGCAGCTATGCAGGTTTACACCAGTTAATGTTGTGTCTCTGGAGATGAGTACAAAATCAAACTCACTTTGAAATATTTCATATCATTAAGTATTAGTCTAGCTTTTACACATGCTATTTGCTGCAAAAAATGATATTTGCATAAGTTGGAAGTAAGTTTCATTTCACTAGAACATCTTTTAAGATGAGCTTCTACTTATGCCAAGTATATCAACATAATACCAGACATTTGCAAAAGGATTCACTAGGATTAACAGAATTACTGTTAAGCCAACAAAACTGTAATATGTTGACAAAAAGTTGCCAATATGCTCCCATATTTCAAGGTAAATTTAGGTATTTATTCTTGTACAAGTAAGTTTCCAGAATGCTAACTGATCTCCAGGTTATAGAGATCAATATCCGTGAACAACTTTGCTGTACTTGAAGGTGGACTCTATGGAACTGTATCACACTGAAGGCCTACAGGGCCCTCTTCTCAGGTTGCCACCCACTTAATCTCAGAAGGCAAGGGAGCCCAAAGTAGCGCCTCAAAAATGACTCCAGTGGTGAGGCTGGTTCCATAAGGGTACAGTCCTTCAGGTATGTTGATCCCAAGCCATATAGGGCTTTGAAGAGCAAGACTAGGGACCAAGGGACCAAGCCCTATGAAGATAGGTTGAGGGACTTGGGAATGTTCAGCCTGGAGAAAAGGAGGTTGAGAGGGGACATGATAGCCCTCTTTAAGTATTTGAAAGGTTGTCATTTGGAGGAGGACAGGATGCTGTTCCCATTGGCTGCAGAGGAGAGGGCACGCAGTAATGGGTTTAAACTACAAGTACAACGACATAGACTAGATATCAGGAAAAATATTTTCACAGTCAGAGTAGTTCAGCAGTGGAATAGGCTGCCTAAGGAGGTGGTGAGCTCCCCCTCACTGGCAGTCTTCAAGCAAACGTTGGATACACACTTTTCTTGGAGGCTTTAGGATGCTTAGGGCTGATCCTGCGTTCAGCAGGGGGTTGGACTAGATGGCCTGTATGGCCCCTTCCAACTCTATGATTCTATGACTAGCACTCTGAATTGTGTCTGAAAACACACTTGGAGCCAATGTAGATGGACCAAGACTGGAGTGATATGATCCCTATGACCTACTCCTGTCAACTCCAGTCACCCACTTAGGCCAACATCCTGACTGTAGCATTTTGCCAATGGCATATCTGAACACTTTTCAAAGGCAGTCCAACAAAGAACACATCTAATCCAGATGTAAACAGGGCATGCACCATAATGCCCAGGACAGATTGTAACCGGCTAACCAGCTGAAGCTGGTAAAAGGCACTCCTTGCTATAGCAGCCACCATTAGCTTGTCCATCAGTAAGTCTAAGAGCACCCCAGCCTACAAACCTGTTCCTTCAAGGGGAGTGCAACCCCATCCAGAACACATGACACCTTAAAATCTGAATCTGAACTTCCATCCACTAATAGCACTTGTGTTTTGGGATTACATTTCAGTTTATTAGCTTGCATCTACCCCTAAACTGAGCCTCTTGTGGCGCAGAGTGGTAAGGCAGCAGACAACATGCTGTCTGAAAGCTCTGCCCATGAGGCTGGGAGTTCAATCCCAGCAGCCGGCTCAAGGTTGACTCAGCCTTTCATCCTTCCGAGGTCGGTAAAATGAGTACCCAGCTTGCTGGGGGGTAAACGTTAATGACTGGGGAAGGCACTGGCAAGGCCACCCCATATTGAGTCTGCCATGAAAATGCTAGAGGGTGTCACCCCAAGGGTCAGACATGACCCGGTGCTTGTACACGGGATACCTTTACCTTTACCCCTAAACTACATCCAAGCACTCATTCAGGGGTTCTATAGCCTCCCTGGGATCATCTGGAATCATGAGATAAAGCTGAGAGCCATCATATATTTGGTAATAGCCAAAATGGAGTCCAGAGGAGTAAGTACTCTCATTTTAACTTCAGCACTGTGGGAGTAGCAGGGGGTGACTGATTGGCAGATGTCTGCCCCAGCCTAGCTAAGTAGGCTTGTGGGCTGTTTCTGGCATTGTGGGGGAAGGGATGATGGAACATGTCACATCCAGTGGGAGTGACTGACTGCAACAGTGTGCAGGAGCTAGGCCTTGGGCCTCACATATACACCCCAAGCTCCAAAGCAGCGTGGCAGTGTGGCAGCCTACCGTGCCAGGCTGAGCCTGAGACCAGAGTAGGCCCCCCTCCCTCCAACTGACTGATGCAAAGTAAAAAACCTCAACAGAACAACCTTCCCCAGCACCAAGGGGACTCATTTAATGGATTTTATCCATCATCAAGAAGTCATCTATCATGGAGGAGACTTGGCTGGCAAAAGTTGGTGTGGCTGGGACCCTCCCTTTCCCATCTCTTCCAGGGCCATCATTGGCCATTTTTGTAAGGGGTACACTGACCTGCCCATATAAGGTGAAAACCGCCCTGGTCCTTTTAAAATATATATATTTTAAAAATGTAACCCCCCCTCCCCCAACCGATATAACCCCTCTGGGGCTCTGATGTAAACCTCGTTGGGAAATGCTATACTACTGCCTGCTCAACATTATATCTGAACCCATCTGAAGCAAAGATTGAAACCCTCTTTTATGGTCACCAACTTAAAAATTACAGCTTCAAAAGATACAACGTTTGTACACGGAGATAATCTCTGTAAAATTGTTGAATATATTTGAAACAGTACTTGAAATAACAGTTATTAAGGGGGGAGCTAAAAGATGGCAAATCAGTTCTGTTTGTGCATGAACTGCTCCCCCTCCCACTTTTTACATTTATTCTCAAACTAGTCAATTTCCATCCATTTAAAATAATTAGATAAAGGAGGTATAAGGTTCACATCACTTGACTAAAAATAGCAATAACAGAACCTTTAATTAGTCAGTTTTGTACAAAATGAATCAAAATAAATCACATAATATAGAATTCTGGATTTTATTTTTGGAGTAAATGAAGTACAGCTTAATTATAGGGTAGAACCTACAAACTAGAGTAATCAGAGCTTCTGGAATTTTCAAAACTGGGTTTGTGTTTCTTCTTTCAGTCTCATTATTAGAAGCACTGATAAGCTGTCAACATAACAATAGATAAAACAGCTGTGCTGATAACCTTAATCATTTATCCACACAAAATGACATTTACATAAGAAGCCTGCCCTGACAGACAGGATGCTTCTGGATGACAACTCCCTATATATGGACAGAAATTAAACCTTTAAAAACCAATTAATTACGAAACCTGGTTATGGGTCCCACCATGTTCCTGATGACATGAACAGGAATGTAATGTCATTGCCAGACTTAGTGGTAACTCTTCTGCCTTTCCCTTCACAGTATTTACAGGAGACATGGGAAGTAGAAGAGATAATTTTACCCAGGCTTGGGAGGTCAGGCTTCATAAGGGCTTATAGCATTGTCATACATATGGTTGTGTATTCAAGATAGGACACAGCATTTCGATTTCTGCAGATTTACCAGCTATGAAAGAGAGTCACAAAGAATGTCCATCCTTGATATGGTGCACGGATCCCAATCCTGTGTGGTTTCTTGTCATCGCTAATGAGAACAGTAAATGCTATGTTCACTGTCATACAAGCAACAAACCCATGAGGTACACCACACACATGATCTGCCCAACAAAAACAGATCCAGGCTAATAAAATTAAATAATTTAATGGCAAAATTTCTCATTCCATTATGTAATGACACAATAACTGTTTGGTTGTGTTCAGACTGACAGTTCACAAGCTGTGTGGGTCTGACCTAAACAGCAATGTTATCCTATCCAATGCAAAAGTAAAAGTACCAGTCTATAAAAGCACTATTCGCCTATGAATGATAAAGCAGAAAACTAACTCGTTAGTGAAGGTTCTGAAATCTGTTAAACATTTTAATTATGCTGTATATTAATTTACTGCTCACACTTTACCTATAAGTCTGATCTGGTAACACCCATTTCATTGTATCTGAGAAAGTGTGCATGAACACAAAAGCTTATCTGTTTCACTTAATATTTCTGATAAGGGTTGGAGGAGGAGCTGGTCTCATGGCTTAAGTGCCACTCAGAGCGTCTGTCCCGCCCGAGTGCCTCCTCCTCCAACCAGCTTGCCTGTCTGTCCAGCGGCCAGCCAATCGCCTTCCGTCCCCCACCCCTGACCACCATCTTGTCCTTCCACTTCCCTCTGAGGCTGCAGAGTCCTGCCGCATGAGGGCACCATGCCCCTAGATGACCGAGCCACACACCTGGGGAAATGCCAACATACCTCCTGACTGCAGCCTTTCCAAGTCCTGGGGGAGAAAGAGGCCATCCGGACAACAGCTGCTTGCCGCCTTTCCAGGTCCTGGGGGAGGGGGAGGCCATCCTCAAAGTCCCCCCCCCCCAATCTACTGCCTGTTGTATTCCTGAATGCAATGGGCTTGGCCCCTAGTATCTTGAATAAAACTTTGTTGGTCTTAAAGGTGCTACTGGACTAAAATGCTGTTCTGCTGCTTCAGACCAATATGACTACCCACTTGAATGTTATTAGCTAACAGGATTTGGTTGACCAAGCTTTAGTTTAGACTCTAATGGTGTCTTCATCCTACCATTGTAGCCTCAGAAGGACCAAAGTATGCAATCACTTTTGTTACATTTGCTATTACAATTAGGGTATGTTAATTGGAATCCTGACCTGGTTGGCCCAGATTAGCCTGATCTCATCTCAGAAGCTAAGCAGAGTCAGCCCTAATTAGTATATGGATGACATCATCAAGGAATTCCAAGATTGCTGTATAGAGGAAGGCAACAGCAAACCACCACAGGAAGTCTTCTGTCTTGAAACCCTAAAGCAGGAGTAGTCAACCTGTGGTCCTCCAGATGTTCATGGATGTTTATGCCAGCATTTGCTGGCAGGGGCTTATGGGAATTGTAGTCCATGAACATCTGGAGGACCACAGGTTGACTACCCCAGCCCTAAAGGGTTGCAATGAGAGGCTGTGACTTAAGCACACATATTAATTGGAAACCATTATGTCCTCCACCCCCAAATCCTGGTTGTTGTGCTCCTCTTTCATGTAAGGACATCCAAAGAATATTAGTGATTAATTGAATTAAATCTAGAAACTTACTTTCTCAGGTTTATGTTGCTGTTTTCATTTTTTTAACTAGCTGCAGTCTATTTTCTTTTGTAAACTGTCATGAACAAATGTGCTTTGGACAAGTACTAAAAAGCATGTCAAACAAATCAGAATGACAATAAGGAACTGAAATTTATACCTAAAATGAGTAGTTTATTGCTCCAGAACAGGTTATCAGATAGATAAGCTAAGGAAGCAACACCTAAGCCCACCCAGTAAGTTTCACCATTGAGCAAGAATTAGAATCTGAGATGTAGGAAAGCCTGGCCCTTGGTCCTGGCCCTGACCTGGTGAAATGAGCTCCCGGAAGAGCTGGGGGCTCTGCAGGAGCTTTCACAGTTCTACAGGGCCTGTAAAACATAGATTTTCTGCTGAGTCTTTGATTGAGGCCAGGGCACAGAAGATTGGGGGGTCCCTCTACAACTACATATGCTATACTGAATGGGAGATTAAGAGCTAGGACTGACACCCCTGGAGAGTTTGTCCCCCTGAGGCACTGGGGGGGGGTCAGAGTGGGGGGAGTTGGGGAGGGTCTCTTATTTGCTCATAACTGGGGTATTTTTTAATATGGACTATTGGATTTTTAATGATTATGTATTTGGGTTTTTACTGTTATTGTAACCCACTGTGAGACGTTTATCAACAGTGTTGGGTAATAAATCCAGTCAATCAATCATTTGCTTCTAGAGGGCAAGGGGGTTGGGCTTTTGTCAGGATCCCAAGATTAGTAAAAAGCACTCTCTCTAGACAAAAAACATTCTTCTCAGTTTGTATGGAACATCAAAGATACCTAGATAGAATCTTTGTTTTGGATTCTCTGTTCTAGAATAAGAAACTCGCTGGTCTTGGTCCTCACAACATTCTAGTGCAACCTTTCTTTACTTTTTTACCATTGAGAACCCCCTGAAAAATTCTTCAGGCTTCAAGAAACCCAGAAGTGGTGCGATCATGCAGAATATGGTTGGGGAACATAGCTGTGTTCATGCCCACCCAGGCCCCTTAACTTCCCACCCCCTCCAGGCCCATAACTGGCCATTTTGGGAGGCAGAGGTGGGTTGACATGACAATCTGTTCCAAACACAATTCTTCCTTTAAAGCAGATTGTTTTCAACCAGAGTTTCATGATACCCTGGGGTTTTTTGATGGCCCTGGAATGGTTTCCTGAATGGGAATGGAGGTAATTCGTTTTTAATATTTTAAAAAAAAATTGTTAAACATTTATCAGGTGATATAACCATACATGGTCATGTCGACCCACCTTTCCCTCTCCAAATGGCCTGGAGGGGATGGGAAGCGGAGGGTCCCTGGGTGGGCATGTAAGCTATGCTTCCCAACTATATTCTGCATGGTTGCACTTCTGAGGTTTCTCAAAGCTTAACGAATGTTTCCGGGGTTTCTCAATGGTGAAAAAGTTGAGAAACACTGCTTCAAAGCAATGCTGTGGTAACCACAAAATAGTTCAAATGATAATGGACAGGATGCTAACAGCAATGAGGCCAACCACTTGCTCACTAGACCATGCCCATCGTGGCCCCTAAAAACAATGGACATAAGAATTGGGGCCCCCCTCCGGGAAATAATCAACCTCTCTCTCGCTACGGGAGAATTCCCAGAAGGACTAAAAGAAGCAGTGGTACGCCCGTTGCTCAAAAAACCATCCCTTGACCTGCAGAAGACTGACAACTACCGCCCTGTCTCACAATTAGTGTTCCTGGGGAAGTTAGTTGAAAGGGCTGCAGTGGACCAAATGTCAGAATTTCTGGAGGAAACTTCAGCCCTTGACCCATTTCAGTCGGGTTTCCGGCCTGGCCATGGGGTGGAAACGGCGCTAGTCGCCCTGATGGATGACCTCCATAGCCAGCTAGACCGAGGCGGGTCAGTGCTGCTTATACTATTAGATCTGTCAGCAGCGTTTGACACTGTAGATCATGAGCTCCTAGCTCACCGCCTTGCCAACACTGGGATACAGGGGATAGCCCTCAAATGGCTGATCTCCTTCCTCCAGGGTCGTGGACAGAGGGTTGAAATAGGAGAGAGAGTATCCAACCATCATCAGCTCACATGTGGAGTCCCACAGGGAGCAGTCCACTCTCCTATTCTATTTAACATCTTCATGCACTCTATTGCTCAGCTGGTACGGAGGTTTGGGCTGGGTTGCCACCAATATGCAGATGACACCCAGCTCTTCCTCCTGATGGATGATCGCCCCATTCCCCCCCAGAAATCTTAGCCAGATGCTTGGAAGCAGTGCCAAAATGGCTCAAGCAGAGTTGTCTGAAGCTTAATCCTTCAAAGTCAGAGGTCCTGTGGCTGGGTAAGAAGGGACCAAGTGAGGAAACGCGCCTACCCAACCTGGACAGCGTGCGTTTAACTGTAGCCCACTCTGTCAGAAACCTGGGGGTGATCCTCGACACCTCCCTCTCCATGGAGTCGCAGGTCACAAGAGTAGCACGGCTGGCCTTCTACCACCTTCGCCACGCCAAACAAGTGCCCTACTTGGCAGCAGAACACCTAGCCACAGTGATCCATGCAACAGTCACCTCTAGACTGGACTTCTGCAACTCACTCTATGCAGGCCTACCCTTATCCTTAACCCAGAAACTGCAATTGGTGCAGAACGCAGCAGCCAGGATTCTCACCAACACACAGTGGAAATCTCACATCCGGCCTATACTTCAACAACTCAATTGGTTCCCAATTGAATTCTGGATCAGGCTTAAGGTTTTGGTTCTTACCTTCAAGGCTATACGCAGTCTGGGCACAGTGTACCTGAGAGACCGTCTTCTCTGCCTATACCCCCCAAAAGAGCATTACACTCCTCCACTGCCAACTGGCTGGTGATCCCTGGCCCTAAACAAGTACGTCGGTCCTCAATGAGGGCCAGAGCTTTTTCCATCCTGGCCCCCACCTGGTGGAACGAGCTCCCTGAAGAGATCAGGGCCCTGTCCGAACTTCGAACAGTTCCGCAGGGCCTGCAAAAGGGAGCTCCTCCACCAGGCATTTGCCTGAGACTGACCACAGGTCCCCCCTCAGACATCCCCTCTATGGCCTGAAGCAGTTTGACCTCTCTAGGGGGTTTAGCTACGTTTCTGTTATTGTTGGGATCACTGAAGTTGTGTTGTTTAGAACCACTGTTGGATTGTTGTTGTATATTGACTCATTTCATGTATCCCCCTATGATGTTATATGTAATCCGCCCTGAACCATATGGAAGGGCGGTATAGAAATCAAATAAATAAATAAATATAAATATAAATAAATATAAATTAAAAATAGATCTGAGTTTAGTCTTTAGAAAGCAGTAAGATAAACACACCACCACTTCTATGTTCCTCTGGTAAGACAAGTGGTCCCTATTTTTTACACTCTGAATCGAAACAGAGCAGTGACCCTTTGGCTTATGTAGTCATAGCCTTCTCTCATTTAATCTTTTATCAGCTACAGCGATTCCTAACCAGGCACCTTTACCCAACCAAAACAACCAGGAGTTCAAGGAGCACCTTAAAGACTAGCAAAATGCCATTTCAGCATAAGCTTTAGTAGACTGGAATCCACTTCAGAAATACAACTAGCATGTGTTTTGCAGTTGCCTGCAAAACGTCTGCTAGCCGTGGAGATGTCAAAAAGCTCTGCTTGGCTAGAAAACTGGTATGTCGGCCTAAGCCCTTTCCGTAACCAAGGGCATCAACATTAAAGAAAAGGCACGTCCTGCCTCGACCCGAGAAGAAAGCAAAAGTGGCGCTCAGCGTTTCACACCTCAAGAGCCCTTTCCCCCCTGTTTCCTTGGCGGAAACGGGGGCCGCCCCGTGCCATTACCTCGGCGCCATCCCAGCTGTTGCCACAGTGACAGGCGCAATCATGTGGCCGCCGCTGCTCAGCCATAACTTTAAGGCAGCAGAAGGCTGGTCTCCGTGCTCTGCCCCTCCCGCCACGGCGCGGAAGCCGGAGAGAAGAAAGACCCCGGGCCCTTCCTGACTGCGGGAGGCGGGCGGAGCCTGCGCCGCTGACCGGGGAAGCCCATAGATTCAAGTGGGTAGCCGTGTTGGTCTGAGCAGCAGGGCAAAACAAAATCAGAGTCCAGTGGCACCTTTAAGACCAACAAAGATTTGTTCGTTCTTGGTCTTAAAGGTGCCACTGGGCTCTGATTTTGTTTTATTCGAGGAAACCGAGGCAGAGCAGGAGGCTGTGCCCGGCAGGGCGGGCTTTGTTCTAGGATTCGGAAGGGGGGGGGGACACTTCACTCGGCTGGCTAATAATAAGGAACTCACCCACGTTTATGGCCCCACTGAACAGCACGGGACTGGCAGAGAAGTGTAGTTTGTTGGGACTACTCACTTGTAAGAGCTTACCATATGATTATTAATAATAATAATTGTTAAAGGTAGAATCGTAGGTCATTATTTGTATCGTACAACAGTAATCGACGGGCTCCTGGGTGTCTGTTACTCAGGCAATAACAAATTGGCCAGCAACTATGTGAAATAGGTAAGCCTAAGGAGGTTTGGCAGCGTGAAACAAGCCCTAGGGCACACTGGAGAGTAGAAACAAAAATAAAACTCTGCATAAAATGATGCAATTTCTGATGAAATTATATCTAATTCAAGAAAGTAGGCTTTCTTGGGGGCATCAATGTAGCATTGGAGTATTAGCATTGTTAAAGAGGCTAAAATAAAGTTTGGGTTCAGCAGCACCTTTAAGACCACAAGTAGTTCTGAGTTTAGTCTTTAGAAAGCAGTAAGATAAGCACACCACCGCTTCTATGATTGATTCGCAGGCACCATCAATCTAATATATTTATCCCTCTGGAATTTATCCTTAATGAACACACTACATTTGCTTGTGTCTCATACTAAAGGAGCTGCTCTTTATGGTAACTAATAGTTTGAAACGCGAATCTGCAGTCAGATGCGTTGTCCCATTTTTAGTTAAAGGAGCCGCAGAAAACCGAAAGGTACAGCTTTCTCTAACATGGCAGAAGTGCTGAGATAGGCTGCCGCCGTTTTTTACAAGCCTGGTTTGCTTCTTTTATATTGTCTCTTTCTTAAAATGTAGCAAGCTTAAGGCAGATTTCCAAGCTTTTTTTTTTTTTTTTTGTACTTTCGTCATACGGAATCAGTGTCATAAACCAGGGAATGGCTTTTCCGTATATATGGCTGATATTTGGCGTTATTCTGAAGTCTCTCGTGGAAACCCGTCCCGTGTATATTTTGGTTCAGGCAGTAGTAGGCCGGCTGATGTGGGGGGAGTAGAGCGGCATTTTTTTTTTCAGGCAGCGACAAGGACAGCCCTGGAGTTCGGAGGGGGAGAAAGATGGCAGCCTCCTTGTGGCTGAGCTGCAGCGGCGGTAGAAGAATGCTAAGTTTGCTATTCGGCAGGCATGTAGCGCGAGGGGCTCTTGCTTCCCTGCCTCCCGCAGGGAGCTGGAAATTTCTGCATAAGAGCGGGGAGTTCCTCGGTGAGTGTTTGGCTCGTTAGATACAACGTCCCCTGTTAATTATGCATTCCCAAGTGCCGGAGTTGGATTTCATCCGTGAAGATCATGACATTGGAGAGAAAGATTTGGGGGTGGGCCTGGCACATGTGTGCGAAAGGATGTGTAATTAGAAATAGGGTAGGAAATTAACGTTAACAAAGACAGGGGATATCGCTGATTTCTCTTTGTGTGGTGCTGTGGTTGAGGTTTACAAAGCTGCATGTGTTAATAAACTGCTGGTTTTCGGTTTTACGATAACATCTTTAATAGTCTTTGGTTAATGCAGGTATGATTCTAGCTTTAGCTGTCTTTGACCCGTCGGAGCTATTGGAGATTTATTTCTAGTCTGGCCTCCATTTCCATTGATGGTAGACATTATCCTCAGAAAACCCCTTGTGTTTAGAGATTGGTAAACGTCCATGAAAAAAAAACAGCAGTTATGTTTTAAAGTTAATGTGTACTTCAAACCGTCTCTTTCCTCCATTTGTTCCAGTATTAGGTTTCCTCAAGTCTGACTCAGGAAAGCTTACACTGGAATAAATGTTGTTAGTCTTAAAAGTGCCACTTGGTTTGCTTTTATCGAAACGGGGTTAAAGGTTTTGAAAATGTTGCCAAAGAAGAAAGAAAACTGGTGTGTGTTTAGTCACCTTTGTGAATAAGTGGTTCATACCTTCTGTAATTTAATAAACGAAACAATAATATTTGCAGAGCCAAAGAAATTGTGAAGGATAAAGTGCTGGTGGCCTCAGGAAAAGTGCTTGAAAGTCATTAAATAGTTTTGTGTTGGTAATTTAGTTATTATAAAAAATTAAAAACAATACTCAACCAAAATGCATAAACAGAAAGGAGGGACAATGAAGATAGGCCAGGCAAAACAGAAAAGTCTTCACCTGCTGGCACAAAATAGTAAAAGAGTAGAACAGACTAATCTCTCTTGAGAGGAAATTCCATAATACTAATACCACAACTGATAAGGTCCATTCCCAGATTCTAGCCATTCTAGCTTCAGGCTCAGGGCCCCTGAAGATGACTCTAGTGGGTGGATAGGTTCACTATCCATTTAATATTTTAAAATTTAATATTAGTACTTTGAATTGGTCCCAGAAGCAAATTAGAAGCCATAGTAGATTGACCAAGTGATATGGTCTCTAGGGCTGACTCCATTTGATGTTCTGGCTGCAGCATTCAGTACCAATTGTAGTTTCCAGGCATTCTTAAAGGGCAACTCCATGTAGAGCACATTTCAGTAATCTAATCTAGATGTTTCTTGGACCTGCATTTCAGTTGGCAAGATCTGGATACGCTAGATACGCTCCTTTCTCCAGGACCGGACCCAGAGGGTTGCAGTGGGGGATGAGTTCTCGCGCTCCTATAGACTCCCTTGCGGGGTCCCCCAGGGCGCGGTCCTCCCCCCCACATTATTCAACATCTTTATGCGCCCTCTGGCCCAGCTGGTATGGAGTTTCGGGCTGGGTTGCCACCAGTACGCTGATAACACCCAGCTCTATCTCCTCATGGACGGTCACCCGGACTCCCCCCCCGGAACCATTTGCCAGATGTTTGGAAGCAGTGATGGAATGGTTTGATCAGAGTCGCCTGAAACTCAACCCCTCCAAGATGGAGGTCCTGTGGCTGGGACGTAGGGGGCGGGATCAGGAAGCACTCTTACCCACCCTGGCAGGGACGCAACTCACCATCACGTCCCAGGCCAGGAATTTGGGTGTGACCATTGACGCCTCCCTGACTTTGGAGACGCAGGTTAAAAAAGTAGCAGGCCAGGCGTTTTTCCACCTTCGCCAGGCCTGGCTACTAGCGCCCTATCTGTCCCCCGAACACTTAGCCACAGTGATCCATGCAACGGTCACCTCCAGAATAGATTTCTGTAACTCGCTCTATGCAGGCCTTCCCTTGTCCTTGATCCGGAAACTTCAGCTAGTGCAAAACGCAGCTGCTAGGGTCCTCACTGGCACACCTTGGAGGGCCCACATCCAGCCAGTGCTGAGGCAGCTGCACTGGTTGCCAATTGCTGCCCAGATCCGGTTCAAAGTTCTGGTTTTAACCTTCAAGGCTTTACGCGAGTTGGGACCCACATACCTGAGGGACCGCCTATCGGCCTATGCCCCTCGCAGGGCCTTGCGCTCTGTGGGTGAAAATCTGCTGGTTGTTCCCGGCCCTAGGGAAGCACGCCTGGCCTCGACCAGGGCCAGGGCCTTTTCGGTTCTGGCCCTGACCTGGTGGAATGAGCTCCCGGGAGAGCTGCGGGCCCTGCGGGATCTTTCAACGTTCCGCAGGGCCTGCAAAACGGAGCTCTTCCACCAGGTTTATGGTTGAGGCTGGGGCTGATAATATAGATCTATGCCCTCTCTGGGGACTCAGGATTCGGACCCGAAGTAAAACATCATCAGGACCTCCTCTCCACGCGCTAGTAGTGGGAGGGGGGGGAGTTGAGCTGCTGTTCTTTGCCATGCCAGTAATATTGGTAACGTTATTATTGTTTTAATTGGGATTCTGGGATGCTGTTACCCGCCATGAGCCGCAAGGGAGTGGCGGGAAATAAATAAATATAATAATAATAATAATAATAATAATAATAATAATAATAATAATAATAATAATAATAATAATAATCTTTTTGGCCTAGAAAGGGTGCAGCTGGCTCACCAGTTGAAGCTGATGAAAAGTGCTTCTGGCCAACATCAAACAACAGCCGGAATCTGTGAATCTGCTCCTTTAGGGGGAGTGCAATGCCATTTGGAACAAGTGACAATTCAATTCATAGGCCAATCTTTCACTTACTAGTAGCAAATCTATTTTGTAGGGATGAAGTTCCAGTTTATTAGCATTGATCCCAGGGCCCCACTGTGGTGCCTGGCAGTGCCATGGCACTTGTTGAGCATTTTTAGAATGTGGATGAGGCCAAAGACTGAGAAATGCCTCTGCCTGGAACCTTGGAATCTGTGGCAGGGTCTTGGACCAATACGGATAGCTAAGCTACTGTAAGCAGACAGAAGGATAACTGGATGCATGCACAAGTTAAAAATCTGTAACCATGAGCATATAAATAAATTGGTAAGGGGTCTTGAGAGGAGTTGGTGCTAACAGTTATGGGCCAATCAGGTCCATCATCGGTGACTATGTGTCTGATTGGCCATCCATCCAGTGGCTGCCCAATCAGATCAGTACTCCCGCCCCTAACCATCTTAACATAATTTTGCTGCTTCTTTGCAGTCTCCACCCCTCCCCTGCCACCTCTCCTGAGGTGAGTGAGCTGTCAGGGATGCATGGGGGCTCTTTGGCTTCACCCTCCTGAGGCTATGGCTCCTGCCTACAGAACTTAGGGAAGCCAGCCTGTGTCTTCTCTGAGGGGGAGCACCCACCCCACTGCTACCCCAACCACCACTTTCTCCCTATTACGGACTCTGGGGCCCACTGGCTGTTGAGCTATCCCTCCCGTCAACCTGACATGGAGGCTGCCAGCACATGCCTCCAAGCCACCCCTGCCAACTCTGAGGCATAGTTGCAGGTCAAGAAAAGCCCAAGGGCCCCGGCCTAAACCACAAACAGAGGGGAGGGCCAAGGGTGAATGCCAGGGAGAGGGGAGGGCCCCCTTGAATTACAGCTCCAGACTAAAGAGATCAGTTCTCCTAGAGAAAATGGATGTTTTGAAGGGTGAATTCTCTGGTACTGTAATTGGGGATGCCAGCCTGCTGCATCCCCAATTAGCCCTCCTCGACACAGTCCTCTGTGAGTGGCAGGCAACTTGCAAATGTTCTCCACCTGCAGCCTGGGCTGCCCTTGGTGTTTGTTTCCTTGCTTGTGACTGATGGGGCTCACAGAAAGATGGGAGAGGCTAAGATTTCCACTTCATGCTGCTCAGAACTTCCCTGGAGACCCAGCCCTTCCTGCAGAAGGTTCTGCCCAATTTCCTTCTGTTACAGCGGAGAGAGAAGAGCGCTTCCTATCTTTGCCTTGGAAACTTGCTGGCATCATGTGGGGTAAAGCTTAGTGGTAAATGAGGTTGAAACGTGCCCCAAGACTATTTTGACATGCATCCTTGCCCCAGAATCCTCCTGGTTGCTCTAGGGCAGGGATGGCCAAAGTGTAGTTAGCAGGGGCTCATGGGAATTGTAGTCCACGGACATCAGGAAAGCCACAGTTTAGTGACCCCTGTTCTAGCAGTACCCTATTTTGGAGCAGCTGACCCAAGTACTAGGCTTTGGACCATAAACAGCATACATCTTCTCAAAGGGGAGAGTCCCCACTTTCCACTTCCCACCCCGAGGCTCTAGCGCCCATTGTATTCCTGGATACAACAGGCTTTATCCCTAGTGATTACATAACTTACAGTGGTGTCCTAACCAGAGTTACTCCCTCAAAGCCTATTGACTTCAACAGGCATAGAAGAGTGCTTTATAGCAGTGGTCCCCAACCTTTTTATCATAGGGGACCAGTCAATGCTTGACAATTTTACTGAGGCCTGGGGGGGGGGTAGTCTTTTGCCAAGGGATGTCGCTGCTGCCTGAGTCCCTGCTCCGCTAGCTTTCCTGCTGGCGCCCCTGACTTCCTACCGCCTGCTGTAGGGCGCTTTCTGCAGCAGCTGCGCAGTGCCACGCCGAGGGGGAGCCCCAGCCATGGCGGCCGCTGGAGAGCAATAAAGGTGAGTCGGCGGCAGAGTGGCAGGGCAGCCCCCGAGGCAGCAGCTGGAGAGGAGGACGAGGAGGAGCTGCGGCCTGGTATTGACTGATCCACAGACCGGTCCCCGTCTCTGGACCGGGGGTTGGGGATAGCTGCTTTATAGGATGGCACTATAATCTTCATTTATTATGTTAATGTATTATATTGTTAATTGTTAATGTATTATACTTTTCTACAAATATTTTATTTTTTTAATACCAAAAAAGTGGCTTGTTATTTTATGTTGATATTCAAATAAATGCAGGCTTGTAGATCTTGTCTACTATGTTGATAGATTCAAATGCAAGGCATGCATACTTCTTGTTCTTTTGATTCAGATTAAGGTTAGATTCAATCAGCCAAGTCAATTGCAGTAGTGTGGTGGCTTGGAGCTTTGAGTCAGGAATCCTGTTTTGACTCTTGTCTCTACCATGACCAACCATCAAAAGATCATTAAATAAGCCAATCATTCTTAGCTTCAACAAACAAACCTTCTCCATCAGCAATATGGAGATGATAATGCTAACATTGCTCTCAAGGTGGTTGTAAAAATTACAGAAAGATGTGCTCTGAACTCATGAATATATACCCATATTCCTCTTCCATGGCAGTCACAGGCTTCCAGAAAGTCCTTTTTACAATACATCAAAATGATAGCCTCCTCAGTTATGTGGCTGTCAGTGGTACACTGAAACTTAACATGGAGGTTTCATTGGGTAAGCCTTAAATTAGAGAAATTGTTTAGATCCCTTCCAGTCTGGTTTCAGGCCTGATTATGGGACTGAAATAGCCTTGGTTATCTGCATTGGAATTGGAAGGCATTGTTCTGTGCTCGTTTCAGAAGATGGTGCTCGGGGACTGCTGCTCAATTTTTTGTCCTTTGTGCGGGGAGGTCCTGCAAAGTTCCATTTTGTTCTCTGTGGTCTTTAACATTTACCTGTAACTGGTGGGTGAGGTTCTCCAGGGATTTGGGCTGGGTTGTTATAAATAAGCAGATGATAATATCTTGTGCTTCCAGCTGACTGCAGAGAGATTGTAGAAACCCTGAAATATGAGGCAGTTTTGAAGCAGATGTGAGCTAATAAAGTAAAGCTTAATTCTGAAAGACAGAAGTGCTACTAGTGGGTGGAAGGTCAAACCTGGGATGTAAGATAGTACCCATATTCTAAACATGTGAATGCAACTGCTGCTTGTCAACCAGACAAATGCTTTGGGTTTCCTGCCTAAGGCTGAGAAATTCTGCCTGGAACCTTGGAATCTTGTGCCTGCCAGCACCCCCTCAGATGAATAAGAGATGGAGGAAGCTGGTCCCAGCCCTTGGATGCTGCAGGAAAACCCACCAGACAAAGTAGAGACTTTGGGGGTCAGAAGCTGAAGCGGAGCCCTGCAGAGCCAGCCTCACTTCTGGGATTGCCAGAGCCTTTGGAATGCCAGAGAAGGTGGGGATGGAAGGAGGTGCAGGAGCAGCACAATTGTGCACTGTTGGCAGCCCAGCACTGGGCATTCTCTGTGAGTTTGAGATGCTGTAGAATCAGGGCTGGCAACTCTGTAGGCTGCTCAGCCATTGAGAACTTGAACTTGTCCCTGGATGTCTCAGCAGGCTGAAGAGCTACATTTGGCCTTGAATGTCTCTTGATAAAAGCAGCCAGAAAAAGAAGAGCCAGTGTGAGAACAACTTACCTATGTCTTGTGTGCTGCTGTATTTTAGACTTCTGTGTGGTTTGACTTTCTGGACCGTGACATGGCTTATGCCCTTCTGGCTTTATGCTTAGACTTTTGTGTAGCTGTGCTTTGACTCTGGACTGTTTTGGGAGGAAGCCTATTGTCTCTTGCCCCTGGTGCCTGCGTGAACAAGGAAAGTCACTTGAAGTAGATCAATGGTCCTTAGTAAGGATGGATATGAACTGGAAAATTCCAGTTTGCTTTGGAGTTTGAGGTGTTCCAAAACTGAATGCCCAGAAACTGACTGACTTTGGGCTGGTCTCCCCCTTGCCGCCTCCCTCACTTCTGAGCATAGGTTGGAGGAAAGAAACAGACCAGCCTATGCTCAGCCAGCTAGTTTCTGGGATTCTAAGTGGGAAGGGGGAGCAAAATGGTTGGCAACTATTTCTGGCATCCATTTCACTCCCTCCCACTAGTAAGTGGGAAAGAGTGAAATTGATTTCTGAAATGGATTTCTGAAATGGAGTGGTTGTCTCCTATGAGGCTAAAAATGGCTGGCAGCCATTTTGATCCTTCCTGTGATATATAATGAAACAACTGTTTTTTCAGGCTTTAGGGTATCCTCTTTACTAACCATCTGTGAGCTTTATGTGTTGGGATTTATTTATTCTAACAAATGCTAAAGGTAGTTTCTAACAATACTAATAGATATATACATAGTAAAAACAGCAGATTAAACGTTTATTGACTGCGCAGGAACAAAGTATTAGAGACCATCAATGATTACCTTAATGAAAAATACCTTGGAGTTTTTCAGAGTATCTGTGTATTTGCCATCAAGTTGTAGCCCACTTATGGTGACCACAACAAGGTTCTTTCAAGGCCAATGAAGAGCCTTCCTTCATGGTCTCTCATCCAAGTTCTGGCCCTGCTTCCGAGATCTTACAAGATCAGGCCACACCATGTCATCTTCCTTTAACAAAATGCCTTACAGCACATACAAGCCAAGTTTCTTGCATGCATGTACAGAAGCCATCTGTTACACTAAATGGAAAATTTGTATTTTGTTACACAGGCAAAACTGTCAAAGGCACTTCCCTATTAACATGTCCATATGCATAGTTCACTGTGGGTGGAGATGTGGTCATCACTTCAAGTGTCTGGGTACTGACTGATTCCATTGTTGAATGGGACCTTTGCACCTTGCATGAGAATGATGTATGATAACTTCGCAGATCAGATGTTCCATTAATACAATCAGAGATGTAATTTACTGTTCTTGCCATCAGCTTAAACAGTTCACCCTCCCCAGCCTCTTGCTCAGAGTGAGACTGAGAGTAAGATATTACCCCTCCATCTGCCTCTGACTGCACTGCTTCCAAATTTACAAGCATATCCTCCTTCATTGCCTCCTCTGTAGTAATGCCTAGGAGAGTAGAATGGTTAACTGTCTTTGCAGCATAAACATAGCCTTCCTTTTTAAATTATTATTATTATTATTATTATTATTATTATTATTATTATTATTATTATTATTATTATATTTATATACCACCCTCCCTGAGGGCTCAGGGTGGTTTACAGAAAACAGGAAAGGATAAAATTAACATATGGTAACAGATAACAGTAATAACATTATAACAATAATAACTTAACAAGATCATAATAATAACATTATAAAATAGAATTTGTGAGAGTCTCAGCTCAATTCTTACTGGACCCTGTGGGTAACCTTCTCCATCTGCAATATGGAATGCAAATAGATACTTGCATAAAGTATCTATTTGTGCAAAAAAAGGTCATTAATTTTCAGATGGGTTGGGACACTGTCTCTTCCAGGTCTCTTTTTCTGTATGCCATTGATTCTCACTAATTCTAAATGGGCTATCCCTACTGAAGAGAGTCAAGAGGTTAAAAAAAGAAGAAAATAAAATTTAAAGTTAAAATTAGCTCAGTCCACTGTCTGCAGAAGAGATTCCAGCCTTTTGGACTGACCAAGCAGAGAAGAAGGTAAATTGTTACTGCCTCAACAAGGGGATCCTCCCCCGCTCTGCCCAGACAGAAACTAACAGAGTCTGATAAACTTCATAAATCAACAAAGACACTTCCAGCAGACAAGCTCTCTCTAGAATCTCTAGACTGGCAGCAGTTAGGAGAGCCAAATTCTTTGTGAAGGAAGAAGGTAAAATATAAAAACAATTAACTCAGGTCTCAGCGTGTCCTACACCTTTCAGCTCTCTTGCCTCCAAAAATCAAATTAGATGCCACTAGTCAAAGGCACTTGGATTTAATATATATGCATGTTTAACCACAAGAAACTATCTGATTCACAAGTTTGTTTGTTTAAATCAGAGCATATTGTGCCTAATGTGTAATGGTCCATTTTATTATTTATCTTCTAATGTAACTCTGAGAAAATTGCCTTTCTTTTTCCTAAGGAAATGGCCATAGTATAAGAAATCTCCTCCTAATATCATAATATAAAAGTAACACCTGAAAGAAACTCTTAAAACTTTATTAAGTTTTAATGATTACTTACTAATTTCATTGACAGCCTGGATTAAATGGGAAGGTCTGATCAGTGAGCTATAGTGGTTAGAGTGCCAGACTAGGGTTTGGGAGATCCAAGTTCAAGACTGATTCTGCCAGTTCCACTTTCTCAGTCTAATCTACTTAACTTGGTTGTTATGCTGATAAAATGGAGAAGAGAACAGTATATTCCAGATTCCCCTTAAACACTGATTTCAAAATGACATTCTCTTGAGTATAGTTGCTAACAACCTGTCATCTGTGAAGTTCAGTTTGGTGTTACAGTTCATGTTGACAAAACAGATACAACTAATAGGGAACCTCAGGGAAGGAAGTAGAAGAATAGTTTTCTGCATGCATAATTCAATTTTGTGGTTGCTATCTTTTAAAAATTTAATACCATGCTTTGGTATTAATTGTTTCAACAGTTGTCAAGGGAATTGTATTCAGTAGAATATATATCATAATGACTTAGGTAATGGGACCAAAGTGGTATGAACTAAACATAAGTGAATAATTTCCCTTTCAGTTCACTCTATTATATCTTTGCTGAATATTATGCAGCAATTTTGTGGTAGCACAAATTTCAAATTAGACTGGATGTGAATCATCTTCACCACAAGCACAATTTAACCTGTCCTTCAGGCTATATCAGGTTTTCTTAACCAGGCTTTCATGAAATCCTGGGATTTCTTAACAGACCTTGAAAGGTTTCCTGAATGGGTGGAAGTTGATTAATTTTTATATTTAAAAAATTTTTTAAATATCACCGCAGTGCCTCCCAACGCAAACCAGAAGTTTATTCTTTTATGCGACAACAGCAGCTATATTAGTCATGGCCAGAAAACTGAAAGTGCAAGAACTACCCTTGATAGAAGACATGCACACAGCTATGCTTCCAAACCATACTCTGTATGATTGTGCCATTTCTGGGATTTCTCGAAGCCTGAAGAATGTTTAGGAGGTTTTCAACAGTAAAAAAGTTCAATATTACATTGAGATAATGACACAACACGATTTTCAAGATTACTTTTCTTTTTTCCTCCAGGTACCCCTGCTGTTAAAATTCTCATGCCTGCACTTTCACCCACCATGGAAGAAGGAAACATAGTGAAATGGCTGAAACAGGAAGGTGATCTGAACTACTTAATGTTACTTGTTAACACAATTTTTTTTGCAGCTTTCAACTCAATCTGCTCCATTGTCCTATCCAAAAGGATGGCCAAGTTACCACATGTAGAAAAATCCATTGATTCTCTGTGACAGAGTAGATTAATTTTAAACCAAGATAACTGAAATTTCCAACAGACACTGCCTACTGTGTCTACATTACTGCCCATGTGACCTAGAAGTGATGTCATCACATCTGGGAAATTGGAGCAGCTATCTGGTATTTGGACAAAAATGCCATGGTAAAGCCAAACGTGCCATTGAGTTTTTGTCCAAGTACCAGAGTGTTTCCCAGATGTGATGCCATTTCCAGATCATGTGGGCAGTGACATGGTTAAGTTGCTATATGTCAGATGGGCCTCCCCTGCCACTCACAGGAATTTCTCCATCTCCCTCACCGTAAACCTACAAAGAGCAGGGACGAAGAACCAACATGGCTATTGAGAGTTACTCAGAATTAAATTTTTGGACATTTTAAAATAGTTTATCAAGGATTCTAGCCTGTCACTATTAATTAATAATGTAATAACACCTATCTTTAGTACTAATGATTTCTTGAAAAAATATATCAAGTTCATAATGTACTCTCTAAATTAGGAAAGGCTTATTTTTTAAAAAATCCAATGACTAGCTTTCATAAAATGACTTTTTGAGATATTATTCATAATACCCTGCTCCTTTAGATTCTTGTCATCCATACATAATTCTTCTTTTTATTAAGTTAGTACTGTTCAACTAATTTCTTTTTTAAAAATTGAAACCTTAATGGAAAAAGAAAGACATGTGATTCAGTGAGCTAAGCTTTAGATCTCTGAGACAATGTTCATGACATCATTTTTTTAATGAAAGGGTGATTTCAATTATTTTAAGCTATTTATTTCACTGCTCTGACTGGAATTCTATTCTGTTATTGAGATTTGGGCATACTTGTTCCCATCCATGAAAAAAGATTTCTGCCTCCAAATTGTAGACATGTTGTTTTAATCTGTGCTGTTTCCAATTCTTAATCCAGATTTGTTAACATTGAGAAGCCACAAATATTTTTTCTGAAGGCGCACTTCGGTGCAGGTGAAACTGCAGATAATTGTTCTGTTCTCACCTGTGTAATTTACAAATATGTGACCATGCTGAAATACTGGCTGGCTGCTGATTTCCAAAAAAAATAGGCTATTTTCAAAACACATTGACAGAGAGTTTTTCTGGAAAACATTGTTAATCACCAACCTGGATTTCTGTCCATAATAATTTTTTCCTTTCCTCAAATAAGTATAAATTGATCATTTGTGCCCAAAGCTAGCCATGAATACTTGGCATTTAGCTTCCTACAATACTACATTGAATCTTGTTGATACCAGAAGGGCTCTGCTGAGCAGAGGGGCATCAATTAGCCTGGCTATGACATCAGAACCTGTCCAGGGAGGTACCTGCCTCACCTGACTGAGTAGAGAGGTGAGGAGGGGGGGCAATGGTGACCCATTCTAGTGTGAGAAAGGCAGGTGTTGCCCCACTACTAGGGAATGAGTAGAGCAGGCAGCAGCAATTTAATACAGTCTGGAGGTGAGAGGAACGGATACCATCTTGTGATCTCCCTGTGGCACAGTGGGGGAGCTGCTCAGGTGCTGTAGTCTAGGTGCCCAAAATTCTTAGGCCAGCCCTGGTTGATACTTGGGTCATAGTCCTCAAGTATCTTTCGCTTGTTTAACTGAATGGTATGTTCTTTTTTCTTTAAGTTGATTACAGATGCATTGTGCAAATGTTGTGAAATGCTTCAGGGTACCTGGTCAAAAAGTAGCTTGCAAATCTAATAGGGTAAAAAGTAAGCAGAATAACTATTACTATTGCTATTAAAAAATATTTCCTGCCACTCCCGAGACTGGCTCGTGGCGGGTTACAATTGTCCATGCTTAAACCTCAATAAAATCCCATTAAAACAATCCAAGGACACAAAGCAAAAATATACAACAACAAACCCATGGCAGTAGTCCTCAATCCCCCAATAAAACATCTAATAAGGGAAGTGGGAAGAGGGGGCCCATAATTAACAGATGGTCTTAACATTGCCCAGCACTGGAGGAGCCCCAATCATATCAGATATGAGTTTATTTAATTGACAAATTTTTATTTTTATTTAGTATATCCTTTTGAACTGTCTTATAAAGTTGCTTTAAATCTTTAACTTCAGAACTGAGAAGACTTCCAAATTAAAGAGCGTGAATACCTTAGGGACTTTAAGGAGCCATGATATATTCTACTGAGCTTTGACATTCTGAATAAAGGACTTCTTTATGATCCAAGAGGCTAGTATCTTAGACTTCAGACAAAGTCTCTGTAGTAAAAGATAGATATCTATTCAGTTCCTTGGGCCTTAATAAAAAGGGTTTCTTTAACAGGTGCTTATTGGACAGATAAACAGTCTTTTATTCATTCTTTTCAAGTACAATGTTTGCAGAGACCAAATATTGGTTTGAAAGGAGTTTCCATGTGGCAGCTGTTTCCTTGTTGCCAAAGGCAACCAAGTTATATACACTGCACTGTCCCTCAGTTTTGTCTATTTACTTTTCCATAAGCGTAATACAGAAAGCCAAGACAAAGCTGTGTGTGTCATTTCAGTGACAGGGTTATTGCAAATTGCTGCTGTTACTGCTCCATTTTCAAGTTTTTCATAAAGAAAGCAAAAACAAATCGAATTTAGGGTTTAAGATAAGTCATTTCATTTCCTTCCTTTAGGCAAGACTGTTAAAAGCTTTTTTTTTCATATTTTAACAAAAACTGCATTGCATACAAGTCTGCTATATAAGCAAGCCTTTTGTTGCCTTAGTACTCTGTAAAGAAAATATGTGTATTCAATTGTTTTGGCTCCAGAACCATTCAGGTATCTTTCCACAGTAATCCTGTTTTAATAGAAGACATGGCAGTGCCATGCATCTTTGCTTAGCAAAAGCTTTTGTGTTCATAGGTCTGTTATCACGAGGCAGCAGATGTGAATATGATCTTAAAAGTGGACAAAAATGCTTGCTACAATGATTCTACTTTAGAGAGATATGCCATGTATAGAAGCTGTGTTCTACCTGACACAGGTTTTCATTCAAAATTAATGCCTTGTTTCAGTTAAAGAGATACTAAAAAGAAATAGACCTACAGCTGTGCCTCAGATTTGTTCTCATTTGTGGGGGAATGGGTGGGTGGGGGAGCTGCTTGCCCATGAGCACATTTTCAAATTAAAATACTGGTTATCAGAAAGCCCTTTTTAGAAGCTCTAAACAGTTTATCACATGAATCCTGCTTATTACCGAGTCAGGGTCTGCAATAATGGGCCATCTCAGGGTATATCTTGTACCCTCTTTTGTCATTCTGTGGTCCTTTGCTGTTCTTGTTTATCTGCGATCACAATAATCCAGCATTTCAGTTGGAGATTAATATATATATTAAATTACTTTTATATATTTTTTTCATTTTATAGGAGAAACTGTGAATGTTGGAGATGCATTGTGTGAAATTGAAACAGACAAAGCAGTTGTTACCATGGAGTCAAGCGATGATGGCATCTTGGCTAAAATAATGGTATGTTATGACTTCTGCACTGATAGCTTACCAGACAATAAACTCTTAACTGTATCTCCTTTGTATGATTTTTTCAAAAATGCATACATGTGCACATGTAAAATATGTTTTATGTAGCACTTAAATGAAGGGTTAAACGAATAAAAAGTAAATGAAGGGTTAAATTCTCTCACTAAGAGATAACTTGAGCAACAGGCAACTCCAAGCACTCTGACTGACCATCAACAGCTGAGAGGGTATAGTATAGTTAGTGTGTGCTGGAGGGAAATGATTCTGATAGAAGCAGCAACTAGGAAAGACCTGCCTGTGCTTAACTCAGCCTTTCTCAACTTTTTTACCACCGAGAAACTCCTGAAACATTCTTCAGGCTTCGAGAAACCCCAGACGTGATGTGATGGTGCAGAAGATGGTTGGGAAGCATAGCTGTATGCATGCCCACCTGGAGTGCCTCCCTTTCCCATCCCCCACCCCCAGGCCCATCTTTGGCCAATTTGGAATGGGGGAGGGTGGGTCAGTATGACAATATATGATTATATCACCTGATAAATGTTTAACAAATTTTAAAACATATATAAATAATTATTTAACTCCCACCCATTCAGGAAACCCTTCCAGAGCCGTTGAGATACCCTGGCTTAGCTGAACATCTACTCTGAAGAGAAATCCTAGTTAAAGAAGAAGAGTCTTTATTAAAGCTGAAACTAGATCTACTCAATATCTGGAGAACTGGGACAGTTAGTTAATAATGAGAATTTGGGCAGTGAGGAGAAGGAAGAGTTCTTCTAGGGAGAAAAGGAGGACCCCTACCTAGTTAAAAAGAAGAAATTAGGTGTGAGAATTTCCATAGGTTTGTGTGTGAGAAAGCTTGCATCAGACCCCTACAATGGCAGAGGGATACTGCTAGGAATCAGAATCGAGGGTACTAGCAGAAGGGTGCCTGTCTTCTGAAAACCAGGGGAGTTCAGTGGAATTTAAAAAGAGAAAAAGAGAAAAGAAGAAAAACATAAGTGCTACAGTTGCCTTGCTTTAATGTCAAATGGTTGCTATTCACTTTAGAAGACAAGGTCTACTTTGCTTTTACTCTTTGGTCTTGTGTTGCATTAACATGTTTTATCACTTCCAGTAGTGGGAAGTTTTTGTGTAAGATTTCTGCCTTCACCTTATTAGCGTGAGTCCTTTCTCCTCAACTTGTGTCCAGCCCTGCAAATCTTTACTTAGAAGTAGTGTGCAAGCTTTGGATGGGGTATGTGCATGAGAAAGGAGGCAAAGGTTGGTTAGAAGAGGCAGGAGCACGTTGCTTAATCAGAGATTGTGTCTCACTTATCAAGATGCCATTTGTGGAAAATGAAGCCCGGCATAAAGGAGAAGCTGAAGTGGTTTGACCCAATCATGTATAGCTAGTCTGGAAGTATTGTGTCAACCATATCAGTCTAATGTCTAGTCTTGTTGAACAAAATCCCTGGTGATAGGCTTGGATCCTAAGTAATGCAAAAGGACTTGAGCTAAAGCAAGTCACATTCCCCGTTTCTCCTGTTTCACTGTAGCCTTCTATGCCCTCCCATATGGTGCTCCTATCTATCACTAGATCTGAAGTAAACTGAAACTCTGCAGATATGGCAGGGAGGCATCTAAAATCTTTCCTCTTTTACAGACAGAAAAAGTGTCTTGTAAGAGAAGCTACTGCTGCACTGACAGAACATTGCCTTCAGATCCAAGTCAAAGATCTGTAACAATTAATCAGAAGGCTTGTTCCTGAATTTCCCCAACTTTCTTCAAGCTTAGCATTTCCAAACTTTTGTTTCTATTGTATCCCCAGACCTTGGTCTGAACACACCCAAAGTGGTTTTGGCTTTTCGATCTGAAAATGCTTAGTTGCTGCATTCTTTGACTTCTGACTCACTTGCAAAAATCCTATTGAAGACAATTATCAGTAAGATCATCCTATGATCACTTGCTATGTATGCTGTTTCAGCTTGTTTAAACTAACTTTCTTCCCAGAGTCATTTGTGCAGCAGCTTCTGCTGGCTTAAATAATGTGGTTAGCTAACTTGTGATGTACCAATGACAGAGATACATGACATGGGTATAGCTTTTGGAATAGTTATTAAAATATCCTCAGCCAGTTTCTCTGACTTTAACTTAACTTCAAAAGTAAAGCTGGGCTATATTAACAGATGAAATAGTTAACATTGTCTGAAGTTCTCATGTCTTTTAGCCTAGATTCAAATGAGTAGCCGAGTTGGTCTGAAGTAGCAGAATAAAATCAGAGTCCAGTAGCACCTTTAAGACCAACAAAGATTTATTGATCTTTTAGCCTAGACAGCATTATGTGTATCTATACATAAATTAAAATGATAACCAGGTTTACCCCCCCCCCCACGGTGATTTAGAAGGAAGAAGGAAGCAAAAATGTACGTCTAGGCACGATCATCGGCTTGCTGGTAGAAGAGGGAGAAAACTGGCAGCAAGTTGAAATACCAAGTGAAACAGCCGATGCACCTCCCTTGTCTCCTGCAGCAGCAGCAGCAGCAGCAGCCGTCCCTTCCCCTGCCATTGTATCTCCTGTGCCTAAAATAGAACAACAACCTGGAAAACTACAGTGAGTTTTCAGTATTTATTATAAACCAGTCTTTTCAGTCTTGCATATGACATAATAATTCATATTTGATTTATTTCATTGGAGTATACCCAAATGTTGGCGAATGGGGGCCTGGGTTCTGATCTCCATTTCCTCATGATCCTAATTTGTGTGGCCACAAGCAAGTAGTTGTGGCTTCAGCTACCATGTATCTGAAAAGCTGTAGTGAGAAATGCAAAATGTGGAACAGTGATATTTTCTACTGCAGCTATTATTTCCATAATTTTAAATAATTTTATTCAAAACGCCAAATAATAATTTTGACTTCTCTCTCATTTCCAATATTGCCCCCCTCAATAGATCTGGTTACATTTCCTTCCCTTTGGATTTGAAAATAGACATTCCAGTACCTTATGCTCTGTGGAAACAGAGTGCTTGGTTAATTTATCATTCACTATTAAACATTTTTAATTAATTGTGTAATTCTTGTGTGGAAGTGACTGTATTTCCTTCTAAATCTCTGTTACAAAAAAGTAAATATTGTTATACCTCGTTATGTTAATATAATACTTATTAAAAAGGAAAGCAGGCTTTGGATCTTAGGAAGTCTGTTTTAAAACTGTCCTCATGGCACTAGAATGAAAACACCATTAATGTTAAAGATAACCTGCTGAATGTGATCCGTATACAGATGATTAATGCTGAATATCCATCACAAATAAAAAACGATTGAGAACAGAAATCTTTGGTTGTAGAATACCTTACAGAAGTTCCTGTTATCCTTTCACCAAATAGTAGTGGAATTCCATCTGAGGAGAATAAGTGGAGGAGGGATTCCTAGGGGTTGTTGTCAACACCATTGCCCGATGCATTTGTGAGGCTGTGCATGGTTCTGTAAAAGCCCAGTTCCAGTTTTCCTGATGCAATAATTAAATGCTGTCCATTGAACAGAAGATTTGAACTTAGTTATATTGCTAGATAAAAGTGTCATCTCTCAGCAACTGACATACAGCAAGGACATATCTAAAATGAGAGGGATAGGGACAGAGAGGATATTGAGGCTCAGATTGGGATGAATGTACATTTTATAAAATGAATCTGGTAAGTAATTTTGTGGCTGATGCCACGCTTCAGAGGTTTTGTAACGTCCCCCGAAGGAGTCTTAAGATTGAGTGAGCAGAACTTGCTCAAGATCCCTGGCCCCAAGGATGTCAAACTGCCCTCAACCAAGGTGGGGGCCAAAAGGATTTGGGACAGTTCCACAGGGCCTGTGAAACAGAGCTGTTCCACTAGGTCTATGGTTGAGGTAAGAAAATTTATTTATTTATTTATTTATTTATTTATTTATTTAGAGACAATTAGGAATTCAGGAACCTGCCATCATTAATCCTGGTCAAGGTACAAAGCCTTAGCCAAGGCTAGCTTTTTATCTTAGTGAAAATGGGGCTCATTTTATTTATTTGTTTTATTTTACTTATTTATTTAATTTGTATATCACCCCTCACTGATGTTTACTTTGGTATTTGTATGGTACCGGAGAAGTTTGCAGAATGAACCAAGGGATCAAAGAGGAGTGAAATGGACTACACCTAGGGAAATCCAGGTTCAGATCTCTAGCTGCCATGAACTCATTGGGTGACCTTAGATCAATTACTCTCTCTCTCACTCTGCTGGGGAAATTAAATGGAGGAGGAGCAAATCATATCTGCTTCCCTGAGCTCCTTGAAGGAAAACTGGGATTAAATGTAGGAAATATTCATGGATACAGTTTAGAAGAGAAGAGCTGTTTTTTTTTGTTGTTGTTGTTCCCCGCTTTTTACTACCCAAGGAAGTTTCAGAGCAGCTTCCCTTCCTCCACCCCAGGCTTGTAATGGAACTCATTTCTCAGACATTATGTGGTGTTCACGATTTGAGTTGTATGCTTTGAAAGTTGAGTTGGGTCTTCTAATCTTTCCCATGATCCACTGTACCACATTGAGAAATGGGAGTTTTAGAGAAAAGGATATATGGAGGCACCCTCATATTTCTTAATGGTAACTAAAATATATGCAAATGTATCATGACAATTTGGACACCCTGCCCTGCTGTCTACCTACAGTGTGTAAGGCATAAACTTCCTTACTGAACCTGGATTCCTTTTTTACATGTCCTCTTAATCAATTAATTGCTTTTGTTTTTAGCTTTCGCTTAAGCCCTGCAGCCCGCAATATTCTGGAGACACATGGACTTGATGCACATCACAGCACTCCTTCAGGCCCTCGAGGAATCTTCACTAAGGAGTATGTCATCTCGTCACTTCTCTTTCCCTCCCTGTCTGTCACAGTAAATGGTTTTAATACTGTTTTCATATTTCACTCCTGATTACAGCCTGATAGAATAGAGCTTTAAAATATAGGGAAGTATCTGAAAAAACTCCTTGCTGTCATTAGATTCGATGTTATAAAGCAGTCATTAGATTCGATGTTAGAAGATGACACCAATCTGCTCATTGTATGTTTCTTTGTCAGATCCTTGTCTCTGCCCTGGTCATCCTTCCTCTCATATTCCAAGGGGACTTCTGTGAGTGTGGGATCTTGTTCACTGGGGGTAGGGTGCATAACCAGTTATTTGTGGCAGGGTCAAGGTGGTCTGCCTGGGGAATACTCATGGGGGCCTGTGCTTCAGGTCCTGAGAAGAACTCCTTGTCACCTGAGAAGTCTATATTAGTGGAATTAGGGCAAACCATGATGGGAGGGGGGAATCACTTCACATGCACAGTGATTGCACATGCATGCACAGACATGGAAAGCAACTTTTAAATTGGCTCGAATTACTCCTAAACAACCCAAACTATCCATTGAATGATATCCATTAGCTGTAGAAGAGCGACTTATAAATTGAATTGTGACAGTCCTGTCCTAACCACAGCACTTCAGCTATTTACTGCCTGAACTAATACATTAGTTGTAGTCATTATTTGTCTGGCATTCAAGCAGAAACGGTTACGTACTCAAGCTGTGCTAGAACTGCTGTTTTATGTGTCTGTGACAGAAGCGCAAACATCTAGAGGCATGCACAGACCTTTCAGCAACATATTCCTGATGTCCCAAGCAATCTGCAACTCGTAATCCCAATCCAAGATCCAAAACTGTATTAAATAACTCTATAACTCTATATGACACTCTCTTTCTGCAGCTAGTTTGAAACATTTCTATTTTATCTAGGCTTTTAATTAAGGAATTGTTTTTTAGTATTTTAATAATCTGCTTTTAGCCTGGGAACTATTTTATGAGACTCATTTTAAATTCTCACTATGTTGTGATTTTTATACTCTGGCTGAGTTTTTAGTTATGTTTTTATTGTATTTTATTTTGTAAAGCACCTCGAACGGGTTTCCTGGGGAAATGGCATTAAATAAAAGTTTTCAGATACCAGAACGCTTTCCCTCCTGATCTTTATGGTGACCAGAGCCCCTTAATCTTCTTTTATAAAGAATATATAAATATATTCACCCAAGGAAACCTTGTAGTATGTATAACCAAAGTATAAGTCCACATTAGCATACAGGAGCACACATCAGCAGAGTGGGCAGGAGCAGGTTAATATAAAAAAATTATTACAAAAGGAAAACCAGAAAATTACATTTTTTTAAAACCCAGAAACATGGTAAATTATTCGAATAGCAAGAATACAAGCAATTGTATGTTGCTGGGTGCCGGATATAAATCCAGGCAAGGCTCACCGTCACTTGTTCTTGTATGATGATTTCACCTTTGTGGCGTCTCAATTTCGAATAATTTCATGATTTGATCCACGATGTGACTTCTTGTTTTGTGAAAGACTACAGAGTTCAATCCACATTTAATAGAGGAAAAGTTGGAAAGGAGGATGTTAGAATGTCATTATAACAGTTTGACCTCTTTTTAGCTTCCCCACTTTATTTCCCTTAAAAGCATTGCATGTCCATTCATTGTGGAAAGTTCTTCCTCCCTGGGTTCATGTGGTCCTAGAATCTGTTCTGCCATAGTCCCTTGTAGGAATCTGATCTCCTATTAGCAGGATTTCACTAATCCAAGTGGCAGTATTTTGCTCTGAAAATTCCTAGTCTGGTTCTTTTGAAAACTGCAGGTGGCAGTAAGACACAATTTTCATTGAAATGGAATTCAGAGTTATTGAATCTTAACCAGTAATACTTCTTGTGATGTGTTAGAAACGCATTTAGATGCAAATGACAAGTATTCATTTACTAATAAGTCCACACTAGCAAAGATGTGGTTATTGTTTGGTGATACTAGGATTTATCTTGATTGAAGATATTGTGTCCATTTGTTACTACTGCCTGGAAATGCAGTTTCTTTCTTGTTAAATGGAAGAGAAGATCCTGAAAACAAAATATTCCATATAAATCCACTGAATTTGAAGCAGAACTGAAGCAAACATCTTGGGGGTGAGTGGGGGGTGGGGAGAGAGAGAGCTGTATATGACATACTTCCAGAAAATTGTGATGTCAAGAACTGTGCAAAAAACCACAATATTTTTATCCTCCATTTGAACAGTGGTTTGCACATTTCCAAATTGCCAAAATGAATTTGCATGACATGTCTAGTTTGTTGTTTAAGACTGTGATCCATAGTTTATTGAGATCTGTAGCAAAACCCCTATTGATTTTAATGGTTCAAGTCTGCTTCCATAATTTTTAACTATAGCACTGCATGTCACGAATAAATTCATTCATAACCAGCAGCCATATATTACCAATACAAGTCAGAGGGGAAGCAATTAAATTTTATGGCAGACCGTGGCATCTAAAAGAAGATATATGCATGCTGTATATGTAATTTTTAGTACATTTTAGCATCTTCAGGGCTGACAAATGGTACATCCTGTTTAACCCTGTTATTATTTATTACTGTTATTAAGGTTTATATATAGCTATGAATATGTTAATAATTGGAAGTCATTGAAGCCAGTAACAGTATCAAAAAGTTGCTAACAGTTTATAAGGCTGTAGTTGAAGTAAGTTTTCATGCCTTTAAATACTATGTGCATGGCAGAAACCTCTTACTAACGTGGGAAATGTTATAAAGTTCCAAACTGTTATTTGTAATTTTTTTTTGTAACTGATGGTTATGGCTTTTTAAATTAAGGAATTGAAGACTGTATAATTTTGTGACTTCATTACTTAAAATAGCAGTTGCTCGCACTTATAATTTCTTGTGTGTGTTTCCTTTGCTTAAACATTTATGTTTGATTTAGCACTGACAGGTATATATTCACCAGTTCTGTTTGTTCTTGTATTGGATTGTGAATGATGTCTAAAATGAGCTGTACAGACAAAATAAGGAAACAAAATTGCAAATGGCCTTTGCAAATGGCAAAAGAGCCAGTTTGGTGTAGTGGTTAGGAGTGCGGACTTCTAATCTGGCATGCCAGGTTCGATTCTGCGCTCCCCCACATGCAGCCAGCTGGGTGACCTTGGGCTCGCCAGGGTGCTGATAAAACTGTTCTGACTGAACAGTGATATCAGGGCTCTCTTAGCCTCACCCATCTCACAGGGTGTCTATTGTGGAGAGAGGAAAGGGAAGGTGACTGTAAGCTGCTTTGAGCCTCCCTCGGGTAGAGAAAAGTGGCACCACCTCTTCTTCTCCTCCTCCTCCTCCTCCTCGCTGGATCAGATTCAGGTTGATCATGTTCAATACTCTAGCTGGCTTCAGGCATAATCAACAGATATCTGTCAGTAACATGCAACAATATAAAGTTGTTGTTATTTTCAAAAGTTCAGCACAAAATATGATGGGCTTTCTGATTTGGAAAGCTATGATTGAAGCTCTGGTTTGCCATGGGTACACCAGAGCATGTTCCTTACACACACAAACCAAATCCATGGCAAATCTGTAATAGCAAACTGGAACTTGATTTAAGGCATCTCAAACCAGCAAGTTTTTAGTCGATTTCTGTGTGTGAGGGGAAAGTGGAAAGCAGGAAAAAAGGAACATGAAAACAAGGTTGTTTATGCCTTTCATGGATGTAGGTTTGTTGTGAGGGCTGATTGTGGTCTCTGTTTACACATGCAGCCAATTAGGAAAGCTTAAAAGAAGGGCATGAGGGAACAGTCCTTAGCTATTGTTTATCCCTGGCATTTGGTGTTTGTAGTATACTATTTCAGAACATAAAGGTTCCATTTAGTTGCCATGGTTAATAACCGCTGCTAGATATAACCTTCATGAATATGCCTAATACTCTTTTTAGAAACTAAATGCCTCTTATACATCCAAGAGACTGAATAGGACATAAAAAATCCTACAGATGCTGTAATTACAATGAGACAGTACAGAACTTGGTAGTGCTTTTTCTGGAACTGTACTTAAGAAGTCAAGAGGAATCCTTTGGAATGCATGTTCCATCCCTATGAATTGTTCCTTGTACCCACTCCCTCCATAGTTTGATTGATTAATTGCATTTATACACTGCCCTCCCTTGCAGCTCAGGGCGGTTTACAAAGAACATGAACCGTGTAACAGTATACAAGAAGTTAGGTAACTATCATCAGCAATGAGGCATCAGCAACAATAGCCATAACATAAGCAATGGTTGAACATTTTATTAATCACAGGTAACATTATGATTGC
Organism: Paroedura picta; assembly: GCF_049243985.1. Taxonomy (NCBI): domain Eukaryota; kingdom Metazoa; phylum Chordata; class Lepidosauria; order Squamata; family Gekkonidae; genus Paroedura; species Paroedura picta. The sequence goes on from NC_135370.1 coordinate 113,906,133, forward strand.
AACCCCACAGTTTGGACATATCTTAATGGTAGGGGGTTCTGGGGGGCCCATAGATGTTGTCACTGACCTCAACCAAATGCCTGGCAGAAGAGCTGCTAACTCTTGACAGGGCCCAGATCTCTTCTGGGAGCTCATTCTACCAGAACCTGATCCTGGTTGAGGCCAACCATGCTTCCTTGGGGCCAGAGATCACTAAGCAGTTGTAGTTGGCAGAGCTCAGTAACCAGTTGTAGCACATTTTGTGGTGCATAGGAAGAGAGGCAGCACAGTGAGCCTAAACTGTGTATGGCCTTAAAGGTAATAACCAAACCCTTTGCTTGATCTGGGATTCAACTGGTAACCATTGCAGCTGTTGGAGCACGGGCCGGATTTCAGCCCTCCGAGGTTTTTCCTGGCAGAGTGAGTCACCGACAGTTGTACAACATCCAGGTTGGGTAGTCACGCTTCCTTGCTTGGACCCTTTCTGCCTAGCCATAGGACATATGTCTTTGAAGGATTGAGCTTCAGATGACTCTACTTAAGCTATCCTGTCACAGTTAAAGGAGGTTTTTGTGTGTGCCAAAAGTTTAAACATTGTTTGTACAGGAACTGTGGTTAACATTAACCATAAATAAGGTGGATTCTAATGACTTGCTTAACCTCAGTTGTGGTGGAAATTTACTCAAGCCAAAGGTAGAGTTTCTGAGACTGGCTCTTGGCATGTTCCTCTGTAAAAACTAATTGCAGCCCTACACTCATTTCATCTCACAAAGAGCCATTCTGAAATCAATGTCATTATGCCCTAACAGAAAGACTTCCTTTTCCCCATATTTCTATGGAAAAGACATCATCCGTGAGCCTCAAGGGTTGCTCTGGTTAACACTGTGATATCATCTGAATTCCATTGAAATAAAATATTTCATAACTCTGAGAAATGCTGATCAAAACCTCAGAGCGAATTCTAGTGAAGAGTGAATTTCTCGCTTGTCAGCCAGGAAGATTTAACATCAAGTCAGGTATAGTCACAAACTAGAAAACATGAGTATTTTAGGTATTCAGAGTTGAAAGGCCTACCAACCCCACACTGGGGGGGGGGGACTATGGGTAGGTAATGAGAGGCTTTCGTCTTTTTGAGGGGGCACATGCACTGAAGTTTTGCAATAGATGGAGTAATTCTGTGGTACATGTTGGTAGGGTTTAAGTATTCAAAAAGAAATAAAGCACCAGGCTGCTGAAAAGAATATAAGTTTTATTTGGAAGAGAAATAACTTTGTGAAGAGAGAGAGGAGAAAAAGTTCTACAGTCTGTTGTGGAGGCAAGCAGGGAGGATGTGTGCTCAAAGGAACAAGAAATCTAATAGTAACAATTTTTCCATTTAGAACATCTTTGATAGTCTGTAAATACATTAGTGACTTGCAATGAACTTTCTAAACTGTCCCAAGTATTTTGTAGATATATAGCTTATATAGAACGTATGTTACCAGCTGAGAAGTTTAATTTGGGGATGGGAAAGTTGGTACAAACACATATGTCCTGAATGTAATATCAATATATCTAATAATGTATACTCAATGTAGCCAAATCTGTGGATGCATAAAAAGCATTTGCTCCATTACAGGCAGGCCAGACGAAGGGCTTCTACCACAGGGCTGGGTCAGCCCAGGTGGAAGGGAAAGCCATTAGTCTACCAGTGGGGACATCCCAGGGCCCACAATGGTCAGTCTACCCCCATGAGGAAGAACTGATTTGCATGATTTGCCCAGCTGCTTGCTATTGTGTAGTACAGTGGAAGACTATGGGCAGAGGCTCCCATTTTGACCTCACCAGTGATTTAAAAAAACATTTTTACAGGAGAGGGGATGGTATGGTGGGGGCTTTAAGTTTTCATGGGAACCTTTGGTCCATCCTGCCCACTCTCTACAAGGAGCAGTATACCCCAGAGGGGGAAAGTGAAAGTTTGGGCATTCAAAAGCCTGCATATCCCCACAGAAATTAATTGTTGAAGTCTCCATGTCCATGAACTACAATTCCCATGAGGCCCTACTGGCAGCATGTGTCAAAGTGGTGATCAGGTGACATTGCATCACAACAGAGGAAGTTCTCTGTTTCAAATGCATAATTGGTGCAAAAACAACAACACAGTATCAGAACACATATATAATTAGGAACGTTTTTAAAAGGTCATTTTAAAAGGGTGGACTACATTGAAAACCGGTACATGCATAATGGCCCCGAAGGTCCAGGAAACTTCTTTCTTAAAAGAATAGGCTGATCAGATAGTAAATCTTGCAGTAAATTAATGTTGTAGAATTTGAAACTGTTTTTCCATTTCATTATGTTCATATTTAAGATATCTTATTACGGTAATTCACCATTTTGGACTATTGATTGAAATGATAGGCATGATTAGCTTAAAAAACTTTATTAAAGTGAAATAAGATTTTTTTTTAAAGTGGAATCTACATTTCCAGTTGCACAAGAACCTGGAAGCAAAAGTCTAGCCCCATATATTTGTTTTTCCTTAGTGGGATTTATTTTGATTTATTTTGTGTTAAGCAGTATATATTGTATTTGTAGGCAGGGTCTAGAAAAGGTGTTGACAGGACCTGAGGGACTTTGCTTGAACAGAAGAGTCCAATGCAAATGTGTTTAATTTCCTACTTCCTATGTTATTGGTTGATCTGCAACCCAAATTAAGACCTGCTTACACACACTTGAACTTGGTCTTCTAACTTCAACTCTTTTTTTTCCTTAAAACTTTTATTACTATGAGTCCAAAAATTAGATCTGCAGTGAACTTTTGGGTTGCAATACTCCAGTTCTTTCAGTAATACTATATCATTTTAAATGTGTATTTTGCCAAACTGTTCCAGTTCACACATTTGTTTATGAGGTGGTTGTCTTGATGCAGTGACTTTATCTCCTCACATTTACATGAGTAGGGGGTTGTCCAGATTGGCCTCTTTGGTTTTATTGAAGATTAAAGTCCCATATCAAATGAAATATTTGAAAAACCTACACTGTTTTTTTACGTGGTATCTTTTCACTGCAGTCCCCAGAACATTCGAATAAACTGCTTGGTAGTTATGAATCCATATTCACTTCAGTTTGAGATAGTAGGATTTTTTTAAAAATAATATGTTATGTGGTAGTCAGTTTCTCTTAAATTGTTGCTCTCTTTTAACACAATGCTATTGCCCTTTTGAATGGCAGGGATGCTCTCAAGCTTCTTGATCAAAAAAAGAAGAGCAAATCCATTGAAGCACAACCGATGGCTTCATTACCCCCTGCACAGCCAACTGGGATGCCTTCAGCAGCCCCACAATTAGCACGCATGCCTCGTCCTGCCATTCCTCCAGTTTCTGTGCCAGGACAACGTTCTTCTGTGGTAATAATTGTGACAGCATTACTTTGTTTGACTTGTGAGTTTTATAGAGATGGAAGTAGATGTGAATATGGATTTAATTCTTCCATCAGAAAACTGCTGAGAGATTACTGCTGTGTTTTCAATCATTTTTGCCTTGCGATTTCTAAAGCAGTCATTAGATTCAATATTAGAAGATGCAACTATTTTAGATGTATAACAAAATCTGGAGAGATAATTTTTTTTTAAAATCAGAGTTTGATGTCAGAAGTGGCAAAATGATGATCACCTTTATTCCCACTGATTTTTCTTAGGACTTCAACTCATTCCATTAGCAAGGAGCAAGTGCTATAATGTCACAAAGGTTGTTTTGTGTGCTGGAAAACAGTTAAATGTTTGTGTTATTGACGTTTGTATTTAATACTCAATAACTGCTGCTTCTGGAGACAAGTAACTTTGGAAGGAGAGGTGTTTAGCAAATAAAATTTGCTTTGCTCACAGCTTTTCTGTAGAAAAGCCCTCCTTCCTCTGAACTGCTTTTTTCTTACAAACACATCTAAAAATCTGATAAATGGCAGGCAATAGAAGTATTGGGTCCCCATTTCCCTGCTGCAACTTCTTTGCTGAAAATTGTTCCATTCCAAAGCTGTTTTTCATTGGAAAGGATATAACTATGCACTCTCAAGTCAAAGAGTGTGACATAGTCAAGAGTATGTAATTTGAGTAGCCTCTGTCAGATGAATCCTGTCCAGACAATCAAGTCGTTTAGAACTCAGAATGAAAGGTTGATATCCAAAGAACTGTATTATACCACTGAGTTTTCCAGCCCGATACCACTGAGTTTTCCAGCATCTTTATTGGATTCCTTGTTCTCTCTATTTCTCAGCTGGTTCGAGCTATACTCTGAGAGCTTATAACATGTCCTACTGTTGGAGCAGTTGGTTTAAGTGTCAGTATACAGGTTATACATTTTCTGTACCATCTTCCCATGAAGATTGGACAAAACCAGGCAAGCACCTAATACATTTTTCAAATAACAGAGGAAGCATAGCTCAATGAAACTTGAAGAAGGCCTAGATGTGAATGATACTGAAGATAAAGTTCTAAGTTTAGAGAGGAAATACCGAAGGCAGAGTAAAAAGTAAATTCATTTTCTTTCTATTGAAAGATACAAAGACATCAGAGGGTTGCAGTTGGTCTGCCGTGGAAGATCTAGGTCTGAGTTCAGTATCTGACCAAATGATCTTTGACTACTGCAAGCTTATACTCCAAAAATCTTCTTGTTCTCTTAGTTGGTATTTGACTCAAGTCTGGCTCATTTTGTGTATGTCTCCAGTGAAACAGTGCTTCTAGTAGTGGGTTGATTATTTTTCTGTAAGTGTATTTACAAAGATAGGAGGCATTATTTCATTTGTAGTGGAAGTGCAAAGTAAAAAACAAAATTAGTGTATCTTCCATCACTTGCATCACAGTAACAGTCTAAAGTGAGGACACTGAACATTATTTTCATTAATGTATTTCAGAACAAGATCTGAATTGTGCTTCCTTATTTATTCAGTATGTAAAATATTATTGTTTCAGGGTACATTCACCGAAATTCCTGCTAGCAATGTTAGAAGAGTTATTGCTAAGAGATTAACAGAATCGAAAACTACTATACCTCATTCATATGCTACTGCTGACTGTGACCTTGGTGCTGTTTTGAAGCTCAGGCAAGAACTCGCAAAAGGTGAATCTATTACTGTTTATAACTGCTGTTCTTAATGCAGTATACTGCATAAATTGGTAATCATACTCTGTTGTTTGTATATTCCATAGTGATGGGTATCAACATATCTAAGTGGCCAGATCTGTGGATATGCAAATCCAGGAATTGGAACAGACAGGAAAAAATCTTTCTGCAAACCTGAAAAGCACCGCAGGTTTGCGGAAAAATATGAAATGTAATCATAAATACACTTTAGGTGTTAAAAAACAAATAAATTAATTAAAAAAAACCCAAAATGATAGTTGTGCCTGACTCTTTAAGAAATAAATTTCTCGGCAACCATAACAATTGCCAGTTAAAGCTTTGGCTTCTGTCAAGAAAAGAGAGAGGCCAGGACCCTTTCAAGGCCTGTTTGGGCCTTTGACAGAAAACTCTTTGGTGCCAGGCCTGTCAGCAACCACGGGCCTGGCTGCTTGCTGCTATTCAACAGCAGCCAACACTCAATAGCCAGTATGGTATAGTGGTTAGAGTTTCAGACTAGGCTCTGGGAAGCCCATGTTTGAATCTCCATTGTGCCATGTAAGCTAACTGGGTGACCTCAAAGGCAGTCACATACTGCCAGCCTAACCTGCCTCTTAGCGTTATTTTGAGGATAAAATGGAGAACAAGAGAACAATGTAAGCTGCTTGGGGTATAAATGAAGTAAATACAAAATAAATGTACCTGAAGATATTAAGTAGATAAAAGACAGATTGGCTGATGGATGAGAAGGAAGCATAGAAAGGAAAAGTAAATGGGGCTGCCAAAAGAAAGGAGCAGGAAATATTGGTTTGTGCCTTCCATACTTAATATTTTAGATTTCATTATCATTTGACTTGGTAATGATACCTTTGCTATAATATACTGAACTGATTAAATAATCTTGCTTTTATTACATTTCTGTTTAAACTTCCTTGATTCCTTAGTTCTGTTTCAATTGTAGCAGCTCGTTCTAGTTTCCTGCTACTATTTCATATATCTTACATATAATGATATAGAATAAAATTGCTTCTTTAATTGACTTAAAATGCCCTGTTAAAATGGGCTGGTCATTATAACTGAAACTAGTTATTTCTAGCCTTCCCATAGGGAGATAAATTAAAATTCTTAGAGATGTATAATTTGTATTGAAGTGGAAAAAACAGAAGTATCACGGTGGCAGAAACATCTTTTCAAATAGCCTTTTTAAAAGTTAGATTAGTTCATTGGTTCTCAGATTGTGAATTGGGATCCCAAAAGGCTTCTTTACTCTCTTAAAAGTGAGTCTCAAGGCTAGGAGGGTAAAGGTGAAATAGGATAAACTAGAAGAGGAGAGTCAATGGCAAATCTGAGTTATCCTTTGCAAAATACTTTAAGTAGTCATGCAATATAACCTGTGGCTCAATAATGCTGTACACAAAAACAAAACATGAAAAATAGACTGTGCACATGTTCATTGTTAACAGATGTGAACTTCCTATATTTCATGTTGTGGAAGTGTAAAGTAGTATGAAGTTATTTTGCAAGTGGGTCCTTGGTGGCAAATTAGGCTTCCTTTTACCTCTGCCAGGCCAGTCAACTGTCCCTCTACTTGTCCAGCTTTGACCTTGCCATGCAGCAGTTCTTTTCTTACTAGGGCAGCCATTGAAGGTACTTTGGAAACTTCAGGTTATTCAGAATGCAGCTGCCAGGCTGTTGACCAATTTACTGTAGCTTGCACTCACCCAACCCATTTTGTAGCAACTGCACTTGCTTCCATCTGGTTTCTGAATGAAATGCAAGTAGCTGGTATGGACCATTAAAAGTCCTAATCGGTATGGGACCGCCGTATCTACAGGGCCGCTTTTTCCATTATGACCTTTTCCCATAATGCCTTTGTTCTGCCACGTGTGGGCCTGGCTCTCAGTTTGCTGGAATGTGACAATAGTGAGGGCCTCTTCCATTATGGCCCCAACCTGGTAGAATGCCTGGTCTAAGGAGACTCATGCCCTGCAGGACCTGTCTACATCCCACAAGATTTGTACAACAATTGTTCCACTAATGTAATTTTGGTGAACTCTGCTACCAATGCTACTGATTTTGAATGCCAAAAGCATTAGTTTGTTGCATGCTGAGTTTTTAAATGAGTTTTATTGAAACTGGTTTTATTACTATTGTATTGCTATGTTGCTAGCCACCATAAGCCCCATTTGGGGGATGGGCAGGATAAAAATCTAATAAAATAATGTTACATTTTTAAGAAGGTCCTAATTGGCATGGCATCACTTCAGATGATTCAGGTTTGAGAACCTTTTTGACTGTCAAATATATAAGCTTAAGTTGGTTTTTTATAGTACAGTACTAAATAGAATTATACCCTTCTAACTCCACTGACTTAATTGTCCTTAGAAAAGTGTAACTATGCTTAGGATTGCGCTGTTAGTTTTATAGATGTGGTTGTGAACAATTTGGCAAATGATAACTGATTTAGACTAGCTTCAGGTGGGTAGCTGTGTTGATCTGATCGGCAGTAGAAGGATTGGAGTCCTGTAACACTTTAAAAAAACGTTTCTAAGACATAAGCTTTTGAGAGTTGACGTTTTCTCCACTAGATACTGTTTAAACTATTTTATGAAAAGAAAAATAGAGTTTCCCCCCTGGAACATAGCAATTTCTTTGCCAATGTAATAGAAGTTTCTATTCAGGTGGTGAGCTGTGTTGGTCTGAAGCAACAGAACAAATGTTGAGTCCAGCGCTGGGACACTTCTTCAGATCTAAAGCAAGCTTATAGCAAGAATTAAACTTTGTTGATCTCTGGACCCAACATTTGTTCAGCAGTTTTTATGTATGTGATACATCATTATCAATCTCTTAAAGTAGAATTAAGGAGTACAAGTAGACTGGGTCCTCTGCTCTCTTACCTTACCCCTGGATAATAAAGATATACATGTTCTGCCTGTTCATGTGTGTTCTGCCACAAGCTTGTGTATATTCTGAACCAGTCAGTCTGGCATGGGAAGAGCTGGTGGACTCAATGTCTGAGAACTGTTGTTTTGTGTTGTTTGATGAGGTGGGTCCAGTGTATCTTCAGTAAAGCAGATTAATTAATAGTCCTATTGGAAGACTATTATCATTACAAAATTGGGGGCAAAGAGCTGGATAACATGGACACATGTGGGGACTTGTAGCTCAGGTCTACAGCTAGCAGATGACCTGGAAGTATAGAATCATAGAATAATAGAGTTGGAAGGGACCTCATGGGTCATCTAGTCCAACCCCCTGCACTATGCAGGACACTCACATCCCAATTGCTCATCTACTGTAACCTGCTATCCCTTTGCCTTCACAGAATCAGCCTCTCTGTCAGATGGCTATCTAGCCTCTGTTTAAAGATGGAGAACCCACCACCTCCCAAGGAAGCCTGTTCCACTGAGAAACCGCTCTAATCGTCAGGAACTTCTTCCAGATGTTTAGACGGAATTTTTTTAAAAATTTCATTCCATTCATTCTAGTCTGTCCCTCTGGGGCAAGAAAGAACAATTCTTCTCCATCCTCCATATGGCACCCTTTTAAATACTTGAAGATGGTTATGAGATCCCCTCTCAGTCATCTCCTCTCTAGGCGAAACAGACCAAGCTCCCCCAACCTTTCTTTATACATCTTGGTCTCCAAACCCCTCACCATTTTTGTTGCCCTCCTCTGGACACGTTCCAGTTTGTTAACATGGGGTGCCCAAAACTGAACACAGTACTCCAAGTGAGGCCAAACCAGAGCAGAGTAAAGTGGTACCATCACCTCCTGTGATCTGGACACAATACTCCGTTTGATACAGCCCAAAATCCCATTTGCCCTTTTAGCCACTGAGTCACACTGCTGACTCATGTTCAATGTATGGTCTACTAAGACTCCTAGATCCTTTTCACACATGCTCCTGCCAAGAGAAGTCTCTCCCATCTTATATTGGTGTGTTTGGTTTTTCCTACCTAAATGCAGAACTTTACATTTCTCCCTATTGAACTTCATTTTATTCAGTTTAGCCCAATGAGAGTGTCTCACTGAGGATGACATACTTTTTGAACTACTGGCAACAAAAGAGGATAATATTCAGCCTCAATAAATTTTTCATAGCATGTAGGGTTGGCCAGGTTCCCTAGCCATCAATGAGGGATAGGGGATTGGGTTGCCAGATCTAGGTTGGGTAATTCCTGGAGATTTGGGAGGTAGAGCCTGAGGGGAACAAGAACCTCAGTGGGATACCATGTTTTGGTCCACCCTCCAAAGCATCCATTTTCTCCAGGGAAACTGATCTCTGTAGTCTTGAGGTGAGATGTAACCCCAGGGGATCCCCAGGTGCCACCTGGAGATAGCACCCCTAATACCACATGAAATACAAGCATTTGTCACCTCCTTTGATTTTTATTTTTACATTTTCTGAAGTGAAGTAAGGAAATCTGCTGTAACACACAGGGATGTCCATGATCAACTGTGGTGGATACAGGGAACAAGAGTTCTCTGTTCTTTATCTCTCCCCTACCCTTGCAGAGTCCTGATGTGAGGAGTTTTTATAGGGTGGATTTGTTCATCACTGCCAAAAGCTACTCTGTATGGGATTTCCCCAAACCAAGGTGCTTTGTGATACAGAAATTGCCACATCTTGTAGGCCACTGAGGATTCTGAGCTGAGTGGGTTTCTTGTAGAGCCAGTGGTTGGTCTCCGTGCTCTCTGTTTCCAGGGTCAAACCTAGCACAGGGACGGATGAAGAAGCTATAGTACAGAAGTTATTTGCATATACCTCAAAATTGGCTTCACAAGTATTGACTTAGGGTAGCAACAAGTTTCAAGCCCTAAAGGTTTGGCATAGATTGGGAAAAGCAAGTTGCAAGCAAGGAGAATTCTGTGAGCTGAGACCTGCTTGTATTAGCTATGAGATGGAGAAGGAAAAAAGGGTAGTTCAGATTTATTTATTTTTTTGAAGTCACTGAACATTTTTTCCTAAGTTGCACAAAGAAATCCATAGAGGGAAATAGAAGTCAACTTGTTCAAGAGCAACAAAATGTGCTCTTTAGACTACAATAATCTCTCCTTAGGGGAGCTATATTTGTTGGGCTTTTGTTCAATAGATCTGTCACTGTACCTTTTTACAGATCATTTACTCCGGAAGCTTCCCTCTTCACTGGGCTTTATTTTATAGTGAAGTCTGCATAGGCAGTCCATTCTGCCCCCCCCCCCCCGCCCCACAGTAGCTGTCTTAGACAGCAATGCGTATAAAGCTTAGGTCTAAATCTAAATTGGAGCTTATCAGGTTGGGGAATTAGAATTTTGCTCAGTATCTGACTTCTGGCCCTTCGATGTATTTGGGAGTTTGCTTCTCTTTCCTTACTGGGTCTGTGTGTGTGACCATAGTTGCAATCCACTGATTGCGGTGATCTTCATTAAATTGTGTTTGATGACCATGGGGGTCACATCCAGATGAAGAGCTAAGCTGCTTTGATATTGCCATATTCCTAACAGCAAAAAAGAATCAACACAGTCCACCATAAGCTTCCTCACATGAATGGCTTTGCTTGCATAAATGTCATTTGGATGAAGAATTCCAAGGTTACCTTTTAATAGGCAACCTTGGCCCAGTGCTAAGGCCAAAGTCTGCCATTAGAATTCTAAACAGGTACAGCTTATTCATATGATGATCAGGCCTTTTCAGTTGAGCCAACTGTATTGGGCTTTGTGTTTGTTTTTGAACTTTTCTTCTCTAGTCATTTAGACTTGCAATACAAATAAAAAGCTGGAGACAGGGAGAAGGGAGAGACGTAGAAAAATCCAGCAAGTGATATTTTATTTGGCTTCTTAATGCCTTATAACAGTGTCTAGTATTGCTACTGTAAAATGAGTTTTCCTGCCCACTCATGTACCGCTGTACTTTATTAGGGCAGAGAGGAAGAAAGCAGCTTCTACAAAGTCATGGACTCAAGTTCCTAGAAAAGTAAAAGTTATTGTCCATTTCCCCAATGTTCCTCCAGTGTTCTTTTTCTTATTCCTAAAAAGTATGGAGAGTAGATGGTAATTTGCTCAGGTGTAAGCCCGCTTAGATTGATACTTGGGAAGAACTATCACGCTTCTGTCTTTTCTGTGATGCCTTTTTTAAAATGATCTTATCTTCATTTCTTCTTGAAACATTTTGGCAAATTAATTTTCTTTAATATATGCTTGAACCTTAACAGTGCAACCCTAAGCAAAGTGATGCCATTATAAGCTAGTAGACTGCATAGATTTGCACTGTAAATTCAAAGTCAGTTGTAAGCAATTGGCGTTAAACTGAAGTAACTTTGCATAGAATTGCAATATTAATCTTCTTTAGCAAAGACTATAACGTTCACAAGGTCCTTTCGAGTTTAACTTATTTCCTATAAAAAAATTGGAATAATAATATGTTCTTAGTTGATATTCCCATTCTGCTTTTGTGTATGCTAAAAACTAAGATTTGGTACCCAAGATGGTTTATAAAGGTCAAAGTAAAAGAATGGCCATTTTAAAAATTAGTCCAAAATGTATTTTTAAGTATTTGCAGCACTACTGGGCAGCCACAGGAGATATCACCATCACCATCAGTAAACTTTATAAAATCCAAACTTACTGTGTTTTAATGGGTTTTATTGGGGACTTTTTGGGATTGAAACTTGTATTGTAACCTGCCATGAGCCAGTTTGCTGGGAGTGGTGGGCAAAAAATCCAAATAATAAGTAAACAAAAGTCACTCCTTACCTGATTGTCCCTCCCTGGGGGTGTGCTACCAATAGAAACAGAGCACTCTGCCAATGGGGGCCAATCAGTTCAAAATGTACTCTGCCAATAAAGGCCGATCAGCTCAAATTGCACTATGCCAATGATGGCAAATCAGCTCAAATTGAATGCAGATGATTCACTTTCTACCTGATTGCCCCTCCCCTGGAAATATTCCCCCATTAGTAGATGGTCTTCAGCCAGGAATGGCCCTCCCTGGTAGTTTAGCCTCAATCTCCAACTACCTGCCAGTTTCAGAAGTTTGCTGGGTGGAAGAGGAAGCGGCTTCAGAGCATACCCTGCTTCTAGTAAGATGCCCTGGCCTCTGTCAACTCAGAGGAATGGGGGGGAGGGGTTGACCTGCTTCCTGGGGCAGGCTTTGTATGACTTCTGAAGGAGGGAGTGTGTCTCCCCCACCCCCTGCTAGCCCTCTGGGACTTAGAGTGGCCAGGTAAAGCCTGTAATCTGGGAATGTTTACTCATGTGTAAGTCATGGCTCTCAGCCAGGAATGGCTTGCACTGGTACTTTAGCCCCAATCAGGATGAAGCTCACAGCCAGGAAAAACTAATAAGCTGTCTGCTCTCTGCCTCTAACTTCTTACCAGTTTCAGAAGTTTGTTGGTGGAAGAGCATGCTCTGCTGCCAGTAAGTTGCCCTGGCCTCTTTCAACACAGAAGACATGAAAGAGGGTGGAATGAGCTGCCTCCTGACACAGCCTTTGTGCACCTTCTGTAAGTGAGGCTGTGGGATGCCCAGAAACGCCCCCCTGCCAGCTGGGACCCAGGGCAGCCAAGAAAAGCCCCTCCTTAAGTATGAGTAAGTATGACTCATGAGTAAGTCATGTGAGGTTTGCAATTTGCAATCTGAGAGGGAGGAATGCTTTTGGGGTAACCATCACAGGTAATTGCAGCAGGGAAAATAATGCTGTGGGTGGGACTGAGAAGATATAGACTTTCCCTTTCCATATGGATACCACCTCGGTCTTGCCGCAATCTTTCCATCACAACAAAGCAAATTTGAGTCCAGTGTCATGGATGATGGGGAAACTATAGATGGGGCACAGAAGCACAATGAGGCCATGGGGATATGTGGAGGGGGGAGACACTGTTTCCCAGTAGCACCTTCCGAGTAGAAGAGTTGGTTTTTATACTCAGCTTTTCCCTGCCCAAAGGAGTCTTAGAGTGGCTTATAGTAGTGTTCCCTTCATCTCCCCACAACAGACACCCTGTGAGGCAGGTGATGCTGAGTGAGCTCTGATAGTAACTGCTCATGAGAAGAGTTTCTGACAGGACTGTGACCAGCTCAAGGTCACCCAGCATGTGGAGGAGCAGGGAATCAAATCCAGCTCGCCACATTAGAAGCCACTGCTCTTAACCACTACACCAAGCTGTACAAATTGCCTTAAAGAGTTGTAGCTAGAATACAGGCAGAAGAAGCTGTTGCAAGAGAATGTTGTAAGTCTTTTTTGACTTGCTCATTGACTGTTATGGGATTCTTTCCCTTTAAATATGGACCTTCTGGGCAGTGGCTTCTCAGAGCAATCCAAGGAAGGAGACACTCAGGTATTTCCTACATGGAGAGGTGATTGTGTGCTTCGTAAGGTTTGTAATTGGAGAAGAGAGGAATGATTTTGTCTTCTGTGTTCTCTCTCTCTTTCTCTGTGTGTGAGTCTGTATAGAGGGGAGTGCTATACAGCCCCCCCCCATCCCTGTCACAAGCAGCTCTTTCCTGGAGAGGAGCTTTCATTCTGGGGGTTCTCCAGGTCCCACCTGGAGGCTGGCATTCCTGAACAATGGCAGGAATGCTAGCTTCCAGCTGGGACCTGGAGATCCTACTTGTGGGATTGCTCAAAGCCTGAAGAATATTTCAGGGGTTTCTCAATGGTAAAAAGGTTGAGAAAATATGACATAGAGGCGGAAATTGCAAAATCCTTTGTAAGATCTTTGCCAATCAATGTTTTCATGTTTGACATGCATGTTTGTGTGTGTGAAATTCCCCCGGCAGGACCTACACCAGCCCACAGATTAGCAACTGCTGGCCAGGTGCTTTTCTCTACCTTATCTGCATCCAGAGGGGTGAGGAGGGGTTTCAAACTCAAATGCACCTATTTTCTCCTGGGGGACTGCTGCCTGGAGACGTTTTGTAATTCCTGAAGATCTCCAGGCCATGAGGGTCAAAAACTAAACACTACTGATCCCACAAAGTAGAAGCCAAGAAACAAATTGATAATTGGCTGTGTGATAAAGTGAATTTATTCAAAATGGACTTTATAGCACAACCAATTATTGATTCTTTTTCTCGGCTCCCTTGGAGGTTGGCAACCCAGCTGGCTGCACATGGAGGAGGCATCAAATCCAGCTCTTGAGATCAGAGTCCATCACTCTTTGACCACTGCACCACACTGAATCTTAAGACTGAGTGGGAAGCAGGGGGAGGAAGATGTCAAAACCATGATTTATGTTTTTGCCATGTGGCCAGCACCCATGAAGGCCACAGACTAAGCATGCATCCTAGCGCCAAGTGCATTCCTGGGTGCACTGGGCTTTGCCTCTAGTAAAATAATAAAAAGCAAAGTCCACAGCCCAGTCCTTGGATGGTCTCTTAATTGTTCACAGTGCACCCAGAGCTAGAAAGTCATTGAAAGGGGTCTTCTTGGTTCTTAAAATAGCTCCAGTTGTTGGTCCTTCCTGTGCCCTGCTGCAGTGAGTGACAAGCTATTCAATGACTATTCCAGAAATACGAAAACATCAATGACTATTCCAGAAATACGAAAACACTGCAGGAGCTCTAAGAAGCCTATTTGGATGAACAGAGAACTTCAAGAGGAACTAAGAAAGAAAAGGAAAATGTTCAGGAAATGGAGGGAAGGACAGAGCTCTAAAGAAGAGTACCTACAGGTTACTAGGCACTGTAGATCAATCATCAGAAAGGCCAAAGCTGAGAGTGAGCTAAGATTGGCCAGGGAAGCCCATTGTAACAAGAAAAGATTTTTCAGTTACGTGAGGAGCAAACGTAAAGTAAAGGAGGCAATAGGCCCGCTGTTGGGTGCGGATGGACAAACTCTAACGAAAGATGCAGAGAAAGCAGAAAGGCTTAGTGCCTATTTTACATCTGTTTTTTCCCACAGGTCAAAGTGTTTAGGCACATCTAGAGATGGCTGTAGCCAAAGGATAGTGTCTGGGTGGCAGGTTAACATGGATAGAGAGGTTGTCGAGAGGCATTTAGCTGCACTGGATGAGTTCAAATCCCCTGGTCCAGATGAAATGCACCCGAGAGTACTCAAAGAACTTTCCAGAGAACTTGCACAGCCCTTGTCCATCATCTTCGGAACCTCTTTAAGGACTGGAGATGTCCCGGAGGACTGGAAAAGAGCAAACGTTATTCCGATCTTCAAAAAAGGGAGGAAGGATGATCCGGGAAACTACAGACCAGTGAGTCTGACCTCTGTTGTGGGGAAGATAATGGAGCAGATATTAAAGGGGGCGATCTGCAAACATCTGGAGGACAATTTGTTGATCCAAGGAAGTCAGCATGGATTTGTCTCCAACAGGTCCTGCCAGACCAACCTAGTTTCCTTTTTTGACCAAGTAACTGGTTTGCTGGATCGGGGAAATTTGGTTGATGTCATTTACTTGGATTTTAGTAAAGCTTTTGACAAGGTTCCCCATGATGTTCTGATGGATAAGTTGAAGGACTGCAATCTGGATTTTCAGATCGTTAGGTGGATAGGGAATTGGTTAGAGAACCGCACTCAAAGAGTTGTTGTCAATGGTGTTTCATCAGACTGGAAAGAGGTGAGTAGCGGGGTACCTCAGGGTTCGGTGCTCGGCCCGGTACTTTTTAACATATTTATTAATGATCTAGATGAGGGGGTGGAGGGACTACTAATCAAGTTTGCAGATGACACCAAATTGGGAGGACTGGCCAATACTCCGGAAGATAGAGACAAAGTTCAACGAGATCTGAACACAATGGAAAAATGGGCAAATGAGAACAAGATGCAATTTAATAAAGATAAGTGTAAAGTTCTGCATCTGGGTCAGAAAAATGAAAAGCATGCCTACTGGATGTGGGATACGCTTCTAGGTAGCACTGTGTGTGAACGAGACCTTGGGGTACTTGTGGATTGTAAACTAAACATGAGCAGGCAGTGTGATGCAGCGGTAAAAAAGGCAAATGCCATTTTGGGCTGTATCAACAGAGGCATCACATCAAAATCACAAGATGTCATAGTCCCATTGTATACGGCACTGGTCAGACCACACCTGGAGTACTGTGTGCAGTTCTGGAGGCCTCACTTCAAGAAGGACATCGATAAAATTGAAAGGGTACAGAGGAGAGCGACGAAGATGATCTGGGGCCAAGGGACCAAGCCCTATGAAGATAGGTTGAGGGACTTGGGAATGTTCAGCCTGGAGAAAAGGAGGTTGAGAGGGGACATGATAGCCCTCTTTAAGTATTTGAAAGGTTGTCACTTGGAGGAGGGCAGGATGCTGTTTCTGCTGGCTGCAGAGGAAAGGACACGCAGTAATGGGTTTAAACTTCAAGTACAACGATATAGGCTAGATATCAGGAAAAAGTTTTTCATGGTCAGAGTAGTTCAGCAGTGGAATAGGCTGCCTAAGGAGGTGGTGAGCGCCCCCTCACTGGAAGTCTTCAAGCAAAGGTTGGATACACACTTTTCTTGGATGCTTTAGGATACTTAGGGCTAATCCTGCGTTGAGCAGGGGGTTGGACTAGATGGCCTGTATGGCCCCTTACAACTCTATGATTCTATGATTCTAAGCTGGCAGATTTTTTCACGGCAGCCTTCAGGTGGCCCTACTTCTACAGGTGGCCTTTTCAGAAGCTTCTGCAAGACATCAGTGGATTCTTAACCATGGTTTAATCATGCTTTAGGGTCAGGAACAAAAACTGATTTGTTGAAGTGCTACAGATTCAGATTTTGTGACCAACTGTAGTTAGGTCAAAGACACTGTAAACCAATGAGCATCCATTTTCTCCAAGGGATTTGATCAGTTATAATAGCAAAAGAGCCCCAGCTATTACCTGGAGGTTGACAACCATAGGAGGAGGTATTTCTGATTAGTCATGTCAAACAATAAAAATATCACAAACGCCTTTGAGATATTTGTACTGGGAGTATGAAGATACACTGAGTTGGTGGTCTGTGATGCTCTGTCTGCACAGAACAGCTTGTATCTTGTTTGTCTAGTTTTTCCTCTAACAGTTCTGATACCTTAGTGAACACAGACTTTTACCTGCTACTTGGGGGAAAGGGAGTTCCATATTGTCTCAGCAATATTAAGACTTTCATTGTTGTATGTGCTGGAAAAATCCAGACCTCTCAACATCACTGCAGTGCTTCAGGCTAAATTGTTAATTAAGGCATTCAAAACCTCAAACTTTGACTTAGACATTTTAGACTTTCCAGTCATTGGAATTCCGACCTGCTCTCTATTATCCTTAACCCAGTTTCAGAATGTGCAGAGATGCCTCCGCTTCAGTAATCTGAACAGCATAAGGCCCCAGAGGGCTACTGCAGAAAGGCAAGTTTCTTGTTTACAGCTAAATTGATATATACAAGATAATCTTCTTGAATCTTTCAGTTCATGCATCAGAGGATATTGAAAGAAACAGTGCAGTTTGTCTTTTGGGTTTATTTTAAAACTTATTTTAAAAAGTACATTGATAAGTTAAAATGTTCAAATTGCCATTCATTTGCTGGACACTTTGTGATATGTGATAAAGTTATGGGTTCTCTGATTGCTACCACAAGTGTTCGGATTCTTACAGTACTATTATCAGTTTCTGCTAAATTAAGTTTATTTTATTTTCCTGGTAATTCTGCTTTTTAACATCAACTGGACTTCAACAGGCAGATGTAGGAAATTATTTATGTGCCATAGTTTGTGTTGAACTGTGCCACTTTCATCTAGAAAACTATTCCATATGGAAAATCATACTTTATGGATTATTTAATGCAATTCCATAGTATTATAGAATGCCCTGCAGGTCTTCATATATTATTGAAGTAGCCCTGAAGCTTCCAGTATACTTTTTAAAACGGAAAGTAGACTTTAATATATTCGCTGTAAATGAAATATTGACATAATAACATTGTATCTGGTCCTGAATGATTGGCACTTCCCCTCATTTTAAGCCTCAGCAGTATTCTGTTCATTTATATTGAATAATAAATTATATGATAAACCAACATCTCACTGAAATGGAAGCCTAATATCTGGCAAACATTTTTGTAGCTTGGGGTTATGATCTTGTGCATCAGCAAGTAAGGCTTCCTGGGTCTTTCTAACCTTCCTTTGTTAGAATGATTAGCTTCACCTGTGTGCAGTTGATATTCGTGCACAGGATGAGGGTGAGTATATATGTCTGGAGCTTTGGTGCATTTCAAGGGTCAGAGGAAAGAAACACAGGATATCAGAAGTCCGAATGAGCCGTCCAGAGTGCAAAGGTCAGAGGTGAAAAATGCAGCCTAAGACAGACAGGGTAGAATTCCAAGAAGACAGCCTAGTTTGGCTCAGTCTGAGACTGTGATAGTTTCCTTGAGTCATATGCTGTAACTCAGTCAGGTGATCTTAGTCCAGGATGCGCTGTTGTTTTATGTAGCAGCAGCAGCTAGCACTATAGTGTACGTTGTAAAGGCTGGGCCTAAGTTTGTGACAGTCCTGGTTTATGTTCTACCCTGGTGGCTTAAAGTGTAGGGAGGCTAATAGTTCCGATGGTGAGATGAAATTTCATCTGTCATTATGGCAGGATAGGACTTAATAGCAATACATGGGTCTAAGCTATTAGAGATGAACTCCTTTCAATTCACCTGGAATAAATAATGAAAAAAGTTCCTTAGTCTGAACTCTTGGGGAGCTTCAAATTCTCTCATATCGGCAAGAAAAGGGGAATTTTATGTAGTATCCATCTCCACACACACAGAGCCTAAAATGGATAATATCCAGAACACTTAATATTCATGTTTAGGCTGCTATAAAAGCTTTTATACTGTAAGGATAAGTAATTTGTCTAATGTTTTTGACAGTACAGTTTTGTAAGATCTCATTTTGCTGCTTGGCTAATTATTTTAAAATGCTAGCTTATTAATAATAGAAATTAATTTGTATTATCTGGAACCAATTTGAATTATCTGAAACCACACATTGTAACTTCTTTCTCTGTCTCTCTCTCTCTCCTCCAGATAACGTTAAAGTATCAGTAAATGACTTCATTATCAAAGCAACAGCTTCTACCCTCAAAGTAAGTAGCAGTTAATAATACATTGTAGTTCACACTTTTTTATGACAAGTGATGTTGTGATGAATTAAAACTTAATTGAAAATAGGTGGAAACAGTCTTGGTGAAAATAGGTGTTTTCAATTATGTTCAAAGAACACAAAAGTAGTTCAGGTATTTTCTATACTTCTGAAGTCATGGTATAGCTGAAAGAAGATTCTTAGCTCTTTGTTAGATGTTTTCTGCTGTTGGCCCAATTGATGGTTAAAATATGCCATTTTTATCCACATGGTGACCCCTAATGATTATTAAGAACACAAATATCAACCGTCAAGGTTTCTGATAACTTTAATTAGTATTAGATAGTGATTGCAAAAAAAAATATTTGAGAACAGAGGTTCCTTTTTAAGAAGCCCCGACACAGTACATGATTGTATGACTCTGTTGTGAGTACTTGACTGGCAGGCTGGAGGCAGCCTCCTATCATGCTTTGCTCCCTTCACCTTTTCCAAATATATATTTTTGAAAAAACTGTGCCTGCTTGCACCTAATCCCACCATTCTGTGCCTTCAACCACCTCCCTCAAAATGTGAGTCAAAAATAAGATCACATTACAACACTGCCGCAGTGTAACCACTGTTTTTTTTTCAGTTGGAAACAGCATTGTCATGCAATCACCCCCTTTTTTAAAAAAGTCAGATGTTTTGGGATGGAAGAAAGGAGGGGGAAGAAAGGATGGAGAGAGAATGGCAATGAGGAATAGGGCATGCACAGGCAACTCAAATTGGCAGCTGCAAAAAAAAAAACCCTTAGTGCAAGCATTTTCCTATTTGGCAGATGCAAATTAGGTTCCGCTTTGAAAAATGAACTTGCTGTAATCAAGAATTTCCTTGCTGCGGGGTAAGTGAGAGAGCAATTCAAGTCTGCAGCTGGAAAGGCAGATTTTAGCGTGGAAATGGATGCAAAAGGTAGCACTTAAAAAGATGAATCCAAACAAAATCACTAGTGTGGGAACAGTCTTGGTGTTCCCTCCCCCCTAAAATAACTACAGATTGGTCCAGTGGTGATAGTCCCTATAACCAACCCCTGACAATAGCTTAGCTGTTATATTGTGGCCCAGCTGATATTTCTGGACTGTTTTGAAAGGCAGCCCCAGCAAAGGCCAGCAAATTAAAACTGATTTCTGCCCTGATACTTACATTAGAATTTGGAATGTTTGCCACTTGTCTGCTCCATATGTGGTATATAGTATCCATCTCATTGATATTACAAGTACTACATACATTCCTGTGGCATACATTGTGTTAAGATTGGGTTTAGGTATTTTAAATTTTTTCTCTTACTTGTATTCCATGTCAGTTTGGGCGGAGGGGACTGATTCCCCCCTCCCAGATAACATCAGCATATAGCTGAGTGTACAGATGTACACTCATAAAAATGAAGCAGATACAATAAAGATAGGTCTCCCAAATAACTTCTGCTCCAATTGTTTTATCTATGGAGGATTATCATTTTAGTTGCATTAAATGTTAGTACGAGTGCATTTTTATAAGCCTAGTAACTGAGTCAGGTGGGCAGGATAAAGAGCAAAAGCTTTTGGTGTCTAAAATTGCTGTACAGTGAAAGAAAACGTTTTTGGAGCTTTTAATCATAAAATTATGACTACAATTTATTTTATTTGTAGATTAAGAAATATAAAAGTCCCATAGGTGTATATTTTTATAGAGATCTCTGGAAGAGGTCACCCTTCTTTTGCAACAAATAAACAGAAACCTCTTCAGAATTAGCCCTTTGTGTGCTATAATATACACAAAAATGGTTTTGAAATCACAAAGGCCTAACTTTAAAGGTGTCTCTGGGGTCGTTGTTTCTGTGTGTCTGTGTGTCAGAAGAGTGACATTGCACTGTGCCTAAAATGTAGACAAATTTCTCTTCCTTCAGCCCATGATACTAATCAGACACTGTACAGCTGCTTCTGAACCAGAGAAGAATAAACAATAACTGTGTTGTAGGGATGCCATAGAGTAGACCTCTGGACAATTTGTCCCAGTGGCCTTTTGAAGATAAACAGCATCCAAGATAAAATGGATCCTTGTGACATCTGAAGGATAATGTCCATGTCATGGGAATTTTCCCAACCTATCACTTGTGACTTTCCAATGAGATAGGAGTAGGACCACTGTTAAATAGTTCTTCCAACCTGCATAGCCAGACTAAAAGAATCTGATGCTGAGCCATCCCAAATGCTGGTGCTGGAGGCTGCAGAGCTTAAGTGGGCAAAAACCATGGGGCTATGGAATAGCAATGTGGAGAGGAAACCCGATTAAATTGGTCTCCCCTTCCTGTTTCTTTAGCCTTCTGATGATGATGCAAGAATTTCTGTTGGCACAAGAATAAGGTGACCAGATTGTCCCACTTTTGGAGGGACATCTGGGGGTACCTGGCATATTGTACTTATGTTGAAATTTAAAAAATATATATTACAATACTATTTTTGCGTTCTATGTGTTCTATGAATCTTTTTGTTTTTCCATATAGACCACATTTTTAATCAAGACCCCCCCCCCGGTCAATGGTGTCCCGTTTTACCAATGTTAAAATCTGGTCACCTTACACAAGAACAATGCTGACCGGGTTCACCCCCACTTCACTGCAGCCCCACACAAGTTACCTAGATTTTTGCCCATGGGAATTCTCCTGGCTTCTAAAAGCAGCATGTTGGAGGTCTCAAGAGAGTCATGGGCGGGGGGGGGAGATCCACAACCACATATGTGTGCTTTTGAGGATCCAAGTCAGTATCCAGGCCAGATATTTCAAATTACCCTATTTTAGACTTCTTTGCAAGTAAAAAAAAAAATCTTTTCAGAATGTTTTCCATTGTTCCTGATTATAGTAACTTAGTTTTTAAGGGAGTTGACAAAAAAGTATTGAATTTGGCAACTTGATGTTTAACATTATTGCCTTAAGCCTTATCACAACTATGTGTTTGAGATATATTTCAATCTAATTATAAAATGTCAAATTTGAAATTAACAAGTTTCACATGTCAAAAAATCAGCTCTTCTAATCCGTTACTTTTGACACAGTTGTGTTGTAGGTTTCCTGCCCTTTTAGTATTCAGCAGTATTTTTCTTTAATCAAAATGTGGGCAGAAAATCCTTATGGTTGGTGTAGGTTACGGGATATGCATTTTCTGTATTAATAAATCACCAACAGCTCAGCAACTATATAGATTTATCATTCCTTCTGGCTGTCCCCAGCTATAGAGTTTCCATGTTTACAATGTACATTCATGCTTTGTGACAAAACAGGCATGCTTGAATATCAGTTAATAAGTGAAATCTGTTCAGAGATGTGCATGGCAAATCTTTTGTCATTGTTATTAACTTTGTGTTGGTTAAGCTAAAACCTGTGCACAGATGTGAATACCTATCTCTCCATAAATTCTAAAAGGTTTTCTGTATACTTAGTAATTGGTTGCACCATTATTCCTTTAACAGCTGTGTCTCACTGTGTTTCCTTCTTCCAGCAAATGCCAGATGTGAATGTGACCTGGGATGGAGAGGGCCCCCGGCAGCTGCAGTCTATAGACATCTCTATTGCTGTAGCAACCGACCGAGGCCTCATTACACCAATTATAAAAGATGCTGCAACCAAGGGAGTTCAGGAAATTGCTGCTTCTGCGAAGGTTGGTTGCCACTTATTTGGTAATCTTTAAGAGTAGAATAGAAGGCACATAGATTTGCAACCAAGTATATGATGTGCCTAAAAAAAAAAAAAAATCCTCCAGCTTGCTTTCAGTCTTCTGCTGGATATGAAACATCTGTGATACTGTCCCATTCCATGGGAATTACCATCTCTTACTTTGTTTCCTGGCAAATATTCAGGGATTTTAATTGAGATTAAAGTCAACAAATACATTTCATTTCTGCCCTACATGCATTTAAAGTCCCTGAAAGAGAACAGTACCATTTTCAGCAAAAACACAGAGAGTAATACTAGTTCTCAATGGAAAAAATTAACCCTTTCCCAACAAGTACTGGGTTTTTCTCATGACCTCTTTGTTCCCTGAGTTCCCAAAGATAGGGTGTAATATAAATCCCAAATTGTATAGTAAATATTTTGTTTACTGGCTACTTGATCATTGGTCATTGACGGCACTGCTGAATATTTGGCATGCTAGATTATTGTGCAGATGATTAGGCTAATTATTTGTTTTCTCATACATTCACCCTATGGATTATTTGAAATTGTGACAGTATAGTAAATTGGCAAGTTGTTCTTAAATTGTGTAATGCCTGTTCTTAAATTTCTCACACGGAGCAGAAATTCCTGTAGTGAACAATTATGCTGCTTATTTTATCTACCGTATTTGCTGGCGTATAAGACGACTGGGCATATAAAACGACCCCCCAACATTTCCACTCAAAATATAGAGTTTGTTACATTACATTACAGTACTATGGGCCACTATGGGCAGCTATGTCTATCCCAACTGAAGCGCACCCGGCGTATAGGACGACCCCCCCACTTGGAGGCATGTTTTTCAGGAGGAAAAAGTAGTCTTATACGCCAGCAAATACTGTAGCTGCCATAAAGGATTAATTTTCAGCCAGTAGAGCTGATATGACTGGCAAAAAACCCCAGGTTAACAAGTATTCCACAGATGACACTAAAGAGAACAAAATTATTTAATTTTTTTTCAATCCAAGTCTTAGAAAGTACAGATTGGTCTCTTATTCAAAAAGGGATTTTTTTTTAACTTATGGGATTATTGCTAGCACTAGTGAAAGTAGAAATAAGCCTCAAAGATATTTCAAGCCATACTAAACTCTCTGTGGATCTATCTTGCTCAGGAACAAAAGTTAAGCATAAATGACGATGTTTATGTGTGGTACTTTTTCCAGATTTTAATATAGTGGAAAATAAAAGGGAAAAATGATTTTAATAAAAATGGAGACACAAATTAGGGCTATGTTTGGGCTATAAACCTTTAAATAGAGGAAAGAAGATGTATACAGCACTTACAAAGCTACAACATATGGCATAAATCAGGCAAAAAATTGTAGAGGTAAAAGTTAGCCAAAAAAGGAAGTCCTAAGTTAGAAAAGGCATTACTTTCTTGATTTTAAAAATGGGTCTGTGTAAATGAGACACCAGAAAGCTCCATATTCACAATTCCTGGTTTTGTTTTGTTTTTCATTAAACAGGAACTTGGGATGGGGGAATAAATGGAGATCATAATGCAGCATCAGAGGCTATCCTTCTGGACTATTTCCCAAAGTGAAACTGCCCTGAAAATCTATGGTTTGATTTCTGGATACACATTAGAAGAAGAAGAGTTGGCTCTTATATGCTGCTTTTCTCTACCCGAAGGAGGCTCAAAGCGGCTTACAGTCGCCTTCCCTTTTCTCTCCCCACAACAGACACCCTGTGAGATGGGTGAGGCTGAGAGAGCCCTAATATTACTGCTTGGTGAGAACAGCTTTATCCATGCCATGGCGAGCCCAAGGTCACTCAGCTGGCTGCGTGTGGGGGAGTGCAGCATCAAACCCGGCTCGCCAGATTAGAAGTCCGCACTCTTAACCACTACACCAAACTGGGCATAATGAGGCAAATAGCAGTTCCAAGGAGCCAATTCCATTTTCAAGAACAGCCATCCCTGCCCCCACCACCCACCCCACACACAGTACAATCAGACTTGATTCAAATTACCTTGGCGGTGCTAGTTACAAAAGTCTTGAGGATTCATGTAAGGAAACATGTAAGCCAGCCAACATTGACTTGGAAATATTATGTCTTACAGTTCATATTGTCTGGCCCACTATTAAAATTGTAAATGACTCCTAATGTCACAGAGAATTCCTGCATCATGAGGTGAAGTTGTAATGTCCATTGTATCTCAAAACAAGAAAGTATTAAGATATACATAGAATCATAGAATTATAAGGGGCCATACAAGCATCTAGTCCAACCCCCTGCTCACTGCAAGATCAGCTTGAAAAAATAACTATTTTTTAATAATCCACTTATTAGTATCTGAAGGAGTTCCAAAGCAGGGACTCTTTCTATAACAGAAACCCTGTGAAGTGGGTGAAGCTGAAAGAGTCCTAAGAGAATTGCTCTGCAAGAACATGTCTAAGAGAACTGGGACTAGCCCAAGGTCACCCAGTTGGCTGCATAGGAAGGAGTAGGGAATCAAACCCAGTACTCTAGATTAGAGTCTGTTGTTCTTACCCACCACACCACGCTGGCTCTCTGACAAATGTTTGTCGATTAGTTGTTTAAAGACTACCAACAAAGAGACGCTCACCACTGCTGAACAACTCATATTGTAAAAAACAAAATCCTAATATCAAGTTGGTATCTTTTTGCCCATAATTTAAACTCATTATTACAAGTCCTATTCTTTGCTGCAATCAGGAATAGTTCCATGCCCTCCTAAGTGACAACCTTTCCAGTACTTTCAAGTACTTAAAGAGAAGTCATGTCCCCCCTCAATCTCCCCTTCTTCAGTCTCATATCCAGGTCCTTCAGCCTTTCCTTGCAAAGACTTCATCTCTGCCCCCCTGGTCATTTTCATGACCCTCCTCTGCACTGTCCCATTCTGTCCACATCTTTTTTGAACTGGAGCCTCCAGCACTGAACACAGTTCTCTAGATGCATGTAAGCCTGCAGGGACCCACAAGAATTAATGGGGGACATCTCATTTCTCCCTCCTCCACTGTTTCCTCTTTCTCTTAACTGAAAGCCCCTTAACTTCTTCCCTTTTCCTGCTTTCTTTTCTCCTTCCCACCCAGCAGCCAACATTAGCCCCTCTGTCTTCAGGTTCCCCTTCCCAGCAGAATTTACCTAGGAAAAATATAGCCCAGTTCATAAGTGCTGGCTGCTGGGCCAGGCTCACTTTCAAAAAAGAGAACCCTCTAGGAGTTGTGGGAGGGCACATCACTAATAGCATAAAGATAAGTTATTTTTTATCAGGATTGAACTGAATATCCGTTGGTTTGGGGGGATTTGCAGCAGAAGGTAGCATATCATTGGGGGGGGGCATCAGAATACCCTCCCTCAGGTCCCAAGCATCTAACAAACATTTTCCCTAAGGGAACTCCATGTGTTGATCTCAAGTTCTGGGTCAGACAATGCAAGTAGACAGTTCCTGTGGTATTCTGGGCATGAGCCACTTAGGCCATTAAAGATCAAAGTATTTGAAGGAAATAAGGGCAGTGCTGCCATACATACATACTGGGAGGGATAAGGAGCAGCAAGGGAGAAAAGGGATTAGCTGGTGGGAACTATTGATCCTCAAACAATTGGAGCTGGAGAGGTTACAGTTGTAGGAGAGGATGTACTTAACTGTTAAGGACTGCAAGGTCATGAAAGATTTTAAATATAAGGATTTTGCAAATGCAGAATCTCATTCTAAACTGGTTTTGGATTATCTCCAAATTCAATCTTTAAGAATTTGTTTGTAATTGGTGATCTAATTGCAGATTTACTGCAGGATGTTTAGCCATTCCTAATCCATAGGTTTTCAGTAAATTTTGTAGTTGTGTTGGCTAGCTGAAGGGCATGTCAATATATAGCAAATATCAATGTTGGCATAAAAATTACATTTCATATAGTTATGTAACAACTAAGGGGATGAGTATATTAGAAACGTCAAATGTATGCATGACCTCTTTAATATAACATTTGTTTGAGCTAAGCATGTAAAGTAGTAAGCAATTGTAAAAGTTTTACTTATTGTAATAGGCATATGATTAGCCAATTAAATATAAATGTTACCATTTAATCTTATAAGCAGCCGAAGTAAATTCTCCCATTTTTTGGATTTAAATCAGCTAATAGAATGCCCAGTTTTATGTATGATTGCCTGCTGTGCAACTATTTTCCATCAATATTCATTATGGGATAGAACATATAACTTGGTATATTCAATACTCAATAAAGTAACACCTGTCCAACAAATACTTGGGTAGCTTCTATAACTTTTCAGTTACAATAAATCTGGATCATTGCTCTGAACAGTCTATGATGATATCATTTTAAAAGGTTTCATGTGCCAGGGTTTACCATGTGAAATCATAAGAAATTATGCTTTTGTTACTTCTCAGAGGCAATGATTTGGCACTGTTATACCAACCCATAGGCTTGTGCTTGTGTGGGTTGTATTCTTGGTGATGACAAAACTGAATCATAATGGTTTCGAGCAAGCATTGGTGGTTTAATATTTACTAATAGAATTCTTTTGAAATATTACTTTTTCACTGATACTTAGAGCTCGTCTGTGAATATGAAAGCACTCTCTATGTGCTGGATTCTAAAGCACTGAAAGACCAACACCATAGATAGGGGCATGCTGGGTCATATATCCTCCTGAACTGAGCAATATGTAACATGTTCAAAGTATTTCTCCGTTGGGGTCTTCTTCTTGTTAGCATGGCTCTGTTGAATATAAATAATGCAGAATGCTGACTAAGGCAACATACGGTATACATTGAAATTTTGCGACCCAAGTTAACAAGAGAAATTGCTAGGTAAGATCCAGAGTGATCAAACCTCCAGTGTGGAAATATAAACCTAGATACAGCTTGCAGGTCAGGTGTCAGAAATTGTAACAGCTGGCTAAATCTCTTGATTGACTAATCATTTAGGACAACAACTGTCTAACAGAAATTTTAAACAAAATGTGTTTAAAAGAATCTTAACCAACTAAACCAATTTCTTCCATGTTACCGAAAGTAATGCTCAATAATATACTTTGAGTTTTATTTAGGCTCTAGCAAAAAGAGCAAGAGATGGAAAACTGAGACCAGAAGAATACCAAGGAGGATCTTTCAGGTACTTTACTCTTTATTGTTTGACTGACCACGTGAGCTTCTGCAATTAAATGTGTATGCTCTAGAACAGGTAGAACAGTTAAACCTGACTATCTTAAACTTCCTGTAATGCAGGTGTATCTACCACTGTGATCTTTTCTGCAGTGAAATGAGCTTTACTTTCCCTTGACTTTCTTTCTTAAATGAGAAGCAAACTTCCTCTGAATCTAAACTGTTTTCCTACCAAGTTTCAGAGAGATTGTCCACATATTTGTCACTTCTTAGTCTTCTTACGTGTTTATCTGATTAACTGAAAATTGTTTCTGCATGGTTTTAAAAAAGAAATTAGATGTAAGGAGAGGACTTGAAAAAGCTCTAAGAAGGAAAGAAGAAGGGCTCTGGGCAGCTGTTAAAATGATACATGTCTACATAACATCCAGGCTGCTATTTGTGCTCTTGGATCTCTTTCCCTCCCCCAAGTTAATAGTCTTTCCAGACTCAGTGTAAGTTTGTGTTCAGATATGCCTGAGATCATAAAGACTTATCCCAGGCATTTGTATATGTTTGTCTAGTTTAGATGAAGCAGAAATCTTTGACAATTAGAACTTGAAGAGTCTTAAATCATAAAACTATGAAGTATGAAGAAAAAGAATAAAGAATGCTGTGGGAAATTCAGGATTCATAAATCATTCTTGTACGCCTTATAAATCCTCTTAGCTATGTAATGGTGTATTAACCCTCTGTGCCCTTCCCCCCCCCCCCCCGGGAAACATTTCTTTTAAAACACACATGGGGCAAAGAATACCTTCACCTGTTCTAAAGCAACACATTAACTACTAAGCTATATTGAGATGGCTACTCTCTTCAATGCCCCCTTCTCTATAGGTTACAGCCTTCTGACTGAAAAGAAGTCAGAAGTTTATTTATTCCAGGGATCACGTGAAAACCTTGTGTGCCAGCCAAAGATAATAAATAATAAAAGAGTTTTAATAAAACTCTTAAAAGATAAATGTGAGTGATTAAAAAAAATCTAATAACTTTCAAAATGAGCAAATGTAAAAGAAGCACAGATACAAAAATACTTGCATACCTAAATGAAATCAGAAACAGGCAGATGTACATATCCTTTATCTTATCTGTATTAAGATTAAAAGGTGTAATATTACTTCTGAGGTCCTCAGCAGAGTGCTTTCAGAAAGATTAGATAGTCTCCTGCAGCCCACATCTGAGAGATTCAGAGGTTTTTTAGGTGTGGATGTCGTATTTAGACTTAATGCTGTGAAACACAAATGATCCTGTCAAAATCATTTAATTTGTCTCCTTTGATTTTATGTTGTAAGCAGCTCTGGGTTCAGAGCTTGCAGTACTACAGGTGGCAAACTAGTGATTTGTCCGTTTTTCACATTGCAACATTTATTTCTGGGCAAGCAACCAGTAATTCACAGTTATCTTTCCAAGGATATAACAGTAAGAACTTTGCTGAAATGGTAAAAAATAAACTCTTGCACCTGTTTTATCCAACCGTTAAAAATCAGGGTCTACCACAGCTGCATGTATCAGAAGGTTGTTGTTCTTGAAAGTTGCCTATGTGTAAGAAATTTATTTCTTCTAATTTCCCTTACCATTAGACTGTGATCCTAATTATGAAAGAATCTGAGAATGTGCATGGGAGTGGTGGTAGTGGCTGTAGTTTGGAGCATTTGTGTCTGTTATTCCCCACCATTGGTTTCCTCTCGTTGTCTCTTGCATGATTGTTTATATGCAGTTTGTGGGAGTGAGAGCAGACTGCTATGGCCTCATGGCATGCATCCTGATGCATCCACCTGGCTGTCCTGGAATATATTACGTGACGTGCCTATGCTGTGATGTTCTGCTGGGCTAGTATTCTGTGCACTAAACTGCCTGGTTACTGGTGGTGGAAGAGGTCGTCCACAACTGTGCATTGGTCATAGTAGTAGTACATGTTTTTCTGCATGCATTACTGCTCCAAAACAAAAAGCTGGAGAAGTAGAACTCACTAGACTTGTCTTTCCCAGCCATACCTTTGATCTCACTCAACTCTGACCTTGCTCTGTGTATCTGTGTAACATATATTTCTAAGCAGAATGCAACTTCGTGCTAGAAGCATTAGCTAAGTACAGTAACTAGCTCCAAGATAAAAAGTATCCCCAAGCACTGGCCATATAAAGGGAAACTGGATGCTTCTCCAATTAACTATAAACCTATGTCCTGTTAACCAATAAGTTTAGATTCATAGTTATGGAAACCTAACATCTCTGGTATTATGTATAAGTTTTATCTTTGCAGGATATTTGTTCCTTGAGCTTTCAGGCCTTATCATGGAAAAATGGTTGCTATAACCAGGTTCTAAAGCACGCTGTTGATGGATAACTACTTAAGATACATGACTTAATTAGAATATAGATCGCTTACAAAGGCATGAAAAAAATTTCTCACTTTGCCAGGTGCCTGTGGTGTTTCCTACCATAGAAATTTATTTTACACCCTGGCAAATTGCTTTTTACCACATAGAATCTATTTTCTGAAACTGTTCTTCAGCTAATTAGTCACTGATTGTGCAAAATCTCTATGTAACAATAAATATAGGAACAATGTTCAGAGTTCTCAGAATGCAGATATGGCACAGGCCTAACAGGAAAGAGCGGGCTTTCCAGGCCCAGCT
The DNA here is from genome assembly GCF_049243985.1 of Paroedura picta. Classification (NCBI taxonomy): domain Eukaryota; kingdom Metazoa; phylum Chordata; class Lepidosauria; order Squamata; family Gekkonidae; genus Paroedura; species Paroedura picta. The sequence goes on from NC_135370.1 coordinate 113,936,705, forward strand.
CCTTGTCATCCTATGGTGGCCCAAAGGGGGCAAACAATGCCTCGGTCAGCTTTGTGGCATTACACTGTGCTGCAGGGCAGTGTGGGGCTTTAAAATTTTTTTGCAATCCCACTTTCTTGAAAAAAAAAACCCTGCTCCCCCCCTTGTCTCCTGCAACTGCATTTTCCAGGGGGACACATTTTAGTGCTGGAGCATATCCACTTCTGCCACATTGGGCCCTCCAATTGTCAGTACACTGGCTCACAATTGGTCCCTTGCCGCTGGATCCGCCCCCCTACAACTGCGCTCGCATGCGGCCAGTGGCCGCCATTCCGTGGCTCGCCGTCGACAGGGCAGGTCGCTGCCTGCCCGCCGAGACCAGGAGGGCCCAGCGGCCGTGGCGCTGCCATGCCTGATTACAGGACCCCTCGCTGCCACCACGCACAGCTGGGAGGAGCTGGGAGCAGCCCGCGGCGCCACCCGCCACAGCAGGACGTGGCCGCGTCACTGCTCCCGCCGGCCGCCCCAGCCACACACACCGCTGCTCGCTTGCCAGCTCAGGCAACCAGGAGCGGCCAGCAGCAAACCTGGAGCGGTGGTGCCAGATACCCCGCCCACCCGCCGTCCATAGCTCGGGGGGCCGCGCTGGAAGAGCCCAGCAGCTGCCCCCCAGCCCGCCCGCAGCCAGTTCCTCCCTGCCCTCGCTAACCCAGGTAGGCTGTGGGCCGGGGGAAGGGGGGGAGAAGGACAAATCGTCACCACCTCACAGGCCGCCCACTGCCCGGCCTCGGGTCTGTGCTCTGGCCCCACCGAGCCGCGAAACTCGCCAGCCCCACTAGCGCCCACTGTATTTAGATTACAGCGGGCTTAGTTTCTAGTTTTATATAAATCAATTCCAGCTAACCATTTTAACATGAACAGGGAATGCTGAGGACTTCTCTTGTATGCCATTTCCAGTTTTTTAAAATCTACATTGGATCACAAAATGTTAAGCAAAATTTGTAAATATTACATGTTTGTTAATCATTCCTACATTTGAATTCCTCCATGGCTACCTCCTAGATACCCCCCTACCCGGTGACTGCCGTGTTTATATTTACCTTTCAATGTCTTTTCTCTTTTCCCCCAACCTCAGCATTTCAAACCTTGGCATGTTTGGTATAAGAAGCTTCATTGCTGTTATAAATCCTCCTCAAGCCTGTATCTTAGCTGTGGGACGAACTCGAACAGAACTTGGGATTGTGGTGGATGAAGAAGGGAATGAGAAACTTCAGCAACACCAGCTCATGACCGTGACTCTGTCAAGCGATGGCCGAATGGTGAATGATGAGCTTGCTTCAAAATTTCTGGAAAGCCTTAAAGCTAACTTGGAGAATCCAGTCCGTCTTGCCTTGTGTTGACATGAGAGATGGTCTTATCAAAAGTATGGAAATGGAATAAGAAAAGGAAACAACAGGAAAAACCTGGTACAAAAACTGAGATAAAAACTGCATAAAATGAACAATGAAACTATTTATTTATTTGAATTAACTTGAAAGACTTCCAAAAGAATCCCAAGATTCTCTCCTTGGCTCTTATATACTGATATTGTTAAACATATTGAATCAAACTTGTTAATGAGCAATTACACAATGTGCTTTAATACATACGGCGGTTGTTCAGTTATCTGAAGGTATATATGAAAAGCAGAAAGAGGGCATAAACTCAACATTTTTTCCAGAGTGAAGAGACCAGAGAGTGTATTCAAGCAAAAGGATATAAAACTTGCCAGCCTTTGAAGCCAGGAGATGTCTAGTCTGTATCATTGATGCAACTGTTTTAGTTGAAGGAAAGAGTTTTGTTAGAAGCTGAAATATTTTGTCAATTTTGCTAGTAAGTCTGTATGAGTTTTCTGTACACTGTAGATGTATTGGTTGACAGTAAACAGGAAATAAAAATTAGAATGCTGACTGAATTTGCAAGTGAATATAAATGGAAGAAGTGTGCATATATAATTTATAACAATTAATGCCTAGTGCTGTCTTTAAATTTCACAATAGTATTAAAAAAAAGTACTCATTGCATATGATGTCAGCCTGTGATTCCTTGGTAATCTTGGTCATTCTGACATTTCACTATGGGTCATGCTCACAGTTATGCTCCAGTTGTCTTTTGAAACCTGTTGGACTTTAAATTGTATACCTGGTTTTATTATAACACACATTACTGATTTGATTTCCTTCAGAATGAAATTGTGCATTTGGTTGAATTGCCTCTTGCACTTTACTTGAGGAGTAAAATCAAATCACAGGAGACCTGGGGACTTGCATTTCTGAACAGCATTGTTATTTAGAATATATGTTCATTTTACCCAGCAGTATAAAGTTTCTGTTACAAATATACAGCTTTTTCAAGCTTGTTTTTACTCTAATGTTTTACCAGAGAACAGCTGGATAGAAGAGTCTTGTTTTTAGGTTTGCATAGCAGATGTAAGAGTTCTGTTACAGGATATTTTCATTAGTCACAGAATTATACCATCAACCTCAATAGAAGGATGTAATTCCTTTTACTATTGCACTGTATATCACTGGAAATACATTCTTAAATTTTCTTGGCAATATAACTGCTAGATTTATTATTAGTGTAAGAAAGATACTTATTTTGATCACACACTTCTGTTATTATGAAAGCTTAAAATAGCAGCTATACAAATTGCATTCATAGTAAAGTGAGTTTTCATTATCATATGTATGTTTTAATGAATATCTCTAAATATATTATTGTGAGAAATTCATGTAATTCATCTGCTGCAGTTCATACTTGTTAACTGTAAATATGCTAAATTGCTGATATACCTGCTTTGTATTATGGCACTTCCTGCAAAACCATTTCTGACATGATAATTAGCAAAATACAAAGTAATACATGACACATGTATTTCAACATCTAACAAAATGTAGATTTATCACAAAATGTGGAATTCATGCAAATCCTACGTAAACGTGACCGATGTGCTAGAGCACCCTTTATAAAATGAGCTTTATAGGAGAGAATTCTGCAAAGGATTTAAATTTACACAAAATGAGCTTTCTGACAAACATTTCCTATGCCTAACTATACCCCTTTTGATCTCTGAAGGTGCATATTTTCTAATGAAGAATAAGGTGTGTTTACACACTTCCTGGTAACAGTCAATTTTTAAATAAGAGATTTAGGCTTTAATTTGAAGCTCACTTGCTGCTTCTACAGCAATACAACATTTGTTGTATTCTTCATTCTGCCTTAAAACTTTATTGTGTTCATATGCCATGAACAGCCATGGTGGATTCTACCTGTCAGTGAGTTCCTAATTACTATAATGCTGGCATTTATTTTTCGGTTCAAACTGCTGCCAGTCCTTAGGTGATTCTCCTAAATATGTTTTTCTTTGCACTCAGGAAAGCTTTATCCCCTTTTCTGTGCTTTTTGCCAGGATGTATGGTCCCCTTTCGCTTTTCTTGAAAAAGGGCTGCCCCAGTCATGCCAATCACTCCTAGTGCCTGTGAAGCCTCTAACTAGCAGTGATAGTTAATGCCTCCATGTGATCTGAGCACTGTGAGTGATATCAACCAGGCCACAATCAATGTTGCTATGCATATTTGTTAGACACGTAAAAGTATCCTAATTGCCAAGAGAATCATATTGCATCTACATGGTTTCTTATGTTTCGTTTCTCTCCAAATCCATTTGCAGAAATCTGTAAAATATTCTGACAACATAGCCTTTCAGTTTCCATTAGTAAATATGCTTGGTTTATAAATGATATTTTTCATCGCGCTAAATACTACGGCATAGTAGGGTAACAAATTAGGTTTCATTCCAGTGCTAGATACAAAGTTGAAAGGAATGGAGGGCCCAAATATCATGGCCTATTGTTACTTATGCCACTTTTTTTGTCCTCTTCTAGTTAGAACACTGTTGTTGTTATAACAGGCATTAAATGACAATATACTGTGTCCCAGTGTTTCGTGGAGAAAAAGCTATATGCAGTGGTTTTGTCATGCTCTAAATATTATTTACTACTAGCTTCAAAGCCCCTTCCTAAGAATGGGCCTTGAAAGAGTCCCCTCCCCTGGCCCCTGGCCAGGCAGCTTAAGGAGGCTTTGGGCTGCAGCTCGCAGCTTCATAAAGTGGGCAGGCAGGGGCTGGCCATCTTGTTAGCAAGCCCGGGACAGAGCTCCTTAGCAGGCAGTCAGCAGGTCTGGAGGCCCTCATTAGCAGGCTATACTTAGCAGAACAAGAGGCCCTTGTTAGCAGGCCCTCCACCACAACCCTTTGCCCAGGGCCCTTTCCCCTTATCTGCTGCTGGCTCCGGACACTGAGGTGTATCTGAGGGCAAAGAAGCTAGAGTCCAGGGGCAGAGGGTGGGAGCTGCAGGGGCAGGGCCAATCAGGGTGCAGCCTGGTTGCACCCAGATTGGCCCTATTCAAGCTTGGACAGCTGGACATGTTCCACCCCCCCCCCCCAGGCTGTTTCACAAATATATAGAGGAACCATGGATAAGGATTGGCTTAAAAAGGTAAAGGTATCCCCTGTGCAAGCACCAGGTCATGCCTGACCCTTGGGGGGATGCTCTCCAGCGTTTTCATGGCAGAGTCAATACGGGGTTTGCCAGTGCCTTCCCCAGTCATTACCTTCCCCTCCCCAGCAAGATGGGTACCTTGGAAGGATGGAAGGCTGAGTCAACCCTGAGCCGGCTGCTGGGATTGAACTCCCAATCTCATGGGCAGAGCTTTCAGACAGCCTTTCAGCCACTTACCACTCTGCGCCACAAGAGGCTCAGATAAGGATTGTTAATTCAATGTATTAGATTTCAGGGGTGTGTGTATTTTTAATATAAATATGGAACTGTTCTCACATATGAGCAGCTTCTGGTAAAGTATGATCTTCTAAGAGTAAGTTGTACGTGTTTTGTGCTAACACAGCTTCTCCACGCTTTGGAATGGTAGGAACTTCTCCGTTCTCAGAGTTATCAGGACTTCTGGAAAAAGGTGGTCCTAAAATAGAGCATTAGAAGAGTCCTGTTATGTTTAAAAAGAGACAGTTGTCATGATAATATAGATCTACGCCCCCCCCGGGATTCGGGATTGGGACCTGAAGTAAACATCATCAGGACCTCCTCTCCACCCGCCAGTAGTGGGAGGGGGGGAAGTTGAGTTGCCGATCTTCGCCATGCTGGTAATGTTGGTAATGTTATTATTGTCTTTTAATGGGGATTTTAGGATGTTGTAACCCGCCATGAGCCGCAAGGGAGTGGCGGGAAATAAATATAATAATAGTGAACCATGAAAACTTTTAACCTCTATTGAGAAAACAGTGATCTTCCACTTGGATTGGAAAGAGGCTTTATTTCCCTGTTCTAAAAGGAAAGTTCTACCAACATAGAATCAGGTCTTTGCAAAAATTATTTCCCTGATATACAACACAAGCCTAGGGTTTCTATAACAAGCCAAGATTCTAGCTGTGTTGGGGAATGCCACCATGACACTGAACAGGGAAGCTAGGAGTACTTTCTTCTGTGCTTCCCCTCCCCAAAAAAAAATACAAAGAGGGGTGTGATTTGTTCCCTCAAATCTTCCTAAAATGTATTTCCAATGAGTTGAATCCAAGCCTTTTGTAAATGGTACAAGTGCGCAGAAAGGACTTTGCCAACTTCCCTCTCCTACTTCAGCCACTTGCATCCCCCTACTCCCAAACATGCCATAGTGCAGCTGCAGTGCAGAGGCTGCCATCAATAGCTGTCCTGGCCCCTCATAATTGTCTGAGCCTCCATTCCATTCATAGATCAAGAGGGACATTGCTTTTTGTTTTTATCCAGTGTAGCAAAATAGAATGTTCCAGTTTTCATTCATTCATTCATTCATTCATGCATTCATTCATTTATTCATTTATTTGGATTTTTATATTGCCCATTCTTCACAGCTCTGGGCGGTTTACATGGAACATTATGAAATTTTTACATGGAACATTATAATTTAATCTATAACATACAGTTTCAATACAACATCATAACAACCAAGTAACAATTTATAACACAACATAAATAACAACACTGGGGAGATCAAATTTGTTCAGTCATGGCTAGCTCCCAAACACCGAGCTCAACTAAGGATACAGTAACACCAAAGGGAGACCCAAGGGGGTGGGGAATCCCAATAATAAGGAGAAGAAGCAGAGACAGCGGTGGGGGGAGGCTGGACAATAGAAGGGGCTTGAGAAATGTTTCATACAGATTCCAAAATAACTGGACAAAATAAGTTCAAGTTTCAAAGATATTTATTGTACCAGCCAGCATGGTGTAGTTAAGAGTGGTGGCCTCTAATCCGGAGAGCCCAATTTGATTCTCCACTCCTCCACATGCCGCCAGCTGGGTGACCTTGGGCTCATCACAGCTCTGATAGTGCTGTTCTGACCAAGCATTCCTGTCATACCTCTCTCAGCCTCATCTACCTTATAGGGTGACTGTTGGGAGAGGAAAGGAAGGCATTTGTAAGCCACTTTGAGACTTTTGGGCAGTGAAAAGCAAGGTATAAACTGTTTTACTACTATGTTCAGTATTGACCGATTATGCATGGCGATGGCTGCGCTGGGCTGCCACCAGTTTCTCACTGCCCCGCCACTTCCTGTGTATGCACGGGGGACTAAATTCTCTGATATACACAGTCCACCTTAGAGTTGTGTTTGTGCATGCACATCTCTGGGGCTGGAAGGTTCCACTGCACCTTGCCGCCATGGCAGGGGGGCCATGGGCACAGGGGTCGCACAGCAGGATGCTGGGATAGTAGCATGCCACTATCCCACCATTAAGGGGGGGTGTAGAAATGCTCCATTTGGCTCTGAAGCACCGTGAAGCTGAACAGGACATTTTGTGTCCCTGTGGGAAGAAAGGGAATGCTCTGCAAAAAAGGCAATGCCATCAGAGGCCCTAAAGCGGGCCAGGGCTAGGAGGGAGCCCAGATGGTGCTTGCATCGTGCATAAATGCGGATTAGCCCTCCCTGTCATGCAGGCACTGGCTCGGTCTTCTCTGCCCATGCATAATCAATCATAGTGTGGCATACTCCTTCAAACTTGACAACCTTTGACTAAACCTTGCTTGTTCTAGTTGCCTATATTTAAAAAATTGCTCAGAAGGGGAAGAAATTGAGAAAGCATGTAGAGAGCTAATTTATTCCTGCAGTATGTATGAGAGTACTTGGTCAAACTAGACAAATCACTGGATCTGAGCACATTTCAAAAAAGGGGAAATGACCATGTGGTATCCCAGTTCAGATGAGGGTTTCAGCCCAGGGGAGAGGAAGAATTTAACATTTCCCCAGTGCATTTTTGGCACTTAAAGCTGATACATTTCCTCCAGTACTGTTAGCCTGTGGAGAGAGGGTAAACTTCTTATTCCCCTGAGCCTGTGTTCATTTAGTGCTTCTTGCCGTTGCTGATACCTTTCTTTCTAGAAAGCTGCAGGGAAATCTATTTATGGGTCTTGCAGCATTGTAGTTGTGTTGGCCCATTCCTGCTTGCTTGAATATTTTATCTGCTCTACTGGCCAGATTTTAACTTGTTTGAGAGGCAGTAATAACAATTAACAATTTTGGAATTTGCCTTTTTGCATGCAAATATAGATTGGACCAGGAGAGGGCAATCTGATCAGCATTATTATTTAATAGATTCATTCTGCTCTTTGGACATTGATGTAGCCAGATCATGGCACTTTACATATCTGCCTAGTATCAAACAGGAATTCTGGCTCTTTTAACCTATACAGAAAGTATTTAACTCAAGAAAATATACATGATTCATTCCTGATCACTGGGTTCATGCAGAAATACCCTAGCAATAGAATAAAACTGATCTGCAATTTGTTCTTGGAATGTGAGAATGTGTTTCCTTTCTTTTGATTCCCCAAGAAGTTCATTGATTAACAAATCTTGAATGCCAGAAGGTTCTCATCATTTGTTTTTTTTTAGATTCAAGGATGCAGAATAAGTTTCCCTCACTTATATCAAATCTTTATGTATCAGTTGTTTAAATCAAAAGATGAGCAGCTACTGGGAGGAATTCTAATTGTCATGAATGTTCCCCTGTTGGAAACCTGTTGAGAAGATCCACCCAGAATTTGTCTATATGACCTAGGCTGAACTGTCATCTGAATCCAGTTGCTAAAAGAAAAGGGGGAAAAGACATGGCACAGCATGTGTACTTCCCCACTACCCCGGACTCCTATGACTGTCCTATTTCATAAACAGACAGTGAAATCTATATCAGAAGAAATTATATATGGGTGTATAAAAATCTATTGATGGATGTGTACAGAGAACCTGATATAGAAGCATAACAATCTTCATTGCAGCTATCACATGAGGCCTATTTCCTGCTTTACAGAGAATCGTGGCAAAATAATAGTTTTTTTGCTCTCTGGAGCAGCCTTTCTCAACTTTCTTACCATTAAGAAACCACTGAAAAATTCTTCAGGCTTCAAGAAATCCCAGAAGTGGCACGATCATGCAGAATATGGTTGGGAAGTATAGCTGTGTAGCCCCCCCCCCCCGATTCCCCCCTTTCCACATCCTCCAGGTCTATCATTGGCCATTTTAGGAGGGGGGGAACAAGTTGACATGACCACATATGGTCATATCACCTGAAAATGTTTAACAAATTTAAAAAATAGAATTAATTAACTCCCACCCATCCGGGAAACCAAGGGCTGTTAAAAAAAAAACCTGGGTTTAATGAAACATTGCTTGAGAAAGCTTGCTGTAGAGTATGAGCCTGGAAACAGGCTTCTTAGAACTCCTGAATAGCATCATGGATGCATAAAGCACCTCTTCATAGTCTACAAGGTGTTATGTTTTACTTTCACCAGTTAACCTGCTTTCTAAGGAATACACAACAGTTTTTCATGGCAGGTTGACTGCAAAGTTATTTCCCCTCTTACAGTATCCATAGAATTTAACAGGATTGTGCAGAGGTTTACAGATCCAGGAATGATAATTCCACATATTGCTCAGTTTTATGAGGTGAATATTGAGAGAAGGCAACTCCTTGCTGCCACTCTTCCACCTCAAAGATCGGTTTGAAGGTGGCTTCCAATCTTGTGCTCAATTGCTGTACTGGGAGATGGAGTATTACAATACCACCACCCGCTTTCTAGCTGCCTAGACATCCTGGCCTCATTCCCATCCCCCAGAATACTACTTGAGCACTGACTCATTTTTTCCATCTTCACATTCATCTGTATTTCAAGCTCATGTAATTGGCTATTGAGAAAAACAATTATTTCATCTCTCCCGTAGTGATCACACTGGTGAGCTAAATATTTACATTTTTACCACACCTGAAAACTGACAAGGAGAAGTTGTGAGACTAAATCATCATTCCAGAGGTAAATGGTATAATAAATTTAGAGCATATTAAAATGTTTGCCCTTGAAGTCCTATTCTTGAACATAATATTAATTGTATGTTATTTACTCTATGAATCAAGGCTACCTAGTATCAAGAGCCAAGAGGGAGAGAAGATGGTAAGTTTTAGAAGGATAAGGAAATATTGAGCTGGTTGAAAGAAAGTCGCACATGTCTTTAATTCTCAAGCACCGATTTAATGTGTAGATTGTAAAAGGCACACATTCAGGTTTTCCTTTGTCTCTCCTGTTTTATTTCCAATTCACAACACTCCATACTTTTCCTTTCATCTCAGCTTGTTTTGCTTCATCTTCTTTTGTTCTCCCAGCTATATTCTTCCTGTGCCAGATTTTTAGTTTTCACTGGTTTTGCCTGTAGTATGCTAACGTGCACATAAACACATTTTGTAGTTGTTCTCCAATGTACAGTAGGTATGTAGTGGCTGACAGGCTACTCTGTTTTCTAGACTTCCCACTCACCGAGCTTGGGTAAAGGAAATTATACACTGGGAAAGCAAGAAGATATGCCTGTCTGTATCAGTTTGGGAAAGGGGCGTGTGCGCATGCTAAAATAATACATGAATTGTTGCATTTTTAAAAATTTGCCCTGCTCTTCATTGTGAACCTCTTTCCATTCTGTGCAAGAAGTACACAATGTCCTCTATATGTTTCTTATTGGTTTTCTATTAACACATGTTACAACACAGAATTTTTTTTCTTTTCCAGCTTCCTGAACTTGGGTAACTTTGCAAGGAAATCATTTTTAATTAGATTGGAGCACAACATCAACAGCAAATTAACAGTATAAACATATTTTGCACTGGCACCTTTTTGCCTTTAAGCTAAGTGTCTGTCTCGTGAGGAGAAAATAAATCAAAGAAGACTTTTGTACTTTGGCAGAGAAATACAGTATCATGTATTGGAAGGAATGATGCTGCTTTAATTCAGTGTAATTCTGTAAACTAATGTTTTAATCAAAGGAAAAATGAATATTCTGCAGTTGTATATTTTTAAGGATTAATATTGGTTGGATTATTTCCCCCGTAGTATTTTCAGGTTCAAAGGTTCCTCCCGCCCCCTACCCTCTGGTAACTTTCTGTGCTTCTAGTATAATTCCACCACAGTACTTGATATCTGACTACTTATACTTTGGCTACCCAGTCGGTTTGTGACGTCAGACTTTATATACTGAGTAAGAGATAAGAGATTTCCACAAAATGGAGAGGAAGTGGCTTAAGAGAAGGACATTGCAGGTGTATTCAGCCCTTGCACATAAGCTTGCACCTGAGCCTGAATCTGAGGCAGAAGTAGCTTGAATTTTGCATTCTGTGCAGAAGTAAATGGGAAACAAATGCTTAGCATAGCTGGCAACAGAGCAAATACTGATGAGTGTGTAAATCAAAGGGCAAGATTCAGGCCACAATTTTCCATCAAAGCTAATGCTAAACTGGAAAGACTGTTCATGGAACACCAACAGGGAGCATATCTGTACTGTGCTGATTAAGTTCTGATCACTGGCTAAGCTGATGGAAACATTTCATCTCAAGAACTTTCCAGGAAATAACATGAAAAGTCTGACCTCCCTACTTAATGCGCCCTATTTATTTATTTATTTATTTATTGCTTTTTAATTTTTTAATGTTATTTATTACTCATGTTCCCCTGAAGGCTCAAGGCAAGTTACAACATAGAATAAAATCCCAATAAAACCCCTAAAAACATACAAAAAAATACAAACACATACAATCAAAACCCCAATTCGGGGATAAGATGTGGTGGTAAAATATATCACATACTAATAATCAACCAAAAAAAACAATTCTAGAGGGAAGGGTGAAAGAGGTTACTGTTGAAATGCGCTACTGCCACTCTTATAGAGGAGTGCCTTGATCTTCCTTGCTGCCTGGCCTCAACCAAAGACTTGATATACTGACAAACATCACCACCAATGATCAAAGGATGCCATTTAATGGGCCCTTCTCTCTCTAAAGAGAAAGAGGTGGCCTGTCTGAAATTGCAAGCAGTAATTCTAATGTCAGTAATTTTACAAATTTTATGGTTTTATTGATTTTATATAATTTTATGTTTTATTTAGAACTGTTGTGAGCCACCCTGAACCCACTGAGCAAGGGTGGCAGACAAACAGAAAAATAAAATAAATATTGCCCAGGAAACTGCTGCTAGAATGTTCCCAGACAAAGTTAGGAACTCAGCTGGGGAGGGGTGGCTGCAAAGAAAACTGCTCAGTACAGTGTAAGACCTATGTTAACAAGAACTATTTAGGCAATATAATCAGTACCTTGCATTGCATGTAACTGAGTACTTTGACTCCAAGTTAGTTCTTCTGCCTATCATGTTGGACTTCTAATGACTTTTCCATGCAGCCATTAAATATGAAAGTGGAAGTGACACCAATTGTGTTTCATTCCCAAAAGGAGTGACACATTGTCTGTACATGGCATGTTTGCTCATTCCAGTCTATTTTATTGGCTGTTACTGGGCAGGGAAATGCATGATGTAATAATCACACATATTTCAGAAACTAAACAGTATCACCGGAAGGAAGGCACCAGCATTTGGTGTCACTCTATCTATATAGTGCAATGTGGAAACCCTCAAAAACATAACCTTTCTTGTTTTATAACTTTATTCACATTATACAAATGCCCTCCTGAACAGTTTCCTTATTTATTTTCTGTGGGATCCTTTCTGACAGTATAAAAATGCCTCCAGAACAGTTTGATACTCTACTTGCTCCCTAGTCCATGCCAATGATACATTGTGGCAATTCATGGTATGGTCTGCTTTTTGTCTTATCTAGTTCAGTCATTAAGGTTGCAATCCTAAGCACACTTGAGTTCAATAGGACTTGTTCTAAGCACATGTGCTTAGGACTGATTGGTAAAGTAGAGCGGGTTTAGTCAGATGCAGTGCTGATCTAATCAAATTAGTACATATAAACTAGCAGCCCTGAAGTTAAGCCCAGTAAAAGTGATTTTTGGTTGCCAAATTGGTGACAATTCATTAATGCAGGTCAGTCCTGATTAGCCCACTGCATGACAGTAGCCTAGGTAATACAGCAGCATGAAAGATATCTCTGCTGGTGTCAGTGGCATGGAATACTCTTTAAAAGTGTACCTAGTTGCAGGTAGTTCATTTTGGGCATGATTTTGAGCACCATGCTGACCATCAAGGCATCTGCTCCTCTGGCTTCATTCCATTTAAATTCACTATAAAAGTTATGGGAAGGGTGTTAAGCATAGTAGTAAAATAAACTGAGGGTTTTAAGATAAGTGGAACATATTAGTGATCACCTACTATTTAGAATAACCATTATCCCTGTGTAGATAATCAGGTGCTTTTACTTGAAAAAAAATATTCATTTCATCCATATATAGCTAAAAATGCTCCTCATAAAAGGACATGTTCCATACTGGAATCATTAGCACTTTGAGTTTTTCTTCAAAAGACCTGTGAGGATTACAACTCTGTTCAACTGCTGTAGGTATAATCCTCACGCAGAAAGAAACAACAACGCCTGGCAATAGTAGCCACTATGTCCCATAACAAGTAACTCCACCCCAGAAAGAAATGATTAAGAAACATAATTCAAAGAATAAGATGTGCTGGTACATGTTGAAGTGCATCATTCAGCCACAGCATACAGAACATTTATATTGGTGTCTCCAGAGACAACTAATTTTTACTAAATGCTTCAGACTGGCAGGCAGGCAGAAAATAAATATGTGTTGCTGCTTCTAGTATAGCAATGCAGTCAAGGTGCCCCTGTTGAATTTCTGCCTGTCCTAACAGTTGTTAAGGGTCCCCTGAAGAAAACAAAAATTGTCTGCCCCAGTTTTCATAAATAAATTCTGTGTTGCAAGCATTTATTCATACCACAGTGTGGCATTACAATTACTAAAGCTTTAGTAGGGTACCTTTCCTCATCCTTATCCATGGTTCCTCTATGTATTTGTGAAACAGCCTGGTGGGTGGAACGTGTCTGGCTGTCCAAGTTGGAATAGGGCCAATCAGGATGCAGCCAGCTGCACCCTGATTGGCCCTGCCCCTGCAGCTCCCGCCCTCCATGCCTGGACTCTAGCCTCTTTGCTCTCAGATGCCCTCAGTGCCTGAAGCCAGCAGCAGATAAGGGGAGAGGGCCCTGGGTAAATGTTCATGGTGGAGGGCCTGCTAATGAGGGCCTCTTTGCCTGCTAGACTGGCCCAGCTAATGAGGGCCTCCCGGCCAGCTAAGCAGGGCCTGCTAACAAGGGCCTCCTGGCCTGCTGACTGCCTGTTAAGAAGCTCTGTCCCAAGCCTGCGAATGAGCTGGCCAGCCCCCACCCTTAAGCTGCCTGGCCGGGGGCCAGGAGAGGGGACCCTTTCAAGGCCCATTCTTAAGAATGGGCTTTGAAGCTAGTGTTTAAATATTTTTGTATGGGTTAAGTGTCATCAGCTTGCTTCCAACTTATGACAACCCTGTGAAATAATGTTCTTCCAAACATCTTACCACTAACGACCTTACTTAGGTCACAAAAACTGAGGGCGATGGCTTCCTTTATTGAGTCAATCCACCTTATATTGGGGCTTCCTTTCTTCCTTCTGCCTTCAACTTTCCCTACCATTATTATATTTAATTATTTATTTAGCATTTATTATTTGTATCCTGCTTTTAAGATTCAAAGAACTCTTGCAGTTCCAAGTGCTGTAAAAACAATTAAAACCCAGCCGTTTTAACTATCGGATATTGTATCACACAATGATAATGTAGTCATTATGGTGTGCCATATGCAGATGATTGTATCCTTCTAATCATTAGTCTCTCTACACTCAGTACTAATCAGAGGGTGCTGTTGTTTCAGATATGAGCACTCTCACACTGCAATTTGTGTATTTGGTGGATTGTTCTGGATTTTTCTGCTTCAGTCCATTTAGTATGAGATCATGGTGGTTGCATTTGGATGAAGTGTGTCTTTATCATGACAGATAACTTTATCCCCAGGCCCTCTGCTTCCAGCACTTCTTCCTAGATATCTGTAGGGGCCTTCATAGCCTTCTGATATCCCACAAATGTCCATTCTGGCAAACACTGATATAGATGCTCCATATATCACCATCGCACCCACATCCCATCCCACCCATCAGGATGTTTTTCTTGTGGTTGTCATGACACCTGATTGCTGAATGCTGATGATTTTTTGTGGTTCACAGTTTGAGAACACCCTTTCCCTTTCTGTCTGCATCACAGTATGCCAACATATTTATACCTAACTTAGAAAAAATACTACTCATATGTCCTATCCTGTCTCCAAGTACCTCCCCTCTACTTGAGATATATCACACATTGACATTGCAAAGCTTCTGAAACACTCTGCCCTGTTTGTGAAATTGGTGGAGCTAATTCTCAATAGCAGATATTTGGTATCTCCATAATGAAAAATGTGCCTTTGACAAAAGACTCTAATTTCAACCGAATATGTGAGAAGTCAAGTGACTCATGCAGTGTTTCATGACTGGGGAAATTCCTTTATCTAAGAAGGCCTTATGCTGGGGAAATTCCTTTATCTAAGAATTATTCTATTATCTGCTTACCATACCATTTTGAGCAGATATTTACTGAACCCTGATAATGAGTCCCATAAAACAGAAACTGTATAATAACATTAAGTGAAATATAGAGTTGCTTACACTTTGTGATAAATGGGCATCAGGTTAGGGAGGCTGCAACTCCTTGGGAAAACAGCCTTAATCCGTATTGCCCCCCTACAGATATAAATATGTCTCAAGAATAAAGGCCTTACTCTTGACGCTTGTTTCATTTCCACAACAGCCTTGATTCTTATACTGGTTGGTTTTCAACATAATGAGGATCTTCTTATATGGGCTCTATTGACTGTGTCCTTAGAGATCAACAGGGTGGGGATAAAAGATGTTGGTGCCAGGGCTGGCATCATTCATGTATCAAACCCAGAAAACTTGTGTCTGGGATGCCAGCCAGGAGTTATTCAGCCTGACTTGGTACAAAACAACGAGGCCTTTAATAGCAAACATTTAATAAAGAAGAAAACCCTTTCAGTGCTAGAAAGGACTGAATTTCCTCTTATCCTCCTGCCTTGCTTTCAGTTTGCCTTAACTTATAGCTGTTGTATATCATCACACCACAAAATATTATATGATGCTTCAGTGTGGTCTACACAAAAAGGAAGCCACAAGCTAGCAGGATTTTCAAGTGAGGGTTAAGATTTTATTTTCATGGTTGTTCAATAAACCTCTTTGCCTCAGTGCTTGTTGTACAGACCTTTATGAAGTATGTATCAGGTACACATCAGATCTATCCCAATCCTTCCAGGTGGAATTTTAGTCCAGATTCTGAAAAGACTGCTCTCATTTGTCTGGAATCTGTACATGCGGTGTTGAAAGCCAGGGTAAGGCAAAAGGAAGATCACAAACAGTGGACCACTTGCTGGTTTCTGTTAGACCACCTGTGGCTGCTCCAAAGACAGCTATTCTCCATGGTCCTTCTTTTGATTCAGTAAGACCCTTCTATGTTCTAAGAGTGGGCAGAAGGTCATTCAGAGTGACCAGTCATTCTTCAAGCATGTAAAAGCAGCTCTCTACCAGTCTTCCTGGGCTGATGTAATCACTTTTTGATTCTTCCCATTGAAACTTCCGCAGCAGATTCTCTCCTTTTTAAATTTCATGTGAAGGAGGTGCACACAGACCTTTGCTCTGAATGGGAAAACAACATTTTCACAACTGCCTCTTCTCCTCTTCACACATGCACATATGCACTACTGTTCTAGACAAGAAAGGAGTAAGCTTATTCTTTCCCCCTGTATCAAAGCCTGCGTATGTTATCCCTGCAGGGTAAATTACAATTTGGAGAGGTGATAGTGGTTTGTGTTGCAAAGACTAAAAGAAAAGTTTCCTCACCCAAACACTATAGACCTGCTCTGAAACACTGTAATTTTTGTATAAGATGTTATGTTGTGACTACTTCACCTACTGAGCTACCATTTCGTGATTGTTAGGTCCCAAGGCTCTTGAAAAGAGCTACGTTTCAGAAATATAAAATCTGCCCTCCCCTGTCCTAAAGCAAGAATGAATTATTAGTTATTAATGACTAGTAGCCAGCCAGCTTGGTATTGTGGTTAAGAGTGAATGCCTCTAATCTGGAGAGCTGGGTTTGATTCCCTGCTCCTCCACATGCATCCAGCTGGGTGACCTTAGAGTAGTCACAGTCCTGTTAAAGCTATTCTCTTAGAGATCTCCCAGCTCCACCTACCTCACAGGGTGTCTGTTGTGGGGGGGGGGGGGGAGGAAGGGAAGGTAATTGTGAGCCACTTTGAGACTTTTTCAGACAGTGAAAAGCAGAGTATAAAGAACAACTCTTCTAATGATCCCAACCTTGTTATATTGAGATATATAAGATTGTATATATGTGATATCATTTTGTACTAGAGGCAATACCCACTGTATTGGGGGTATTGGGGTGGGAAGAGGAAGGGTGTCCAGCCTGCAAGGGCATGGGGGTGAGGGGTGTTGTGTGTGGGATGTGGTAGCCTGGTGGCAAATGAGGGCCTTCCTCTCCCCATAACAGACCGCTGGTGAGGGAGGTGGGGCTGAGAGAGCTCTGAGAGAACTGGGAATTGCCTGCAGTCACCCACCAGGCCTCAGGTGACTCAAAGCAGTTTACAATTGCTTTCCCTTCCTCTCCCTATAACAGACACCCTGGGAGGGAGGAGGGGCTGAGAAAGCTCTCCAGTTTAGAGGCTGCTGTTCTTTAACGGTTACCACACAATGGCTCTCAAAAACTAACGCTAGAGTTGCTCTTCTCCTTCCCCCAGCTGTTTCGTCCTGCTGAAATACATCCAATATTTGGCAAGGAATCTTCAAGTCACCCCCAACCAGAGGGATTCCTCTTCAGAAATCAGAAGCTGGGCGAAAAAGAGGCTAAAGATGTCGTCCTGAGAGGGTGGCAGGGCATCTGCTCTGCTATCTCTGAAGCCTGACAGGGGTCAATTGCGCAAGCAATTGGCAGAAAAGAGGAGGGGTACGCAAACCCCACCTCACCTTTCTACCCAGGAAGTTCTTGGGGCCGTCTCCAATCCTTTAGGGAGTATATCTCCCTGGATTATAGGCTGTCAGCGTTCCAGGTCCAGAGGACGACTGCCATTTTCTATCTCGGACTTTCTTTTCTTTCTTTAATTTTAAAGTATCTGCTTCAACCCTACACGATGATTTACCACAAATGAACGTTTTGAACTGAGGGGAGGACATCGGCTGAGTTCCAAAACATCATTTACTGCAAGTATCTCTCGTTTTTTTTTTCTCCGTCTCTCTTCCTGCATCAAAGCCCTTTGTTTCCCCCCTCCTCTTACTCTGCTCTGCCCGAAGCCACCTCGTTATGAGGCAGGCTAATTCTCCTAACTAAGCAGAAGAAGGACTCAAATCAACTCGAATTAATTGGCAAAAGCTCTTATTGTAATTGTTTTGGTTTTCGGAGATAAGAGATAAGAGCTGTGAATGGGAAGATCTCACGAGAACTCTGTGCCAGCACGAGAATATCTGCCTTAACTGACTTCAATACGTCATATGCCAGAGGATAAAACAGAGGACCTCTACTGGCCACTTGTAAAATTGTTTGAGGCCGTTTTTTTTTTAAAGTCAAAAACATGTCTATGTTAAAAAGATTGGCTCATCTAATAGAGATACAAACCCAAGATTTCCAAGTATTTATAGATGGATTGGTCAAAAATATCTCCAAGGAGATCCAAGATGGCAAGGAAGAAGTCTCCAATAGGAATGATGGATCAATAACAGTGGCTGATGACAGCTTTAAACAAGGTGGAAAACCAACAGCAGAAGAGAAATCTGAAATTCATATCTTCAAGGAGATCCAAGATGCCAAGGAAGAAGTCTTTAACAGGAATGATGGATCAATAACAGTGGCTGATGACAGCTCTAAACAAGGTGGAAAACCAACAGTAGAAGAGAAATCTGAAATTCTGGAGACGGAAAATGGGATGCCGGAGTTCTGCGGCCCAGATAAGGACACCCTTTTTAAAAAGACATACAGCCATCTCAAAGCAACAGTGTACAAAAATCAATCAAAAGAAATATGGATCTGCAGTGAAAGTAACCGATTTAAAGGAGCTCTTTGGGGAAAAAATTGTATTGATACTGGAGTCCAGGAGGTGCAACGGCCTCAAGATTTATCGATGCATATTCTGCGGGAAAGAGTACAACTGCACTTTCTACGCCAAAGGCCAATGGGACAGAATATAAGTCTATGGGAACGACAAGATGTAGCAAGCCTTGAGATGAGACCCCCTTAAGAAGACCGAAAGCTCATATTGTTTTATGTTTAATGTTATACTGTATTCTATATTTCTATTTTTATGAAAAAGGGGAAGCAGTGTCTCTTTCTCTCTTGTTTCTTGTTTCTTTTCCTTTGTAGGCATATAGGTAATATAATCATTAGTGTTGGAAATATTAAATGGGGTTCTCCCCCCTTATTTTTTCTTTCTTCTATTAGTGTATTGTTCTAGGGCCAAAGCCTACACTGACCCGTAGAAAATGTTTAATGTTAAGCTTTCAACTGAAATCTGAAAATATACCTGTCAGGATGGCTCTTAGAATGGGACAAGTATAAATTGTTTTGTAGATGTATCAGAATTAAGGATAAGGAGAAGCTATAGAAGACTGAAAGCTTATATTGTTCTATGTTTAATGTTAAGCATTTAATCTAAACCTGGAAATCTTATTATTCTCTGTATTAACAACATATACTGTATCCTACATTGCTATTTTTATGAAAAAGGGGAAGCAGTGCCTTTTTTCTCTCTTGTTTCTTTTCCTTAGTAGGCATATAGGTAATATAATCGTTAGTGCTGGAAATATAAAATGGGGCTTTCCCCCCTTATTTTTTTTTATTGGTGTATTGTTATAGGGCCAAAGCTCATATTGATCTGTAGAAAATGCAAAGCTCTCAACTTATACCTGTCAGGATGGCTCTTAGAATGGGTCAAGTATAAATGGTTTTGTAGATGTATCTGTATTAAGGATAAGGAGAAATTATGAAATCCTTTTGTAATTTTTTTTCTTTGTATATTTTTAAGGCAAAGCCCTACTTTCCTCTCCCTTCATCAGGGTATTGATACAGGGCCAAAACTCATACTGTTCTATAAGAAATGTTTAATGTTAAGCATCTAACTTAAACCTAGAAATATCTGCCAGGATAGCTCTTAGATTGTATCAAGCAGTTAATGTGAGGTCTACGATCTCTCAAGTAAGTTGATTAATAATAACTTTTCTTTTGTATATCTAAACAGGCCTTTTTTTTTAATGTAGTGGAAATGTGGATGGCTCTTAGACTCATGGCTCTTAGAGTTTTGGGCAAAAGTTTATATCACTGTGGAGTCAATGTGGGGTCGTATATTTTCAAATGATGATTATATTTTATTTACTGCTTTTTGTATCAATAACTCGTGTTGCATCCTATATTTCTATCTTTATGAAAATAAAAAAATTATTACAATAAAGAATTCAGAAGCTGGGCCTTAGAGGGCTCTGCCTCCAATTGATTGACTCTCCTTTCCCCACATTCTCATTGGATCTGGTCACCGTCTGATGAAGGGACCCTCACTGAGTCTAGCTTACAGGGTTTTAAAGGCCCCTTCAAGCTTCTTAGGGACATGTTGAGGATGGACAATTTTTATTCTGTAGAGCCCACATTTTTGGTGGCTCCTTGATAGGCAGACCTTCTGTGTAGGAGACATGAAAAAAGTAGACCCCAGCAAGTTCAAGGGGACATGAAGGTACAGAAGTACAGAGGGTGGAGATTATGAAAAGTCCATATTTTAACAGGAAAAGAGCAGGGAATATTTGTTAGAACAGCTTTGGATCCCTAATGGCCCCTCAGACCTGGCTTGTACCTGCAGAACTGAGGCAGCAGAGCCCTGAGAGACGAGACTAGATTAGACCAGTCCAAGCCGAAGGGCCCCCATGCAACCCTGGCAGTTCACCGTGGGATAGGCATCTGAGCAGTCAAGAACTTCAACAAAGTGGCAGAACTGTGAAGAGTTGGTTAGGAGCAGGAGCTGTAATTTGATTGGGCAGCCACTGGACGGACAGTCAATCAGGGGCATACAGGCTCTTACAGGCAACTTGATTGGCCCGTAAAGGGTCATGCCAAACTCCTTCCAGGACCCCTTAACATTTTTATTTTTATATATTCATGGTTACAGATAGTATTATGTTTTTAATACAGTCCACTGAACTTCTGATTCAATCAAAATTATCTGAAAGGGTTTAAAAAACAGTAATATAGTTTTAAGAATTGAACAAATAACTCAACAATGGCAGTATGACTCCACATTAAAAAAAATCATAAAACACAAAATTAAGAATGAGAGCCTCAAAAAAACCACATCACAAACAGAAAACCAGCAGCGTATATTTTAAAAAAACTGGAGGCAGGTACAGATGAAACCATAATCCATAGGAAGAAATGAAAAGCATCATTTTAAATGACTTGAAGTTTTTAATAATGCTACTAATCACTCTGAGCAAGGACTTTTATCCTCTTTAAAAGAAAATATTTACAAAAGCAGCTTTTGAAGCTAGGAGTGTGATGTTTTTTGCATTTCCTGTTTGTGCTTCGCACTGTAGTGCAGCATGCTCTGATCAAAAGGTTTGGGAGCTCTAAAAATATAATTAATAAATAAATGGCACATTTACACAATTAGCTGCAGCTGGCAACATAGTAAAATTAAAGCAGGAAAAAAAAAGCATGGCTACTTCTCACTTGCACAAACTGATAGAAAAATATAGCCCCACAAAATGCATTTATAGGACAAAATGCATTTTGGAACCTATTTTTTATGTTACCATAAGTTAACAAATAGAGAACAGCTATATTTCCTTTTCTCTCTTTTTAAAAAAATGTTTTTTTTTGCTTTGTGGTAGATTAGAATTTAAGCCCACTGTGGCTGCCAGACAGCGGGCGCTAGAAGGAAGCTTCCTGAGCTCAGCTCCCCCGGCAGGCGAGTGGGGCAGAGAGTGGGTGCAGCTTCCCGTGGCCTTGGGAGCATGGCCAGCGATGAGTAAAGACCATGAGCTCTAAGAAGGGTGGGGTAGAGATTGTGTTGGCTTGTAGTGTGTCTCCCTTCCTGTCTTCCTGTCTGTCTCAATCTCCTTTCTGTCTGTTTCTCACTGTCTCTGCATCGATCTATCAATCTCTCTTCCTTGCTCTCTTTCTGTCTGCCTTCCTCCTATCCTTCTACCCAGCCACCCACCAATGCCTGTATCTGCTTTGTCTCTTCCATCCATGGCTGTCTGTTCTAAGTGTCTTACTGTCTGTCCTTCTCCCTGTATTTCTCCCAGCCCTTTAAAACTCCTTCAGTCGTTTGTTCCTTCCTTGTTCTCTGTCCTTCTCTCTCTGGTGTCTGTCTCTATTTCTCTCGCACTGCCTCTATCTCTCCATCTGTGTGTCTCTCTCCGTGTGTTTCTGTCATATATCCTTGTATCCTTCCAGGCAGCCATGCAGCCATCCTTCTTCCTTTATGTTTTCCATCCCTTTATCTCCCTTTCTGTCCCTCCCCCCTTCCTTGCTTCCTTGCTTTTCTCCTTTCTCATTAGTGTTTCCTTTCTGTCTGGTTTTCTCTCCCTCTGCCTCCATCTCTCCATGTCTCTGCGGCCTCCCTCCCTGCTCCAGGCTCATGTCTCATCATGGCCTGCACCACCCCAGCGGCTGAACTCATTGTGGGAAGGTGGGCGATCGGCAAGGAGGGGGACAGGCGTGGGAGGAGGGCGGGCGATCGGCAGAGAAGGGGACGGGCGCAGAGTGGTGTAAAGATTTTGAAGCAAGGATGAGTAACATCTGTGTTCTCAATGGCTGCTTTGCTTTATAGGATGGACCAACGGCCAGAAGTATATTTGGGACATTCACCACACACACTGCACTAAGTAATTCTGAGGGCTTTCCACACAACCGCCAATGTAGCTAATTCTGAGCGATATCGAAAAGCACTGCAATTAATAGTGGCAGGTCTCAGTAATGCACACAGCCATCTTTCTTGGAAAAAAGGCTCTCCCACTAGCACTGTTCTCATAATGCACAAGTTTCCAGTCTCGCCAGAATCGCACCAAAAGAGGCAATATTTTTCCGCACTTCCTCCCTCCCCTGGCCGTCAATCAAACCTGGCAGCCAATGAACTGTTGTGTTTATGCTTCCCTTTAAAAACTGTTTTTTAAAAACCTGAAAACACCTGTAGCAATGCATATTTGTTCATTCAGTGTATCAGAAATACCTTTCTCACTGGCATAGGAGTTGGCACTTAATCGTTTACATGCTCTTAAAGTTAACCCCCCCCCAGGTGCAATTTCTGGCCAAAATTACGGGCAGTGTCAAACAGAGGGCTGTATTGTGCTTGGAAACTTTACAGACAATTGCTTGTGGAGGGATTTCAGCCGAAGAAGCATCTCTTATTCATTGCTTATGCCAATTTAAGGGGGGGAAATGGCAATCGCGACGACGGAAGCTCGGGTGCAAAAGGTTAGGGTGAGACATTCTTGCTACCACTATATTAAGAACGCACATGTCTTTTTTGGATGTGTTGCAGGTTGTTCTCAAGAGTCTAGCGGGGGTTTTTAGGGGGAATCCATTTTTGTGGCTTCCCCAAAAAGTGTTACAATGAAGCAATTTTTGCGGGAGTGTTGCAGATTGTGTACAACGTTGTGAGTAATGTTAAAAAAATAGCGTTAAACAATGGTAAGACTTCAGCAACATTAATGCTGAGCGGAATGGACCTGAGGCTATCACACTCTAATAAAGGAAACCCATTTCACAGTAACAATTCCAAAACAATGGAGAACTCAATGCTCAAGAAAGGTTCCAATTAGAAATGGGATTTCTCTTTCAGAACTTTTGAAAATGCAAGGTGACTGGACAAAATTTCTACTAAATCCAAAATTTGGAAAGGTTACCAAGGATCAAAAATTATTTCAGGGGCTAGATTTAGCCAGTGGGAGACCAGTTGACAGTATTAAAGGCCACACATCATTTTGATGTCTCGTTTATCTGTAAGGACCACATTCACTATCTGTTTCTATAACAGACAGGGCATTTTCACACATTTTCACACACACTAAAAATAGTGTTATGCCAGCTGAATGGCGTAGCGCTAAATATTATCACGCCTCCCAGCCCCTCCTCACCTTTTTGCTGTCTCCCTCTTGTCTGCCATCTTTTCATGCTTCTTACCCTCCACAGTTGCTGTTGGAAATGGCAGAAGAGAGCAACGTGCTTTATACATGACTCTTTTCCACCTGGCAATCAATCCAGGCAACTAATCCCCTTTCTCCATATTTTAAAGATTCCGCGATGCTCACTAATTTTTTAAAATTCATATTTTTCCGTTTAAACACCTATGCATCTAATCATAGATGCACAGTGCATTTTGAATGCCCCTCCTTATGGAATCACGAGTCTTGATACTATAGAAAATTAATCTCATTTCTGATTTGGGGTCGGGGGACTTTAGAGAGGGATGCTTTGTGGTACAATTTCTGGCATCACCCGTTCCAGGATGTTCACCATTTTTTTAAAGACATTCCCATCCTTGGGAACAAGGGAGAAGGAGGTGGGTGTGAGGGCAGGCCGAAGCAGGCGCCTTTAGTGCATTTCTGCCTCCATATCTTCCCTCTTCTGGTTGCCTGCTGGTTGTTCTCCCTTATCTAGTGCTAAATAGTTTGGTGAATCCACTTTATGAGATTCCCCAACTAGCACTTTAAAATGGAGGATATAGCCAGTCAGTTACTGCTCAGACACAGCATGTTGGCAATGTCATATAGAGGGGCTGGAATATAATGACTACGTAAGGTAAACATTTAACTACATTTAATGGGTACAGAAATCCCCACAAAGTGAGGTTTGGTTTTCTGTCTGCCAAATAGTTAAATGCAATTTCTTTTTTGTGTCATAATGATTGGGCCCAATAGAATATTAGCCAGCCTCTGCTCTTTCAGCTCCCACAATGGTTAACTTGCTATAGCACATTTCTGCCAGTTAATGTCATTGCTTATAATTAATCTGGCAAAATTTGAAACAGGCTCGTTCCCCTGGCATTCAGATGGATTATACTGCTGCTTTTAGCTCCATTCAGATATATGCCTTTGAATTTGCTGTGCATTAAGCTCAGGTTTCTAAGAGATGCATAATTTACAGCACAGCCTGTTGTAAAATTGGTTTGCCCTGAAGGCAAGAGTTAGGGAGAGAGGCCAGAAAGTGGGAAATCCTCCAAGAAAACTGAAAGGGGGAGAGACAATGGCAGTGTAACTTTATCAAAAATTATTTCTGTCATTCTTGTGACTGCAAAGAGCAGCTAATGCATATCTTCACTGGCACATTAGAATACCAATACCCACCAGTACCTTCTATTCTGATCCTTCAGCTGGGGATGCAAGGACTATTCACCTCACACAGAGAAGGTAAGTAGATAGGTATCATGCCCTCAAGGCATGATCATAGCAGATATTTCTCTGTAATATATGGTTATTAAATATTGGCTGAGGGTAAGAATACACAGCGTAAAAAGGGATAAAAGCCATGCAAGTAATGCTCTGATGACATTAACAGGGAACACAGCCATTACTACTGCTCACCAAACATTCTTAACTCCTTTTTATTTTCAAGGTCAAGCATAATTCACTGCAACTCCCTTCAATACCTCACCTAGCCCAACCCCTACCAATGCAGGAAATTCACCCCTTCACTCCCCCAGTAACCCCAACTGTATGCATAGAGGAAGGCAAAAAACCTCCCTGGCCAATCAGACTTAGAGGAAAATTCTTCCCTGACCCTAACAAGCCAGCTTGGTGTAGTGGTTAAGAGTGGTATCCTCTAATCTGGAGAGCTAAGTGTGTTTACTCCCTCCTCCACATGCAGCCAGCTGAGTTACCTTTTAGAGTTACCTTTTTACCTCTATCAGAGCTCACTCTGCCCCATCTACCTCACAGGGTGTCTGTTTTGAGAAGAGGAAGGGAAGGTAATTGTAAGCTGCTTTGGGTAGTGAAAAGTGCGGTATAAAAACCGACTCTTCTTCTCAAAGTAGTAATCAGTGTTACCCTGAGCATGTATGAAAAGGCCACAAGAGCTGAGCACTGACTCACCCCTTCCCACCGTCCCTCTCAACTTCTGCCTAAATTCACAGAATTAGCTATACTCATAACCTTAACTGGTACTTCAGAACTCAAACACTTCCAAAGAGGGAGAGTCCACCGCCTTCTAAGGAAGTCTGTTCCACTGAGAAATCATGTTGTGATTCTTCCCACAGTTTAGTTGAAAATGCCTCTGATTTAATTTCAGTTAATTGGTTCTGGTTCAACCTTCGAGAACAACAGAAAGCATTTCTGCTTCATCCTCTATGTAAAGGTAAAAGGTATCCCCTGTGCAAGCACTGGGTCATGTCTGACCCTTGGGGTGACGCCCTCCAGCGTTTTCATGGCAGACTCAATACGGGGTGGTTTGCCAGTGCCTTCCCCAGTCATGACCGTTTACCCCCCAGCAAGCTGGGTACTCATTTTACCGACCTCGGAAGGATGGAAGGCTGAGTCAACCTTGAGCCGGCTGCTGGGACTGAACTCCCAGCCTCATGGGCAAAGCTTTCAGACGGCTGCCTTACCACTCTGCGCCACAAGAGGCTCTTATGTAACAGCCCCTCTATGTAACAGCTCCTCTATGTAACAGCCCCTCAAATACTTGAAGAAGGCTAGCAGATCACCGTTCAGTTGTCTCCTCTTTAGCCTAAATATACCCAGCTCCTTCAACACTGCCTCAAAGGATGTGGTCTCCAGACCCCTCACCATCTTCATTGACCTCCTCTGGACATGTTCTAGCTTGTCAAGACCCTTCCTAAACTGTTGTGACCAAAACTAAATGCAATACTTCAAGTGAGATCTAACCAAAGCATAGTGAAATGCTGCCATCATTTTGTGTGATCCAGATACTATACTTCTATTGATGCAGCCCAAAATAGGCATTTGCCTTTTGCACTACCCCGTCACACTGTTGACTCACATTTAGTGTATGGCCTACTTAGATCCCTAGATCAGGGTGTCAAATATATGGCCCATGTACTGGAACCAGTCTGTCAAGGGCCTATTTCTGGCTCAAAAGCAAGACTCTCTCCTTCCTTCCCTGGCACTGCTGCTGTGTTGCAGTTTGTCTCCCTCAATTGGGCAGACAACTACAGAAGGTCAAACCTCTTTCTTTCCATCAGCTGAGATCTCCTCTCCCATTCTCCTGAGATGGATAGGCAGGAAGGTGAGGAAAGGAGAAGAAGGGAGGAGAGAAAGAACAAAATTTGAGTTCAGTGGCATCTTTAAGTTTCATTCAAGATGAATTGTCTGTGGGTTCAGTAAACACGGACCAGGAAGTTCTTCCAATCAAACAGCTATTTATTCTCTGGCTTGTCAATCACAGCAAGCCACCAATCATAGCACAGCAGTACTCTCATGGACTGAAACTCCCCCCCACTCACCCACACGCATGAAATTCTGTGTAGCTATGCAGTAATGCCACAACACAGATGCATTTTAAAAAATAAAAACCAGCACTGCCACATTGATAAACACCAAAACGATACTGCATCCCCCCCCCCTTTTTTGAGATTTGTATTTTTTTGGGGGGGGGGACTTTATTTCTGTCTGGGTGGATTTCTGAGATGCTGAACATGATCTTTGGAGCCCAAAAATACATTTTGTGTTGATGGTCAGGTTAAAAATAAGGTGCTCAGATCCCTGTATGATTGGGAGAAGGATGCTTGATCACCCTCGCCACCCTCTTCTTTCCCAGCTCATTCCCCACCTCCAGAAAACAGAATAAGGGCTGCGTTTTGCCTGCCTGATTCCAAAACAGCCACTTTAAAGAAGATTTTATTTTACCTTTGACAATGTAGCTTTGCGGACGGTGCCATTAAAAAAAGAACATTACTCTGAATAGGAAATGGAGAGGGGAGGGCAGGTGCAAGGTCAGGACAAAGCTGTGCATTTCCTCCTCCATATGGGCTTATCCTGGATTGCTCACCGATGGGACGTGCATTCCCAAAATCACGAGTTAAAAATGGCCAAAACTCAACCCAGCTACTGAACAGCCTCAGGATGCAGACAACGTCATGTGGAGAAGCCAACATCTGAATGCTTCCAGGAACAGATTCCTCATGTGGAAATGGTCTAGATTTCTCTGTCCCTATCTGGAGGATCATTGTTCATGGGGTCGCGATGGGTATGACTTTGCACCTAACAACAATAACAATCTGGGATTTTATCTTCTTTCAAAAATACGCTAATTAGGAATGCAGAACTTACATTTATATATGTTGGAATTCACTGTTATTTTTAGCCCAATTTTCCAGCCTGTCAAGATCATCCTATAGCTTGATTCTATCTTCTGTTGTATTTGCTGTCCTTCTCATGAGCATCTCCACTATTCCTTCATACAAGACCTTTATAAAGATGTCAAATAACACAGGCCAAAGGACAGGTCCTTGAGGCCCTCTGCTTGTCACTCTTCTCCAAGAGGATGAGGAACCACCAACAAACACTTTTAGGGTACGATCTGTCAGCCAGTTACAAATCCACCTAACAGCAATAGAATCATTGTTTTCATTTTCATAAGAAGTCTCCCTGACAAGGGAATTTTAATGTCCAGTTGAGCAAGCAAAATGAGCATGGGAATGGGAAAAAATCTAGGTGGTGCCACTTTTTCAAATACCAGCTCACCATTGTGCACAGAGTTCTTAAAGTCACTTGCTCTTGCTATAGCTGCTGAACATTACTCTTCCTGCCTTGACTCTCTTCCAGGCAGCCATCCAAAAGGTACTGATGGGAAAAAATCTAGGTGGTGCCACTTTTTCAAATACCAGCTCACCATTGTGCACAGAGTTCTTAAAGTCACTTGCTCTTGCTATAGCTGCTGAACATTACTCTTCCTGCCTTGACTATCTTCCAGGCAGCCATCCAAAAGGTACAGATGCAAGGCTACTATCCATTCCCATAGCTATGTGAGGCTTCTTTTGCTGTGTTATTATTGTTATTATTGTTATTATTGTTATTCCCGCCTCTCCCTATAGGCTCGAGGTGGGTCACAGTAGTCTCAACCCCATTAAAATCCCCATTAAAAGACTTTAAAAAATACCAACATGACGGCAGAAAATCCCCAACCCTCCCCCTACTAAATGATGGAGATAATGGAAGGGAGCGATGTACCCTTCCTGGCTCCTGGGGTGGTGGTGGTGATATCCCTGATTCACTGACCCCAGCCTCAACCATAGACCTGGAAGAGCATCATTTTACAGGCCCTGCGGAAAGCTGGCAAATCCCACAGGGCCCGCAGCTCACCTGGGAGCTCATTCCAGCATGGACGGGCCAGGACCGAAAAGGCCCTGGCCCTGGTCGAGGCTAGGCGTGCTTCCTTAGGGCCGGGAATGATCAGTAGGTTCTCGCCCGCAGAGTGTAAGGCCCTGCGGGGAGCACAGGGCGATAGGCAGTCCCTCAGGTATGTGGGTCCTAACCCGCATATGGGCATAAAGGTTAAAACCAAAACCTTGAACCGGATCCGGGCAGCTATTGGCAGCCAATGCAGCTGCCTCAGCACAGGCTGGATGTGGGCCCTCCAAGGTGTACCAATCAGGAACTGCATTTTGCACTAGCTGAAGTTTCTGGGTCAGAGACAAGGGTAAGCCTGCATAGGGCATGTTACAGAAATCTATTCTGGAGGTGACTGTCGCATGGATCACTGTGGCCAAGTGGTCAGGGGACAGATAGGGCACTAGTAGTTGGGCCAGGCGAAGGTGGAATAATGCCTGGCTCGCTACTCTCTTGACCTGCGCCTCCATAGTCAGGGAGGCGTAGATGGTCACACCCAATAGTCAGGGAGGCGTCGATGGTCACACCGAATTCCTAGCTTGGGGCACGATGGTAGATTGCGCCCCTGCTAGGGTGGGTAGATGCGCTGCCTGTTCCTGTCCCCTGCCTCCCAGCCACAGGACCTCTGTCTTGGAGGGGTTGAGTTTCAGGCGACTCTGCTCGAACCATTCAGACACCGCTTCCAAACATTTGGCTAATGGTTCCGGGGGAGAGTCCGGGTGGCTGTCCATTAGGAGATAGAGCTGGGTATCATCGGCGTACTGATGGCAACCCAGCCCAAAGCTCCGTATCAGCTGGGCCAGAGGGCACATAAAGATATTGAACAAGGTGGGAGAGAGGATTGTGTCCTGAGGGACCGCACAAGGGAGTCTATAGGGCCACGAGAACTCCTCCCCCACAGCAACCCTCTGGGACCAGTTCTGGAGGAAGGAGTGTATCCAGCATATAGCTGTGCTCTGTATCCCCGTGCCGGCTAGGTGATGGACCAGCAACTCATGGTCCACGATGTCAAAGGCCACTGACAGGTCTAAGAGGACCAGCACGGCTGACCCGCCTCTATCCAGGTGGCGGCGGAGGTCATCCAAGGAGAACAGTTCTACTATTCCAGTTACCGCTCGTATGATAAATGTCACAGGCTGCATGATATGGAGAGGAAAGGTTGAGAACAAGTCAGTAAGGGGGGGGGGGGCGCAGTTAAGGCAAATACATAGGTTATGCTGAAAAAGAGTGTCTGGATCAAGGGCACCGATGGAGCTTTTAAAGTTTTGGTGGTAGTAGTAGTAGTAGTAGTAGTAGTAGTAGTAGTAGTAGTAGTAGTAGTAGTAGTAGGGGGGCTGCCACTTAACATGGGAAGAGTGCCTCCAATCACACCAAAACGCTTTGGACAGCCAGTTTATAAAAGGTTTTCCAGGCAGCCCAGAGCCCTCAATATAAAGCATTTCCCGCCCTCTGCTAATGGGGGCACCCTGATGAGGATGTTGCATGGTGCCCTCCCGTCCTGCACTCTGGCCTTCCTGGCTGCCTTTCACCTGGGCTCAGACTCTCAGTCCATCAAAGTCAGTATTGTCTACTCAGACTGGCAGCAGCTCTCCAGGGTCTTAGACAGAGGTCTTACACAGACCCTACTAGCTGATCCTTATAACCAGACATGCAAGGGATTAAACCTGGGACCTTCTGCATGCCAAAAAGAGGTTTTTCCCAAAATAGGGATACCAGTATCCAGGTAGGCCTTGAGGACCTCCTGCAATTATAGCTCATCTCCAGACGGAAGAAATCAGTTCCTCTGGAGAAATGGCTGCTTTGGTCGGGAGTATAATAGCATTATACTCCATCAAGGTCCTACCTGCCCCAAATCCACCACCCAAATCACCAAATATTTCCCAACCCAGAGCTGGCAACTTACCACTAATGCAAGTCCCAAATTCAGGACTTGGGCTCTGATAGCCCCCAGCTGCTGAAGGTATGATCAGTGGACCTAGCTAGGATTGTCAGCCTCCAACCTGGAGATCTCCCAGAATCACAACTTACCACCAGGCAACAGACATCAGTTCTCCTGGAGAAAATGGCTGCTTTGGAGGGGGACTCCATAGCATTATACAATGATTTCTCTCTCTACCCCAAAACCCACCCACTCCTGGCTTCACCCCCAAAGTCTCCAGGTATTTCCCAACCCAAAGTTGGCAACCCTCCCCTTAAAGTAGTCCTTCCTACACGAACAATCTTGAAGCGGCCTTATCCTGAATCAGCAACACACCACTGAGACTCCCTTTCTTCTGCACCAAACACCTCTTGCAAGGCTGTAGAGTCTTGCTCACTGCTGGATTTGGTGGCAGGGTCTTCCCAGTTGCAAAGGCTATGGTAAAGGCTGGGAAAGGGACTGGATCCCACAGCCCGTCTCCCTCTCTCTCTCCTGGCCAGGGGTGGGGTGCGATGGAGTGGGGTGGGGGATGCACATGCAGGCATGCTCAGCCATGGGGGGGCGGAGCAAAGGAGGGCCCAGATATCAGGAGGTAAACAATATCTCCTGCCCTCAGAAGCAATTTGCACAGCCATGTTCTAGTTGGGGCATCTCCACCAGGAAGCAATAGTCATGCTTCTCTGTCCCTCAGAGGCCTCCTTGATTGCTTCCTGGGGAGGAGCTGGCTGGATCCCATGCAGAGGCCTCTTTCCCCAGGGAGGGTTGCATCGGGGCAGAGGGGCCATCACTCCCTTCCCCCAAAATCCTCTTTGTGGGGGGTTGAAAGGGGGGCAATGGAGGGGTCAAGGGGGCACTCCCCTAACTGTTGATTTTGATTTTCAGATATGTTCAGTCATCAAGTGCACTCTGTACTGTATGCTGCAATTGTCCTTGAGAATCACTGGTTAGTAGGTGAGGTAAAAACAACTTGACTCACTATGTACATGAGTCTATAACTGGAAAAAAAATGGTTGAATGGAGAGGGGAAGTTGTTTGTTTATACATTGCCTTGAATATGCATAAAATTTACACAATTCTTCCAAGGTTTCTGCTATTTTGGGGGAGGAATGGGGATTTTACAAGAGTGGATCATACACAGGGCCAGATATGAAGGTCCCGTGCCAGAATCAAATCATAGGTTGGCATGCATATTCAGTAACACAAAAGGAAAAATAAAAACACCTCTGCATGAGCTCTCATGAGAATATTCCCTTGCCTATTAGTGTCCAAAGGGTTAAGCCTTTTTGCAATAACTGCTGTGTGGATTTGGATAGCCAGCATGGAGTTGTGCCAGCCAACTAATTAAAGTCTAGGCTGGAAGAAAGATGAAGAGCCTTAATTATTGCTCTTAAAACCTCAAACAGGCAAATCAGGAAAAAAAACCATTATTGTCGGGGACATGGGGTTTGGTAGTCCAAGTCCATTGCTTAATCCTTATCTGTCCCCCTCCCCCATTTTCCCCACCTATTTGATATTTACAATGGGATTTCTTGGTGGGATTTCTGTGGATTTCATTGCCTTTTTGTGATCTTATAATTTACCATTTTAAAGGCCAAACTAAAAATTATCATGAGATGAGATGATAACACTACTTCATTTTTGAAGAGTGGTGGTGTACGTGTGGAGGGGAGAGGGCCTGTTTTCCAGAATCAGTAATGGGAAGAATTCTGAATGCTACAAAACACAGAAAGGTTATTAGGGGGAAGTAACAGAATTTTACTTCTGCCAGCTGGATCAGCGCGGATAGGCACTGCTTATTTTACTAGATCTCTCAGCAGCGTTCGACACAGTAGATCATGAGCTTTTAGCTCACCGCCTTGCCAATACCGGGATCAGAGGGACTGCCCTTCAGTGGCTGATCTCCTTTCTCTGGAATCGCGGACAGAGAGTAGCATTAGGAGAGAGTTCATCAAGCCGTCACCAACTGGCTTGCAGAGTCCCCCAAGGGGCAATCCTCTCTCCAACCCTATTTAACATCTTTATGCGCCCTCTTGCCTAGCTGGTGCGGAAGTTTGGGCTGGGTTGTCACCAATATGCCGATGACACCCAGCTCTTCCTCCTGATGGATGGCCACCCTGACTCTCCCCCAGAAACATTAGCCAGCTGCCTGGAAGCGGTGACAGGATGGCTCAAACAGAGTTGTCTGAAGCTCAACCCTTCAAAGACGGAGGTCCTGTGGCTGGGCAGGAAAGGTCCAAGCGATGAAGCGCGCCTACCCAATCTGGATGGAGTACAGCTAAAAGTGGCCCACTCTGCCGGGAATTTGGGAGTGATACTTGATGCCTCCCTCTCAATGGAGGCTCATATCACGACGGTAGGTCGGCTGGCATTTTACCACCTTCACCAAGCCAAGCTACTAGTGCCCTACTTGGCCCCAGAACACCTGGCCACAATGATCCATGCGATGGTCACCTCTAGGCTGGATTTCTGTATCTCACTCTACGCTGGCCTACCCTTATCCTTGATCCGAAAACTGCAACTAGTCCAGAACGCGGCTGCCAGGGTCCTCACAACAACACCTTGGAGGTCCCACATCCGGCCCATCCTCCAGCAGTTGCGCTGGCTCCCAGTTGGTGTTGGTTATCACCTTTAAAGCCATACGTGGTCTGGGCCCAGTATACCTGAGGGACCGCCTCTCCACCTACACTCCTCAGAGAGCCCTGCGCTCTACTACATCCAACCTCCTGGTGGTCCCTGGCCCCAAGGAAGCCCACTTGACCTCAACCAGAGCTTTCTCCATTCTGGCCCCCACCTGGTGGAACGAGCTCCCAGAGGAGATCAGGGCCCTGACAGAACCTAAACAGTTCCACAGGGCCTGCAAAAGGGAGCTCCTCCCCCTGTCATTTGCTTGAGGTCGACCAAAGCACCGCTTCCAGCTGGCCCTCAAGCTCCCCCCCCTCTACGACGAATATTAATCGGTTGCCCACAGGGTCCAGTAAGAGTTGAGCTGAGGCTCTGACAATTTCTATTTTATGTATCATTGTTATTATCATGTTAAATTATTATTGTTACTAGAAAATAAGCCCGCTGTAATCAAAATACAGCGGGCTCAAGGGAGGCTGTGGAGGTAGAGGTGGCAGCGGGGCCAGAGCACGTACCCGAGGCCAGGTGTTGGCCATCTGGCGAGGCGGTAGCGAGTAATCCTGGCCCACCCCCCGGCCCGTGGCTTACCGGAGGGAGTGTGCAAGGCAGGAAGCGGAAACAGCCAGGCTGCAGGGCAGGAGAGAGCTGGTTGGTGGAGTCTTGAGCCGCTCAGCGCGGCTCCCGCAGCACAGCTGGGCCAGCTTCGGCCGTCAGGTGGGCAGGGTGGGCGGAGGCGCCACTCCAGCATGATGTTGAGGCTGCCGCTCGCGGCTCCGTGGGACAGCGGGTGAGCGGAGCGTTGTGCGGGCGGCATGGCTCGTCTTGTGCGGCTTCGGCACCTCCGGTGTCGGGTGGGCGGCGGCGCCGCTCCCTCACGGTGCTCAGGCTGGCGATCCTGGCTCCTTGGGACAGCGGGCAAGCAGAGCGTTGTACGGGTGGCGCGGCTCCTCGTACGCGGTCTCGAGAGGCTTGGGCATCAGGTGGGCGGGGTGGCCGGCGTCGCTGCTCTCCCACGGTGCTCAGGCTGGCGGACCCGGCTCCATGCAGGCGGGGCGAGCGGCGGCTGCAGCAAGGCGGGGGCGTCTTGTGGCGGCGGGTGGCGGCGCAGGCTGCTCCCGGCTGCACGGGCCAGCGACGACCCGTCCCGTTGTTGGCGGCAGCATCTGGGCCCTCCTGGTCTCGCGGGCAGGCGGCAACCTGCCCTATGGATGGCGAGCCAGGAAATGGCGCTTGTTGGGGTTTTTTTTCTTTTTTCGGTGGCTCCTTGGAGGTTTGTGTTGGTCTGCGGCCATGAGGGCAGGGATCCGGGGGCTCCCAGGCCGGTGGCTTGACGCGGCGAGAGGCGCTTCGCCAGGCCAGCAGCAAAGGGAGCAACTGCGAGCCGCGCTGCGCGTGGCTTGCAGTTGCTGGGGCTGGGAATTGGAGGGACCAATCGGCAGGCGCTGTGCGCCTGCCGATTGGTCCCTCCGATTGTCTGTCGGGAGGAAGGGTCCAATCCGGACCCTTCCTCATCACAGACACATCCCACCCTAGAACCCCTTAGCCTTTTATTTAGTCCGTGGCGCCCGCGGCACCACGGGCAGTTTAAAGATAATATTACTGCTGTTACTGTTACCTGTTACCATGTGTTAATTGTATCCTCCCTGTTTTCTGTAAACCGCCCTGAGCCCTCGGGCAGTATATAAATATAATAAATAAATAAATAAATTTTATTCTCTAATGTATGCTCCATTTTTTAAAGGCAATTTCCCCCTGGTTAGTTGTATAGTGAGTCCAGACACATAGCTATAAATATACTCCTGTGTCTAGTTTGACCCCCTAGACACTTTCCACTTTCCTACTCTTCTGCCTTTTCCCTTGCATAAAAAGTCTTAGAATATATGGGAAATCCACATGTGATCATCAGTGAAAGCTCAAAAGCTTAACCCAACACCTTTAATTAAGTCTCACTCAACATTTTAGCTCCGTTCAGTGAAGGCATTTTCCTTCCATGCTTCCCCTGAGTGATCGGAGCAATCAACATTGTATTTTATTATGTGTGCTCTCCAAGCAAAACATCTGAGCTAAATTTTGTTTGCCTGGAAAGGAGATTGAAAGCTTGCACAAGCTGCAAGAGTTCAAGCAGTAGCTGAATGCCTTCCAAGCCCTTCTGGTATATAATAGCAGTTGGCATCAGATCCTACCTCAAGAACTAGCCAGAAAAAGAACACAGTTAAGAATAGTAGTGGAATGAGAAGAGAGATATACAGTTAGCCCATCGGTGGGAGGACTATCACCATGACTAATTGTGGTTATGCTTGATCTTGAGCACAGTAAGCTCCGCCTCCCTCTGTGGCACTAACATATCGAACTGTGAATTCAGAGAGGCCCAGCACAAGGTAGCACAACTATGGCTGAGTAATTCAGTTTAGTACTTTGTATGTCAAACCATGGCATTAAAAAGCTTCCCAAACCTCCTGTGTTCTTTTTTTAATTTTAAAATTCATGGAGCTAATTCTCAGAGGGACACTGGTCCTTTCTGCACACACAGCACTTATTTTCAACTAGATTAAAAGCCCATTATATATTAGAATAAAATGGGCGCTAGATGGGTTGTGGGCCCCCCCCCGGCTCTCAAAGGCTCCTTGGTAGGCGTGGATGACGCGGAAGGAGGGCATGGATCTTGGAAGTGGCGGCGCAGGGCTGGGGCAGTGTAGTAGGGGGGCACTTACGGTGGATGTGTTGGTGAGAGCACCGGCGGGGCGCAGGAGGTGAGGTGTGAGTCGCGCAGCATTGTAGTCCTGGGGAAGAGCTCAGCGCGGCGGAGCGGCGGCAGGGTGGTATCCGTGCGCGCTGCGTGATTTTGAGGGCGGGCAGCGAGGTTGCGGGCGCGGCTGGTCACGGATCGGGTCGGCAGCGGGCTGGTCTTGTCGGCGGCCATCTTCCAGCGTGTCGGGAGGGCGCAGCAGCAGCAGCAAAGGCTGTGTAGAGGTGAGGACGCATGTAAGCGGCGATCGCGGAGTCTGGGGGCGTCCGGGGCTGTGAAGGTGGTGGAGAGGGCGGCGAGAGCAGCGGATGGTCGCGGCGGCGAAGGGCGGGTACAGTCCGGGAAGGGAGGAAGCGGCGAGCGTGGTGGCTGGGGGCGGCGTGGGCTGGGAAGGTAGTGGCCGGGGAGCGTAGTGTCTGGTGGCGGAGGCGATGGTTCGCTAGAGGGCCGCAAGGGGGGAAGTGGCTGTCGGAGTGCGGACGGCAGGTCGGCTTGGGTCCTGTGGTGTCGGCGACCATTGTGGAGGGTGGGCCGGGCTGGTGGCTGGGGTGCGGCCTCGTGTTGTGGTCAGCGATATTGGAAGCCGTGCGGCAGGTCCTCAGGTCCGTCGGCGGAGAAGGGCATTCGCTGGCCCTAGGGGAAGCCATTTCCCCCAAGGCCAGGGAAGTGGGGCGAGGCTCCTCCCTGGCGGCCATCCGGGCAGGATGGCGGCTCGGGAGGAGTGTGGACTTAGCGGCGGGCTGTCCTCGAGACGGGCCAAGTGTCCAATGGGGCACTTGGACACTTGGCCCAATTGGACACTTGGCCCTGGAGTGTGACTCAGAGGAGCGAATCAGGAGTCGCTTCGCGGCTCCTGATTCGCTCCTCTGAGTTTTTATCCCGGACAGAGCCCGCCCTAACTCCTCCCACACAGCCCTTACTCTTTTATTTAGTCCGCGGCGCCCGCAGCGCCACGGGCGGTTTAAAGATTATCATTGAATTAGAGCCAGTATGCCTTTAATTTGAATCCTGTGATTGCACTCTGCACCTTTTTTTGAAATCCAATTTTCTCTATGGAATTGTGAAGTATGTGTTCTACATATCACTGAGGATAAGCAAATAGTGAAGCAGATTGGTTGGATGTGGGGGGGTTGTGCGTGCATGCATGCTTACTGCATCGCAAATCTCCCCTTATTATTGGCCAGTTTTGTGCTGGGCATGTTTTTTAAAGTTGTAGTGTCAAGCTGGATTCACTCTCCTCCTTCACCCGCATCAACAGGCTCTTTAGTTCCTCTACCCTTAGCAATCCCATAAAACCTTAACAGTAAAATTAATATTAACAGAAAATGGTGGTACAATATATAAACCATATTACCACAAAACTCCTAGCTAACATTTAAAGTCATTGGCGATGGTGTAAAATACTGATGACTAAAAGATGGGTAAAACAGGGGCAAATTGCCTAATGGCTCTGGACAAGTCTAGTACTCAGTCCTGAATCAGGGGGGAGAGGGAATAAGCATTCAAATGTTATTTTTATTGGCTCTGCTTCCTAATAGCAGCAACAGGTAACACTTATCCCTTTATTTCCATACCGGGGAAGACACCACAGCATTTCTGTTTGGCAGAGATATAGGAGCAGAGGTAGTAAAAAGGTGGGAAACTGAGCTCTTGAACATACCAAAACAGGCACCACAACAGGCCTAGGAAGAGAAGAGAATACAGGAGAGCAACCAGAATTATAATGGGGTATGAAACAACTTGCACCAGAAGGCAATTTGGCCTTCTATATAGTACATTAATAACAAAAAAAATCCAACATACATTTTGGTTTGCAGCACAAATGAGCTTCTCTCTGAACAGGGCCAGTTTCAGGATTGCACAGGCCCTGGCAAAGGAGTATAATCTGAGGGCTTTCCTCTTTGGTATGGATCCTTTCCCCCACCTTTTCTTCTTTGCAATAGAACAGCTACTTTGAGGTCCTCATTGAATGACCTGGTAGACTGAAGTATTCTCCTACAGGTTTTTCAGCCCTGTGATTTTTTATGTCAGACTTGTGTCCATTTATTCTTTGGTGGAAGGTTTGACTTATTTGCCCTAAGTAGAGAACAGAAGGGCATTGTTGGCATTTAATGGCAGATACAAAGGTGCCATTTGACTCACTCATCTTCTAACATTGTATATGCCATTAAATGCCAACAATGCCTTTCTGTTCTCTACATAGGGCAAATGGGTCAAACCCTCTGCCAAAGAATAAATGGACACAAGTCTGACATCAAAAATCACAGGACTGAGAAACCTGTAGGAGAATACCTTCCAGGACATTCAATAAGTGACCTTAAAAGTAGCTGTTTTATTACAAAGGAACTTCAAGAACAGGCTAGAAAAGGAAATTGCTGAGATGCAAATTATTACAACACTCAAAACAATGGAATCCCCAGGATACAGCAGTGAAATTGGTTTCTTATCTCACTACATATGCTAACCTCATTTAGGTTTTATATGTGCATTCCTTACAATCCCCTCTTCATTCTATTTCATTTGGGACAATGAGACTATAATGTGATGTAATGAGGTATGTAATGTAATTTAGACTCTGACATCAACTCTCTGATCTTAGGACAGGAGACCAAACTCAACATGACTTGTTATTTGTGGGGATGCTTCCATGTATGGATGGAGACAGATAGAGCTCATTCCATCAGGGGAGTATAATCAGGGGGCTTTCCCCTTTGGTATGGACCCTTTTCCTCCAGCAACACTCCTTTCATTTGGCCCCCACAGCTCTGAGGTCCTCATTGGAGACAAATGGGGCTAGCAACAGGTCTCTTCTAATTACTTCTCTTTGCAATTGGGAAAGCATCTACC
This sequence comes from Paroedura picta, assembly GCF_049243985.1. Lineage (NCBI taxonomy): Eukaryota > Metazoa > Chordata > Lepidosauria > Squamata > Gekkonidae > Paroedura > Paroedura picta. Next base: position 113,975,657 of record NC_135370.1, read on the forward strand.
TTAACATTTTTTCCCCTTATGTTTTGTGAATGGCATTTGAACCCCAAAATAAACTCAGTTTGTTATTCTAGTAAGGCATTATTTGTTCTTCATTATGCTGCATATTTGTTTGATATCCTCATGATGAAGTTTACTACTAATTTACTCTCTCTTTATATCTGTACTCCTATTGCACTGCCTGAGGAAGTGTGCATGCACATTAAAGCTCACACTTTGATTAAACTTTGTTGGTCCATTGGACTCAAATTCTGATCTTTGATAATTTACTGCTCCAACAAATATCACAATTCAAATCTTTAATTGTTGGTATTTTTAATGAGTTTCCCTGGATTTAGCAGCCTAAAGGCCATGCATTCTTAATATATAAACTCAATTTGTCAGATGTACAGAAATTATATAGTGAACTTAATTATACTGTTTTAAACTTGATTTGTAATATTTTTTCAGCTGTTGACTAGGGCCCTCGAGGGCCCTAATTGGGTACAAAGATGAACAAATATATATTTTGCTTGTGTGCACACATAATGATCTAGAGTTGGTCCATGAGAAAGAACGTCTAATGCATTGACTAGTTGTGGCAACTGCAATAATTTGACAGTATCTACTCTAGAAGAAGAGTTGGTTCTTATATGCCGCTTTTTTCTTTCTGAAGGAGTCTCAAAGCGGCTTACAATCACCTTCCCTTTCCTTTCCCCACAACAGACACCCTGTGAGGTGGGTGAGGCTGAGAGAGCACTGATATTACTGCGCGGTCAGAACAGCTTTTTCAGTGCTGTGGTAAGCCCAAGGTCACCCAGCTGGTTGCAAGTGGGGAAGCAGGAAATCAAACTCGGATCGCCAAGTTAGAAGTCCACACTCCTAACCACTACACCAAGCTGGCTCTAACAAATAGCACTCCAAAATACCTGAGACTGAGCTTTCAGAGTCAATTTTGGCAAATGTTCCCAGGCAATACATTGCTCCTATTACAAAAGGCCAGAAGTGTCTGTAGCATTCATCAATACAAGATTCCAGTTATAGTGAGAAGAAGATACAAAGAATGCCTGGGGGCTTTTTTCTCAAACAATGGCCTACACTCCTTTGGCGCCATTATCACATTATTGCCCACAGATATTAGACACCAACAATCCATACTTTTCCTGTCACACTTCCCAATGCAGTGTTTGCAAGACCTTTTCCCTGTTATATCAATGACATGCAGAAATTTTTAAGACCCTGAGGTCCACTGATTTGCTGATAACAGAGAGGGGGGGAGCGTGTATCATGAGTCGGCAATTTGACCCTTGGCACCTTGGTGATAGCATCCATCACCATAAAGTAAGGGGGTTGCCATTTTCAACTTTACTGTGGTGTGAAGTTTGCAAAGTGGGGGAAGGGGGACGATACCACAATTAGTTCACAGCAGTGGTTTTCATAGTTTCCTCCAGTGGTCCTCGTTAGTCAGCAATTGATCAACTACACCCTCTTTTAACCCTGAGCATGGCTCTACAGGCTTCACTTGAGTATCTTCCCCTGTTTTGTATTGCAAAAGTTTCCTCAAAAGGCTTACCCACAAAAGTTTTCTTTTCACCTGTGATGAGGCACTAGGACAGATTGTAACAGTGGAATTTTAAGCAAACTAACTCTAGCCTACTGATGTCAATAGGCATAGACTGGACTAATTTCATTGTTAGTTTCTCAAAAGTGATTGATGTGTCTTGAAGGGAGAAGGGAAACCCCAAATGTATGCAATTTCAGCTGTTTGATTCATCTGCTGGCCCACTATGTTTTGGTCTATTTTGTCACCCATAGATACTGTTTCTGACTATACTGTTTATTTTAAACAAAATGCTTTGATTTTTGTCATAAGTTAAAAGGAAAATGCTGGCTGGCTGCTATCTTTGATTCACTAAGATACCAGAAAGCAGAACTTTCTTTCCAGTTAGTGCGGTTGATGATTCATGAAACAGGAAATGCTGCTATACTTCCTTGGACCTAATGTTTCAGCTGAGGTGCCTATGGTCTGAATCAAGACATTTACTAAAAAATTCTCTTTATGAGGACTAAGACTGGTGTGCAGAATATTCATCAGCCTGTTTCAACAATTCATTAGAATCCCTCTATTTTTAGTTTTAAACCAGCTTGAATCAAGGTGTGTGGGGAGGCTTAGCCACTGGTTTTTTTTATTTATTTATAATATATGCCTGTTCAGAGTCCTGGTCAATGCAAGCAAGATGAAAACTATCCATAAAAAAGAAACAGACCATTAAAAAAACCTGATAAGATAAAACCTGTAACTTAAAAGACAAAGTAAAAAGACTTGTTTTAGCCTGGTGCCTAGAAGAAAGTAAACACATGCCAGGAGAACCTCATGGTGGAAAGTGAGGATCTACCACAGAAAGTGCTCTGCCTTTAGTTGACGCTCACCTCATCTCTGAAGGCAAAAGGCACAGAGAGTAGAGCTTGACAGACAGCTCTTAATTGGTGGTGGGATAATATGGGTGGGGCGGATCCTCCAGAGCGTAAAGGTGAGACTCTGGACTTTGAATTCTGTCAGGAAACAGATGGGTAACCAGTATGGATCTTTCAGCACAGGGATGATACAGACCCTGTAACCAACCCCTGGCAGTAGCCTGACTGAAACATTTTGGACCAATTTATGCCTTCAATTCACTCATGTTCAACAGTTTATAAGGAAGGTGGCAATGTCATTTTTTTTAACAGCACTGTATTAGCATTGGCTTCTTTACAGGGCCAGTAAGATTTGTTTTCCCCTGATGTCATCGTGTATCAAGATCCCACTCTACAAGAGACAAGACATTCCAGATTACCACAACCATGCATGCTTGTTTATTATTGGAGGACACGCACAGGCCAGTCATGGGAACTCTGTTCTGTCAAACTCTGCAGAAATAACCACTTTGCTGTTTAAAAAGTTGAAATCCAGTGGCACCTTTAAGACCAACAAAGTTATATTCAAGGTTTAAGTTTTTCTATACATGCTCACTTCTTCAGCTACTTAACAATGCCACTGGACTCAAACTTCATTCAGCTGCTTCAGACTAACATGACTACTCACCTGAATACAACTTTGCTGGTAGTTATGACCACATAGAACAGTGGTCCCCAACCTGCGGGCCGCGGCCCAGTGCCGGGCCGCGAAGGCCATGGCGCCGGGCTGCGGCTCCCTCTCCCTGCCCCCCCCGCAGTAAAAAACTTCCCAGGCCGCAAGCTTGCGGCCCGGGAAGCTTCTTACTGCGGGAGGGCGGGGAGAGGGAATCAGGGCCGGGCCGCGCATTCGCGCATGCGTGGCCCGTGCGGGCGCGGCCCGCAGGCGTGGCCCGATGCGCGGGTGTGGTCCGTGCGGGCGCGGCCTGATGCCCTGCCGGTCCCCAGCCTCAGAAAGGTTGGGGACCACTGACATAGAATACAGATTAATAAAAAGCTTGGAGTTTTAGTCTTTCTTTACCACTCTTCTAGTTCATAATAGCATCTGACTTACTTCTAGAGCAGTTTTAAAATGCAGGTCAAAAGTGAGGGCATTATGCCAGCTGAATGGCATAACACTAAATATAATTGCACCTCCTCACCTTTTTGCTGTCTCGCTCTTCTCTGCCGCCATTTCGCACTTCTCCCCCTCCACAAGTTCTGCTTGAAATGGTGGAAGAGAGAAACATGCTTTATACGTGACTCTCTTATACATGTCAATCAAGCCAGTCAGCCAACCTCCTTTCTCCATGCTTTAAAGGGCCAGCAATGCCTGCTGTTTTTTTTTTAATTCAATACCTCGTTAAAATGCCTGTGCATAGAATCATAGATGCATAGTGTTTCTTTATTTTCACCCCTTATGGAATCAAGAGTCTTGCTTCTTTTAAAAATGAATTTCCTTCCTGATTTTTTTTGGGGGGGTGGGGGGGAAGCTTAGAGAGGCATGCTTTGTGCTACAACTTTGTGGGGATTTTTTTTTTGCTTTGCCTGCATGCTTGTACACCTATTTGTTGCTCCAGGAAGTTTGCTAAAAAGAAAACCTCCCATCCCTGGGAAAAGGGAGAGGGAGATGGCTCCGAGGGCGGGACATTGGAGGTGGAGATTGCACTTAGAATCATAAAATCATAGAATCATAGAGTTGGAAGGGGCCACACAGGCCATCTAGTCCAACCCCCTGCTCAACACAGGATCAGCCCAAAGCATCCTAAAGCATCCAAGAAAAGTGTGTATCCAACCTTTGCTTGAAGACTGCCAGTGAGGGGGAGCTCACCACCTCCTTAGCCAGCCTATTCCACTGCTGAACTACTCTGACTGTGAAATTTTTTTTCCTGATATCTAGCCTATATCATTGTACTTGTAGTTTAAACCCATTACTGTGTGTCCTTTCCTCTGCAGCTAATGGGAACAGCATCCTGCCCTCCTCCAAGTGACAACCTTTCAAATACTTAAAGAGGGCTATCGTGTCCCCTCTCAACCTCCTTTTCTCCAGGCTGAACATTCCCAAGTCCCTCAACCTATCTTCATAGGGCTTGGTCCCTTGGCCCCAGATCATCCTCGTCGCTCTCCTCTGTACCCTTTCAATTTTATCTACGTCCTTCTTGAAGTGAGGCCTCCAGAACTGCACACAGTACTCCAGGTGTGGTCTGACCAGTGCCGTATACAATGGGACTATGACATCTTGTGATTTTGATGTGATGCCCCTGTTGATACAGCCCAAAACTTCTTTGCCTCCATACCTTTCTTTGGCTGGTGGGCTGCTGGTTGCTCTCCTGTAGCTAGCATTACATATGTTGGTGAATCCACGTTTTGGGATTCACCAAATAGTGCTTTAAAATGGAGGATGTAGGCGGCCGTTTACTGACCAAGCATTTCACTATTTTAAAGGGTGCAGAAATACCCTGAATTATTGTGCTTGAAGAGCAACAATAATTGTAAACAAGCTGTAAATTCAAGAGGCTGTTTCATCACAGTCAACCTCTGGCAAGGCCAAGATTAGCCTATCCTGTAGCCTACTGTACTTGAGGGAACAATATAGCCAGCACAGTTTGTGACTCCAGCTGAGCTAACAGAAAATAACAGGCCAATGTCATAGCAAGAGAGGCTTGAATGACTGCAGTGCAATCAAGTGTTGCAATTCCTAGGACAGAATGTAACTATATCATCATGGGTCCTATGTTAGATTGGTAGTCTAATTAGATATATTTATAATTAACCTTCTTTTTTAAATTAATTGATAAAAATGCATGAATGTATTTATGCATTTTCTGAAATCCTGCTCTTGGAAATCATAACAATGTCAACTTTGTACACAGGGAAACTAATAGGATTTATGTTTCTATGAGACACCTAAAAATCAACACCCCCCCCCCCTCCATATTGCTGCACATATGCCAGAATCCCAGCAAAAATGCCCTCTTTCCTTCACTGAAAGAAATATTAATCTAAGGGGCTTTCCGCATTCGTCCAAAATAGCACAATGGTTACTAATTGAAATCGCTACAGTTTTGCCCTTATGCACAACGTCTTTGACAATCTGCAACACTCCTGAAACCGATCTGCAAAAAGCGCTTCGTTGTAGCGCTTTCAGGGAAATCCCAAAAAGTGGATTCACCCTCCGGAAAGCGCTACACTCCTGCAACCAATCTGCAACACTAGCGGGAAAGTTCTGTGCATTACCATTGTTGCGGTTTCTGCAAAGTCCCTCCCCCTGGCTCTCTCCTCTGATCTTCCGGCGAAGCAATCTCCATTTTTTTTTCTCCGAGCGAGCAGAGATCAACGCACCAGCGAGCCTTCGTTTACCCAGCGAGGCTTCCCTGGCTGCAGTTTAAAGTCACCAAGCACAAGCCCGTTTGCTGGTTTATTTTCACTTTATTTTCACTTTATTTTCACTTTATTTTCACACTGTTTTCGGCCAAAAATCGCGCCCATGAGGGGGGGGGATTTTTTTTTTCACTTGGGGGGAGCGTGGCAACGATGAAACGGCAGCTCAAACACCACCTGCTAGCTGGATGGGTCTCTCCGTTGCAACGAATCAATGCATATTCGTTGCAACGGGTGTGTGTGTGTTGTTGTTTTTTAAACTTCCTTAAAGGGAAAGGGGCTGTTTGGGAGCATGATAACGGCCACCCATTGGCTGCTTGACGGCCAGGGGCGGGACACAGCTTAGCAATAGCGCTTCCTGGCTAGCAATTTTTGCAGAGACCAGAACCCTGTGGGAAACCATAGAAACGCAACTGGATTTCACTACAAAGGCAGGTATGCATTACGCCAAATTCCACTATTTAAAATGGTAATTTTTCGTTCAGCAAACAATTTGCTACATGGATCCCGGTGCGGAATGGCCCTAAGAATATATGATTCTAAAGCTACAGTCTATGCACATTTATTTGGGAGCACACTTCATTGAAGAAAGTGGGACTTGCTTCTGAGTTTTAAAAAAAAACAACCACCATGGGCCGAAGCTGAAAAGGCTTCTTGCATTGACTTTTGAGTAGATGTGCTTAGGCTTGATGCCAACACGGTTAATGCATTTTGTCTCATGGTGGGGAGACTGAGAAGAAATATTTTTGACCTCTGCAGGTGATTACATCATGGCATATGGAATTCATTTGTCCAGCGTATTATCATAGGTAGTACAATCTGCCTGTAGAGATAAAGGCCTTCCTCTGTGGGGGAAGTGCTACCTTTTCCCATGACAGCAAATTTCTAACCCTGATTACTTCTAGGTGAATTACATCAGTGTAAATGTCTCAGAACAGCTGGGTCTGTCAAATGAATTCCATATGTAGGCAACATGATATTGGATTTCCTAATGTAGATTTCTGAGTGCTTACCCCGATGGAGGAGAGAACTGGCTCCATTCCAGAATATCCCCAATAAATGTTATCAGCTCACACCTCATATGTATGCAATAATCTTTCTGAATATACATATTTATAGATGGCCTTTCAGTGGGTGATATTTTATAGTGTTGGTTTTAGATTTGAGTTAATCTTTATATGTGCTTAATAGTCAGCAATTTGCAGTGAGACAAATAGCATAATTGTTGGTTCAAGTGTATTAGATAAAAACAGAACTCCACAGACTGGACACTGCACACTTATGGTCTTTGCACACATTTCCATTTCCTATTTATTCGCAAAGTAGTAATAAATCTAGCATGGTCTTATTTTTAAAAAATTTAAACTGCTCCTTGAAAATGTTTGCACAGAATAGTTTGGACTTATTTCCACAAAGTCTGGACAGCAGACTTTGAATAATACTTGAAGGAGATACAATATCAACAGTTACTTTTATCGTAGTAATGTATTTATTGAGAAGTTTTCTAGTCTGCTATTCCAATATATATATATGGGTATATAAAGTAAAATAAATCACAATTACTAGTCAGGTTTCTATTGATGAGTTTTGTCTCAGGATGTCTTGCTCATCATATTTTCACTGGGTTTACATGCATAAAGTCAATGAAATTAAGAGTTAAGCCAACTTAAACCTTTTATATCCATTGAAGTCGGAGTTAGAAGGGTGGGGTTATGCAAGTCACATAAAATGCAGAAAATAACCAGACACTGAAAGCATATGCACTTTGGTCTTTACACATACCAGTCCCTTTCCTGTGACATATCAATGTATGGGCCATCAGGCATACAGGGGCTGTGCAATCCAGACGACGTCCTATATACACAAGTCATATGTGATTGTGCTTATGGGCACAGACTCCCTCCTTGTAGTGGGAAATGCACGAGGAACACTTGATCACCTTGTATGGTGATACATTACGAGTGCAGAACTATTGATGCCTATGCAGACATCTAACTAATGTGCAAAAGTATAGAGTCCACAATCAGGACAAATGCACAGTTCTGTCCCTACTGTGTGCCAAGCTAAAGCGCAAAGGCAGAATAAGTTTAAACAAATAATTTAATAAATAAATAAAGTTAAAATAAATAAATAAATTCTCAGCCATATAGCACAGTGCCACATTTTAAGGAACTCTGATTTAGCCAGATTTCTGGCATTTCTGTCTACTTTCAACTCTGAAAAACAACAACTTTGATCAAATAGCTTGGCTGCAGCTATTTTATATTTCCAGAGAGCCAGCATGGTGTAGTGGTTGAGAGTCGCGGCTTCTACTCTGAAAAGCTGGGTTTGAATCCCCACTCCTCCACGTGCAGTCAGTTGGGTAACTTTGGGCTTCACGGTTTTTCTTAAAGCTGTTGCAAAGCAGTTCACTTAGAGCTCTCTCAGCCCTACCTCCACACAGGTTGTCTGTTTGGGGGAGGGGAAGGGAATGGTGATGGTAAAGTGCTTTGGGACTCCTTCGGGAACTGAAAAGTAGGGTATTAAAATCATCTCTCTCTATGTTATAATTTAAGTGATGAACTAGGGATATGCAGTGAAAAATAGTTGGTGTAACAACACAATTTACATAAGCTTTCTGAGTGGGCTTGTTTTTGAAAAAAACAAAGCTGTGGTTTATTTTAGTGCAAAAGCTTGTGAGTGACTCCGTTATTGAGGGGTGGTGAATGCCAAAAAGGGGAATCTTTGCCTCCACTGCTCTCTCCCTTTAGGTTCCGGGGCCAGAAAGAAACAACTTTGAATAAACAATTTGGCTGCAGCTGTTATATATTTCCAGTCTATGTTATAATTTAAATGAGGAACCAGTGATATGCAATGAAAAATAGGGAACATTGTGGCATAGTTTATACAAGCTTTCTGAATAGGTTTTGTTTTGTGTTTTTAAAATTCAAATTCCTACCTTTTGTTCAGGTTATTTAGTTACCTCACAAACCACCGTACATACAGAGTCACTTACAGAGTACAGAATAACCTTCTTTTGCTCATTTTTTAACTTCAAATTGAAACAAAATCTTCATATGACTAACCTGACATTTTTTGTCTCCAGAGAATTAATGTGAAGAGAATTAATGTGAAGACCCAAAAAGCAGAACAATGTTTACATAGAACCCTTTGAAAGCCTGCATTGAATACAACTGAAATTGAAGGGGAACTAAACAGAAAGCCACAAGTCCTCAGTGCCTACAGTAAAGAAAGCAAAACATCCATATATTCCATGTCCCAATTTATTTCATTTAAAGACATTATTTGAAATGATGACAGGGAAATAAAATTGATCTTGGCCTAAAATAGCTAAAGGCAGTGGGATTCAGTTCTGGTTTCCTGAACGGTAGCCTGGACCTATGAAATTGGGCAGTGGAACATTTTGGACAGTGGAGCATCAGTTAGAGCAGTTCCCCAGTAGAACAGGCTTCCTTGGGAGGCTGTGGGTTCTCATTCTTTGGAAGTTTTTAAGCAGAGGCTAGGTAGCCACCTGACAGAAATGCTGATTCTGTGAATTTATGCAGATTGTAAATTGGTAGGCAGAAGGGATTGTGTTTGAACTTGGCTCCTGTGGCCCTTTCTTGCATACCCTGATGGCCACTTTGGGGTCAGAAGGTGAATTATCTGGACATGGATAACGGGGGTGGGTAAGTAGTTATGAATTTCCTGCATTGTGCAGGAGGTTGGACTAGATGACCCTGGGGACCCCTTCCAACTTTATGATTCTATGACTCAAGGAACCTCTTCTTTTTATTCTCTACATTCTTGTGTTATGTGAGTTTTTAAAAGGATGGATTCAGGGTAATGGGTATGGCTGAATTTATTCAGTTGGATATGAGAATTAAGCAAATCGCATCATGGAAAAAGTGTCAGCTGTTGCAACGACTTGTCATTATCTTTGGTTTCCACAACCTTCAGTTCAGAAAGCTGGCCTCTTCAAAAATTGACCAGGGCCAGAGTCATCATCTTTGACCTCAGCGCTCGATGCAACATTTCCCAGAAGGATGGTAGATCACATCCCAGAAGAGCAGGGTAAGGTAAGGTAGATTATCCATGTAAGCTGCCTTGAGATCTTGCAGTTGCCTCTGGAGAATCAGTGGGACCAATGTGATTGGATTTTGGTGGGTGTGTTGGAAAAAACACAGCACCTGAGTCCATATTCATTATGGTAGGGCATCAGGTACCAGGTCAGCCTGAATAACTGCTTCCTGAGTCCACCAGCACTGGGATGGTGTGTCTGTAGAGGATGAAGGATACCATGAAAGCTGGTCACTAGGCACTGATAGAGCTGATGGGGAGAGCAATCTCCCATCCAACATCATATTCTATGGTTGGGAAATCCCTCCAGAAATGCCCCATCTGCCCACAATATGAGCATCAATCTTTGGCCATAACAGACCCTTTGAATCAGTCTCCACCTTCTACAGGACTGAGTCATGAAGTCCCAGGGTATTGAAAAAGCAAGGGGCTGAATGGAAAGGCCTCCTTGAGAGGTTGGTCCAGCAGTTGTCCATGAGACTGTGTTCAAGCTGGCTTGCTTCTCAGGACTCACATCCTGAGCTCATGGGAGATGATTTGGAGGACTTGCTCAGCCACCACCTTTTCCACCAGGGCAACTTTGCCTGGCATCTTTGCATCTGACCACCATGTGACAAGTTTCATTAGCTCTGCAATGACCTTGTATGGATCAAGAATGGTGGCATTAAGCTGCCTGGTAGTTCAGCAAGGCTCACAAAGGCATCCTGATCCCCTCCGGTCAGGAAAGGACTCTGAATTAAGGTTATTGGGCCTTTGGCCACTGGGCCATCTCCACTGTGCATTTGAAGATTTCCAGGGATGCCTCAGCATCATCCTCCAGAGTCAGTTTGGAGAATGGGAAGGCAGACATCCACCTTCTGGCCTGGGTAACTCCATTCCCCCAGGGAGTTTGCTCACCTTCCACGAGTGACACATTGTAACCTGAGCTTCCTGTTGTTGCACCATCCAAATTAACTTGTCTTGCTGTTCCACCAGCCACTGATCAAACTGAGCTAAGTTGAAGGCTCCACTAGCTGCACTCACCTCTTGCATGGTTTCTGTGGAGGGGTGGCACAATCTGGCCAAAGCAATCAAGGGACAACTGGGCTTCCAGCCAGTTGAAGGAGAGAGATGCACATGGGGACAGGTCATTATCCCCATATGGCCCACTAACTTGTCAGGTTCTGGAGCCTCAGTGAGTCAGGGTCCTCCAGACTCCAGAGTATTTCTGGCTCAACTCTTGCCTCAGAGAGTAAAGGGGGTGGGGGGTTTACAAGCTCCCTCCTGCTCATGGTAACCTAGTCTGTGTCTCTGGGTTTCACCTGTGTTCTTTCTCCTCAGTATGCTCCATATCTGATGCTTAAGTACTTCCTCTTGGAGCAGGGCCCCTCTGAGCTCTCCAATCCCCCCCCCTCTGGGTAAGATTTGTGTAATGGACATCCCTTGTATCCAGTGGGGCACCTTCTCCCCAGTCCCACTCATCTGCCTTACCTTTGGTGTGGGGTGGTGCTGCTGTCCCAGTCTCCAGCCTCCCTTCCCTGCTGGCACACCAAGCACTGCCAATGCTCCTGTTTACTGCTCCCCCTGCTATCGTCTGCTTCCTTTGTGCTCTGCCACAGCTCAAGAGAGAAGGGACATGCCTGCACCAAGCGATGGGTGCCTCGGCAATGCTGGCAACCGCTCCCCAATCCCTGGAATTGCTCTGCCTGCCTCCTTCTCTGGCAACTGTCTGATCTTCTTCACCACTAGTAAATGCAGGGGTGTGAACGCCCCCCCCCCCAGACAGTGTTATTAAGAGTGACACTACTGGTCCAATAACAGTAGGAAACAAAGGAAAATGAAGACACTTGAATGCCTGCATAGGAAAACACTAGTTTGCAGGAAAGTATTTGTATTTAATCTATTGTGAATCTTTTTCAGGAAGGGTAAATACGCTTGCATATCTGGTGCTTATGGCTATTTCAGCCATAACTGAGCATGCACAATTTCCTTATTATTTCCACAGATAATTTATGGCCAACAACAGCATGCTTCCCAAATGGTTATTTCTCAAGTGATTTTACCTCCTAGCGCAAGTGTACCATTCAGACTGCTGCCTGGCCTGCTATTTCTTGCTCATTCAAAATGATAAACCAGCTTGCTGTAATGTATTATGCTGGGCTAGAGACCCAACAGAGGCCTATTTCACATCCTTTCCACACTCTTTGTATTTGGCTTTATTATCCAACAAGTCACCAAGGGGCCTTTATATGTGATGTACTTTTCAAGATATGAAAATCATTAATAACACTTACTGCAACTTGGCTCCCTTCTATTTTGTTCTTGAGTCCTAAACTAGAGAACCACAGGAAAGAAAGGAAATGCCAAATGTTGAAGAAGCACTACATGAAACCCATCTTTTCTATATAGGAAATGAGAACTAAATCCCAAGGCATGAATATCTAGACAGCAAATGGAGCTTTGTGGCCAGTACAAACAGGAATGCATTGCACGTTTATTTAGTATATAGCCATGTAAATAAATATGTGGATTCACAGCAGCCTCTAAGCTTGTAGATGACAGCTAAACAATAATAAGAAATAATGTTGAACTGATAGGTAGAGCAAAGGGTAATTTTTGCTTAACAGGGTCATGGTGTATAAGAGTTTCTATGGACTTCATTGCCCAATTGTCACAAAAATAACCTTTTGCACAAAATCCAAATACTGTGAAGACTATTATAATATTTTTTCACATTTTCAAATTCTTTTCATCTCATTTATGAAGACAACATTGATGAGGTATGGTTATATATAGGCTATTTTGCCTTCTAGATCTTCTCAAGAACATGTGAGAGGGGGCTGTAGTAGAGATGGAATGGGAACAGGGAAAAGAGGAGATGGGAAAGTGAAGACATGGATGAAAGGCAATACTGGGAAGTACACTGTCAAAAGCTATGACATAGGGTGCTTTCTCCCTTACAAACTGATTTGCATTTGCTGATTCTGGCATAATCTGTATGTATATTAAGGATGCCAACTGATTAGGGGGGGAAACTAGTTCCAGCCTGCTTCTGTGCTGTTAGCAGTAGCTTGTTTTACAGAGTCAGCAGCTGAAGTTTGTTACAGCATGAAAATTATCATGTGCTTCCATCTGTATGTGGAGTTGCTGTCAAAGGCACAGCTACAGAGGCCAACAGCAGTTGAAAAGTTGGCAAATCTGATATCAGAGTCAGGCAGTACTGATTAGCTTCAATCTCTCCTTGTGCTTTTTCACCCCAGGCAGAAATTTGCCTTGGCAAATCTGATCCTGTTATAGCTATGGATTCCAGGCTGGGAATTAGATCTTGTTGGTGAGATAAAATCACACTGAATGTGATGCATGCTCTTCTTACAAGTATTAGATTAAATTATGTTGTCATTTAATGGTTGTAAAGTAGGGTTTTACTCCCTAACTTTTAGAAAGTACAGGATCATGTGTCTAGCAGCTTTTGTGTTTTTCAAAAAGGAACATGTAATTTATATAAATATCTTTAGATGTCTTCAGGGATCTGTATTCTTCTCTGCAACTGGTAGCAGTTGCCAGCTCTTCCATAATTACTGCCAATTAGTAGGAGCTCCCAACAGGAATTGATTACATAAAATTAAATCACATAGTTTGAGATGGCTTAGTCAAGAGAGGCGAAATATAAACCAAACTATAAATAAATAAATAGTTGAAAGTGAGTGGTTTGTTTTATTGCAATTCTTCTTTAGGAAATGTGTAGGTGGTGATGCTGGAGTATGCTAATGAACAGACACAAGTACTAAACCAGAATGTAGCTTTGGGGAAAAGGGAATCATTGGCCCTAGCTAGGTTTGCTCTTACCTTCTTGTACCAGTTCTCTTCTGACATTTAGGAATTGTTGGTGATCAAAGTGTGGCAAGGCTGATGGGGCTATAGATACAAAATTCTAGTGGCCTGGGTTACCCTGAGCACCCTGAGAGCTGGTTACAGTGTCACTGGAAGATAGTAGTGTCTCACTGTTCTGATCAGGTGCCTTAACTGTATGCTTCTGTATATGATAGGAGGAAATGGGTTGGCAGAGTTTAAATATGCACTGGCTGTTTAAAGAACAAATAGTGCTATTCAGAAGAGAAACAACTGTGTAAATAGAGAGGGAAGAAATAGTCCTAACTGTCCAACTTTTCTTCATGTGAATGCCAGGAGAGAGGAAGTGTGCTCAAAGGAGCAGGAAGTATCCTGCTAATCAGAACAAGTACCTACCTAATCCAACTATGCTAAATATAGATCTCATCCAATGCCCCCTGTAGGATTTCAAAAAAGAAACAATTCCTCATGTAGTCAAAAGTGAAGAAACAAAGGAAATGGAAAGGCTGATCAATAAATTCTTCAAACTTTAAAGTATTCTCTTTGTGATTTATTTCAATATCATGAGTAACCAAAATGGGGTCAATTCAAAGAATGTACTTTATATGATCAAATGTGGGTGTGGATTGGCATGTATTGGAATGCCTAACAGATCTTTGAAAACTTGGTTCACAGATCCTGCATTTGGAACTGGGTCTTGGATGCCCTGTTAATCCTTCCTTGGATTGAGCGTAGTCATGAATTGGATGACTTCATGTTTTTCAGAATAGAGACCATCATGCCGAGTCTCTTCACAAGCAGCAGCAACCAGCTCCGTTTATTACAACGAGAGTGTCATTTCATCTTTCATTTTGACACCATTTCACCCAACGGTTTAAACTCCAATTGGGATTTAAGTTGTTGTTGTTTTTTATTTGTGAAATACGCTAATATGTGGCCCTTTAATCAAATATGTTGAGAACACCTGTGGGTGAATGGTAGAGCTTTAAATATTTTTGTGTTCACACTTTCATTGGGGACTCATATGAATGGACCCCGCTACGTTTGAGCAATTGCTTAGGTGATACTATGAAATTGAGCATTATTGTGATACATATACTGAGATATGTTATGAATTTATGTTGTATAAAAAATTCTCATTTGTAACTTTGTGTAGTTAAGATTATATATATTTGCTTTACTACTTTGTAGGAGTAATCACTGAGGAAGCTCCTGGAAAATGGGTTTATTACCGGGGACCTTGTTTTGATTACTCATGGTATTGAAATAAAGCACACAGAGAATACTTTGAAGTTTGAAGAATTTATTGAGAAACCTTTCAATTTCCTTTGTTTCTTCCCCTGTAGGATTTCTTCAATTGCTGCTGAATCATGCATGCTACAGATCTTGCATAGTCCAACAAAATGAGATGTGAATGGGGACTCCAAGGGAATCATTGTCAAGGGACCTCCCATGATGCTCAGCTGTTCTGAAAGTGTAAAAAAGAGAGCAGGCTTGTGCCTGCTGTTCTAACACCTTTCCACTGTATGGTTTATGAACATACAAGCTGTATGCATGATTCTTCTATCTATACTTTCAGATTAATGTGCAGAGGCCAAGGTTTTAAGGCCTTGATTGGTGTGGGCTTTTTAATTTTTCTTTATAACCTTCCAGTTATAAAGGGAGGAACACAAGAATACAGTTCTATTCTCCCATCCAAGAGTTGATCACCCTCAGTTCTGTACACATCTGTGTACAGAAAGTAAGCATTTGCATAAGGATGGTAGATGGCATCAAACATGCTATGAAGAAAGGAGGAAGAACCAACAGCAGGTGGATAGCCTTGAATCATTAGGGGAACTACTGCACCTGTTACATTTCCTTGTTGCAAAGCAGCAACCCTAAATGGAGTGAGTGATAAGAGAAATGGAGCATTTTAAAAGAGGTACTCTGGGGCTAACAGGGGAAGTGTCAGATTTGAAACTAGTGTGGTAGAGGGAAATAAATAAAAGATCAATTCAAGTAAGACTGATAACAGGCTGATAACAGGGGATGGAAGAGTTGGCCTACTCTGGATGAGGCTGTGGGTATACTAGTTGGACATGCCACTGGACTTGGGCTTGCAGTTGATTCTCATGTGTCATGTAGCAACTCTGAGCAACTATGGCTGGTACACAGCCTTTTAAAAAGCAAATTCTTGCCATAGCCATCCATACTTTGATCACCTCCAAGTAAGATTACTCTATATTGGGCTGTCCATCAAGGCTTCTGAAACTTTAGGGATTTTTCAGAATGCAACCAAGAACATTTCTGGCCAGGTTGCAAGGTGCACATCTTGACAGTATTAAAAGCCAATGCATTAGGAGGGGCAGGGTATAAATTCAATAATAAACAAACAAACAGTTCAGGCTATCAGTTCTCTTCCATGCACAATTCAAAGTAGGGTTGTGTGCAGCGGCGTCCAAATCGACTGTTCCAGGCACCTGCGTGTGTGCGCTGGGTTACACACTGGCACCCGCACCTCCCCTTCCCCTTCCCCATGTGGCGTGGCACTGGCTGCGTCGGCCTGGAACAGCTGATTCGGACACTGCTGCATAAAACCCTAAAAAATGAAGGTTCATACTTTTAAAAGTGTCCTTTGCCTGAGACAGTGGGTATGTAAAGGGATGCCTGCTCCTATATGGACCTGCCCAGCAGGCACACTGTTGCTTGTAGGTGCTGCTCTGAGTGTCCTGATCTTCAAAAATGAGCTACTAGAACCAGTTTTCTCTTTTGTGGTACTTTTTCTCTGGAGCTCCTTTGTTGTTGACCTGGCATCAAGCCTGCTGAGCTATAGATGCCAGGTGAAAAAACTTCAGTCTTTTGCAGCCTGTTGTGGATAACTCTATGTTACTTAGCACTGTTTTTTTCTGCCTCCTCTTCCTAACACTAATTTTCATTGTCCTGCTACTGCTCTGGCATGTTTCGGCTTTTATAATGTGGTTTATATTGCTTTGGTTTCTACTGTGGCTTTTCATTGTTTATGGATGTTTTGTGTCTTTCCTTTCAGTTTTATGTGCTGTTGTTTTTACTGTTTAAATGCTGTAATCCATGTTTAGCATTTTTACCTAGAAATGTGGAACACAATAAATAAAATATATTCTAGCTTTAGTACAGAGGGGCTGTTCCAGCAACAATAATCTCTGCAGAGTGAAGAAGAGATAGAGCAAGAAACTGTCAGTAAGAATTTGCATGAGTGCAAATTTTGACAAGTGGATCAGAAAAGAAACAGCTGGTCTTCAAAGTGGCCTTGCCAACTTTCAGTAGGTCATAATAAATAACAATGTTTATTCCTATATCATAAAAGAGAATTGTGCTGATTTCTGCATGTTATAATTTAGGCCGGAAGAGCATTTCCAATGGTTGTCTGGAGTTGCTGATACTGATTGGGAAAAAATGCAGATGAAGAAGTAGAAAAGAGAACTCTCCAGACCTGGCTGTGGGACACATTATATGCCAGAGAAACAGGAGATTTTGCTGAAAAGAAAGATGATATCCTGAGACATCCATAAACCATCCAGGCAAAATTGTTGCTGTATCAGTAAAGGATATGAACTGAAACACCAAAGAGAAATCAGCAGTGCTCTTGAATGCTTGACTCAGTAGCAGCTATATTTTTGTCCTGTATTAACATGTATCTCATGATTTATACTGCTAAAAAGTTATGAATCAAGTTCTGTTGGCATCCCTTCAGGAGGATGAAGGTGACACATGGAGTGAACATATTTTAGCAGTTAGCAAGGAAAACTATTTATAATTTTTTCCATTCCTCTTCAGAATTTTCTGGCTTAAAGTCATTTAAAATATTTAATGAGAAACTGGATAGATTTATAGTTAAAAGGAGGAGAATGAAAGACTTTTCTGGGGGTCTGGAACACAGAAAGAAAGGCACTATGCCAGACATTCTCCACTGCTACAGTTATTGTTTTTTAAATGGCAAAAAAAAAAAAAAAACCCTTGACATGCCTCCAGATTGCTTAGGATTTTTGTTAGCTGCCAATGTTCCCATTTGAATTCTGTGGAGTCATTTTAACAGAGTGCTACACACTCTTTAAAACTGGAAAAGTCAAAGTGACAGTAGCACCAAAGAGCTGCTGTTGATTGTAACTCCCCCTCAACAAATCCCACCCATTTCCCAGCAGCCATTCTCAAATCTTGTGTCCATGTTCCCTGTTGCTTTGTCATTGTTCAAACTCTCATCCACTGTCCTGGCAGAACAAATTCAGCATATTCTCATCATTGAAACAATAATTAGGCTTATATGCAAGATTTATCACTTTGGCTTTAAGGAAGCAAATTGCGTTATGTTTATATAATTCATCACATTTGGGCACAAAAGCATATGCCGAATATCTTTTCTGTGAGTGCAAATTTGATTTGAGGACATTTAATGGGGAGGTATTTTCACAGCTGAGGACCACATACTTCTTGAAGGCATCTCAGGATTTGCTTTTCTAGGATTGAGTGCACAAAAATAAAACTGGACAGCAGTTTCAAGTGCCACAAGAGAAACCGAAAGACAAAAGGGTAATTATAAAGCTCTTTCTCCTGGCATGCCTGGGAAAAGAAATGCATTAATGCCTTGTGTCTTAGATCTCTAGAGATGGGAGAGTTTTCGGTGTAACCACAGTAAAGAAAGGTTAAAAAGCTGTTCTGTGTATCAAAAGAAAAAGTTGAGTTTTAGGGACGCACAGGCTGTTTTACCTGGTAAAACTATTCTTGAAGATTATGAAAAGCTGACGAGGGCCAGAAAAAAAATTGAGTGAGAAGTGGTTAAGAAATTCACTTTATGTAATATGTTAATCCTATTAAAGGGTTCAGGACAGGATTGGTTAGATTTGAGTAGTACTGTTATGTTGGTAGCTCCTACTACGGCCTTTAGAGGTTTGACAGACCAGGAGCTACAGAGAGCTAAGAAATGGCAAACATCAGGGGGGGGGGGGGGGGGTTAGGCTGCTTCTTAAATCTCTGTGTGACTCATCTTCCATACAAGGTTCCAGTGATTTGGAAACTAGAAAAGCAGAATCTACAAAATGTAAATGATCTCACAGCACCCTAACAAACCCTGAGATCAGGGTATGTGTTTGTGATTATAGTATGAGGAGCATGAATATTTGTTTCCATGAAAAGTAGGATTTGTGGGTATTTGTGGGATCATGGTGAGAACAATATGCAGCTGAGCTGTTGTATCTCAAATGGTTTGTGTGGCTTTGTTGGGGACGGATGGAAGGATGTGTGTGTAAGGAGTGAAGGACAAGTATGATGAAAAACATATGACTGGAGATGTAAAATGAATAAAGGGAAAATTTTAGAAATATGAAAGAACAAGTGTGTGTGCTTAGTTGCAGTAGGTCCCAGAAAAGCTTTGACAATTTTTTTGCTGGTTTTCCTTGGACCTTACCTAGGCAATTTTTTTAAAATGATGGGATTACTAGCTTTTATTATTATTTTTAAAGATAAGTTTTAAAAATCAAAAGAAATCAGAAGATAAAGATAAACAACATCAGAAATTGAAACCATATATGATTATTCTCTCACTTACTTAACTAATACACATATTTAATATCTATCTATGTGGGCAATATTCTTCTAAATTAGACAGGATCCAGAGAACATCAATAAGAGTTTTGCTCACAGAATAGTCTTTCTTGCTTCCCTTTTCTTATGGACCATTTACTCAATGGGAACTTCACTGCCCCAGCTCCCATGCAGGAGCACAAATCGGGGGCAGATGAGGCACACTGGGCCAAATGCTCTCCCGTGTGGGTGCAGGAAGAGGTGGGGCAACCTGCCAGGATTAAAACTCCAGCCTGCAGCCCGGCATGAAACTTCCAGTGCATAAACGGCCATAGTGTCCTCCCGAAAACTACTCCTAAGGAACTGAGGAATTTAAGTTAGGATGGATAAGAAAACAGCGGCTGGTGCAGAAAGGGGCTGCTAGAGTCCTCACAGGAACACTTTAGAGGGCCCATATCCAGTCTGTGCTGAAGCAGCTTCATTGGTCGCTAGGTGCAGCCTGGATCAGAGTCAGGGTTTTGATTGTTCACCTTTGAGGCCATTCGTGGTCTGGGTCCCACATATCTGCAGGACCACCTATCTCTTATGCCCCCCATAGGGCACTTGCTTGGTGGGTGAAAATCTGCTAGAGGTCCCCAGCCCAAGGGATGTTCACCTGGCCTTGAGCAGGGCCTTTTCTGAATGAGCTCCCAGGAGAGTTGATGGCCCTGATGAAACTTTCCCAGTTCCTCAGGGCCTGTAAAATGGAGCTCTTCCACTAGGTCTTTGGTTGAGGCAGGGCAATTAGATATGGGCCCCTCCCTGAATTAACCAGGTCATCGGGTAACCTCGAGCCTATTTGGTGTAGGGGCTAGGAGTGTAGACTTCTAATCTGGTGAGCTGGGTTCAATTCTGCACTCCCCCACATGCAGCCAGCTGGATGACCTTGGGCTTGCCACGGCGCTGATAAAGCTGTTCTGATTGAGCAGTAGTATCAGGGTTCTCTCAGCCCCACCCACCTCACAGGGTATTGTGAGGAGAGGAAAGGGAAGATGACTGTAAACCACTTTGAGACTCCTTCGGGTAGAGAAAATTCTTCTTCTTCTTCTTCTTCTTCTTCTTCTTCTTCTTCTTCTTCTTCTTGTGTCCCCTGAGACACTAGATCGAAGCACATGGAGCAGGGGAAAGGTTTATCACCGTGATGAGTGAGTTTTAATTGGCTTTATTTTTAGTGGAAATTTTATTGTGGGTATTATATGTTGTTACCTGTGGCCTACAAATCAAATCAATCAATCAATAAACGAACAAATGAATGAATGGAGGGTGTTGTTGGAAATGGGAAATCCATGGAAATCACAGGCCTCCATTTAAACAAGAGGAACCTAGGAGCATGCAGTTTGACTCTAAAATACTGGAGGGGGGGGATCAATATGGATTCTGTTTTTTCCCCTGGTATTTTTAAGACAAGCTGCAATCCTCCTGCTTGACTTGGAACCCAAATCATTAAACCCGAATCAATTCTGCATTTGATTTGGATTATTATTATTATTATTATTATTATTATTATTATTATTATTATTATTATTATTATTATTATTATTATTATTATCTTTCGATTTATTGCCCGCCACTCCCTTACGGCTCATGGCGGGTTACAACATTTTAAAACCCCCAATAAAATCCATTAAAAACCCTCAGCAACAATTACAATATAACATTATCGGTTAGCAAGCTAACCTGGCAAGATAGGCTAATCAACCTCCCCCTCCTACTACAAGCAGGTGGAGAGGGGATACTGATGGTACTAATCCCCAATCTCAATCCCAGGTCCCGGGTCCCGGGTCTCTAGGGGGGGGCATAGAAGCCTTGTCCTCAACCGTAAACCTGGCGGAAGAGCTCCGTCTTGCAGGCCCTGCGGAATGATGGAAGATCTCGCAGGGCCCGCAGCTCTCCTGGGAGCTCATTCCACCAGGTAGGGGCCAGGACCGAAAAGGCCCTGGCCCTGGTCGAGGCCAGGCGTGCTTCCCTGGGGCCGGGAACGATATGGGTTTTTCCAAATGACTGCTGGAGAGATGTTTAAAGACCCCACCAAGCAGGGATCTTTAATAGTTTATCCAGCAGACCCCAACTGATGCAGCTATTTGTTGTACTGGGGGGGCAGTTCCAACTACCCCACCCACTGCAGATCCCCCCAAGACATTCTGGGAAGAGAGTTCTCTTTGTGGGATCAGCTGTTTTCTGGGATGTGTGGGGAGGACCAGTTGGAACTGGCCTTCCCCACACAGCCCAAACTGATCTTAGGGAGAGAAGCCTCTCTGGAGATCAGCTGTCCTTTTTGCCTTTGCAGACTGGTGATGGATTCTAACCTTCTATCATTTGGAAGATTATTGTGAAGATATGCGTTGTTTGGTGGAAGGTAAAGATAGCAAAGATAGAATATAGCCTATTTGTGTCGTAACTGCGAAACCCTGTAAATCCAGAATATGAAACAGCACAAGTAGAGATATTGAGCTGCTAACTTGTCCAGTTTTCATAATATGTAATTTGATTTTGTTGCATTGTAATTATTTGTGTTGCAAGGCAATATGTGAAATCACTGTGCAATGATTGTACACAAATGCAGCAGTACATTTCACTGACAAATTACTGGGTTATGAGTTGTGACATTAGGTCTGTTTTGTCTGCAGCTAAGGGTTTCATAATGTCACAAAATAGCAGACAAATGTGAAGATTAACAAAAAATAAAGCGGAAAGTGGAAGCCCTGACTAACAGGAAAGATAAAGACAGAGTCATATATGATTTAGCTTAAAGATGACTAAGAGGGAGTCATCCTTTTCTGAAGGGTGTTAACATTAAAGAGGAAGGGTGATTATGTATTTTGATATTCAGGGGTATTACCAGAAGAAATTAGATGCCACTCAGAAACCATTTCAAACAGTTAGATGAAGAATTACCCTATTTTGGAAAGTAGTAGAATATAGTCTCTCACTCCACCCTTTCAAAGTGAATTGGACAGATATTATGTTTGGTCATTGGAGAGATGATGCCATCCATTCCCTCCCACAATTACATTTTGCTTAATTTACTACTATATTTTGTTCCACCGTTTCTGATGCTTAGTGCAAATAACACCATAAGAAGAGCCTTCCTGGATCAGATCAACGGGCATTTGAGTCAAGCATCTCAGAGAGACCCAAGACTCTGGCTGTTGTGTCCCTTAAGCAACTGGAATGCAGAGGTATACTGCAGGGAGGCTCCATTTAGACACTGTGGCTAATAGTCACTGATGGACCTATGCCCCATGAATTTCTCTAATCCCCCTTAAAGTCTACAAAATAGTTACCCAAACCTGTCCCTGTGTCAGGGTGATAATGTGAAGAGCACCTTACCATGTGAAGGACCAGAACATGAGTCACTGAGTAAAAAGGAATTCTTTGAGTCTGTTACAGACATTGTTCCCAGTCTAGCCCAAAAAATTCCTTGGGGAAAGAAGGATGATAGGTAGATAGCAACAAGTAACTTTATTACTGCATCAACAATACAGAATAGAAAGAGGAGGAGCCAGCCTGTACTACAAGACAGTGAGACTTCTTGTGGTAATAGTACAACAGCATTTTATTTGTGGCAATCCAATAAAACCCATCCTGGATGGGTTTGCACAATACTAGTTTTGTTACTGGACGTGGTTAAACAAGCTGGACGTGGTTAAACAAGAAATGACAAGACTGAACATCGACATTTTAGGAATCAGTGAACTAAAATGGACAGGAATGGGTGAATTTAATTCAGATGACCATCAGGTATACTACTGTGGACAAGAATCTCGCAGAAGAAATGGAGTAGCCTTCATAATCAATAAGAGAGTAGGAAAAGCAGTCTTGGGATACAATCCCCAAAATGACAGAATGATCTCAGTGCGAATCCAAGGCAAACCATTCAACATCACAGTGATCCAGGTCTACGCCCCAACCACTGCTGCTGAAGAAGATGAAGTTGATCAGTTCTATGAAGCCCTACAACACCTTCTAGAAGCAACGCCCAAAAATGATGTGCTTATCATCATGGGGGATTGGAATGCTAAAGTAGGAAGCCAAAAGATAACCGGGATAACAGGCAAGTTTGGCCTTGGAGTACAAAATGAAGCAGGGCACAGGCTGGTAGAATTTTGTCAAGAGAATACAATGGTCATAGCAAACACTCTTTTCCAGCAACCCAAGAGACGACTCTACACATGGACATCACCAGACGGTCAACACAGAAATCAGATTGACTATGTGCTCTGCAGCCAAAGATGGAAAAGTTCTATCCAGTCAATAAAAACAAGACCAGGAGCTGATTGTGGTTCAGATCATGAGCTTCTTGTTGCAAAATTTAGGCTTAAATTGAAGAAAGTAGGGAAAAGCACTAGGCCACTCAGGTATGAACTAAATCATATCCCCGACGAATACACAGTGGAGGTGACAAATAGATTTAAGGAATTAGATCTGATAGACAGAGTGCCTGAAGAACTATGGATGGAGGTTCGCAACATTGTACAAGAGGTAGCAACTAAAACCATCCCAAAGAAAAAGAAATGCAAGAAATCAAAATGGCTGTCTGAGGAAGCTTTACAAATAGCTAAGGAGAGAAGGGAAGTGAAAGGCAAGGGAGAAAGAGAAAGATACACCCAACTGAATGCAGAATTCCAGAGAAAAGCTAGAAGAGATAAGAATGCCTTCTTAAATGAACAGTGCAAACAAATAGAAGAAAACAATAGAATCGGGAGGACCAGAGATCTTTTCAAGAAAATTGGAGATATGAAGAGAACGTTTCATGCAAAGATGGGTATGATAAGGGACCAAAATGGTAGGGACCTCACAGAAGCAGAAGAGATTAAACAAAGGTGGCAAAATTATACAGAAGAACTATACAAGAGCGAGCTTAACATCCCTGATGACCACAATGGGGTAGTTACTGACCTGGAGCCAGATATCCTGGAATGTGAAGTCAAATGGGCCTTAGGAAGTCTGAGTAACAATAAAGCTAGTGGTGGTGACAGCATTCCAGTTGAACTATTCAAAATCTTAAAGGACGATGCAGTAAAAGTGCTACACTCAATATGCCAGCAAATTTGGAAAATTCAACAATGGCCACAGGATTGGAAAAGGTCAGTTTACATTCCGATCCCAAAGAAGGGCAATGCCAAAGAATGTTCAAACTACCGCACCATTGCACTAATTTCTCATGCTAGCAAAGTTATGCTCAAAATCCTACAAGCTAGGCTCCAGCAGTATGTGGACCGAGAACTTCCAGAAGTACAGGCAGGATTTCGAAGAGGCAGAGGAACTAGAGATCAAATTGCCAACATACGCTGGATCATGGAGAAAGCTAGGGAGTACCAGAAGAACGTCTACTTCTGCTTCATTGACTATGCTAAAGCCTTTGATTGTGTGGAACACAACAAATTGTGGCAAGTTCTTAAAGAGATGGGAATACCAGAGCATCTTATTTGTCTCTTGAGAAATTTATATTCAGGTCAAGAAGCAACAGTGAGAACTGAACATGGAATCACTGACTGGTTCAAAATTGAGAAAGGAGTTCGGCAAGGCTGTATACTGTCGCCTTGCCTATTTAACTTGTATGCAGAGCACATCATGAGAAATGCGGGATTAGAGGAGTCACAAATTGGGATCAAGATTGCAGGGAGAAATATCAACAACCTCAGATATGCAGATGATACCACTCTAATGGCAGAAAGTGAAGAGGAACTAAAGAGCCTGTTGATGCGGGTGAAGGAGGAGAGTGCAAAAGTTGGCTTGAAACTCAACATCAAGAAAACAAAGATCATGGCATCCGGCCCGCTCAATTCCTGGCAAATAGATGGGGAAGAAATGGAGATAGTGACAGATTTTATTTTCCTGGGCTCCAAGATCACTGCAGATGGGGATTGCAGCAAAGAAATTAAAAGACGCTTGCTCCTGGGGAGGAAAGCTATGGCAAATCTAGACAGCATCCTAAAAAGCAGAGACATCACCCTGCCAACAAAAGTGCGTTTAGTCAAGGCTATGGTCTTCCCAGTTGCAATGTATGGCTGCGAAAGTTGGACCATAAGGAAGGCCGAGCGTCAAAGAATTGAGGCTTTTGAACTCTGGTGCTGGAGAAGACTCTTGCGAGTCCCTTGGACTGCAAGGCGAACAAACCGGTCAGTCCTAGAGGAGATCAGCCCTGACTGCTCTTTAGATGGCCAGATCCTGAAGATGAAACTCAAATATTTTGGCCACCTCATGAGAAGGAAGGACTCCCTGGAGAAGAGCCTAATGCTGGGAGCGATCGAGGGCAAAAGAAGAAGGGGACGACAGAGAATGAGGTGGCTGGATGGAGTCACTGAAGCAGTAGGTGCAAACTTAAATGGACTCCAGGGAATGGTAGAGGACAGGAAGGCCTGGAGGATCATTGTCCATGGGGTCGCGATTGGTCGGACACGACTTCGCACATAACAACAAAGTTTTGTTACTAAATTAAATGAAAATAACATTTAATTAGAATTGTGATTTTCCCCCACATGACTAGTCCAGAAAAACCAACCAAGAGCAAAGGGATAGTTTATGCTTTGCCTTAAAAGAAATCAGAAAGTACTGAAGGATTAAGAGGGAAATACTTTCACATAAGAAGACAGGGTCCACA
Organism: Paroedura picta; assembly: GCF_049243985.1. Lineage (NCBI taxonomy): Eukaryota > Metazoa > Chordata > Lepidosauria > Squamata > Gekkonidae > Paroedura > Paroedura picta. Next base: position 114,001,509 of record NC_135370.1, read on the forward strand.
GCCAGGTGGGGGAAGTTATGGAAAGGATAGCAGATGGTAGGACAAACCAACTGAGAACAGGAATGGAGAACCTGAGAGGCGGGGAGCAGATGGGAAGCCATGGAGGGTTTTATGTGAGAAGAGAAACAGAATGGGAAAAAATAAAAATATTCTCTGCGCATCTTGTTAAGGAGGGTCCAGTGACTGCATGCTTGTGGTGCTGGAAGAAGTTCTGGAGCTGAACCAATTAAAAAAAAGGAGGGCTTGATGTCCATTTTATGCACTTGGATTTACCTGGACTTAGCAGAAGCACTATTATCAGTCAAGTTTGAGGTAGATTTAGAATCTGTGATAGTGTTGAGCCAGCAATGCAGATTCTACTGCCCATTGTGGGGAGGGCATGGTCTATAAATTAAACAAATAAATAATTGGTGCAGGTTGGGTTACACTGGGATTGGATCCAAGTCTGTATTGGTGTCAGATCAAGACACTTAAAACTTTTAATGGAAAAGTCTATCAAGAACAAATACTAAGGTGATGCACCTGGTTGCAGGTGATTAAAGTAGCAGGGGTAGCAGGCATGGTTCAGGCCTGCTGACAGTGATCCAGGATGGGTTATATTTAAAAATACCCTTAGTGGGCTGTAGGTAACCAATGTATTTGGTATACCCCTGCCTTGCTGGCAAAGCCCCTGAACTGAGTGACAGAGAGCTTGCCAGAGAGTACACACACAAAGAGCTTACACACATGTACCTCTGGCATTCCTCAGCCCCACTGGCATTGGCTGAGGCAAGGAGCCTCATTTGCCTGGATCATCAAGCTGCAGGGGAGGAGTTGAAGAGGAGGAGGAGGCTGCAGGTGTGTGTGTGTGTGGGGGGGGTGAGTCTGCTGGCCAGATCTGGGGCTGTTTTTGGGTATCATTCCGTTAAACACTTTGAAGGGATTTGTTCATTATAATTTTGCAGAAGATGAGCTTTGTAGCCTTTTTTTTGACAAGAAGTCTCTCCCCCCCACCACTTTCACCTGGTTTCATTTATGATTCCAGAAGACTCCTAGGCCTATTATGCACGGCCGCCGAAACGGCGGCATGGAGAACGCAGAGGAGGAAGAAGCGAAGCAAACCGCTTACGCACGGGGTGGAATGCAATGGCGGCAAAACCCAGAGTATCCGATTATGCATGCGGCTACTCCGGAGTTGCTTCTGGTTGCGTCCTGGTCCCAGGAAGCTCCACTTTCTTCCACATCTCGCTAACACGGCTTTTTTGGCGGCATACGTTGACTCTGCGCCCGGTTGCCACCTGCAGTGTACATAATTGGTGATTTTAGCCGCCGCCATTCTACCCCAAATGCGGACCTTCCACACCATGCATAATGGGCCCTATGGGTTCTTTTACGGTATACCAATCTGGATCGAAGCATTTAATGACGATCTAGAAACACTTGGTCCTTTCTCAGATCATTATTTCAAGTCCCTAGAAATGTGGCTAGTGACACCTTAATTGCTGAACTAAGCCAACAGAGGCTTGAAACCAGAGCCTGGTCTCTTACCTTTAGGTACTGGATCAGTTTTCATTTTAGGGCTCAGTCAAATAACCTTTTGGCTGCCCTGTTAAGCAATCCCCACAATTCCAATTGGTCTCATAGACTTTCTAACAAACTCCTCTCATTGGGCTTAGACTTACACTGTTTGATGGATCTTGAGGAGAAAAGTATATATAAGTTCATAGTAAGGAGACTGGAGTACATTGAATCCTGACTGTCGTTTACATCTCCCGTGTATGTTGTTTACATCTTCCCGTGTATGGAATATTATTCCGTTATATAAAGTTATCCCCCCCCACCTTACCAGTATTGAAGCTTACTTGGACAGGAAAGCTTTCATGCTTGCTTGGCTGAACTCTTTCCCTTCTAACATTCTGTTAGGGAGGTTTAACTTCATTTAATCTCATTTAGTGGAGAGATTATGTTTTCATGGTTGTATGGTCCTTGATCGTCTTCCTCATATTATTTTGTATTGCCCCAAGTTCTCTTTATACTGCTATGTGATATCTGACAGTCTGTACTCCTTTCAATTTCATTGTGATGAAACTGTAACAGTTAATAAATTACGTGATAGCAAAAATCCTGCTCGAATCGCCCGTATTGCAGCATTTTTAGGCAGGGTTTTTAGAATTAATTCCTTGTTTTTAACAAAACTGAGTAACTCTGCTTGATTTTTAATTTTATTACTTTGTATCTCCCTACTTGTATAACTCATTATGCCAATAAAAGCTTCTGTATCCCCCCTCCCCACCATGGGTTCACTTTTGTAATGGGGGGGGGGGAAATAAATCTACATACTCACAGAAGCTTCAGAATACAACATTTTATTGCAACTTAATGCCAACTAACATAGGTTCTGAGAGTTAAGGAAAAAGAACAAATTAGGAGGGAAACTCCACTCCTAATCAGGTGTTACTACATTCACACAGACAGGCACAAAGCACAACAGGAGAACAGGGAAAGGAATGCTATGGAGGCAGCATGTGCTGCATATGATGGCCTCCACCAGAGCTTGCCAAGGCAACCCACCCCCAAAGAAACAGACTTCCTTTCAAGAAAACCCTTGAAAGGAATGCCAGAGCCACCCCGCCCCAAATCTGGAATAGCCACTGAAGGGCAAAGCTGGAGGCAGCATGGTGGTGCTAAGGGCAGCTTGGAGCTGCTGGTGTCAGCTGAGGCAGAAGGGCACCCTTTGAACTACAATGATTAGCAGGCACTTGGATCCTTGGGAGAGACATTAATGCTCTGGAACGACAATCGTAGTCCTCAGAGAGGATGACAGTCCCTGATTGTATTAAAGTTATAAAAAAATAGGTTATTTTTTATGCTAAGGAAGTTTAGAGTTCAGAATAATAATAGTAAATGTTTTCAACTAAATGAAGGTATCAGTTGCTTCCAGAGTTCCAAACTATCCCTGGGAAGGGAGCCCCTCTGTTCCTTGTGCTGCACAAATTACAGCACCAGTTGTGCTCTCCTAGGCCTCACTGGCTCTGGTGCTACGGGTCCCACAAATCCTTATACCAGGTCTGATTTTATGCTCATAACAACCCTGTGAAGTAAACTGGAATTAAGGAGCAGTAGAATGCAGAAAGAATTTTGGAACAATAAAGGAATGGAATAGAGGGAATATATTCTCTCTACTGTGGAAAAAGGGGCCATAGAAAGCATCGATGTGAACAGACAACAGTTGATCAGCAAGAGTAGCTGTGAAATTAATGTCTGTTTCTCTTCTCTAACTTGCCAACATGAAGCTAAGCCAGATCCACAGGAAGTCAATGTCACAAACAACAAAGACAAGCAGTATAAACAAGTTCAAGATATATGACATTTTGTACTTATAGCAGAGTAATTTTTTAGATCATATGAAGCCAAACAGCACAAAACCATTCCTTAAACTTCAGTTCCCAGGAGCATGATGCATATTAAATTTGCCATTTCTTGTGAAATAAGGAATGGACAAACAATTGGGCAGGGAGAGGAATGGACTGAACAGAAATGATCTGAATTACAAGTCCCACTGAGCCTAAAATAGCATATTTGCAAGTGGTTTGTTGTATAGATTTCTGTTAGGGGCAGGCAGTCCCAATTAATGTGAGTAAATTCACATTAATTTGATGAAAGACCCTTTATACCTATTTTTTTTTCAGAACACCATATTATTAGTAACTCTCAGCATTCTTCATTGTATTAAAGAACATAATATATTAAAGAACAGAATGTTAACTTGTGCTTTCAGAGATTTCTTTTATAGATGGATAAATCTGCCCAAATGCCTTTAGTATGATAAAGAGTAGCCTTTGGTTGCCCTATTTGCTGCCTTTTTCATATCATTTACTACACCCATATACTTCTTGGCCCAATTCAAAGTGTTGTTAACCTTTAAAGACCTTAATTGTCAGGATTCTGGTACTTCCATAGGAAGTGTCTATGAGCTGAGATAATTATTGAAAGCCCCTCTCTGGCTTATTGCTGCCATGCTTTATAATATCTGTGTCTACTGGTGACAAGGTCTTTCCTGCAGTCCTGTTCCTCTTGCTCAGTGAACAGTACCTCCATCATATTTGTTGACATCTATCCTGTCTACTAGGGCCTTTGGTTTCTATATAGAGTAAATTCTCACTACCTTCTTCCCACTTGAAAAAGTTCTGAAGAGAATATCCAAGATTGTTAAGAGGTTGAAGCATTTTCCCTCTGAGTAAAGGCTAAAGAATCTGAGAGTTACAGTGTTGAAAAAAGACACCTAAGGTAGGAAATGACAGAAGTTTATAAAATTACTAGAGGCAAAGCCCATTGAACCCAGGAATACAACAGGCACTAGGGTTGTGTGCGATGGCATCTGAAGCGGTCATTCTAGGCCGATGCAGCCAGTGCCACACCACGAGGGGGGAGGGGAGGCGTTGGCACTGGCACGCAACCTGGCACACACAGGCGCGGAGCTCCATGCCTGCATGTGTGCGCTGACTGACATGCCGGTGCCCATGCATCCCCTCCCTCCGTGGCGCATCGCTGGCTGCGTCAGCCCGGAATGGCCGCTTCGGATGCCACTGTGCACAACTCTAACAGGTGCTAGCACTAACACCTGCACTGTGACCTTCCTGGGTTCTGGCCCTCTTCCCCCCACCCCCTCTCTACACTCAATCTTAAGATCTAGTGTGGTGAAGTGGTTAAAGAGTAGCAGACGCTGATCTCAAGAGCTGGGTTTGATTACCGACTCTTCCTCCATATGCAGCAAGCTGGGTTGCCAACCTCCTGGTAGGAGCCTGGAGACCTTCAAGAATAACAACTTTTCTCTAAGAATGAAAAAGTGATCAGGGAGAGAGGAAATAAAGAGAGAGGGGGGGAGGAAGGAAGGGAGAGTAGGAGAAAGAGGAAGAGAGAGAAAGAGGATGAAAGAAAGAAAGAAAGAAAGAAAGAAAGAAAGAAAGAAAGAAAGAAAGAAAGAAAGAAAGAAAGAAAGAAAGAAAGAAAGAAAGAAAGAAAGAAAGAAAGAAAGAAAGAAAGAAAGAAAGAAAGAAAGAATGAAAGAAAGAAAGAAAGAAAGAATGAAAGAAAGACAAAGAGAAAAGAGTGAGAAGGAAACAGAGAAGGAGGAGGGGGGATGGAGGGAAGGAGGGAGAAGAAAGAAAGGAGGGAAGGAAGGAAGGAAAAAAGGAGAAAGGAGAAAAGGAAGGAGAATGAAGAAAAGGAATAAGAAAGGGAGAAATGGAGGAAAGAAGGAGTAAGGCTAGAGAGAGTATGAAAGGATGAAAGAAAGAAAAAGGGAGGGAGGAAGGATGAAAGAGAAGATGAAAGAAAAAGACAGAAAAAGAGAAAGAGAAAAGAGTGAGTGAGTGAGTGAATGAGAGAGAGAGAGAGAGAGAGACAGAGGAGGAGGCGATGGAGGGAAGGAGGGAGAAGGAAGAAATGAGGAAAGGAAGGAAAAGGGAGAAAGGTGGAAAAGAAGGAGAAAGGAGAAAGAGAGAAATGGAGGAAAGAAGGAGAGAGGCTAGAAGGAGTATGAAAGAAAGAAAAAGGGAGGGAGGAAGAAAGGATGAAAAAGAAGATTAAAGGGAAAGAGTATGAAAGAGAGAGAAAGAGACTGAGAAAGAAAGAGGGAGGAGGGAAAGAAGGCATCTGTTCTCCTGGGGGCAACAGCTGCTTTGGAGGGCCACTTCTAGCCCCTCATACAACAGTGTCTACGCAGATCACCACTTTCCTCACCTTCCCATCCAATCCTATATATTTCTGAAGGCCTGTGGAAGGGTGGGCTGCTACCCCACCCTCCCATTTCCCAAAGGCTGGGCCATGCAAGGAAGGCTGCAGGGGGGGGGTCTGCCTCCTTCCCACACACTCCGCCACATCTCCCAAATTTCAGACTGGATCCCCCCAGCCCCTCCAAGGAGAGTTTGGGGAAAGCAAAGAGCATTTGTATGGCCTGCTGTAGGGCCATGGGGAGGTGTTGTTCCACTCTGAACACTGGTGGAGAAGAGTAGAAGAAAAGTTTGCATCAAATAAATTCTGCCCAATGATGCAAACTATACAGAAGCAACTTGGCCATGTCTAAAATTGGATATAATGGATGCACACTCTTTGGGAGCCCCTTGGACCAATCATTTTGAAATTTGAGGGGAAGAGCCTCCCCGAGCTACCCTCAAACCCTCACCCCTCCAGGACCCAGGAAAGGTCACATTATAGTCTATGGCACCATTGATTTCCATGAGTGCCAAAGCAGCTGAATCGGGCCCTTCCTGCACATGCCTACTCATGATGTCATAATGGGTGTTGTTCAAAAGCACTATGCATATATGATTCTATGGATAGGCATTGCAAGGGAGAAGTATGATTAAAAAAAAATTAGCAGGCATTGCGGGACCTTTAAACTGGTGGAGAAAGGGGATTGGTTGCCTAGGTTGATTGACAGGCAGAAGCACAACATGTATAAGGCACTTTGCTCTCTTCTCCCTCTTCCTACAGTAGGTTAGGAGGGTAAGACACACAAAAAGAAGGCAGGCGAAGGCGAGACAGCAAAAAGGTGAGGAGGGCTGGGGGGCACAGAATGGGGGGCACATTCTGTGAATGTGACACTATTTTTACGAATGTGCAGAAATGCTCCAATGACTGTGAGCTGATCAAGAATATGTTAGAATTGCATCAAACAGCTCAATTCCCAGTTGAACACTAGTTTGCAGCTGCCTGTTGGTCAAAAGCTAATTCTTCTCCACACACACACACCCAAGCAAAATAGTTACACAATGAACTTGCCAAAGGGAGCTCTTCTTATCCCTCCAAGCTGGAGAAAAAACTTGTTTCTCTTTTTTTGTTCTACAACTCAAGCCTATATCTTGGGGCGAGGAGAAGAGAAGGAAAATCAGCTCTCTGATTCCTCTCCCCCCTTCCAATCTGTTACACCTCAGCAAGTCTGCAAGGAAGGGAGTTCCAAAAAACCTGACTTCCAGCTGATGAGCTGGGAGTCAGCTCTTGATTCTACCCACAATGATACAGGGATGGACATGGGCTGCCCATTTGTTTCCAGTCACTATTTGAAGTACTGTTTCATGCCTTTAAAACCCTAAATGGCTTGGGGCCAGAGCACTTGAACAACAAACTCCTTCCCTATTGTCCAGGCTGCCAGTTAAAATCTGACCTGTTATTGTGCTTTCAGACATAAGGAAAATGTCCACCAGATTCAGTGGTGGCCCCTCACTTGAGGCTCACCTGACACCTGCACTGCTTTATTTCAGGTCTCAGCTCAAAACACTCGGGCTTTTAATTATGGAATTGATCTTTTAATAGTATTTTTGGCCTGGAAACTGGTATTTTAAGCTGTCAGCAATCTGTTTTTACTGTCTATGTTCTTATCTAGGGCTGGTTTTGTAATGCTGGATTAGTATCAATACCTTTAAAATAAAATTTTATTATTATTTACTTTGTAACTCACTTAAGACAGATTCTGGAGAAGCAGCATAACATCTTATAATAAATGTTGAATCAATATGAGTTTTCTTTGCCATGTGATGAGCTGGTCATATGTTTGTCTCAGTGCATCTCCAAATCATGATTCAGCATGCCTTTGCTCAAGCAACTTGTAAATCTTAGTTTGGGCACAGTCATTCATGATTTGGAAATAAGACCTATTCCACTCCTTTTTCCCAGGCGTGGTGCGGTCCTGCTAAGCATGGATTGTTTATTTCTGGTTGCCAACTCTGATGCTACCTGAAGATGAGTCCAGAAAGGTTTTCTGACAGAGACTACAGAACAAGGACCTATGTTCAGAGACACAGCTAGCATAGGATTGAGGAGTCCGAGCAGAATCTAATGGGGCTTTGGTGCATCCAGAAAGAATCACCTGTTCAGACACCTGTATTTATTTGGCAATCCTCATTTCAGAGACTAGGGTATGTGTATGTGAGTAGAGCCCTTGTTGGTTGTTAATTATAGAGAAAAGGTCAAGAGTTATCTCAAGCAAGGTAAAACAAAGATGCTGTGCTGCTGTTATTCTCAAGAAATTAGCAGACCAAGTTTCACCAGGATATTTGAGTCTTTAAAAACTGTTTTTATAGCCACAGATCAAACACTGAAATAATTGCTGACTTCCTAGAAATCAGGTATCAAACAGGCGATTCATCAATGTTCAATGGCTTCACAAACTCCTTAAACTTTAAGGCTTAAAGCATTCCAGCCAGAATTCATATTTTTGACCTACAAAGTTCTGGCTAAGTGGTTTTAAGACAACTTTTTCATTTGCTGGCCATTGTTGGAAAGAATGCCATCCTGATTATACCATTTGGGTACTGAATCTGCACAATGACCTTATGCTCCAAGATTTCTTGGTGGCCATCCCACACTTTTGGAATCACTTTCTACTAACTCACCAAAGTAATATCCTGATGATCTTCCAGTTCCATTGGCTTTAGCAAGTAGAACGAAATTTAGAGGTAGCATTTTATTCTTCTAAATGTAATTTGGATTCTTACCCGTGGTTTTATATAGTGTTTTTAAAGTGGTATTTGTGGTTTTTATGTTCAGAATTGTGGTACTGCAGTGCAAGATACAAAACTAAATAGATCCAAATCTTAGTTTAATTATCTGCATGCTGAAATTATAGCAGAAATTATGTTCACTTAACATGTTTAGTTAATATGTTTGAGATAATACTACAAAGATTCTCCATATAAACATGTATAGCCCCCTACCACAACCAACTATAGTGATGAAGCAGAATAAATGAACTAGCCGAGGGAGTTATTTTGGGCAGGTAATTTTGATTTTGCTACAGATTTTGTAACCTGCCCTTGATAGAATACCAGAACCTTATAAAACACTTATTGCTGTTTATAGAAAATAGTGATAAATGATGCCAGTACAACAGTTTGGACTTTGCTAATTGAGCTTCTGCTAAAATTATGCCTATTTGTAAATATCACACCTACACATTTTCTCTTTCCTGGTCCCTTTTTCCCCACCAAGACAAAAAGCAGTCTGGGTTTGTGGAGAGTTTTTTTTTATAAATAGTTGATGTGTGGGTGTAGATAACCCTCCTTTCCCAGGGCTGCAGCCCTGTCTCAGTGCCCATTCCTATGGCTATGCTATCACTTACGGTCTCCAAACATCATGTGTTGTTAGGCCAACAGACAGGGTGCCTGGATGATTTATCCCATCCCATTGATGGTTTCATGGATAGTATGGAAAGTCAGAGTGAAGAGATTTCAAGAGAGACTTATCAGCAATCAGCAATAAGAGGACTTACCTTACAGTCCAGTAATAGACATATTTGTCTTACATAATATTGCCATTCACTGGCTATTGGGGGAACAATTTGTAAAAGTTACTCCAGGATGACTTCCTCTATGATCCTCTTCCCTTCTTCCATGGTGAGCGTTAGCCAGCAAATGGCAGCACTGGATAACTTGTTCTAAACCAACATCCCTCACAAAGGCCGTGGCTTTGTGGGAGAATTACCTGGCAGCTGAAGTAAAGGAGAGGCATTGAGAGACACCCAAGGGGAACCTACCTACCAAACAACCAACAACCTCCACAGGTTTTGGAAGCAAGTCCCTGGATGCCTTACAGAGAGGCTGTGCCCAAGCCCTGATGTTGAGATGCCTTTTCAGACAAGAGTCTGGGGTCCATAGTCCATAGGTTGGGGTTACCCACCAGAATCAGCCAAGGCTAGTTGAGGGTCTGGACCCCAAGGAGGAGACCTTTCAGGCCAAGCTAACGGAGCTGAGATGGGACCATGTTTTACCTGTGGCTAGTGGAAGCCACCTAGACACACACCCAAAGTGATCTGGAGAAGGCCCAGACCATACAAAAAGCCCATTATGATAAACAGGTTTGAGAAAGAAGCTTCCAAGCAGGGGATGAAGTATTGGTCAGCTGAAATGTCCTGGCTCCTCATAATGGAGATCCCTGGAAAGGTCCTTTCAAAATTAGGCAAATACTGTGGCCCCTAACTTATAAAGTACAATGTGGAAAAGGAAGAATATCTCAGAAATGGATCCCAGATGCTATTTTTCAGCAATTAGTATATCGGGTGCTGACAATGCCCTTGCGTACATTGATGACATAATAATATTTAGCCCAGATTGGTCTTCCCATTTGGAACATATCTGTGCAGAAACTGAAATACCTGGGATTCATAGTGGGTAAAGGACAATTGAGACCCCTACCTTAAAAGGTAGTAACTTTGCAGACTGTCCCCAGACCTGTAACGAAGAAACAAATTAGATGATTTTGAGGAATAGTAGAATATTATGATTGGTTTATTCTGCATTATGCCATCATCACTAGTTCATTAACGAATTGTCTGAAATAAATGGAGGCAAACAAGATAACATGGACCACAGACTGACAGGTGACGTTTGATGGCCTACACTCAAGCTTCACGAAACACCCCATACTTCACAATCAGGATTTTTCCTTTCAATCTTACAACACATGGATGCTTCCGGAACAGGATTGGGCACAGTGCTGTCCCAGATGAGCGATGGAGAAGAACATCCAGTGGTGTTTATTAGTCGCAAAATCCAACTGCTGAAAGGAATTATGCCACAGTCGAGAAAGAAGCTCTAGCTATTAAGTGGGCTTTCAGAGCTCTAAAATATTATTTAACCAACAATTCCTTTATCCATGCCCTTCTCCTGTGGCTACAAACCATGAAAAATCACAATCCCTGAGTGTTACGGTAGTATGTTTCCCTTCTTTCTTCCAGGTTTTGCATCCAGCATCAGGCTGGTCAAAACCACACCAATGCTAACTACACGTCATGGCTGTTCAATAACCATAGGGTCAGCCAGAGACCCAGAGGCAGGTGTCAGGATGCCCCCGGGAGCCCCACCCTTCCAGAAAGTCTCCTAGCAAGCCATTTTTCTTCTGATAAACCATCCCAACTATTCCTCTCTCCCTGATCTTTGCATGCATCCTTAGCCTTGTCTGTTTGGCATGGATTGTAAGCATCTAGCATGTACTGTATTGCTGTTTAGTTGTTCTTGATCAGCACTATATGTAGTAAAAGTTGTAGTAGTAACCTTAGGTTTAATTTCCTTGTTTATGTATGTGTCTTTCAAAAACACAGAACCAAACTACTTTACGGCCATTTAATTTAAATTATTTTTTCGCCATTTAATTTAATCCGTTTCTCCTTTTAATGCTGAAGATAGATGTACATATGGTTGCCAGTTCTGGGCTGGAAAATATGTGGAGATTTTGCAGGTTGAGCCCTGAGAGGGGAGAAACCTCAGCCACAGAGTCCGCCCTCCAAAGCAGCCATTTTCTCCTGGGGAACTGATCTTAGTCATCTAGGGATCAGATGTAGCAGATTTCTAGGTGCCACCAAGAACTATGTACAGAACTATTTTTTTTAAGGAAGATGGATGAAACTTTTGGTAAAGATTAACAATTAATTTGGAAGCAAATATTGAAATCTGAGAGTGTCTGTAAAGTTTTATTTCACTCCAAAGGAAAAAGCTACACAGCTATAATGGGCTCTGATATTCCCCATGGCTTTTTTTGTGCTTAAATGGAACCATAAAAGTTAAATGTTGACCTTCCAAGACTCTTTGTAAAACCTTTTAGAATGATTCAGACTTTTGCAGTTGACCCACTTAACCCAATCTCATGCTCTTTAACACACAATACCCCAGTGTTTTGTGGTGAAATTAACGGTTAGTTCTCTCATCAGAAGCCCAAGTCTGAATATCTCCAGAAGAAGATATACTTTTAAGCTTCATTTACGTAGTCTGAATCTAAATATGTGAATGAATGTTTTTTGCAAATCTGAGGGATATTATTTTACTGCCCTCCACTTAAAATAAAAACCCCATCTGTCATTGAAAACATAGTATATAAAGGACGCACAGTTTCTAGTCTAGTTCACTCCATGCTGTTCAGTTAGCAAGGAACTTACTGAATTTGTCCCTGTATTAAAACAAAAGTTCATCTGCCTCTGTTCCAGTCCTTTCTGTCACCTCATCCTTTCCTCTTTCTGTTATACGTGTAGATTCAGCTTTCAGTAGTAAGATGGAATGAAAATAGTGGCAGGGAAGATCAGCTAAAAGCACTGGCAAATATGGCTTTTCCATCCATTACCCTCCCACAGAAGTCCCCTTAGTCTCCTGTGGAAAAGTATTCAATTGGATGTAGGATCCATGTAGAAAAAAATGTTGTGGGGCAAAGGGTTTCATTGAGAAAGGGGAAAGGGCGCAGACTCCTCTATCAGTGTTGGTGTACTAATAGAACTTAGAAGAGAGAATCAGTTTTCCCACCCTTCTCACTACACTCCCATAACTGTTTGTCTGTGAGGGTTCTACAGTCCCAGGAATCTTTCTGGAGACTGAAAGGGGCTGCTGGGCAGAGGAAAACATAACTCTCTCTCTCACTCTCTTTCTCTCTCTGGGTGTATACATCCTTAGCCTTGACAAATGTGACACCAACAATTTTGAGGGGTACACGAATCAAACTTACAGGCTAATTCTGGCTAATTGCCAGAATGGTTCTACCGCATATTATTTCACAGTCTCTGCATATGACATACAAGGGAGATCTACTGTTATTGAGCAGGTCAGTCTGCATGACCCTTGACTAGATCCAGCACATCCATTATTTAGGTTTTTTCAAATATTATCCTGATGTTTTTGAAGATCTTGGGCACTTTCCATATGTGCACCATATTTATGTGGACCCTGCAGTACAAGCAGTAATGTGCAAGTGCAGAAATATCCAATATGCTGTCCTACCCCCCCCCCCCAAAAAAAAAACAGCCCTTGAAGATCATGAGATAAAAGGGGTCATCACAAAGATAATTTTAAGAAAATAACCAAACCAAAGGAGATTAGTTGGAGTACATCAATGGCTATTAGCTATGGTGACTGATTTATTGGCCAAACATGAATGTAGAGGGAGAGCACTGATTTTGCAACTGCTAAAAACTGCAACCAGCAGGCTACTTTTCCAGGTTCCCACAAGTTAACTGACAAGACAATCTAACTAACAAGACAAGCTAACTGACAAAACAATCATGATGGTAGGTGTAAAGCTGCATGAAACATTTACATGCCACAGCATACAAAAAGAAATGATCACGTGCCATTCACCAGTGAGATGATGAAGGAATTTGCCACAAACTGGGGTATTGCCTTGACGTATTCAAGTCCAAGATACCCCCAGACAAAAGTGCAGGCAGAGCACATTGTGCAATGGTACAGATCTTTTAATTGTAAGCTTTCCTTTAATAGCTATACCTATCCACTGACTTATGTTAAGATTTACGTTCTTTTGTTGGAACACAAGCAAGCAATGTAGTCAAGGGTGTGGCTTCTGCTGAAGATTTAAGATGTAAGATTGCACATTTGCTATTATGTGGAGGAATCATCTTATATGTGTAACTCTAATTGTAGCCTATCCTATTTCTGGACATATTGGAGTGTATCCAGTGGTTTGCAGACCTTGTGTAGTGGCAGCGTTCCCAGCCCTCCTGATGTACCTGACTGAGCTTCCTAAAACTGTGTTCTGGGGGAGGTCAAGGCATCACAGGAAGAAGCATAATTAGCAAAGAGAAGGGTCTGGGGAAAATGGACAGAAATCATCACCTCCTCTTCTGAAGACTTGCAAGTTTAAGAAAAATCCTGGGAGTGACCGCCAGTGACTAACATGGTACTTATCAGTACTCCTGCTCAGGATTCCTACAATAAGTTTTTGGAGTTTATTTGGACATATGCCATTTGTTTTGCATAAATAGGAGAGGTTTTTATTTGCAGAAAATAGGTTCCAAACATGGATTCATTCTCAGATTTTAGATACAGGGATCTGCAGTAGAGCTTGGACACAGATCCAGTTTTCAGTGCAGCCTGAAGCTAAGGATAAAAAAAAAGCACTACTCCTTCACCTTTCTGGACTGCCCAGGAATCCTATGTGACTTCCTTTGTTTTTGGATGAAATATCAGCCTTAAGGCTGGTATGAGCCTGGTGTGTGCTGCCTAGCTATGTCAGGATCCAGAATATAAACTGTACAGTGTTAAGTAGTGTATGTTACTTAGTATATGAGTAATCATAGTTAACTGGCATGGGTCATACTTTATGGAAAGAAAATTACAGGAAAAAGACAGAAGCTTATAGAACAAAATTTTGATCCCCCCCCCCCCCCAGCAATGTCAACTTGTGAAGATACTGGCATTTAAGTAAACAATAGGGGTATTGTAAGCAAGGCAAACCACTGAACTGTTGTGAGGACAGGAGGATCAGCTTTGACCTGACATTAAAGTGCTAGGATCAGGAACAATGGTCTGGTGTTCCTTTTTTAGAGTATCTGCTTCAGGCCCATAGCTAAGGTGGTGCACAAAGGGTCTTGACCCTTGATGGCAAATCCCGCAGGGCCCGCAGCTCCTCCAGGAGCTCATTCCACCAGGCAGAGGCCAGGACCGAAAAGGCCCTGGCCCTGGTTGAGGCCAGACGCGCCTCCCAGGGGTCAGGAACCACCAATAAATTAGTCCCCGCCGAGCGTAATGCCCTGCGGGGGGCATAAGGCATCACGCGGTCCCTCAAGTATGTAGGTCCCAGACTGTGGGGGGCCTTAAGGTTAAAACCAAAACCTTGAACCTGATCCAGCTAGCAATCGGTAGCCAATGCAGCTGCCTCAGCACAGGCTGGACATGGGCCCTCCAAACTGTTCCTGTGAGGACCCGAGCAGCTGCATTTTGTATCAGCTGTAATTTCCAGATCAGGCACAGGGGTAGGCCCGCGTAGAGCCCGCATAGATCATTCAGAACTATCTCAAATCAATCATAGATGGTCAGCTACCGGATGTCCAGGCTGATTTTCAACATGGTTGCGGTACCCAAGACCACATTGCAAATTTGTGCTGGATTCTTGAAAAAACACATGAATATCAAAAGGCCACCTATCTATGCTTTATTGATTATTCTAAAGTGTTTGACCCCCTTCAAGGATCGCTGCCTTGTTGTGGCAAGGGGGCTTGCGTAGTTCAGTGAAGCTATGAGCTATGCCGTGCAGGGCCACCCAAGACGGACAGGTCATAGCTGAGAGCTCTGACAAAAGGTGATCCACTGGAGAAGGCAATGGCAAACCACTCCAGTATCTTTGCCATGAAAACTCTATGGACAGTTCCAATAGGCATAACGATATGACGCTGGAAGATGAGCCCCTCAGGTCGGAAGGTGTCCAATATGCTACTGGGGATGAGCAGACGGCTAGTACGAGTAGCGCCAGAATGAATGAAGCGGCTGGGCCAAAGCCGAAAGGACGCTCAGTTGTGGAAGTAACTGGTGGCGAAAAGACAGTCCGATGCTGTAAAGATTTTTATTCCATAGGAACCTGGAACGTCAGATCCATGAATCAAGGCAAGCTGGACGTGGTTAAACAAGAAATGAGAAGACTGAACATCGACATTTTAGGAATCAGTGAACTAAAATGGACAGGAATGGGTGAATTTAATTCAGATGACCATCAGGTATACTACTGTGGACAAGAATCTCGCAGAAGAAATGGAGTAGCATTCATAATCAATAAGAGAGTAGGAAAAGCAGTCTTGGGATACAATCCCCAAAATGACAGAATGATCTCAGTTCGAATCCAAGGCAAACCATTCAACATCACAGTGATCCAGGTCTACGCCCCAACCACTGCTGCTGAAGAGGATGAAGTTGATCAGTTCTATGAAGCCCTACAACACCTTCTAGAAGCAACGCCCAAAAATGATGTGCTTATCATCATGGGGGATTGGAATGCTAAAGTAGGAAGCCAAAAGATAACCGGGATAACAGGCAAGTTTGGCCTTGGAGTACAAAATGAAGCAGGGCACAGGCTGGTAGAATTTTGTCAAGAGAATACAATGGTCATAGCAAACACTCTTTTCCAGCAACCCAAGAGACGACTCTACACATGGACATCACCAGACGGTCAACACAGAAATCAGATTGACTATGTGCTCTGCAGCCAAAGATGGAAAAGTTCTATCCAGTCAATAAAAACAAGACCAGGAGCTGATTGTGGTTCAGATCATGAGCTTCTTGTTGCAAAATTTAGGCTTAAATTGAAGAAAGTAGGGAAAAGCACTAGGCCACTCAGGTATGAACTAAATCATATCCCTGACGAATACACAGTGGAGGTGACAAATAGATTTAAGGAATTAGATCTGATAGACAGAGTGCCTGAAGAACTATGGACGGAGGTTCGCAACATTGTACAAGAGGTAGCAACTAAAACCATCCCAAAGAAAAAGAAATGCAAGAAATCAAAATGGCTGTCTGAGGAAGCTTTACAAATAGCTAAGGAGAGAAGGGAAGTGAAAGGCAAGGGAGAAAGAGAAAGATACACCCAATTGAATGCAGAATTCCAGAGAAAAGCTAGAAGAGATAAGAATGCCTTCTTAAATGAACAGTGCAAACAAATAGAAGAAAACAATAGAATGGGGAGGACCAGAGATCTTTTCAAGAAAATTGGAGATATGAAGAGAACGTTTCATGCAAAGATGGGTATGATAAGGGACCAAAATGGTAGGGACCTCACAGAAGCAGAAGAGATCAAACAAAGGTGGCAAAATTATACAGAAGAACTATACAAGAGCGAGCTTAACATCCCTGATGACCACAATGGGGTAGTTACTGACCTGGAGCCAGACATCCTGGAATGTGAAGTCAAATGGGCCTTAGGAAGTCTGAGCAACAATAAAGCTAGTGGTAGTGACAGCATTCCAGTTGAACTATTCAAAATCTTAAAGGACGATGCAGTAAAAGTGCTACACTCAATATGCCAGCAAATTTGGAAAACTCAACAATGGCCACAGGATTGGAAAAGGTCAGTTTACATTCCAATCCCAAAGAAGGGCAATGCCAAAGAATGTTCAAACTACCGCACCATCGCACTGATTTCTCATGCTAGCAAAGTTATGCTCAAAATCCTACAAGCTAGGCTCCAGCAATATGTGGACCGAGAACTTCCAGAAGTACAGGCAGGATTTCGAAGAGGCAGAGGAACTAGAGATCAAATTGCCAACATACGCTGGATCATGGAGAAAGCTAGGGAGTACCAGAAGAACGTCTACTTCTGCTTCATTGACTATGCTAAAGCCTTTGATTGTGTGGAGCACAACAAACTGTGGCAAGTTCTTAAAGAGATGGGAATGCCAGAGCATCTTATTTGTCTCTTGAGAAATTTATATGCAGGTCAAGAAGCAACAGTGAGAACTGAACATGGAATCACTGACTGGTTCAAAATTGAGAAAGGAGTTCGGCAAGGCTGTATACTGTCGCCTTGCCTATTTAACTTGTATGCAGAGCACATCATGAGAAATGCGGGATTAGAGGAGTCACAAATTGGGATCAAGATTGCAGGGAGAAATATCAACAACCTCAGATATGCAGATGATACCACTCTAATGGCAGAAAGTGAAGAGGAACTAAAGAGCTTGTTGATGCTTGTGAAGGAGGAGAGTGCCAAAGTTGGCTTGAAACTCAACATCAAGAAAACAAAGATCATGGCATCCGGCCCTCTCAATTCCTGGCAAATAGAAGGGGAAGAAATGGAGATAGTGACAGATTTTATTTTCCTGGGCTCCAAGATCACTGCAGATGGGGACTGCAGCAAAGAAATTAAAAGACGCTTGCTCCTGGGGAGGAAAGCTATGGCAAATCTAGACAGCATCCTAAAAAGCAGAGACATCACCCTGCCAACAAAAGTGCGTTTAGTCAAGGCTATGGTATTCCCAGTTGCAATGTATGGCTGCGAAAGTTGGACCATAAGGAAGGCCGAGCGTCAAAGAATTGAGGTTTTTGAACTCTGGAGCTGGAGAAGACTCTTGCGAGTCCCTTGGACTGCAAGGCGAACAAACCAGTCAGTCCTAGAGGAGATCAGCCCTGACTGCTCTTTAGAAGGCCAGATCCTGAAGATGAAACTCAAATATTTTGGCCACCTCATGAGAAGGAAGGACTCCCTGGAGAAGAGCCTAATGCTGGGAGAGATCGAGGGCAAAAGAAGAAGGGGACGACAGAGAATGAGGTGGATGGATGGAGTCACTGAAGCAGTAGGTGCAAACTTAAATGGACTCCGGGGAATGGTAGAGGACAGGAAGGCCTGGAGGATCATTGTCCATGGGGTCGCGATGGGTCGGACACGACTTCGCACATAACAACAACAACAAAGTGTTTGACTGTGTTGATTACAAGAAGCTATGGGATGCCCTACATGAATTGGGAGTGTCGTCCTACTTAACCCACCTTCTCAGTTCATTGTACACCAACCAGGATGCGACAGTACGAACAATATATGGAGACACTGATTGGTTCAAGGTCAGCCAAGGAGTGAGACTAGGGTGTATCTTATCACCCTTTCTTTTTAACCTGTATGCAGAAGTAATTATGCGGAAGCTTAATCTGTAAGAATCTACAACTGGAGTCAAAATTGGAAGTCGTAACAGCAATAATCTCTGCTATGCAGATGATACAACACTCCTTGCTGAATCGGAGCATGATATGAAGACCCTGATAAAGAGACTAAAAGAAGAAATTGAAAAGATGGAACTATACCTAATTATCAAAAAGACCAAGTTCATGACAACTACTGGCAATAGCACCAAAGTCACGACTGACAATGAGAATATTGAATGTATTAATGAGTTCATCTTTCTTGGCTCTATGATCACTCAAAGTGGTAGATGCAGCCGTGAAATCAAATGGCGAATAACAGTGGGCTAGAACGTAACATTAAGCATGAACCGAATATCGAAAGATAAAGATATCAGCCTTAATACAAAGTGCCGGCTAGTCAATGCCATTGTCTTCCCCATAACAAGCTATGGATGCGAAAACTGGACCCTGAAGAAAGAAGACAGGAGGAGAATAGATGCTTTTGAATTATGGTGTTGGAGACAAATGCTGCAAATACCATGGACAGCCAAGGTTACCAACAAGATAGGCAGCCTATTCCACTGCTGAACTACTCTGACTGGGAATATTTTTTACTGATATCTAGCCTATATCGTTGTGCTTGTAGTTTAAACCCATTACTGAGCGTCCTTTCCTCTGCAGCCAACGGAAACAGCATCCTGCCCTCCTCCAAGTGACAACCTTTCAAATACTTAAAGAGGGCTATCATGTCCCCTCTCAACCTCCTTTTCTCCAGGCTGAACATTCCCAAGTCCCTCAACCTATCTTCATAGGGCTTGGTCCCTTGGCCCCAGATCATCCTCATCGCTCTCCTCTGTACTCTTTCAATTTTATCTGCGTCCTTCTTGAAGTGAGGCCTCCAGAACTGCACACAGTACTCCAGGTGTGGTCTGACCAGTGCTGTATACAATGGGACTATGACATCTTGTGATTTTGATGTGATGCCCCTGTTGAAAAAAGGCGAATACCCAAAATGGCATTCGCCTTTTTTACCGCTGCATCACACTGCTTGCTCATGTTTAGTTTACAATCCACAAGTACCCCAAGGTCTTGTTCACACACAGTGTTACCTAGAAGCGTATCCCCCATCCAGTAGGCATGCTTTTCATTTTTCTGACCCAGATGCAGAACTTTACACTTATCTTTATTAAATTGCATCTTGTTCTCATTTGCCCATTTTTCCATTGTGTTCAGATCTCGTTGAATTCTGTCTCTATCTTCTGGAGTATTTCCCAGTCCTCCCAATTTGGTGTCATCTACAAACCTGATGAGTAGTCCCTCCACCCCCTCATCTAGATCATTAATTAATATGTTAAAAAGTACCAGACTGAGCAACGAGCCCTGGGATACCCTGCTACTCACCTCTCTCCAGTCTGATGAAACACAATTGACAACAACTCTTTGAGTGCGGTTCTCTAACCAATTTCCTATCCACCTAACTATCTGACAATCCAGATTGCAGTCCTTCAATTTATCCATCAGAGCATCATGGGGAACCTTATCAAAAGCTTTACTAAAATCCAAGTAAACGACATCAACCAAATTTCCACGATCCAGCAAACCTGTTACTTGGTCAAAAAAGGAAACCAGGTTGGTCTGACAGGACCTG
Organism: Paroedura picta; assembly: GCF_049243985.1. Taxonomy (NCBI): domain Eukaryota; kingdom Metazoa; phylum Chordata; class Lepidosauria; order Squamata; family Gekkonidae; genus Paroedura; species Paroedura picta. The sequence continues at coordinate 114,021,513 of NC_135370.1, forward strand.
TTGGAGACAAATCCATGCTGACTTCCTTGGATCACCAAATTGTCCTCCAGATGTTTGCAGATCGCTCCCTTTAATATCTGCTCCATTATCTTCCCCACAACAGAGGTCAGACTCACTGGTCTGTAGTTTCCCGGGTCATCCTTCCTCCCTTTTTTGAAGATCGGAATAACGTTTGCTTTCTTCCAGTCCTCCGGGACATCTCCAGTCTTTAAAGAGGTTCCGAAGATGATAGACAAGGATTCTGCAAGTTCTCCGGAAAGTTGTTTGAGCACTCTCGGGTGCATTTCATGCGGCCCAGGAGATTTGAACTCATCCAGTGCAGCTAAATGTCTCTCGAAAACCTCTCTGTCCATGTCAACCTGCCACCCAGACACTATCCCTTGGCTACAGCCATTTCTAGATGTGCCTAACCCCTTTGACCTGTGGGGAAAAGCAGATGTAAAATAGGCGCTGAACCTTTTTGCTTTCTCTGCATCCTCCGTTAGAGTTTGTCCATCTGTACCCAACAGTGGGCCTATTGCCTCCTTTACTTTACGTGTGCTCACATAACTGAAAAATCTTTTCTTGTTACAATGGGCTTCCCTGGCCAATCTTAGCTCACTCTCAGCTTTGGCCTTTCTGATGATTGATCTACAGTGCCTAGTAACCTGTAGGTACTCTTCTTTAGAGCTCTGTCCTTCCTTCCATTCCCTGAACATTTCCCTTTTCTTTCTTAATTTTCTTGAAGTTCTCTGTTCATCCAAATAGGCTTATTAGATCTCCTGCTCTGGGATAGTCATGAACCTATTTGCAAGCTACCTTGATCAGATCTCTGAAAAGGCAGCATATCCATGTTCTAAACAAATACCTTATTAAATCTTATTACCTTATTAAACATTTCTTATTTGCATTAGCATTTCTAAAAGTAATCTTACTCTGGAACATTGAATGTGAGGAAAAGTCTGCTTTACTTATGATAGTGCTTAGGTATGTGTTGCAATAAATACATTTTTAAAAGTATTATGTTAGGAAATATAACATAGGTTTTAAAAGTAGGGCATAACTCATGTATGAATCTTATGAAACATTAAAAATATAAAACAATTGGGCCATAGTTATCCCAGGTAGAGGCTGCTGTGTGGGGAGGAGGGGGCTGAAGACAGTGGGGCATATATAAGTAGGTTGGCTGTTCAGTGGGAAGAAGAAAAGGAAGCAGGTAATGGTGAGAGACTACACGGCTTTCAGGAAAGGGAAAGAGGAAATCATAGGAGAGAGGGAAGTCCTTGGAGACTCCCACTTGTTTGATGATAACTTGCATCATTACCCTTGAGGGACAATATTCATCATTTATTTATTATTTGTTTGAATTATCTTGAGATTTATTGTTAAATACCAGAATCAGGTATTTTGCAAGGCTTACGAAAGATATTTAGCAGTTTGCATGATCTTATTCTTGAATGATAATTTGAGAACATGAAGGTGAAATTTTGTCACCAGAAAAAAGAATCCTGAGCTGCCATGTAGATCCACCACTGGCCTCCTTATTATCAATGAACTGGAGCAGGAGTAGTCAAACTGCGGCCCTCCAGATGTCCATGGATGACAATTCCCAGAAGCCCCTGCCAGCATTTGCTACCCCTGAACTGGAGACTAGTAATCACTACCATGCACAAAATGGTAATGACTGGGGAAGGGAATGGCAAACCACCCCGTATTGAGTCTGCCAAGAAAACGCTAAAGGGCATCATCCCAAGGGTCAGACATGACTCCGTGCTTGCACAGGGGATACCTTTACCTTACCATGCACAAATACAGATTATGTAGCGTTGAAGAAATGAAGATTATTTAATAAGACGGTTTACTAAGATGCTAGCCAATGAATCTCTGACTAGAATTACAGGAGCTCTTCTGCTGGCCGAAGGAAGGGATTGAGAGATGTTCACAATTCCCATAGTGCTTCATACAATACCCTGTGTTTATCCCTTAGGTGAAAAGGGTCTCCACCCTCCTGAGTCATTTTCTTCTCCTCCAGCAGCAGCAGCTATTATCCAATCATATTTCAAAGAAAGCATTCATCAACTTTTTTACTGTTTGGGCACAGTTTTGCTGTTTCTGGAAGTTTTCTGAATAATCCCTTTAGTCATCGTGGCATTGGTCCTTAACAGTAACCTGCAGTTAGACTGCTATTCTAGCCATCATCTCAGTATGTCAAACAATTGATTGCAACACTTCCCAAAAGCTGTCCCATCATAAGAAAAACAGGTTCCTTCATGAGATGAATCCTTTTGTTTAGGTTTGCCTAAGGGTTGGTATAAGTTCCTGCTAACACAATGATAATGAGGTAACAGCCTGAAATTTTAATTTAAGTTACATGTCCATATCCTGTTTAAATGGCCATATTCTTGTTCTTATTATCCATTCTTTCCTTGGGCCAATCTGTACAATTCTTCCTTCTTCTTTCTTAATTATCTTCCTAGCAGCCTCTCACTAACATCTTTTTGTGTTCTCGTGGGGTTTACATTCTGAGAAACAGTGATTTCTGCTTATAAAATATAGTCTTTTTCTGAAAGGTTTGGCAGCTACATTCATTTTTACAACAAACAGTTTCCAATTTCAAGCACAGGGTAAATGTTTGTTTAGCTAGAATTCAATTACCTGAATTGGAAGAGAGCCAGGTTTGTAGCATTAATAGCAACACCTACCTCATTCCTTCCAAATGTATCTGTTTAAGAAGCAAAGTATTTATTTGATAGATCTGGCACCAATTTTTAATGATATATACCTGCTGCTAGTGTTTACTAAATATGAATACCAATAGAAAAACAGACCCTGATCACCTAAGCTAGGCAAAATGTCAAGGTTATTTTACCAGCAATACAAATTATACATGCCATGTATAAAAGAGATCTGTCATAGTGGAAGAGAGATGTTTTATATATCACATCTTCATTTAAGATACTTTTCCTGATCCAACTTTGAGGTGTTTTGCAGCAACTAGGGGTAAAAATCTCACTTTTATATTGTTTGAACATCTATGCTGTATATTTTAAAGGTAATATCTCAAAAAATTTCTACAATGTGAAATGCAAGCTGCTAAAGCCTTCTAACAGACCAGTATGTGATGAATCTATAGCTTAGTGATAGAATATCTGGTTTGCACAACTGTTCCAAGATCAATTCCTCTTTAAAAGGATCCAGTTTAAGGGCTCAGCAACACTAGGCAGAACCCTGGCTGAGGCACATGAGACAATATTAGAGTAGGTATAATAGATTTGATGGGCTAGAGCAGGATTTCTCAGCTTTTTTACCGTTGAAAAACCCCTGAAACATTCTTCAAACTAAAAAAAAAACAGAAGTGGTGCAATAGTGCAAAATATGGTTGGAAAGCATGTCCACCTGGAGCCCCTCCCTTTCCCACATCCTCTAGGCCAATCATTGCCCATTTTGGGAGTGGTGGGTGGGTCAACATGACAATATATGGTCATATCACCCAATAAATGTTAAAGAAATCTAAAATATATACAAAAAATTAACTCCCACCCATTTGGGAAACTCTTCCAGGGTCATCAAGAAACCCCAGGGTTTCATGAAATCCTTTCTCAACTTTTTAACAATTGAGAAACCCCTGAAACATTCTTCAGGCTTCAGGAAACCCCAGAAGTGGCTCATTTGTGCAGAATATGGTTGGAAAACAGAGCAGTGCACATGCCTACCTGAGGCGACTCCCCTCCCGCCCCTTATTGGCCATTGGGGGGGGGGAACAGATCAACAGGACCATATAGACTGATTATGCATGGCAGTGACTCTGCTGGTTTCTAGAGGCGGGGTAGTATGCCCCACCACTTCCCAGAATGCACAGGGAAGGAATCCCCCGGCACACACAAACTGCCCTGATGTTGTGTGTGCGCATGCACAATGCCAGGGCTGGAAGAGCCTGCCATGCTGTGCCGCAGTGGTGGCAGCAGGGAGGAGCAGGGGGCACAGGGCTCCATCACAATATGGCAGGATAGTGGCATGCTGCTATCCTACCATTGTGGGGTGGGGAACCACCCCATTCATTTCCGCGCCTCCGTGGAACTGGCCAGGGTGTTTGGTGTCCCTGCAGGGACACTGTAGGTTGGTGGAGGAACTGGGCCTTCCTGTGTGCATGAGGCTGCCCCAGCCTAGCCTCCCATGCTGATTGGAACATGGAAGAATCTGCTCCCTTACCATGGGCCATCCGAGGGCCTGAGTCAGGCCAGGGTTGGGAGGGGGCCAGAATGGCATCGGCATCATGCAGAATAGGGTTTTTGCCCCTCTGCCCTGCCACTGCCAGCCTGGACTTCTCACCACATGCATAATCAGTCATATGATCATATCACCTGATAAATGGTTAACAAGTTTTTAAAAACTCTAAAAAGTAATTAACTCCCACCCATCTGGAAAACCCTTCTTGAGAAAGCTTGTTCTGGGGTATTAATCTCTCAAGGTCTTTCTCAAATAATTATTGGAATTATCATATAATTGGATGCAAAGGTGGTGTTTCAGCAGCTTAATGACAACACTATCAGAATGCCACTTTCATTGGTAGAGAAAGTGATGACTTTTGCTGACTGGCATCAGATTCTCCCTATAGACCCTCACCTTACCCTCCCCATGAAATTAATGAGCGTCCTTTATACCCAGTAGCAGAATTTTAGGAATAGTGCAGTGTGCTGAACAGGGGCAGGAAAGTCCTTTTCCAGTTCAGTGTCTTTCAAACAGACTTCTGGGAACCTTGGATAACTTGGAAGTTCTTTAGTATGATCAGTAATAGTAGACACAGCTCCCTGCAATACTACCTGCTTAATACTATGACTCTTCCACCCACAGTTCACAGCTGCTGGGAGTATTGTAGTTGTGGTAGGCTTCTCTTTCAATGATGAAGCCCAACAAGCCAAGTAGTCAGAGTCCCATATTAACTCTCTGTATGTCCTGTAATTCTCAGCAAATTCTCTGAAATGTGCTAGAGTTCATGGCAGACAATATGACATTGCAAAGGTTCACTGAAGAGAATTTGGAACACACTAGAATTAACAAGATAGCTGTATCATATGTTCTACAGATCCTTGTGTATATTCTGTTCTGTGTTTGTTTGCATGTTAAGTGCAATCAAGTTGTTTCTAACCTATGGTGACCCTATGAATTAATGGTCTCCAAAATGTCCTATCATTGATAGGATCAGGACATGGATTCCTTTACAAAGTCATTCCATCTCATGTTGGGTCATCTTTCCCTGTTGCTTTCAACTTTTCCTAGCATTATTGTCTTTTTCAGTGACCCTTGTTTTCTCATTATGTGACCAAAGTACAATAGCCTCTGTTGAGTCATTTTAGCTTCTAGGGAGAGTTCCGGTTGGATTTGATCTAGAATCCACTTATTTGTATTTTGGCCAGTCCAGGGTATCCCACCACCTTTCATATGCGTAAACTGTCTTCCTGATAGTTTTCTTCATTGTCCAGCTTGCACTTCCATCCATAATAATGGGATGAATTAACTTGATCTTGGTTGCCACTGACCCATCTTTACGCTTAAGAATATTTTCTAGCTCCTTCATGACTGTCCTTCCCAGTCTCAATCTCCTGATTTCTTGGTTGCTGTTTCCCAGCTGGTTGATGATGGTGCCAAGTAATAGAAAATCTTAAACAATTTCATTTTCTTTATCCCCAAGCTTAAAGTTGTGGGATTCCACAGTAGTCATTCCTTTTGTCTTCTTGATGTTCAGTGGTCAATTTGGTGCTTCTGGATTCATTATAGGCCTTCACTATTTTCTCCTTATTTTGTACTTAGTTTTGCATAAATTTTTAGTCTATACAAGGGGAGCGAATTCCACTTAGGTTACCTTTCTGCACACCACATGGTGGATATGATTAATCAATCCTAAAAATAATGATGATACACAGAATAAAAGGCATACTTCACTTAATATACAACTTAGGCATCAAGGTAAAACCTGTACCTTGCATTGTGCTCACTGTTTATTATAACATACTGTAACCCTGTCACTTGCATGGAGCCAAGCGGGGCCTATTTTCAAATCACTACATGTAAGAGTTGTTTGCTTAGTTTTTTTTTCCTCTTTTTAACTGGTCCCAGTCCTACATGACTTCTTGACCCTGAATTATAGTTCTTGGCCTTAAGTTTGATTTATTTGCATAGAAGACTACCCTGTTTTCCAGACACCTGGCAATGGCTCAGCGTGACTTTTTAACCAGTCTTGTCTACATCATTCAGACTGACATTATACACCCCTGTTCCAGATGCAGGGCTAAGATTAAGAGTCTAGTGCACTATAACACAAACCTATATTTTCATGTATGTCTGCTGATATTAAATCAGTAACATTCACAAAAGATTTGTTGTATTTCTGAACATTAATTAGCATTTTATTGTGTTGAACAAGAAACAAAAATGATCCAAATCCCAGTTGAAGTGGTTCAACTCTAGTTCATATTTGTTTATGTTATTGATTGCAGCTTTAAGTGAAGTTGGATTGAACCCAAAGTCTCAGTTATCAGTAATATGAGCTTGACTTATGAATATAAAAATCAAGCAGAAAGACATGCTCAGAAACCTTTTGGGTTGACAATTATGTCTTCCTAAATGTCAAAGGTTTAAGGAGGAAATTATAATGGTTATATTGCCACCTCTACTAGTGGGTGGTGCTGTTGAACATGAGTGGTTGGGTTGTTTCTATATTGGTTCTTCTTGTTCTGTGTTCTGAGGGAATTGACTCCTAAGACTGTTTTAAGATCTTTGCTGGAGGCTGTGCAAGGCATCATTTGAAAACCTTTATTAAAGTTGGTTCCTTAAGCAAATATGTTATATTTCATGTCATCTTTGCATAGTAAAGAAGCAACATGCCTTCTCCCCTATATCATGAGTTAGGTCTTCACCATGAATGCCTGGTTCCTCATAAAACCCATATTGATATTTTATATTTTATATTTTGATATATTGATATTTATGTGTATGTATTTCTGTGTTATAAAGTGTTCATCCATGCTGTTTTGTTGCCCAAATTAGAAATGAATTGGGGAATTAAACCTGCAAAAGGATCCTTTTCCTGTATATACTCACATACAGACCAGTTTTGAAATTAAATAAAAATGATTTTTATTGAAAAGCAAATTAAAATAAAACTAGTCCTTGCACATAAATTAAACTAAGCTTTCACACAAGAGGAAACAAGAGGTGAGATGGTGTGATAGGGGAATATAAGGAGAAAAAGGAAAGTATAGCTACCTTCACAACATTCAGAAGTCCAAGCCAGCACTTTGGGTGTATGTGGGACATCTAGAAAACCCACTCACCTACATACCCACACAACGATTCTGGTGTGTGCTTTAAATAGCCAGATTTGTATCCTAGAGTTAAGGTTGGGCTCTGTAGCTCCTATAAACAAACAAAAAAACCCCAACAATTGATTTGATGAGACTGCATATATGTATAATAAAGAAATTTAGGAATCAGGCAATGTTCCGGTCCATTGTGGAGAAAACATGGGGTGAGGTCCTGGAGGTTTCCCAGAACATAAATAATACCTATGATTGCCCTGGGTGGATTGTTGATGAGTTGCCCAGGCAAAAGTACAAGGACAAGGCTACATTAGGCAAAACTACAGATAGTGTCTTGATGACCCTGGAATTAGAGGACAGGAAATGAATTTAGATGTGGTAGGTATGCTAATTATGATTAATACAATTCCATAGTGGTGGTGAAAAAGAAGACTCACTTTAGGGTCTATAAGATTAGTAGCATTCCTAAGTGCACCATTGACCTGCAGATAGATATTGTTTCTAGATAGGGGTTGAGTATCCCAGAGGAGTTCATAATGATGTTACTGGAGGAATCCAGGAAGTTCCTGGAAAACATGGCATCTTGCTTTCTGCATGAGTGCACATGTTGCTGGTTAGCCTCTGGCAAAACTGACACACATCGACCCATTATGCACGGGGGTTTTAGTGTGCGTTCGGGGTAGAATGGCGGCGACTAAAATCACCGATAACGCACGGAGTCGGCTGTAACCGGCCGCAGATTCGGTACACGCCGCCGAAAATGCCGTGTTAGCTTCCCGGGCGACCAGGGCGCAACCGGAGGCAGCGCCAGAATTGACTGCGTGCATAATCAGGGAGGCCAGAGGGTCGGAGGTGGCGCGACCACTCAAGCGGCTGCCGGAACGAACAGCGGCGCAGGCCAGGGGGAACCCAAGGGAACACGGACAGAAAGGCGGCTGGAGAGCTCACAGTGGAGGGGGGCGAGGGGATCGCCACGGCTAAGGATGGCAGAGAGGCCGGCCACCCACCTCCCATCCATTCCCAAACACACACCTCAACCACAAACGAGAACGGAGGCGAGGTCTCTAAGAAAATACAAAAACTTTATAAAACAGTGTGAATGAACAAAGCACAAATATACAATACAAAGCTTAAAGTAGGGGGAACAATATAAAGGGGAAACCTATGGGGCAGAGGAACCAGGGCAGCAAAGAAGGGGAGAGGTGAACTGGGAGTAAACTAAGGGGAAGGGGAAACATGCTCCCTCCCCCTCCGTGCCTGACAAACTGGCCAGGGCTGTGCCTGCTCAGGCTGCTTCCGCCCTTCCTGGCCTCCGCCTCCGAAGCTCGCCAACACAGCGGCACGCTCACCTCGCTTCCCCTTGGCTCCGCATCAATGCCTTGACACCTGCCGCTCTGGGTTTTGCCACCGTCGCGCCCTGTCCCGTGCATAACCGGTTTGCTTCGCGTCTTCCCCCTCCGTGTTTTCCATGTGACCTGAAATCGCCGTTTCGGTGGCCGTGCATAATGTGCCATCTGGACAATTCCAATACAGAAATGCAATTACAGAGCAATATACTAGTGAGATGCAGGGAACATTGACAAAGGGTGTTTATGTGCAAACTTCCTCTCAAAGCAAGGAGGGGGCTGACCACTAACAATACTGCCATTTCCACACATGCCTTAACATTCAGGAGATTACCCTTTTTAGAAATTAGGATATAATACTGAATTTCTAGATTTATTTATCAAAGGTGCCAGACCTAAGGTGACAAATGATAAGGAATTTATTCCAGAAAGACAGAATCACAAGACAAGGCAAGTCCTGCTTGGCAAAATCAGCATCTTAAAAGATGTTGTGAAGTAACAGTTTCTTTTCAACTATAAGCCCCTTTTCCAATAAGCTTATAATATAAATTTCAATAGAGGAAGAGAGGAAGAAAAAGAGAAAGTAACAGCAAAGAATAAAATTCAACTACATGTAATTATTCTTAGTTTTACTTTGAGATGAGGATTATAGAGTTAAATCCAGGGCTTTACAGAACATATGTGTTTTGAAGGAAGAGAGAGTTATTCTGGGAGGGGATTCCTTCCATGTATATCAAATTGAACTTTCTCCAAAGAGTTCAGGGCACTGTAGACAGAAAAAATTCCTTTCCCCCTCCAACAACATCCCTGTAAAGAAGGTTAGGTGAAAAGATGGAGACTGGCATACAGCTACACAGTTACTAAAGGGAAGATGAACCCAGATTCCCTATATGAAGTTTTCAAGTTTGTTGTTGAGCAATTAAACTGAGAAAAAGGTCTAGTTGTTTTTCAACCGACATTCTTTGTCTAAAATAAAATCATGGAATTCTCTTTTTAACTCTTATTATGTCCATCACATGAGTAATTTGTGTGTGTTTTTGCCCAACGCTACATATAACTAGTTATTACCTGAGACACTGAAAACAGATGGATGCCTATTATTTTCTCTAAATAGAATGCCTTTCATTCCCTCTCCTCCTACACTCAGGTCATATAGTGAAGATCAGATATAGACACAGAGTCTGATTATACTCAAACTATCTATGGCCTAGTATGAAGTGTGATAATGAACACAAAAGACCTGAGTGTTCAGTCTCATTTTTATGACATCAATGAATCTAACAAACATTAATGTTAGGAAATTTAAAAAAAACTTCATTTGATAACTGTCTCTTATTTAAACCACTGTTGTTTCTACCTTACTTTTAGTTTATCATCTTAGCTCACTTTCAACCCATCCTCAATTGGTTACTGTTGTCCAATATAATTAAGCTATACATTTAACTTTTTATTATAATATATATGATATCATATATGATGTCTTTATCTCTACAAATGGGACTGCCACTGTCAAGACTGATCAACCATATAATTTATTTTCAATCGTTTCAATTTGTTCTGATCAGTCTCCTCTGAACAAATTTACTTGCAATTAGAAGTAAGGTAAACTTTTCAGAAGTTGTATTTTCTGAAAACTCTGCTTCTTATGAGGGTAGATCAAAAAAAGTCTTGTATCATTCTTTAGAAGTGCCTTTATGATAACGTTCTTAAAATGCTTTTAAAGAGATATTTGAAATGACTGTGACTAGTAAAATAGTGAGTAGGCAGTATTGAGGCACTACTTGAATGGGGTGCTGGCAAGGCAAAAGAACTTTGCTGCACAACTTTGCAACATCTTGTTTAAATTAGGGTATGACTCATGCAAAATAGTCATGGGAAGGCGACTGTAAGCCACTTTGAGCCTCCTTCAGGTAGGGAAAAGCGGCATATAAGAACCAACTCTTCTTCTTCTTCTTAATATAGTCAATACAGATGTTGACCCCCCCCCCCAAAAAAAAAAGAATCCTGGCCACTCTAGCCTGGAAGAAATTTGCCTCCTGGTCTCAAAGGGGCAAGTGGCATTTCCCTGGGACGGCAGAAAAGGGCCACCATAGCCATGCATTGACACAATCCCTTCTATCTATCCTCTACTTAAAAATTTCCAAAGAAGCAAAACCTACTACTTTCCGAGGAAGCAGAATCACAGAATCACAGAATCATAGAGTTGGAAGGGGCCATACAGGCCATCTAGTCCAACCCGCTGCTCCACACAGGATCAGCCAAAAGCTTCCTAAAGCATCCAAGAAAAGTGTGTATCCAACCTTTGCTTTAAGACTGCCAGTGAGGAGGAGCTCACCACCTCCTTAGGCAGCCTATTTCACTGAAGAACCACTCTATCAGAACATCTTCTAGATATTTAGTCAAAAGTTCTTTTGGATTAATTTCATCCCATTGGTTCTAGTCTGACCCTCTGGGGCAACAGGAAACAACTCTGTTTCATCCTCTATGTCACATTCTTTCTAGTTGGCTATCATATCACCATGCTCCCTCAACCTTTCCTCTTGGTCTCCAAACCCCTAACCATTTTCATTGCCTTCCTCTGGAAATACTCCAGTTTGTCTACATCCTTCTTCAACTGTGGTACTATAAATGAGGTCTAACCAGAGTAAAGTGGTACCATCACCTCGTATGATCTGGACACTATACCTCTTTTGATATAGTCCAAAATCCCACTTTCCTTTTTAGACACCGAATCACACTGCTGGTGAGTTTTTGCCTTATAATACTGCTTTATAATCATATTCCAGTTTTTGTTTATAAAATAAGTGAGAATGAATAAGGCCCTCTACAGGAATAGGGGTCATTTTCTGCACATGGATACTTACCTTTTAAACTCTTGTATTATGAAATAGTTCTGAGTATGTGAAACATACAAATATTGCCACTTTTACAGTTTCACTTACACAATGATTTCCATCCTGTACGTACTGCTTTCCTGTGTATCTTTCATATATGAATGTCTGCCCTCTCTTCTTTTCCTTTTGATTATATTGTTTTGGTCCCTCCTCAACCTTTTGTTTTGAAAGCTGAGCTCTTTATTTGATTCTTATTGCTTCTTTCTACCCTCCTCTGATTTAAGAAGGATTATCCATGCAGACTCTATAAACTCTTTAATCAGGGAAGCTCCTAACAAGAGTATGTCAATTTCCAATAGATTAACAAACAAGTCCCATGAATTACCCTTGTTTTGGTTAACTCTGACCATTTCCGTATGAGGAATTCACTCCTGCCCAGCCTCTCATTGTTTGCAGGTTTTAATGCTGCTTCCTCATGACGTTGGCAGCAACCCATAGCTCTTCAGTGGTTGGCATGAGCTTTTGTCCCCTTTGCCCTGAAATGGGGGAACGTGGTAGAATCTGCTTCTCCTTTCTTATCTCAGCACACAAAGAGGCAAAAACAAGGGTAAGCCATTCTGAAAGAAGAAACATGTGACAGTCTCACTAGCATTCTGCCCACCCCGGCACCCACCCTCCTCTCTCCATTTCCAGATGGCTAACTTTTTAAAAATGTCATGGTTCATGTAGCTATGGGACCACTAAGTGATGTGCCCATGTATCAGTGGAAATAAAATGTACTGTCATGTTCTCTTCAGTGTGCACAGTAATACTGGGAGCAGGCAGCAATCCTATCTAAAACACATTGATGTTTTTGTTTTCTGGCAGTAGGGAATTAACGGGAAAAGGGGGGGCGTGATGAAGCAGACCTCTCCCTATTAGCACGGCATCCGTGTTCTGTATTTTTAATCATTACTATGAATACACAATTATCGGGGTCCAGTTACCATGGCCAGCCTATCAGAAATCTACCCAAACATATTTTAGTGTTGTGTTGTAATCCCATAGCAATGCAGAAATTTTTTTTTAAATTAATTTCAGGACTTGGAAAGGGGAAGGAAGTTTGAGTCCCCCAAACCACCACTGTGAGGGGATTGGTGACTTGTGTTGATTGACAACCTGAGGACTGGGGGGGGGACCTGTGGGTTGTCCACACTTAGTCTTTTCTGCTGCCTTGTCAGGAATGGAAAACCTGCAATGGGATGACGGGATAACACAGGAGGGATCTCCCATCAGGAAGCGGCCAGACATGCGGTTTACAATTGTGCATTTGCCAGCAGGAGTCAGCATGCATTTTCCGCCTCTGTGCGGAAATGGTCTTTATACGTTTATAATGTAACAATCTATGGATGAAATGAGATACAATGGCAAACACCACTGCATGTTCCTGGAGATGAAGAGAACCCATAATTGTATCTCATTTCCGCCATAGATTGTTACTTTATACACTGTTTGCTGAAACAATTTGGTAATTCACTGGGACTGGTTTGTTACTCTGTTGGAAGTTGGCATGTTCTTGTTAGGAGGTTCCCTCATTAAGTGGTTTATTGAGCCTGCATGAATTCATTTGGTGTTACTTGCTATCTTCTGTGTACTCCGTTTGTTGGCAGCTTAAGAAGATTTATGCCATTTTAAAAGCATAGAGCAGGTTACCCACACTTCAATAGAAACATGGTAGATAAAGAACATTCAGTTGTAAACCCAAATAGATCCAGTGCTTCCTGCAAATTCTTTTCCAAAGAGGGTAAACGAAGAGAAAATTTTAACCACAGTTTAAAACTGAGGCATCATGCCATGGAATAACATTTATCCATACAGAAGACCAGAAAATGAAACACTAATTAAACAGCATGTGGCTTAAACTGACTTTAGGAAGGGATGTGACTTCAGGTGTCTCTATGCACTGCTTTAGAGAGACAGAGACAGTTCCTTTGAATCCTGTACGTTAAAGAGATATTAGAATGAACTTCTAGTATTGAAATAGTTTCCTTTGTTATCATTAGCCTTTTGGAATTCTACAGAAAAACATATGGGGAGTTGAGGCTGTGTGACATTATTGATTGTTTCTTATTTTCAACATAAAAACAACTACAGGGAACTATTGTTCTCTACAGGACACAGCTCATAAATTACATGTGGGGAAAAACAGCTGGCAAGACAGTTTTACCCTCATGGCAACAGAATAAATTATCAAACTAGTACAGAATCTATTATTATTTTCCGTCAAACTTGGTGCCACAGAAAAACAGCATTTCTACAGTATTCACAAAAAGGCTATAAAGCTCTGTTTACTGGATAGAATGAAACCAGGACTGAATTGTACCAATGAGGCCTCAGTTTGAAGGAATGTCCAGATTTAATTTTCAGGAAGTCAGTCAAACCTACATTCCATTGTCAAGGATTGTCCACTAGCATACTGAGCACAAGGAAATGGGTCACACAAAAGTACTTCATGTCAGTCCTGAGTGTCAAGATTTAAACTGGCATAAGAGTAGTTCTATGGTTGCCAGAAATTTGTGGGGATGCAGGGGTGGAGTCTGGGAAAAGTGGGATTTGGGCAGGGGAGAGACCTCAATGGGGTACAATATCACAGAGCCCACCCTCCAACTAGCCATTTCTTCCAAGGGAGCTGATTTCTGCAAATCAGTTGTAATTAATGGATGTCTCCAGTCCCCACCTATAGGTTGGCAACTAAGGTTACCAGGTCCTTTCTAGCCAACTGTGAGGGTTTGAGGGGGGGGGGTAGGGTTGCCAGATCCAGGTTAGGAAACTCCAGGGGAAGAAGCCTGAGGAGGGCAGGCACCTTAGCGGGTGCAATGCCTTAGTCCAAAGCATCCATTTTCTCCAGGGGAACTGATCTCTGTAGTCTGGAGATGAGCTGTGATTCCAGGGAATCCCTGGGTGCCACCTGGAGAATAGAATCATAGAATCACAGAATCATAGAGTTGGAAGGGGCCATACAGGCCATCTAGTCCAACCCCATGCTCAACGCAGAATCAGCCCAAAGCATCCTAAAGCATCCAAGAGAAGTGTGTATCCAACCTTTGCTTGAAGACTGCCAGTGAGGGGGAGCTCACCACCTCCTTAAGCAGCCTATTCCACTGCTGAACTACTCTGACTGTGAAATGTTTTTTCCTGATATCTAGCCTATATCGTTGTACTTGTAGTTTAAACCCATTACTGCGTGTCCTCTCCTCTGCAGCCAGTGGGAACAGCATCCTGCCCTCCTCCCAAGTGACAACATTTCAAATACTTAAAGAGGGCTATCATTTCTCCTCTCAACCTCCTTTTCTCCAGGCTGAACACTCCCAAGAATGACATCCCTATTAGCAACCCTAGGTCATTCCTTCTCATTAGAGAAACAAGGGGACAGCAGTTCTGTGAGTTGATATGGTTGTCTCAACAGAGAATTCTCAGTGTCCCCATCTACTTATCAATATCTATACCGATTCTGCGCGATGTCTCCTACCTGCAATTAAGGGATAATAAATTGTGCCATTTCTCCCCTCCACAATGTAAAGCCTTCTTGTCACCACGTCCTGCCTTTTTCGCTCCTTGCTAGCAGGGGGAAAAAGCAGAAGAGAGAGCAACACACACTTTTACTCACCTCTCATTGGTCTGTCGATCAATGGAAGCGACCAATCATAGGTTTGTCTCCAAAGTTTCCTTGAGCATGGATTTTTTTTTTAACTGAAAACTATGCATGACAAATCATACTCATTGCCATGCGTGATACAGCACACACACACACACAAAATTACAGTGTTGTGAGGGGGGCAGATTCCCACCCTTGGAGTAGTTCAGCTGCCATCTGTTCCTCTTCTCCCGCTGACTGAGGTTGTCCACCCTCCTGCTACTTAGCCTTTCCCTTCAGCACTCGCCTTTGCCTCCAGCCTTCTCCCTCCCCCAGCAGTCTTATGCTGCCATGCTCATAGCACTGCCCGCAGTCCTTACACTTGATGCTTCTGCTGCTCAGCGGCCTACGAGCTGGGAAGAACAAGTATGCCTGGTTCTTGAGGTCCGGGAAGTGGACGAGAATATTTGCTGGTCCCTCTTTTTTGACATTGGCACCGTTACCGGCTGCTGCTCCTGCTGAGGCGGATGTTGCATCTATGCCTTTCTACCTGCCTTTGGCTGGTCTCCTTTTCCACTCAGCCGCTTAGATTCGCGGCCCCTCACAGGCTCATCCCTTCCTCCCCATCTGTAACAGATGGAGATCAGTAGAACCTGCCCTTCCCCTGCTCTGCCTCGGTCCAACAGCAAACACGGAAGCCTCCAGCACACTGCTTACTACTGCCCTGGCAACATCCACCTCAGTAGGAGCAGCAGCCGGTAGCAATGGGAGCATCGAGTGCTATGAGCAGTGCTATGAGTGTGGCAGCATAAGAGTGCTGGGGGAGGGAGAAGGCTGGAGGCAAAGGTGAGTGCTGAAGGGAAGGGCTGAACAGCAGGAGGGTGGACCAGCAGTGTGGGAGGAAGAAGAGGAGCAGAGGGCAGCTGAACTACTGCAGGGGTGGGAATCTGCCTCCTTTGCAACACTGTATTTTTTCTTTTTCTTTTTTGTGCTGTATGATGTGTGGCATTGCCATGCATAGGTTTGTTTTTTTTTTTTTTTAATTCACACTTGGGGGAACTTTGGAGACAAACCTCCGATTGGTTGCCTCCATTGATTCACAGACCGAGGAGAGGTGAATATAAGAGCGCATTGCTCTCTCTTGTGTCTTTCCCCCCTGCTAGTGAGGAGTAAAAAAGGTGAGACGTGGTGGCAGGAAGGCTTTATATTGTGGATATATTGTGGCGCAATTTACTATCTCACAATTGCAGGTAGGAAACATCACACAATTTGGCCCTCCTTGCGGAAATGTTACTGAATTTACTGCATCACGCTTTAAAAATGGCCAAAACTCGACCTGTTTACTGGACAGGATGTTGGCAATGTCATATGGAGGCACCTCTTTATGCCATCAACATTAAGAGGCTGTGCAACTATATTTTCCTTGTACGGAAGTTATACTAGAAAGGTGACCAGACTATCCCACTTTTAGAGGGACATCTGGGGGTACCTGGCCAATTATACTTATGTTGAAATTAAAAAATATACATTACAATACTATTTTTGCATTCTATGCATTCTTGATTAAAAATTTGGTCTATATGGAGCAACAAAAAGTTTCATAGAATGCATAAAGGTAAAGGTAAAGGTATCCCCTGTGCAAGCACCAGGTCATTTCTGACCCTTGGGGTGACGCCCTCCAGCGTTTTCATGGCAGACTCAATACGGGGTGGTTTGCCAGTGCCCTCCCCAGTCATTACCGTTTACCCCCCAGCAAGCTGGGTCCTCATTTTACCGACCTCGGAAGGATGGAAGGCTGAGTCAACCTTGAGCCGGCTGCTTGGATCGAACTCCCAGCCTCATGGGCAGAGCTTTCAGGCTGCATGTCTGCTGCCTTACCACTCTGCGCCACAAGAGGCTCTTTGTCCTGTTTTACCAATGTTAAATTCTGGTCACCTTATACTAGAATTCACTAGAGGATGCTGTGCCTGGTAAACTGACATAAACCCAAACTAAATCTGCAGTGTGATAAAAAGAGTGAGAATAGAACTACATTTCCCAGAAGCACCTGCAGGTTCACTGTGAACCATGTGCTCTTTCTGTGAGGAAGAAGGTGCTACAAAAAGGAGGGAAATACATAACTACCAGAGCAGGTCTTGGAGAGTGGTATAATACTAGTGGAGACTGAAAACTGGTGTAAAAGAACATTTTCAGCGCATTGAAATCTAAGGTAGATACAAATTGAGTGAATTAGAAAAAATCTAGGGCAGGGTTGGGCAGAAGGTTACTTGACTCTCCAAGCAAGTAGCTCTGCACCAATTTTCAAGTGTTGCTGCAATCGCTTTCTCATTCTTCTCTTTAAAATCACTGCTGCAGCTTCTCTCTTCTTTGTGTTTAATGCAAAGGAGAAGAAGGCACATAGATACAAACCTTTGTTCAATATTTATTTATTGACAAAATTTATATCCTGCCTTTCGGCCCTTACTAGTGCCACCAAGGTGGCTATAGGAAAACAACAGGACTTTTCTAATCCATTTCTCTTCTTCCTCCTCCAGATATATACATGCATCCTTGCTCTGGGCATCTTAGCAGCATGCTATTGATTCTTCCTCTTTATCAAAGCTGCTATTTGCTTCTTTCAGGGGAAAAACAGAGCTAACTATATTTTTTTCCTCCCACAAAGCAAATTATAATTGTGGGAGGTAGTAGTAATTAGTTTTAAGAAAACAGCAGAGCAAACATTTGTCCACCCAAGCACTGCAGACCTCGGTGGAGTCTGAACAGGGCTTTTATCCACCCCCAGTCCTAATAAATCCCCTCTGTCTACACTGAATTCGATTTCCGTTTTTATTTTGGTTGCTTTAAATTTTCCCTCTGCAGCCAATCTGATTGAGCCGCAATGACCCTACCTTTCCCCTGCAATATCCAGGAGCAGAGATAACTTGTTATAATTGATCAAGACGTTTTGAGGGCTTCCAGTATTAAAGTGTAGATCTGCGTTTTTCCGGGTTAACGTCCTCCCCGCCAATCTGTTCCTGATTGGCTCAGCACCAGTTCAAAGACTTCCTAGTTCCCAGTTGCAATATTTTCCTCCCAAGATTTTTTTTTTAAGTTTTAAAGTGACTGTGCTCCAGAATCCCACACTTATCTCAGCAGAGATTTGCCTCATTCTGTGCTGGCGGCTGCTGGCTCGGCTTGGTTCCCCGCCTGCCCTCCCTCTTGCTCCTTTAGGAAAAGAAAGAGACAAGCAGCCTCATGCTCAAGTGCAGAAGGGTTTCTGTTTCAATTTTGAGGGGACAAAGCATGAAGACTCTGGTTCAAATAATCTGAATTCAGCAGGATCGATAGCTCATTTATCATTTATCAACCCCTGATGATTGGGAACTTTTGTTTTTTTACATATTCTGTTAAACTCCTGAGGTTGTCTGCCATATTTCAGGGTAGTTCCTGGGACTCACAAGGTTAGTATAGAGCTTGCTTGAATTGCCCTCAGAATTTGCCTGCACTCCTGCATACAAAAGTATATTTATTTATTTATTTATTTATTATATTTATATACCACCCTCCCTGGAGGCTCAGGGCTTTATTGAGTTATATTCCATTACAGTAGTGTGGACAGGGCATGAGAATGCAGATTATTTCTAGGTGGACTGTGGTAGCTGCAACTACAAGAAATGGCAGGGCACCATGCTGCTGGAAAAACACTGGGGCTTGTTTTGTCATGCTAGTTTCTAATTACTTTCTGTTTCTGGAGAGGTTTCTTCTTATAGGAATCACAGCAACTAATGATTAAGGGAGCTTACTGCCCCACTATTTACTTGGCAGACCTCCCTTGGTGGAGGTGGGAGTCCCCCACTGCCAGGCTCTGCCCACTTGCTACCAGTCAGCTGGTTAGCAGGAGGACTTAACCTGGAGAAAGAGAAAGGACCATGCCTCAAGACCAGTGTCACACAGGAAATGATATCATGATGCCAGCAACATCCAGGCAACACTCTGGTATTTGGACAAAAACTTTATGATAGAGGTTAGTTTTACCATGGAGCTTTTGCCCAAATACCAGAGCATCACCTGGACAGTATTGTTGTGATTATGTCACTTCCTGTCTGAAATCAGCCATGAGGCCTGGGCTTTTCTCTTTCTCCAGGTAAGTCTCCCCAATCCCCTGGCTGCTGCCAGGCAACCATATGAAAAGAAATACTTTAAATGGAATGAAAGATCAAAAACAAAGTTTTGTATATTTTATTATAAAGCTAAAAGAAGCACTATGAAATGCTAGATCAGCCTTCTTCAAGTCTTTTGAGAAACCCCTGAAACATTTTTCAGACTTTGAGAAACCCCAGATGTGGTGTGATTGTGCAGAATATTGTTGGGAAGCATAACACCCAACCACGGTCTTTCCTCTTCCCACCCCCTCCAGATCCACCATTGGCCATTTTGGGAGGGGTGGGTGGGTCAACATGGTCATAACACCCATTAAATGTTTAACACATTTTAAAATATACATATAAAAATGAATTAACTCCCACCCATTTTGGAAACCTTTCCAGGGCCAATCCTGAAACCCCAGGATTTCACAAAACCCTGATTGATAAAGCCTATGCTAGACCATATGGACTTTGGTCTAATTCAGCAAAACGTTTTTCATGTTTGATCCATTTTCATATCTTCATTTTTAACCACATGCCATTAATTAATCTATTTTATATTACTCCAAGTTCGATCTCCAGTTATTTAGAACATCATAATCTGTTTTCCACAGTATATTATGATGAAGGTAATCTAGTAATTTTCTGCAATATGGATTAGTGGTCAGCAGTTTGAGGAGAGCGTCAGTTGTTACATGGAAATGGTGAGATTGGAAACACGAATGACTTATCCATCAATTTTGCATCCTATGCAGAACATGTCACATCTTCTCCTGTGGGGTCCTGTGTGAGCTGGACTTATATCTAGGACATGCCCTTATAGTGGATATAATATCAAATAGAAATGGAAACTGTTTTATTTATTAAAACACTTATATCCTACTATTTTAGTCATGAAGACTCAAAGTGGCTGACATTAATAAAACCAATTAAAATGCAGTCCAAAATGATAGCGGTCACAAATATTAGAACTACCAAACTGGAAATCTGCATGCATAGTTTGTAAAACTAACACTTAATTTAGCAGGATTAAAAACATGAGGTCAGATATTAACTGAAATCTGATTAAAGACCCACTTGGACTGAATAGTCTTAAGCAGTTTCAGAAAACAAGGACTATGCTAAACAAGTCTTGGGCATGATGCCCTTATATCTACTCTGGATCCAATTAGTTGTAAACAGGTTGAGTGGCAGAGGCACAAAAAATGTCGCTGTCAGGCTTTCTTTTACCCATATTTATGTATTGAGATCCCAAGAAGAATTAATATTGAAAAGAGTAAATTTATAGAATCTTATTGGGAACTTGATGCCTTTTGACAACTCTCTTATTCTCGATGTCTGAACAAATCTCAAAGACACATTTTCCTCAGCTAAGTAGAAGTTGCTAACAGTGATCCGCTGAAATGCCCCCCTAAGACTTCTGACTTTCCTGGTATGAGTAAAAGAAGTTTGGAAGCTTGGAGAATATCTGCTGAACTGCTTACTCATAAGTAGTAGTCTTCTCTCCTCCCCTTTTGCTCAGTCACTTTTGTTTCGACATGGGTGTGACTTTTGATTCCGCTCCCCTCCCTGGTGTGTCATTACTTCAGTCTCTTTGAATTGGAATAAAAAGTGCAGCAAACTTCAGAGGCTCCTTTTCTGTGCAGAAGATTTAACAAGACCCGGGACCTTTTCTCTCTCCCCCTCCCTCCAGTCTTTCCTTTGTGCCGCCTGAGAGAGGAACTCCTTGCCTTCTGCACATTTTCTCGAAGACGAAACAATGGCCAAGTTCTGGTTGTCTGCAGCTGTTGGACTGTACTTGTTGCAGCTTTGTCTGGCCCAGATAAGTAAGTGCCTTATGAATGAAATCTCTGATGCTGTGACTGGAGTAGTTTAGAATGTCTCAGGTAGCAAAATTTACAGATTGCCAGGTAGCACCCTGAATTAATATAATGTTTCATTTCACTGACATTTTATGATTTGTTACTTTCTTGACTGAGGATACTGAAACAGAATGTGTGTACTTTGTACAAATTTTGCCTGTGTGTGTAGGTGTGTCGCTGTAAAGAAATACAGAAGCTAGTTAAACTGAAAGTAGAGCGTTTAAGTTTAAAGTTGTACTTTACTGGAGCATGAACTGAGATTCAGCACATCTGGTCTACATTCAGTAGAAACGACAGTTATGTATTTATTCTGACTTTGTTTTGTGAAGCAGGCAGGGGTTTTTTTGGAGGGGGGAGTTCCTTTGCCTTACAATAGCTGTATTCTTGAGTCCACGCATGCTGCAGAAGACGCTGTTGTCTTATTTCATGCAGAGCAGTGATGCAGGATCCAGCACGCGCCTTCTTCCTTCTCCAAGCTAGGAACAAATTCTGAAGAGTTTAAGGATGAAAAGTAAATGGTGCTAGCTGGTGCTAAAAGCTTTACTTGAGCATAACTGATAAGATTTAGAAACAAACTTTAACCTGGTGTGACTGGAACGAGCAACTCGTTTTCCTTTTGACCTCATGATCCCTCCCCCCCCAACCAGATTTCTGAAGTATGTCTGCAAATAATGAGGTAAAATTCTTGTTTGGGACTGAAAGTGGTTCATGTGTTTAAGAAAATCACATGCTGAAAATGACAAAATACTCTTAAAGTTTGATGTGATACAGAACAAACAGTACTTGCAAGGAAATAACTGCCTTTAACAGAGACCCATTGTAGTAGAAATTGCCTTGAGCTGCTTTGAAGAGAATCTATTATCCCCCCCTCCCCTGCCCCGCAAAACCAGTTCCTGAGAGGCTAACAAAACATTTTTAATAAACATCATTTTCTATGTGCTTTTATATTTATATGAATATCAAGAAATACTTGAAGTTACCCGGCTGTGTTAATGGGTGTGTCAGAGTGCACAGTTCCAAACATGTTTAGGAATCCTCTGAAACTTTTCCTGGCATTTGGAATATTTCTCCAAAGATTCTGCGTTCATTAAAAGAAAATCAAGTACTTGGGTATACGTTTCTTCAAACCTACAGGGTTGTTTTTACTCTGTGCGAGATGTATGAAGTGTGACTAACATTTAGCGACAGACTTCATGCATGATGTACATACATATACTGTAGAATAATAATGTTGCTTATTAGTTATCCTTGCGCAGCTAATGTCTCCTTTTATGAACTGCCAAATATTCTATAAATAAGCACAACCTGCAATTACTCTAGGCATAACGTTTTCCTTGCAAGAAAGAAAAAGAAAACCCTCGTAATCTAGTCCTCTGTGTGGTTAGCAAAAACATGTCAGACTTCACGTCTACCTCACAGAAAAGTTTCATTAGGAGCTTAGTAAGGAATTAGATTATGGCTACAGTATATTTCTGTTGGTATGCAGTGCATTCCAGTCAAGCTTTGTAGTCACAAATGGCTTTGCAACTGCACTTCATTTTTTCCTCAATAGCATTTTAAATTCAGACAGCAAACCATTAATACGTTCTTTTCAGATAGAATATTTGAATAGGGGTTGCTGCTTGTGGTGTACACATATCCCACTTCCTTTTCTGGTAGAGGTTTTTGCAGGGTTTTGACAGGATTTCAAAACCCTGCAAATCTCTGACCAAAAGTGATAGTGGGAGAAATAAAGTTTCTTTGTACACAGTCCATTTCAGACAGGGTTGCCAGCTCTGGGTCAAAAAGGGCTTGGGGATTTTTGTGAGTGGGGCTTGGGGAACATAGGGTTTGTAGAGAGGAGGGACCTCAGCAGGGTACAACCCACCTTTGAAAGCAGCCATTTTCTTCAGGGGAACTGATTTGTCTACAGACCAGTTGTAATTCTGGGAGATTTCCAGCACTACCTGGAGGTTGGCAACCCTAATCCCTGACCTCTTTCCACTCTTCAGAATTGTCTACCTTCTGCTCTGTAAATAGCAGAGATTGTTATTTGAGCATCTGTATAATCTTTATTTTACCCAGGATAGTGGGATACAGAATGTTAGTCCATAGAAAGCTGGATTTGGATCAGTGAGACTCAGGGACAAAAGCCTGCTCAGTTTGCTAGAGGCCATAGGGACAGTCACTTCTTGTCTTCATAACCTGTTGCAGATTAATGCTGCCAGGATAAAATGGTTAAGGAGGAAAATGATGTTTGCTATTCAAAGGTCCAGGAAGGAAGGCAGGAAAAAATCTGACAGATAAAATAGAATCCATAGTAGATGAGTATGATTCAAATAGAACAGATAAATAAGGAACATAATAAAATCTTCATCCAGAAGTTATGTGATGTATTCTTCCCATTTTGCAAATGGTAGCGTTGTTCGGGTAACTGTTTAAAAGTAACAGAGTGTACAAAACCATGCAGAAAGTAACAGCCAGGCCATGGGTTCAATCTGTGTCCCAAGTACCTACTGTTCCAAAGAAGAAGAGCTGTTTTTTTGTATTCTGCTTTTTACTACCCAAGTTAGCTTACAATTGCCTTCCTTTGCCCACAACAGACACCCTGTGAGGTAGATGAGGCCGAGAGCTCTGAGAGAACTGTGACTGGCTCCTCTTATCTTGGAGATGCATCAGATAAATTCAGGTCTGGGCAGATACTGAGTTGTCCATAAGTATTGTTTCTTAGAAGCCATTTTTATGTTATTTTATTATTTATTTATTATTTGGATTTATCCCTGCCACTCCCGAAGCCAGTCCAGCTCGTGGTGGTTTACAATAAAGGAATAAAACAATACAATACAATATGATAAAACAATATAATACAACCCCATTATTATTTATTACCAGAAGTGTTATGGGGGGGGGGCAGTTACAGCATGGAAACCCTAGTGCTCCTGGTAATGTTTGTAGGAATCAAGTCATGTAGGCACAGCTGGGAATATCATTACTTCCCACAGCATTATTATTTTGCTCTGGGGACAGTGACATCTTTAGGAGCAGTAACCACGTCATTTGGCCTATCTCCTTGATCCCTTTCCTTCAGATTATTTTGGAGTCCTGCCTCAGACTCCTACACTACTGCTAGTCATGTGTGGACTGACTTGTCACATTGAGTATTGGGAAGTAGTATCCTGATTTATATGTGTAATTTCCAAATATGTCTATGGGATAAATTACTGGTAGAGTTGATAATTCCCAAAAAACTGGAGATACAGCCAAAGTCTCTAATGCTGAAGAAGCAGTTACATTTGAATAATTTATGCTTAAGCCGGAATTTAACAAAAATCAACATTTCTTGGGGACTCTCGTGTGTCATGTTGGTACAAAATGCGGCTGCTAGGGAACTTACTAGAACACCTTGGAGGGCCCATATTCAGCTGGTGCTTCACCATCTGCACTTGTTACCAGTCTGTTTCCGGGTCAAGTTCAAGGTTTTTGTATTAACCTTTAAGGCCATACCAGCTTGTGTCCTACTTACCTGCAGGACTGTTTGGTTGCTTATGCCTCTGGTAGGGCTCTTTGCTCTGTGGATATGAATCTACTGCATAGAGTTTCCTCCTACCTGTATGAAGATATTTGTCTGCAAAAGAATAAAGGGTGCATTCGACTCTTATCTCCAGGTGTTTACTATACTATGAAAATTGCAAGACCTTAATACTGATCCATGCCTATTACTACTCCTAATGATCCTCTATTCCAACAATACCTGTCAGGTTAAATTTATGGAAAAGGGTCATTTAATTAATCAAATCCCCATCCTGAGAGGAGTTAAACAAGGCTGCGTCCTTGCTCCTCATTTATTTAATCTTTTTTAACATGATCTTCCAAAAACCCTAAGACTCATAAATGGTCATCCCCCCAAAGTAGATAAACTGCCAATCCCACTTCTTCTATAGGCCAATAACACCATCTTGCTTTCCTATTCCAGAATTGGTCTGAACAGATATCTGAACGCTTTTTATGAATATTGCCAACTCAGTGACCTATCGATTAACTTTGAAAAAACCAAAGTGATAGTCTTTGCACAGAAGTGGTCTCCCTCAAACTGGTGTACTGGTGGTCATCAAATTGAGCAGGTCAAATGGTCCAAATACTTAGGATTCACCTTCCAACATAATTTGCACTGGATCAAACATAGAAGCACTATAATTTTGCAGGCTAACTGGTTCAGTACCCATCTAAAAAACTTTTTCTTCCTTAAAGGTAATCAGTTTGTCCCAGCTGCCTGTCGTGTGTTTGACTCAAAAATTCTTTCCCAAAGTTTATATGGGTATCCCTCTGTGGATCTCAGCTTTTAACAAAAACTTGGAAAGGTTACAGTCTGCCTTTTTCCGGCAGATTTTAGGAACTCCAAATTGCGTCTCTTACTCCTCTTTATTTTGTTTATTTTGCTAATTGCTTTATGCCAATAAAGGTATTGTGTGTGAAAAAGAATCTACTGGTTGTCCCAGGCCCCCAGGATGTTCGCCTGGCCTTGACCCGGGCCAGGGCCAGGGCCTTTTCAGTTCTGGGTCCAACGTGTTGGAATGAGCTCCTGAAAGAGCTGAGGGCCCTGCTAGGATTGTCAGCTTTCTGCAGGGCCTGCAAGATAGAGCTCTTCCACCAGGCATATGGATGAGGCTAGGGCAGAATGCCGGATTCCAAGTCAAGATACCTCCCCAAGGTCTATTAGATTTTCACCCACTCACTCCTAGTGGAAAAGATCTCGGCCTCTGGCTGGGGGGAGGGGATGGGGTTGATTATTCAGGGCGGGATGGGGTTGGTTATTCAGAAGTATGAGTGGCCACTTGCTTGTTTATTGTAAATTGGGGCTTTATAGGGTTTTTACTGTATTTTAACGTTTTATTCTGTGAACCGCCGCGGGTTCATAGGAAAAGCAGTAGTATATAAATCAAACAAACAAATAATAAAAGTACGGTAAACAACAAAAATGCAAAAGCAAAATAAAACCTCAACTTAGGCAAACTGAGTCAAAGGCAGATGGTGGGTCCTTAAGTATGCTTTCTCCACCCTACCCCCCAATACTGCATGACACAGACTACTCTGATAGCTTTGTTGGCCCTCCATTTCTGTAGGCGTCAGCCCTTCTCCTTCCCCATCACCACTATGAGGGATTGGATCTAGAGTGGCCTTGCTGGCAGATGTGTCATAAAAAGGGTTAAAACTTTTAGCTGGGATAATTAAAGGGCCAACTTTATTTAATTTTACGTCAGTTAAAGTAGTGGTCCCCAACCACCGGGCCTTTGCGGCCCTGGCACCGGGCCGCGGCTCCCTCTCCCCGCCCCCCCCCACAGTAAAAAACTTCCCAGGCCACAAGCTTGTGGCCCGGGAAGCTTCTTACTGTGGGAGGGGGGGAGAGGGAAGCAGGGTTGCGCACGCGCATTGAGCGTGCACCATGCGCGGCTGCGCATGCACGGTGTGTGCGGCTGGGCAATCGCCCTCCCTGCTGCCGCCTGTCCCCAGCCTCAAAAAGGTTGGGGACCACTGAGTTAAAGGATCTGCAGCACCTGTGTGCCAATCCCTTCTATACCTAATTGTAATGCAAGACATTGATGGAACATAGAAGAGTAAGGCTTCCTCTGTCTGCTCATTCCAGACTTTATGGGCGAGGTCAGCCTGGCTTCAAGCTTTCAGCTTACAGCTGTGTATGGCTCAGTCTCCCTATGAAGCATTTTTTTGCTCATGGGTGATGCCATGTCCTTTCACCCTAGCTGTGAGGTCAATCGGTTAAGGATAATGGCATCCCTCAAGGGGGTCCTGTCCCAGTTCCATGAAGGCCTGAACAAAGAAGGGGTTAGAGGATGATAATTTACCCTTAAGTGTGCGTTTTCTGCCCCACCCCCAATATTGCATGCCAAGGACTGCCCTGTCAGGTTGGTTGGCACTTGCTTTCTGCAGGCTGCATCAAACCTTGCCTCAGTCCTCAAACCCCTGTGAGGGATTGGGTCTCAAACAGCCTTTTAAGGAAAAGGCATTTAAGAGTGGCAGCAGGTAGGTATTATAGCTATGGAAAATAGGGCTAAGAAGAAAAGTTAGCAATGGGGAACAGGAGCAAGGAATATTGTTTCTTGAAAAAATCCAAGAGACATTGTAGAAATGTGATTTTTTAAAATGGCCTAAATGCTCTTGCCCCCAATGTAAGTTGTTCAGTACTACAATTTAATGAAGAAGCAGAAATGGAAAATTGCTTCTTTGGTTGTATAACAGTACATTTCAGATGCCTGATAAATATTAAAGAAATTGGGAAAAGAAAATAATGAAAAGGAAGCGGTGAAGCTTAATAAAAATTTTTTTCTAGTTGCGCGTTTTGGGATTTTTAGATGGTCCACCACAGGCTTCATCCAGGATTAATAAGATAGCAAAAGTTTTCAAAGTAGCAACCTGATCACATGGTATACAATTGCACCAAGACTTCAGTCTTAATTGCTTTAGTCATAACTCAATTTGAATAATTTTCTATTCCGAAATATAACTTTATGAGGGTTTATCATGAACTGAGAACCAGTTTCCTGTTACGCCTTTCCCCCCCTGATATTGGTTGCCAAAGGCATTGAAGACAAAGTTTGAAGTAGCACATTGGGCCTCAGTTTTGTTTATCTGATATGCAGTCTTACACAATTATGGTAGCATAGACAGCTTGCAAAAGCAAGCTTTGTACATCTGAAATTCAAATCAGTTTTTTTGGCACTTATAGGAATATAAAGATCATCTGAATCTTCTGCCAATGCAGAGTCAAAACTGAAATTTGTTCAAAAGAGAGTTAAATTTCATTGTGAAAGATGGGAAAATAAAAGTTGGAGTTTGAAAAATAAATAATTATGCTAGACTGGTCCAGCAGTTTCAAATAATTTCTACAAAGTTCATAAGAATTTTAAAAAAATCAAAGTTGGTTTCTGCCTTAAAGCCATTTTGTTTTCTTACTACACGGTGATTATTGTAATTAACACCAACATTTCTCATGTTGACATTCTAGATACATGAGGTGCTTCAGTCTGTACCAGTCCCCTGCCCTGCATTCATATACACATTTGTCAACATGACTAGACTAGGCCAGAATGGGAACAGCTTGGATTATGCTGCATCCTGGGTGGGAGCATGTGGGGAAAAGAAATTAATGTTTTTCTGAGATATTTATTCATGTATTTGTTTATTTATTAAACCCAGAAACTGGTTCGCGGCGGTTCACATAATACATAAAAACACAACATATAGTGTATAATATCCCCATCCCCATAATAACAATAAAATCCCCTTAAAATTATATCCTTATAATTGTATTCCCACAATAGCAATAACAGCAAAGTGAGAAAGATCGCTCATAGCCGAGGTTGTCAGCAGGTTACACTCACAATGCATGTGGTGGAGAAAACTAGGGGATAGATGCCCAACATCCAGGCCCAGTCTAATACCAGGAACCAGGGGGAAGGGGGGACTCAATTTTACATCCTGGGGCTTCCACCTGGCCTCAATCAAATGCCTGGTGGAAGAGCTCCATTTTGCAGGCCTTGCAGAACCCTGAAAGCTCTTTCAGGGCCTGCAGCTCTTCTGGGAGCTCATTCCACCAGGTAGGGTCCAAGACTGAGAAAACCTTGGCCCTGGTCAAGGCCAGGTGCACCTCCTGGGGTCCTGGGACCATCGGCAAATTCATACCCACAGAGCGAAGAGCACTGCGGGGTGCATAAGGAGGCAAGCAGTCCCGCAAGTATGTAGGGCCCAAGCCGTGGATAGCCTTAAAGGTCAAAACCAATACCTTGAACTTGATTCAGAAGCAAATTGGCAACCAATACAGCTATCTCAGAAACAGCTGGACATGGGCCCTCCACGATGACTTAGTGAGGACCCGCTCAGCTGCATTCTGCACCAATTGCAGTTTCCAGGTCAGATATAGGGTAGGCCCATGTAGAGTGAGTTACAGAAGTCTAGCCTGGAAGTGACCGTTGTGTCGACCACAGCGGCCATTATACATTCCTGATTTATTGCTATAGTGCTCATGTAGATTGATCAGAATCTGCTTCATTCTCTTGGAATACTACGGGGCTTTTTGCACGGCTTCAAAATCGCACAATGGTTGCTAATTGGAAACGCTATTGATTTGCCTTAACGCACGACGTCGTAGACAATCTGCAACACTCCTGAAACCGATCAGCAAAAAGCGCTTCATTGTAGCGCTTTCAGGGGAATCCCAAAAAGTGGATTCACCCTCCAGAAAGCGCTACAGTCTTGCAAACAATCTGTAACACTAGCGATAAAGACCTGTGCGTTACCATTGTTGCGATTTCTTCAAAGTCCCTCCTCCTGAGCCTGTCCTCCAAACTTCCGGCGAAGCGATCGCCATTTTTTTTTCTCCGAGCGAGCGGGGATAAACGCACCAGCGAGCCTCTTTCTGTTTAGAGGCTTCCCTGGCTTCAGTCCTTCACCTTTAGTCACTAAGCACAAACCACATAAAAGCCCGTTTGCTGAAATAAAGTCCATTTATTTTTTACACATTAATTCAGCCGAAAATCGGGCCCGTGAGAGGGGGGGGGATTTTTTTTTAATCACTCGAGGCAGCGTGGCAACGATCATACGATCAAACAACAGCTCACATTAGGCAGCTGGATGGGTCTCTCCGTTGCAACGAATCTACCTAGATTCGTTGCTATGGGTCTGTTTTTTTTTTTTTAAACCTTTCTTAAAGGGAAAGGGGCTGTTTGGGAGCATGCTAACGGCTGCCCATTGGCTGCTTGACGGCCAGGGGCGGGACGAGCTTGGCAATAGCGCTTCCTTTCTAGCGATTTCTGCCGAGACCGGAAGCCTGTGGGAAACGCTAAAAAACGCAACTGATTCCACTACAAAGGCAGGTATGCATAATGACGAATTCCACTATTTTAAATGGCGATTTTTCATTCCGCAAACAATTTGCAACAAAGATCCCCGTGCGTAAAGGCCCTACTTCTCCCTGCCTTTTAGTTTTTGGAACAATATTTTCCCTTGCCTTTAATTTTTTTCTCTTGACCCAGCACATTGAAGGATCTAAGCTATTCGGTAGTTATCACTTCACAGTGCAATAAACTGCACAACTATAAGTTTTTAGTTTGTGTCCATATTTTCTTTGGTGTTACTTCAAATATCACACATTTGCCACGTGGTTGCTTATCATCCTTGGTGAAATAGTAATTCTTTCAACGTGAGACCCAGAATCACAATCTAAACTGTAGCATTTTTATAGCTGAAGCTGCAGATAGGATCCCAGTTGCCAAAAAGAGAATGCCAAACCTGACACGCTGTCTGATCTCCAAATCACAAACAGTCTCTTCTATAGTGCTGCGTCTGCCATAACACTAGTAGCAATTGGCTGTGATTTTCCTGCTCCTCCTTTCAGTGACTTCACCCATAGTATGAAATGGATATTTGGACAACAAAATGAAGTAGAACAAGGAGTAAAGCAATATCCAAGGAGGGAAAGTGGGCATTTTGTAGAATTTTCATTTTATAAATGAGCTGACATATCCCCCCATTGTTATAGTTGATGTTTTTAGCATGGAGAAGAGAGGACGAAGGGAAAACATGACTGTGCTCTTCCAAAACATGAATGACTATTGTCTGGGAAAGGGTAAAGACTTGTTCTCTGCTGCTTCAGAGGCAGGCCTAGATCAGTAATGGGCTTAAGTTACAGAAGGGTAGATTTCACCTGAATTATCAGAAGACGCATCCTAATGCTATGAGTGGTCAGGAATGAAACCAAATACCTGAGAGTGGGGGTATGGGGAGAGTTGGCTCTTCTTTGGAGGTTTTAAAGCTCAGATTGGACAGCTGGAAGACAGAAATGGCCTCTAGCTTTGGATTTTTTACAGTGGCACATGGGATGGACGAGATGGCTTATAACAACATCAAACAGTTCTTCACAATGTTAGAGAAACAAAAATATTAAGAAACATTGACATATTTGTGAAATGGAATATTCTTAGCTATATACATTCTAAAAAACTTTGCAAGGTTTACAATGCTTTGCTTATGGTAACCTGAAGAACAGTTGTGCCCTTCTCTACTTTGG
Source organism: Paroedura picta (assembly GCF_049243985.1). Taxonomy (NCBI): domain Eukaryota; kingdom Metazoa; phylum Chordata; class Lepidosauria; order Squamata; family Gekkonidae; genus Paroedura; species Paroedura picta. The sequence continues at coordinate 114,052,644 of NC_135370.1, forward strand.
GTAGGATCCTACTTTGATACAATAGGTCAGCAGTTGCAAGCTATGGACTGCTTATGCACGACACTGCTGCCTGGCACAGCACCCGGGAAGGCCTGTGGTAAGGGAATTCAGAATCTTCCGTATTCCCCGGGATGTTGGGGCTAGGTCAGGCTGGCTCCATGCATAATCAGCAGCACTGGGTCTTTGGGCCCAGTACTTCCCCTGACCTACGGTGCCCCTGCAGGGACATTGCATGCCCCTGTTGGCTCAGTGGAGCCGTGGAGCTGGCTGAGGAGTCTCACCACCCCAACTTGGTGGGAGAGTGGCATGCCATTCCCTGCCATCGTGCGATGGGGGCCCATGCCCTCTGCTCCCCCCAGCTGCCGCCGCCTCCGAGCAGTGTACTAGGCTTTCCAGCCCTAGTGTTTTGCATGTGTGTGCTACACTGGGGCAGCCTGCATACACCGGGGGATTCCCTCCCCCGTGAATATGCGGGAAGTGCCTGGGCATGCTGTCCCGATGCAATGCCTGGCAGCAGCCTGGCATGGCTGCTGCTGTGCATAATGGGTCATGGTTGTCAACCACACTTTTATTTTGAAAACGTATCTGTTGTAAATAAGAATGGTCATTCTAGTGAGAATACCTGAAATACCTGAAAAAGACATGACTCTAAACTGCTAAATCCCATGTACCACTTATACTCTATCCCTTCGTCCACTGTGGGTGTGAGAATCAGGAAAACTGTTTTAAATGTGCTTGAATGAATGAATCTATTGATAGCTGTGCAAGATATTTCCTAAGCCCAGCACATTATGAGACATGTATTTCAGTAAAAAAATGTTAGATTTTGTCTAGGGTGCTAGAATTGCCAACACACAACGGAGCCTGAAGTTCAGGAATTACAACTGATCTCCACACTGATTCCCCTGAAGTAAACGGTGGATTCAGAGAGCAGACTCTTGGCAATTCCCTGTTGAATTCTCTTCCATTCCCAAACTCCACCTTCCTTGGGCACCACTCACAAATCTCCAAGAACTTCTCGAGAAAAGAAGAAGAGTTGGTTCTTATATGCCACATTACCAGAATGAGTCTCAAAGCAGCTTATAATCACCTTCCCCAATAGAGACACCCTGTGAGGTAGGCGAGGCTGAGAGAGCCCTGATATTACTACTCAGTCAGAACAGCTTTATCAGTGCTGCGGCGATCCCAAAGTCACCCAGCTGGCTGCATGTGGGGGAGTGGGGACTCAAACCCGGCTTGCCGGATTAGAAATGTGCAACCTTAAGTAACATCATTAGCATAATACAGGAGGTGGGGGTAGACACTGCAAAGGTACCAAGCCCTTAAAATATCAGTGCCTCAGAAAATAATGGCCAGACATACAGAGGTAAATGATAAATCCAGAATGCAGGATGGGGCCTACTTTGCAGACTAGTAACACCCTGTGATGATGGTCAATTCCAGCATTTTGTTTTTATATGTTGTTGTTGTTATGTGCGAAGTCGTGTCCGACCCATCGCGACCCCATGGACAATGATCCTCCAAGCCTTCCTGTCCTCTACCATTCCCTGGAGTCCTTTTAAGTTTGCACCTACTGCTTCAGGGACTCCATCCATCCACCTCATTCTCTGTCGTCCCCTTCTTCTTTTGCCCTCGATCACTCCCAGCATTAGGCTCTTCTCCAGGGAGTCCTTCCTTCTCATGAGGTGGCCAAAGTATTTGAGTTTCATCTTCACGATCTGGCCTTCTAAAGAGCAGTCAGGGCTGATTTCCTCTAGGACTGACCGGTTTGTTCGCCTTGCAGTCCAAGGGACTCGCAAGAGTCTTCTCCAGCACCAGAGTTCAAAAGCCTCAATTCTTTGACGCTCGGCCTTCCTTATGGTCCAACTTTCGCAGCCATACATTGCAACTGGGAATACCATAGCCTTGACTAAACGCACTTTTGTTAGTAGGGTGATGTCTCTGCTTTTTAGGATGCTGTCTAGATTTGCCATAGCTTTCCTCCCTAGGAGCAAACGTCTTTTAATTTCTTTGCTGCAGTCCCCATCTGCAGTGATCTTGGAGCCGAGGAAAATAAAACTATCTCCATTTCTTCCCCATCTATTTGCCAGGAATTGAGAGGGCCGGATGCCATGATCTTTGTTTTCTTGATGTTGAGTTTCAAGCCAACTTTTGCACTCTCCTCCTTCACCCGCATCAACAGGCTCTTTAGTTCCTCTTCACTTTCTGCCATTAGAGTGGTATCATCTGCATATCTGAGGTTGTTGATATTTCTCCCTGCAATCTTGATCCCAATTTGTGACTCCTCTAATCCTGCCTTTCTCATGATGTGCTCCGCATACAAGTTAAATAGGCAAGGCGACAGTATACAGCCTTGCCGAACTCCTTTCTCAATTTTGAACCAATCCGTGATTCCATGTTCAGTTCTCACTGTTGCTTCTTGACCTGCATATAAATTTCTCAAGAGACAAATAAGATGCTCTGGTATTCCCATCTCTTTAAGAACTTGCCACAATTTGTTGTGCTCCACACAATCAAAGGCTTTAGCATAGTCAATGAAGCAGAAGTAGATGTTCTTCTGGAACTCCCTAGCTTTTTCCATGATCCAGCGTATGTTGGCAATTTGATCTCTAGTTCCTCTGCCTCTTCGAAATCCTGCCTGTACTTCTGGAAGTTCTCGGTCCACATATTGCTGGAGCCTAGCTTGTAGGATTTTGAGCATAACTTTGCTAGCATGAGAAATGAGTGCAATGGTGCGGTAGTTTGAACATTCTTTGGCATTGCCCTTCTTTGGGATTGGAATGTAAACTGACCTTTTCCAATCCTGTGGCCATTGCTGAGTTTTCCAAATTTGCTGGCATATTGAGTGTAGCACTTTTACTGCATCGTCCTTTAAGATTTTGAATAGTTCAACTGGAATGCTGTCACCACCACTAGCTTTATTGTTGCTCAGACTTCCTAAGGCCCATTTGACTTCACATTCCAGGATGTCTGGCTCCAGGTCAGTAACTACCCCACTGTGGTCATCAGGGATGTTAAGCTCGCTCTTGTATAGTTCTTCTGTATAATTTTGCCACCTTTGCTTAGTCTCTTCTGCTTCTGTGAGGTCCCTACCATTTTGGTCCCTTATCATACCCATCTTTGCATGAAACGTTCTCTTCATATCTCCAATTTTCTTGAAAAGATCTCTGGTCCTCCCCATTCTATTGTTTTCTTCTATTTGTTTGCAATGTTCATTTAAGAAGGCATTCTTATCTCTTCTAGCTTTTCTCTGGAATTCTGCATTCAATTGGGTGTATCTTTCTCTTTCTCCCTTGCCTTTCACTTCCCTTCTCTTCTTAGCTATTTGTAAAGCTTCCGCAGACAGCCATTTTGATTTCTTGCATTTCTTTTTCTTTGGGATGGTTTTAGTTGCTACCTCTTGTACAATGTCGCGAACCTCCGTCCATAGTTCTTCAGGCACTCTGTCTATCAGATCTAATTCCTTAAATCTATTTGTCACCTCTACTGTATATTCGTCGGGGATATGATTTAGTTCGTACCTGAGTGGCCTAGTGCTTTTCCCTACTTTCTTCAATTTAAGCCTAAATTTTGCAACAAGAAGCTCATGATCTGAACCACAATCAGCTCCTGGTCTTGTTTTTATTGCCTGTATAGAACTTTTCCATCTTTGGCTGCAGAGTACATAGTCAATCTGATTTCTGTGTTGACCGTCTGGTGATGTCCATGTGTAGAGTCGTCTCTTGGGTTGTTGGAAAAGAGTGTTTTTATATACTTCATTTCTATTTTGTTTTTCTTCTTATTGGGGACCCAGAGTGGCTTACATTGTTGTCCTCTCCTCCATTTTTATCCTCACAACCATACAATGAGTTAGGTTAGACTAAAAGTACAAGGTCACCTGGTAAACTCTCACGGCAGCTGGTTTTGTTAATGTAGAAATTTCCCCATTCTCCCAGAGGATCATAAGAGTAGATTACAATGGACTACCTGTGACCTCTTAAGGAGAGCAGTATGCTTTTTGAACCTTTGGGAACTGCTGTGCTGGGTGGAACCAAGGGGAAATAGATACTTGATGCTAATGTTTCTCTTTTAGAATTTTTTCCCTTGCTTGCTACTGGGTGGGTGCCCTTTAAGCAAAAGGGTGTGTGGCATGCGTGGGTAGATATGCTAAGCATTGCTACTTCACCTTTCATGCTTTGTCTTCCCATGCTAAAATGACTTGTTACTTCCAGGAGCCTGGAGACTCTTTGTATGTGCTCAGCAAAAAGTGCTGCTGTGGTTGGGCAAGGGAATCTTTGCCTGGGACAGGAAGCTTCTAATGTGGCCAGTCAGGTTACTCTACTGTCTCGGCATCGGCAGGTGCACTTATGCATTCTGGTGGCTGGTTTTGTGTATGGAATCTTCATGACTCGTGAAGAATCATTTTGGTAATAGCGAATGAAGCTGAAAAGTGTTGTGAACTTAGTGTACATAACAGAAAGTGTTTTCCAGATATCAATGGCCACCTGTTTTTAACAAGTGTGGGATTTTTTTTTTTAAAGCTATACAGTTCCTCTGATCCAGCAGTCCTAGCACAATATTCTGTTCCCAGAGCATGGCTTGGGATTGTAATAGGCTTGATGCAGGAGACAGAGTCTTATTCAAAGGGGGAAAACTTTTACTGTTGCTGATTTTATAAGCAAAAAGAAATCACAAGTGATAACCTTTTCAGCTGGGGAAGAAATATGCACAGCTTTAAAAAAAAAAAAAAACCTCTGTATGTTTTGAGCAAAATGCCAGCATTAGCAGTCCCATGAATCAGTGGAACAATGGGAAAGAACTCAGACTGGACAGAAGAAACATGTAATGAATGAAACTTTTAATAGAACACATTGTGACTTTAGCATGTGTGGAACCTGTATTACTCATCAGCAGTGACATCACATATAACATCCAGTCACTGGCAGTAACTCCCATGCAGCAGTATTTCTCAAAGAACAATGGATTATCTAGATGGAATGCCTGTGTGCTTTAGCCACTTAAGGGACTTTTCTGCTCCTGCCTGCCTATTGGTACCCATGCATGAGAAAGAGATAGGTGGTTCTGAATTATGCAAGTGTGACAGTTCTTGCACATGGAAAACAAGATGGTTAGCGATGCAGGGCTTTTTCAGTTGTGACCCCTTGCCTGTGGGACATCCTTCAGCTTGCCTAGCGCCTAATCTCTATTAGGGGCCAGGCCAAAGCACTTTTAAAAATCAGGTTTTTACCTGAAAGGCAATCTTTTAAATTGTCTCAGTCTTTTCCTAGCCTGAGATCTGTTTTATGGGAATCATCATTTAAAGTTTTATGCTGTTCCAGGTAGATTTTTAATAGTAATGAATTTTAATAATTTTATGCTGTTTTATGAATTGGTTATGTTTTACTCTGCATACTGCCACAAGCAGGTTATTTTTCTAATTATATAAAAGTAATGTTAAATGTAATTTAACCTGGTTTCTTCATTGATTTATACCTATACAAAGAGTTTGATTTATATGCCAACTTTCCTGCCCTTTGCAATGTATGTATCTGATCCTAGCTGGAGAGGAAATTGTTCTCCTGGTGACAAAAAATACTGTTTATACTCGAGTATAAGCCGAGGGGGGCTTTTTCAGTGTAAAAAATGTACTGAAAAACTCAGCCTATACTTTAGTATATACAGTATTACTAGAACTAGTATTTCCCTTTGCCAATGAAAACACTTTCTTGGGAGAAGCTGTATGGACTATTCACAACAAATATGTAACAGCAACATATTTTACGATCAATAAAAACACCATGTTGAACTTTATGGAGACCTGGTTCATGTATTAACCAAGACTCACTTGAGGGAGAATTGGAATGACACCTCTCTTGTGCCACACTGATTGATGCCTGAGCCCACAGAGGCCTACTTCACATGATGCCCCCTCACAATCATATTCTATGGTGCTGAACTGGGAATGTGACTTTTTCCCCAGAACCTCAGTCTCTCTGTTGCAATATCAGACATTGTGAAAATTGAGGCTTCCCAAGGAGTAGTACCTGCCTGATTACTTTTAGTTGAGCCTTGTTACTGAGGATGGTACCATTCTGCTGCACAGACTCATACAGTTGTGGCCAATGTGGGCAGTGAACTAGGATCTGGTAGACCCAGGTTTGAATCCCCACTCTGTCATGGAAGCTTGCTGGGTGACCTTGGCCAGTCATACCTTCTTAGCTTAACCTGCCTTGCAAGGATCAACAGAAGTGCAGAAAACAATGTAAGCAATATTGGGCAACCCCCCCCCCTCGGAAAAAAGAAAAATGGTAGCTCCCATTGATGAAGAAAGGTAGCATACATTTTTAAAAATCAAGTAAAAGCAAATATCTCTTTTTTGGCATTGGAAGTAAGAATCTGCTATATCAGGGATTCATTTCCAAGCTAAATGTGTAATTTTGTTTAGGTTTGTATTATTTTGTATTCTACTTTTTATTCTTTTGTATAGTCTTGGTTGTTTTCCAACTAATAATCCCCAAATCTGCATTTACTAGCTTTCGATAACAAAAACTAATGGTAGTAATAGTGAATGGATGAATGTCATTTGTTTAAATCATTTCTCTGTGTTTTACTGGAACTGGATGGATGAAAAATTCAAATATTACTTTGAAAGTTATGACAGCATCTAGAGAAAAGCTTGTGGTTGCTTTACCCTCTCTTTTTGTTTCCTCTCTATTTGTGCATAAGCCAGTTATGTACAATACAATGCTAAACAGATCTGCAGCTTTCAAAGTCCAGTGGGCTTTGGGAACAGTGTTACTCAAATTAGGGAAATTTGGCTAGTGATAAGGGTAACAACGGTATCTCCAACAATGTATACCAGGATTGTTCATTTAGAAACCGGAATAAATGAAAAAATAAATACATTTAAAAGAACAATTTAAAGGCAGTTAACAAACTTACACACATACAAGAAATGTAGCACACATTCAAGAATTTAAACTAAGGAAAACAAGATTGAATGGGTATCAGAGAAAGAATAGAGTGAAATTATAGCTACTGTCATGTTCTTCCAGTCCATGGAAGAAATTTTCAATGTCTCTGGAAAAGAAGGTGTAGCCTACAAGCATGTAGGGATGTATGCACTGAATCCAAGAACACACACAGAGAAGATGAAGGCAGGCCCACACAGAGGTGCATAGGGTGTGTGTGTGAGTGTGCAGAGAATCCCAGAGAACACCACACACAGATGGGTGCTGGTGTTTGACTTAAAGAAGAAATTAGTATCCTTGGGCAAAGGTTGGGTGATTTAGCACCTAAAACAGTCATTTGAGGTTTTCACTTGTCTATAATAAAGAAACTGAAAGGCATGCGATGGTCTTGACAAGTTTCAGAAAAACCTTGGATGAAACCTCAAAGATTTCTCAATAGGAACAATAACTGCGATCCTGGGTGGATCCTAGTGAATCTCCCAGGGAAAGAGACAAAACCAACCATTGCATTACCTGAATGAACCAAAAAGTGTAAGTGGTTTTTTGATGACCCATAGATAGTATAATGGTGTACTGACTAGGTGGGGAAGGCTGTTAGTGATTGTCTAATTAACTCTTGGATGCAAGAGGGGAAGGAAAGGTTTCCAGGTTGATAGAATTAGTAACACTTTTGTAAGCTCTCGTGTCCTGCAGATACGTATTACTATTTTAAAATGGAGAAAGAAGGCAGCAGTTGGTCAGCCCCTGCAAGCCCACAGAGATCTAATCCAAGGGTTCTAGGCAGTTCCTGGAAGCATGGCATTTGGCAGGTGTGCACAGTTCCATTTCTGCATAGGAGCAGAGAGTGCAATTTGGTCAGTTTGACAAATTTGTAAATGTAAAGGTAATGTTGGAGAAGGGTGTTCATGGGAAAACTTCCCATCAAAGTGAGGAGTCTGGCCACTAACAGTTGGTGTAAGCCTGTTTAGAATTGGACTGTTAGACAATGTCTATCTAAGCAGTCTGGCCAGTTTCAAATCTTTATCTCCAAATCATATTCAGCAGCTTTTTAGTAACAATTCTGTACTTGGCATTCCTCTGGCATTTAATTACAGCTAATTTGTCCAACTGTCATGACAATATTGGGGCTTTGACTGAGTGGGAATACCCAAATATAGACCAGTAAGATATGTTCTTCATTTCAGAGCCTCTGAGATCATTGGCTTGACCCAGAGGACTTCAAAAGGCAGTATACAAAACTACAGAGATCAGTTCCCCTGGAGAAAATAGCAGTTTCAGAGTGGATTCTATGGAATTACATCCTTGTTGAGCTCCCTCCCTTTCCCGAACTCCTTAACCCCCAGGCACTGCCCCCAAATCCTAAGAAGCCCAGATCGCAGCTTGAATTTAGCAATACTAGTCTCAGCAGGCATAGGCTATAAGAATATACCGGTTTAGTCATCAAACTAAAACTTGTATATGAAACCTGAGGAACCGTGGGAACAGATTAGAGGGGAAAAGCCTCTTAAGAGGTCATCTTGCAGCATCAGAACCACCTTGTATTAGAGAACAGAGTACTGTTACGCACATTGTCATGTAATCTGTAGTCAGTTCCACAATTTCCTATTTATTTTTAGGCCTTCATTTTCTTTCATTCTCACTATAACTTCTATGGAAGTTCAGTGAAAATTCCTAGGATATGTATGCACTGGAGTTTGCGGTCAGTCCTTTCATGTCCGCTTTACCAAAACTTTTTCTTATCTGGCTCACTATCCTTGGAACTAGGGTTGACAGTCTGTAAGAGGGGCCTGCAGAACTCGCAGAATTACAATTGATTTCCAAACTGAAGAAATCAGTTTCTGGGAAAAATGGCTTCTGTGAAGGGTGAATTCTTTGCAGAGTTGCTAGGCATGGCCTGCCAACCAACAGGAGACAAAAAGGGAAAGGATATCAGGTGGCCCATCAGTGGCATAATGGTGCCACTTTCACAAAAACTTGGAAACGACATCAGTCCTCTCTAGGAACTGGCAACCATGGAGATTGGGGAAATTCCTAGTGATGTCCAGATTTTCTATGGAAGTGATATCACACTGTTGATCTGACAGCAATTAAAAAAAATTCTACTGCTGCTTCTCGGAGCAGCAGTGGGAAACAAGAGCAGAGAGGACCTTCACTCCCACCTGAAGGTTGGCAGCCTCTAACTCTATGGCATTATCCTACAGTGAGGTTTCTTCTCTCCCTACATCCTGCCCACCCCAGGCTCCACCTCCAAACAGCCAGGAATCTTCCAACCCAGTTTTGGCAACCCTGTTTGGAGTAGTCTTTGCCCTCTACCTACCATGTTGTACCAGATTTTTAAAAACAGTTATCGTCATGGATTTAGTTTTTTGGTAATTTACAGTCTCTCCATTATTTTTCTTCTGTTTCTATGGAGAGGTGTTTGAAAAAGACATTCTGTGCTTGGTGGCTCATATAAACAACACTGGAAGTGGTGTGAGTTCTGAAGTGCCCACACATACCAGTATGAAGCTTTCCTCTTCATGTGCATCTAAACAAAGACCCACATCCTTCTCTTTGGCCACTTTGATGCATTTATTTTGTTTATTATCTCATAGTTTGAGCAAAAAATGTCTGCAAACTCTCTGGTCTGACAATATAATCTTTGTATTCTGTGCAGCACTGTACTGTGTGTTTTTAACTGTACTGTGATTTTAAAATCAACCTGTGGAGCCCCTTGAAAAGTGATTAGAAGAATTTATTAATAACCGTGGCTGGATGGCTTGAGCAAAGTCGCCTGAAACTCAACACCTCCAAGACAGAGGTCCTGTGGTTGGGTGGTAGGGGGGCAGGACTGGAAGTGCGATTACCCACCTTGGCAGGGATGCAACTGGCCATTGCATCCCAGGCCAGGAATTTGGGAGTGACCTTTGATGCCTCGTTGACATTGGAGGCTCAGGTCAAGAAGGTAGCTAGCCAGGCATTTTTCCATCTTCACCAGGCTCGGCTACTAGCGCCCTACCTGTCCTCTGAACATCTGGCCACAGTGATCCATGTGATAGTCACCTCCAGAATAGATTGCTGTAACTCGCTCCATGCAGGCCTTCCCTTAGGCTTGATCTGGAAGTTACAACTGATGCAAAATGCAGCTGCTAGGGTCCTCACTGGGACATCTTGGAGGGCCCACATCCAGCCTGTGCTGAGGCAGCTGCATTGGTTACCGGTTGCTGCTCGGATCCAATTTAAGGTGCTGGTTCTTACCTTTAAGGCCCTCTGCAGTCTGGGACCCACATACCTGAAGGACTGCCTTTCACCCTATGCCCCCGCAGGGCTCTACGCTCTGTGGGCACAAATTTGTTGGTCATTCCTGGCCCCCGGGAAGCACGCCTGGCCTTGACCAGGGCCAGGGCCTTTTTGGTCCTGGCCCCCACCTGGTGGAATGAGCTTCTGGAAGAGCTACAGGCCCTGCTCGGAGCTTTCTGCATTCCGCAGGGCCTGCAAGACAGAGCTCTTCTGCCAGGTTTATGGTTGAGGTCTTCGCGCGGAAGAAGATCTGGACCCCCCCCCCCCCGTCGCCATCGAGGCCTATTGGGCTACCAGGAGCAGATTAAAGAAGAAAGATCAGCCCTTCTGTCCACCCTGAGGTTTATGAGTGGTTAGAATTGGTTTGCTTTGCCGCTGAGTGCTGGAGGGTTTTAAGGTTGATTGGTTGGTTTTCGACTGTTTTAAATTTTTTCATGGAGGGGGTTATGCTTATTGTTAGCCACCATGAGCCTTGGTGGGAATGGCGGGATAACATTATTATTGTTATTACCAATAACAATAACAACAACAACAACAACAACAATAATAATAATAAATGTAAGGCAGCTTCTGATAGAATCTCTTTATACCAACATCCCACACAAAGATGGATTACTCGCCATAAGGAATTTGATTTCCAACAACAATACCTCAGCTGAGTTTGCTTCCAAATTGTTCTCACTTCAGGTTTAGTGACAATTTGTTCTTTCAGATCAATAGTACAGCCATGCCCCCATTGTATGCTAACAACTTTATGGACAACTTGAAGCAATGCTTCCTCACTCATACCTCACTTACCACTGGGATGACATTTTTATTGTCTGGACATATTCTACCAGGCATTCATTGACTTTCACTCTACCATAAACCTGACAAGGAACCAATCTATGCAAGATATACATTTTCTGGACTCTGCTGTAAAAATATACAGTGGATGCATAAACATTACTGACTGACAAACATACCTACATGCCTTCAGCTACCATCCTAAACATACCAAACAATCAACTGTATACAGCCAGGCTCCGTGCTACAGTCACATCTGCTCCAATCCTACAAACTGAGATTCTCCCTTATGGGATCAACAACAACCCTTTTTGGAGCTAAAGTACCCACCTAATGAAATCAAGAAACACATTAACAAAGCCAGAACTGTACCTAGAGAAAACCTGTAGCAAGACAGGCCCAAAAGGGTGCACAGGGTGGAACTCCCGAGATGGTGGCGACAGGGCTTCGGGGAAAATCCCTGATTATGCCTGATGTTGCCGCTCTCCTGGTTGCTGGCTAGCCTTGGACCGACCCAGGTCCTCAGAAGGCCCGTGTTAAGGGAATGCGGAGTCATCTGCATTCCTGGGGCCACTGCAGGCACCAATGAGGGCTAGTTTGGACTTGCCTAGTATGTAATTGGAGGAGCCTTTGGGCCTGGCTCCTCCCACAACCTACAAGGACACCTCTCACCCCTGCCAGCTCTGCAGCTGTGTGGAGCTGACAGGGGAATCTCCCACCCCCACCATGGTGGGAGAGCGTCATGCACCATCGTGAGGTGGGGGTGCCTGCCCCTGTTCCTCCTGCTGCTGTTGCTGCTGCTGCCACAGAGTGCTCCTGGCGCCATGTTGTGTGAGTGGGGCTGTTGTCGCGGGGCGCCCAGCATACGCCAGGGGAGCCCCTGCCCCATACGCATGCAGGGAAATGTGGGGCTTCGTGCCCCACCGCAATGGAATAGCGGCAGCCTGGCATGGCTGCCACTGTGCATAATAGGTATAAGAGAACATCAGTAGTGGTCACATTCAGCTGTCAACTCAAAACAGTTCAACACATCATCAGTGACTTACAACCTCTATGGAATAATGGCAGTTCTCTTTCACAAGTACAAAGTGTAAACCGTTTCTTGCCTACAGACAGCTTCCCCAATCTTAAACTACTCATCCACAATAATACAACATATAATATGAACATGGATACTGGTACCATTGCTTTCAATAAACCCAGATGTCAAATTTGCTGCAACATACATTTGGAGAACACAATCACTGGAACTAACAGCTACACAATCTCAGGCTCTTGCCTTGCTAATTTTCTGTCATTGTATATTCCAGTCAGTCTCAACCTTTTTTGGGCCACAACCCTTTTAAGACAGGCCCTCCTGTCAAAAAAGAATACAACACAACCAGACAGAAAATCATTTATTATTGAACACCAGGAAAACTTGAACATTCTGACATACAGGAAAATCTTTTAACAAGACTATGTGAAATTAATTTTTGATTTTTTTTTAGTTACAACAATAACTAAACCTGCCCTCCAACAACTCCAGTGGCTCCCAGTAGAGTTCCATATCAGGCTTAAGGTTCTGGTAATCACCTTCAAGACCATACACAGACTGGGCCCACTGTAGCTGAGAGACCACCTCTCCGCCTATAATGCCCAAAGAGCCTTACGCTCTGCCACCTCCAACTGGCTGGTGATCCCTGGGCCCAAAGAAGCACGTATGGCCTCAATCAGGGCCAGAGCCTTCTTGTTCCTGGCCCCCACCAGGTGGAATGATCTCCCCAAAGAGAACAGGGCCCTTCATGAATTCTCTGACCTCTGTTGTGGGGAAGATAATGGAGCAGATATTAAAGGGAGCGATCTGCAAACATCTGGAGGACTATTTGGTGATCCAAGGAAGTCAGCATGGATTTGTCTCCAACAGGTCTTGCCAGACCAACCTGGTTTCCTTTTTTGACCAAGTAACAGGTTTGCTGGATTGGGGAAACTCGGTTGATGTCATTTACTTGGATTTTAGTAAAGCTTTTGACAAGGTTTCCCATGATGTTCTGATGGATAAGTTGAAGGACTGCAATCTGGATTTTCAGATAGTTAAGTGGATAGGGAATTGGTTAGAGAACCGCACTCAAAGAGTTGTTGTCAATGGTGTTTCATCAGACTGGAGAGAGGTGAGTAGCGGGGTACCTCAGGGCTTGGTGCTCAGCCCGGTACTTTTTAACATATTTATTAATGATCTAGATGAGGGGGTGGAGGGACTACTCATCAAGTTTGCAGATGACACCAAATTGGGAGGACTGGGAAATACTCCAGAAGATAGAGACAGAGTTCAACGAGATCTGAACACAATGGAAAAATGGGCAAATGAGAACAAGATGCAATTTAATAAAGATAAGTGTAAAGTTCTGCATCTGGGTCAGAAAAATGAAAAGCATGCCTACTGGATGGGGGATACGCTTCTAGGTAACACTGTGTGTGAACGAGACCTTGGGGTACTTGTGGATTGTAAACTAAACATGAGCAGGCAGTGTGATGCAGCGGTAAAAAAGGCGAATGCCATTTGGGCTGTATCAACAGGGGCATCACATCAAAATCACAAGATGTCATAGTCCCATTGTATACGGCACTGGTCAGACCACACCTGGAGTACTGTGTGCAGTTCTGGAGGCCTCACTTCAAGAAGGACGTAGATAAAATTGAAAGGGTACAGTGGAGAGCGACGAAGATGATCTGGGGCCAAGGGACCAAGCCCTATGAAGATAGGTTGAGGGACTTGGGAATGTTCAGCCTGGAGAAAAGGAGGTTGAGAGGGGACATTATAGCCCTCTTTAAGTATTTGAAAGGTTGTCACTTGGAGGAGGGCAGGATGCTGTTTCTGTTGGCTGCAGAGGAGAGGACACACAGTAATGGGTTTAAACTTCAAGTACAACAATATAGGCTAGATATCAGGAAAAAGTTTTTCACAGTCAGAGTAGTTCAGCAGTGGAATAGGCTGCCTAAGGAGGTGGTGAGCTCCCCCTCACTGGCAGTCTTCAAGCAAAGGTTGGATACACACTTTTCTTGGATGCTTTAGGACAGGGGTCATCAACCCCCGGTCTGCGGCCCGGTGGCGGGCCGCAAGGGCCACGTTACCGGGCCGCCGCCAGCCATGCCTGCCTTTCCCCGCCGGCAGCAAGATGGAAGGGAAGAGGCAGGCGTAGCCACCGGCATGGCAGTGACGCAAACGCGCATGCGCACTGTTGCCGCGCATGCGCGTTAGGGCCACCTGGTGGCGAAAACACACATGCGCGGCAATTGCGTGTGCGTCTTTTCGCACCACCCGGGCCGTCGGCTCTTCTCTCACTCCAGAGGCGGTCCCTGACCTGAGAAAGGTCGGGGACCGCTACTTTAGGATGCTTAGGGCTGATCCTGCATTGAGCAGGGGGTTGGACTAGATGGCCTGTGTGGCCCCTTCCAACTCTATGATTCTATGATTCTATGATTCTCAAATGTGCCAGGGTCCCCCAGGTGGTTCCCCTTGTGAATGGCTGGTATATGCCACTAAATGCCAACAATGACCTTCAGTTCTGCATAGGGCATGCATTCAAAAGCTTATACCTTCTATAAAAAATTTGTTGATCTTAAAGATGCCATTGGACTCAGACTTTGTTCAGTAGAAATGTAAGTTAGTATAATGTGTAATGTGTAATGTAAAAACTCACAAAACCTGTGAAGAAAAACAATAAAAACATATCTGTCAGGGTAAACATACCATGGTGCCTAGCTGATTTTCTTAAAGCCGTCATCTAGAGGTATAATATAGTAGTGCCTAGAACAGCCACGTCTGGAGACAGTGGTACAGATCCACAGAATATATCCTCTTTCACAATCTCACAGGTCTAATTTTTCACAGAGTAGGATCCAGATGGCGATTAATTTACAGTGGGGCCAGGCCATTTGGGTGACAGACATCTTGAATTGAATCCAGAAGGAAACTGGCAGCTGGTGTAATGACACATACAGACCTGTACAATTAACTTCCAGCTTTTCCAGACATCCTCCCCCCCATATCATTAACTTCTCCAGGGCTTACAAAAGGCTGGCACCACCGTTTTGTAATATATCCAACACTGTAGTCAGCATTGGGGTGTTTCCCTCAGTTTGGTTGACTTAGTCTGTGACAGGTCGGCATAATTTTACCTTTAATGGAAATTGTGACTCAGTAGATATGTTGGAGACATCTGGTGGGTAGGTGTATTCTTCTAGCATGTAGACATCTGGGAATTTAGAATTTCATAATCTTCCTAGTGTCAGAGAATTATTATGTAACACAAGTGATGTGTTTAGCTAATGGCAAGGCCGGGTTTTTTTGATACAGATGGATAGAACACATATCTATTTGTTAGACAAACAATATTAATAATATTTATATTCTAGATGTTATTATAGATGCCAGCCTCCAGGTGGGATTGGAGGAATCCCCCCAGAATTACAGCAGCTCATCTCCAGACTACAGAGATCAGTTCCCCTGAAGAAAATGGCTGCTTTGCTGGGTAGACTGTCCTTAAATTCCATTCCAAAATCTTCAAGAGTTTTCCAACCTGAACCCTAGTTTCAGTGTAAAACAATAGGGGTTTTTTTTGTTCTAGAAATGTACTCACTGAGCATTGCCTGAAAGAGGATTTTTCAGAATGGAAAACTACTAACGAATTTCAGGATGTTATTAAGTTATAATGTATGGATTAGATAATGATTACACATTAGATCAGGGATTGACCATTGACCCCTGAGAGTCTGCAGGAGGTCTGAAGGGGTCCATGGGAGCTCTGAAGTGGTGTGAAGTGTGTGTGTGGGTCTGGGCTGTCTTCTCAGGTCTTCCTCTTCTTTCCAGCCTACATGAGGCAGAGCTGCCATATGGGGAGGGAGCAAAAAGAAGGCTAAAGGTGTGGGTATTGATGTCAATTCCAGGGATGTGGCAAGGGTCGTGGCCAGCTGACATCACTTCCAGGGCTTCTTGAAGTCTGAAAAATTATTTCAGGGGCTCCTCCATGGCCAAAAGGTTGAAAAAGCCTGGATTAGATAATGAACCTCTGATGATGCAACACACCAGAATTAGTGGGAAATGACCTGCCTTGTTTCGCATCCTTGCATGGAGGCCCTTAAAATGCTTAGACATTATTTTTTAAAGTACAGTCTGCCTGATATTTCATTAACAGCCATGCAGTCTGGCTTCTTAGCAAAGCCCAGCCACTGAATCTGTCTTTAGGGCTCTTTTTATTAATATTTCTATAGGTTCCATCTGGCTACTCATTGAACCCTGGTTTTTGCACAGATTTTCCTGATGTCCTGTAACCAGGAGGAACTTGTCAATTGTCTGAAAGTTAAATAGACATATACCAGAATTCACTAGATACCAAAATGCTTATCATCTGGCATCCTCCCAACACAAACACACCTGTGCCAGTCCATGTTTAACAATGAAATGTATTCTTGGTTGGTGAAATCTATTAGATATTTGGTATCGCTTTTACCAGTTTAAATGCATTTGTTTTGTGGTTGCTAAGAGATGTCCTCAGTTATATTAAAGAACTTATTGTTGACTTCCAAACAGTAGACAAGACCATCACTTTTCTTATTCAAAAGCATCATTAAGTTTATTTTCCTTTCACCATCAACTTCGCATTTTTTCTATCTTGCAATGTTTCTGCCTAAAATTGTCTCACCTCGTAAAATCTCTATAGTCCAGGAATACTGTAAACTGACCCCCCCCCCAATCTTTCCATTTTAGTATACAATTCTGTGTTCAGCTCCGTATTTCAAGAATGTTTCCATGTTCCAGAGACATTTTGTCATCATTCCTATCTCACCTAACAGAACAAATTGTTTAACAGACTTTAAAACAATGAAAATTTAAGATATACTATTGTGATTTAATAGGTTTGTTTTCTCAATTTTTTAAACTTTCATCGATAGCCTGCTTTATAGTATCAATACAAATGCAGTTCTTCATTTTAATTTTTGAGGAATTTTATTTTTGTCTCTCACTGATTGTTATAGCATATTATATAGCTGACAGCCCCTTCAAGGATCACTGCCTTGTCATGGTGGAGGGGCTTGTGTAGCTATGAGCTATGCCGTGCAGGGCCACCCAAGACAGACAGGTCATAGCAGAGAGCTCTGACAAAAGGTGATTCACTGGAGAAGTAAATGGCAAACCACTCCAGTATCTTTGCCATGAAAACTCTATGAACAGTACTCAAATACTTTGGTCACCTCATGAGAAGGAAGGACTCCCTGGAAAAGAGCCTGATGCTGGAAGCGATTGAGGGCAAAAGAAGAAGGGGACGACAGAGAATGAGGTGGCTGGATTGAGTCACTGAAGCAATCGCTGCTAGCTTAAATGGACTCTAGGGAATGGTAGAGGACAGGAAGGCCTGGAGGATCATTGTCCATAGGGTCGCGATGGGTCAGACACAATTTTGCAACTAACAACAACAATAGCTGACAGATGCTTTGAGAAGCTTTGTGAATTAGCTAGGATTTTGTATGTTGTTTTATTTTTAATTTATTTCATTTATAGCCTCCCTTTCTTCTCAGTAGGGTCTGAAAGTTTCTTACATCATTCTTCTCTCAGAACAACCCTCTGATGTATGATAGACTGGGAAATATGTAACTGGCCCAGGTCACTTAGCAAGTATCCATGACAGAGTGGTTGTCCCAGATCCTATTCTGACACTATGCATACTGGCTGTTGTGGATCACACATCATGTAATAGGAGAGTATAGAGAAGAAGAAGAAGAAGAAGAAGAAGAAGAAGAAGAAGAAGAAGAAGAGTTGGTTTTTATATGCCGCTTTTCCCTACCCGAAGGAGGCTCAAAGCGGCTTACAGTCACCTTCCCTTTCCTTTCCCCACAACAGACACCCTGTGAGGTGGGTGAGGCTGAGAGAGCCCTGATATCACTGCTCGGTCAGAACAGTTCTATCAGTGCTGTGGTGAGCCCTAAGTCACCCAGCTGGTTGCATGTGGGGGAGTGCGGAATCGAACCTGGCATGCCAGATTAGAAGTCTGCACTCCTAACCACTACACCAAACTGGCTCTCTTTTCAATGGAAAAAGAAAAGAGGGACTTCTTTTTTCCTCCCTTATAGCATGTTTGTGTGCTGTTTCTTTTGTAGTTAAGTCATAGATTCTGATTTACATTAACACTTCCCTTTAATGAAGGCTTGTTATTCCTGATTTAGCTGGTTCAGGGTGTTGCTGAGGCTGGGTGAAAACTTGCTGTCTTGAATTAATTTCACTCATGGCACTGAGCTATAAACTACTATCACTTCATCTACTTAGGCTGCTGAAAAGTTAACTGATGTAGTACATGCTGTCAGTTTTTCAGTAGATATCTGTCAGCTTAATAAGCGGTAAAGTCAGCAACCATCACAACCCTTCCCCAAAAAGGATAAAGGATACTATGAAGAATTGGTTCTTATATGCCGCTTTTCTCTATCTGAAGGAGTCTCAAAGCTGCTTACAATCGTCTTCCCTTTCCTCTCCCCACAATGTTGTTTTCTCAGTTTTGCATGTAGAGAAAAGAATATACCACTGGATAGTAAATGCAGTGGCTGCAGTGTTTAGAATACCTAGGTTCAAAGGCCTATTTCCACATTATAGAAAACACTGGCTATGTCCTGGGGTTAACAGTTGTATGTTGTTCTGTGTCCTTAGAGGTGTAGCTTCTGATTTAGATTGTGACTGTGGCACACACAGAGAAAGGGGCTCAGCCCTCTCCCATGTACAGTTTTCTCAAGGAGAATAATCCTGGGGGTGAGGTGCTATGGCTCACTGAGGAAAGTCATATGTTTAGCTGTATACATGTACAAACCAAATATATATACATGTAAAAACCAAACAGCATCTCCTTGGAAATGTTTCAGGTGGAAGACTGAGGCCCCTTTTTATTAGTATTTATTATTTTCCATATGTGATTCAATTGTGATTTGAATCAGGTACTGCACATCTAGGGACTAAGCAGAACCCAAAACTCATGTCAGGAAATATATAGCAAAAATTAGTTCTGTTACATCTGTGTCACAACCAGATACAGCCAATGATAATCCTTTGTCAAAACAGCCAATGAATCCCCTAGAATTCAGTGTACTTAACAAAGAGAAACCAAAGTGTTGCTGGTAGAGAGATCAAAGGCTATCACCTCTCTGACGAAGGGTGCTTGCACTCGAAAGCTCACACCTTGATTAAAACTTTGTTGGTCTTAAAGGTGCTACTGGACTCTGATTTTATTGTGCTACTTCAGACCAACACGGCTACTCATTTGAACCAAAACTCATGTGTTATTGTTACCTAACTCCGGGGAATGGTAGAGGACAGGAAGGCCTGGAGGATCATTGTCCATGGGGTCGCGATGGGTTGGACACGACTTCACACCTAACAACAACAACAACAACAAGGGGCAGTTTAGAAGAAAGGATACCTTCTGGTTCTATGGGTGCAGTTCTGAGTAGCTTTTTGTTATTATAATTCTAGATGGGTAACCATGTTAGTTTGTAGCAGCAAAATAAAATAAGTTCAGTGGCACTTCAGAGACCAAAACATTTTTCCAGCATAAGCTTTTGTGAGTCAGAGCTTATTTAATTATATACGTGAAGTATACATTCCTAAGGCTGATAAATTTATATTAAAGGCTGCAATACAATCAAAAGCATACTCTGTTTGCTAAGTGTTGATAGAGAGGCCAAGGAAGATTACCATAAAATCTGATCTAAGGGAGTACAGGATGGAACATGAAAAGCAGATTTCATTATAAAGTTATAAAGACATAGCTGAACTAGTTAAGATATGAGAAGCTATAGTGAGTGAGAAATCCCATGTGATTGTTAAGACCACATGAGAGAGATGGTGTTAAAAGTGCATCACTGAATTCTGACTGCAAAGAATGTTAGGACTGCACAAGTCAGAACTTTTAACAGAGAAAACAGCTCATTTGTCTGTCATCTGATGGCCCCTATAGTCCCTATTATGATATGTAGCACTAAGGTTTTGTGTGTGTATATATATATATATGGTGAGTGTGTGTATGTGAGTGTTATTGGGCAGATGCCTGTTGGGCAGATGATGAGGCTTGTAGCTGAAAGCATGCACTCTCTAGACACTGCTGGCCAGCTGCTATGAGTCTGGAGCAGTTAGAAGTAGGTCAAATATGCTTTTTTGCCCCAAGATTAACCCTCCACATCAGCTGGCAGGCTATGCTGCAGGGTGTGCTTTCCTCACTAAGGGATGACTGGCCAGAGATTTGGGTTTGGATCTAAAAGCATGTCCTGTGTGGATCACTGGCCACCTGGGGTGAGGATTGTGACCAAATGTTAAATGTACTTTTCTTTCTTCCAGACAGGTTGTTGCTGATGTGTTGTAATAGTTGTGATATCTCACAACCCCATCCCTTGGGAATTGTCATGGTAATAGCCCTCATGCCTTTCACCAAAGCTTTCCTATACAGCAGGTAGACAGATACCTTGGAGAGCTTTGGCAGAACTGGCTCCCAGCAACTCAAGGCATGCACAGGGAAAGGACGCTCCCAAAGATTATGTCAGCTGGCATTGCTGGTTGTCACAGAACCCCAGCAATGACCTGAGGCCTGCAGGAAACATAGGAATGGGACACACACATACCCTTGGCAGGGACTGGGGGATGGGGAAGGAGCTTGCAGTGCCGGTGATCCTGTTCTAGATAATCTTGTGCCAGATGACAAAGCTTTTATTGTACATATATACATATGAGAGCAATTAAGAACAGCTCCTTACACTGCACTAGAATCTAATTCATTGGTACATGTTAACGGGTCAATCCAAACATTATGAACAAGCCTCATTTTATGACTGGAATGAGTCAGGAAATCCTCTGGTTTCTTTCAGTCCTTTTCTTCTTTCTCTTTACATTCATCTGAAAAACTGAGCACTTCCTAGTTCAGTTGAAACAAGTCTGTCATGATGTGTCAATTAGGTAAAAATAATACAATGCAGTGTTCTGCCAACATACTAAGTTCTGAATTTAGAATTAAACCATGCATGGAAAGTTATTCATGTGCTTGCTTGCTTGCTTGCTTGCTTGCCATTCATTCATTCATTCATTCATTCATTCATTCATTCATTCATTGACCTCCCCTTGCAGCTCAGAGCAGTTTATATATAGCACAGGAGAACATGAAGAAAAGTTCATTATGATTCAGAATATCAATTGAACAACAGTAGTAATAATAGTTGTATAATAATTCATAACTGACATGATATAACCAGCGTATCAGCATTAACATATTAACTGTGACCCCAAAGGTTGGTCAGTTCAGGATTCAGTTCGGGGGGGTGGTCTGGAGGGTGCAATAGATGGTGTTGATTCATTTGACCTCAACCAAATGGCTGGCAGAAGAGCCCCATCTTGTAAGCCTTGCTGAACTGAGCTAGCCCTGGCAGGGGCCTGATCTCTTCTGGGAGCTCATTCCACCAGGTGGGGGCCAGGACAGAGAAAACTCTGGCCCAGGTTGAAATCAGCTGTGCTTCTTTGGGGCCAGAGATCACCAGCTAGTTGGAAGTGGCAAAGAGTAAACTCTTAAACTCTTTGGGGGTATAGACAGTATGACAGTCCCTCAGGTACACTGGGCCCAGACTTTAAAGGTGATTACCAAGACCTTAAGTCTGATCCAGGATTCAACTGGTAACCAGTGCAGTTGTTGGAGCGATAGAGCAAATTGCAGAAATTAAGTCTAGAGGTACGTGGATCACTGTGGCTAGGTGTTCTGGGGCCAAGTGAGGCGCTGGTAGTTTGGCTTGGCACAAATGGAAGAATGCTAACTGTACTACTCTTGCGATCTGTGTCTCCATAGAGAGGGGGGCAACCCAATTCACACACAGGTTCCTGGAGGAGTGAGCTAATTAAAGTTGTACCTTGTCCAGGATGGGCAGTCACACTTCCTCACTTGGTCCCTTCCTACCCAGCTACAGGACCTCCATCTTTGAAGGAGTGAGTTTCAGCCAACTCTGCTTGTGCCACTTTGTCATTGCTTCCAGACATCTGGCTAAAGATTCTGGGCGTGAATCACGCTGTCATCCATCTCAGACAAAATCTCCATACTATTTGGGCAAGAGGTCTCATATAGATGTTAAACACAATTGGAGAGAGGACCGCTTCCTGTGGGACTCCACATGTGACCTGGTAACAGCTTGATTGCCTCTCTCCAATTGCTAACCTCTGTCCGCGTCACCGGAGAAAGGATATCAGCCATCTCCAGCACCAGAGTTCAAAAGCATCAATTCTTTGATGCTCGGCCTTCCTAATAGTCTAACTTTCACAGCCATACATTGCAACTGGGAAGGCCATAGCCTTGACTAAACACACTTTTGCTGGCAGGGTGATGTCTCTGCTTTTTAGGATCCTGTCTAGATTTGCCATAGCTTTCCTCCACAGGAGCAAGCGTCTTTTAATTTCTCTGCTGCAGTCCCTATCTGCAGTGATCTTGGAGCCCAGGAAAATAAAATCAGTCACTATCTCCATTTCTTCCCCATCTATTTGCCAGGAAGAAGCTCATGGTAGGCTATGCCAAATACTGCTGTGAGGTCTAGTAGCACAAGCAGCGCTCATCCACCTCAATCCAGGTAGCAATGGAGGTCATCCCTCAGGGCAACCAGTGCTGTTTCTACTAGTCAGGAGAGTTTCTACTATTCAAGAGAGAAGAATGCTGTCTAATTGTTACTATCCTTATATTTGCCAACCAGTAAGGATCCCAAAATGCGTGCAACTTGAATGTTTTTTGGAAGCAGTTATTGTTATATTAGCATTATATTTTTCTATTAGTGCAGCTGGCTGATAAAATCATATTTAGCTTTGAATTCACTCTTCCTTCTTTTCCTCTCACAACACTGAGACCAAGATTACCATAGAAATTATAGTCCTTTGAGAGCACATGCATGCAGATTGAGTTGTTACCTGGGGTGATATAATTTAGTTACTTATTCTGATTAGTAGCTTTTTTCTTACAGAGGAAACTAAAAGAGCAGAAGATCTGCCTGATGCTGTTGCTGGGCTGATTCATTTTAGACCTTAGGTGTGGGATTGAAACTGAATAAAAGTCATAAGTGCATAGCATACTCTTTACACATGAAAAACTAATCTGCCCAGAAAAGACTAGTTGAGAAATTTCTTTTCTTTTGGTGCTGTCTTAGTTTTGAATGTGTAGGAAGCATTTTCTGTATGGGGGAACATTAAAATAGTCGATTCCTCAGCTGGGTTGCGAAAGAGTACACTGACCCCAGAAACTGATATTTGATATAGGACTTTTGCTCATCTGTTTTAGTTTTTAGTGTTCTTTCTCCACTTTGACTAATATAATTACCATTGCATTTTGCTTTGTCTGTTTTCTTATTTATGGGATTAATGAGAGAACCAGACTTTACTGGTGCATGAGAAATGCAGCTTTATAGACTATTAATTTTGCAATGTTTTACTGCCTTGTTTTTGGTAATGTGGATAATCCAAAATCAGTAAACTGATCTAGAGTATCCACAGTCTCATTAGTATAACTTCTATCTAAACTTTCCCCCTCCTTTTTCAGTAAAAGCACTGGACTCAGATTACTATCTGTTCTCAGTAGCTGGGTATCCAAAATGTGTAGCTCAAAACTGCTTCCTGTATGGCCAACTGCAATCTAATCTCTGTTTGGTTTGTGTGCCTTTCTTTGTGGGCCTGGTGATGAAGCTGTCAAATTGGATTGACCAGTCTAGTGGTACAGGGTGGTTGCTTTTGTCAAAGTACAGATTAAGTGAATAATTATGGACCATGTTTTTAGGTAGAAATGAATGGATCTGATAAAATATACTTATCATTAATGACAACTCAAAGCATTAAAAAATGAATAGAGCCCTCTAGCCTTCTGTTGTGACATCAGCTAGCTCTGTTTATATCTTGTTTCTGACACTTGCTCACTGGAGCTGGGTCTGCTCGTAGGAACCCTAAACAACTTGGGATAACAACAGATGGTTTAACATTATTGATTTTTTTTATTTATTGTATGACATAAAACATATATTAATACAAAATATGTAACCAGATAGATGCAACAGTTATGCATACAGGGTGGACAACCCGCCTAAATATTAATATCTAAATATTTAATCCATTAAATTGCAGATAGGGAGAGTGGAAAGAGTTCTGTCTTGTATCCCTGGAAAGCACAATGCCCACATTCCTGTGACAGACAGAAAATAGTTTGGCAGACTGCACCACAATCACTTTCAGGACCTGGTATTTTGCCCCATTTAAACCAGGGGTCGCCAACCCCCGGGCCGTAGACCGGTAGCAAACCGCGAAAGCCTCGGTACCAGGTTGCGGGGGGGGGGAGGTGCCTCCCTCTCCTCCCCCAGAGCGCAGTGCTCGCTGCACCAGGAGCGATAAGCCGACAAAGTGTCCGATTCACTCAAGCTTTGTCGGCCGATTGCTCCGATGTAGTGAGTGCCACGCTACAGGGGAGGGAGAGGGAGGCGCAAGCATGCAGGGGGGGGGGGAGAAATTAGAGGGACAGAACCATTCTCTTTTGGAAAGAATGAAATGCTTTTAAAGACCAGGTGAACATGCTGTAAACATATACAACTGTTAAATACAAGATGCATTTATGTGGCTAGAAGAATACCTAATCTTCATGAGAGGAGCATGCACAGTTTGGGCTGCTTTTCAGCAGTTGTATACCTTCTGTTATAATTCTGTCGTGATGTGGCTGACCTTTTCACCTCTCCCTCAAACCACTGTAACTCTCAGACTAAGTAAAAAGTAGATTATTGACTATTTTGCAGAATGGTAAAAAAAATGTCAGAAGGAAATGGGCAGACCCTGCATCAAAGCCTCAGAGAAAACTGAAAGTTTCACTCAGAACTCTCTAGCCAGATAGCAAAAATTAAGGTACATGTGTTCACATTTATGGATTTTAAAAGTTATAAATGCCTTAGCTTTGTACAAGCAAAACTGCAAATATACCCAATACCCGAGAGAATACTACAAGCTGATACATCCCATGCTAAATATTTCATTTTATGATGCATTTTATGTTGTTAAAGCAGTAAGTTTAGGTTTGCTAGGACAGTCTCAGGAAACATTTTTTTCATGACTTCAAAATTTCTGAAATTTTACATCTGTAGTTATTCATTACACTTCTACTGGCCTAGTAGCCCAAGAAAAGTCTGCTTTTGGTTTGTTTTTTTTAAAAAAACACAAAGCTCAATCAATTATGCACATAAACCTCATTACTTAATTAGGACACATTCTCACATCTACACCATAGAAAGGTTGCCAAGGAAGATTAGGAACTATGTCTTCTCTTAAATATAAACTTTGGAATGTTACCAAAAATGGATGCTTTGAGCTGCTTTCCAGTAAGGACATTGTGGGCCAGGCTTCTTACGATGTCTGCTTCTCCAGGGACCATGTTTGATCATTGTCTAAATTGACAATGATGACTTCACTGCCTAAACTCTTTTAGTGTTCCATTTTAGCATGTGCCTCAGCTGTACAGCTGAATCATATTCTGTTGCAACCTGAAAACTCTTGTTCTATTTTTGGCTGAAACTATGTTAAATAGCATAATATTTAACATAACGAAGAAGAAAGATTAGCAAGCATCTTGACATTATATAGACTATCTCATTGTGTTTACCAGAGCAACAGTTGCTAAACAGATAAAGCTTTAGGACTGGTGTTAGCAACATTTTCTTAACTCTTTTTTTTAAAGCAGGCAGCAGCTGTTGAAGAATGAAAGAAATGTCTTGTTCTTACTTGTACCTTCACAATATGCCCACATTATTTATTTCAAATCCACATTTAATAATGCTTATTTAATGTTTGCTGGAAAATGCCAAATTAGAAGACGCCCTTGAAAAAAGTAATAGGTACAAAGATTTGCTTTCATGTAGTTGTGCTTTCCTTTACAAGTTAAGTTGTTTTATGCGGAAATTTATTTTTATTTATTTTATTACAACTATTGTATATCCCACCTTTGTCTGCAATTCAGGTTATAAAGCTCATGCATTTTCTCTGGGTACAATTAGTCATGACACAAAGCAGTGGCTTTAATATGGTCTAGAAATTAACCTGTTATTCTTGATTAAGAAGATATAGACATGATTTTCTATAGGACATGGTGTATCAGCTGAACATAGATCTTTGGGAAATCACTATGTGACAGATCCAGAGAGCTTGGAGATTTCTTGAAAGTTCATTGATGATAAGATTAGTAATTATATGAAAGGTGGTTCATCCAACATTTCTGACCTCTTGCTCAGCAGAGGAGCAGTTGGATATATTCTCAGGCAAAATCTCAGTTTACATGATCCAACAGGCCTTCTCAGCAACCAATCAAAAGTTGAGAGGGAATCATAAAATGTATCTTGATATCCTTTGCAAAATATAATTTTTCCATGGCAGATGTTCAGGACTGGCTAGCAGATATATTGATATTGAATGGGTTCCCAGAAAGAAAGCCATCCTATAAGTATATGCATATAACATCCACATATGACATTCTTGCTTCAAATAATTTTTTCTTTGTTGAGTAAGTTCTCTACCTTAGAACTTGGGCAGATTGTATGTGAGTGGGCTGAAGGGATTGTGTCTGAGCTTGGCTCTTGTGGCCCTTTCTTGCATGCCCAGGGAAATGCTGATTACCACTTTGGGGTCAGAAGGCGAATTTCCTCCAGACCAGGCTGATCAGAGATTCGGGGGGGGGGTGGTTGAGGGGCATCATCTGTACATGGAATTGGGATCACTGTGGTTGGACATGTAATTGTGAATTTCCTGCATTATGTTGTGGGGTTGAACTAGATGACCCTGGAGGTCCCTTCCAACTCTATGAATCTATGATTCCCCTTGTTACAAAGGCCAAATATATAAGAATCTCTCTGGTGCTTCAGAATAACAACTGGTTAAGAGAATGAACTAGTTCTATTATCTATAGAAATCACTTTTATGTATTTATTCTGGAACTATTGCTCTATGTTTCCATGTAATAGAAAGGCTGTAGTACCCTAATAGTGAGTATCAGAAAGCATATTCTTGTTGACTGAAGAGATAACTACTGCATTTAAAATTAGGTAGTGGCAAACAGAGTATAGAAACAATTCATTTATAAATCAAACTGACCAGCAATGTTTAAAAAACAGTGCCTTTGAAGATAAAATACATTTTCTGCAAAATAAATGTAGTAAAATAGCCAATTAGTTTAGATATAATTTTCTTTTGAATGTCAAATCCCATTCATTCTCCCAAAAAGGATGGAAAGGGCTGATTTCCCAATTCTTCCCCAAGCCCTTGTGCTTTATGACATTTTGGTATTGGGGGTAGAGCAGGAATATGGAACAGTAGCAGGCAGTGTCTGGGGCAGAGCCAAAGAAACTAGCTCTGCAGGTTTCAGTGGGGAGTGGGCACAAAGTGAAGTGCCTGCTCTGGTTTTGGGGCCAGAGTTTTGCTCCAAAGCCATCTATAGACATGCGTTGCAAAGGGGCAGCATGCTCTGCTGCTTCCTATGTCCTGATGGAGGACTGTTTATGGCAGCATACACCACCCACCCTAGATTTCTGTGTTCCCACAATGTAGCCAGGGTGGAAAAGTTCTGCTGTGCAGGGTTGCATGGGGTGGTTATTTGCATAAAGGTGGGATTGCTTAACAACCCAACAAATTGCCACGGAGTCAGCTGGGGAATTTTTTGTCCCTACAGGGATACCGTAGGAAGGTCCAGCTCTTACCCATCCACAGGTGCCTGGCTCAGCATGGCCACTGATGGCGCCCACAGCAACATGAAAATATCCACATTCCTTTGCCACAGGGCCCCAGAGGGCCTAAAGCGGGCCAGGGCAAGGAGGGAGCTGAGCTGGCACCGATGCCATGTGGAAGCAGGGATTAGCCCTGCTGGCATAGAAGTACTAGCCCAGCCTTTTGCCCCAGTGTACAATCGGCCTCAGTGGGATTTATACATGGTAAACGTCTCCAGCTTGCACCCAATGGCTTGTCTTCTGATGGTGGTTAAATTAAACTGGTGTGCTGAGAGAGTCAACGTAAAACTAGTGAAATAAAAATGTAAATGTTAGTCAAAGATGGATTTGAGATAAATGTCATACATCATATATATTGTGAAGGTTTGCCTTGTATGTTGTCTTTTCATACTGAGAAATGAAAAGTCCTTTGATGAAACTCTTTGGAACCAAAGTCACACATTGCAGCTTGGCTTTACCTACTGTCTCAATAAATCACACACACAAAAAAAGAAACTAGACCACCCTTCAGGCCGGACATACCCTTTGGCACTGAGGTAGAGGTAGAAGTAGATCTGATGGCAAGTATTGTCGTCCCATGGACAGACCACAACACCCTGAGGGCCCAGCTATGGATACCACCCTCTCCTCGTTTGGGCAGTGGGCATATTTTAGCGGAGTCTTCTGAATGCTCTGTGGGACCCGATGCCTCCCAGCAACTCATTAGCGGAGCTGGTAGGTCCACATGGCTGCCGCCATTGACAAAATCACTCCCCAATGTCTTCCCTTGTCCTTGACCTGGAAAATGCATCTGGTGCAAAATGCAACTGCCAGGGTTCTCACTCAAATATAAATATAATGAAATAAATAAAATAAGCAAACATAATTTTTGTATCTAATATTTTTGAATTTAACATAATGGGCATGTAGTGAAACTGAACAAGGCTTCAAGGTCAAAGTTCATGTAGAAGGATTTTGTGTGGGTATGATACATACGTAACACCAACCATGCGAGCAATGCCTGTGTAGCTGTAGCAAAGGGGAAATAGAATGTCTGACCCATTATATATTGAACTGTAACATCTATGTGGAACCTAGAACCAAATTTCTTAGTAGATTACCCCTCATGGCCTTTGGCATTCAAGATTCCAAGAAGGTGATTCTTCTATTGTCTGATAGCGATCTATATGTTTCTCATAGGGTCGCACTATTTGTTCTGGGTGCTAGACAGATAAGGTCTACAGTGAGGGGCGATGGCTTATTCTGATGATCTGTGATATTCTGTGGTATGAATTCTCGTGTATGTGGTATTATCTAATCACCTGCTTTTATTGCTTATGGTTGTCTTTTTGTACTTTGTAAGGAGCTATGGCTATACAATAAACTTGGCTCTGATTCTGATAAATACTCGCTCATGGGGCGGCTGCTCTGCTTCTGCACTGTATACATTTACTCTGATGGAGTAGGTTCTTGGGAAAGGTTACTTGACTGAAAGCCTGGGAAGATTACTACAGCAATCAGTGGCAATTCCTTTTTCCCACAAGAATGGCTGCATGTCACTGACAGGTAATGTTAGGAGAATAATGTTACATCGGATATTGGCAGCCTGAATATCTATGACTAGACCAGTCTTGTCAGACCTTGTCAGGTAAGGAGGGTTGGCCATGGTGAGTACTTGGATGGAGACCACCAAGGAAGTTCAAGGTTGCTACACAAGAGGCAGGCAATGGCAAATCACCTCTGTTCACCTCGTGCCCTGAAATCTTTGTGAGGTCACTGCAAACTGGCTGTAACTTGACAGCACACAAATACAATTATCTGTCTGAAAAGCAGTTGGTTGCTAGCAGATGTTCCCTGTAAGTACCTAGGCGAGGACACAGATTTTCAACATTATGACATGAACTGAAAATGCAACTAAAACTATAAATCATCTATATTCTCAAAAAGGAAACAACTTTTGGTGACCCATTTTAAGCCAATTGTGTCCCCAGGTATGTACAGAACCAGAAAAGTATGTATCACTCCAAACTGAAGCATTTTATTACAGCAATATACAAATGGCTTACTGTTTGTAAGACTAAAAGAGAAGATACTGATGTATGCTTGGCAATGTAAACCAGAAAAGCTGCCTGGGGGATCCTAATCAATAAAAGATCTGTCTGTCTTCAGGTGCAAATGCCTTAGCCACTGTGGCTTAATTTTGAATTCATTTTAAACAGGCAGAAAGGGAATCTCCTGTACCATTACATTAATAGCCTCAAACTTATCTGAGCATGCAGGCTGTTTTTCTCACATCCTGCTTACATCTCAACCATTCTGCTCTACCCACAAACCAGAAAGGAAAATCCCAAAGAGAACAGCTAGATGAGCACTTCCTTGTTCCCATGGCAACAAACTGCAGTCTTGCTTTTCTAAGTACTAGTTCTCTGCATATTTTCCATGAAGCAAAGCAGTATTTCTGCAAACTTTGATGTGCCCGGGAGTTTCATAATTGTACGGCACAATAAGTTCTGAAGTATCAAATTTGAGTCAAAACTGTTGGTACTGAGGATGAAATACGCCTTGTTCATTAACATGCAACATTTCTCATAGAGAAGCAACTCCAGCAAGAATGATTACAGGTAATAGATGCAAGGCCAGTCTGCAGTAAATGATTAGCTCAGAAGAAAAAAAGAAATCACAAGGCAATGTTGTGTAGTAGTCCTCTCTGTATAACTAATGAAAGTCAAAATAAAGAGTCAACCAGGACGGGATCCTAGGTTAAATAACCCACTTTCTGTCTGTCTTTGTCAGTGGTTTCTCTACAATGTAAATAAAGACATTGAAAGTATACGCATATAAACGTTTTGTTCGCCTTGCAGTTGAGTTTCAAGCCAACTTTTGCACTCTCCTCCTTCACCCGCATCAACAGGCTCTTTAATTCCTCTTCACTTTCTGCCATTAGAGTGGTATCATCTGCATATCTGAGGTTGTTGATATTTCTCCCTGCAATCTTGATCCCAATTTGTGACTCCTCTAATCCCGCTTTTCTCATGATGTGCTTCGCATATAAATTAAATAGGCAAGGCAACAGTATACAGCCTTGCCGAACTCCTTTCTCAATTTTGAACCAATCAGTAATTCCTTTTGTCAGAGCTCTTAGTTATGACCTGTCCGTCTTGGGTGGTCCTGCACGGCATAGCTCCTAGCTTCACTGAGCTACGCAAGCCCCCTTGCCACGGCAAGGCAGCGATCCTTGAAGGGGGGAATAAAGATTAGGATGTAATTTTCTTGTAATTGATAATGCTATAATTTTGGCTATTGCTATTTCTCCTGATGATGCTTCCCGTGTTGAAATACAGTTATTAAAATATCTACCATTGGTTTTGTGGATTGTTTAGTGGTTTCTAGCAGACATCAGAAAAGGAACAAAGAGTAATAAGAAGGGATTTGTCAAGTTTAATGAAGGATTGAGGAAAAGTCTAAAACTATGTTTATTCCCAAGATGCCAGCAATATCCAAAGAAACAGATGTAGCCATGTGCCGCTGTCAAATTTTATGTTACTCTGAAAAATCATCACTTATGTAACAAATCTGTAACAATTACTGCCTCTTAAATTTGTGAAAAGGCACTAAGAGAGGAGTGCTGTCTTGGTTGGTGTCAGCGACATGTCCGGTGTCCAGACATGACTTCCAGCTCAGAGGGCCGATCCCCATGCCTGGTCCCATGGTCTGGCCCCTATGGTGCCTGCTCCCAGGAGCCAGCTGCGAGGCGCACTCCCAGCCTCACGGCCAGACACTCCCCAACTGCAGAGGGCAGCAGACCTGTGGCACCCTGACTTGGCCGCCACTTCTGACACCCGCTGGCATGGCTGCCTGCTGCCAACTTCGCCCATGTCACCAGTGCTGCAATCTGGCTGGTGGAGGAGGCCGGTGGTCTCGTACCTCCCTGCCCGAGCATGCAGGAGCCCAGGACCACCATGGCCAGCCAAGCCTGCTGATATGGCCACTTGCCAGCTCGGACTCCTGCCGGCTGCCTTGCCCACGCTGACACTGCAGCATGAAAGTAGAAGAAGAAGAGTTGGTTCTTATATGCTGCTTTTCTCTACCCGAAGGAGTCTCAAAGCGGTTTACAATCTCCTTCCCATTCCTCTCCCCACAACAGACATCCTGTGAGGTGGGTGGGGCTGAGCAGTTTTCTCAGTGCTGTGGCGAACCCAAGTTCACTCAGATGGTTGCATGTGGGGGAGCGCAGATTCAAAAGTCCGTACTCCTAACCACTACACCAAGCTGGCTCAAGGTAGGGTGATGCCATAGTCACTTTGCCCTCTCCCCATTAGCGCCCATTGCATCCCTGGGTGCAATGGGCTTTATGGCTAGTACCTAACAAATGTGTTAGCTAATTTCACTTGGTTGCTGGAAACAAGATTATAGCTATTGTCTGTGGAGATAAAGGCTTGGGTTCTAGACTGAGGAATGGAATCCAATTTGAATCTTATTTGAATTGCAGATATCATTCGTATCCCTCAGAATGTGGATGCCATTGATTTTATAGTTCAATCTCAGAGTGTTATCAAAATAACTATAGTTGTTTGGATGAGTTCTATTGGAACTTAACCATAGTTGCTTGGATTGCCCATTCTATCTAACTTTTTTTTTTCCATTTTGGCTTGGTACATCTGGGTGAAGAGAATGGCCATGTAGGAGGCAGTGCCCAGAAGTAAAGGAGGGCCTCCTTGAGAAAAATCTTTGTGAAACCCTGAAGAAATCATCCCTACAACTGAATAATTAGAATAGCTCTTGCCAGTAGGAAATACCCTGTGCTTGAATTTTTGGTTGTATTATAACTCTAGGCATTCTTGAATCACACTTATAATCTAGGCTAATTTCAGTCTGGATTTAATTATTTTATAGATTTTTATGCTGCCTTTCAACCCAATCAAGATTTACAAGATGGCAAACATAAAAACATTTAAACAAAAATGCAGTTAAAATCCTAACCCCGCCCGCGGCGCCACGGGCGCCGTGGACTAAATAAAACCGTAAGGGCTTAGGGGGAGGAGTTAGGGTGGGCTCTGTCCAGGATGAGGAAGGGTGCCGATTGGCGAAGTGCCTGCCGTTTGGCCTCTCCGATTCCCGCCCTCGCAGTTGCTCCCTTGCCGGCGGCCTGACGCGTCGGAGGCGCGAAGCGCGGCTTCCGGGAGCTCCCTTGCCTAGCGCCCGCTGTATTATGACTACAGCGGGCTTGATTACTAGTTATAAAATAATACAGTTAAAAATATGTAATAAACAATGCTGGAAGGAAGGTCAGTAACCATTATTGGGAAATTCCTGATAAATTCTTCACCTGCTAGCAGAAGACACAGAGGGTGACAGATGAAACTCACTAGGGAGGGAGTTCCAAAGTTTTGATGCCACAGCCAAGAAGACCCTTCATCAGATTTGCCACCCATCTAGCATCACATGGACCACTTCCTCACGAGGAATTCAACTCAGCACTTGTTGGTTACAAGGCTAATTCCTGCCTCCTGATGACATTGGGCCTAGGTCAGGGCAGTCCCAGGGCCTCCGTTGGTCCGTGGTAAGGGAAAACGGATAAATCCGTAGATGATGGAAGTCCAATCATGTCACAACATTACTCCAAAGTAACAAAGTAGCAAAAAAACCCAGTTTGGTTATCTTGATTTTAGTGAGATCTGGGACAGCCCCTGTGTGGGAGTGGGCGTGGGTGAGTGAGTGCGTGGGTGGAATGTCATGATAACACAGCTCATTTTTAAAAATCTTCTTGTGTGTGTTGTAACGGTTTTACATTACAATGTAATCCTGGTGATCAAAAATATATATTTTAGATTTGGAGGGTGGTCAAATGGCACTGGAAGGTGATTGGGGAGTTCTCGCTGTGTAATAATGATTCACGACCTAAATGAACAGTATGAAGTTTCCATTTCCTATCCATTAGCTATTTCGTGCGGTAGTGAAAATCCAGGGTGGACAGGTGGAAGTGGACAGGGACAAATGCTACCATGTGTGGTCATGGGAAGACTCAGGGCAACTCGCTTCGAAAACCAGGCGGCAGCATGGCTTTGCATCCTCCCTGTGGTAACAGTCATGGTGGGGCAACCAAAGCAGGACCTCTGAAGGTGACTGGAATGGATGGGAGTTTATTCTTATGGGAGGAGGTGGTCCTTAAGGTATGTTGGTCCCAAACTGTACAGGACTTAAAGGTCAAATACCAACACTGGAATTGAGCTCAGAAGAAATTTGGAAGTCACTGTAGCTGGAATAAGACTGAAATGATACGATCCCTATGACCTATTCCTGTCAAAACTCTGGCCTGAGGATTCTGTACCAACTGTAGCTTCTGGGCAGTTTTGATGACATACAGGCTAAATTGCTATAATGTACTGCCTTTGAAGACTGTAAACTTCAGATAATTCAGAATGCAGCAACGAGACTGTGAACTAGTGAAACTTATAAAAAGTCCTTCTTACCACTGTGAATTAAAAAGGGCTATATTTGTGATTCATTTCTGGGCACAGTTCAGTTGCCCAGCTTTGTGTTCCCTTACTTTTAGATCTAGAGCAGGTGTCAACAAGGACTTTAGCTGTGGTCACACCCTTCCTGTAAAATACCAGTTTACTGAGCACTGAGCTTGTTCAGTTACAATTACCATGTTAAATTTATGCATCGTACAGGATGAAATTTATTCATTTAAACCCTGCCTTTCTCCCCAGTGGGGACCAACTTACATTTTGCATACCTTTTTATGCATTTTTTAAAATGTTGATTGTGTCTTATTATGCTCTTTTTATGCTTGTGCTACTTTAACCAGAAGTCATGTTTGATCTGCTGTTTCTTGTAGTTGTTTATTTTTATCTGTATTTCATTTCATTCTGTGATTTTTGATGTATGTTTGATTATTACAAGTTGCTTTTTGAGTCACCTTGATCATTATTAGTACAGGATATGGCATAGAAGGCTCATAATTAAAAAAAATATTACAAAGCTTTGGAACTCAATGCAGGTTGCTACCTCCAAATTACTGAACTAGTTTGGCAGGAAAGTGGAACTTGGATTTATCTGGGTCCTCTTAATTTCCACCTAATCAGCAGTACAGTTCACGTCTAAGCAAAAGTGGACTTACAATAATTTCTTCTCCAGGATGAAAAGCATGCAAGAAAAGAAGACAGTGGCTAGTCCCAGGAAAGGCCATCATAAGTAGTCTTGTGCTTGTGGGTTAAATATTTCCATGCTCATTAAAATTTGAAACACGCTCAAGGGCTTTTCATGACTCCACGTTGAATCACCAAAGTCTCATGGTCTGGGTGAGATTAATGATTAGGACAATTACTGTATGTTGTGCAAGTTTTGCCTTTCTTGGGAGCCATTATTAAACAATATCGGCTTTCAGCTATGGAACATCACATGGGTGTCAGGAAAATAACATTACCATGCCAGTGCCTGCCAGCTGTGAAGGGCAGAGCACAAGGAAAGTGCTGAGTCCCAATCCCAATCATAACTGGGATAGAAGCAGAATTTAAGGATACCAGTTACGCTGAAAGTATCAGTAAGAGAAACACCACTTAAAGAAGATTGGAGAAGAAGAAGCAATCATCCCCTGCCATATTTAGGACTACATGTGACTGTTTTTCAGTTAGCACTACATTTCAGGTTATTATGAGATATAGAAAATTAAGAGCAATTAATACTTTAAAAATGTTTTTGCAATATAAGGTGACCAGATTGTCCCACTTTTGGAGGGACATCTGGGGGCACCTGGCTAATTGTACTTACGTAGGAATTAAAAAATATATATTACAATACTATTTTTGTGTTCTATGCATTCTATGAATTTTTTTGTTGTTCCATATAGACCAAATTTTAAATCAAGACCCCACCCCCCCAGTCAATGGTGTCCCCGCTTTACCAATGTTAAAATCTGGTCATCACCTTAATATAATACTGAATATGTCTGACCATAGGCTTCTTGATGACATGGTATCTCTGATCAGTCCTAATAAATAGCACATTGCTCTATCTGAGATAGTGCTGCTTCTGCTACAAAGAATAACATCTCAGAGAATGATCTCAAGAATACTTGGTTTTGTGTGTCTATATTTATTCCCAGATGAGCCCAGTGGAAGAGGAGGGAAAGTCCCCTTTTTTGCATTCTTTTCACTTTTGTGCCATTGTTGGTCAGATTATCCACTCAGGATTTTATGAGTGTGGTACAGAGGGACATTGGTGAGGTAGAAGTAGTTCTAGATGGCAAGAAGTCCCGTCTCCCTTTAGATTCCTCACAAATTCAATGCATATTTACTTTCAAATAAACACCATCAGTACAAAAGATTGAAATGATTAAAAATGATCAAAAATAAATTAGGAAATGCAATGGAAGCATTTTGCAACTAGTGACTTTGAATACACAGGAGAGAAATGTTAGAATGAAAAACTCTTGAGAAGGCACTCTTTACAATTAGTTTTCAATGTACAATGAATTATTCATGTACTGCCCCTACTTATGGTTTGTGCTGTGTAAATCAACTATTTTTTCTAGAATCCCAAGAATGCAATTCGACTTAGCGTAACTAGAATGTCTTAAAATCTGTATTTCTGTTCTTGTACTTCTCTTTTGCTTTCGTATATCTTCAGGCTCCTAATGCAAGTGGACATTGTAATACTTAGGCTGAGCGTGCAAGTGGAAAAGGCTGGGAGGGCTAATCCCCACTTACACATGACGATGCTGCTGGGGTGGGCCTCTCCTGGGCCCGGTGCTTGTTAGGCTGCCATTGCCCTGCTTGAAAGGATCATGGATATTTTCCACAGTCCCTTAAGCACACCAGAGGCCAATGGGGCCTAGCCCAGTCGAGGCCCATGTAGACAGGAAGAGCCGGGCTAGCCTAGCTCCTCTCTGTCCTACAGAGGCAGGGAGGGGACTAAAAATGCCCCATTGGGCTTCACGGCACTACAAAGTGCCATGGGGTTGAATGGGGCTTTTCTTTCTCTGGAAGGAGGTATTGCATTTTCATACAATCCTGCAAAACACCCCACCGTATGGCAGGAACCATTCCACCCCAGCTGTGTTCATAGGGATGCACAAATCTGGAATTGACTAGGTCCAAAATGTGGCCCTCATGGGGACACAGAAAGCAGTGGAGCATGCAGCTAGGCCGCAATGCACCACCAGTGGCCCAGAGTTGTACCACTGGTGTGGAATTGCCTTTAGTGACTCAATTCTAATCCATTTGTCTATTCAGAGTATTTATATACTGCCTTATTTCCTTAAAATCAAGATGGCTGAAAATGCAAAAACAAGTTTCAAGAACATAAAACAGAACTGTCCGTATATCTAATTCTCATCTCAGTCCCATTTGTGGATACAGAAATCTGGATACTGGAGCCCTGGACAGACAGGACAGATCTTTCTATAAACCTGAGAAAAGCCTGCGGCTTGCAGAAGAATCTGAAATCTTAAAAAAACAAATATGGAGTCGGGTTAAAACCTTCCAAATTGATACAGTGAGTACCTGTAGCTTTAAGAAACAGATGCCTTCACAACCACAAGAGAATTGCAAGATTTTGTTTCTGTCACTAAAAGGCAGGGGGAAGGGACAGAGCCAGCGCCCTGGTCAGAATTGTTTTGTCCTTTGAAGGAGAACTCACGGCCGTCAGGCTAGGCAACAGCCACTGACAAATTTGCTGCCAACTTGTTACCACACAGCTTGCATGATTCACTCATGCCCAGCTGCTTACTGCTGTTCAACAGCAGCTATACTGTCATGTTCCATATGGGCCATATCAATCTTCTCTATTCTCTCCTGGGCTGGAGGTGTGTTCCTCCAAGTCACCCCTCCCTCCTTGGCTCCTTTTTTTTGTTGTTCCAGCAAGCTCTGTGAAATGCTTATTGTTATCTTATTGTCCTTGTTTTGAAATGCAAACGCTTGCTATAGTAGACAGCTGTGGCCAGGATACCTGGCTTGCTAGTTAGACTGCTTGGCTCCAACTTTCAAACTCTTGAAGATCAAATGGTTGTTCCATGGGAACGGGCTTTCCTGCACAATATTGGGAGCAGAGCCCCCGAGTCTTAGCCCCACCCCCCTGTACCCTATCTTTGACAATCCCTTATTCTGTGAGTGACTGCCACTGATGCTAATGCCTGGACATACCTTCAATAATGACTAACTTTAGCTATGTTACTAATGGCTGGGATGCTGCTCTGTTGATTCTGAGGGTGAACTTCTGGACTACATTCTGTGGATCGTGACATACACCATGATAACCAATGTGGTGCAGTGGTTAGAGTTTTACTTTAGGATCTTAGATACCCAGGTTGACATCCCCATTCTGCCATGGAAACATTCTGGGTGAACTCAGGCTAATCTAACTTACAAGCTCCATGTGAAGACCAAATGGAGGAGAGTAGAATAATATAAGCTGCTTTGGGTCCCCATTGTGGAGAAAGGCCGGATATAAATGAAGAAAATAAATATAACTGAAGATAGGGAGCAGATGAAAGATTGGTTGGTGGATAGAAAGGAGAAATAGGAAAGCTGGGAAAGGTGAGGTGAGAATATAGTGGCTGCCAAGATGGAGAAAAGAACACTGTATGGGTAGGAGATACAGGGAAGTCTGTGTCGGTGCTCCACCATGCAGCTGAGCTTGACTCATTCAGCACTGCACAGATGGGGCCGAGTTTTTCTTTGGTGAGGGTGCTGAATGGAAAGAAGGAGGGAAAGCTGCAGAGAGGTGGACAGATAAAGGTAGGTTGGCTGGTGGATGGGAAGGAGAGACAGAAGCAGAAAAAGAGGAGAGGTTGCAGGGGCTTTCAGCGAAGGGAAGATGAAATACTGGGGGAGGAGAAATCAGAGATCCCTCACAAGTTCTTGTGGGTCCCTCACTTGTTAATAAAGAAAAGCAAGATGTAGATTAAAAGAACAGACCCCTCTTGAGGATCTGAACATTTTTATTCTTTTCAATCTCAAGTGCTTGTCATTCTAAGGCATGAATTCCTGTGAGGATCTCCTGGCCCTTGGAGAGAAATAGATTTTACTCAAAGGGCTTATACAACATTTATAAATTTTATTTAGAGTACTGATACGTTACATCTCCATTTAAAAAAATGCTCCTAATTGTGTGAACATAGGCAAGAGATATACCAGCCAATGCTTGAGAGACAGGAAATATAACCAAGATGCTTTTTAAAAAAGATCTGGGGAAGAACTTGCAGAGGCTGAAATCTGTGGAACGGAGGGCTAACAGTAGGGTTGTGATGCCATTCAAACCTGCTGTTTCCATTTGTAATCTTGGGGAAACTCTGGAACACCCTAGATGGGATGTTGGTAACCCAATAACGGAACTAGGCTCTGGCAAAGATTTAATACTTCCCCAAACAACAATAGTAATGTATTTTCACTTCCCGGAGATTTATTTTAGGGTTTCAGGTGAACCATAGAGCACAAACTCAGTGTGATGATATCACTTCTGGATTCATGCCAGAAGTGATGTTCCTACCCATTGTTCCCATTGTAGTTATAGCAGGAGACCTGGCAAGACTAATTCTATTGCAACCCATAAAGCAGTACTTTGGTGGGAGTCAGGATTCCTTTAATGCTGCTGGTTTTGTTTTGGGTGAGAAAGAAAACCCCATGCTGTGAAACTCTTCACCTGATTATTTTCTCTGGCTGAAGCTGAGCCCCCCCCCCCCCTAAGGCTTCCTTCCTCTTTCATCCTTCTGTGTATGCAAAGTAACATACCATTGCATCTTACTTTTTTTCTTTGGTTTAGAGAATATATAGACTCCTTGAGGGTCGGACATGACTGAACAGATAACTTCATCATCAGAGAATATTCAGAAAGGCACTTAATGCATAGAATACTTTCTTTCCCAGTCTAAAAAAACCTGAGACATTTAAAAATCCAGTTAAAAAGAATTATCAACAAAAGTTGCATACTAAGTATGGCCCCTGGTAAAACAAAAATAATGATTTATGCATCCCTATTTCTACACATCCTGAACAAGGCCTCTAGTAAATATGACGTTGCTGGGTAAAGCAGAAGTAGAGAAATAATGTTGAATAAATGGGCAAGAAATCACTTGCACCCGTGTCAGAATCTAAATAAGGCTGCCTTATGCTTCCATGTGGTTTAATTTTTGCAAGCTTGAACTCAGCTGTTCTTTATTACTGAGCTTCTCATGTCTCCTAAACATTTGTGACCAATCTCATTTTTGTTTTTGGAAACTCCTGCTGTTTCAGACTCTGCGCCTGATTTGCCTTTTGTGTTTTGTCCTATTTTCTGATTTGAAAATGTGGACTTAGAACTAAAGCTAGTGCTTGATAGGGCACTTCTTGAATCCCTTTTCTTTCCATGCAACCCACAGAATATTCTTATTCTGAGACTTTTATACTACTCACTCATGCCTAGACACCTCGGGATGGTCTACAACAGGGGTAGTCAAACTGTGGCCCTCCAGATGTCCATGGACTACAATTCCCATGAGCCCCTGCCAGCAAACGCTGGCAGGGGCCCATGGGAATTGTAGTCC
Source organism: Paroedura picta (assembly GCF_049243985.1). Classification (NCBI taxonomy): domain Eukaryota; kingdom Metazoa; phylum Chordata; class Lepidosauria; order Squamata; family Gekkonidae; genus Paroedura; species Paroedura picta. The sequence continues at coordinate 114,092,928 of NC_135370.1, forward strand.
ATCTACAACATGGCATTATACAGTATCACAATATAAAAACCAAAAACATACAGTTACTACAGAAGTCATTAAGGTTTAAAATAAAGTTAAATTTATATAAAATGGTAAAAAGATTTAAAACCGCTAGCCCCATAATGATGGGAAAAGAGGGGGAGAGGAGGAGAAATGTGGGAGGCTGATGTTATAATTGCTGGCCATGACCATAAGCTTGGTGGATGAGCTCCATCTTGCAAGCCCTGCAGAAGTAATCAAATTCCTGTAGGGCCCTGACCTCACTAGGGAGCTCACTCCATCAAGCACCATGGCCTTGGCTCTGGTTGAGATCAAGCATATTTCTTTAGGGCCAGGGACCATAAGCCGATTTGCATTTGCCATCACAGGGCTCTCTGAAGAATGTATTCAGGTAGGCGGTCCCTTAAATATGCAGGGCCCCACCCATGTAAGGGCTTAAAGGTTATGACCAGGACCTTGAATCAGATCCAGAATACATTTGGAAACCAATGTAGCTGATGGAGGACTGGCCAAATATGAGCTCTCCAGTGTGAGAAATCATGCCCAGATTCCTAACAGTTTGTGCAGTAGAAAGCTCCATCCAGCTTTGGCAGGCATGCTTCCTGATCTGGTCCTCTCCTACCACAGGGCCAAAATGTTTAAAGAGTTTAGTTGCAGGAGACTTGCTCTGAGCCAGTCCATCACCACCTGCAAACACTTTGCCAATGGGCTCAGAGTGGCATCTGGTTGGTCATCCATCAGGAGATTGTTCTGGGTATCATCAGCACTGATGGCACCCAAGCCATAAGCTCCAGACTAGCTCAGCGAGAGGATGCATGAAGATGTTAAATAATGTTGAAGAGCAAACTGAACCCTGAAGAACTCCACAATGGACCTCACAGCGGTGTAATTGATTCTCACTGAGCAATCCTCTGACCCCAATCATGAAGAAAGGAAGACACCTACTGAAGGGCTATCCCCTATATCCCTGCATTGATGAGGTGGCAAGCAAGACTCTTGTGCTCTACCACATCAGATGCATCCTCCAGGTATGCTACCAATTGATCCATGGTGGTCTTCTCAACCACCTTGCCCAGAAACACTGTGAAACTGGGTAGTAACTGGACAGGTCCCACAGATCCAGTGATGTTTTCTTTAACAGAGTACAAACTGCTGCCTCCTTCAGACCATCCAGGAAGGTCCCTGCAGTAAGAGAAAGATTGGTTATTTCCTGGATCGGTCCTCCTACCCTCTTGCCACCTGTTTTAAGGAGCCATGAGGGGCAGGGATCTAGTGGACAAGTGGTAGGCCTCATTGAAGCTAGCAGCCTGTCAACTTTGGTCTGTGCAAGGCATCTGCAGCTGTTAAAGCCTCTCTCTAAGGATGGCCAAGGGTCCTTTAGTTCCTTTACTGTATTAAAAGTTGGTGGGAGGGTTTGTCTGCAAAATAGCTCACAAGAGCCTCACAGCTAATATCCAGTTGGTTAATATTTGAGCTCCTTTCTCCGAGGGTGGTATGCAATCAGATTACCCAAGATTATTGTGCTGGGTGAGAGCTAGTGAATGCAATGGATGCAGCATAAAACTCTAATTTAGCTATTCTCACTGCCATCTCATAGACATAAGCGGCTTATAAGATGTTCTTGAACCTTCATCATGAGTCTTCCTCCAAACTCACTCTAGCCATCTCATTTCCTTTTGTGCAGCTCATTGGTACACCAAGGAGCTGGCTTAGAACAGGAAAGGAGAGGGTGGTGGGGTAAAATCTCATCAATGGTTATGCCAGTTGTCGACCACCTCATTTAACAAATTGCAGTGAGGCTTCAGGTCCTACGGAGCATTCCGGAATCCCTCTGGATCCTTTAAAAAACAACAACACGTGTTTTAAAATTAGGACCTTTTTAATTATTGCAAAGCAAAGATATTCTCTCTCTCTCTCTCTCACACACACACACACACACATCAAAATTTCAGTGACAAACATGTTATACACTGTTTATTGTTACATACTTTTCATTGGTTACTTATGACTGTTGTATCTCTGTTTCAAATTATTGCAAATGTTTAATGTACTTTTTTGTCCTTCCTGTTCTTTGTACACTGCCCGAAGATGTCACAGTGAGGGGCAGGATATAATCTGAGTGAATGAGCGAACACACAAACAAATTAATGAATGAAATTACAGCTGGGATCTGTATCAGGAGCAGGGTTGGAGGGCTAATCATTTCTCTTTATACCATTTTCCACCCTTAATTGCTACCCTTCTCTCAGTTGCTTGTGACCTATACATTTCCGATATAATTAGCAGTTCCAGGGAGCTGGTTGAAGTTTGAAATCTGATGTGGAGGAGGCATTAACTGTAGGATTGGAAGAGTTTTGTATTTAAAAACACCACAACTGCCTCAAGATTTGAGTGTGAAACCTGGGAAAGTGGTGTTTGGGGAAAGGAGGGATCTTAGCAGAGTAGTTACCATCTAAAGTAGCCATTTCCTCCAGTGGCAACTGATCTCTGTAGTATGTGAATCAGTTGTAATTCTAGGAGTTCTTTACATCCATCTGGCAACCCTGATTAATAGAGAAATTCTAAACAGAGTAGCATGTTTTAAAATCCATTTAAATCAATTTCATTTCAATTCCTACTATGGACTTAGAGGTAAGCATTTGAAACAGCTCAACTTTTGTTTTTTTCCAAATGTATAGGTTTGAATATAAGTTGCAGATATGCAGGAGTTTTCCATGTTGAGAAGAATCGGCGCTACAGCCTCACAAGAGAAGAGGCCATTGAACTTTGCAAGGCCCTCAACAGTACTCTGCCAACATGGGAGCAGATGGAGAAAGCTCACTCTCTTGGACTGGAAACCTGCAGGTAGGAACTGTAAAGGAAATACAATAAGCTTAATCTCGTTTGCCTGATGTGGTGATGACACAAAAATACTGCTTTGGGGAAGGCTGGGAGGACAAAATAGTACTGCAGAGAGCTCTCACACCTTCCAAAGTTACCCAGCTCAAACATGGTTCTCCAGATTAGAAAATTTTCAGATGTTTTTTACATGAAGTGCACTAATTCAACATATTAAAAACATAGTCATCATAATTTTAAAATATCACATTTCTGACTGCACATGGAATAGACCAACATGGGAATGGACCAAATGTGTTACAACCCTGAGGGGTCTTCCTCAGAAATTAAATTATTGTGATGAATGCACTCATGTATAAAATCAAACAGCTTGCTGGGTGGCAAAGAAAAATCTGCTAGGTGTTGCTCCAACTAGTCTTTCTAATGTAATCTGATTTGGAGCCTGCCTTCTAAAATCTGGACTTCTAGAGGCAGCCACTTTCTACTTTTGCCCTCAATCACCAGTGCGTCCCCAAGTGTGTCAGAAACAGCTCGAGCAGTTCACTGATCAATTTACCACTGAAGAAAAACAGATCACTTAAAATTTCACCTCCATATATATCTATAGACATTGGCTGGTAGGTGGCTAGTTTGGAGAAGAATGACGCGACACAGTAAATTGGCAAAAAATGGCCACAGCTTTATTAACATTCAACCACAACACATAGGGTTGGGGCAACAAGGGTATGAGTCTAGACTAGCAGTCCGCTGACTGCAAACATGCTTCACCCCAAAAGGATCCCATCAAAACCCCGCTGGGTTACGGGTCTCCTCCTCGGGTAATCCTGCAAACCAGGGAGACAGCCCATGTGGAGGACCAAAGGGCGCAAACCTCCTTGGTTACCTCCAGGGCCATCTGGTCATGAACGAGCTCACAAGCCTACCCCACCGGGTCTGCATGTGGCTCGTTACCACCACCCCCTTTAGGGGGCCCCATTCCCCGCAGGGATGCCGATCGCCCACCGGCTCTAATGCAACTAGACTCATACTCTTGTGCAAATACTGCTGTGACAAATAAAACCAGACAACAAGAACCCAGTGATAAAGGGAGGGTGGGTGGGTAGCTTGCCTGTGCTCCGGCGAAAGAGGCGGGGAAGGAACAGGCAACCGTCCCAAAAGGACGCTAAGCCCCGCCTCTCTTTTTTCACGCCGCGCGAGCCGCGGCGCAGCCAGGGAGCCCGCAGCTGCGGCCGCCTACTGCCGCTCTCTTCTCCCACCCCCCACGCCGCCAAAAAGCGGCACGGGTAAGTCCGTGGCGCTCATAAGTGCTTCCACCTCACACTCTTACATAAGATTGAAATGTTGTTTCATTTGAATCTTTACTCTACATGGATTTCCCTTCTTTAACTTGCACACTGTTCTTGGATGTATGAAAGTAAATAATTGTAATACAGAGATAAATTCATTAATATGGAAAGTAATGATCTTAATTAGCATGAAAATATTAGCTAATTACTGTTGATGAAATGCACTGAAAATATCTGTGCACAGTCTAAATGCCAAACACTGTGATTACTAGTTGTACAGTTTCCAGAAGGCACTCTTGATTTCCTGCAGCAATATTTGCCTTTATGGCCAACTTTTCATCCTTTTTTCCTGAATGATAGGCCAGATTTTGAAGATCAGCCATTTGAGGGCTGTCCCTTGTATCCAAGTGTAGGTGAGTCAGTGAGCTAAGAGCTTATGATCGATTCTCTCAAATGCTACTGAAAGATCTAATAGTACAAGCAGCGCTTACCTGCCACGGTCTAGCTGGTGGCAGAGGTTGTTTGTCAGGGCACCTAGTTCTGTTTCTACTCCATAGCCAGTCTGGGGTGTTGGGTTTTTAGCACTGAAAGGGTATGATTGACTAAAACTTTAGTTGGTGCCTTTGGAACTGTGGTCCTATAAAATCAGTTACCTTCCAATACATGAACAGATAATAAGAACATTTTCTTAAGCCTGCCTTTGTAGTATAGTTAATAATGATTTTATTTTGTGAGTCATACTCAGCTTGCAGCTCACAAAGTAGAGAAGGGCTGCGTGGCACATGGAATGTGCCGGACATTGGGGGAGAGGGGGTGGCAGAGCATTTCAGTGAGTCTGGAATTTTAAAATCAAAATGGGAGTATTCATTTTGACAATACTGACCTGCATTCTTTTAAGTATAGGTATATAACCCAGGTACTGGGTTGAACCTTGATTTGATGTTTGCAGAGCATACACTGTACCACTGAGCTATGGACTCTTCCATGTATTACTTTTTGGAGAGGAAAAAAATCGATGAGCTATACATGGTAGATCTTTTAATCTAATTTATAAAGTTACAAGATAAGACTTGTCACTAATGTGGGGCAAATCCCATTGTATCTCTCTGCCATGCTTGCATCACAGATATTTGTTTGATAATATTCAGTTCCATGACATCTGTACTGGCTAACTGTTTAGATTCCCTAGTATGATAATATCTTTCTCTCTTTTTTAGATATGGTTATATTGAAGAAAAAATAGTACTTCCCCGACATAATCCTTATCATCTGTGTGCTGCAAATGCCACTGGGATTTATGTTCTTCATTCAAATTCAAATGTATCTGAGCAGTATGATACATTTTGCTTCAATTCATCAGGTCGGTTTTGGTTTTTCCACATGCTACTTTGGAAAGATTTGTATTCACTTATGCAATGCCTCATTTTTTGCCAAAACAAGTTTCCATGCTATAGTTAATAAAAAGGAAGAAACCAGAGGAAAGTAGTTCAAAAGTAGATCTAATGTGTGCTGTAGCCTTTCATACTGGACAACTACCTTGTTTTGCAGGATCAAGTTTATCAACAAATCAATAGGACCTTTACCGCACAGGAGGCTCCATGCCGAGCTGCCTCCTCATGTTTGAGTTGGGACCGATTTGTGCTTTTGCGTGAGAGCTGGGGCAGCGAGGTTCTACTGTGCTGCAAGGCAGTGGGGACCTGTTTTGTTTTTTATTTTTAAGAACATGGTACTGCGTACCAACACAATACCACATTAAAAATACACATATACCCCAGACAGCTTTGCCACACTATGCAGTGTGGCAGAGCCACCTGGAGCATTTTTGTCCCTTCCAGGACGCCTTCTGTTGGGTGAGGGTGGGGAAGAGCCAGGCCAGGACAGCCTAACTGTTCCCTTCTTGATGACCAAGGCTTTACATAGACCCCGTTGCCCCCTGGGACAAAAAAGGAATGTGGAATTATCCATGTTCCCTCGCTGTGGAGCAAAAAAGGGCCTGAGTTGTGCCAGGCTTGGGATGTCCCTGGCCCAGCAGCGACATCATGTGGAACTAGGAATTTGCCCCACCACAGGACGAGCGGTGAGTCAGGGCAAATTCCTAGTGTAGAAAAGATCAGGATTTCTTTTTGCAAAAGTGTTGTAAACATTATTAGTGTATTGCAAAAGGTGACATGTCCAAAATTTTGATCTATTACAGAAGCATAATGTCACACTGTCAAGTACTATTATGGGGGAGATACCTAATTAATGAGTATAGTGCTTTAGTATCCTCATTTAAAAATTTTAAATTTATTCTAAATGTTTTATGGCAAAATCAGATTTGACCTTAGAATTACTTTCTGTGTGAATGCTTCCATGTTTTGTTAAATGTTAAATTTGTAGTTCTAAGCAGCTGCTTAACCCTTCCTACTATGCATTTGGCTGTTGAAAGAAAACAGATTTTTGGGCCTGAATCCATGTATGTTACCTTAAGAACCAATTGCCACTTGAGAGAGGTGTTTTTGATTGTGGAAGAGGCATGGGAGGAAAGGATTAAACACACCTATCTATCAGTGAGCCTTCTCTGATCTTCAAACCAGCCCCCAAGGGACTGCATATTAGCATTTAAAAAACCATAGGTTTTGCATCAAGTCTGATTTGGCCCTTATATTCTGTCTTTCCACAAGACTCAAGGTGGCTTGCAACAAAATATTAAAAATACTTTACAACAGTCCAAAGAGACCTCAAGGTCAACAGAAGGGAGCTTAGCATTAGGCCCTGCCTGGCAACTTGCTGGGAACAGGCAGTGACGTGGAAGAGCAGCTGTTTCTGATGATTTCTAAAGAAAACCGATGTCATTTCTGGGTTCTTCTTGCACGTGATGTCACAGCATTGGCCTGATGGCCGTTTATTTTCCTCCCACCACTGCTCTGAGCAGAAATGGGAAACAGGAACTAGGGGTGGAGAATCCCCTGTTACACTGAGGAGCAGCAACCTTGCTTCCAATGCATTGTCTTGAAGGCCATTCCATTATGGTCAGTATTATATTATACTAGTTTCAAAGCCCCTTTATAAAAAGGGGTTTTGAAAGGGGAGAAGGCGCGTGAGTCCAGCAGGGAGGGAACTCCCAGCAGCCGCGCTTCGCGCGACTGCTGGGGGTTCCCTCGGGCGGCAGTCTGACGCTGCGAGAGGCGCTTCGCGCCTCTCGCCGCGTCAGTCCGGGAGCAACTGCGAGCCGCGCTGTGCGCGGCTCGCAGTTGCTCAGGCTGGGAATCGGAGGGACCAATCGGCAGGCGCGAAGCGCCTGCCGATTGGTCCCTCCGATTGTCTGTCGTGAGGAAGGGTCCAACCCGGACCCAACCCGGACCCTTCCTCATCACGGACAAAGCCCACCTCTAGGGGGCTTAACGAATTATTTAGTCCGTGGCGCCCGTGGCGCCACGGGCTGTTTAAAGATGAAAAAGAAGTACCATATGTAGATTTGAAAATGGTTATAAATCTTCTACTGTGGCAATAATAAAAATAAAAAGGACCAATACGATAAAAATGTCTTAATAAAATACAGAGAATGAGTTTAATGATCTCGTTAACATAATATGTGCTTGCAAAGACTGTCAGACTTGGGGGTAAGCAAGTTCAATGAACAAGTGAATTTTTAATGTACTGGTACTCCCAAGGTAAAATCTGCCCATATGTATCCTTTAATATGCTGTAACTGATGACAGGTAATCAAATTGTAAAATGAATATTAAATACTGATTATTTATTATTATTTATCTATTATCTATATCTCAGAGTTATGCAAATCCATAGAAGACTTTATGCTTACTAAGCTTATATAACTAATATATAAATGCTTTGGGGAAATATAAAATGCAGGCTGCTGCATCATTATATATGTCTCAAGGCAGAACATTTGATTTATTGAGTTAACTTTTCTCTCACATTCAAATATTATAAACCCAATGATTTCAAGGTTAGGAATTGTATTGGAGATTTTCCATGGAAGGAATCTTGTAGAAGAATAAAAGAAGAGTTGGTTTTAATACCTCACTTTTCTCTACCCTGAAAGAGTCTCAAAATGACGTATTATTTATATAATGTTTTTATTTATTTAGACTTTTATTTCCTGCCACTCCCGGAACCAGTTCATGGCAGGTTACAAATTGTCTATAAATTAAAAACCCAATAAAACCCCATTAAAATATCAAAACAGGACATAAACATTACAGCATATGAATAAGAAAACATGGCGGTATAATCCACTACCCATTCCCCCCTAACAACATCCAATGGGGGATGTGGTAAGAGGGGAATCATAACCCCCTGATGAACCTGGTGTGCACCTTCCTCTCCCTGCAGCAGACACCCTGTGATGTAGCTGGGGCTAAGAGCACTCTGAGAGAAATATAACTGGCTGAAGATCACCTAGCTGGCTGCCAGTGTAGAATTGAACCCGATTCCCCAGATGAGCAATTAAATGTGATGCTAGCAAACCCATAGTTAATTAGGATTGCCAACAGGCCTGGGGGGGGGCATGTCTCATTTCTTTAATGTGTGGAAAGGGCAGCTGAAGTTTTCCATGGCATGGAGGTAAATGACATCATCTAGTAAGCAACACCTCAATAAGGATTTGTTAAAGAGACAGGACATTTTTCTGGGAAGTTCACAGTACTACTCCTAATTGAAATTTGGGTCTGCCCCAGTCACTTATAAATAGAACCAGTTTCTAATTTAAAAAGCTACAGGGGCAGGGGGTGCCAACTTTACTTGCATCTTTAATTTGCAGTTGGAGTTGGTCATAGTAGTAAAATAAAAATTTATATAATCCTTGGACTCCAATTACAATCCACAATTTTAGTTTGTTTTACTGCTGTTTATGGAAAATAACAAAATACTATTTCCCTCCTCAATTTTAGAAACAAGAGATTATGTTTGTGATCCTGTGAGAGAGTTGTATTCCTCTTGGCCAGATAATCGGAGCATTGTAGGTAGGTCCTGAATGTCGTACCCTTTATGTTTCCTATTTTCTGCAAAGGGATGTGGAATGGCATTGTATAGCCTGAGCTTGTCAGATCTCAGAAGCTAAGCAGGTACCTGGATGGGAGATCACCAAGGAAGACTTTGCAGAGGAAAGTTATGGAAAACCACCTCTGCTTAATCACTTGTCTTGAAAACTATGGAGTTGCCATAAATTGGCTGCAACTTTACATTTATAAACTTAGATTTAGCTGGCTTGTGTTGAGTAAGACTATTTATCTCTCACGGCCAGCTCTGTCTTGTTCTTACTGGCAGCGACTCTCTCGGGTCTCAGGTAGAAGTCTTTCACATCACTTGCTGCCACATTCTTTTAATTGGAGGTGCTGGGCAGTGGCCTTGGAACCTTCTGCATGTGAAATAGGTGGTCTGCTACTGATCTGGGAGCCCTCCTCAGTTTCTGTATACATTTTAGAATAGAATCATCTATACATGTGCATCTGTATAATAATACTTTATTGCAGCCTGATGGTATAAACTCTTAATCTCTCAATTATCCACCTGCAAGAATCAAGACTTATTAGTTTCAAGCGGATTAAAAATTGATTCAAATCTATCCATATTATTAAACTAATTACAAAATAGTTAGTTCCATGTTAATAAAACTTGCAGTGGTACATTTTGCCTCCTGGCTTTATTAGGAATGATATAGCTGCCACAGCTAACATACTGGAGGCAGTAACAAAAAGTCAGTGCAAGAGCATACTCATGTTTCTCCTTCTGCAGGGGCCAGAGTTTGTTGCTGGCATTATTATATAAAAGTACAGTTGTAGAATCATAGAATCACAGAATTGGAAAGGACCTCCAGGGTAGTGCCACATGATAAATAATGTGTGCATCTTTCCTTGCATAGTCCCATGGAATTCATATGCTTGTCCTTCATGTGCATATTAAAAACACCAGAAATTAAAAGCAGAGGCTTTTCTGAAGGCAGAAGAAACTCTTGCTTCTAAGGAAGAGTCCCTTCTCTGCCAGAAAATAACATGGTCATTAACTCAATGGAGTGGTAGGATACAACTCTGTACATGTAACATTTCAATTCAAGTTACCAACATGGACTCTTAATGATGTGATTCTTTGAGATGGGCAAAAGGAACCCTAATTTGGCTATTTGGCCATCATTAATGTATAATGTATATATGCCTCCCCTTATGCCCCTCACAGGGCACTCCACTCAGTGGGTATGAATTTGTTGATGGTCCCAGGCCCCCAGGTGGTATTCCTGGCCTCAGCCAGGGCCAGGGCCTTTTTGATCCTGGCCTCTACCTGGAGGAACGAGCTCCCAGATGAGCTGTGGGCCCTGTCAGGACTCTCTGAGTTCCGCAGGGCCTGCAAAACGGAGCTCTTCTGCCAGGTGTTTGGTTAGGGCCGGGCAGAGGAATCCCGGGATATAAAATAACTTTCCCATCAACTCTGGCCCCCAGGTCCCTGTGCACAGTATTAGACAGTGCTAAAAGTCATTGGAGGAAGGCCTCCTGTTATACATTTATTATATTACCATCTCCAGAGTTAGCTTGGCCGATTCCAATGGCTCATTACATGGAGAGGAGTTTTGTAATGTACCGCTGTTTGTATCTGGTTTGGGGAATTATTTAGTTTTCTTAATATTAATAGGATTCTATGTTTTTATATTGTGTACTGTTTTTATGACTTGTGAATCCCGCAATAAAATAAAATAAAATAAATAAATGTAGACTGTAATTAATAGCATTAATCAGGATACAGACTGATATTAGTTTATTATAATAATGTTAAATAAAATTGTAATAGATTTTTCATATACCTAAAAGAGTCAAAATAGTGAAGGAATAATAAGAATATATATTTTTAGTAGTTTCACAGTACATTTATAGTTAATAGAACAGTTGGACAAGTTTCATCATTAAATAGTTTTTTTCCCTGGAAACCCATTATTGGTATCTGTCGTGAATAGTTTAAGGCTAGTAAATTGTGCCAAGAGGCAGTTGGCGTGTATATCCTTTCACAGCCCTCTGAAGCCAGTAGTTTCCCACAGAAATCAAGTTTCACTGGACTGAGGACATGTTCCAAGGTTATTTGGGCTCTGGTGTATTTGCAAAGCTCTGCATATGACTTCTCCATGATGCTGTATGTTAGGAAAACTTTTTCTGTCCTTCTGGGCACATTTATCACATATTTGATACATTTGGCAGTTCTGGGGTCAAGAACATGCATAGAACACTTTGTGTAGTCCAGAAAGAGCTGTATTCCAAAGAAAGTCATTTACTAAGCTGTAACTTCCTATGTTGTATATGTAACCCCTTTGTTTGTGAGCCTTCTGTAATATTCTGTTAAGTAGGAGAACTTTACCTCTGCACACCTTGGTAATTTACCACTGGATAATAGCCATTATATTTAACAAGTGTAAAATGGCACATTTCTCTTTCTGACAGACATTATCAATGCTGATGGAACAAAGTACATTGGGGGAATCCGCATCACAGAACCACCACCAGTTACTGATGATGACAGTAGCATGGGCAGTGGTTCAGCAAATGACAGAGGAACAACAGATCCCAGTGTTATTAGATCTGGTGGCGTCTTCCACACCAGCTTCATTGAAGATGCTAGTCCATTTCATCCTACAGGTATTTATTTATTTGCTTTGTTTATGGCATGCACTTCTCCCCACTGAGGACCCAAAACGGCTGACTTCATTCCTCCATTTTGTCCACACAAAAATCCTTCAACATAAGGCAGACCAAGAGTACATGATTGACCGAAGGTCACCCAGTTGCAGGAAATCATGCTGGGCCCAGTTATGCAGTAGGAGACTTTAAAGCAGTTACTGGGGGATGCCTCATATTGCCCTATATCCCCTTCCCCAAATTATTGCCTCTATCACCACTTTTGGCAACCCCATATCTTCAACTTTCCTTGCTTCCTTCCCATCCACCCACCATCTTATCTTTATCGACCATCCATCTTCAGCTATATTTATTATTTTCCACTTTTTTCCAAGGTGGGAGCTAAAAGCAGCTTACATCATTCTGCACTTCTCCATTTTACCTCATAGCAACATTGTGAAATAAATTAGAATGAGAATGTGTAACTAGCCCAGAGTCATCCTATGAGCTTTCATGGCAGAGGGGTGATTCTAACCTGAGCCTTCCAGATCCTAGTCTGAAACTCTGATCACTACACCACACTGGCTTTTGTGGGATGGCTGCTGTTGAATAGTTGCAAGCAGCCAAGCCTAGGAAAGTCATGCAAGTTGCAAAGTAGTTGCTGCTGGGCCTGGCCCTGATGAAATCCCTCTCAAAGGCCAAAACAGCCCTGAAAAGAGCCTTACCACCTCCCGCCGCCCAGTGCTTTTACTGACAGAAGGCTAGAAGTCTATATGGTTGCTTAGCAATGGCCACAAGCCTCTTTCATTATTGTGGGGTTTTAACTCACCCGATGGATGGATGGATGGATGAGAGAGAGAGAGAGAGAGAGAGAGAGAATCTTTATCCATTGTTCCACTTAATATTTGTGAAACAACCTGCGGGGGCAGAACACGTCCGGGGTGTCCAAGTTGGAATAGGGCCAATCAGGGTTCCTCTACAGCTCCTGCCATCCATTCCTGAACGTTAGCCACTTTGCTCTCAGATGCGCCTCACTGCCAGAGCCAGCAGCAGGTCAGGGGAGAGGGCCCTGAACAAAGGGTGGTGGTGGATGGGGCAAACCCTCCAGGCTGCTAACGACCCCTCTCCCAGGGTTGGTAACGACCTCCGTATCATCCCACTCTGCTGACAACCTCCGTCCCGGGGCTTCTAACAACCTCCACCCCGGAGCTGCTAATGACCTCCATCCCGCCCTGTGCTAACGAATTCTGTCCTATCCCTCCCTGCTAATGAGCTCCATGCCATCCTGCCCTGCTAACGAGCTCTGTCCTGGGCCTACTGACGAGCTGGCCAGCCCCCGCCTGTGCCACTTGATCTGGCTATGAGCCGCTCCAGAGTCTGAGCAGCCCAAAGCTTCCTTAAGTGGCATGGGCCGGGGCGGGGGGAGCAGGAGGGGCCCTTTCACAGCCTGTTTTTAGGAACAGGCTTTGAAGCTAGTACATACATACATACATACATACATACATTTAAATTTCAGATCTTTCTGCAAACCTGGGATACTTTTCACATTTGTAGAAAGATCTGTCTTGTCTATTCATAGCTCCACATAAGAAGTTATCTGTTCTTATATCAGACTGATGGAACAAGTAGCCCAGCAGTGACAAATTCTATCAGTTTCAGGTACGTAGCTGTGTTGGTCTGAAGAACAAAAATTGAGTCCAGTGGCACCATTTCAGCCAAATTTTGCCTAAACAAAGGCAGCCATCATTCTGCCAGGAGCCAGAGAAGATAATTCTCCTTACCTCCTCATTCCCCAGGCCTCATTAAAAGTAGTGTGGTACATCACATATGCCAGTTCGCAGTCTGATAAGGTACAGCTAATTTTTCAGGGCAACCAAAATAACATCTGAATTCCTGCAAACCAATGTGGGTTGCTGCAGGAGTAGTGAAGAATTAAGCATGCTTTTCACATGGGATAGTACAGTGACAATGGGATATCCCCATGACAAGTTTCCTCACTTTTCCCCTGCCCTAGTCCAGTGGCAGTAGTTACCTCATACACAGATTGTTATAATTTTATCACAACATTGACAATTTTAAAAGCCCACCCTTTTGTGCCCACACAGGAACCATCCAGACTTTGCATAGCTTTTCAGTAAAAGAGTCTGAGAAAGAAAAGCTGGGGGAAACCCAGGAAGAGCATGAATGCAACATGATGATGTGGGGAAGCAGGAAATAAAATTCCATTGCTCAAGGTCATGGACCCAGGCAGTGAATTTACTGATTTCTGATCCTGCCTGCTCTGAAATATAGGTTTTTCCTGTATTTTGAACTTAAATCTTGGTTCTTATTCTAAATAGTGTTTAGCACAAAGTATTATATATTAATGGAACATTGGTTTTCCTATAGTTTGAGGGATGGCTCAGGAAATGAAATGATTACAACATTCATTCTATTTATCATGCAGATGAAGTTATCTCATTGAGCCCTGCTAATCCAGAAGACAATTTAAATCATGGTAATGAAGACCAACATCCCAGAAATACTAATGAGGGTAATATAGTACACTTCCTAAAGCATTTTTAGTGTCTGGTCAATATACAAGAATGCTGTTTAAGGATGCTTGAACACATGCTGGTCCAGCTCATACCTATTAGCTGGTTGGAAACAGGTTGACCAATTGTACCCAGAGGGTACTTGTAATGGTTGAGCATCCTCTTGGAAAAGAGTGACAAGTGGAGTACCCCAGAGATCTGTCCTGGGGCCTGTGTTGTTCAACATATTTATAAATGACTAGTTTCAAAGCCCATTTATAAAAATGGGCTTTGAAAGGGGAGAAATGGAAGGGGAAGGGAGATGCCCCGACTCCTGTCGAGAGCCGTACTCCTGGGGAGCAGTACTCCTGGGGAGCAGTACTCACCGTTTGTAGAGTCCATGGTCAGCGGCGGACGTTGGGGTGTCAGAAGGCCTCCTCCCCCGGTCAAGACTCGCGGCCTTCTCGCAGCCGCAGAAAGAGCCTTGCCGCGTCTGCGACGCGGCGAGGCTCTTCCCGGGGCCGGGAGAAGGCCAATCCCCCCCCCCCCCTACCCGGCCGAGACTTGCAGCCTTCTGCCGGCCGCAGAAAGAGAGTGGCAGGTTACAGCAGTTTACAGGAAGCAGGAGAAGATACAGATATGGAACAACAGGTGATAACAGCAATAACATTATAACACCAATAACTTTAACATGATTACAACAATAACATTAGAGAATGATGGAACTGCAAAAGAGCTTCAGCTCAACTGTTACTGGGACCTAGTGGGTTAGGCAGATTAGTAGCAGTCGTAGTAGGATGGGGGGGGGTTGGGGGCCAATTGGAAGCGATGGTTTGGGTTGACCTCAACCAAATGCCTGGTGGAGGAGCTCCCTTTTACAATCCCTGCAGAACTGCTTGGTTATGTCAGGGCCCCGATCTCCTCTGAGAGTTTGTTCTACCAGGTGGGGGCCAGAATGGAGAAAGTTCTGGCCCTGGTTGAGGTCAAGCTTACTTGGGACCAGGGACCACCAGGACGTTGGAGGTAGTAGAGTGCAAGGCTCTTTGAGGGGTGGAGGTGGAGAGGCGATCCCTCAGGTATACTGGGCCCATACCGTGTATGGCCTTAAAGGTGATAACCAAAACCTTAAGCCTGATCCGGAATTCAACCGGGAGCCAGCGCAGTTGCTGGAAGATGGGCTGGATGTGGGACCTCCGAGGTGTTGCTGTGAGGACCCTGGGAGCTGCGTTCTGGACCAATTGCAGTTTCCGGATCAAGGATAAGAGCAGGCCAGCATAAAGTGAGTTGCAGAAGTATGTATATGGTAGTTATAGCATGTGTGTATGCTTGAGTCTAACTCAGTAAAACTTCCCTAAGTAGACAATAATTTCTTATTCAAATTTGGCTAATCATTTACATGTCTGAATTTGTTTAGGGTACTTTTTCTTTGAAAATTATTACATGAGCATTAATATATTCCTGAAGAGCTAAGATTGATGCCATACTATTGCCTGGCTCTAATTAGTCAGTTTTGCAAGATTGGCCAAATGTGCTAACAGCTTCATTTTTTACTCAGTGTATAGTACTGTGTCAACATTTTTGATAAAAAGATTTTAAGGATGATTTTATAGTTGTATGTATCATTTTGAGCAGATTATCAAGGTCATCACTATTTATACCTGCATAATGTATACACATCTACACCAGTTGAGTTTAAGATTTTGTGATATGAGTGTGTTTGTATAATTATAACAGAGATATCGAGATATATAGTTCGGTGCAAACTTAAATGGACTCTGTGGAATGGTAGAGGACAGGAAGGCCTGGAAGATCATTGTCCATGGGGTCGCGATGGGTCGGACATGACTTTGCACCTAGCAACAACAACAACATTGAGATATATGCATGTTCTCAGAGCCATTGTCAAGGAGATGTTTATATTCTTCCTGAGAATTGTGTTAATACGAATTATTAGTAAGGGGTCATGTTTCCCTTTTGCTCTTAGAGGCAACTTTATGCAATGGCCAAACCTGTTGTTTAAATCTGGCTTTCTTTGCCTGTCGTAGAAGTGTGTTTCTATTTATCCCTTGGTTTGGTAGGTTAGCATTGTACTTTTATTGAAAAACTGCTTTGAGGATTTTTCGTAGACTTCCTTTTAGAAGTCATGTTACATTAGTATTATTAATGGAGTATATTATTTTTCATACCTATATAGACATTTCATTGAATGGTTACACAGACTAGAACAGCTTGCCTTGCTTCTTAAATGTAGGGAAATATAATTTCATTCTAAGTTACTTATGTGGTACAATGTTGAGGAAAATTGTAATTGGAAGAAGAAAATGTGATGGTGGCCACATTCCTTTATGCGGTCTGTATCTTAACATGGAAATAACATACAGAGAGATTCCATCGAGATAGCTGCAGCAGCCATTCACAAGGATGGTGAAATGATGGTTTGATATACAGATGTGCAAAACTCTTTTCTTTCTTATATGGACATTTCTGCCTTTATATATGATGACATCAGATTTTGAGACATTTATCCCTAAAAGCAAATATGCCTTTGAAGGACTGTTGTATATTGAATGTGTATTGTCTTATATGACTGAATAATTCAAAAACAGACAGTAGTTCACATTGGCATCCTGGTTGTATGCACCTCTAGTTTAACTGCATAAAAATGTGTTGATCTGTGGGGAGTGGGATTCTGGAAACCCCAAATTATATGTATTCACAGCATCTGTAATTTGTATTATTGCTTTGCTTCTTTTTTGCAAATACAGGGACAACACAAATTAGCCACAGCTTTATTAACCAACACTAGCTGAGGGTTGGCCTGGCACGAGGTGTAAAGTAACCCTTGTGCAGTTGTCCAGCTGCTAACCCAGGTTCAAGGTACTCCCTGGATCCACCTCCCTCCCAGCCAGGAGAAAAGGATCCCTTGCCCCTTGATACCCTCCTCCAGGATGAGGCCAGTAGATGGTTACTGGGCATCCACCTCAGTCAACCATCCCTTCCTCCTGGCTCCGAGCCCCTCACCTACCCAGCCTGGTAACACTGCGCTTGGTGTTAGCCGATCTCTTACACAGACCCCCAGGATCCCAGCAAGTAGACTGGTCCCTGGACAAATACTCCACCTTGTGCCCCTATTCTGCCGCTGTGATGATTTAACAGCCCAACCAAAAAAACAGGGTGGGAGGGTGAGACGCTGTCTCCTGGCTCTCTCATGGCAAAAGGGGTAATCTCTCACATGGGGCACCTTAAAATGGTGCCTCCTAGAGCCCGCCCCTACTGCCATCACCTGAGCGCGCCCATATAGTGCGCCCTCGCTCCCTGCCAGGCCAAATGCAGCCACGTCTTTTTGGCCCTGCCCACCCAACGCAGCAACAGTGGCCCCTGGTAAGTTCACCGGCCACTTTTAATCTAATTACTCATACATTATGTGGATCATTAAAGCTTTCTTAAACAGCAAGTACTAAGCTACAGTTGCCAATTCTGGCTTAGAACATTCCTTGAGATTTGGGACAGTCTTAGTGGAGGGGAGAGTTGTGATCAGCAGGGGCTGCCATTGTCTCCAAGGAAATGATCTCTGTACTCTAGAGATCAGTTGTAAGGCCCAAGAGGTTGAGGTTGATAACCCAAACTACAGCTACTTGAACTACATGCTTGGCTTTTTCTTCCCAAATCTGTTCAGTATCTACATCCAGGGTCATCATTATCCTTTGAATCTATGCTAATGTGGTGGTACAATCAATATCTTTGTCTCCCTCTAAGCTTGTTCTGCTTTTGGTGCGCTAATGTTGCTTGTGCTGGTCCACCACTTGGAAAATGTACTTCTCATGCTCAAGATGTTCCTTTTGGCAATTGTTGTTTTGCCAGTTACCTAGATTTTAACCAAGGCTAAAACTTAATCTGACAGAACTTTATGCTGTGTTGCTTTCTTGGGAATTAATGTATCTGCCCTATACTTCACAGTTAATATGAGAAAATAATGAAAGCTTGGGATTTGCGTCTCCTTCTCCTCCATTCCCACCTCAAGTGATGTCATCATAGATACATATCAACTCCTCCTACTATCTGCCTCTCGTCCCACCCTCTCCCCTCTGTTTTTTTATTGAACATGATCACATTACAATGCAAATTTGCAATAACAATAGTGTGCACTCCAGAAAGTTAACCTTAAGTTAAAAATATATTCTTCCCATCCACCAGCATTTTCCCCTCCATCATCTAAACATACTTTTAAGGTTTAAAAGGGCACATTGTAACTTTTGTGCAGATAAACTGTTGTATAATGGTGGCCAATGTACTTTATCTTCATGCATGCATGGTGATTGAACGCACATCAACACAGGAATCCCCTCTCCTTGCTTGGGTGATTCAAGTGCCATGGGAATCAAGGGATGGTGGGGTGCGATACTTTAAAAATTATTTTTGATTACATTACAGTGCAAGTGCATTACTGCACATGTTCAGACCCAAGGAAGGGGGGGGGAGGCATGACTCTCTCAATGAAAATGAAAAATACTTGGCAGCCTTGGTGTCCTGAACTATGACAGGAGAAAACCACAGATACATAATGCCAGGCATAGATTCAGAGTCCACATTTATAATCCAAAACAGTAAAAACATCCTGGCAAATCATAACTGCAGAATCAGTTTGGAGGTTCTCTTAACAAAAGTCATCAATCTTTTGATACAAATTTTTTTGACACGGTTGTATCATCAACTTTTTTGCCAAATGATAGCATGGTTAGGAAGATATTTAAGGGGATTATATCTGTCTAAGCAATCTACCTAAATCATTATCATTTAAGGTGATTGTAAGCCTAAGAAATAAATGAAAATATTGTGGGAGCTGATGGGATGTTTCTGTGGGAAACTTAACATGGTCACATCCCATTTGATCTTACAAGACAACATTAAACAAGTTTGTACTTCGAAAATTCTCAAATTAGCCATCTAGCCTCTAATTAAAAACTTCCAAAGAAGGGGAATCCACCACCTCTCAAGGAAGCCTGTTCCACTGAGGAACTGCTCTGACTGTCAGGAACTTCTTTGAGACTGATTATGCACGGGACAGAATCCCCGGGTTGGCAGCAAAAGGGCTGCAGGGCTTATCCCCAATTATGCCCGACGTCACCGCCATCTCAGGCGCTGATGAGCCCTGGTCCAACTCAGGCCCTTGGATGCCCCGTTGTAAGGAAACCCAGAGTCTTCCATGTTCCCTGAGATGTCGCAGGTGCCATCAGTACCTAGGGTGGGCCAGTGCTGTGTGTAATCAACCTATGACCTATGGTGTCCCTGCAGGGACACCATACACCCTTACCAGGTCTGCAGAGCTGGAGGGGGCATTCTCCTACCCCCACCTAGGTGGGGGAGTGGCATGCCACTCCCCTGCCATAGTGTGGTGGGGCCCCTGCCACCTGCCACTGCCGTGAAGTGTACCTTGTGCTTCTAGCCCCGCGATGTGCCTGTGTGGCTGTTACAGCAGGGCAGACCACCTACACTCCCTTATGTATACGTGGGGAATGGCGGGGTATCCCACCCCACCACAACAGCACAGAAGTAGCCTGGTGCGGCTGCTGCCGTGCATAATTGGTCAGAGATGTTAAGCCGAAAATTGTTTCGAATTAATTTCATCCCATTGGTTTTGGTCTGACCCTCTGTGGCCACAGAAAACAACTGCTCCATTTCCTATGTGACTATGTGCAACACATATTCTTCATGTTCTTCACAAAGGACCAATGGTTAAAGATCAGTCATATCACCTCTAATCGAGTACTTAAAGATGGCTATCATATTATGTCTTAAACTTCCACTACTTGAGAAATGTTTATTTAAAAAATCTTTCTAAAGATGGACAAGAGTTTTGACAGTTTTTTTCCTTTCTTCAGTGACTAAACAATACATCTATTCTCTATTTATCAGTGTGTTATGGACACAATATTTATCTGCAAGATAAAAGTAGTTGCTTTAAATTTTATGTACTTCACTGTAAATCCTCAAGATCCAAATATATGAATGGTATACCGACAATGAATAGCATCAGGGGGGCACTGTGGGTGTATTTGCTCCTTGAAATACAAATCTTAATGAACCCAATTGCAGTCCTAAAATGAAATTATTCATATTTGGTGTATCTCTTGGGTGTTCATATCTAAATACAAAAAAGATTATAAGGAACAATAATTATACCAGAATTTAACCAAAGAAAAAGCCTTTCAAAATTGCTAACTTTATCTCTTCTTTCAGTTTATTTGGCATTCTTACATTGTTTTAGGCTTGATGTTGTTCAGGTTGGTGCATGCTCCTTTTCTGTGCAATAAGCTACCTTTGTGTTTGGATTTTAAAAGTTCCTATATGGATTTTGGTAAATTTTCCATTGTTTCCAAAATAACAGATCAGATTGCTGTTAGAAGTTGTTGCCAGGGAATGCTCTTGGAACCAACCCTGCTCTCTTGAATTAAGAGCCAAACACATGGATTTTAAAGCCCTTTCTCCTTTCCTCATACTGTTGACATACCAGATGGTTTACATAGGAAGTTGTTGACGAACAGTAGTCTAGTTAGGAAATATTAGCTCAACAAATAAAAAGATCTCACCTCATTCAGTCATTGCCTGAAGAGCTGCCTCATGACAGTTTGCATGAAGAAACCTCTACTCACTAGATTTACTCCAAGCAGTGGCCCAGTATTGGATACAGTGAGGTGCAGCAGCCCACTGAAGCACTTGGGATAAAACTTTTGTTTTGGTTATTATTATTTCTTATAAAAATGTTGTGACATCAGAAATAGCAAAGTAACTGTGAAAGGCATTAACTCACTTCAGTAGAAGCATTATATATATGTTCTGACTTTTAAATGGCCACATAATAAGGCTGGTACCAATGAGAAGAGAGCCTGACCTGCCAGTCAGTCAACTGGTTCCCTAAACCCCAGACTCTGAGAAGCACCCTGGAGTTCCTATCCATTCCCAGCCATTCCCTGCCTCTCAGAATCCTGCTCTACCTTCGAAGAAACATTTTGTGGAAGAGCCAAAGGGCACCGACCTCAGTTGGCTACCTCCAGGTCCCCTGGCCAAGGGTCTGTTTAAGCCTACTCAGCCGGGTCGGCTTCCCCGTTGCTGTGCCACCTCTTGGGAGGTCCCACCAAACCTCCAGGGGCTCCTGTATGCAGACAGGGTCCCTGCCAACAGGCTCTTTCTCATGGCAAACCCCCATAGCTGTAACAATAAAATTCAATGTGCAAACCAACACAGTCATCAGAAAACAGGATGGGAGGGAAGCTGTCCACTGAAGAGCCAGGGTCAAAGAGGCGGAGGCTGAGCATGTGGCACCTTAAATAGGTCCGCTCAGGTTCCACCCCCTGCCAAGCTGTAGGAGCGTGCTGCCACCAAGCTTGCACATGGGCCTGCCTTGCAGCCGACCCCACACCATGTCAACATGCAGCCTTGATGAGTCTCGGCCATGCTATTCTGCTCACTATATTTAGACCTCTTAGTGGTAGCTCTCTGCTTAATTTTAAATAGATATGACTTTTAGTGTTGCCAGTCCCCAGTTAGGGCCTGAGGATCCACTGATTTGAAGCCTCTCCCCCTATTTTAGGGCTCTCAGAAACTGGGGGGACTTACCAGGCACTGGGAGGGAAGAAGCAGGAAGTAAACACAATGTGCTTCTGTCACCTGGCATGTTACCACTTCCAGGGTTCTTTGAAGCCTGAGAAATATTTCTGGGATTCTTCGACAGAAGGTTAAAAAAGGCTGTTCTATGGTTAAAAAAAAACAAACTAATTCTACGCATTTTTACCCCAAAACTAGAGCATCATGACTTCCAGGTGACATCAGTACATTGTGTTAATTTTCATCCCCCCCCCCTGCTTCCAGAATGCATTCTCCCCACACCCCATGGCAGCTACCAGGGACCTGGCAACTCTAATGTCTTCTATTTCTACACATATATTCTTCATATTCTTCACAAAGGACCAGTGGTTGGTTTGCCAGAACATAACAAATGCCAACTTTTGCTCCCATAGAACTATCCTTGCCCTACTCCAGTCACATAAATGCACATCTCTGTGGTTGTGCAAAGCGTGCCATCCACCACATGATCAAGTGACTTGAAATGTAAATACAACTTCTCCATTCTCCTTCCTGCCAGGACTGTCCCTATTCAGATAATATTATTTATTTTGTCCAATGGAAATCATTTTGGAGATGCTTCCCAAAAAAGCTCCCCTGGAACCTTGGATATCTGAGAACTTGGATTGGGTTTTCCCCCCCTCCCACTATCATTCATAAGACTTTATGGCTTCAGGATGTTATAATGACTGAAGAGAATATCAAGTGATTGCCTCAAGCCCAGCTGCCTACAGTTTCCTTTGAAAACAGAATAGCACATTGATAAGAGAAGTGAAAAAAATTAGATGGTATTTATTTCAGAAAAAAATGTTATGTATATGGTGTGCACAAAAAAAGTATACAATAGGTTTGTGTCATCAGATTGTTCTGAAAAAAGTTAAGAGTAAGAAAGCTCTGGATTTGAGGATTTCTTAAGTGGAACAATAGTTGTGATGAAAAGCATTACCTGTTTAATCCTAGTAAGAACTAACTCTAGTCCTTTATGCACTGTTGTGGTGAAAGCCTGCAGAAGTGTCTCAGTAAATGGTACCTCCTATAGCAGTGGTTCTCAACCCTCCTAATGCGTTTAATATAGTTCCCCATGTTGTGGTGAGCCATGCTCTATTTCGATCTACCCTACAAGGCTGTTGTGTAGGTGGCACCCTCCCCCAGCTCCTTGCCCTGCCGTGGCCCCCTGTGAAAGGGTTGTTTGACCCCCAAAGGAGTCCCGACCCCCAGGTTGAGAACCACTGTCCCAAGTTGGAGGAGCAGTATGTAATTTTGGGGAGGTACCATACAATTGAAAAATATTAACATTTCAAATAAGTTTATAATGAGGGTTTTTTTCCTGGATACAGTGTAACAGCTTTGCATTACATTCATACAATGCAAAAGCAATGAGCATTACTTGTTTACAGGTATAGGAATCAGCATATTTAACATTTGATTAATGCTCTTTTATATTGGCTGGGCTTCACATCATTCTGATCATTTCTGAAGTTCACTCATGGGCATGATTCAGTTTTGGTAGACGTTATGAACAGCATTCCTGGCAGTTTTCTGAGCCCTAGCGATGCCTGAATGTAATACTGTCAGTTTTATTTGTGGTCAATATGTTCATGTGTGCTTCTTCAAAACATTTGCACCAATTCCTCTGTCCCTACTTAATCCCACACCATTTTCAGGAGTTTTCCTGTCCTTAGGAGTCCCTTGTGGGGGTATATGAAAGGAAGAAGGTAGAGGAGTTCTGCTCATGAACACAATAGCAATGAACACGTATGTGTAAACTGCTCATTAAAATATCAGTTCATTATACAGGATTTCTCTGAAATTTCTGATAAATTCTTGAAGTATATTTATGAACATTGACCGTGATGGTGATGGTATCTCAATTATTCGCCAATATAAATCCAATCATTGTTACAACAGCTGTGGTCTCCACCAGTTATGTCAAACATGAAGATTCAACCCGTGATTCATTGATACATGTTGTACACTCTGGATGGAACAATGAAGGCAGATATTCAGCAAATAACACAAGGAATGATACACTACCTGGAACTGTTTCTCCAGGTGATGGTGAACGTTATTCTACAGGTACCAGTATAAGCGATTAAGCACAATATTGAAAGTACTGCCTGCTTCAGAGTAGTGTAAAAATGTTAAATTCTAAAACTTAAGTTAAGCAATGGAAGCACTTTCTAGTTCTTATTGGTACTACATCTGCAATTAATATACTTTTTTTTAAATAAGGAAAGCAGATGCTGAAATGCATATTTGATGGCATTATTTCCAGATGCATTCTGCTTCATGGTTACCAAACCATGAAACCAAAAGCTCAAATATTTTGGCTTCGACTAAGCAAGAGTGAATCATAAAGTACCAATCTGAATTTATTTTGGTCACATAACTCTGTTGAAGTTTGCAGAAGTTCTGAAGTAGCATGTCATCTGTGTCCAACCATATCTTAAATTTTAAAAGTGCTTTCAAATGTCACAAAATCACAAAACTTAACCCTTTGCTAAACTCACAGCCACTCTGGCCAGTTTTAAATGTGACCTGAAATGTATGTGCTGAATACATGTGGAACAGCACTTGCAAGTCACACTGGGGAAAAAAAGAATGACAGATTTCTTTGATTAGTCTGTGAAAAAATGTTTTAAATCAAATGTAAATTGATACTACTTGGTGCCGTATTTAGGAGGCAGAGTTTGAGCAATGTCATTTCATGATACCTTAACACATTTTTAAAAATTCAAATTACTATATGAAAACATCAGAGCAAAGATGTATTGAATATAAGGGCATTAGTTTAGCATTAAGATTACAGTTAAGATTAAATTCCACTTCCTCATAATACTTTCACTGATATTTTCTGCTTTCTTTACGCATGGCGACTTACTGACTTTTTCTTTCACGGATGGAGAACTACCTTAGTTTCCTTGTGTTCTTGGTGTTTTATACTGGGGTTCTGGTTACTGTATTTCTCTACCTAAGGCATGTTCTCTTGGACGTCTTTGATAAACATCATAATGGTCTCTGCTGAATGTTGGGGAAAGATTTGACTTTGAAAGATATATCTGGTGCTAAGGTGGTGGTACCTCAAGATCTTTCTGTCTTAATTTCCATGTTAAACAGCAGCACCTTTAAAACCAAATAAGGCTACACTTGTTGAAATGGTTCTACTCCAGCTGTAACACATAATGGCAACCCAAATATGCTTTTGAGCTGAAAGAGGAATTCTCTATTAACTATCCAAAATCTTGGGCCTGGTGCCTGAAACAAAGTAATGAAGCCATGAAGTACAATGTGTCATCCAGTAAAAGAAGAAGAAAGGGAAGATGATCAAGAGAAAAATTATGGACTTTTAAGATGCTTAAATCCAAATGGTACACAGCCTTGGCATCTATCAGATACTTTGATAGATGAATTAGGGGTGTAAGCTGTTGACACTTGATTTCTGTATATGTTACTTTTAAATTCACTTCATCTGTTGCTACTGATCTCTGGGCACTGTTGGGAAAATCAGCTTCTGGAAACTGCAGTGATGATAATAAGACATTGTGAAATTCAATACTGTGTTCCAAAATTTTATCTACACACACCCTCCTTTTCCTATGAACATAAATGAAAGAGCAACCCATGTATACTTTTTACAAGACAAACAGAACAATTAGGGTGATTGTTCTACAGGCAAAATATTGGAACTGATTAAAAACATCATCGTAACAGCTATGTCGTCCAGTGATAGCTTCCTCAAGCAGAAAGTATCAACTTCGCATCCTCAAGATGGTGTTCATTCTGGATTAGAAGCTGAAGTCGCATTTCCTACAAACACGACCACAGATGATTTGCATCAAGAACTTGTTCCCTCAGATGAAAAACAAAACAATATGGAAGAAGCTTTTCATGCAGGTATCATTATAAATAATGAATTATCACATTATGATTAGAAATAAATATCCATTTCAATTGTCTACTTTCATATTCTGATTCAGATGTCTTCTGACACTTGTTTACTTTAAAAGGATTCTTTATTCCCTTGAGGAGATTGCCAGTTTTCTTTCCCTCATATGAGGGAAATATATATATACAGAAAGAGAGAGAGAGAGAGAAGGGGGGGCACCACTACTTCTTGGGGTGGTGAATTCCACGTGTTAATCTGTAGGTGATGAAGTAGTTCCTTTTATCTGTTCTAAGCCTACTGCTCATTAATTTCATTGAGTGCCCATGAGTTCTTGTATTGTGAGAAAGGGAGAAAGTACTGTAGTTCTTTCTCTGCCTTCTCTGTGACTTTATGTGACAAACTGTGTCCAACATTCTAAATTTAGTAATTAAAGTAAATTTTAGCAAGTAAACCACAAGATGAGTGATCAGTGCTAATTATAAATGCAAAGTATGTGTTTATCCTTAAATGTTTGCCAAGTGCCTGAATTGAAATAAATAGGAATAGTGGTGATGTATCTTCCAATATAAAACACTTATTCATAACTCAATACCTAGTTATCCTTTACCAGATTTTCCATTACATACAAATAGTTCTGTTTTGTAATCCTAAATACACAAAGATTCTGAATCTGCATGAATGTTTATTAGCAAGGTTTAAGTAATATTTAACTTTATACCATTAGAAATATATTGCTTTTAAAAATGGATTACTAAATTATGATATTCTTCTTAAGTTAGATCTTTTAATTGAAAATGCCTCGGAATGGGGGGCTGTAAAATGATCACATTTATCAAAGAAATGCCATTATTTCATATTCACCAATTTTTTAGCTGTATTACAATTTTAATGTTGGATTCCCAAGTCCTCCCTTATTGGTTGGTTGACTAAATGTACTCATAGCAACCCTAGAATGTTTTTACAACCATATGAAATTCTTAATTAAGTTTTCCCAATCCTATAAAATTCCTAATTAATTTCCCCCAAGATGCTTACATAGGTGCAGTCCCTTGACGTGATAGAATCATAGAACAATACAGTTTGAAGGGACATCATGGGTCATCTAGTCCAGCCCCCTATATATTAATAAATACAATATAATGATATATTAATAAATACAAATAACAATTTTGGTAAGACAGATACTAATGAGTCTACCAATGCATGATAAAGAAAATATATAAAAATATTTCAGTTCTTCAGTTTTCTAAAGTAATTCATGATTATTAACTTTAAATCTTGCTGGATCCAAATTGCAAGATAATTAACTGTAAGGGATGTCTGCTGTGTTACGATCTAACCATTCAGACTTAGCTTAATTGGTTTATGAGGTGATTGTTCAGTATGATTCTTCAGATGAAAATGCATATCTTTTGTTGGACAGATAAGTGATTAAAATAATGCCAACTATCTTCGTACTACATGGAATAACACAACTTCCTTAAAACAGCAGCTACTTGTTTATGTTTGAACTCCAGTGTGCAGAAAGACCTCCTCACTGATTTCCCCACTCAATTCATTAGATGCAGGAACTCTGATCTGCAAAGGATTACATGTGTATAAGTCTCCCCAGTTGAAGTGAATGAGGAAGCCTGTATGAATAGTACCTCTGTAAACACATGAGCACCCAAAGGGGGGTTGGACTAGATGGCCTGTATGACCTCTTCCAACTCTATCTATAATTCTATGATTTCTCCTGGCAATTTGAAAAATCCAAGGATGAAGGTATTTATTTGAGCTTTATTTGCCACGGTTCAACAGCAGTGTTCGTCAATGGAAGTACCAAAGATGAAGAATCACATCAAGATCAGTTATTATCGGTTGGTAAATATGGAAGGAGGAAAGGAGGAAATTCTTCCACAAATAGAACAAGCCATGGTGTGGTACAAATACTTATTCCTCCAAGTGAGAGTGATCATGAAAACCAGTCTGCTCAAACAGGTACTGCTAGTAGGACTCAGTAACTCATGTAATCTATGTCTCACTACAAAAGCAAGTATTCTTTCTCTGTTGCAAATGAGGACTTGAAACCAAGTTTTGTATTATTTGTGATTAACTTATTTTCATATCTTATAAAACAGTGGTCCCCAACCTTTTTATCACCAGGGACTGGTCAACGCTTGACAATTTTACTGAGGCCCGGGAGGGGGGATAGTCTTTTGCTGAGGGACGTCACTATCGCCGCCTGAGCCCCTGCTCTGCTTGCTTTCCTGCAGACGCTCCTGACTTCCCACTGCCCATTGGGGAGCGCTGCCAGCAGCAACTGTGCACTGCCACGCCGAGGGGGAGCCCCAGCCATGGCAGCCACTGGAGAGCACCAAAGGTGAGCCAGTGGCAGAGTGGCAAGGCAGCCCCCAAGGCAGCAGCTGGGGAGGAGGATGAGGAGGAGCCACGGCCCGGTACCGACTGATCCACGGACCGGGACCGGTCTCCGGACTGGGGGTTGGGGACCACTGTTATAAAATACCTCTGAAATTTAAATGTTAGGGTTATCATATCAGCTGTATAACATAATATAAGCCAACCTTCTTAATAATATGAAGAAGGGGTCTGGTCGTCTATATCAGAACACTCTTCTACTTTCACAGAAGTAGTGTTAGTTATAGAGCACATTACTAGCAAAATTACTAAAGCATATCTTTGAATACCTTTGCCCTTTAAAAAAAATCAAAGACAAGCCATCTACTATTTGTAGGGCCAGAATAGATTTCTCAAGCAACTACAAGGTGCCTGATAGCCTTGTTTGCTTTGTGTCCTTCCTCCTGTCAGTCTTAATGTGTGCTGTGCCCCTGGTCTAATCAGTATAAATGTACTGGGGCTCTATTCTTTTGGATTTAAAGTATATGATTTTGAAAAGCATGCAACTTTTGAAACATTTCATTCAGCCAAATAAGTAACTGGTGCACATACAAGAAGTTTGTGTATGTATTCTTGATAATTTTATTCCAACTTAGACTTTGTCAGCTTCAGATCTTAATATACGTTCCTGGCCCGAAGCTAGTTAATGTCATAATAAATTATAACAAAAATATAGGAAATTACATTGTGCCTCTCCCTGTCTAAGAAATATCGATTCAACATCTTTTAAATCATGATTTTATTTATGCAAGTATAAAGACCCAGTATGGCAGCCTATATCTGTTTACTAATTTGCATTCTCTTGCTTCTTGTTCTCGTTACAATATTTATGGAACAAACTGTTTTCACAGAGGCTTTGTTACAAAACACCATGTGAGATAATTTTAAAAATCTCATTTGCAATCAAAGCATAGAACCTAGTTGTCTGAAACGGAAATATGAAATATGTTCGCACTCTATAACAGTTTAAATTTGTTTAGCTTTTCATAATTTTGAATAATTTAATGTGGTTTTTAATGGTTTATCTAATCCATAGTAGCAAGAATATGAGAGTTCAAGCTCTGGTGGTGGTCTATAGGTGGTTTATAGATCAACTCCTAGAGCTTTTTCTTTATGAAGAATAGCCTTCATAAAGAAAAAGTTCTAGGAGTTGATCTATAAACATTAAACTGCCCAATTAATTAGTATATTATTATATGTATGGTCTTCCATGATGGTGACTAAAACGAAGACTCAAACCAAGATCAACTTCCTTGGGGCAGTGATGGCACATCAAGTCAAAATGAACATGAGCAGGAATCATCAGATACAGGTACTAATGTAGTGATAATATGCATGGCTCCCCAGGCATAAAACATTATTAATGGAGTTATTTTCATGTCATAAATGATAAGAAACCATCTCTTTTCAACTCTTTTCAAAGTAAAGTACATAATTCAGAACAAGGCACACTGAATACATACAATAAGTTAATCAAAATCTGCCCAGTTAGTTTAACCAGTCCTTTGAGGAAGAAGATATTTGTGCTGGTACACACAAAGGGAGAAAGGAGAGACTGGTCTGTGACATATCAAAGAATACCATTAGCTGCCACATAACCAGAGAACATAGCAAGAATTAGTCTCAGAATTTAGTCACAATGATTTAATATAAAGCTATGAAGTATCTAGTTCCTATTTGAGTACTTCTTTTTCTATATCTGTCATGAGCTTAACAAAAACAATAAAACTAATACTCTTTGTAATAATATTCTCCTAACTGCAATACAAATCAAAGCCTAGTGTTAAACAAAACTGACAAGGTGAATTCTTTCTGTAACAAAATGCCTATTGTCATAACAGCTCTGACTTCCCATGATGGATCTAAACATGAGGATACATTCACAGATTCATATTCTCTTGTTGATTACTCCAGTCAAGGCACTGAAAATATGCATCTAATAAATAACACTATTGATGATGTTCTGCACCCACTTGCTCTTCCAAGTGAAAATGAACCTTCTCAGAAACATATTAGTAAGAATCATTATTTAATTTTCACTGTCAGCATTGGATAAAATGTTCTTAGATCGTAATGGACTTTTGCTGCTAAACATCTTTTTGTAATTCTGATGAGATTTACTAAGCACTGGGGGATCATCTTCTAATTGATATTTATATTAAAGGTTTTCACCTGCTGGCCTTATGATTAATGATTCAGTCCTTTGAAATTGTCTCATTTATTCCTTATGGATGTGGTTTAGCCAGACATAAACGTGGATTGTTTGTGCCATTACTGAGTTTTTCTTACTAATTATTCCTGAAGCTTAGTAGAGAATCTTTGTTTAATATTTAGTATATAGCTGTCATTATAGTGACAAGGCTTTTCCATTTAATCCCTTCATTCTTCTATTTTTATTTACCCCTTCTGGTGTTAAGTACATCTCTTTGTTCTCACTTCCATAAAATAAATTGCACCAAAATAATTAGTTTACCAGCTACCATACTAGTTAAATACTCTCTGGTATTTCTCATCAGTTTTGAGTGGATGGTTTCCTATAAACGCTTAATAATTACTCTAAGTCTTTGTCATCAGTAGTCCTTATTTTATTGTCCTTTGTTTAAAAATGCATTTCATGAAAATAAATCTAAAGCTCATTGTGGCAAAAATTAATGGGACATTAGTGACACTTAAAAAACTAATCAGGAGCTTAGGGAGGACCTATTACATGTATCTGACCAAATGTATGTTTGAAGAATATCTTTGTAGTCTTCAAAGTACCGCTAGCTTTTTGAAATTATACATAAGGTAGTAACATATTTACTGTGCATAAGTACTGGCATAAAGAAATCTAAAAGGCATATTTTCTATTTATCTCCTTGAGTGCCTATAGTAGACTAGATGTATATAAGTATAATGGAGAGAGTCCAAAGAATATTAATAGCAGTGGTTCTGCATATAGCAAGTTATCAAAATGCTTCATCATTAAAGCAGATGAGGTGTCTAATGATGTGATGAAGCATGAAGAATCTACTCAGCATCCACTAACACAGAGAATGGACCCTGATTTTGAATGGGACAATGAAGAACAATATTCTACAAACACATCTAGTGAAGAAACCCTGCCTGGAATTATTCCCACAAGTGAGAATGAACATAAAAATACATCAATTTATACAGGTATCTATTCACCCCACCTACCTCAGTAAATGTATTGCCAACCCTTATAAGAAGTACAATCCAGATTATACTACATCTAAAGCCATACACAGTCTAGGCCTTGTATACCTGAGGGACTGCTTGGCTGACTATGCTCCCCAAAGGAAATTAAGATCATCTAGTCTAAACAAATCAGTGGTTCCTGGCCCAAAAGACTTTCTGGAATGAGCTCCCAGAAGAGCTAAGGGCCCTGATGGAGCTGGGTCAGCTCTGCAGGGCCTGTAAGACAGCTCTTCTGCCAGACATTTGGTTGGGGTCAATGAACAGCAGATAACTCCAATTAACATCATCTGGGCTCCCTCTAGATGGATATCCCCTTCTTCCTGAAAACCAAAATCTGGACCCTCTTGAATGAACCATTGGCCATGCGGCTGGCATGACTGACATGATTGTTTTATTGTACGATTTAAAGTTATAATATTATATTTAACTGGTACTTATTATGTATGTTTATAAATGAATGTTGGAAGTCACCGTAAGCCATCAGTAGAGTAGAGAGTACCTGTAAACCTAACCAAAATAGGACTTGGAGAACTATAGGAGAGAAGCCAGTGAAAATATAATCACGTTAACATTGCAAACAAAATCATTATAGTATCTGTGATCCCCCATGATGGCACTCACGATGAAGATTCTATTTATTATCCACTCATGGATGGGAAACATCCTGACTAGGACAGTGACAACCAACATTATGCAAGTAATTCTGGAGATGATTTACTGCCAGGAATCATTCCTCATGCTGAAAAAGAGCAGAAAAATAGATTATGACATCCAGATAGGTAAAGGTAAAGGTATCCCCTGTGCAAGCACCGGGTCATATCTTACCCTTGGGGTGACGCCCTCTAGCGTTTTCATGGCTATCTCAATACAGGGTGGTTTGCCAGTGCCTTCCCCAGTCATTACCGTTTTACCCCCCAGCAAGCTGGGTACTCATTTTACCGACTTCGGAAGGATGGAAGGCTGAGTCAACCTTGAGCCGGCTGCTGGGATTGAACTTCCAGCCTCATGGGCAGAGCTTCCAGACAACATTTCTGCTGCCTTACCACTCTGCGCCACAAGAGGCTCAGATAGCAGTAATTAAAATAAATTAATTAGTTCTGTCCTCTGAACTCTGTAGTTCAGAGGTTGCCAAACTTTTTAACCTGTGGACATCTTGGAATTCTGACTCCGGGTGGTAGACTGAACCACAAAATGGCTGCCAGAGCAAGGGTGCCACAAAGCGCAAATACAAGGGACAAGAAGAGTATATTTTTTAAAATACACTGGAAAAGAGAAGTGAGGGAGAATAAAACAAACATTGTGATGTCAGTTGCCACTGAAACATTATTGTAATCTGTCAGTGGCCAGTCAGAAGTCTTGCTGGGCTGCTCCCCATCTACTTTCTGAAAACATTTGGTGGGTACAATAAAAAAGTTACAGTGGGCACCATGGTGCCCACAGGCACTCTATAGGAGATCCTTCTGTAAATTATGCAGAATGCTGTCATATGCCACATAGTATGCAACCTTAATCTCCATTGAAGTTTATAGCTGATATATTCTCTGCGTCTCATGGTAAGTAAAATAACAGCAAAATACACAGAAAGTGGCTATGAAAAGAGCATTTAAAATTGACCCAGCTATCTTCATAACAGCTGTACTTTCCAGTGGCAACACCTACTTTGAAGAAACTGCTCATGATATGATATTCCATAGGCAACATTCAGAGTGGCATAGTGAAGATAAATATCCCACAAATACATCAAGCGATAATTTGTTGCCTGAAAGTATTCCTTCAGTTGAAAGTGAACATGAAAATGAACCAACACATACAGGTATCAGCTTGTAAGAGTTTAAATAGTTGTTTTGTTTTCTGGTACCTTTAGATTTGAGGTAGGTTCCCACATCTGTTACTGAGTTGAATTTCCATTGCCTTTCAGTAAAGCATGAAAAAAAACACATTGCATGTATACTGTATAGTTTTGGACTGTTGTAAATCATCTTGGATGAAAAGGGTGGTATATTACCCTTTATCAAATAATAAAATATTATACAAAATTCCCGTCTATACATCCCAAATAATGTGGGATATTGACCACACAAAGATAGTATTTAAAATAAGTCTACACAGCTCTGTAATAGTTGGGGTTTTCAGGATGGCACTAGCCCAGAACACCTGCTCATAATCTTCCCATGTGTTGTGTCCTGGTATTCATTTCCAATACTTCATTACCAGTTATGTTAATCATAATGATTATCAAAGTGGATGTTACAATTATATCTACAGAGGATCTGCTCCTGGGAATAATTCTTACAAAATCAAAGCAGTTAAAAAGTATTTAGACAACATAAAGAAATTCCAGTTTGGTATTTAATGAGTTCATATTCTGTAAATCATAAATCTCAGAAAATTAATTGGTTGTTAAAGTGACAATCCTGCTATATTCACTTAGTTCAACAACATATAGTACTTAGTTAAAACTGAGGTATTATACTATCCTTATCCACTGTTGTTCCTGTATATGTTTATGAAACAGCCTAGAGCAGCGGTCCCCAACCTTTTGATGGTCAGGGACCGCCTCCGGGGGTGTGGAAGAGCCGGTGGCCCGGGGGCTGTGCATGCGTGGTAGCACCCCCTGGTGGTGAAAACGTGCATGCGCAGAGCTGTGTTTGTGTCCGCTGGCGTGCCGGTGGCTGCGCCTGCCTCTCCCCCCCCCCCGGGTAGCAGCAAGAAACTAGCCGGGCCGCAAGCAAAGCGGCTGATTTGGCAGCCACTTTTCTTGTGGCCC
The DNA here is from genome assembly GCF_049243985.1 of Paroedura picta. Classification (NCBI taxonomy): domain Eukaryota; kingdom Metazoa; phylum Chordata; class Lepidosauria; order Squamata; family Gekkonidae; genus Paroedura; species Paroedura picta. The sequence goes on from NC_135370.1 coordinate 114,127,046, forward strand.
GGTGAGTTTCTCGCTGCAGGGGTGGGGGGAGGCAGGCATGGCCGCTGCCAGCCCACTACCAAGGCCTTCACAGCCCGGTATCGGGCCACAGACTGGGGGTTGACGACCCCCGGCCGAGGGGGTGGGATGTGTCCGGCTGTCCAAGTTGGAATAGGGCCAATCAGGGTGCAGCCAGCTTTGCCCTGATTGGCCCTGCCCGTGCAGCTCCCGCCCTCCGTCCCTGGACTCTAGCCTCTGCTCTCAGACATCTCAGTGCCTGGAGCCAGCAGCAGGTAAGGGGAGAGGCCCTGGGCAAAGGATCGTGGTGGAGGGCTTGCTAACAAGGGCCTCTTGGCCTGCTGACCAGGGCCGTCCAGCCTGCTGATCGTTTGTTATGGACTGCTAAGGAGCTGACTGCTAAGGAGTTCTGTCCCAGGCCTCCTAACGAGTTGCCTAGCCCCACCTGCCCCACTTGCCGCCCAAGGCCACCTTAGGCTGCCTGGCCAAGGGCCAGGGGAGGGGACCCTTTCAAGGCCTGTTCTTAGGAACGGGATTTGAAGCTAGTATAAGTATAACATATGAAAATATCAAACCTTCTTTTCAACAGCTGGTGCCTCCAATGATAATGGCAGGCAGGAAGATTTCACAGAAGATCCTTTAGTATACTGTACACACTCTGGATACAACAATGAAGATAAATACTATTTGACTATAATGGATGGCATGGCACTTGAAATTATTCCTCCAAGTAAAACCAAGCATGGAAGGAAAACACTCCACATAGATACCTGTCAGAAAATGGGATTCACATAAGTTTGTGTCTTCTTGAGTTATTTAGTACTAGGGACGAAGCCTGTTGCATTCAGGAATACAATGGGCGCTAAATGAGGGGGTGGAAGAACTGTGCAGATGGCCTCTCCCTCCCCCTAGGACCTTGAAAGGCTGCAGGCTGGAGGCCCCTGGGAAGGGAACTCACCAGCAGGGGCAGCTCTCACGCAGCAGGGATCTGCAGCCTCTGAGCCTCAGAGGAAAGTGTAAGGAAGAAGTGTTGGTCAGGGGTGGGGGACGGGAGGCGATTGGCTGGCCACTGGACAGACAGGCAAGCGGGTTGGAGGAGGAGGCACTCAGGGGCAGGACAACCACCCTGAGTGGGTGTTAAGTGAGACCAGCTCCTCCTCCAATCCCTTACCAGAAATATATAGTGGTACAGAGAGGCATCACATACTCATTAGGAAGGCTATCCTGAATTCATTGATACTGTTGTAACCTGCACAGAAGTATAGCTTGAAATGGGTCTGCATCCATAGACTATATCAATGATCCAGCCTTCACTGTAACATCTATGGTCTAGGAATGACAGTGAATGGGAAGACTATAAATTAAATTCACAACTAAATGGAGTGTTTCAATGATGTGGCAGTGAAGACAAGTATCCTAGGAACACATCTAGGAATGAGATGCTATCTGAAATTATTTCTTCAAGTAATAAGTATTTGAAGAAACATAAAGGTACTATACCTGAGAAAAGTGCCAATCTGTTTTCTTGTTAAATTATATGTTGAAGTTTATTAGAGTTAATAGCCATTATCAGTAATCCTACAAGGGAGGCCCAGCTTCCAGGGGAAAAGTTTCATTCTTTCTCACATCATGGCATCTTCTCCGCAAGCTGCTTTAAAAAAAAAAACATGTTTGTGTGGAGCTGGGAACAGTGTTAAAATGAAGAGACTTAAAAGCTTCTGCAGCATGTGCTTCACTAAGCAAAGTAAGATAAAATGCTGTTTAGTAAATAACTTGGGAAAAGAATGTTCTAACAGTAAAAAAATGATGCAACTGTAATTTGACAGTTGTGATCACCATTGATGGGACTGAGCATGAAGTTTCTATTCAAGATTCACCTAACCATGTAACAGATCCTGGCTGGGATGGTGGAGACAGGCATCAAGCAAATGAATCAACAGATAATGTGGTACCTGGAATCAGCTTTCCAGCTGAACATGTACATGAAAAGGAAACCTTACATACAGGTACCAGTGGGCAAAGGACATCTTTGAAAATTATCTTTTTCTTTGCTTTTGGTCTATATCAATTAAACTACTGTAGTATTCTAGATAATAAACTGCATAACTATACTGAAATCAATGAAATGTGGCATTTTATGGTTGGATAAAATAAATTTTAGCCAATTAAAACTACATGAAAACATAACATTTATACCTGATCCCATCATCCTTACAACAGCAGTGGTCTCTGATTACTGTGGTCTGTAGTGTGACATCAGACATGAAGACCCAGTTCTGGTCCTTTCATGAATGAGATACAATTTATATGGACTGTTGAATTCAAGTAGTATACAAACATATCTTAAAGTTTTTTTCTTTTCACTGCTAGGTGAGGCTTTATTATTTCTGCAGCTAAATTAGGCTTCTTTTGTGTCCTCCTTGACTTAGATAAAGGCTAAATACTAAACTTTTTATTGCATATCAATAAAGAATATTAATAAAGTTCAATAAAATAATAGTCAATGATGTGCACTATGCATTATATCTGCACTATGCAGATATAACATTTGAAATTCATCCAACCATCATTATAACAGCTGTGGATGTCACTGATGAAACCAAACATGAAAATGTCACTATTCATCCAGAAGTGTATGATATACAGCATGAATGGAGTAGAGAAGAAGAATATCCAACAAACAGCATAAAGGATGAAGAACTTGCAACTTTTGCTCCACCAGAAAACAATAATGAAGAAAAAGACTTTCATACAGGTACTACTGGCAAATAATTACAGGTAGGATCTATGGCAGGGGTAGTCAAACTCCGGCCCTCCAGATGTCCATGGACTCCAATTCCCATGAGCCCCTGCCAGCGAATGCTGGCAGGGGCTCATGGGAATTGGAGTCCATGGACATCTGGAGGGTCGCAGTTTGACTACCCCTGATCTATGGGGTCACTTAGATTGGTTCTGCCCATGGTTATCACTGGCTGCTTACTTTCATTCAATAAATAAGCAATCATTACTATTCAGTATGTTATGTATCATGGTGTTCATATGACCACTTGATTATCAGGTTGTCTGAATCATCCTGTGAGGTGATAAGGAGAATTCTGCTCCCCTGGACTTCTGACCAGAATTCTTAGATTGCTTTTGATAAATTGTTGGGTTGTTTTTTGTTGTTGTTATATAATACTGTGAAAAAACTGGTATTTTTATTTCATTGTACCAGACCCCCCCACACACACACACACACACTACTGTAGCTCAAAATACCCCCTCCCATGTTGTTCTGGGGGAAAGGGGCTCCTGAGCACACCACAGAAAGATCAAAGATCTGTAGCGAGAAAGTGAAACTGGCAAAATTCTTTCCAAGATTTAAAATAGAGGACGTACTTTGGAAACTTAATTAGATCCACCTCTGCTAAGTGAGAAAGTTCAGCTTGCATCAAAAGCTACTGAAGAGGTCCCTCTGAAAAAGGGCAGTGTCTGGCCCTTCAAAATATACTACATACAAATGTGGCACATAGTACAGATAATAAACTCCCAAACTTATGTTCCTGGGATCTTTTTTTCCTGTTAACCACTTCCTTATTTCTTTATAGCAAGCATGTGGTGGTTGGATCCAAAGCGCTATACTATCATGAGAAAGACAGATTGCTTTTAATATTACAAACTGTTAACCACTTTCCCGACAAATACTGTTCCCTGTTTCAAGATGCAAAGATAACTGTAATACAATCTTTGAAGTTATGCAGTTTCACATCTCAGCAGCTGTGCAGAATCATGTGCTGACATTTATGATTTCTTAAAATGGATCTGAGAGTCTTAGATGTGCATTGGCTTTCTCCGTCATTCTAACGGAGTCTATAAGAACAGAGATTGGCAACTCTGGACTGGGCTAATTGTCACTTTGACAGTTCCTGAATATCTAGTTACTATAATGATAACCCAGATCCAAAAGAGGCTTTCTCTTTTCTTGGATACTTAACAGTGTGATATTAAGGAAAACTGCACAACAGGATCACATATATCGGTGTGATTTATTGTAAAAGATAACTGCTGGAGGGTGGTTTTGATGGCAAACATCCAGAGCTATTTACAAAGTCCATTAGGAAAAATCACTGTGGCCTTGAGACTATGAATTAAACTGAAAATATTGGATGAGGGAACCTGAGAATAGATTGGAGTGCAAAAGGCACCTAGTATATAAAATCTTAGTTTACAATTGATTAATCAAACAGCTGTCATCCATAACAATGATGCTCGTCATGAAGATGCCACACAAAAGCCATTACCTCCTGTTCATCAGCCAGATTGGCACATGGAAGAAGGATATTCTACTAATACTTCTAGAGATGATATACTGATGGGAAGTAGTGCAAATAATGGAAATGAACATGGTCTACATAAAGGTATTAGTCTGAATCCTACATTATGTTCATGTGGTCATGATGTAAGAAATAAGATGTGGCTGCTTTACTGTATTTCATCAGAACTTTGATCAAGTCTGGATTCTTGCAATATCGTATCTCATGATCTGTGTGCTTTGTATTATTTGATCAAATACAACACACTTTTTCTCCTGCTGATTAATAATGTGAATTCATTTGCCGTTTAGTTTGAAATCATGTCTAAATCTAAAGAAATAAGCTTTATATAGTTCTGTCTTCAGTTTTTTCTATTGATATTGCCTTCTCATTCATTGTGATTATTTTGTGAATTGACCAGTGGCATTTAGTCAATAGTTTGGATCCTGATAACTTTCCAGTTGTAGAAGAAGGAGGGAGGGATCAAATGAACCTGCTGGAGGGGGGGGGGGGTGAGGAACGATCCATTTCTACCAGTAAATAGCCAGTAGGGCCAGACTTGTGGTTGTGTTTAGGATGGTGGATGTTTAGTTACTATAGAGTTTATAATGAAATGAGCACAAATTAAAACTTGTCAAAATGTCAATATCTGCACGTGGAGGAAATGAAATTAGAGTAATGAGCATCACCCATCAACAGACTATGTGCTTTCTACAACACAGCGATCTCAGGTATTGGGCAGGAAGGAAAACAGGAAGGAAAACATTAGGAGATCTGATGGTTGGCAGTAATGTGTGGAGCACAGAGAATTCAGCATTCAAGTTAACCAGACTTGTGTTTTATAATATACTCAAGGTGTAGAAAATCCCATGCCAGAAACTGACTATAAAAATACAGTTCAGTCTGGGTTTTGGATAAGAATGACAAACAAGGAAATTTCTGCAGGGCGGGACAGTAAATTAGAGTGATACACAGTTAATAGCTTTGAAAAATGCTTACATTCTCAATTACTTTACTGTTGGAATAGATCTGGTCTCCCATGATGGGGCCAAAGATGACGATTCAACCCCAGAACCAGTGAAGCATGATAGCGAAGACAAGTATTCTCCAAATTCCACAGAGGGTGTTTTGCCTGCTGGAATTGTTCCTCGGAGGGGGACAAATCACAAAAATAGTACTTATCATACAGGTATCCAGTAGTGTTTAATGGTGGTGGGATTTTTAATTAAGAATAGTTTATTATTAACTTCTGTGTCCTTTTAAAATTTGTTGAAGGTCTCATGCATTCCCAGCGTACTGTGTGCTGTATACAGTTGCTATTTCCATTTGATAAATTAATAGACTGAGTTTCCTCTTAGGAAAATTATGCTATGAATCCATGGCTCTTATTTGAAACCATCTCCACATCCAAAATACCATAACATGAGACTGATTCTTATATGCCTCTTGATTTTGAAATATATGCATAGATTGAGGAAAATAGATTTCAATGTATGGTAACTTTCGGCACTCTATAGGAAAACCTTTTTGGAGAATATCAGGGGTTAAAATTATCTCAGGGTGTCTTTATGGGAACATACAATCAACTTCAGTGATTAAAAACAATGGGGCGACGGGGACTTACCCGTGTCGCCTGTTGTCGGGTGGAGGGCGGGCGGAAAAAAGACGGCCTGGCTACAAGCCTCCCTCGGCGGCTGCGCGCTGCGATGGGAGCGCGCCTAGAAAAAGAGTGGCGGGGCTAGCAGCGTCCTAGGGACACCGCTCAACAGCTTCCCGCCTTTTGCCTCGGAGCAGGCAAGCAATCCCACCCACCCTCCCTGTTATTATATATGTTTGTGTTCATTTTGTATTTCGTCACAGCGGGTTGGCACAGGAAAATGAGCCTGTTGGGAGCCGGTGTGCGATCGGCCTCCCTTCGGGGATTGGGGCCTCCTAAAGGGGGTGATGACAATGAGCAGTTTTGCCAACCCGGCGGGGTGGGGCTAGTGTAGCTCATTTGTAATCGGATAACTTTGGAGGTAAGGCAAGGCGGTTTGTGCCCCTTGGCCCTCCTTTGAGTTATCTCCCATCATAAGGCAAACCAAAACCTGTTAGTCCGTATTCCCAGCGGGGAACAGTGATGGACTTATTATGGGTCTTGGTTGCTGGGCAGGGCAGTTGGCAGACTGCCTAACCAGGCTCATTCCCCTGTGCAGCGCCAACCCTCCGTGGGAGGTGTTCATTAAAGCTGTGGCCAATTTAAATCCAACTAAAGTGTGTTGTGTCTTGCTTCCGCCGCAACTGACCTCTTACCTGACAATGGTACAAAAAAGAGTTTAAACTTAGATTCTGGAATTATGCAGACAAAAGTTCTATCTTAGTATTTTAGTCTTATATACATCTTAGTCTTATATACATCTGTACAATTATTTCATATTCAGAGGATATTTGCCTGTAGTTGGGTGGAAGAAATAGAAGTATGTGGATAGGATGCCTATGCACATCTGTCTATATGTGATTGATGCAGTTATCTATCATCTGTCTTGGGCATTCAACAGCAGTACAGCCTGGATGAACTTGTAGGAAGGTTAACCTCAGTATTCAGTTGGCTGTTTTGAAATGTTCCTGGTATAGTCATATATTTCAAAAATTCTTGTTTGATACATATATATCTCAACTCAGAGAGAGAGCTAGAGAGAGAGTTCTGAGTAATGCTTTCTGATCAGTGCTATATATATTTGGATATATGTTTGGATGTAGAATTTTGCTTTTTTAAAGCCATTTATTCTGTCTTGCGCATTTGAGGTAAATAGGTTCAATTGATTAGATTGTACCGATAATCTTCTATACAAGGGTGCCAGGCAAGCTATTTCTGGGGGCAGGGGGGGAATCCCCTAAAAATAATATTTGGAGTTCTAGGACTCTCTTGGGATAAAGGAATTGGCAAGAATTGCCCATCCACCTTGCACCCGAGGAAATATCAGGAAGCATCCAAGCTAGCATGTTTATTTTGCATTCAGTATTTGCTTCCATTCATGTCATTGTCTTATCTTAAGAAACATATATACTAAATATTAAAAGTATTAATAGAATTTTCATGATTTTGCTTCCATGATTTTGAAGCATGCCTGTAGAAAATAGTATGGATTGCATGTGTGTATGTGCAGAGACCAATTTGCTTTTATCTGTCACTAGACAACTACAACATCTGTAGTTTCTGTAATAACTGCAGCTTGGGATCGAATGCATTATTCATTTGTGAGTGGCATATGCTTTGGGTTCATGTACTTCTGATGGATGTTGTTATATTATTTATTTATATACTTATTTATTTATATAATTTATATACTGCCCTGCCATGCAGATATGGGTGAAAATCTTGATCAGAATTACTGAGGGCCATGCCACACCCAGAAAATGTAGTGAAAGAGTTACCTCTTGCAGACACGCTTTTTTTTTGATGTTTTACATGGCATCCAGCGTTCCAGCAGCAAACCAGCAGCTAAATACTCCATTTTAAAGCTATATTGCATGAGTGGGAGGAAAGCAACCAGCAACCACTAGCGAAATGGCTGCAGGTAACCAAAGTGGCCAGAAGTAGCATGATCTCTGTCTCAAGTGCCCACCTCCCTTTCCCTTTTCTCTGGAACAGGGCTTTTTTTTTGTAGCAAGCTGCTATGGAGAAATGAATACACGTTGCTCCATAGAGGCAGAACAAAAAAAAAAAAATCCACCCATCAGTTGGCACACAAAGCATGCCTCTCTACCCCCCCCCCCCAAAAAAAAATCGGGAAAAAATTACTTCTGTTCATCTTCAAGTGTCAAACTTCCAAAACGACTGGCATTAAACTATGCAATATGCATCTAAGATTATATGCATAGGCCTAGCAATGGAGAAGTTTTACTTTAAAAATAAAGATCGCTTTCCCTTTAAAGCTAGGAGAAAGCTGATTAGCTGGCTGCCATAATTGACAGGCGGGGAGACTCACTGGTATTGCGAGTCCCTCTTCACAGCCATTTAATCAGCCATGTGGAGTGCCCGGAAGCATCAGAAAGCGGGAGAAGAAAGCGAGAGAGCAAGGAGGTGAGAAATGGCAGGGGGTGCTTTTTTATAACTTCAAGCAATTCCAGTTGCTTAATGATATGTTTTTAGAGGGGCAGGGTGGCCCTGAGTCACACTCGTGTGGAGAAATGAAGAGGAACATCTTGTAAATAACACTCAGGATAATGTGATACATTGAGTTTTCCCTAAAATTGAGAGTAGTTCTGACCAAAATACATTTCCTACTGCCAGCAAGAGTTAAAAATACAAGGAATGCTATCCAAGTCTCTTTTCATGTATGAAAATACAGGGGAATTATGAACTAGATTCCACATAGATTTCTGTGTGTGCAAGAATGGAGTGATTTTCACCAACTCCTCCCTCCCCACGGGCACCCTCTGATTGTCCTGTCCTCCCAGGAGCAGCATTTCAGGGAACATTTGGGACTGCTTCAGGAGGGGGAAATTGCCAAAAAAAATCTCCCCCCCCCCCACAAAACATGGAAATCTAGGTGGGATCCAAACCAGCAGGGATCTGCCGCCTCCAAGCCTCAGAGGGAAGTGTAAGGAGGAAGGGGTGGTCAGGGGTGGGGAACAGAAGGTGATTGGCTCGCTGTTAGAGTGACAGGCAAGCCAGTTGGAGGAGTGGGCTCTCAGAGGTGGGACAGCCACCCTGAGTGGGTGTTAAGTGCTGGCACTTAAGCCATGAGACATGCTCTTCCTCCAAGACCTTACCAGAAATATTAAGTGGAACAGATGTATTATAAAACTGTTGCTTTGGCTTAGATATTTAGTATGTAAATGAGACACAATGCACAAAAAATTCCCAAGAATTAGATGATAAAACAAACTTACCACACAAACCAGAGCTTTCAAAGCTCAGAGCAGTCTACCATTAGTTGCAATTGAACCAGCATCTGAATAATTATGGATAGCAATGTAACAGTTGATAGTAGATGTATAAAATGTCACAGTCTTGCAAGTGATATTCCCATAAAAGTAATTTTATGTAGGTGGATATGTATTGTATGTACATATCCATCAACATCCTAGATGCATGTTTTCATGTCATTACCTGATCTCAGGTTTCAAGGTGGGACAGGAATCGAGTGTGAATTTAGGAGTGGTTTCTTAGCATTCAACAGAAATGTTATAGAAATGAAGTGACTATTCAGTCTTTGCTATCAGAAGTATCATGGGATAGATGTTAAGGAATAAACTCAGCAGTTGTTCTGAAGGTGTATTATGCCAGTTTGGTGAGCCAGTTTGGTGTAGTGGTTAGGAGTGCGGACTTCTAATCTGGCATGCCAGGTTCGATTCTGCGCTCCCCCACATGCAACCAGCTGGGTGACCTTGGGCTCGCCACGACACTGATAAAGCTGTTCTGACCGGGCAGTGATATCAGGGCACTCTCAGCCTCACCCACCCCACAGGGTGTCTGTTGTGGGGAGAGGAATGGGAAGGCGACTGTAAGCCGCTTTGAGCCTCCTTCGGGTAGGGAAAAGAGGCATATAAGAACCAATTCTTCTTCTTCTTCTTCTTCTTCTTCTTCTTCTTCTTCTTCTCCGTTTCAATCTTAAAAACCCTCTTCTCTCCATTTAAGATTATAAGACTGGCTACAATATTATGGACTTTTACCCAAAGCTTATAGACTTTTTATAGACTTTTTCACGTTTGCACCACATTTAAAAAGAGAAGTCTACTTTGTTACCATCATTTCAACATTTGTTTGCATAGTTTCTGATAGTTTTAACAATCATAAACAGTTTATACTTAACGTATTCCTAGAGCCCTCCACAGTTCCACTAGAGAAAGGGAAAAAGGAAAAAAAAATAAGCCTGCTTAGTTGTACGGAAAGAAGAGAAACAATAAGTGTACATTGTTAATACCAGAAATAATAAAATGGAGTCTTCATTAATTAGTAGAATAGATTTTTCGTTGGTTATATTTACACCTCCTCAGTTAGAAACCTCCTTTTAGTTATGCTTTAAATTTAGGCTGAAAGTCACTACAGAGATATGTTAGATAATTCAAATTCAGCTATCATAGGAAATCTAAAACCTCACACTATAATATAAGCCCATTCCATTAGGTGTCTTCTTTTAGTTATGCTTTGATTTTGGGCTGGTAGACACTGCGAAATTAGGTTTAATAATACAAATTCAGCTTACTTAAAAGATCTTAGACCCCAGATTAACTTCTTAACTAGTTATATTGCCTATATGGCTACATAAAGGAGGGAAAAGAGGAAAATAATTTCAACCACTGTGTTACATTTCCATTCCCCAAGCTTCTTAAGGGGGTCTCATATCGAGGCTTATTACGTCTTGTGGCTCCCGTTGACTAATGTTCTGTCCTATTGGTCTTTCACTGGGAAAGTACAGTTGTAGTCTTTCCCTCGGAGTACACATCGATAAATCTTGAAGCAGTTGTACCTCCTGGACTCCAATATCAGTACCGATGTTTTTCCATGAAGCTCCTTTCAATCGATTGCTTTCACCGCAGATCCATATGTCTTTTAATTGATTCTTGTGTATTGTTGCTTTGGGGTGGCTATGTATCTTCTCAGGTAGGGTGACCTTATCTGGGCTGCAAGACTCTGACATCCCCTTTTCCATCTCCATAATTTCAGATTCCTCTTCTGCTGATGATTTTCCACCTTGTTTAGAGCTATCATCAGCCACTACTATTGGTTCATCATTCCTGTTGGAGACTTCTTCCTTAATACCTTTAAACTCCATGAGCATATTTTTAAGTGAGCCATTTATAGATTCTTTCAGGTCTTGTGTTTGTTTCTCTAGAAGATATGCAAATTTTTTAAACGAAAACATGTTCCAGGTTTGGAATTTTGTTAGACTTAATCAATTATGCATATGTTGTTTCCAAAATATATTTGCAATTTTGCAAATAACCAGTAGAGGTCCCTCCTTATAAAACTCAGAGTCCAGGGAAATCAGCCAAAAGACAGTTAAAAAACAAGGAGCGATTGTAGAGCAAAACAGAAAGACAAGACCAAAAATAGCTCTCCAGATAAAATTTTGTCTCTTTGCACACACTAGTCCCTGTAGTTGCCGATGGGAAACCGAAACTATTTTCTTCACCAGCTGTTGTCCGTCGCTTTGATGACCTGTTGAAGCTTTTCCAAGCCTGAAATCTCGTTCTGGCACAGAACTCTCGCAGAACTCTCGCGAAGTCCTTATATCTGCTTTTTCAATCTCCGGTTTATAAACAATGGTGAGGGGGTGTTCTGGCTGTCTTAGCCCCTTTCTCTACCTTCTCCCACTTATCTCCTTGTCACTCTAGCTGCTTAAATTAAGGAGAGCAGCTCTTCACGCCGAGAGTTTGTTCCAAAGGGAGAAGGTGCCGGGGGAAACCCCCACTCACTGTTTGTAGGCTCGATCCGATATCTGCCAGTTGTTTTCACTCCGGAGTTGTGATGAGTCAAAAGTCTTGCAAGGAAGAATCCAATTAGCTTTGAAGATTAAAGTAAAAGCTGTGTAGATTGCAGAGTTGTAAGAAAAGACGAAAGTTTTAAAATGGCGAACGGCACTTGCTGGACCCTGTGCACACTGAGCTTATGTTCCAGGGAGTATTAAATTCCCTGCGGAACAGAAAGGCCCCAGAGATTCACAAGGAATTCCTGAGAAGATGGTAGGTGGGTTTGCGTACCCAAAACCCGATTCTGTCAATCACAGCAGTGATTGACCCTCAGTGGAACAGGAGCTCGAAGTATTCGAGCTATCCAAGTGCCATGGCTCCGCCCTCTCTCCATTGGCTGTTCTGTTTGATTGATGGCCAGGGGCGGGAAGAAGCACAGAAAAATATTGCTTCCTTTGTTCCGATTCCAGTGAGATCGGAAACCTGTGGGGAACGATTACAATGCTACTGGGACTTCAATATTCCACTAAAATTAAAGGTATGTGGAATAACGAAATTCCACTATTAAATATAGCGTTTCTGCATACTGAAAACATTTGGCAACATTGGTCCTTGTGCAGAATTCCCCTTAATGTAGTTGATTTTAAATAATCAATGCATATTCTTATATTGTGTTTGGAGTTTATTGCTTCATTCTAAAACAAAATTTGATGTTAAGGCTAGTATAGATTGAGTGGTTTCACTTGTGATCTGCAGGCTGCATTAACTACAAAATATCTTTTGGATTTGGGTCAGGGCTTAGAATTTTAATAATTGGACTTGTATTCATCTTGTTTTAATCTGAACTAATGCAGGTCAAACTAATCTGAACTAATTCAGTCAAGGATTCAGAACAAAGGATTCTGATGCATTCTATGCTGACACTGTTTCTTTATATCACAACCCCCAAACACTTTACAAAAGAAAATAATAACTTTATTGTGGACAGCAAATGAATTTACTCTGGTGGCTCAACTTCAAAATAAGCATCTCCTTGCAACATGTCAATCTCAGTACATGAAGATACCTTAATTTAAGGAGTCATCACACATCAGCAAAGTCATGGCATTAAGTACAAGAACAAGGCTAATGCAAAAGCAGCAGCCCATGGCACAGCAAACAAGATTCTCCATTCGTCCTCATAATGCACCTGCCAAGTCTTCTTCCCATCTCAGAAGTAGCTTGTTTGCTTCTTTCTTTATTTACTTATTTAGGATAGTTCCTGCTTGGGGCAGCTTACAATTGAAATAATCACAATGTAAAAGCAAGATAATACAAGGCATTGAGGATGGACAGCATAAAAATTATCCATAAAACAGAAGCAGATCATTACAAAACTGATAAGAGAACCCCCTAATTAAAAGCTGTGTTAATCTGGCACATAAAAGAAACCAAAGTAGCGACCAGGAGGGCCTTGAGGTAGAGAGAGTTCTAATGGCAAGGTCCCATTGCAGAAAATCCGCTATCTCTGAAGGAAGTGACACAGAGAACAGGGTTTGGGAGGCAGGTTTTAAACTGGTGGGCTGAATAGTATAGGAGGAACAAGACTTTCAGGTATCCTGACCTAAGCCTTTTAGAGCCAAAAGCAGATATTTTAGCACAGAAGGAATAAGAACATTGCAAACAATAGCCTGGCAATACCCTGGCTGCATATTAGACCAACTAAAGTTTCCCAACCATTTTCAAAGGTATCTTTAAAAGGCAGCATTACAGTAATCTAACTTGCATGTGAACACGTTTGCTCTGTCTTTGAGTAAGGTGACCAGATGTCATAGTCCCATTGTATACAGCACTGGTCAGACCACACCTGGAGTACTGTGTACAGTTGTGGAGGCCTCACTTCAAGAAGGACGTAGATAAAATTGAAAGGGTACAGAGGAGAGCGACGAAGATGATCTGGAGCCAAGGGACCAAGCCCTATGAAGATAGGTTGAGGGACTTGGGAATGTTCAGCCTGGAGAAAAGGAGGTTAAGAGGGGACATGATAGCCCTCTTTAAGTATTTGAAAGGTTGTCACTTGGAGGAGGGCAGGATGCTGTTTCTGTTGGCTGCAGAGGAGAGGACACGCAGTAATGAGTTTAAACGACAAGTACAATGATATAGGCTAGATATCAGGAGTTTTTCACAGAGTAGTTCTGCAGTGGAATAGGCTGCCTAAGGAGGTGGTGAGCTCCCCCTCACTGGCAGTCTTCAAGCAAATGTTGGATACACACTTTTCTTGGATGCTTTAGGATGCTTAGGGCTGATCCTGCGTTGAGCAGGGGGTTGGACTAGATGGCCTGTATGGTCCCTTCCAACTCTATGATTCTATGATTCTATGATTCTATTTTAAGACTTCTAAAGAGGGACACGAGAGGGTTGACAACCTCCAGGCATGGCCTGGATGCCAGCCACTGTAACTGGCCAAAAGTCACAGACTAAAACTACTAGACCACAGCCACACAGCCCAGAAAATGCACAATAACCAGATATTAAAGTTATAGTATGTCTGTCCTGAGCAGGCATACGTCATTTGGCAAACACAGTGCACTAGAGACAAACAATTCTATTTCTAAAATCTACAGTCCATACCAAGTAATAATATAAAACTATATTCAAGGTCATTACTATCTTAGATATAGTTTATAATGGCCCCAAGTAAGGAAACCTAGGATATATAGTGACACATTCCTTGTGCAATCCTTTATAAAATGTACAACAAATATTTTGCTTCAGGAATGCTCATTCTAGCCAACACAGATTGCTCTCCTATACTTTATTTACCAGCGTCAGAAATCTTATTTAAATAGTTTAAATAACACTTGGGAATCTTGCTTTGATCTAGTACAGATGCTGAGATACAGCAAGAGCCTGTAAGGTAAAATTAAACTCTTTTCCCCTTCACCAAAATAATAAACACAATTAAGCTGGAATTATTTCCCAGTGATCTATAAAATTTTGTCAGTTTGCCAGTTACTATTATTGCAAGCCGTTTGTTCAACATTTTAGCGTGGAGTGACCAAGAACCTAAAAATAACTCTTACTTGGAGGCAAACAAGAGGAGGATCCAACAGATCAGGAAGCAGAATACTAAGTAAGCGATGTGAATAGACACCTTAACTTGCCCGTTGCCCGGCTAACGAAGAAATTACTCCCAGCATTTGTTAACTTGAAAGGAGGCTTGTTTTCTTTGGCCCCAGTTTGACAGTGGGGTGGGCGAGATAAGGAACACTTTGGCTTGAGTAATCCATCACACGAGTTCTTACAAAGCCTGCAAGGAGGCATCCACCCTGCTTCTTCTGACACCGCAAATTACAAAAGCATGTGCACACCTAAGCAACAAGCTACACTGACAACGATCCAGAAAACCTTCCGATACAGAATTCAAGGAGTTTCTCCCTCGTTAGGAAACAAGTGTGGAGCTGTTTTAGAAGAAATACTTTTAGGCACGTGGAAGAAAGGGGGGAGGGGGGAGAGTTTACAAATTTCTAGAGCCTGAGAGGGGAGGCCGGCTGCTGGTGCAGTCTAGGGCAGAGTCTGCACTTACTTTCTTTATTCCATTGTCAATCCTGTTGAATTCAGATCGCTTTGAACTCAGGTCTTCCTCTCCCTTCTCCTCCCCATTGAAACAGGAAAGTCTTCTGCACGTGGTTAGGGAGGCTCAGAAGGTGGGGGGGGGCGCTTTCTTTTCTTGAAGCCTCTTTCTTTTCTTGAAGGGGGGGGGGAGAAGCCAAGCAGGGAGCCTCTTTCTTTTCTTGGAAGGGAGGGAGACAGGATCGAAAAAGGCAGAGGAGGGAGGAAAAATCCAGGACCGACAGAAGTTGAGAGAAGTTAGGGGCTTCTCCTTTAAGGCAAGCGTGTCACATGACCAGGTGTAGCCTATCAGAAGTTCTCTACCATGGAGCTTTCTTTATTCAGGATTAAAAGCAGTCTCAGATATCGCACAATAAAAGTAGGGTCACTCCGGATCAATCCTTCTTGCTCCAGAAGGAAAATTAAAATCGCCCAAAATCCAAACGGAAATCGCATTCTGTGTAGAGGGCAGGGACTGAATCGATCTGGGGTTGGAATAAAAGCTCCGTGCAGTTTACACCTAGGGCTCCAGCAAAATAACAGAACTCCTTTTGTTCTCCCCACTTTCTGGAGCTCAGGCAGCCCATCACTCATGGTGGGTTGGGTAGGAGAGAGGCCACGTGCTACTCCACCTGGGTCCCATCAGGGTGCTCTGAATCACGTCACGCAGTGGGCCACAGAGGCTTTTCCAGCCTTTCAAGTCACCCGCCCCCTCCTGCCCCACTTTTTCAACAGCCAAGGGATTGGGAGAAGCCTAGTTTCCCGAGAGGAAAATCCTCCTCAACCCCCTTCCCCCCAGCAACTCCCATGGCCCGAAAAACATGAAAGCGGGCGAATACCTGCCGACCTGAGCGCTTCTCAGGAGGCCACTTGGGGGGAGGGTCCCTCGTCGTCCCCATCCAAGGCGGATCCTTCTACCAGAATGTTAACCCGCGAGGGTCTGGGAGCAGAAAGTAAACGATGAAGCCACAACTCCCTGAGTGGTGCACGTGTTGACTCAGCCCCACTCAATCCTCTTGACACTACTGCGGCTGCGCTGCCTGCCCAGAGAAGAAAGAGGCAGGGGAAGCGCTCCTAGCAGCAGCAGCAAATAAATCCCTCCCTGTGCCAGAGTGGCTGGGCAGCTTGATGCTGTAATCCTCTGAGCCGCGGGACATCTGAAGACTCCAGAGGGATGTGGGACTTTGCCAGAAAAGGTGTGTCTGTCCCACCAGAGTCGGGACACCTGGTCAGCTTATCTTTGAGAGAGTGCAGTTAAGGAGTTGCAGGCCCAAATAAAATAACCTCCCTGGATTTAGGAAGGGAGGGAAAGAACCAATGACACCTGCTAGGTCCCCCTAAACCCTTCCCCATAAACAGCTCCCGAACATAGACCAACCTATGGAACCATGATTGACAACATTGTCACCACTGATGTTAGAACTATTGTGTTGTTGTTGAAATTGTTGTTACCAGTTGTTGATGCTACTGTTACTATTGTGTTGTTTGAAGTTGTTGGACTGTACTTAACCCTATGTTCCTTGTAATTGGCCCTGAGCCACAAGGGACGGCAGTATATAAATACAATAAACAAACAAAGTAGGGATTATTGTGGCCAGATCATGCTTTTTGAGGAATATCCATAGCTGGCAAACTACCAGAGCTGATAAAAGGTGCTATGTGCCACAAATGATACCTGAGCCTCCAGCCATAAGCAAGGATCCTGTAGCACCCCCAAACTACAAATACTCCTTCAGGAAAAGCACAACTGATGAGCTCACGTGAAATTGATATACTGAATCATACCATCAGTCCATCAAAGTCAGTATTGTTTACTCAGATTGGCAGCATCTCTCCATGGTCTCATGCAGAGATCTTTCACATGACCAACTGCTGAATCATTTAACTGGAGATACTGGAGTTTGAACCTGGGACCTTCTGCATGCCAAGCAGATGCTCTGCCTCTGAGCCACAGCCCTTCCAGGGTGGGCTGACTTTGTAGTCCCCAAGTAAATTCTCCATTGACCAGCAGCTCCTTAAGCTTATCTGGATGGAACATTTGTTTATTGGCTTCATCCTTGGGGGTTTTTGGTTCGGTTAGGGAATGATGATGATGATGTCATTCATTCAGTCATGTCCGACCCTCAGCAATTCGGTTTGGGAATACCCTGAACCAAATGGGAATTTTACAGTCTATGCCCATCCCTAGTTTTTGTTCCTCTATACTTTCTAATCTACATGTTAGGAATTATGGTCTTGTCTTGTCATGAAATTCCATATATCAACCTTCTAGATTTCTCTTAAGAATTGTCGTTTACTGTGGAAAAATAGAATAGCTTATATTGACATTATGCAAGTACGATGCTATTGGTGAACATAATACATATTTTTCATCCAGGTTTGGACCCCAATCAGTCTGAAGGCAGAGGATCACAGCAAGGCGATTCAACACCAAAACCCCCGTCTCGAGTTTCTCGCATTCCAGGTTGGTGCCTACATTTTCTCACAAAATTGTGTTTTAAAGTAGGCTTTTATTTTCAGTATTTTTGTACTGCTTTTTTAGAATGTTGGAATCACAGACAATAAAGTATATTATTTTTAAAAAAATTAAACAAATTCAGAGTATAAACAGACATCTCATTAATTTTGAAAAGCCTGGAATGCAAAAGGTTTTACTTTTCAATCAGTAAAAAAAAAAAAAAAGCATTCCTGAGCTATTGATCCATAATAGAAAAGGCCCTGCTTTTGTTAGAAACCAATGTCAGCATTTTAGGCAAAGGAAGGGAGAAAGGGGGGGGGGAGGGAGGGAGGGAGGGAGGGAGGGAAGGAAGGAAGGAAGGAAGGAAGGAAGGAAGGAAGGAAGGAAGGAAGGAAGGAAGGAAGGAAGGAAGGAAGGAAGGAAGGAAGGAAAACTACACTTTAAGTACAGCCACACTGGCTGGTTTTAATGGAGCACAACTTCATTAAGGAATATTCATATGGGAGAAGGTACTCAATAAGACATTGAAATCCTAGAGTGGCTAGAGCTCTCAAGTTCAAAAATAGCATCTTGAATTTGGAAACAAGCTACTAATCAAAGTAGATATTCTAGAATAGGTTTAAGGTTCATGTTGCTTCATTCCTATCAAAACATGATTTTCGTACTAGGTCATGATTTCGTACTAGTTAAATTTTTTTCAAAAGCATAATCATGAAAAGCACATGAAAAGTTCACCAAAATATTAATGACAAAATGTCTATGTGTCGCACTGTCACCACTGCGATGTTACCTGTAACTCCACAGTTGTGTATATGATTTGCTTATAGATTATTATTTATTTATTTATCATATGGCGTGTGTGTAATGTAGCCAGGAGATCCTAAGATAGTCTGCCTGCCAAGCAAAGGATGGTTGGAGGTGGTTTGCCATTACCTGCTCCCACGTTATGACCCTGGTATTTCTTGGATGTTGCCCTTCCAAGTTCTAGCCAGAGCTGCCCCTGTTTAGCTTCCAAGATTTGATGAGATCAGACTTGCCTGGGCTATCCTGGACCCATTCCGTGCACTTTCAGTGCACTTTAGAAGTAGATATTTCTGTACTGCACAGGAAAATCCAGCTGCAAAAACACATTGAAAATGCATTATCCAGTGTGTGCAGAATGGGCCCAAGTTGGGGTTTGCTCATAGAAATAGCAAGGCTGAGAAAGCATTCTGCCTCAGATAT